>NC_135482.1:107637743-108956077 GCF_052094955.1 Ictidomys tridecemlineatus | reverse complement strand
TATGGGTGAGTATGGAAATTTTTAGTTATTTGGGAATTGAATTTAAATGGGAATATTTCAAGAGACTATATTGGTGATATCTGAATATTTGAAATTATAGGAAAAGAAAACTGGAAGTCAAAAAAAGCAAAGCCGGAGCTTTGTTATGACAATAAAGGAAGGAAGAATAAATTTTTAAAAAGTGAATTGTTAAAAAATTTACCAGTCTTTTGAACAGAGGATAGAAGTGTCACTTTATCAGCTAAAAGTAGAATTACAGTCATATTAAGCACAGAAAGGAATTTCTTCATGTATTGATGTGTTTTGTCTTCAGGAGCGAACAATTGAACGCTTAAAGGAACAGCGGGACAGAGATGAGCGAGAGAAGCAAGAGGAAATTGATAACTACAAAAAAGATCTTAAAGACTTGAAAGAAAAAGTCAGCCTGTTGCAAGGTGACCTCTCAGAGAAAGAGGTTAGTTAAAATCACTAAAATGGAATTATTTGGTTTGCTTAGTTATTGCATTGTTGTATGTATGTTTTGTTGTTTATGTTTTATATATGAAAAGTATTTGATGGAAGATTTTAATACTCTTACAGCAGGCTTTTTGTGAATGACTCAAAGGATATTTCAGGAGTTTTGCAAAGACATAATAAAATTGGTTTATTTATTCTCTAAGTTTTGCTCTCTCTTTCATCATGTTTTGTGATGGTTTCTTACTTGTTAATGGTATTTTTATATATTCTAAAATAACTAAAACCTGTTACATGTCATAAAACAATAATGAAAGAGCTTTAGGGTGTCTCTGAATTTCTTTCCAATACCTTTAGGAAAATTTGTGGAAGTGAGTTCCTAATAGAATACTTCCTTTAGAAGGAAAAAAATGTTTTAAGTTTATGAAGCTATTAAAGTTGACTCCTTATATTCACAAAGCTTGATCTACTTTTGTTTTGTGGGAAAGAGTATGTATAGTTAGAACTCAAAGTCACTGTTCTTAGAAATCCATCTTATTTTAATTAATACATAAAAGCTAAAGCTAATATTGTTTTATAGTTCAGGAATGTTCTTGAAATGGAAAGAAACTGCAAGCCACCATGATAGTAAATTTCAAATTTTCAATCTGCATATTTATTCTAGGTTTTCTTGCTTCTTTTAGGCTTCACTCTTGGATCTGAAAGAGCATGCTTCTTCCCTGGCTTCCTCAGGCCTGAAAAAGGACTCAAGACTCAAGACACTGGAGATTGCTCTGGAACAGAAGAAGGAGGAATGTTTGAAAATGGAATCGCAGCTGAAAAAGGTTAACAAAAAGTTTCTCATTTTCTTACTTTGTTTTAATTAAAAGCACAGTAGGTAAGTCTAGGGTGTTTATATGGAATAATTTACAAGTGGAATAATAAACCCCCAAAGTTTGAAATGGTAATTTGTGTCTTGATTTTTTTTTTAAGTGTTCTTAGCCTACTTTATTTTATTCATTAGAACCCCAATCACTTAGAGAATTTATAGTTTAGAGGAAGATTAAAATATATACCTCCCTTATTGATGACATTTGAGACTATGATGTAAAAATCTCAATTCTGTGATATTTTCCTCCATTAGAATTAAACTTCCTGAAAGGAGATAATGTAACAGTGGTACTTAAACACAATGAAAATGTTAGGAATGGTGTAGATATTTATTTATCATTTATTTCTTTGCTTTATACTTCTGTAATATTTAAGTAGCAATTCATAGTTTTCAGAGCCCTTTCGATTTTTAAATCTCTTACCTATCTAACTTTATGAGAATTGAAACTTAGACTTCTGAGCAATTACATTAACTGAATTCAATTCATTGACTGATGAATGAAGGGTGGAGCTTAGTCTTGAGACTTCTACTTTTGCTCTTTTTCCATAGACTAACATGTTATTTTCATTTAGGAAATCATGTTCTGAGGCTAAGGAAAGGAAGAAAATCCAGTAGCTTAAAGTTACTTTCGAATTGTGTGGGGAAAGTCCTTTATTTGAGATTAAGGATTCCAATTATAACCAATTTAGATTTGACTTTTGTATATTTTTTACAAGTCCGTAGAATATATTTAATAAACTATACATGTACATAAATGTGCAAGTATCTTAAGGCTGTAATAAACAAAAATCATAAAACCATTTATGGCTTACATTCTCCATTTTGCTATATAATGGCAACAGCTGTATTTTGACATTAGAAGGTTGGAGGTAATTTTCCATTTGAAGTTGTTAAATGTATTTAGGGTTGTAAAACAGAAGGCACTTCCAGGAATAATGTTATTAACATTCTAAACTTGTTTATTTGTGACAGTATTACATTTTCTTTCTATTTGTTATATTTGAGACCCATAGTGCATCATTTATGGTCTCTTTTATGTTAGGTTTTTTTATCTATATTTATGAGAAAATATATAATTGGGAAGAGGAGATTGGTGGCTTTCTCTTTCTCTGATTTATTACTTCTGTCCATGTCTGTTTTTCTTCTAAAATATTCCTATGTTTTATTTTAAGCAATTATTTCTTTTCATTTTAAAAAATTGTGCTGTATATGTATAATAATAATTGAAATGCATTCTGCTATCATTTATTAATTAAAAAATAAAAAAAGAAATTGGGTACTATATCACATATTATTTCCAAATTCTAGAATATTAATTTTACCAATGTTCAGCATGACAGGCATGGGACATGGGACGGAACATTGTCCCATTTTACAGAATATCTTAGGATAGCCATTTATTTACATGTGACTTATTTGCATATTTGACTGATATTTTATATGGAGGGTAGAAGACAAATGATATTAGATAATGATCATTCATCACAGTCCTTGTTTTCTGCAGCTGGAAGCCTGGAATGTGTTGTAGATCCCATTGTCAGCAGGATTCCAGTTTCAGATTCTCATAAAAGAAAGGTTTTTTATATGTTTTGTAAGATAGAAGAGAATAACATGTTGTGATTGTCTGAATTACTCATACTCATAATGTCCAGTAATGTCTTGGAAAGAACTCCCTTTTTTGCTGAGGAAACTGAAATCGTCATCAGAGTTGTGGTGTGATCTCTGTTTTCTGGTTTCCTGTATACTAGCAGCAGCTTTTTTGACCTTCATCCTTATAATGAGTTTTATTTTATCTATAAAAATATGCTTTTCTTAAAATGCCTTGAATAATTTATTTTCCTGGAAAAATCTAATAAAATTATGCAAATTATTTTCTAGCAATAATTCTGAAATAATTATGTTTAGTCATTTGATTTCTTCTTTTCCTATAAAAAGTTATTAAAAGAAACCTTATTTAGTTATTTCAATAAAAAAAGTTCATTACTGATATTTCCCTATTACACTATTTACACAGTACAGTACTCTAATCCCAGAAAGCAGTTATTAATTATACTTTTCCAAGCTTTGGTCTTTGTGGTCTCTGGTTCCCCTACTGCCCCTCCCTCCTGACCCCTGCTATCTTTGTGATATTATAGCCAAACCCCTCCCTCTCCAACCCATGCTAGGGGTTCAACCCAAAGCTTCAAGTGCTCACACCTCTACCCCCGTTCTCTAGTTTTAACTGAGTATTTATGTGATTCTATTTTTTCTCCTTTCTTAACATATAAATTATACTTATTAAAAATTTCTTAAAATTGTTGTCCTGGTGTTTGCAACATAATTTTAGCTAGTGTAAAGTACTCTGTCATTGCTATCCCACTTCATTTGCAGTACAGGTATCTTAAATAGAATATTCATAATTTCTTCTTCTTTTCCCTTATTATATTGTTACCATTCATTTCATTTATCTGTAGGCTCTAATCACCAGACATTTTTACTATTACTTTAAATAGTTATCTTTTAGATCATTTAAGAAACATAAAAGATGCAATTTTCGTTTCACTTGTTGTCCAGTTTTTTCCTTTCTTTGAGTATATCGTGTCTGAGTTTCTGACCTCTTTCATTTTCCTTTCTCTGAAGAACAACTTTTAATTTCTTGCAGCACATGGCTTCTCACAGTGAATTCCTCAATTTTTGTTTTTCTCCTTTTCTTTGGAAGAGTAATTACAGTGTATCTAGATTTCTAGAATGGCATCTCTCCCTTCCAACACTTTTAAATACTTTACCTCTTTTCTTCCTGATGTGGTTTCTTTGTGGTATAACATATGGTCTATTTTGGAGAAGGATCCATGTGCTGCTGGGGAAAAAAAAAGTGTATTCACTCGTTGATGGAATATTCCATACATATCTGTTAAGTATAAATTATTGATTATTTTATTGGGTTCTATAGTTTCTTTGTTTAGTTTTTGTTTAGAAGGTCTATCCAGTTGTGAGAGAGGTGTGTTAAAGTCACCCAGTGTTGTGTTGTGGTCTATTTGATTTTTGAAGTTAAGAACACTTTGTTTGATATACATAGACATCCCATTGTTTGGGGCATAGATATTTATGATTGTTATATCTTGTTGATGTATGGTTCCTTTGAGTAGTATGAAATGCCCTTCTTTATCCTTTTCACTAACTTTGAAGTCCTCTTTATCTGATATATGAGGATAGAAACCCCAGGTTATTTGCATGGTCCATGTGAGTGATACATTTTTTCCCATCCTTTCACTTTTCATGGGCTCGTGGATGTCTTTTTCTGAGATGAATCTCTTGAAGACAGCATTTGTTGGGTCTTTTTATAAAATCCAGTCTGCCAGTCTGTGTCTTTTAATTGATGAGTTTAGGCCATTCACATTCAGGGTTATTATTTGAATATGTTTTGTATTCCTGGTCATTTTGGTTTATTTTTGGTTTTTAATTTGACATTGTTTATCCTTTGATTGGCCTTTCCATTAGTATAGTTCCTCCCTTTGCAGATTTTGTTTTTTCATTTTTTCTTCATGGAATATTTTGCCAAGAATGTTCTGAAGTGCAGCTTTCCTGTTGTAAATTCTTTTAACTTTTGTTTATCATGGAAGGTTTTTATTTTGTCATCAGCCCTGAAGCTTAATTTTGTTGGATATAAGATTCTTGGTTGGCATCCATTTTCTTTCAGAGCTTGGTATGTTATTCTAGGATTTCCTGGCCTTGAGGATTTGGGTTGAAAAATCTGCTGAGATCCAAATTTGTCTCACCTATATGTAATCTGATTCTTCTGTCTTGCGGCTTTAAAATTCTACCCTTATTCTGTATGCTAGTCATTTTCATTATAATGTGCTTTGGTGTAGATCTGTTGTAATTTTGTACATTTGGTGTCCTCTTATATTTGATTTTCCAATTCATTCTTCACATATGGGAAATTTTCTGATATTATTTCATTGAAGAGATTATACATTTTTTTCTCTATCTCAATAAATCTAAGATTTGGTCTTTTGATATTTTCCCATAATTCTTGGATGTTCTGTTCATGATTTCTTACTATCTTCATTGTGTGGTAAACTTGATTTTCAAGATTGAACATTTTGTCTTCATTGTCTGAGCTTCTGTCTTTCAAATGATCTAATCTGTTGGTGATGCTTTCTATCAAGTTTTTTATTTGGTTTATGATTTCTGGGTTTTTTTTCCCCTTCAAAATCTCTATCTATTTCTTTTTTTAATTTTTTTTTTTTTTTTAGTTTTAGATGGACACAATATCTTTATTTTGTTTATTTTTATGTGGTCCTGGGGATCGAATCCAGTGCCTCATATATGCTAGGCTAGTGCTCTACAACTGATCAACAACCCTGACCCCCTCTATCTCTTTCTTGAAGTAATCTTTTGCTGTCTGTCTCTCTTATATCTTTGTTCTTGTGATCAATAGTTGCCTGTAATTGCTCTCTTATCTCTTTGTTGGAGTGATCAATTTTTGCCTGTATTTGCTCTCTCAGGTCATTCTTTAATTTGCAGATCATTTCATCTACATCAATGGATTCTGTTATTATAGTATCTTGGTTTGTTTGTGGCATTTTCCTCCCTTGGTTTTTCATGTTCTCTGTGTGTCTTTCTTTCTTGCAGTGTGAGTCTGAGGTATTGTAGTTTCTACCCTATAATCTTATAGTGTCCCTGCAGGTTATGAATACCTCACCTTTTAGGGGGAGATCAATGTTTAATGCAACTAATATGCAGCCATAAATTAATTAGATTCTATTTAGACATTTACAGTTTTGCTGCTGTAAACAGAAGTGTACAGTTATTTTCTACTATATAGCCAGTAGGTTTGCATGAGGGTTTATAGTTTCTAGTGGTGGACAGAGAGAGAAGGGAGTGGGTAGGATGTGATGTTTATGAGATAGGATGTGTGTGAGAATATAGAGGTATTATAGATTATAGGACAAGTGGGGAATCAAAAGAAGTTGGCTGTTAGCAGGAGAAAAACAAACAAACAAACAAGAGGCAACCCCATGCAAGGCTCCCTGTTGCCTCTGCAACAGGTTGGTGACTGTTAGCACACCTAGTAGGGACACCTCTGGTGCAACCTGGCCCACAGAGACTTTGGTGACTGTCTGCCATGTCCTGATTGTTGTCCCTAGATAGAAGTGGCCACGTCCCTAGTTGGTGGTGGCAGTAGCGTCAAGCCTGTAGGTACCTTGCTGTTGGGCTTCCAGGCCTCAGTTGGTACCCCAAGATGGAATCTGTGCCAACTAAAGATGGCAGAGGTCGCAGTGGAGGTAACCCAAGATGACAGTAGAGGTGTCCCAAAATGGAGTCAACCCCTTTCAGAGATGGGGCGGGAAGGATGGGCTGTGGGATGGGGTTGGGCGGCCTGTTCGGTTATTGACACACTGTGGCATACAGTGCTACTGGCTGCCTCCTGGCCCTGTTTATTGTCCTGTCATGGAGATTACCATGTGCGAAGGGCTATGGAGGTGGCTGCAGTGTTCCAAGATAGAGGTGGTTTGAGTGCAGCCCCACTTGGTGGGATAGGGAACCTCAGCAGCTGCAGGGTGTTCCCTTCTGGACTCCTGGAGAGGAGGGGCATGCAGGGGTTCCAGGCCAGGCTTTGGGCACTGATGTGGTTTCTAATGACCAATCTGATAAATTTTTTTTTTTATAAGATTTGTTTGTCTCTCTGAGGACTTTCAGAATTTTCTCTTTGTTTTCGTCTTCTGCAGTTTGAATATGAGATGCCTTAATACTGATTTTTGTTTTGCTTTGGTGTTTATCCTGCTTGATAATGGGAGCTTCCCAGTTTGATAAGTATCAATAGTTTTAAAATATTCTCAGCTATTATTATTTAGATTATTTCTTCTATTCTTTTCTCTTTTTTTTCCTTTGGGTATTAAAAGTATGTATATTTCATCTCTTGAATTTACTTCCCGGGGGCTGGGGTTTTAGCTCAGCGGTAGAGTACTTGCCTCGTACTTGTGAGGTACTGGGTTTGATTCTCAGCACTACATAAAAAATAAATAAAACAAATAAAGATATTTTGTCCATCTTTTAAAAAATATCTTTATTTTAAAAAGAAAGAAAGAAATTACTTCCCAGACAGTTCTTGGATGTTCTATGTTGTTTCTTTGTCTCTGAATTTCAGATTGGAATGCTTCTGTTGACCTATCTTTAAGCTCACTAATAGTCCTTCCCCCCCCCCTAACTTACTAATCAACCTATCAGAAGCATTCTTTATTTCTCTTACATGTTTTTGATTTCTGGTATTTCCTTTGGATTCTTAGAGCTTCCATCTCTCTGCTTAATTATTCATCTATTCTTGGATGTTTTCTGATTTTCCCATTAGAGCCCTTATTGTATTAATTATACTTATTTCAAATTCTCTGATAATTCAAACATTTCTGTCAAATATGAGAGTCTGGTTTTGTGTCTCTTCAGACTATGATTTTTTTCTTGTCCTTCAGCATGCCTTGTAATTTTTTTGTTGAAAGCTGAAAAATTTTTTGGATAGTAGAAATAGTCTGGTAGTATAATACTTGTCTGTTATCTTGGCTAGAAATTGGGCTATATTTAGTTTGCTGTAGGTGCCAGAAGCTTCAGATTCCTTTTGCCTGTGGGCTTTGCTTTTCAAAGTGAGTCTGCATCTTTCATTTCTTTTCAAATGTAATCCACTTTTACCATACTGGAGCCTTTTGGGGTGGTAGTAAGGGATAAGAGAGAGTGAGATTCACAATCCTATGTCTCAGTATTACATGGGCCTATCTTCCTGGCTGTGATCTTCACAAGCCTTTCTCAGTTTTGGTTTTCTACCTTTAGGTTTGAATGGAAGGCTAGAGGGGGTTAGAGTAGGTGAGATGTCATCCTTCTAGGTGGGATAAAGCTCTGGTAAAATTTTACCCCAGCCTTTAAATAAACGCTTTGAGCGTATTTCACAATTGTTATTCTTTTCTCTTCTTCTGCCAGAACCACAGAGATTTTTCTCAGCTCTTCACTTAAAAAATCTGGTGGGGTTCCTGTGGTTGTAAAGTATATGAAAGTATGGTAAAGACCCCTAAAACTCTTCCCCCTCTACGAGTTTCTTACTGTCATACTCGGCCCCCAACAATTCCTCATGATGACCCTGCAATTGCTTGTATGAGTTGCTTCTGTTCCAGATGAGTAGATCTCATTTCTGACTCTCCCAATATATGTGTTTCTCCATATTTTGGGTGGCAGTTTGCTCTGCCATCTCAATTTTCTAACAGGTCCAAGAAAAGTCATTAATTTTCAGTTTGTTCAGCCTTTTGTTCTTATCCTTTTAAAGGTGGCAATGATGACACCCAGTGTCTTTTTGCATGTTGGAGCTGACCTTACTATAGTTTTCCATGCAGAACAGACCTATTTATTCTTTATGAAGATGCTTACATGATTTTTGACATTTAAAATAAAATCTAAAACAACAAAACAAAAATGTAGCTTATTGGCTATATCTGGAAATCACATTTTTAAAATTAATACATAAATATTTATGAAATTAGTAAGTGAACTATCCGTAGGAATTTGAGAGTAGATTTTATCATGAAATTAGTAAGTGAACTATCTGTAGGAATTTGAGAATAGATATCTGTGAATCAATAATATGCCAGTTTTATACAGCTTTTTTTCCTGCAAAATTTCAAATGAACTCAGGTATCTTCCCACATTATTAGCAAAGGGTTTTTAAGCTCTTATTAATTTATATTGGAAATTGGCAAGAAAAAAAAGCTTTCACTTTTTTTAAAAAAGGATCTTTCTGAGAATAAATGAGCGCATTTTTCCTAATTTAAGATTGAGATTTAAGGCAGTAAAATGTGGGATTCAAAACAATTGTTAAATATTGTTTCTGATTTTACCTCCTTCTAACAATTTCTAATTCCATGGCATTACTATATTTAAAAATAGGGTAAGTAGTGTCATTAAGTTTTTAAATTTGGTATAATTTAAAATTATTTTAGCAGGTTATACGACCTAAAATTCTGTTATATCTTCCATAGTAGCAGGAAAAGTTTTTGCTTTATAGCTTATTTGTAGATAATAGTACAAAATTGTATATGTATACTGTTTGGCATATTTTCTTCTTTTTCTGAAAACCATAACTGGTATAAGATTAGTGTTCTAATTTATATTTATTCAAAAAACTTTTTACAATTGAAATTTTTGAAGTAGGAAATGTCTGTCCTTGGTAATTTAACCTGTACCTGAATTTTGGTATTCTTTGTCATCAGCATGAGCAGCATTATTAAGGAAAAGATTGAAATTCAGCTTTTTTCTCTCTCTCTCTTTTTTTGTGGTGCTGGGGATTGAACCCAGGGCTTTGTGCATGTGTGGCACGTATTCTACCAACTGAGCTATATCCCCAACTCTGAAATTTAGCTCTTGAGTTATGAGAATTTCTTAAAATGCCAGATTCTTTTAAATACCCGTTTCTAGGCTCTTGAGTCTTTAATTAAAGCTTTTTTTCAAAAACCACATTTTTTAACCTTTTATTCTTTTTTTGCTCATTCTATTCTTAAGCCATTTCCTTCTGTTTCTCTTCATTTTTTTTCCTTCAACTCTTTTGACTCCCTTTAGTATCTAGAAATGGTATTGGGGCACTAATCCAAGCCATTAAGTGACCTGGCAAACCCATATACAGATGTGGTTCATATATTTTTGCACAATTTTCCAAGTGGAAAATTGAGTGTACTTGACCTTCTATCTTTACCTTGCTCATATAGAAACTTAAGAATTTAAAAAAACAAAAACAAAACAAAAAACCCCACAAAACTCTTTCTGATATATATTAGGGTGAGTTCAAACTCTTGAACATAAGATATGTTTATATCTTGAATTAAAAGTTTTTAAAGAGGAAAATTCTCCCCTAAACTTTGGAAGAGGTTTCCATTCTACTGCTTTCTCCCTGTGTTTTTTTTGTTGTTGTTGTTGTTGTTGTTGTTGTTGTTCTCAGTGGGTTAATTCATTCAGGGCTGCTTCTCTTTCCCTTTGCTTTTAAGTAAAATCATTTGTGGCTTTTAACCACACCACTTTGGGGGTAGAATTTTGCTAACACATTAAAATCCAAATCTGCCAGTATAATCTCCTTTAAAGGCCATGTTTAGAAACTGAATTCTCACAACTGAAGGAACCTGACACAAAAGAAATTGGTAAAGAACATAATTTTAAAATAATAGCTGTTACTTCCTTAAAGAATTTAAATCAATTTATATAAATATCTTTTATTGAAGCTACTTTGCACCAGAGTTTCCTCAGTATATGTATTTATCTTTTTACTATGTATTTTTAAATAATTTTAAGGAACCATATATGTTTTGTTGTTTATTGAATAAGATCCCCTTCTTAACCTTTACTTCCTCATTAAATAATTTATACTTTGAAAATAAGGATTTGGTTATCTGCTTGATTCTATAATTGTATATATTTTAGTACGACATATGAAATACAAAAGAACGAAATCCTTGCCTCCGGTGTATGTGTATTGAGGTTTTAATAATGTGAAAGGTAGGCAGTTTCCAGTAGATCAGCACTTGAGAACAGAGAGCTTAACCTGATTAAGGATTTTTAAAAAGGATTGTTCATGGTTTAGTTTTTCTTGTTATATAGTACTGTTATTTCACTGAAGTTTGCAGTTTTTGCTTCGGGTGATTTTGACTTCCTGATATTCTAGAAGTAGAACATGTAAAATATACACATTTCAAAACACAGTTTAACAGACAATTAAAATTTAAAGGGTTAAAAAAGCAGTGAGGGGAATGAGGCCATGAAATTAAACATCCAGAAAATATTTTTCTAACTGTTGCTTTGAGAAGAACTCTGTGGCCATAAGATATGTTTACATCTTGGATTAAATGTCATTCTACTATTTAGAAATTTGTTTTAAAGAAATGTTTATAAAACATTTGGAAAATATCTTTTTTAGAGTTTATATTTTTTAAAATATAAAGTTGCAAAGGTCTTTAAAGATGTTTAATATTCTTAGAATTTCATTTTAACGTGCAAATGTACCCAGCAAGAATTTGTATGTAAACTTCTCTGGTACCAGAATTTGTTATAATTAGTAAGGGAAAGTTAATATATTTTTTATTCTTCCCCCCTAACTTAATTGACTTTTCTTTAAAGTTGGTCATTGGATCATCCTGTAGGCTACATTTAACATTACACTTATATAATTGATTACTTTTATCCTCTTCCCAATTCTTCTTTTCTTACCACTTAATTCTATGAACTGTTTTAAATCAAGGAAAACTCTTTCACTGCTTGTGCATATTCATTTGTTCAACAAGTAATTGAGTTTCTACACTAAGTCAGTTTTAATGGTGGGCACTGAGGATAGAAACAAGATTACCTGCACCCTTGTTTTCATAGAATGTATATTCTCTATCAGGGAAAATAGATACTCACACAGGTAGTTGTAATAAATCACAGGGTGTGATGGAGTGCACATCAAATCTAGATTAGGGTCACAGAGGACTTAACAGAGGAGACATTTACTAAGCTGAGACCTCAGAGTTAGGGCACTTCAGCATGTATGAAGGCCTAGAACACTGATGTGCACTAGTTACATTGGCAGAGTTATAAATAAAACATTTATAATAAGTGATTATAAGTCAGAGTTGTCTTAATAGTATTGAATAGCAGCAGACCTTCGTGTTTGTTTCTACAGTCTTTTGTGCCCCTTATTTTGAACCTTCTTCTGTCGCCTATTTCATTGTGTCCTTCCTCAGTTATTCCTGCATTTCTTTGCATCTTTGGTCTTTCTCTTTTTATTGTTTCTTCCTTTTTGGTATATAAATATGGTCAGCTTTCTACAAAATAGCTCCCTCTATACTTCCTCCTCTATTTTCTGTTAGACATAACCATATTTGAAAAGTTTTTGTAGCCTTGTCCTCCCCATAAAAGACTAACTGCTATAGGAACTTTCCTCTTAAAAATCTAGCAAAACAGTGTGAAACAACTGATTTTTAGATATTGGAGAAAATCCAGTGCAAAACAGTGATGTCCTTTTATCTTCCGAACTTGTAGTTCCTTAAAATATACTTCATAAGTTAGTTAAAGATGAGGGAAGCCATTTATGATGTATTTTTTATTTTTTTTGGTGCTTAAGGATTGAACCTATGGCCTTGAGCATGTTAGGCAAGCATACTACCAATGAGCCACATCCACAACCCTAAAGAAGCCAGTGTTTGGATAGATAAGTACTTTTTCTTCAGGAATTAAGCCTTAAATAAATGAACTTGGTAAAAGATTTAATGGAGCCAGATGCAGTGGTACATACCTATAATCCCAGCTACTTGGGGGGTTGAGGCAGGAGGATCACAAGTTCAAGGCCAGCCTGGGCAATTTAGTGAGAACCCTGCCTCAAATTTGAAAATAAAAAAGGTATGGGGATATTACTCAGTGTTAGAGCTCCCCTGGATTCAATCCCCAGTACTGAAACAAAGATTTAATGCTTGTTTGTAGGAAGAGGTTAAATAAGGGTGCTTTTTTTTTTTTTTAAATTTGTTTGTTATTTTCTGGCACTGGCATTAAACCTGGGGTCTCACACATGCTGGGGAAGCACTCCACTGCTGAACTCCACTCCCAAGTTCCCAACCACCCTCCTTTTAAAAATTTTAATTTGAGACACTTTATTTAGTTGCTCAGACTGGCCTCAAACTCAAAATCCTCCTGCCTCAACCTCCTGAGTAGCTGTGATTACAGGCATGTGCCACCTTACCTGGCTAGAATTTAATCTTAGATTTATAACAAAGCATTTAGTTTATACAACATTTCTCATTTACTAATGGTAGTTTGCATTAGAGCTTTTCAAAGAATTTTCTAAGAATATATCTTTGACCTTTTAATATATTTTTCAAAGCATTTTAAGGGACTCAATGCATTCTTAAAGTATCTACATAATTCTGGGTACCCAGAGTCTTGTGATTCACACATTTGGTAAAGCAGCATATGGGAGAAGGAAATGGAAATAACTAATGGGACATAGGTCTCAGCAATGGTGCTATCTGTCAGATTAGCAGTGAATCCTGCTAATACTTTTGATACTGTTTGGCAAGATCAATAGCAGTCTTTGGTTTATTAGTATATCTTACTACTCTCTGAAATATCAGTTGGCTTTTGGTGATTTGGGGCCTAATAAAATTCAGAGGTATAATATTTTTAAAAAATCCATTTGTAATTTAAGGCAATTACTTTAAATATTAATCCTTTAGATATTTGATAATACTATGTTTAAATTGAATATAAATAATTCTTTGACCCATGGTTTACCCAGCCAGTTTCACTTTATGTGTATCTTACAGACTTGGAATACTTCTTCATTTTCTTTCTTTCTTTCTTTCTTTCTTTCTTTTTTTTTTTTTTTTTTTTGTAGGCACATGAAGCAACATTGGAAGCTAGAGCCAGTCCAGAGATGAATGACCGAATTCAGCAGTTGGAGAGAGAGATTGCCAGGTACAAAGATGAATCTAGCAAGGCCCAGGCAGAAGTAGACCGCCTTTTGGAAATCTTGAAGGAAGTGGAAAATGAGAAGAATGACAAAGATAAGAAGATAGCTGAATTAGAAAGGTAAGGAGAGGGAAATTGAATGGGACTCAATGGATTAGAAAAAGTAAAGTATGTATTTTTGAGGGCATACTTGTTTCAGTATTGTGTGCCTCTGAGTTTAGGGTCTTGAATGCTTGTTAATACTTTATTATCTACTTATTATTCTAAATCAGTACAAATTCTTTGTTGCAGTCTCTAAAAGGCAACATAGAAAGGGAGTAAATTTAGAAACTGTTGACCTTAAACAAAAGAGAAAGTATTCATTAATTGAAAAATTAAAGTTTTCAACTGATTATAAGTGAAATAACTACTTGCTTTTTATTATTTATTGTTCTAGATAATAAGCAAATGGTCCTCCTGTATAAGGAGTTAATATTGTATCATTGGTTTAGACCCTTTTGGCTGATCAGATGCTCTTTTGGGGTTGTGAGTTTTTGACGAGGTCGTGGAGAAGCAAATTCTTACATCAGTCAACGAAGCGTGACATTTTAGGATAATTTTGGAAACACAGATGTAATTTTTATGGGGCCTGAATTTGAATTCTTCAAAATGGGTATTTGAACAGATTCTGCCAGATATTTCTCTTATAATTTTGTCTTTTTTAAATCACTTTATACTGAAGACCAAGTATATGCCTGTTAATCTCTTCTTTCATACCATGTATTTAACATGAACTCACAAGTGCATTGAGACAGCTCTTCCAGTGGCAATTGATTACCTGTGTTCTTCTAAACAGCCAGAAAGACTGACAGTGACAAAATGAAGTCACTAAGCTATGTGGCTTCTTGAGGGCTGTTTCTTAAGAATAATTTATTTTTATATTCTTGAGGGCTGGGAAGTTTTAGATTACTTTCATAATTTATTTACTGAGTTTTAAATTTGGGGGGTGGTTATTGATAGGCTTGTTATTTTCCACTGAAGTTATTATTTCCTCCCCTTCTACCCATATAATTTTGATTTTCAAGAAACCAAAGCAATAAACTCCAAACCTCATAGTTTTACACTGTATGAAAATGTGAATAATATGGGCTTTTGACCTGCTGGCACGTTTTTTCTTATTTTGGTATTAACTCTATTCTTTTTCTCTAGTTCTGGATAAGACAAATGGATATAATTCTTTAAATCAAAAGAACTCTTGATTGTAGACTATGCATTTTTATTTATTTGTTTTTCTAAAAATATCAATTTTATTTATTTATTTATTTTTAAATATGGTGCTGAGGGTCATCAAACCCCATTCTTCACTCTTGCTAGGCAAGCACTCTACCACTGAGCTACAACTCAAGCCCCTGAGCATTTTTATTCACATTAATCTTTGCACTGTGTTCCTTCTCCAGCATGTGAGCATGCCCGATGTATATACACAGACACTCTTATATATTTACATGAATACATATCTGAATCTATACCTCCTTTTGTTTTTTTAATGGGCCTAAAATCAGCAGCAGTACTGCATAAACATTAAAATATGATACTTTTGACTGATTACTGACATCTCATTAAATGTATTTCAGAAGTTGCTTGAGAATATTTCATTTTTAAATGTGATTTTTTATATTGGAAATCTGCATTTGAAGCTGAGTGAGGTGGTCCATTGCTCATAAACCTAGCTACTTAGGAGGCTGACACAGGATTCAAATTCAAGGCCAACTTTGGCAACTTGGTGAGACCCTGTCTCAAAAAGAAAAAGACTGGGGATGTAGTCTAGGGTAGGGAAGTGCCTATTATTCATGAGTGCTGAAGTTCAATCTTCAGTACCACATTAAGAAAAGAAAAAGAGGAGCTAGGGCTATAACTACTTACGTGGCATGGGTGAGACACTGGGTTTGAACCTCAGCACCACATAAAAAGTAAATAAATAAAGTTATTAAAAAATATATATGTTTTTAAAAAAGAAAAGAAAAAAATCTACATTTTGAAAATATTGCTTGCTATTCCATGAAGCTTACTTGAAGAACATTATTGCATTTTGGGACTTATACTGATTTTGGGAGTGGACATAATGTGAGGGAGAATAAGAAACAGAACTAAGTCTATATCTTGTATCCAAAGTACACCAAATAGCTGCTTTTAATAGTGACTTTGTTTTTCACTTTGTAAGAAAGAGTTATAAATGACCTATGTAACTTTTAGTGTATTGGAAAAAGCATAGTTCTAGCCTCTCTGCTCATGCACCTGTAATTTTTTTTGAGGATTTGAGACAAAGATTTTTGCGTATCAGAAAATAAAATAAAACTGCACACCAAAAAACAAACAAACAAACAAATGCAACATTTTCTCCAACTCAGTTTTTGCTATCAGCTTTGTAATTTGTTACTCAGAAACATAGTTTGAGGTATTGAATAAACAGTAGCACCACAGAATTTGTAAAAGAGATCTACTATGGCATTCCCCACCCCCCTTGCAAACCAAATTACTTATTTATTTACTTATTTACTTACTTACTTATTTATTTATTATGTGGTTTTGAGGATCTAACCCAGGGCCTTGCACGTGCTAGGTGAGCGCTTTATCACTGAGCCACAATCCCAGTCCTTCTATTATGGCATTTTATGAAGAGGAAACCAGGAGCCAAAGAAATTACTCCTGAAATTAAACAGTGGTGGAGCTGGAGCTAATAGAATGGGGTTTTAAATTCCAGCTCAATTTTCTTTCTATTTCAACAAGATTAATTATGTTCTTTTTGGACTTACTGGCAACTATGAAACACTTCCTACCTTGATGGGATTTATTTTTTGCTCATTGTTGAACCAATGTCTTAAGCAAAAGTGTCTATAGATAGGATTATGACTTACTTAAAAACTAAGGTATATTTTAATTTTACTTAGCTTTTGAAGGCCATTTTTTAAAGATGTGTTGACTTTTTAAAAATATTTTTATTAGTTATTGATGGACCTTTATTTATTTATTAGTTTATATGTGATGCTGAGAATTGAACCCAGTGCCTCATATATGCTAGGCAAGTGCTCTACCACTGAGCCACAACCCCAGCTCCTTGAAGGCCATTTTTAATAAACTGAACTGTGCTTATTTGAGGAGTTATTCAGTGCATTTTATGTTAAAGACAGCTGAGATTATGTCATATATTTGTTCCTAGATTTAGTACTGAGGTGCATGTGTGTGGCTGCTGTGTTTCTTACTAACCATTTGCTTCTTGTGTTGCCATTCCATTGTTTCCTGTGTGTATGTATGGGTGTCTGTTTCCCTGTGTTTTATCATTTTGAGTTTCTTCATCTTTCTTTTGATTTGTCTTACCATGGTCCTGTTCCATTGGGGGTTTTTGTGTCTTTTTGTTTATTTGTGTGTGTTCCCTCTCCCATTGGCCATGCTGTTTCTCAGAAAGCCAGTCTCCTGCAAATTGTACCCTCCACACCAGGTTTCTGTCCCTGCACCACCTGGGGGGTTTGTTTGGGACTTACTGGGAAAGTGAGTGATATGTAAGGCTACAGTCTTATACTAGAGTAAATTGCTGCTGCTGTTCTTGCTACTGCTGGGGCTTGCTGGGGATTTTGCTTGATCAGAATTAAAGAACAGCCAGTTACACTGTATTTCTTAGTTAACCTGCTTTTGGATAAAATCAGTCTATGTTCTTTTGGGTAAGGTTCTGTACTGCTAGTTGAAATCATTTTAGTCTTTGTTTCCAGCTATCTTTTATGTGGTTGTGCTTACACTGGCTTGCCCTTTGAGTGGCTCCTTAACTGATAAAATTATTTCACCACATTTTAATTCAGCATATAGAATTCATTTCTAAAGGACACTAAGCAATCTTTTAAGTGCAAATATTAAAACAAACTATATTATAATTATTAATAGATTAATCATTAATATATTTTCATTAAACCAAAGAAAATTCTTAGTATTCTATGCATTTCATAGTACTTCTTATGTAAGAATTTCCAGTATGAAAAGATTTAGGTTATATCATGAAGTATTTCCACTTGTATTCTTTGTGGACTAGAGAAATAAATGAATGGTCCTTTCTAATGTTGACTCCTAAAGAAAAGAATAGTTCTTGTAGCAAAATGATTTAGTGTTATAGCACTCACTTGTTTTAACATTATACCAGTCTCTTGACCTATTGTAATTAAAAAATAAAATTGGACAAGTCCACCTATACCACTGCAAATATAAAATATTTTCTTCAGGTAAATGTGACTACTTCTAAATTCACATTCCTTACTGTGGTGTGAATCAGATCGAATTTAAGAGAAAAAGTACACATAGGGCATGTATACACAGAGAAATATACACACATATTAAGAAATTTGTTATAAGGAATTATTTTGCATGGTTGTGGTGGCTGATTAGGCAAGTCTGAAATCCTGTGGCAGGCTGATAGGAAGGGAAGATCCTGAGCAGGAGGGAACTTGTGTCAGCACAAGCCAAAGTGTTGTACGTGGGTAGAATTTCTTCTCGCTCCTAGGGAAATCTAGACCTTCTGAAGGATTCGGTTGTGCCCACTCAGCTTATCTGGGATAATTTCCCCTAATTAAACTGATTGGAGGCTTTAAGTACATCAGCAAAATACTTTCACAACACATCTATCTAGATGGGTGTTTGATTGACTCACTGGGTACTGTAGCCTAGCTGAGTTAATACTTCAAGAAAGCCATCATCTAGTGGCTTTGGATAGTTTGCATAGAAAAAAAATCAAAACAGAGTTTGTAATGTCCCTATATAAATGGATAGAATTAGATTAGCCTCAGGAATGCCAAATGTAATTGAGAATTTGTCTTCTAAAATAAGCATGTTGGAGTTTCTATTTAGATTCACAATAAATAGGCTTTTCTCTTATATAATGTTTATGATTTTTAGAGACAAGAGTAATGATAGTATTCTGTTAGTATTTTTTCAATCTTCTGAAAGAATTGTTTGTTGTCTGCTCTTTCACTCATGTTATCCCTTTTTGCTAAATAATCATATGATGGCAGTACACTGGGGACATTGTTTCCCGTGCCATATATTGTGTTCTGTTTTACATTTTTGCTTTATTGCCTTTTTATAATCCCAAATGAATAATGAATACTCAGAGTTTAGTGTTTTACAGCAGAAATTCTCAGTTTTACTCTGACATTCAATGTAATTAGAGTCAACATACTGTTAAGAAACTTTTGTATTTAGAGAATGGCAGCCATCTTTTGAGTTTTATATAATTTGGTTGGCAAGAATTGCCTTTGTTAATTGAATTTAGGAATTTTCAGTGATCTAGAGAATAATAAGAGTTATTGTGTGATGTGAAGAGTTAAAGGAAAATGTAAATTTACTGTTCTTCATTTGAGGAACTATAAAAGGACGTTAGTGCATGTATATTTTTATTTTGAGGTGTGTTCAGATTTAGCACAGAGGTTATTTGTGGGGCAGTCAGCAAAGGCCCATCTGATAAGGTAATGTTTGAGAAGACACTTGAATGAAGGGCTCTGTCCTCCAAAAGTCCTTAGAAGCCCTTAAAAAAAAAAATTCCAACAACTTTATATACCTATTGTTACCTTATTTCAGCTTTGATAAATGTGTACTCCTGAATACATTTGTCAAATGTATACTACAATAAAAATACAGAACATTTCCTTCACCCCCAGAAATGTCTCTTTGCAGCACATCTCCTCCCATTCCCAACCATAGATATGATTATCATTTTCTAAATTAATTTTTAATTTAGTTTTAGATGGACAGAGTACCTTTATTTAATTAATTAATTTTATGTGGTGCTGAGGATCACACCCAGTGCTTCATATATGTGAGGCAAGTGCTCTACCATTTAGCCACAACTCTAGCCCTCTAAATTAATTTTATACACAGCCCCCTCCTTCTGCCTTTGCTTTTAGTTTTCTGCTTTTCTTTATTTATTTCACCTGGAGTACAGAAAAGAATGGAGTATACCAATAAAATATTGTTACTTGCTGGGGGGGTGACGAATAACTTGTGTACGTTGATACAGCAGGAGTAGAAGCCGTTTATTGTAGGACAACAGAGCTATTTATATATTTTGCACAGCTTATCTTAATTAGCATAAACTAGATACATCAGTCAACCAATAAGGAATCTCTACACTTAATGGCTCGCTTTTGTTACTTCTCAAACCACTCCCTCTGGCATTTTGCTAGGCACCATCCAGACTTGTTTACGAACTCTAACATTTCTCTGGCAAAATACCAGGTGTTATTTTGACTTGTTTACAGACCTTAACAGTTACTCTTCTATCTAATCACTAATTATCCAAATCTGAAGTTTGTGAATTGCATCCCCAACTCCAGAAATGAATCCATTAATAAATAAATTAATTTAAGCCAATCAGGATAATTTCTGGTGGCTAGTTGTTTATGGAGCACATAATGCGTAAGTGATTTGAGAAAGAAAGACTACAGAGACTTTAGGGAATAATTTTCTTAGGAGGAAGACTTGCAAGAAGAAAGGTAACCTCTTTCTCCAGGACACTCTTGTATCTGGATGGGATGTCCAGAACTATTGCAACTGCCTTATAAGCTGCCTAAAGTGAAGTCAGCATCCAGAGAGTAATAGTTAAGAAAACCATAGAGAGATAGAGCTTAGAACCTGAAGGCACTATTCCTGAAACTACTGCTTTTAAGACTTCTCATCATGTGAGATAATATGTTTTCTTACTGTTTAAGCCAGTTTCAAGAAGGATTTTGTTATTTGCAACCAAATGCATTAAAACTAATACAACTAATTGTATACTGATTTTCTTCCTACCTTTTTCCTATAGAAGAAGCATTTATTTTGAAAAGAATTTAAATTTTTTTCTTATTAGTCATCACTGGAATGTGCTAGAAGCAGCAATGGGGCCTCTTTGTTTCCCTAATACTTTCTGAATGTTAAAAAACAAACAAACAAAAAAACCCAAATCTACTGACTTAATAACTTGACCAAATCAGGAGCGATTCCCTCACTGCCCATTTTGATTCTTAAATAAGGTCATAATTTGAGGGTACCAGTTAAATTAGTAATAAATTACTCTGTTAGACTGTTATTTTTGAATATGGTTCAATAAGGTTTCAATCTTATTTTTCCTGTAATTTGGTCGTTTTGTCCCTATCTTTCCTGGATTTATTCCCTACTCAGATATCTGGAACTGCTTTTGGAAGAGGCACAAACAGAAGATTCTTGCCCCCAACCAGATGACCACTTTAAAAGGGAATATAATTTTGTCTTTTTGAAAGTAAATTTGTCTTGTGGTAGAATTGGTGTATTGCACTTTGAAATATGGCATTACTTTTCTTTTGGACTCAATGAGCAATTCTTTTCTTTTAGAAGAAACATTGACAAGCAAACTGCCATATATTTTGAGTGGAGATTTCTTGTAGGACCTCTTGAAAGCTCATGTGCTTGACTTGTTATGTGTCCGGTAGATCTTATCTTTCTACAAGAAATTTCTTAAAAAAAATTAATATAATTTGTTTTGGAATTTTAGCAACCTCTTTATATATCATGAATTTTGTTTGTTTTAGGAAAACTTATTTCATGGATTTTTGTTATACAGACAAGAAATCCGAGGCCCAGACAGGATAAATGACTGCTTCTATATCATAAGTAGTAGCAGAGTTGTACCTAAGAATTCTAGGGTCTGTTTCTTCTTTTTCTCCTTAGGAACCACTTGTGTTCTGTATTCATTAATGGCCCCATTTCCTAGAATGGGGTCGTATAGACAACCAAATGATCCAGAGGCTATTTATTTGTGGACCTTGATGAGGCCAAAGGCTCACACCCTCTTCTAGGACAGGTGCTTGGGAACTGGCCTGTGAGTCGCTTTGCTGCTAGGTCATAGTTTATCTGCCTGTGTGACTCCTAGCTCTTCTTTTAGTTTGAACTCTGTTAAATTGATGCTTCTGGCTCTAGGAATCCAAGACTAAGCAATGTAGCACCTGTTGTCATTTCTTTTATAGATAATGCCAGTGGAGGCATTCTTCCACAGCTTGTCCAACAGCTAGAAATTTCATTGACGAAGTCTCAACTCCTTCAAGTCTAGTTGAACTCTCCTGAGAAGTAATACTTAACAGACAACTAGGGCTGGTCATCCCAATTAACTCATACCCTAGAACATAGGAGAGTCATAGAGAAGGGACTTGTTGAACTTTGGAATCATAGGTCTTTGGTTTTTTTTTTTTTTAATTTCAAGACAAATATTAAAGACAGTGGCTTGGGAGGTTGTTTAGGTAGAAGTCTAAAAAGTAATTTTGAAACCTGGACTGCTCATTTCAGGTCCTTAAGCCCTAGTGTAGGTTAGAGATCTAGGTTGGAGAGGGAAAGCTAGGATCTTGTGCTGCCATGATGGCTATTCTGAGGAAGAGCTAGATGTCAGTTTTGTCATTCGTAGATATGTATATAGTTGTTAGACCAGCCTTCTGGGTAGTTTGGTAGTGCTTTTGTTGTTTTGTTTTGCTTTTGAAAAAAAGGAAAAAGAAGTTTTATTAATTTGCTATCAAAGGAGAAGCACAAGGAACCCTTGTCCCAGAGGCTGTGATTCTTCCCATCAAAGGGAGCCAGGGGACTTTTAAAGAGGTGATTCAAAGGCTATATTCTGCATATTCAATCCACTATTGTAATTCACTTGTTAATATGGAGGATAGTTATTTCTGAAGTCTTCTGGTGCCATCTGAATTACCTTCTGAGTAGTTATGATAGAGGGACCTTTTCCTGTTTTGAGAAGGTTAATTTTCCCTTCTTTGCTAATTAACCATCTTTTCCATGCCTTATGTAGATCTATTGGTTCTAGGCTTTTACATCCTGGTTAAACTTGAATTTTGTGAACTAGGAAGAAAATTAATACTTACAATATTGTTTCAAGGGGAACTGCATTCTGAGTCACGTTAAACAACTAACTTTGTTTTAAAATGCTATATGATCTATCTAGTTGGGCGTAGTTACTTGATTTTTTTTTTTTTTTTAAGAAAGGGTGATCCCAGTTTGCTCAAGCTTAGATCCATGGTAGTTAGCCCCTGAATTAACTGTCTAAACTGCTAAAACATTAACTTCTAGCACCTCTCAATAGGAATGAGAAGTGTCTGTACTTCTGTAGATGAAGAATCAAAGTACTGAACTGAGCTTGAACAAAAAGAACAGAGACTTTCCCCTATCATGCCAGCAGTGATTTTATCTGGGAATGTTACTTGCATATGTGTATGTTTAAGAGAGAGAACTTTACTGGCAACTTTTGGAGAAATTAGGTAAGATAGTTGGTAGGTTTCAACTGAATGCCTCAAGGTGATGACCCTTTGAGTTTCTTATGTTCTTTTAAAGATTTTATGAGTACCATTTGAACTTTTATGTAATGAAAATGGAGATGCTTCTTTTTGTCATTAATCCTCCAAAATAAAGCTAGTTTGTAGGATGGTGTTTCCAGTTCTTAGTTTGATAATCTTGCAAGAATGAACTGTTTTCTTACAAAGGAAGTCAAAATTAGTAGGTATATGTTTTTTTTTCTTATTTACCTTTTTTACTCTTTTCTCTTTGATTGGAATTTTCTTTCCTGTTATTTGTTTGTGGTAGTTTGACTCCTTTTAAAACAGTTATCCTTTTCAAAGTTTATCCCTTTCAGTAGTAATCTCCTTTTCCTTTTATGGGTGTAGGAGGATACCGGGGTCAGGGCACTTGACCACTGAGCCACATCCCTAGGCCTAGTTTGTATTTTATTTAGAGACAGGGTTACCTGAGTTGCTTAGCACCTCACTTTTGCTGAGGCCGACTTTGAAACTCATGATCTTCCTGCTTCAGCTTCCTGAGCTTCTGGGATTACAGGTGTGCGGCCCCTTTCCCAGCTTCCTTTTCCTTTATTTTTGCTTCTGATAGTATCTATTACATTCTGTCCTGCACATTATTGAGGAACTATTAAATATATATGTTAAAAATTAAGGTAGTCCTCTTTTTTAATCCACCATTGAGTCATCTCACAGTTCTTCCCTATGTCTTGCCATTACCCATACTATTAAGATCCTTTAGAAAGTAAAAAGATGATGATTCAAATAGTCTCTTAAAACTTGGTAGTTAGATTGAAAATATTATTTGTATATTTGTTTCTTTTGTGTGATCATAATATGTTAACATATTATGATATATATATATGTATATACATATTTTACATGGTATGTTTGTTTACATACAATTTTCCTTCTGTAGAAGTACCTAAAGTATTCTTATATAATTTAGCCTAGTTCAGTGAATTTATTTTTAAATCTATAGATTAAACAAAAGAATAGCTAGCTTTCTCTTCCCTCTTTTTGTCATGAGACACCAATCCTAACTTTATTATTTTTTTAATTTTTTTTTTTAGTTATAGGTGAACACAATTTCTTTATTTTACTTTATGTGGTGCTGAGGATTGAACCCAGTGCCTCGTGCATGCCAGGCGAGCGCTCTACCTCTGAGCCACAACCCCAGCCCCCTAACTTTATTTTTGCATTTTAACATAGCTGATATGTACATGTAATGGCATGGCCTAATTTAATTGGTATGATTGTTTTCTTAGTGATATATCTTACATCTTTGCTCAATTGACACACGCTTGGAGAGTAGACAAAATTGTTGAATGCACAAGGGGAAAAAAGTCTTTCTAAATTAACATTATTTTATCATATATTTCATTTCAAATGTGTCACCAAAGTAATATATTTTTAATACTATTTATTATTATAATTAGATATTTTGACTATTTTATCTATAGTCTAAATTTATATAGGTCAACCTAAAAATTATTTTTGGTTCTTCTCATTGGGAACATGTTTCAGATTATTTTACACTGGCAATACACTGTATTCAGGCATTTATGATATAATATAACCTAGAAATGTAACCCTAGGTATTTAATCTTCATATTTGTAAATGTTTTTCCTTAAAGAAGTCCTGAATGTATGTCCAGTATAATATCCTCATTATCTACCATATATAAGTTGATCTGCTTATAGCTTTGGTATAAATTGCTGTATAATTCATGAGGAAGATGATTCCTTAAAGAAAAAGTTTCCTGCTGGTCAAGGTGGCACATGCTTGTAATCCCAATGACTTGGGAGGCTGAGAGGCAGGAGGATTAAAAGTTCAAAACCAGCCTCATCAACTTAATGAGGCCCTGTCTAAAAATTAAAAGGGCTGGGGATGTTGCTCAGTGGTTAAGCACCCTTGGATTCAGTGCCTGGTACCCCCCACCACTCCCTAAAATAACCATTTCAATGAGGCCCTGTCTAAAAATTAAAAGGGCTGGGGATGTTGCTCAGTGGTTAAGCACCTTGGATTCAGTGCCTGGTACCCCCCACCACCCCCCAAAATTACCATTTCAATTTTACCTATGTTTCAGTGACATAGGTAAATTCACATGGTTTTGTAACCATCACAGCCATCCAAATTCAGAGTTTTTTCATATTTCCACACAAAAACACTAACTATTAAACATTAATTTCCCATGTTCCCTTCTCCTTTCCCCTGGCAACCACCATTTTTCTCTCATTTCCATGAGTTTGGAAATAGAATTATTCACTATTCCTCCTTTTACGTCTGGTTTATTTCACTTAATGCAATGACTTAGGTTGATCCATGTTTCATTCCTGGTTTAAAAAAGAAAGAAAAAGTCTCCTTACTTTTAAAATTTTGATTATGTATCTTTGATCCTCATGTCAAAGAACAGGTTCTTAATGTTGCTGGCATAGAATGGAAACAACTGGGGTTGCTGGTGGTTGAGAGGAATAATAATACAATGTGTGTTCTGCTTGAAAGAAAATGATGTGTTTAAAAAAAAGAAAATCCTCAAAAGGCATAAAAAGTTGCTGAAGTATTACAGCTGAACATGACTGGTTCTTAATCTGATCTCGCTTGCTTCAGCTTGCTTTCTGGGGAAGTTGCTAGTTTCTTCTTCCTCTTTGATCAATTTCACTGATATCATTTAATAGGAGAAAAAAAATTACACAGCTTTGTATATTCATTTCTATTAGGTCATCTTCCCAATGTTCCTTGTGGGCACAGCACCTTATAATTTGTTACTATGCCTTTATAGAGATTTGTGTTTATTGGCTTCCTTAATTTTTTTTTTTTTTAGAATTTTTTAAATATTTTTTTTTCAGTTTTCGACGGACACAACATCTTTTGTTTGTATGTGGTGCTGAGGATTGAACCCGGGCCACACGCATGCCAGGCGAGCGTGCTACCGCTTGAGCCACATCCCCAGCCCCGGCTTTCTTAATTTTATACTTTAAAGTGTGAACATTAGAATCACAAACATTTATTTTATGTGCAGATTTTTTTCCTCCTAAATGAATTCCCCAAGAGCTATAGTTTGATACTGAGATGAAATATGATTCACGAACAATAAAATAGGTTAAATTATGATTAAAGTTGCTTGCTGTTATCTGGAATAAATTCAAAATAATCTTCCCCTATGGATTTTACATGTCTTACATAAACCCTTACCATCTGTAGGAACTTTCAGTTAATATCAGTATTTATCTAAAATTATTCTTTCTGTATCATTACCAACAAAAAGAGAGCCTTAGAGAAATGATCTAATTAGTGATTGGTCTCTTTTTGCCTTTGAACCTTGTTTGTATTTGACTCTGATAAATATGTTAAAGATTCTTGGATTTGTATATATTCCTGAAGAAGTATCATAGAGCATATAAAAGTACTTTCAGGTGAGACATCAGCATACCCACATTCTTATCTCTGCCTGCCAGTTACCTGCAGTGTGACTGTGAGCAAGTCATTTGTTTTTGTTTTTCATCTCTTCATTTTATACCCTCCTTTTAAAAGTCTTATAGTGACTTTTAAAAACTTTAGTTTTAGTTAGGAAATGAATTAGACTTTTTAGTTTTATTTTATTTTTTTAAAATTTTTATTGTTGGTTGTGAGAGAGAATTTTTTAATATTTCTTTTTTAGTTTTCCGTGGGCACAACATCTTTGTTTGTATGTGGTACTGAGGATCAAACCCAGGCCGCACGCATTCCAGGCGAGCGTGCTACCGCTTGAGCCACATCCCCAGCCCGAATTAGACTTTTTAAATGAGATACCAGATTTTTAAAAACATTAAAGTGAAAATTGAAATGGTGCTTGCATTCAATAAATAAACCTTTTGTTTTTGATTCTTCAAGTAAAAATTTGGATTATGAAGACAATCCAGATGGCACTGGACATTAGAAATCTTAAATATTTGAAGGTTAATACTGATTTCAGTGAAATTGATTAATTCTTCAAAAGGAAAACTGCCTGTTGTTATGAAAGGCAATAATGAACTGTAAGGGATTCATGTGGGAATAATAAGCATGACAACTTTGCAACTCTTACTGCTGAGCAATGTGTCAGAAATGAATTGGTGTTACAGAGTCTTTCTTGTTCATTGTTGCCTTTAGATTGCACCATTTGAAGATTTTATTAGGAATGAGAAATACTGATTGTGATCAGGGAAAAAAATTTTTGCAACATTTGAGAAAATTATTTCAAAATCTCTCATGTAAATGGGAGTTCTGTATTCTATAGAATAACTGAAGCTGTCATTGTCTTTCTGCCTCTCCTTTTGGATAAATTGGATCCTCTTAATGGAAAGGGAAGCAAAAAGAATACTCAGTTATAAGGTAGGAGTATATAAAACTGAGCTGACTAAAGTTGTAAAATCACTTAATGACAGTTCTAGCTACTTAAATGAGAAGAGGGTAGCTAACTTCCTCTTATGTTGCTTAGGAGTTAAGAAATTATTTTTTTCCCTGTCCCAGGAAATGATAAATTTTAGACAAAAATTTCTTCCTTTAGAAAGGTTGATTAAAGTATGATGGTGTAATCTAATAAGAAAATGTACTTCTTGAGAGTGAAAATCTGAAGTTACTAATTTTTAGTGCCTATGCAGAATCTGTGTGTCCTGTTCTTTATTCCTGTGCTTTATGTTTTGTCTATGTCCGTGATTAATATTTCTGAATATTGTCCTTATTAATTCTTTCTAACTTTCTCTTTCACATTTCATCCTGGATTTGCTGTTTCCTTCAGTCTCACCTCAAGGTCAGTATGTTTGTACAAAAACAAAGATGATGTAATTGAACCTTGTTTACTAACATTAGCTTCAATTCTAACAGGTCACTAAAATGATAGAACTTATTCTAGGAAAAAGATGTCTAGAAATCTGGTTGTGAGTGTATAAAATGTCTGAGTATAATGTTTACTAAGAGTGAATACAAATTTTTATATTTTGAAAGAATGAGAATCTGGGCATGGTGGCAGTACCTATAGTCCCAGTGACTGGGGAGGCTTAGGCAAGAGGATTCCAAGTTCATGGCTAACCTCAACAAGACCTTGTCTCAATAAAAAAAATAAAAGGACTAGGAATGTAGCTTACTGATAAAGTGCCCCTAGCTGGGTTCAACCCCAGTACCAAAAAGGGGGCGGGGGTGGAGTTGAGATAGTGAAAGTAGAATCAGATAACCAGAGTTTGAGAGAATTATAGCTGTAAAGAGCCACCAGAGGAATGGGGGGGAAAAGTACAGTAAGGATGACAGAAAGAAATTTGACACAGTCTGTGGATTTATGTAAGAATCTTTGAAGTTTTTTTACCAAGAGAAATCTTTGCACACACATACAACCTTTTACACTTTAGTTTTTGGTTTTGTTTCGTGATTCTGCTAAATGATAGAACTACTGAAAAAAAAACCAGCATATATATGTGTTCAAGGCATTATGGTAGAAGCTTTACATTATTTGTTTCACTTCATCTTCTCAGCAGTGTTATAGGAATTATTTCTATTTTAAGCTGAAAAACACAAGTACAAAGCTAATTTAATAACTTACCCATTTTTACTAGTGAGCAAACAGTAGAAGAAGCTGCCTAAAATAGTCAGAAACCTGAATTTTTAAAGTTATTTTTCATGTGAGCCACAGCAGTGTGAATTATAGCATGAGAATTTATGATAGTTCAGAAACCGAATTTGTTTTGATTTACATTTTTCTAATTGATAAAGATGTAGAACTTTTTAAAATATATGTGTTGATTGATTGTATATCATCTTCTGAGAGGTGTCTACTCAGTTCCTTAGCCCATTTATTGATTGGGCTATTTGGTTTTTTGTTGTTTAGTTTTCTGAGTTCTCTATATACCCTAGAGGTTAGGGCTCTGTCTGATGTGTGAGTGGTAAAAATTTGCTCCCAAGATGAAGGCTCTCCACCCACCTCACTGATTGTTTCTTTTGCTGAGAAGCTTTTTAGTTCAATCCATCCCATTTATGGATTATTGATTTTAATTTTTCCACTGTAGGAATCTAATTAGTGAAGCTGGGGCCTAATCCGACATAATGGAGATTTCTGCCTACTTTTTCTTCTAGTAGATACAGTCTCTGGTTTAATTTTGATCCACTTTGCATTGAGTTTTCTGCATTGTGAGAGAGGGAGGGGGAGCATGGAGGATTAGATGAACTCAAGATTGGGCAGAGGAGTGGGAGGGGAAGAGAGGGAACCTAGGGGTAAAAAAGATGGTGGAATGAGATGGATATACATGTATGAAGACATGAATGGTGTGGATATGCTTTGTATACAACCAGAGATATGAAAAAATGTGCTCTTTCTCTATGTGTGCTATGAACTGTATTGCATTCTGCTGTAATGGATAAAAAATTAGAATAAAAATAAAATAAAACCTGAAAAGTAAAAAAAAAAAAAGAAATGAATTTGTTAATACCATATGCATTTTACCTAGCAATTCTCTACTAATAATCATTAAATTGTGTGCGTGTGTGTGTCTGTGCACATGCATCCACACGTTTGTTGTTTGTTTCTCAAAGCACCCCTTGGATTCCCATGACTAGCATATGGATTATGTAGGGGCAGAGGGACAGATTATTATTCTGCTGAGGAACTAAGATCAGGGAATGAGATTTCTCCAGGGTCAGCCAAGGATGATACGTAGATTTGAAGCCAGCTCTTATTTCAACATTGAAACTCTATACTATAAGCACTCTAACCTATGAAGTAGCCCCACATTGTTTGGATTGTCTTAGATATCTCATCTGCAGTTTTCTTATCAGTAAAATTGGGATAATTGTCTAACATGTAGTCAATACAAATAGGACTTAGAGTAGCATATGCCACAGGGTAAGCAGTCAACAAATGGAGCTATTAGGATAGTTCCAGCCTTTTTAATGGAATGTTATTTGATCCATCATGTTATAGCATGATGTCATGTATGTCAGGTTGTTTAAAATACTGTACTGTTCTTATTGGTTCATACTGACTTCCAGCACAAAGGGACATGATTTGAGAGCTGCATCATTAGGTAATTTCATCACCATGCAAACTTCATAGGATATATTTATTTACACAAACTAAGATGGCTATAATGACATTTGCATTACAATCCCATGTGACCTCTGAAGTGTATGCTGTCCATTGCTGAACAAAACATCATTATGTGGCACACAACTGTGTATGAATAGAAAATGATAAAAGAAGATACATTTCATCTGCAATGATATTTTAGGACTCCACTTACCTTTTGAGGTGCAAAAATTTGTATTATAAGTTGGAAGATGAAGCTGAGGCTCTGTTGGGAAAATTTCTTTCCCATTTCTGTTCACTGAAATGTCTTCTCAGTGTTTAGTTGAGAACCTAACTGTTATTTCTGAAGAAGTTCCCTTAATTTTTGACTCATTTGAAAATAAGAAGTATAAGGCTAGGGTTGTGGCTCAGTGTCATAGAGCACTTGCCTAGCACATGGGAGGCACTGGGTTTGATCCTCAGCACCACATAAAAATAAATAAACAAAAAAAGGTATTTTGTCCATCTACAATAAAAAATAAATAAGCAGTGTATGTGAAGTGTAAATCAGAGTATTAAAAAAAAAGAAACCTCTTGTCATTAATTATCCAAACCTAATTCATAAAGGTCCTTCAGTCAGATTTATACTGTCCTCTTCTCTCTTACCTGATAACCACTTTATAAAATAGAGTTTTAAGTGATCAATTGTCTCAAAATTTGTATCTTTTCTCACCTTTCTTGTATTTTGATGGGAATATGGTTCCAGGCTAAGTCTTCCTGTTTTTTTTTTTCATTTGTTTCTTATCAGTTTTTAAAACTTGCCTTTTTACATTAAATCCTCCTTGTTTCCTTATTTCCATTCTCTTTCTTTCCACTGATGACTCTGAACATAAAGTTGTGTCCTACTTTTTTACATCCTTGGTTTTTTCCCCTTCAATTCACTGTACTATCTTACTTTTACTTTTCCATTTTTTATTTACTTGAACAATGTTTGAAAGAATCAAGATTCTATTCTTGCGGTCTTCACTTTCACACTTCTTATTTATTTCCCAAACCAATCTAATTTAGATTCTTATCTGACTGCTATACTAAAATTACTAATATGATGTCAAATTCACTAATCTTGTCTTGGGCCTCTTTGACGATTCTGGAGTTTTTTCTTTTTTTCTTTTTTTTTTTCCATTTTTTTTTATTGATTGTTCAAAACATTACAGAGCTCATGCTATATCATCTTTCATACATTTGACTCAATTGGGTTTTGAACTCCCCAAATACATAATGCAGACTCACTTCTGTTACATACTCACATTTTTACATAATGGCATATTAGAGACTGTTGTATTCTGCTACCTTTCCTATCCCCTACTATCCCCCCTCCCCTCCCCTCCCCTCCCATCTTCCCTCTCTACCTCCTCTGCTGTTGTTCAATTCTCTCCCCCTTTTTTCCCCCTCCCCCTTGCCCCTCATAACCTCTTATAATTTTGTGTATCACTGAAGGTCTCCTACCATTTCCATATGTTTTCCCTTCTCTCTCCCTTTCTCTCCCCCCATTCGTCTTAGTTTACTGTTAGTCTTTTCCTCATGCTCTTCCTTCCTGTTCTATTCTTAGTGGCTCTCTTTATATCAAAGAAGACATTTGACATTTGTTTTTTAGGGCTTGGCTAGCTTCACTTAGCATAATCTGCTCTAATGCCATCCATTTCCCTGCAAATTCTATGATTTTGTCATTTCTTAGTGCTGCATAATACTCCATTGTGTATAGCTGCCACAATTTTTTTATCCACTCATCTATTGAAGGGCATCTAGGTTGGTTCCACAGTCTAGCTATTGTGAATTGTGCTGCTATAATCATTGATGTGGCTGTATCCGTATAGTGCGCTCTTTTAAGGTCCTCAGGGAATAGTCCAAGAAGGGCAATAGCTGGATCAAATGGTGGATCCATTCCCAGCTTTCCCAGGAATCTCCATACTGCTTTCCAAATTGGCCTCACCATTTTGCGGTCCCACCAGCAGTGTACAAGTGTGCCCTTTTCCCCACATCCTCGCCAACACTTATTGTTGTTTGACTTCTTAATGGCTGCCAATCTTACTGGAGTGAAATGGTATCTTAGGGTGGTTTTGATTTGCATTTCTCTGATTGCTAGAGATGGTGAGCATTTTCTCATGTGCTTGTGGATTGATTGTATGTCCTCCTCTGAGAAGTGTCTGTTCAGGTCCTTGGCCCATTTGTTGATTGGATTATTTGTTATCTTATTGTTTAGTTTTTTGAGTTCTTTGTACATTCTGGATATTAGGGCTCTATCTGAGGTGAGTTTTTTATATTATTGGTTGGCCTGCTTACTTCCTGTAAAATTCTTGTGTAGTTTATGTGACTTTTTTTCTGTTATCTCTCCTTGGTCACACTTTTCAGTTGGTTTTGGTTTTTCTTCTTTTACATGTTTCTTAACTCTTAGTGTCTTGTATGTTCTTTTTAAAAAGTTCCTTTTTCATCTATATTAGTAGTCTGCCCTTTTACTTAGATTTATTTTGTTTTATGTAAATTTTTATGGAATCTACATTTTTAATAAGCTTTATTCATTTAAAAGAAATCTTACAATGTTTTCAGTAAAAATAGCAAGCACATATATAGCACTTAAAAATGACTTTCCCATTTTCTAAACATTTTCTCCACGTATCATAGTTATCTAAGTAATTCTAATTATGGTGAAATCGGAAAACAATTGTGCTTCACTAGAAAAATATTATGGAATCTTTCGCCTTGGTTTGGAGAACTTTTGTCTCTAACTTAAGCTGTGAGCTGACTCATATTTTCAGTGGAAAGCTTTATCATTTGTCTTATTGTCTTAAAGTTTTATTATTTGTCTCATATTTTGTCTTATTTGACTGATTTGATCTCCCACATTCTAAATGAAACTTACGAAAAACTCCAGAAGAATTTGTTCATGGAAGCCTTTGGTGTACACAATTCTCTTGAGCTACAAATTATGTTAATTATATTAATGTTAGATTCATTTTAATAACTTTTACCATGCAGTAAATATATCAAACTGTACTTATTTCCAGATAAGTTTATTTTCCAAGGAAAACATAATAAAATAGGTTTAATTTTTCCGCCAGCACAGATCACCTTAACCATGGTAAGTTTAAAGCTTCTCTTTGTTCCAGAATAGAATTTGGTGCAGTATTTTTTTTCTATGTAGAATCATTTTGCCATTTTAATTATGACTTTCCCAAGTCTAGTTTAGAACATCAATAGAATATAATTTAATTTATTGATGTTTTTGAGATAGAATTGAATGTTTGGGTGACTTCATTAGGTCACCTTTGGCAAGATACTTAATCTTCAGTGTTTACTTTAACAACCTATTTTATTTGTTGTTGTTGTTAACTTTGCTATAACACTTGTAGTTTTTCTATTATACATTTCCATTTTGGATAGATTTATTTTGTTCTCCTCTTCCTCAGTTATATTCCTTTGCCCTCCTCTGGCTAAGGAGGAGGAGTACAAAGACTCTTTATTTAGAGTGATGCTGACTCAATGTGACAGTAGCACTAGGGAATAAATAACTTTTCATGCCTTTTGCTTTCTTTAACAACTCTGCAAAAATATATGTCCTCATGCCTGCAATACTAGCTACTTAAAGGCTGAGGCAAGAGAATAATCTGAGATCAGCTGGGTCAGCATAGTCTAAAAATAAAACTGTGTTTTCTTTTTAATTTTTTTTTCAAATAACATTATTTCCTAGTGTTTTTGTAATAGTCCACACAAGAAAGTGTAGCCACATTTTATGTTAGCTAATGGCTACTGAGATAACAGTGTACTATTTTGAATGATTTTGGGGGTGTAAAAAAGGTGTGAAAAAAGAAAAGACTTGGGCTGATCTACTTGTCATCTACTGAAAAGTATTTCAAAATTAGATTTTTTTATACAGTTGTCAGATTTAGCAAATAAAAATATGGAGTGTCCAGTTAAAATTGAATTTTAGATAGTGAATAATCTTTTGTATGTTATATAAATATTGGAATTTGCTTATAATAAAATATTATTTGTTTATCTGAAATATGAATTTGAGCATTCAGCATTATATTGGACAGTCTATTTTCAAGCACTCTTCATCTGCTTGAAGTGTGAAGGTGGGGAGTTATATTAATTGTGTTATTTGGTATATATAGAACCCAAAGATGCAGAATGTGGGGTCTTGGAGTAGAAATTTGCATGCAGCTCTGCCTCTTAACTTAGCAATTATCACAAATAGGTATTTACTTGTTATTTTTTGTTTTTTTTAATAGTAGTACTATTTTGTGGGAGAAATTCATTAACTGAGTAAAATCATAATACTGTAATTAGCAATTAGACTTTTAAAATCAATCTCAATGAGTTTATTTTTAAGGAGGCTATTGATATGCATTGTTCCATATGATTATCAGTATATATGCAATTCACACAATTTTAAAAATTTATGATTTCATGCAACATGTTTTTATAAGTGTTAGGTCCTTAGGCCAAAGTAACTCTAGACCTAACAATAAGCATGTTTTTCTTTTTGTCTAGTTCTTAGGTGAGAAGTGCTGGTCCCTCACCATTTTATAGCCTGTTGTGTGAGAAGTTTCCTTTATTTTTATCTATCTATAATCTATCTATCTATCTATCTATCTATCTATCTATCTATCTATCTATCTATCTATCTATCTAAGTTATCTGGTTCAAAGATCTTCCTTCCTTCCTTCCTTCCTTCCTTCCTTCCTTCCTTCCTTCCTTCCTTCCTTCCTTCCTTCCTTCCTTCCTTCCTTCCTTCCTTCCTTCCTTCCTTCCTTCCTTCCTTCCTTCCTTCCTCCCTCTCTTCCTCCCTCCCTCCCTCCCTCCCTCCCTCCCTCCCTCTCTTCCTCCCTTCCTCCCTCCCTTCCTTCCTCCCTTCCTTCCTCCTTTCCTTCCTCCCTTTCTTTCATCTGGTTTACAGATCAACATTTCCAGGCGATATTGCATTTTAGATATGTGATAATGTGATTATTTGGTAAGATACTTCAGAGCAATACCTCTCAAACTTTGGTGTTTTGCAAATTGAATGGGAGTTTGTCCATATTTAGTTATTTGATGGATTTGGTGGAAGCCTAAGTTTCTATATTTCTAAAACTTTCCAGTGCTGATGCTGCTGGGCTGTTGAACTTGCTTTAACTTGAAAGGCTTTAGCAAGTAAACAGTTTTTAAATAGATGTGTCCTCTTATTTAATAAAATTTACAAACATTGAACATTATCCCTTGATTTCCCTGTGCTAAATTACATATGAACTTGTTATAAAAATCTACTTTTCCTTGGTTTCAGGATACCAAGGTGACCTTTTGCCCCTGTTAAAGGCCCTGCGAGGTTTCTTATTGGCACAGATACAAGAGTCTAGTTAAAATTCCAGGATGTTAGAGCAAAAGCACTGTTTTCATTGGCGCCTGTTGCTTTGTTACTTAAATGTATGAAAACATTTTGAGTAGTGTAACAGAATGACAAGATGTTGAGGATGAGGAATGGGGAGAGGAGAGTTAAACTTCAGAACATTTTGACAAGGCTATTCTTTCACACAAACTGTCCAAAAGCTTCTAGATTTCTGATATCATGTAATTGGCTTGAAGTTCCCAGAATTTGAGATTGTAATTTGGGAGAAACAGATGAGGAAATCAAGGATCTTCGCTGACAGCTAACAGATTTGTGAGATGATTTGGTTTATGTGTATATACTTTGGGATTGTTCCCTTTAATTTTTTTCGGCGGCGCGGGGGGGTGTTCTGGGGATTGAACCCAGGGCCTTGTGTATGTTATGGTGCATTCTACCACTGAGCTGCAACCCAACCCCTATTACTATTATTTTTTAAACGCATCTATATAGTATTTACCACTTTATATTTTCTTTTATCAGTGAAGTTGTTATCTTTATTTTAACCATCTAACTGTTGTGTGGGTTGTCTGTCAGATTTGAGCATGATAACAAAAATCCATAAAGTAGTTTCTTTCTTTTTGCAAGGGTTTCTAGGTACATGGGGGATGGGATTCAGGAATTTGACCACTGTCATAAGCAGGATGAAATGTATCTGTTTAATTTGTATTTACTTAGTTTTCCTTACAGTGATATTGATATGTTTGTTTTTGCTGTTTGGGGAACATTTGCTACCAAGAACCACAAAAGAAAATTTTATGATGCTATAGATATCTGTTTTATCTAAATACCAGTTATTATAAGTTCCTAAATGAAAAATCATTTAATTATGTTGAACCTAAGTATTTTGAAAGAGATAGTGAAAAATTATTCTCTTCAAAAGTGGTTTTTCAGATTGAGATGTTTAAAGGAAGTTCTTTTTAGATGACTTTCCAAGAGCACTACAAGGAAGGAATAATGAACAGTCTGGAGAAGTGATCAGAATAATGTTGCTGGAATATAATAAAAACTTTGTATAGAATATTTTGTGAGAGGAAAACTCACTTTCTTTTGTTCTTGCTTTAAAGGTTAATTAAATATAAACCATACTAGCTTGCTTATTTCATTATTAGTTCATTTATTAATGCATCTTTAGGATACATCTGTTCTTTCTTGCTTTATTATAAAAGCTATCTAATTTCCCTCATTCTCCCCTCCAATTGTTTCCCCTTCAGTTTATTTTCCAAATTTTGGAAAAATCTTAACTCCGTCATTTCCCTACTTCAGTCCTATATGCTTTGGGTGAACTACATATTCCTGTTTAGCATGAAGTTATTAGGCTTTTGCTTACCTTCAATGTTTTTTCCCCCTCCCCTCTGCTTCTCCAAAGTTAAACTGTAGTCATATTGAACCATAAAGGTTTCCCCAACCTAACACATTCTCCTTTGCTTCAGGCTCTTGTTCATATTTTTCTCTCTGCCCAGAACTACATTTCCTGTAAGATGGGCTAATCCCTTAGGAAAATTTAGATACCACCTTTTTGGATGCTTTTCCTGAGTATCACTACCACCCTGGTCTCCAGGTTAGGTTAGGTTCCTTTCTTGTTTACTCTTTTTTTAAATGAAAAAACAAACCTCAATATTTTATTATGTGATTCAACAGATTGTTTACTCTTAAAGAACTTATATCTTACATTTCTTGGATGTTTAGGAGGTATTGGAGATCAGGAATTATTTTATTTATGGAATTATATCTTCAGTGTTTGATTCATGATTATAGTACTTACCTAAATATTTGTCTGCTTAAAAAGAAATAAATATGTAAAAAAAACTCTGCAGGCTCCCAGAGTTTAGATGACTGCAGATCCTCATACATCCAAGAGCCCATTTTCTTAAGTATATTTGTAGTCAGTAATGCTGTTACTACCCTTTGATTAGTCCTCTTTACCTTATTTACCTGTAGCTTAGCATTTGGCCTATTTCTCTGACTTTAAGGGTTTTTTTTCCTAGATGTAAAATTAGTCCCCGATTCTTCTTGCCTAAAAACTTTGTCTTCTGTTTTGGCTATTCACATAAAGTGTGAAAAAAAAATCAGTGCCTTACATTTATTTAATATCTAAAAGCTTAGTGTGCATTTTTTACATTTATCACCTAATGTAAAAGAAGAGATAAATTCCGTAGAAGTACTAAAGGGTCATTCTGTCATATTCATCATTTCAAACGGAGAGAAAGTTGTGGGGGGATATATGTATATATGTGTGTGTGTGTGTGTGTGTATTATATATATATAATTTTTAGTTGTTGATGGATCTTGATTTTATTTATTTATACGCAGTGCAGAGAATTGAACCCAGTGCCTCACACATGCTAGGCGAGTGCTCTACCATCGAGCCACAACTTCAGCCTGAAAGTGATAGCTTTTTAAAGTACATAAAAATGACACTTAATTGAAGCAGGCTCTCAAAAGAGTTCAGTTGAAAAAAAAAGAATCAATAACCTATGCTAAGCATTTTTCATGCGTTATCTTATTTACTACTCATAACTCTATGTAAGAGTTCTCATGGCATAAATTAGAAAGATTTTTTTTAAACTCAAAAAACTCATTAAAAAAAACAAGGGGGAGAAATGAATTACAGTAAATGGGGTAGAGAGAGATGATGGGAGGGGAGGGGATGGGGGATAGTAGAAGATAGGAAAGGCAGCAGAATACAACAGACACTAATATAGCAATTTGTAAAACAGTGGCTGTGTAACCGATGTGATGCTACAATCTGTATACGGGGTAAAAATGGGAGTTCATAACCCACTTGAATCAAAGTGTGAAATTTGATTTGTCAAGAACTATGTAATGTTTTGAACAACCAACAATAAAAATTAAAAAAAAAAACTCATTAAAGCTTAAGGAGGCTAAGATCACATAGTTAATGGCAAGCCAGTATTTAATTTAGAACTCTTCAAACCTTAAAGTTTTGCTTTTATATCATTGTGTACTTAGGCAGTTCTTGCAACCCTGGGGGTATCTTGAATATATTCTGAGATTTAAAAGTATTCCATGCATGATTTGATTTTGTATTTTCAATTTGATGATAATCAAAACAAATTATACATATATATGTGTGTATATATATATATATATATTATGGATCATCTAGATGAATATTTTAATGCTAAGTAACAGTATTTTCATCCTTTTGTTTTTCAAATATTACTATTATAATTGTTATGGGCCAATAAGAAAAGGACAGCAGTAGACCTGATGACATAATGTGTTCAAATGATATTATGATATACAGAATGAACTTAATTTAATATTTGTATATTTTTAAGATTTTTAGATTTAATATTTGTATATTTTTAAGAATTATAATTTATCAACAGGGGATTTAGAAAAAACTTGCCTTTATAATTATTTTATTTTATAGTATAATCCAGTCTACATGGTTTGTTACAATATAAACCATTCACCTCATGAGGATTAAGCATATAATTTTGTTTAGGGGAGTGCTCAAAAGCTTTGCCAAGATACTGCTATATAAACTTTATGTTAAAGAATGGGTGTTTGGGGGGCTGTGGTTGTGGCTCAGTGAAAGAGTGCTTGCCTAGCATGTGGGAGGCACTAGGTTTGGTTTTCAGCACCACATAAAAATAAATAAAAGTATTGTGTCCATCTACAATTTAAAAACAAAGAGTGAGTGCATGTATGCTCAGCAAAGAAAGGATAAGGACATTAAGGCATCTAAAAACATCAAAACCAAAAATTTCAAAACTGGACACTTACTATGTGAGGGAATAGTAAAATATACAAGATTATTAAGGAACTTTTGTAGTAATTAAGGGAATTTGGATATTGCTATTTAGCAGTATGAATCAAAACAAAAGCAAAAAGCAGGGAATATAAACTGAATTTATAAAATTTAATTGCGTGCATACTGAATTTTAGTAAATTATGTTTTGTATACAGTCAGAACCCCTTTGAAGCAGAAAGTAAATATTTTTTATAGTGAAAATAAATTGCCCTGTAAATATCAGATGTATAAGTTGAAAAAAAAATTTTTTTGCCCTTCTCTCTCTACATCTCTCCTTCCCACCCTCTCTCTCTAAGCCTATTCTTTATTAATTAAATCAGAAATTTATAACTTTATTTTCCCCACCAGCTGACTAGGACACTTTAATGATTAATTAGCCCACTTGATTTAATTATTCTCACTTTATGGAGAAAACTGCTTAGGTGTTTTTCTGATCACCAGCATTTATTTCCACTAAGGGGGAAAAAAAAACCTGTTTACTATTATCTGCTTAATAGATCTGTTTTTGTTTTGTTTTAGTTGTAGACAGATATAACACCTTTATTTAATTTATTTATTTTTATGTGGCGCTGAGGATTGAACCCAGTGCCTCACACATGTGTGGAGTGCTCTTCCACAGAGCTACTGCCCCAGACCCTAGATTTTGTTTAATTAGTGACTTTACTAGTGCCTTGATGTTTTCAGTTAACCTGCAGATATTACTTCTACATTACGCATGTTACAGTGAAATGTCCAAATTAAATTCAGTTTTAAACTCAGCCCTGTGATATCAGAAGGTGAAAAATATGAATGGTGATATTTTTTGCATGTGCCTGTTTATGTGTGGTTGTTTATATGTATGATTACACTGTAGCATTCACAGCATTCATCCTCCACATAGCCTTGGGAGGTAGTAAATGGAATATCTACAAAAGCACTTTTCAGGTGGAACAGGGAGACAAGATAGCAGGAAATGAAAAGCCATGTTATCTTTTCCTGCTGATTCATTACTTTTCCTAGGTCTTGGGGTCAGCAACCTCCAAAGGTCTGACTTCTACCAAGAAGGGTTGAGTCTATGGCTAATTCCCAGAGACCTGAGGCATCATACCCCCTGCAAAGAAAAAAAGAGAAAAGAAAGTTAAATGACGTTGGAGTATTGGAGAATAATAAGAAAATTTAGGGAGAAAAAATAATAGAGAAGGGCAAGAGGTTATACTTGTTTATTTCTCTTACTATGAACATTTTATTCAAAAGTATAAAGTTACATATTCTGTTTTACACATTGGATAGAAATTAAGATAATGCTTTAAATAAAAGGATGTTTTCATCTGTAAAAATGCTTGTCATTTTTATGTTTTTTTAAATATTTTTTTCAGAATGCATAAATCAGGGAGAAATCCAGAAGCAAGCAACATAGAGCAGCATTCCCTTCTCCCACACTGTTTTAAAGGAAGGAAAAAAAAAGTTAACAACATATTTATTCTGTCGTAGATCCAAAAAGCCAAGTCAGTATTTTAAGGCAGGGGTTTTCTTTGGTTTTTCTGTTTCCCTACCACACCTTCAGATTTCTTGGCAGTATATAGGCATAGTATTGTGACATATTCTTGGTCTGTTTTCTCAGACTTTGTAAGTTGATTTTGACTCTATTAACAATGCTAGATTCTTATTGTGACATAATTGGGAAATAGACAATGACTGATTGAGGGGGGAAAAAAAACTCTACAAATTGTACTGTTGTGTATGAGAATAGGTTCCCTGCTTTTCTTTTTCTTAGGCCTGATGCTATTCCTAGGCAGTGACATTTCTATGATTTAGGGGATTCTATATCTGTCCTGTCTAGAGTAAAAGCCACTTCTTTTCTTTCCCTTTTAATTAAGCTTGTGGGATAAATAGTTACCCATCAGAATTCTCCATCTTAGTTCACTAATGCTGAAAAATATAGTTCACCTCTGGTCACCATCTCTGTTCTTTTTAGCCTACTTATTCTTTCTCTAGTAGTTCTTACAGCTACTGCCTATTTTTTCTTTTCTTTCTTTCTTTTTTTTTTTTTTTTTGGTGCCAGGGATTGAACCCAAGGGTTCAAACCACTGAGCCACATTCCCAGCGTCTTTTTTATATTTTTATTTAGAAACAGGATCTCTCTAAGTTGCTGAATCTGGCCTTGAACTTGTGATCCTCGTGTCTCAGCCTCCTGAGCTGCTCTGGTTACAGGCATGTGTCACTGTGCCTGGCTACTTTTTCATTTTTAATTTCTTGTACCTTCATATTTCATATCTTACCTGGCTTAGATATCTTGGTCCTTTTCTATAGTCACTCCCTTATAAATGCTCTTTATCTACTTGTTCTTTTTCTTCTTTCATATTTGCCCTGTAAAAATCTCAATTCTGGTTTAAAACAGGTATTTGCCTGTATTGCCTCAGCAGTGAACAGCTGCCTGATACTGGGGGGAAAAAATCAAACAACTGTTCTGTCTGATTATGGCCACAGATCTTAAATGCACTCCTAATTTTACAGGCAATCCTAATAAAAATGCTTATTAAATTTTCATTTTCAGAGATGACTTATCAACTCTTTCCTTTTGTCAAATCTGCAGAATCCTCCCCTCCTACTCAGAGTTGCTGACTTCATTTCACATTACCTTGAGAAAATTCACATTATTGGATGTTATCCACTGCATCTTCCACCATTAAATCTACTAGTCTTTTTTCATCTGTACCTGTGTACTTTGCAATAGAGTCACTGTTCCTGAGTAAAACTCTGCCACTTTTTGTCTTAAATCTCTCAGTTCCCCAATCTAAAGAGCTGCCTCTTCCTAAATGAGAGATTGTTCTCTTTCTTTTATGTTGAAATTTCTGCTGTCTCCTGTTCATTATAGCAAAGCATACTAACATGTCTTAAAGACTCACCTTCCTTTTTAAAAAAAATCTTTCCCTTGACACGATGTCCCCTTCTAGTTGTCAGCCCATTTCTCTTTTCACCCTCAGCAAAATTTGTTTAAAAAGAAAAACTGACTATAATTGTGTTCTGCATTTCCTCACCTTTGTTCAAATTTGTCCAAACAGCCCTATATTTTTAGCAGTCTTCTGAAACTACTCTTACCAGGGTTGTAATATTCACGTTGCCAGATCAAAAAGTTCCTTACTTTACTTTTCAGCATCATTCTACATATTCCCTTCCTTGAAACGCTAGTTTTTTGTAGCATTTCTGACACAGATTCTCCTCATTTTACTGCTCTTTTACTTGTCATTCCTTTGCTATTATCATTTTTGGTTCTGTCACATTCTAGACCCTGAAGGGCTTCATTCTCAGCTCTATTCTCTTTTATATATATACCTTTTTGAAAGGTATATATACCTTCTAGTCTTATGACTTTCAGTATCAATCATTTTTCAATAGCTCCCAAACTAATATGTATGTATAGTGAGGCTTTCTAAAATAAAATACTAATTATCTACAGAATTTCTTTAGTTCAAGAGCTAACTTACCTTTACCCAAAGCATGTCTCCCTTTTCAAAACCTGTTCTCCATAGCTGGGTGTAGTGGCTCACACCTGTATCCCAGCAACTGGGGAGGCTGAGACAAGAGGATCACGAGTTCAAAGCCAGCCTCAGCAATAAAAAGGTGCCAGGCAACTCAGTGAGACTCTATCTCTAAATACAAAATAAAGCTGGGGATGTGACTCAGTGGTTGAGTGCCCCTGATTCAATCCCTGGTACCAAAAAAACAAACAACAAAAAACTGTTTTCCAGTTTTCCCCAGCTATCACCAGTTGTATTAGGCATTAACCCACAAAGTAATCATTGATATTTTTCTCCTCCTGCTTCCCATATTACCTCTGTTAGTAAGTCCAATCACACTGAAAAATATATCTGGAATTCAGTCACTGCATTGTACTCCTTTTGGTGAACTATTGCCTCTTGCTCATACTTCTGCAGATGCTGACTGGTGTCTTTACTTTAACATCTTGCTTCTCAGCTAGTCTCATATCCATGGCACTTAGATTGAGCTCTTAAAACTTAAAAGTACATGTTGTTACTCATTTCTTAAAACCTTGCTGTGTTCTCATATTCAGAATAAAATTCAGACTTCTTAACATAACTTAGAAGACTGCAACATCTGGCTTCTTGCCATCTCCGCACCACTATTTCTGTTCATTACATTCCTCAGTATTGCCTGCCTGCCTTCTCACCTTTGTCCCTCCCTTCCTAACCAGATCTTTCTGTTTCAAAGCCTGTGCATTTGTGATTCTTGCTTCCTCTTGTCCCAGATCTCTGCATGGCTCACTCCCTGGTGGTTCCTCAGGGTTGTCTTCCTAGACTGTTTTAGCTAACAGTGTTTCCATTACATTGCTAGTTTTATTTTTTTTATTGAATGTGTCACTGTGCTATGATATTGTTTGCTTAATAGTGTATATTATCTGTTTTCTCCTTTCAAAAGTTTTTGGTAAGCATGAGATGTTGTATTATTTTCTTTTTCTTCTCAGTAAATATTGTTGTGAATAAAGGAAGGCCAATTGGAATTTTTGGGGAAAATTTTGTCAAATAAGTTGAGAGTGCATACTGGTTTTCTCTCAGACAAATATGGTGCTTTCCCTTAGTTGAATAAAAACTTGAATGTTTATTAGGTTACTCTTATTTTTCTTAGTTTTAATGAGCATCCCTTTGTATTTTGTGATATCAAGGAATCCCTTTCCAATGCAAGAGGTTTTGCAGTGACCTATAAAACTCTTTAGCAGAGAGTAGCAAAACCACAGCCTCCTTTGAGACTCATTTTTGTATAGCTTGCAGACTAAGAATGGGTTTTACTTTCTTTTTTATTTTTGAAAAAAGAACAACAAAAACAAGAAGTTGTGAAACAGATTGTAATAGTCCATAAATTATAAAATACTTACTGTCTGGCCTTTTACAAAAAGGGTTGGCTTCCCCTTGCTGGAGGATCTGGCCTACTGTTGTCTGTCTAATCTCATCTAACAGCAGATTGCTTCTCAATCTAGTCAATCACAGAAAGTCCTCCTTTCTATTCTTCATCAGATCAGGCCCACTCTGACCTCAGAATCTTTGCCTTTACTCTTCCTTCATGTGTAATATTCTTATCCCAGTGTGTGAATATGGTGGCTTATTCCTCCATTCCTTCACAGATTTGCTTCAGGGTTACCTCCATAGAGTGGTCTTTTCTGAACACTTTAATTCCTAAACTCCATGTATTCCTTCCTCTTTCATTTTTTTTCCCATTGGATTTATCTGCATCTTACCTACTGTATATTTTACTTATGTTCTTTGTCTTTATAGAAAACTTAGTGAGCGGTGAGATTTTTGTCTCTGTTGTTCACTGTCATGTCCACAAAGACAGTAACTGGTACACATTAAATATTTGTTACATAAATGGTAATAAAGTGATTCTGAGAATCAATATTTAAAAAATAGCTTCTTCTAAAACATTTCAGTAAACATTGACTAACTGCTATAAGACAAGACAGGCCTTGTCTTCAATCTGTGGAAATGTGAAAGTAAAGTCATTTCTCTCAAGGACATCAGTGTGGTACTGAGAACAAACATAGAAATAAGTGAAATAAAAGTAAGATGAGATTTATTATCATGCAGTTCCTTTGTTAATTAAAAATTTTAACTTGATAATTTAAAATATTTTTATATAAGTTAAAATGTTTATAAATATGACATTAGTAATAATTTTTATATTCTGTATTGGTATCTATTTTTTATTATGACTTATTTTCTATAAATATTCTCTTCATAAGGAAACAGTTTTGTAAAAGTAAAATCATTATTTAAATTGACCTTGAAATATCAGAAACATTTTAATTAGACATAGAACATATGAAAGTATCATTTTAGTTTTTTAATGCATTTTTTGCAGGAATAAGAAATTCTTATTTTTAAGCCAAGTTTAGATATTTACGTGGTATTATGAAATTTTGTATCTTAACTTTTATATTAACTGAATGAGTAAAATTAGGAAAGTAAAATGAAAAGAGTGTGTGTGTGTTGCTTTCTCTCCATAGGTAATGTTTTATATATAATATTGATGTTAATATATAATATGATACTCTAGCAGTATCATTTTACTTCTAATTAATGTATTTTTTAGTCCTTTGTCTAGCTTAAGTTTCTGTTCTCCAGTGAAGGTAAGTATCTTTGTCAAATTGGATTGTTAGTATTTCCTTAAACTCAATAATAGCAGCATTCTACCTTTTTTCTTAAATATGTGTGGGAGATTGTCGTGGCGCATAATTACACCACCATTATATATCTTTGTTGGGCAAAGCAAACAAAGCCAGCAGGAGTGCAATCAGCAGGAATGACAAATGATAATTTCTTAGTAGAATTCAAAACTTAGTAAGCTTTGAAGAAGGAAAACAATTTATTTTTGTTAATTTACTAGGTGTTTAAGATGTGAGGAAGATATTTATTTTTCTGGGCTTATATTGTTTTCAAACTTTAAACAGACTGTATTCCTCGGAGTTCTATTTTGAGTAGGTTAATCAGTATAGAGGATATGCTTGGGTTCCTTTTGTATATTTGCTGGACTTAATGAGCACCTATAGACCATAAGGAACAATTTCACAGGACAAGGTGAGATAGGTAAAAGACAATGGGAGATGGATTGATTTAATTTTTTCACAATTTTCTATAATATTCTTAGTTGTCTGACTAGATAAAATTATTTTATCTTGATGATTATTCTTTTGTCTATAGAACAAAAACATAAAATATCTGCAAAACTAAGATAAAGCAGGGAGAATGAAAATATAAAAAGAAGGGTATTAGGAAAGACCAAAATAATAATAAGGGGACCACAAATATGTCATATTGTATTACATTCTGTGTAGTCTGATATGGGCAAATACTCTGTTTTGAGATGCAACCGTATCTTATTCAAGAATAACTTTAAGGGCTGGGGCTATAGCTCAGGTAGAATGCTTGCCTTGTATGTGTGAGGCACTGGGTTCAATCCTCAGCACCATGTAAACATAAGTAAATAAAGATAGTGTATCTATCTACAACTAAAAAAATTGTTTTTTAAAAAGAACTACAAAATTTAAAAAAAAATGTTTTGTCTGTTATAGAAAATGTAGACACTATAGAAAATCCAAACAAGAAAATATACTAAATTTTTTTCGTTTTTAATTTTCTTTAATGATGCATGCTCACTTATATTTGGGATCATGTCCTTTTTTGAATCAGTGGAAGTAGTCATGAGAATTGTATGCCAAATATTTCGAAGGTCAAAATAAATATCATTTTATTTTATTTTGGTACTGTGGATTTAACCAGAGGTGGCAATGCGGTATCCCACTGCATCACATTCCCATCCCTTTTTATTTTTTTGAGACAGCGTCTCACTGAGTTGCTGAGGGCCTCACTAAGTTGTCAAGACAGGCCTTGAACCTGCTATTCTCCAGTCTAAGCCTCCCGAGTTGCTGGGATTGTTGTCATGCACCACCATTCCCAGCTAAACATTTTTTTAAAAAAACATAACACACACAAATAGAGAGTGTAGAGGTGGAGTAGAATGAGAGCAATGAATTTCTTCAGTTATTCTGAAACATAGCTAAAAAATACAATGACCTATTTCTGTGACTTGGGAGGGGGTAAATTTAGGATTAAAAAATTATTTACTTTCATATATAATTCTAATTAAGAGTGCTGAGAACTAAAATTGGTTTTGGATCAGAAGCTTAGGCCATAATATCTGACTTGTAACTAGAAAATAGTCAAGTGATTTTAATTGGGTTCCTTATCCTGTGTGTCATAATGTCCCAAATGACCAGCCTAGTGCAACAGGCGATAGGGATTGCCAGCACCATCTGGAATAATTCACAGATGCAAAGCGAAAGGAATTTATGCACCATTTCAAATATTTTTCCCTCTTAAAACAGAAAACAAACCTTTGTATGCAGTAAGTTATCATTATGAGAAACTTAATTTTGGGGAAAAGCAATTTGTTTGATGAAAGCAAGCTTTTGCTCTCTATCTTCATCTTTTCTAGTGCAAACATCTCAACCTATTTATTTCATTAGTTATTATAATTGATATGAAGTTATTAGCACATTAGAAACATTAACACAGAAAATTATGGAGTGAGGAGAAAGCAAATAAAATATTACTTAAAAAATTTTGTTTTAATGGTGTCTGAGTTTCTTGTAGTATCTGTGACTGAAATCATATAAATATTCCAGATGACCAAAAGTGGAATTCTTATATAGGACCTTTTGATTCATTCTCATCAGAGAATGAATTATAATTAATGTCATTAATTCACCATTCCCTCTTGAATATTTTCCCAAGCTTTATTGAGGAATAGTTGACAAATAAGATTAGTGTATAGATAAGATGGACACTGTGAACTTTTGATATGCCTATACACTGTTAGAGATTACTACAGTCAAGCTAAAATCACACATTACCTCTGTGTGTGTATATATGTGTGTTTATGACACTTAAGCTTTCCTGACTTTTTCAAGTATTGTATATTATTAGTTGTACCACATTGTATATTTGATCCCCAAAACTTTTGTAACTGAAAATTTGTGCCCATTGACCAGCATCTTTCCTCTTCCCCAGGCCCTGACAACCACATTTTACTCTCCTTCTATGAGTTTAATTCTTTTAGATTCTACATATAAGTGAGATCATAGAGTACTTGTCCTTCTGTGTCTGGGTTATTTTATACTGTGCTGCAGGTTTATCCATGTTTTCATAAATGGTAGGATTTCTTTCTCTGAATACTATTCCGTTGCTTATATATGTATATTGGACATTTTCCTAATCCATTCTTATGACACCTAGGTTGTTTCCAGATCTTTACTGTGGTGAATAAAATTGCTGTAAACATGGGAGTAGAAATGTCTCTTTTGAGATCCTCATTTTAGTTCTTTCAAATAAATATCAGAAGTGGGATTCCTGGATTTTATCATAGTTCAGTTTATAGTTTTTCAGGAACTTTCATGCTGTTTTCGCTAATGGCTGTACCAATTCCCATCAACACTGTACCAGGATTCTCTCTTCTCCATAACCTCACCAAATCTTGTTATCTTTTGTCTTTGATCACAGCTATTCCAACAGATGGGAGCTGATGGGATCTTGTGTTGCCCAGGCTGGTCTTGAATTCCTTAGCTCAAGCCATCTTCCCACCTCAGCTTCCCAAGTAACTGGGGCTACAGATGTGCACCATTGCACCCAGCATCCTTTGTCCATTTTAAATTGAGGGTTTTTTTGGGGGTTTCTTTTGGTTTTTTTTTTGCCTTTGAGCCCCTTATGTATTTTGGATATTAACTCCTTACCAGATGTATGGTTTGCAAGTATGTTTTCCTAATCTATATAGGCTGGCTCTTCACTCTGTTGTTTGCTTTGCCATGTAGAAATGTTTTAGTTTGATATAATCCCATTTGTCTGATTTTGGCTTTGTTCTCTGTGCTTTTGGTGTCATATAAGGAAAAAAAAAATCATTGCCCAAACCATTATCAAGGAGCTTTTTTCCACTATGTTTTCTTTATGAAGTTTCAGATCTTAGTTTTAAAAATGCTTTAATCCATTTTGAGTTGATTTTTGTTTGTACAGTGTGATAAAGGTTCAGTTTTATGCTTCTATATGTAGATATTCAGTTTTCCCTGAACCATTTATTGAAGAGACTATCCTCTCGTGTTCCTCCTGGCATCTTTGTCAAAAATTAAGTTACTGTAAATGTATGGATTTACTTCTGTGCTCTCTATTCTGTTCTGTGGTGTATGGTGTCTGTTTTTATGCCAGTATTTCAGTGTTTAATTACTATAGATTTGTAGTATAGTTGGGAAAACCAGAAAGTGTGATGGTTTGAGCTTTGTTCTTACTTAAGACTTCTTTGGCTGTTCAGGGTCTTTTGTGGTTCTGTATAAACTGTAGTGTTGGTTTTGTTTGTTTGTTTTCCTGTTTCTCTAAGAAATGCCATTAGAATTTTGATAGGAATTGTATTGAGTCTATAGATAACTTTGGGTGGTATAGACATTTAACAATATTAATCCTTCAAACCCGTGAACTTGGACTATCTTTCTATTTGTATCTTGAAAAATTTCTTTCATCCATGTCTTATAGATTTCAGTATGCAGACTTTCACTTCTTTGGTTAAATTTATTCCTAAGTATTTTTCTCTCTTTGATGCTATTATAAATGAGATTGTTCATGTCTATTTTGGATAGATCATTGTGTAGTATATAGAAATGTAACTTATTTTTTATGTTGATTTCATGTTCTGCAACTTTATTGAATTTGTTTATTAGTTTTGATAATTTTATGGGGTCTTCAGCGTTTTTAACATATAAGATTTTGTCATCTGCAAACTGATACACTTTAATTTCTAAGTTTTCCAATTTGGAGGCCTTTTATTTCTGTTTTTTTTTTCACCCAATTTGTGAGAACTTGTAGTACTGATTAAGTAGAAGTGGTAAAAGTGGACACGTTTTGCTTTTCTTTTTCATTTTTGGACTAGGGGTTGAAACTCAGGGGGCTTTACCACTAAGTTACATCCTCAGATCTTTTTAAAAAAATTTTAATTTGAGACCGTCTCTTTCAGTTGCTGAGGTTGATATCTAAGTTGTGATCCTCCTGCCTCAGCCTCTTAAATTGCTAGAATTACAGATGCGCACCTCCATGCCCAGCTTTGGCCTCTGTTTTCTTGTTCTTGATTTTAGAGGAAAAGATATCAGCTTTTCATCTTTGGGTATGATGTCAGCTATAGGTTCATCATATATGGACTTTATTTTACTGAAGTGTATTACTTCTATGCCTTATTTGAGAATTTTTATTTATTTTTTATTATTTTGTTACTGGGGCTTAAACCCAGGGGTGTTTAACAACCATCCCCAATCCTATTTATTTATTTATTTTTAGCTATAGAAGGACACTTTACTTACTCATTTTTTTTTTAACTTGGTGCTGAGGATCAAACCCAGAGCATCACATGTGTGAGGCAAGCACTCTACCATTGTGCCCCAGCCCCAGCCCCAGCCCCAGCCCTCCTTGTTATTTTTTATTTAGCAAGTGGGTCTCTCTGTTTCTTAGGTTCTCACTAAGTTGCTGAGACTGGCTTTGAACTCATGATTCTCTTGCCTCAGCCTCCTGAGTTGCTGGGATCATAGGCATGTGCCACTGTGCCCATCTATTGAGAGTTTTTATCATGAAAGAATGTTTAGCTTTATCAAATGCTTTTTTTCTCTTTTCAGAGGATCATGTAATTTTTACCTTTCGTTCTGTCCATGTAGTATATCCTATTTATTGATTGTGTATGTTGAATCATCCTTGATAAGTCCCACTTGTTCATGGTGAATGATCCTTTTAATATTCTAATGAATTAGGTTTGCTAGTATTTTGTTGAGGATTTTCATCTGTGTTTACCAGGATATATTGGGCTATGATTTTCTTTTCTTCTGCTCTTATTTGACTTTGATATGGAGGCAATGCTAGCCTCTTAAAATAAGTTTGGAAATGTTTTTCCTCTTCAGTTTTTTCAAAGAATTTGAGAAGGACTGGTTATTTATTCTACTTTTTTTGTTTTTAATATTTATTCTACTTTAATGTTTGGTAGAGTTCATGTGTGAAGTCTTCCAGTTCTGAGCTTTTTTCCCTTGAGAATTTTTTTAATTACTGCTTCCTTTTCTGTATTCATTATTGATTTTTACATCTATTTCTATTTCTTCTTGATTCAGTCTTGGTAGGCTGTACGTCTCTAGAAATTTATCCATTTCTTTTGCATTTTCCAACTTGTTGACGTATGATTTTTCACAGTGTTTGTTTAGTCAGTTTTTTTGCTGCCAAGACCAAAAGACCTGACAAGAACAATTGGAGGAAGAAAAGTTTATGAGCTAGAGAGAGAGACAGAGACAGAGACACAGAGACACAAAATATATCCCCCAAAGGCATGCCTCCAGAGTGACCCACCGCCTCCATCCACATGCTATTAGCTTAGAGTTACCACCCAGTTAATACCTACCAGAGGATTAATGCACTGAATAGTTCTGAAAAAGAGGAAAAATCAGGGAGTCTTGCTTTGCTATTTATTGAGACTTTTTATAAAGCCGTAGTACTTACAGTTGTATAAAGTTGGCTCAGAAACATACAAGCATAACAGAGTGGAAAGCCCAAAATGGGCACACATGTATATAAAAACTTTACATATGATAGAGGTGACAATGCTTGAAGTATTGCTGGGTCAAATCATTATTGATACATACAAAAATGAAATTTTATTCTTTAACTATACTAAAAAAAATGAAATTACATCTTTACTTCATGCCCACTCAACTTCAATTTCAGGTGGGTTAATGACTTCAGTGTGAAAGACCAAGGTTGTAACATCTTTAGGGGAATAGTTTTATGAATTTGGAATGGGCAAGATTGTCATGCAATTGTACTCTATAAAGGAGAAGATTGGTATGTTTGAAGCAATTAAAATTTTTAGATTCTGTAAATGCAGTGATATCATAAAGCAATCAAAGAAATAATTCATAGTTTGGAGGAACATAGTTCATAACATGTGACAGTTAAAAAATTATTAGTGTATATATAAAGTAATCGTATGTCATTAAAGAAAAGTTGTCTTAATTAAACAATGGACAAAAGATATAAGTCACAGAAGTGGAAACAGGAATGGCCAAATACCATATGAGAATATTTTTAGCTTCAGTAGTCAGGAGCATGCATTTTAAAACCATATTGAGATACGATTTTTTATCAGATTAGGAAAAATTTTAAAGTCTGATGATATCAAATGTCAGTGGGTATGGAGAAATATAGCAAGCATTGTTATGACCTACTAGTGAGAGTATAAGTTAATAAAACCTTGAAACGAATGTAAGTTGTACCTACTGTATGGACTAAGCAGTTGAGTTTTTAGACCTAAATCCTAGAGAAACTTGCATAGTTCTATTAGATTATATCTAGCAGCATTGTTTATAATAGCAAGAAATGGAAACAACCCAGTTATCCATCACCTTGGGAATGGGATAAAACAGTTATCATATAAATTGTTTTATATTGCAAAAAAAATTGAGGGGATTAAGAAAACTAAGTATCACTCTCAAAACACAAACTGAAAGGAAAAAATAATTTATTGGTAAATTTTATGAAACTCAAAAATTGGCAAACTATAAATGAAGGGTCCATGTATATGTAGCAAAACTTTAATAGAAACAAGGAGATTTTAAACTCAGAATTTAACATAGAGATTACTCTTACCAGTGGAGGATAGAGTAATAATAGTCATTGGAATATGAGAGTGGTACAATGGAAGCTTCAGAAGTAGATAGAATGTTATTTAAAAATTTTTTTTATAGTTGTAGCATGCCTTTATTTGTTTCATTTTTATGTGATGCTAAGGATTGTACCCAGTGCCTCACACATGCTAGGCAAATGCTCTGCCACTGAGCTATATAGTCCTAGCCTTAGAATGTTCTAATTCTTAAGCTGAGTTCTTAGATCTTGATGCCATTATTTTCAGATACATGTATATTATATATACCATTTTGAATGCTTAAAATATTGATTTAATAATGGTAAAATTCATGTTATATTTCAAAACCTTTGTTAATGAGTCATAATAATATATCTGTGTGACAATGTAAGGAGGCTGCTTCCATTATTTTCAACATAAATGGTTGACTTGGTTTCTCTATCATTTCAGATCCTCTCATGCTTTTCTTTTGTTTTATAATTTTGTCATGCTTGATAAAGTATGTGCTGAAATATATTCTCCTTAGAGGAAAACTGGAACATCATTGTATACAGTGTATTATCTTTGATAGGGAAAAATTTGGAATTGTTGAAAAAAATCCAGCCTGTGGCTGAGTCTCAGTGGTAAAGTGCTTGCCTAGAGCATGTGAGGCACTGGGTTCGAGCCTTAGCACCATATAAAGATAAATAAATAAAGGTATTGTGTTCATCTGCAACTAAATATATATATGTGTGTGTTTGTGTGTGTGTGTGTATATGTGTGTGTATACACACACACATATACACACACATATATATGAAGAAAAAAAACAATTGTTGAAAAAAATCTTGCACCAAGAAGTTTTGTTGGATTTTGTCGGTATAAATTTGTACATAGCATATTCTTTCTGTGCACATATATGAAAAAGCTTGATTTTTCTCCCTCTATCAATAGGCAAGTGAAAGACCAGAATAAGAAGGTAGCAAATCTGAAGCACAAAGAACAGGTGGAGAAAAAGAAGAGTGCACAGATGTTAGAGGAGGCCCGGCGGAGGGAAGACAATCTCAACGACAGCTCCCAGCAGCTGCAGGTCAGAGCATACGGAGTCTGAGAGGACTGGGTGAAGAGATTTGATCCTTAATTGCATGTTATTTTTCTCTTCATCTTTATCCTCCTCCTTTTTCTCTTTCTAACGCTGCTTGCTGCCTTCTGGTCAGATCAACTTTTTAGCAATAAAGGAATGGCTTTAAATAGAAAAGGCAAGTTTTATTCCACAGTTTTGTGAGGACACCTCAGCATAGGAGAAAGTTCATCTTGCTTCAAGTTGATCATACCTAATTGGTAAGTTCAATGTCAGTTTAATGAGTGGGTTATATTAAGCTATAGGGTTGTTAGTATAACTATTTGCCATTTCTGTTCATTAAAGACCATTGTTGATCTTAGTTTGTGGCTTTCTTCCTTTTTTCCATTTCCCTTTTTCTTTTCTTTCCATATTTCTTTCTTCCATTTCCCCTCCCTCCCTCCCTTCCTCCCTTCCTTCCTTCCTTCCTTCCTTTTAAAAAACATATTCAATTTAGAGAGTACATTTCACAGAAATAGAGGACATATTTTTTTCTTCTTTGATGGAGTGATGATATTAAACCAGAATAAATAACAATAATAGCAGCTACCATGTCAGTGCCAATTAGGTTCCCAGTATTTAAAGTAGGCCCTGGTCATACATTTCTCTAACCTTCACTGTAATACAGTGGTATTGTGCACATTTTGCAAATAGGAAAACAAAGACATTGAATTACTTACCTAAGTGCACACAATGTTCTAAGTGACTTGGCTGTGATTTTTATCTGGGACTTCTCATCTGCAGACTGTCCTCTTTTTCTTGGCAGTAATACCTTAGAAAGAAGGTTTAGGTTTTAGGGAATCCCATAAACATGCTGGAATCCTCTAAAACTCCTGGTATGACAGCTACACTGCTGTGATATTGCTTCTCTTTGGATATAATATAGTATGTATACCATAATTGCACAGTCACACAATTTTGACTAGAGAGATGTGGAGAAGTTATTTTCTAGAAACTGATTTTAGGCTTTGCAACAAGTGCATTCTAAACTTGGAAACTCAAATTTTTTTGGTTTCTCTTTTATATAACTTTTACTGATATACTTCTTACAGAAGGATAAATTACTTCAAATGCACCAACTTTTGAAAAGAAGCATCATCAATTTTTCCTCACCCTTTCAACTGTTAATATTAACAATGGTTAATATTAGCATTTTTTCCTCTTCCTCCTTCACTTCCTCATTTAAAAAAAATACAAATCTGATGAATGTAAAAGAATTTATTTTATATTTCTCTGATTACTAGTGATGTCAAGTGTTTTTTTCCACATCTTGAATTTTCATTTGTTAATGTAATTCAAATCTCCTCACTTTTTCCCCCAATGGTAGCTTTTTCTCTCATGAATTTTGTGCTTAATTTATCCACATTTTGAGACCATATATTTAATTTGTCTTAAATTTAAATTTGTCATAATTTGTATTAAAAGTTGTTCTGTTACTGCTTGCATTTTAAAAAATAACATGTTTGCTTTTTAAATTACTTTAGAGTATTTTGTGTGTTGAGGAAGGTTTTTTATCCCCTAACAATTTCAGTAGCATGTTTACAGGAAATTATTTCATTGCTCACAAGTCTGAATTGGTATCTTTTTGTTTTGGGAAATTGGTTAACAATTCAATCTGTTTCTAGTGTTTCAGTTTAACCTCCTTCCTTGAACTATAACTGACTTTTCCAAGGTGTGTCCCAGTGATAGCTGATGGCCATATTTTTAGCTACTAAGGAAATGGTTATATTTCATTCAGAGAAAGTGAAAAGAGGACTGGCCTACAATTAAGATACTTAGGATCTGATCTCAGTTCTTTTACTAACTACTATTATGTATATTTTTAAATTATGCTATTACATATAATAGTCCAGTGGTAGTGAGTTTTCCTAGCCTTAGACTATATTCCCTAAATACAGTTCATGCCTGAAAGGAGCTAGGGATTCTTAGAGAAAATGGCTGATTCCAGAATTGGAGCTGGACATGTATATTCTAAACCTAGATCTCTAGATCAGTGGGTTTGAGATTATACTGTCCCTTGAATTCACCTGGAGGTCTTTTCAAGCTTAGATTGCTGGGTCCAGCCCTTAAGGTCTGATTCAGTAAGTTTGCTTAAGCTGCAAGAATTTGCATTTCTAGTAACTTCATAGGTGACGATGACATTCTTGGTTCTCGAAGTTTGGTTCAAGGACATTCCTGGTACTCAAATCAAACTTTGAGAACTACTGTAGTACAGCATCTTGTGATAATGAAGAATTAAGCTTCCAGAATTTACTGAGGTCATGTAAGAAGGTTAGGGAGATGCAAATCAAAACTGAGATTTTATCTTACTCCAATTAGAATGCAGTCATCAAGAATACAAAAAAAAAAATTGCTTACAAAGAGTTGGAGGATATGAGGAGAAAGAATACTTATACATTGTTTGTGGGACTACAGATTAGTACATCCACTGTGGAAATTGGTATGAAGGTTACTCAAAAGACCAGGAATAGAACCACTATATGACCCACTCTATTCTACTACTTGGTATTTATCCAAAAGAACTGAAGTCATATACTCTAATGATATATGCATTCCAGTGTCTATAGTAGTGCAATTCATAATAGCCAAAGCATCTGTGAACAGATGAATGGATAAACGTGTGTGCGTACACACACACACACACACACACACACACACACACACACACGAGTTCTGCTCAGCCCTAATAGGAATGAAATGATTTAAGTTGCTGATAAATGAATGGTTGGAGAACATCATGATAATTGAAATAAGCCACACACTTAAAGTCAAGAATAGAATATATTCTCTCATAAGCACAATCTAGAGAGAAAAATAATAATAATTTTTAAAAAGGCTGGGGAGGGCTGTAATTGTGGCTCAGTGGTAGAGTGCTCACCTAGCACATTAGAGGTCTGGGTTCCATCCTGAGCACCACATAAAAAAGAAAATTAAAGTATGAAAATAAAAAATTTTTAAAAAGGCTGGGGGAAACCACGAAAATAGAAGGGAAAACAATAGATCTAGGGAAACAGAGAGGGAGAAGGAGAGAAAGGACAAAAAGGGAAGGAACCAGGGAATGAAGTAGCCAATTAAGCTCTGCACATGTATAAATATTCACAAAGAATCTCACTTTTATATACAGTGCACCAATTAAAAATAAATAAATAGAAGGGAGACCATTAAAGTAAAGAAAGAAGGTCAGGGAGAAGGAAGAGGAAAGGGGAAAAGGGAAGTAATGGGGAGTGAAATGGAGCAAGTTATTGGCATATGTGAATATATCATAATGAATACTACTATTACATATAATTACCATCTACTAATAAAAACTTGTTTAATAAGGACAGAGGAGCAACAATGGAGGGACCATTATTTATCTAGTATGGGAAGTTATAAAAAGGACTGGAGTACAGTGGATTAAAATAAATATATTTAAATCCAAAAGCTTAGTATGGAGACTGTACAAATAATTTAGAGATTACTAAAGCACCAGTTCATTATTCTGAACAAATAGGTAAATAAAGGGAAAGAATCGGGCAATTAACTTGCCTTTTATGGATAAATTGTGTTAGACAAATCAGATAGTGGATCATGGTAGGTTCAGTGTTGAAGAATTACAGCTGATGAATGCAGAAGGAATGATAGAATTTAGAAAATTATCTTCTTGCAGTTAACTAAATAAACATGGATCCAGGCAACTCAGCAGTGAGTTATTATTATTGAATGAAATGTCAATGGAGAACTTTATAGTGGGTGGAGCAAGTTGATACCTATCAATAAATCTTTTATTTCCTATAGAAAGAGAGGAAAAAATCAAGCATGTTAAGCCTCTGACTATGATGCATTTGCATATATGTCCCAAAGAGTCAAATCTAAATTTAATTGAGCCATGTTAAGAAAAAAATAGGCAAAGAAATATGTTAATTACTCAAGGAAGTGCTATCAACCAAACTCAGATTATAATACAAATTTTTTTTGGTACTGGAGATTTAACCCAAGGGTGCTTATCCCCTGAGCCACATCCCCAGCCCTTTTTATTTTGATTTTGAGACAGAGTCTCATATGCAGAGGGCCTTGCTAAGTTGTTGAGGCTGGCCTTGAACTTGTGATGCTCCTGCCTGAGCTTCCTGAATTGCTGGGATTATAGGCATGTACCACCATGCCTGAATCAGATTATAAAAAATTCTACATGACAGATAACTCATTTTCTTCAACTAATATATGAGAATGGGGAGAAAGAGAAGAAAGATGGTTTTTACAGATTTTTTTAAAATTGGGGAACATAAATTTCATGCAAATCATTTAGAATTTACTGGATTCCTGACTTGAATAACTATAAAAAAATTTATGAGGGGAGATCCAGGCACTTAACAGGATACCCAATAAGTTTTTTTTAAAGTTTAATTATTTTGTTATTGAAGTACCTAGAGAAGTGTTTATAGACAAAATAGTGTGGTATCTGGTAATTATTTTTAATTGAAGTTATAAGTGGAGGCATATTGGTCAATGGGATTATTGATAGTTATTGCAGCTGAGTTATGGTGAAATGGGTTTAATTTAACTACTCATTATACTTTCATTTGTGTTTGAAATTTTTCCTAGTAAAATGGGGAAAAGTAGAGTCCTAGACTCTGGCTTAGTTTCTTCTTCCCTTCCTCCTTCTCTCCCTTTGTTTCTGTTATGGGAAACACACTCCTGGCGTTATGCAGGATAGGCAGGTGATCTGCCACTCAGCTATACCCACAACCTGGATTGGTTTCCTAGCTGTATTTCTTATTTGTGTTTTTCTTCTTCTTCCTTGAGAAATGTTTTTATATTTTCCAAGTAATATTTTATTGCATATTTATACTTTCCTTGTAGTCTCTTTCATTTTTAAACTGAATTTCTTTATTATCTTATACCTTTGCCTATATTGTTTAAAAATTAGCTTTTAATTAACATACGAAAAAATTAATACATAATATTTATTTGTTTTTAATTCTTTTTTGTAGTTGTAGATGGGTAGCATGCCTTTATTTTATTTGCTTATTTTATTAGTTTTTTGTAGTTATAGATGTACAGAATGCATTTATTTTATTTGTTTACTTTTATGTGGTGCTAAGGATTAAACCCAGTATCTTACCTGTACTAGGCAAGTGCTCTGCCATGGAGCTACAGCCCCAGCCCCAATACATAATATTTAAGTTTGCTTATATCCTTCCAAAACTTCTTCTAAGCTTTAATTTTAAAGTTTAAAATTATTATCATTGTAATGATAATATATACAATATTTTAACTTCCTTTTAAAAACTTAATATTATATTACATTTCCACAAACTGTGTGTTTTTATAATGATGCTTGTACTTATTGAGTTGAATTAAAAGTTCACTGCTTTATACAAGTTCCTCTTTTGCCAGACCTTTTTTTATTTCCAGTTTTTACTGAGCAAATTTGTGCAGATATTTTTTACTGAATTGGGTTATTTCCTTAGGGTATTCCTCAGAGCAAGATTATTATGTCAAAGAACATGAAATGTTGTTTTTCCCAAATTTCCTACCCAGAAAGGTTAAGCTGATCTATAATGCTCCCAATAGTTTAGCCATTATTTTCCCCATGATCACTTTGGTTTTGTTTAAATTTGTGTTCATTATGTGCACATAAAGTAGTAGTATTTTTTCATTTCTTTAATGAAACTTCATTTTTCTCATATAATGATTTATTATTTGACCTATTATCTGAAATTTCTATGTCAAAAATTAATTACCTCACAAAGATCTCTGTTGAGAACCTAGTGTGAATCAGTTTTGTACTGATGCAAATTGATTTATATTTTCCTCTTTTCATTATTTTTACTTTAAGACTGATTTGCTACATTTTATTGTGTAAACTACTTTTAAAAAATATGATTTGCCTACTTTAACCTTTCTAGACAATTCTGTTATTCATCTCCCATTTATAATAGGGTTAGATGTATTAGTTTTTCTAGTTCTTTAAATGTTTGTACATGCATGTACATGCTTGTTTATTGTAACTATTCATCCTTTTGGATTATGCAGAATTTATTTTAATGTATTATATGAGACAAAGATGTAAAATATTCTGCTAACATTTAGTAAATAGAAATTCTTTTTAAAAGTTGTTTTTAAACATCTAATTAATTATATGCTAAATGTTATAGAAATTTCCATTTAGTTCTAAATTCTAGGTTTAATATTTTTGTTTTAATCCATTTTTATACATATGTTGTTTTTACAGTATGTTTATTACAAAATTGGTAGGGTATTTGAACCATCATTACTTTTATCTCAAAATATTTTTTTCTACTAATCTTTGAAATGTCCTTTGGAATATTTAAAAGATTTTTGTGAAATAATGGGAAGAATTTATGGGAAGAATTTAAAGAATGTTATGGGGATATAGCTCAGTTGGTAGAGTGCTCACATCACATGCACAAGGCCATGGATTTAATCCCCAGTACCACAAATTGAAGTTTAGAGAAGTCTGAAATAAATTAGTTTTGCAAATGAGCTTAAAATTATATTTAAAACTGGGCATGATGGCACATGCCTATAACCACAATTGTTCAGGAGGTGGAGGCAGGAAGATCACAAGTTCAAAGCCAGCCTCAGCAAAAGCAAGGTACTAAGTAAACATCTGAGTAAGACTTTGTCTCTAAATAAAAATACAAATTAGTGCTGGAGATGTGGCTCAGGGATTGGATGCCCCTGAGTTCATTTCCTAGTGATGTGTGTGTGTGTGTGTGTGTGTGTGTGTGTGTGTGTGTGTGTGTAATATCTAAATCCACAGTATTATTGGTATTGGTATAGATGGTATTATTGTACCATCTATAGATAAAATATTAACGGAAGAACATGGGATTAGAGCTGAGGCCTGAGGATCCTCAACATTTACAGATGGGATAGACTAGGAGGAGATGGTGCTGAGAAGCAGACTGAAATGAAGAGGCCAGTTGAAGTGGGAGAAAATAAGAAAGAGTACAGCATCACAGAAGGCAGGAGAATATTGTCTCTAGAGAAGAAAGTACAGAAGATCCCTATGACTTCCATCATTTGACTACATAATGGTATTTTTGCTTTAGTTTAGCAGGATTTAGCCCCACTATGTGTTGATGAACATCTATAAATACATTGTGTTAATGCTACTGAGAGACTGAGAAAGAGGACAGCACAGTTGAGTGGTCTGGTCCAGTGTATCAGAAATAAATGACCCAAAGGTAGCATAGTGACCTCCCCTGGATAAGATAGATACTTTCCATTATGCCTATTGATCTTGGAGGTAATAGTCCCATATTGATCCTGCTACTTGCATTGGCCAGTTTTTCTGTCTGTGCTCACCAAAATTCAGTGTCTCTTGGATTTTTGTCATACCTTCTCAGGAATGTTTTTTTGCACATGGCTTTCTAGAACTTGACTATACTTACAATGGTTATCTAAAATTTTCCAGCATGGTCCATAGATAAATTAAACTTTTCACAATTCTAGTTGAAAATCACTGATATAAGACATAAGTAATAAAGACACTGAGGCACTTTTTGGTCATGACCCTTTCCTGTTATCTGTTAATGCTGTTCTATTATGGTGTCTCTTCTGTTGATATTTTACTTGTAATTTTGCCATATGTTTTGTTTCCCTTACCCAGAATTTAGCTTTGTATTAATTAAATTCAGTTCTGAAGTTGTTTAATTTTCCTTAAACCGTATTTTATTTTATTTAATTAAATCAAATTTTAGAATATCTGTAGTTGTCTTTGCTAAACGTGTATTAATTGCCTGTATGGAGTAGTCATTGTGCTGAGGGCTGTGAGGATAGGAGATAAATAAAAAATGGTATTTCCTCTCCATTAACAGTATATATGCATATTATATATTTTTGTGTGTATGCTGAGTATGTTAAAAATGTGTTATAATATAGTTATATTAATTATAATTATAGTAATTGCAGAACACAGAGCTGAAATTAGGTAAATCCCAACCAAAGGATCCTCCCGCATAAATAGTTGCATGAAGTTCAATCTTCACTGATTTGATCCATGGTGATTTGGGGATTTAAGAGCTCCCTTACCCATCTGTGTGTCTCTCCCAATCCCCAGTGCTAGAGATGTAACCCCAGAAATATCACTAAAACTATACTCCTAGTCCTTTACACATCTTCTGAGGTTTAATTTCTCCCTCCTTTAGGAAGCCTGCATAAATCTTACAGTTGGAATTAATCATGCTTTTTGTTGTAATTCCTTTAGAGTTTGTATCTCCTTTGATTTCAGGGTTTATTTTATCTCACTTTGTGTTATATACTAATGGTTTATATGTCACTTCCCCCTTATACCTGATTTTGGTAACCTTGGCTTGGTATTCTGCCATAAATTTTTACTGATGTTAATTATATCTAAAGAGATCAGGAACTCTCAGTCACATACATCTTGGCTTTATGTTTTAGTCTGTTTCTGTTGCTGTAAGAAAATATCATGAAGTGGCTAGCTTATGAACAACAGAAAATTATTACTTACAGTTGTAGAGACTGGGTAGTCTAAGATCAAAGCATCAATAGATTTGATTTCTCTTGAGGGCCTGCTTTCAGTGTCATAGGTGGCAACTTGGTTTTTTCACATGGTAAAAGGGGCAAAGTAGCTGTCTCAGGTCTCTTATAAGGGCTCTGATCCTGTCCATGAGGGCTTTGCCTTTATGACCTAATAATATTTAAAAGGGACCACCTCTTAATGCCATTGCATTGGTGATTGGATTTCACTCTAAGAATTTTGATGAGGGAGACAAACTTTGAGACCCTAGTATCTAGCATTTGGAATCTCCCATTGACCAAACCTGAAAATGTTTTAACCCCATTTTAAGGTAAAATACTCACTAGCATAGCTATTCTGCTTTAGATAATCTGAAAATGCTTGTTTTCTTTGAACATAGTTTATTGATTTTCTAGTCTTATTCTTATGCTGAATCTTCTTCCTATGAATTTTCAGTTTTACTATATAAAATTTCCACCCCTAAATTACTGTTTATTAATAAACTCTACTCTTTTGTCTTCTCCATTGTTCTTTAACCCTGTATGTATACTTATGCTTTATTGCCTTGCACTTTCCTTTTTCTCCTTGAGAACTAAAGAATAATTTTATTCAAATGTATCTAATAGTTATGTATAGAATATTTCATCTATCATAAAACAAATTCACTTTCTTCTCAGCTGCACGTGAAAACTTCTCTAAAATAGACCAATTTAGGATTGAAAGACAGTCTTAGCAAGTACAAAAAGAATGCAGATAATCTCTTGTATCCTGCCAGAACACAGTGAAATGAAAAGAGAAATCAATAACAAAATAAAAAACAGAAACCATGTTAAAATGTGGAGAATGAGTAATGTGTTTTTTTATCATGAACACCTTTTTTTAATGAATGGTGTGACTCTACTTTGTGTACAACCAGAATTATGAGAAATTGTGCTCTATATGTGTAGTATAAATTGTTATGCATTCTGCTGTCATATATAACAAATTAAAATTTAAATCTTAAAAAAAACTGTCTTGCACTTTTCTATATATTATTTTATAATTGCCCGTTTTCTTTCTCTTCTCAACTAGTTTACATCTACCATAAGTTAAGGGTTACTTTTAAAATGTATTTTTAGTCTTAAACAGTGTTTTACTTTGCTTTTAACTACTTACAGTTATAATTATTGAGTTATAAATAATAAAAATATAAAATTTAGGTTATAAAATTTAAAAAGAACTTTGAATGATGATATTACATTCAACATTCAAATACATATTCTTTAAAATTTTATGGGTTTCAAGGCCCTTTAAAGGTCTTGCATATTCTAACAAAAGAATGCCATCTTCCTAAGTTGAGAATATTTACTTATTTGTATTTTTTCTTTGTGTAGTGCCATTCAAATATGTCTTTTGACAAAGCTGTAAGTTCCAGTCACTTCCAATAAGGCCAAATAGAGGAACTCAAATCAGTTGTGATTTGGAGCTTTGTTTTTATTTAATGCAAAGATAAGTATCTGCATTTAACCTTGAGGAGGTTGCTGTCAGGGAGATTAATGGAACTGCTGAAAGAATGCTGTGGCTCTTGTGAGTTAGCTCTCCTGAGACCAATGAATATTATGAATAAAGTTCAAAGAAAGTGAAAATGATGGAAATAGAGATGGGGAAACCAGCTTTAGATATAGTGGGCATATTCTCAGATGTAGAACCAGTGAAACATTTTGTGTTTTCTCTAAAATTTGATTTGATATGTGCTATCTACAAAATAGTTTCTTTCATTTTGATAGTTATTTTTTAAATTTCTGAAATAAGACTATTTAGCATTCCTTTTTAGATAGTCTATGGAGATAATTATTTACTGTGTTCAAGTTCTTGTTCTTATAAAAATTAATTTTAATTTCCTCTTTCTAGACCTTTTTACCTACTTATATGTTTAATTCTATATCATTTTTTCCTTGTAAATTATTTTTTTCTTAGCAGGGCCTTTTCTATATAGAAGATGAACATAGGTGAGTTTTTATGATGTTCTTGATAAATATTAAATGGAGTTGGGGATTACTTTGGAAAAGTGTACATATAGTTAGCACTTATTCTTACAACTCCATGGATAGTTGTTGTAATGACACATAAAATTTCTCTTCCTGCAAAGGAAGCGCTACTCAAATTGTTGGCAAGTGTGTAACTAACTTTTCAAAGCCCCTTCCTCAAATCGTGCCACTTTTTACTTAGTTAGAATAAGGCAAGAGCAGGCTTTAAAATATTTGAAGAAACTGCAGTGTTTGGAATGGACTCCAGATAATTTTCCCTCTGGCAGAAATTCAGTTTCATTTGAAAATCAATGAAGTTTATTGAAAGATGTTTATTGATAGGATTTACCCACTATTCTACTGTATTTATACAGTTAGGGTTAGCCCTATTTTGTGACAATATTTAGCTACATCCTTTGAGCTTATTAAAAGAAGGCTCCCTAATAAATGATGAGTAGTTACATTTGACCCTAAAATACTTTGAAGTGGACTACTATATTGTGGCTTCAGTGAAATGAATAGTTTACTCATTTCCTGGTGGTATCCTAAAAGCCCTTCTCTGGTTTGCATTTGGAAGGTGATGTTTCCAAAAGGTTCTTTTTGTTTTTTTAAGAGAGCAGAAGCAGGCATGCATGTAGTCTGTGTACCAAGACCTCAAAGTCTAGGGTCCACCTCTTATGTATCACATCAGTTGTTTTTATCACTGTTTCTGTTATTATTATTTTGATGATGGGTATTGAACCCAGGACCCTGCACAATCTAAAGCACACATTTTACCACTGAGCTATGTCCCCAACCCCTGTTGTTATAAGTAAAATTGGGATTTTTTTTTCAAAATTTTATTTTGAAAATATATTCTTGCTCTTTTTATAAGCATTGCACATGTGTAGTGCCCTACAGCTATGTAAATCTTGTCCATATTTCTTATACCCAGCTATCAGAATTTTCAAGATGAGACCCTAGCCAATCTATATTTGTAGTATATGCTCTGTAAATGTTACTATATGAAAGATCATTTTATGTGTTTACTTTTTCTTTTCTTTTTTTAATAATTTCTATTTTTTAAAGAGAGAGAGAATCTTTTTTTTGTTTTGTTTTGTTTTTTGTTTTTTGTAGATGGATACAACACAATGCCTTTATTTTTTTATGTGGTGCTGAGAATCGAACCTGGGTCCCACCTATGCTAGGCGAGTGCTCTACCACTGAGCCACAATCCCAGCCCCTACTTTTTATTTCCTTAATGAAGCAATCTGCTTTTGTTTTGACTTTGATTTTTAATAATTGAGATTATAATAGCTCTATTAAAATGAGGGAAGTTTCTAAGGAGTATTAAAAAAAGAGGAGAAGACTTTAAAGTTATGAAAAAAATGTAGCTGGTATGTTACCAAATTCTATTTCTGTGTTAGGCTGGCTTTCTTATCCTAACCCTGACTTTATCAATACTTCTGGCTCCAATCTTTTCCTCATTAAGTATCTGAGAAATTGGTAAATGAGTTCTGACATGTTGAATGATTTTCATGAAATCTTCTGCATGTGTACGCATGCTTGGGGAGTAGGGAAGAAGAGACAGAATAAGCAGTGGGGTTGAGGTAGAAAAGAATTACTGTCTCTTTACATTAAGCATATGGGTAGCAGTTAACATTATCATCTTTCAGAACACGTTAAAGTCTATCTTGTAAGTGGTGTTTGCTCCAAAGGAAGCAGCTCTTAATAGTAACTCAAATAAGTGGTCTTCATTACTGTGTCATGTCAGAGTTGGAAACAGGAGGAGAGAATGGGAAGCTGTTACTTTGAACAGTGTATATGATACCTGAATTGGCTTTCCTCCTATTTGTGAAAAAGGGAAATGCTTAATAAGATCTGTCATTATTGTTGAGTGATTCTATGTATTATTGCACCTTTTTTATTATTTGGATGGAGATGTTTGAAGGGAACAATAAAGTAATTATTAATGACTCTTTTTCCCTTTTTATGTTTTTCTTTGCTTTCCTTATTGAACATTTGATTCTGGAGAAACATAATGGAGGCTAGAGTAGTATAGCAGCAATGAAATTCAACTTGATATTGATAGACCTGATGTCAATAAGTTAAGTTCAGCCAGTGTATTAGTTGTGTAATGGGAATTGCTAAGGGTCCAGACTTTTTGTTAATTTGCTTGCATGAGGTTGTAGTGACAACTGTCAAAACTTTTACCCTAATTTCCTTTCTGTATGGAGGCCTTTTTACTTAAGGAGATGAGAAATTGATTGAAGTATTAGAATAAGCTTCCCACTTCTCCCTCTACTGGACCTCCTCCAGTAGTTATACAAAACTCCTGCCTTGAAACTTATACTGTGTAAGTGAAGTGAGTTCTAATTTGACCTTACCTAATAGGTATAGTTGCTAAAAGGAGGTTTATATTACCTAATCCAGTGATAGGAAAACCCATTTGTGTTAATTCTAATGAATGCAATTATAATTAATAGTAATTAATTAGAGTAAAACTATATAATACTGTTTTCATCTTAAGTGATATGAACTGTTTAAAATGGCACATGTCCTTTTACTATCTTCAGGTGGCTATTAAATGCATTGTCTGTGGCATAGAGTACATGTCTAGATCTTGGGCTGCCTTCGTTGGTTAAACAGAGTGAAATGTCTGAGTTAGAGCAGGCAAATGAAATTGAATGTACCTCACTTAGTCTTGTTCCCCTAGACTGCCACTTTAATGCCTTTCTTAATGATGAGATAATTCCTATCTTTGTAGTTTAATTTTAGTCATCAAATAATTGTATGTATTTATATTGTACGGTGTGATGTTTAAAATGTGTATACTTGTAAAATGATGAGATCAGGCTGAGTAGCACATTCATCACTTCACATCCTTATTTTTGAGGAGTAAGAACATTTAAAATCTACTCTTTTAGCAATTTTGGAAATAAGTAGTATGCAATTTTGAATTATTATTTTCAGTTAAATGTTTTTGACTTTTCTTTCTACGATAAGAGTAGAAACACTTACAATGAAGGTAGAATGATTTCAAGAAAAATGGATTGATTTCCTAAACAATCAGATATAAGAACTCATTCAGAAGTCCAACTAAACTTTTTAATAAATCTCCATTGTATATGTCTTTTGAGGAACTTTCATAATTGGCCTATCTTTGTGTATTTTTTTTTAGTACTGAATTATTAAAGAATGGAGTTGAACACAACTGTGTAGCAAAGGTATTTTTTCTCTTATGAGAAATTTTGGCTTCATTAATGATTCAGTTTTTATTATATTGGAGCTATGTGTTCAAATACTATGATGATGCTCCTACAGTAGTGACTCCAAACCATCTTTACCTGCTGGAACTCCTGCCCTTATATAGTGCTCTTCCACACTGTGACAAGGTTGGACTGTGAACAATAGAGGAAGACAGAAGTGACAATATATGACTTCTGAAGCTAGGTCATAGAAGATGTTGGTGCTCCTACCTTCCTTTCTGAGAATATTTGTTCTGTTAGAAGCCAGCCTCCATATTGTATGAAACTCACATAGCTCCTTGGAGAGGAAAGAGGCCTCTTGTCAATAGCTAGTCCTTCTTGTCAACCACGTAGGTGGAAGCATGGGACTAAGTCTGGTTAACATCTTGACTACAATCCCACTAGAGACCCCAGAACCAGAAATATTCAGTTAAGCTACTTTTGAGTTCCTGTCAAATAGAAACTGTGTGAGATAATATGAGTGTACTGTTGTCTTAAACTGCTAAGTTTTGAGGTAACTTGTTAAATAACAACAAATAACTAACAAAGATATGTTACAGCCTCATATTGAAATGATCTGCCATAGCCTGAATATTTTCTTCTAATTCCATAGTTTGATTTTCTCTACTGGAAGATGAGTAAATATTATTTGAAATTGTTTTATTAATGTTACCACAATGGTAATTATTAGGGCCAAGTATTGTTGGAGCTTTTGGCAGTGTTTGTCATAAGGACTATCACCTTTGTAACACATTTGTCTGCTAATAGTTGTCAATTAGGAAAAGAGTCACAAACTTAAGTAATATATGAGAGTTTTTAGTGTATATGTATATATTCTTTTATAGAAAATTACATATGTAAAATTCTGTAGTTAACACAGTCTTTTCTAGTGAAAATATAATGTGAGCTACCTGTATAATTTCATATTTTTAAATGCCTTATTAAAAGAAATTAAAAGAAAAAGATACCAATTATAATAATGTTTTATTTAATCAGATATATCTAAAATATCACTTTGGCATATCGATATGAAAATTATCAATTAAGTATTTTCCTTTTTCTGAAACTCTTTGAAATTTAGTGCATATTTATTATGCGTATTAGTTTGGACTAGCCACATTTTAAGTGCTCAGTAGCCCTTGGTTTGTAGTGACTACAGCATTAGACAATGCAAATACAGATTGAACATCCCTAATCTGAAATACTCCAAAATCTGAAGCTTTTTTAGAACAGATGTGACACAAGTGGAAAATTTCACACCTACATTCATGTGACAGGTCACAATCAAAGATAGACACACTAAAAATATCGTACAAAGTTGCCTTCAGGCTGTGTCTTTAAGGTATATGTGAAGTATAAATGAATTTCACATTTAGATTGGTCCCATCGCCAGGATATCTAATTTATGTGTATTCAGATATTCCAAAATCTAAAAAAAAAAAAAAAAAAAAAATCCCAAATCAAAACACTTGTGGTACCAAGCATTTAAGATAAGGGATAGTCAGCCCATAGTATATAAAGCTGAAGAGGTTAAGAAGATTTTATTGTAAACTGTAACATTAAGAATACATAAAGGCATGGGGTTGTGGCTCAGTGGCAGGGCACTTGCCTTACAAGTATGAGGAAAATAAATAAATAAAATAAAGGTGCTGTGACAATCAAAACTAAAAAAATGTTTTTTAAAAAAGTATACATAGAAAAACAACAGAAATGGTTTTGCCAAACTTAAATGTGGCGTGTTCTACTTTAACTTCATTTTTTTTTTAACTTTCATTTGTATCTGTATTTAGTTTCAGTGGGTCAACTGCCTAATTTCCAGATCCTTCAAAACCTGAGAAATCTTTTAGGGATGGAAGGGAAGTAGTGCTGTCAAAGTTAGATTTCTCTGGCTTTTTATACTCAAAATGGCATGACTACCTCATGGTTTATCCTAAAGATAGTGATGTGGACTCTTTGAAAGAGAAAATAAAGTTGTGATTATAAAGCACATATTCAGGGCATTAGGTTGTACTTGATACAGTCACTCTATTTAAGCTACCAAGGAGCACTTCCCAGGGGTTCAGCATGTTATTTTTACTTCCTTCAGTGTGAATTTGAGAGCAGAAGTTTGTGGTGTTTGACATGTTCTAAAGTGAAAGATTTTACTAGTCAACATCTTGAAGGCTCCCACATTCAAGCAAGTAGGTAAGAATTATCAAAGTTTAGGTAATGGACAGATTAGAGGTTTTCCTTTTCCTTGAAACCAGAATACACCATCAAGTTTAATATAGACAAGTAATTTTGTCACTAGAGTTTTATGTCATTTTGATGATAGGAACCAAAATCTACTCACTGATGTTTTTGTAAATATGAAAGAAAAACAGAAACTATTTCCACAGGAAAAAAGAGGATGGTAAAAAAAAACTTTAAAACCTGTTGGTTTTGTGCTGTGCCTTAGACATCTGCTATTGGGATATTTTAAGTTTTAAATATCTTTAGAATCTTCAAAATGATAATGGAGCTTATTGCACTATATTGTCCCCTTTAAAAAAAATCTTCAATTTGGAGTGTCTGTGTTTACTAAAAGACATGGAAGGAGTTTCTTATAATCTTATCCCACTTGTGCAAATTATTGCTATGAAGAAACACATAGGACTTTTGAATAAGAAGCATAAAAGCTCAAAAACTCACAAATTTATACATGTTTTGTCTCTTCAACTTTCTTTTCCCATTAGCACTGTTTGGGGATGTATTTACACAGGCACTTTTCTCTTTCACAGTAAATAACCCACATGTTTAGAGTTATAGGTACCTTAAATATAATTACATTTATAACTATTTCCAGAACTTCTTTCCGTCCTTATTAATTTACTTGCACTGCATGTTATTCTTCTAATATATTCTTCAATTTGCTTCTGATTTTTAAAAATCATAATTGTATGTATTTCTGTTTTACAAAGTAAAAATAATATTTTGTTGCTTATAATAATATCTCCCTCATTTTTGTCTAACTCTGATTTCTATTTCTCTAAGACAAGCCCTTTCACCACTTTTGTTGTTTCTTCTTTTTATTTCTACCTTTCCAGATTACATTCTTAAATTGTTGATTATTACTGTTCTTTTGGTATGTCTGCTGACTTCTTATCATTGATGATGTTGAATTAGCATATAAACTACTACACATATCCGACCTCTTTGCATCCTTCCAATGTACTTATCTCCAAGTTTACACTATTGTGCCTGAGGCACATAGTATATTATGACTTGTATTTTAATTTTTCATGACATGCTTTAGTTTTGAGCTTCACTTTTTCCTGTCCTGGGTGTTTTGTTTGATTATTTGTTTGTACACACATCACCAGTTCATTCCCATTTTTCTTGCTAAATCTATAAAATTCCTCCCAGTGCTATTATAAAATACATCATCACTTATTAATTATCTTCAGGTAATCTATACATCCATTTTTGAGTTTCCATCCATTGTTCCAGTCTGTACTTTATTCTCTAGGTGTTTATCATCCTCAAGGTTCTCTCCACTGTACATCTATGGTAGATGCCCTTTTTTTCCTGGACTTCTATGTGTTCCTTTTTCTAGGTTTATTCCTTTAAATTGGTAGAGCACACACTCTGGTATCTTCCTGAAAGAGCTTCTGATTGAGGTACATTTTATTTAGAGTTTGCATTTTACCATTGTATTTAATCAACACTCTGGAAACATAATTCTAAGTTGAAAATTTTAATTTCTTTACCTCAGAGTTTTGAAAACATTACCCAGTTGTCTTCTAAATTTCTTTGTTGCCACTGAAAACTCAGTGTTTTCTGATTTTTTAATCATTTGAAGATAATTATTTGGACTTTTCAAAATTTATGATCTTTTCTCTAGTATTTTAAATTTTAAAGAGAGAAGGGAGCACATATATTATAATTTAAGTACAGAAAAATGTATTTAATCTTCTAGAATGAGGACATGAAAGAATGATTATAAATTTGACCTAGCAGTGTGCTTTATACTGCAGTATTTGTGGAACTGAAAGGTTTTTCCAATTAATTTTTGGCATGAACTCAATTTTTTATTAAGTTAAATAGGAGAATCAAGATGTAGTTAGAAACTTTCTGGGTTTACCTTACCAGATTTGTAGTCAAATTTTACTCACTGGATAAGTAGCTGTGGACTTTGTCAATGAAGGTAAAAGGGTATTTGCTATCTTTGTTCTCTTATTATTACCTGTACACAGTGTGTAATGGTCAGATCAGGGAAAATAGTATATCCATGACTTTAAACTTATCATTTCTTTGTGTTGTGCATGTTCAAAATACTCTTTACTAGCTGTTTTGACATACATCTTTGTTAACCATAGTTACCCTACAATGCTATAGAACACTAATTATTTCTCCTGTCCAGTTGCACCCAAGTACCTATTAAATGTCCTCATTCCATCTCCCTTCCCCAAGTTCTCCCCAGCCTCTGCTAATCACCATCCTACTCTGTACTCCTATGAATTTGACTTTCTGAATTCTACATGTTGTTACAAATGACAGGGTTTGTCATTTTCCTTCTTTTTATGACTCAATAGTGTTCCTATATGACTACATAGCACATTTTTTTTATCTCATCCTCTATTGACATACTCTTAGGTTGATTCAATATTTTGGCTATTGCAAATAATGTAACGATAAAGGTGGCAGTGCAGATGTCTCTTCAAAACACTGATTTCCTTTCCTTTAGATACATACACAGTGGTAGAATTGCTAAATCATAGGATAGTTCTATTTTTAATTTTTTGACAAACCTCAATACTGCTTTCCATAATGACTAAATAATTTACAACTTTACCAACAGTATTTGAGAGAAACTTTTTTGCTACATCTTTGTGAACGTTTGTTATTCTTTTGTCTTTTTTTATAGTACTCAGGCTAACTGAGGTGAGATGGTACCTTATTTTGATTTTGATTTGCATTTCCCTAATGATTGGTGATGTTGAACAGTTCCCCCCACCGCCATATACTTGTTGACTATTTGTTTTAAGAAATGTCTATGCAGGTCTTTTTCCCCATTTTTTAATTGGCTCATTTGTGTTCTTGCTGTGAAGTAGAGTTCCTTATGTATTTTTAGATATTAACCTTTTGTCATACGTGTAGTTTGCAAATGTTTCCTCACATTCTGTAAGTTGTTTCATCACTGTTTTGGTTGTTTGCTCTTCTGTGTAGAAGCTTTTCAGTTTGATGTAATCCTATTTGTCTGTTTTTGCCTTTGTTGTCTGTACTTTTAAGATTTGTTAAACAAGCAAACATACAAAAAACCAAACTATTTGCCCAGCCCAATGTCATGAAGGTTTCCTGTTTTTGTCTAGTAGTTTGAAAGGTTTGAATCTTAAATTTAAGTCTTTAAATCCATTTTGAATTGATTGTTGTGTATGGTGAGAGATAGGGGCCTAATTTTATTCTTTTTTTCTGTGAATATTTAGTCAATTCTTGTTCTTTTGCATCATTTTTATGAAAGTCAACACTTTATTATTATCTGGTTTTATAAGAGTTTAACAAGGATGAGCTTATAATAAACCGATAAATCCAGTTCTTCATTCTACTTGAACTTTTTCATTTTTCCTTCTTATTTTAAGATTTTTACTATCTTATAGGTTCTTAAAATCCTGTAGGATTTTGTGTGTCCTTTATATAGATATATTCTCTCTTTTGCAGAAGTTATACTTTAAGCAACTTGCATAGCGAATTAGGGCTACTGAGAATTCCTTGGCTAAATAAATTGCTCATTCTTAGCCAGATTAGTCACTTATATCTAGTTACTTTCAGTTTTCTCAGATGAGATGAATAGAAAACTTTCCTTTTTTGAAGGAAAGTTAGAAGACTCATTTTCTTTTCAGTTTTTAAAAATTAGTTTGCCAACAACTGTCTGTATGAAGAATATAGTAGGAAAGATCTTGCCATTTACATCACTTTTTTCATCTGGCCCAACTTTCCAGGGAAAGAAAATATTTTGGTATTCAATCTAAGTAGATATTTCATCAAAGCTGACTTTCAGCTAAATTTAAAGAGTAGATCCAAAACAGCTTCGTGTTTTTAAATAATCAAACTCTTAATGCCTATGCTGTCTAACACAAATAATTTTATCTCTGTGTTGCAGAGAGCAAGTCTATCCTGTCTTACTTAACTCACTTGAACCTTTGCTCTTAATATTAAATTTCTTCAACCTCCTTTGCTTCTTTTCTTCCCTCTTTAAATTCTTTGCTCTGTGAAAATATCTTTCTGGCCTGGATTTAATTCCAAAGGGAAGAACATTTAAAGAACAAATAGCCCTTCCTTGACAAATGGGCTCTCCTTAGGTTAACTGATTAATTTACTTCACCTAGTCTTCCATCATTTTCCAGGACAGTCTCCGTAAGAAGGATGACAGGATTGAAGAGCTGGAAGAAGCACTGAGAGAAAGTGTACAGATAACTGCAGAGCGGGAAATGGTGCTGGCACAAGAGGAATCAGCCAGGACCAATGCTGAGAAACAGGTCTGCAATTTTATACAGTTACTAGCAATGCTGCTGGTTAAACACAAGGTAAAACCCAATCAGTGTAGTTTAGATAAACCTAAATATTATATCTTCAAAAACTCTTCATCAAGTGTAAGTAGTTAGACAAAAATAATAAATGAAATATGGCTATGCATATTAATTCTTTAACTCATGTTAATGCAGAGATATCTGCTCCAATAATTTTAGGATTCATTAACATAATATAATCAGATGTATCTGGTGAGATGAAATGGAACTTGTCTCTGCTATGAGACTAGACACAACCTGGCTTTTAAATGGAATGAGAAAAAAGTGTTTCTGACTCAAAGATGTTAATAGCAAATAGTTTATTTTAAACCTTGATGTGTTCAAAAGAGGAAGTAAGACATAACAAGGGCTGTGGTTGTGGCTCAATGGTAAAGCACTTGCTTAGTGCTTATGAGGCACTGGGTTTGATCCTCAGTACCACATAAAAATAAACAAATAAAGGTATTGTGTCCATTTACAACTAAAAATATATTTTAAAAAAATATTATAACAAATTAATGTTGGTAGAAAATATGCAAGACTTAGATATTGTGGTCCTCAAGTCCCATATCAGCAAGCATGTCTAAACCTTGAGAGGACTTGAGGAATTCTTCTGTTGCTGTTTGTGGCATTTGTTTTGTATATTTTCTACTTTTTTCTTTTAGACCCCTGAACCTTTGCTTTTGACCTTTTATTGGAAACAATAACTAATGATTGGAGTCATGAGTGAAAGAAAAGAGTTTTAACAATTAAGATTGTAATCTCAGTTTCCATTCTGAGACTATGATTTGTGGTCTTGAATCTTTTTTGAATCTACCTCACATAGAGATTGATGACATTTCGTTTTTGTACTAATTATTTTCTATTTCCTTGTGAAAGAACAAATGTCATTCAGTTAAAAAGAGTTGAACTAGAGGATGACAGGATCTGTTGGGAAACCCCTTCCATCAGACCAGTGCTGTTATGGAGTTAAGGTAGTTGGGTAGAAAAGAAGGGTTTGTTGCAAGGCAGACATAGTGTAGTGTGTATCCCATAGGGTCCTTTCATAGCCATGTCAGCTGCAAGGATGTGGCTTCTTCAGTTCCAAATGTAAAACAAAAGACCAACTGATATTTCTTAACAAAGATGAGGGAAAATGGATCTTTTTGCAGAATGAGTATCTTTTGGTGCTCTTTCCTAGATAAATATCTTGGAACACTTTCATAATGCACAAGTAAATCTTGAGTAGTGGAAGGCTTCAGAGAAAGGATAACCACAGCCATTATCCATTGTCCAGGGTGTTAGGGATTTTGATTTTACTCTTTTTGTATTTTCTTCTTTATTTTTAACTCCTGTCCTGCAACAAACACATGTTTTCTATAAAGATTTCCTTCTGTTCTGGTCTTGGGTGTTTAGTGACAAGTCATAAACATCAGAGATTCTGTGGAAGTTTTGGCAACTGACAATAGATTTTCTCATTATTATACATCAACTTTTGTGTTTTTCTTTTTAAAATATTATGTGAGCTGATTATAATGTGCTTTCTTGAAGTATGTTTTATTAACTTGTTTAAATTTAGACTTTATCCTTAAAGCAGTTTTTAAATCTACAGAAAAATTGCACAGGAAATAGTTTTCACTTAATTTTTTCTCCATCTGTTATTAATGTCTTGCCTTAGTGTGATACTTGTGGTAAAATCAATGAACTAGTATTGATACAGTATTATTAATGAGTTCACAGTCTACATTGATTCACCCTTTATGATATACAGTTCCATGGATTTTTCCAAATGTGTAAGGCCATGTATCTTTTATTATAGTATTGCACAGTGTCTTCACTGCCCTAAAAATCTCCTGTGCTGTACTTTTTCATTCTTCTGCTATCTTTTTACTCTCTCAACATTTTTGCCATTTTCTTTACTGGAAATTGGAACCATATAGCATACTGCCTCTTCACATTAGCTTCTTTCACTTAGCCTTTGCGTTTAAGGTTCCTCCCCATCTTTTCATGACTTAATAACTCCTTTCATCTTTGAATTATAGTCTATTGTATTGGGTTTTCCAGTTTGTTACCCCTTCACCTATTGAAGAATATCTCGTTTGTTCCAACTTTTCACAATTATGGATAAACCTACTGCAAACTTCATGTGCAGGTGTTTGTGAGAACATGAACTTTCAGCTTATCTGGGTAAATATCTAAGAGTATGGTTTCTGCATTGCACGGTAAAATCATAGGGTAAGATAGTTAGCTTTGTAAGAAACTGCCATACTATCTTCCAAAGTGGCTATATAAAATTTGCCTTTAATTGCATGCTTTTTTCCTTCTCTTTCCTGTTCATCTTGTTTTCCACCATTCTGCTACATACTGCCTTTCTGAAGCTGTTGAGTGAAATATTGCATGAGACCAGTCATTTGGGCTTTAAGTGGTTCAAGGTATGAAGAAAATGCTTGTATGTTTGTTCTAATGAAGCCTTAAAACCTTCACCCACTGTTCCCTCCTCCCTCTCTTCTGTTCTTATTCTTATCCTTTTCTGTCTTCTAACTGCACTGTTAATTTTACTTACCTGTGTTAATTGTGTGCACTATCACCTATAGATAATTTTTTTAAATGCTTTAAATGGATGAAGTTTTTTGGCTAAAGACATTTTTCTGATTATCTTTCTTAGGTTATAAAATTATTTCTTAAATTTAGCCTCCTGAGGTGAAATGAATCCCACTAATAGAAACAGGATATCTTCATCTCTTGATTCCTAAAAGTAAAATTTAATGGGAACCATGGCTCATGTTAAAAAAGACATAGAGCTGGCCTATTACCACACACCTTTAATCTCAGTTACTCAAGTAGGCCGAGGCAGGAGGATTGCAAGCTTGAGGCCAGCCAGATCCTCTCTCTAAATAAAATAAAAAATGGGGTGGAGCTTGTGTTCAGTGCCAGAGTTCTTATCTAGCACCTGCGAGTCCCTGGGTTCAATCTCTAGTACCTCAAAATAATATAATAAAAAAGAGAACTGTCTCAAGTTTGAAGAGGGAAAAAAATCCCAAAGAGAAGCTTTTTTTAAAAAAAGATTTTCCTATATTCTTACAGAATCTCCATGCATTTTTTGTTATTATTCATAATACACTTATACATTGCTTAACCTAGGGGATGTGTTCTGCGTTCTGAGAAATGTATCATTAGGCAATTTCATCATTGTGTCTACATCATAAATTGTACTTACACAGACGTAAATGGTGTAGGTCAGTCACTTTGCAGTGCTCTCTTGATATATTCAAGAGATGGGTTAAGCATGGGCTGTGTGAGTCTGCTGCCCACATAACATGGCATAATGCTTTTCAGCAAACTTTCTTTAATTAGTAGAAGTAAACTTTAAAAACAACAACAAAAAGTACACTATAGCAAAAAAAACAGTAATATGATCCTTTATTATCATATCAGATATCACATACTGTACATAATTGTGTTGCTATGCTTTTATATGACAGAAATACAGTAGGTTTATACCAGCATTATCACAAACATGGAAGTATGCCTCCCAGTGTTTTTCAGCTTATTGTAATCATAGTTTATAAGTGGTTTGTTCTTGAATGAGGCACCATTATGCCAAAATTTAAAATTCCAAATGCCAGAAATTCAAAGACATTGTGTAGTCAAAGTAGATGCCCACCTACCAGTGGTGGCAAATTGAAAGATTTAAATAAAAAAAAACCCAGGGGAAAACCTAAGGACTCTTTTCTTTTGTTTTATCCTTTTCCACATCTGATGAGTTTTGTGTTTTGTTGAATGTGAGAGTCTGTTTACTTAAAATTTGGACAAACAGGTAAAGAAGTCTCAGAATGGCCAGGAATGAATATCCTGTAATATCCTTAGTTCAGCCATGCTTGTGTGAACTTAAAAAAATTTTAAGTATTTTCAGTGATATTCTTTGTGGTTAAATTTATTTTTTTTGTTATCTAAGAGTTTTTAAAAATGCCAGTAAAGTAAGAAGACCTTTTTTTTATAGTTCATTAAACTGATTTTATGAACTATTTTACTTTTATCCAGTAACCTAAAGGTATATTCTATCAAAATAACTGACATTTATACATAAGTTCTGATTTTTGTTTTAAAACTCAATTTTTAATAGTGATACTCATTTTTTCAAGTGGTCTTTTGGAAGAAGGAGGCCTGGGTATTAAACCTGGGACCTCATACATGCTAGGCAAGAACTCTTATTTCTGAGTTACATCTGCCCCAGCCCTTTGTATTTAATTTAAAAAAAAAATTTTTTTTTTAGTTGTTGATAGACCTTTATTTTATTTATTTGTATAGGGTGCTGAGAATCAAACCCAGTACCTCACACATGCCAGGCTTGTGCACTACCACTGAGCCCCAGCCCCTACATTTAATTTTGAAACAATCTCTCACTAAACTACTCAGACTGACCTCAGATCTGCTATTCTCCTGCCGTAGCTTCCCAGGCAGTTGGGATTACAGGTGGGCACCACCACCCAGCTTCGAATGGACATTTTGACATTATTTGTAATTTTAAGATTAGTATAAATTCTTCACTTTCAAAATCATAAGATATTATCTGTTAAGTATAAATTTTTGACCTTCAAGAACTTACAATTTTCTCTATGGTTTACTAGATAATTACAGTCTGCCCTCTATCTCTGTGAGCTTCACATCTGCAGCTACAACAAACTGTGATTTGAAAATACTTTTTTTAAAAATGTGACAGTATCGAACATGTATACTCTTCTCAGTTTTCCCAAAACAACACAGTATAACAATTGTTTATATGGCAGGTGTGACTTGGATATTGTAATTAATGTAGAGAAGATTTAAAGTACACAGGGGGATATGAGTAAGTCATGTGCAGATACCCATGTTATAGAAGGGACTTGAACAGCCACAGATTTTGGTGTTCACAGGGATCCCGAAACCACTCCCTTATGGATAGTTTTCTATTTGGTATAAATTGACTGGATTAGAACCTGCTTTAGATTGAGTACTCAGAAAGATCCCCTGAGAATGGGACATTTAACAAGAGCCCTGAAAACTGAGAAGTTTGCCTTGTGATGAGTAGGAGAGGAATCAGCAATTATGATGGTAATAAGAACTGGACATTTCTGAGTAAGACTTCTATTACTTTGGGAGCTATGTATGGTATTCAGTACCTATGGAAGCCTTGGCAAGAAGTTTTGTGTTTTTTAAGAGTGGTGGAAGCCATTGAAGAGTTTTAATAGGACATCATTTGATTTGTGTTTTTAAAAGATCATTCCATCTGCTGTGGGAGAATGAATTGGTGGATAAGTGTGAAAGAAAAGTCAGATGAGTTATTAGAGTGTTTAGGCCAGATATCTTCAGACTGAAGTGTCTGTACCTGGAAATGCAGGAATGCTCTCTCAAAGGATTGAAGTTTTTCAGTTTCCAAACATAGCTTTTCCTCAAATTGATCTTCTCTAACAGCACGTACAATGTACGGAATCACCTTTTCTATTTTTCCTTTCATAACTATGCACTTCTCACTTTTCAACTATGCACACCTCTCCTCACTTTCTGACCTGTATTTTCCTTGGGGGAAAAAACTGTGCAATTTAACAAAGAAATAGTTCAAAACATTAGTATCAAGAAAATGAATGATTATGAACTGGTTGTTTCCAGTTCTTTGTTTCCTACAGAATTGACAGAGGACCTAATTAAGTTGCCAACTGATACAATGTTAAAAATAATTGTTTATGATAGGTATGTAAATCTAAAGAATATAGAGTATATAGTATCTATATATCTATATAAAGTATATAGAGTATATAATTTTAAAGAAGTGCAAGGAATTGAGTAACACTGCTCCTCTTTTTTTTTTTTTTATATGAAACAGGTTTCTCAGTGCTCACACTTATAAAAGTGAAACACACCAATAGAATTGATGCTGAACCCTCTATCTTTCTAACAAGTATTATTTATCAAGGGATATCTTTTTTTTTTCTTGTGATGCTAGGGATGAACCCAGAGCCGTGCCCATGCCAGTAAGCAGTCTACCATTGAGCTATACCTCCTATCAAACTAAAAATAACTTATGAGTTTCATTAGTCCCATTCAGATAAATATGTTTAACAAGACATTTTTTAAATATTTATTTTTTTGTGGTAGGTGGACACAATACCTTTATTTTTATGTGGTGCTGAGGATTGAACCCAGTGCCTCACACGTGCTAGGCGAGCACTCTACCACTGAGCCACAATCTCAGCCCTAACAAGACTTTTAATAATGTTTGTATTAAATGTTCATATTGTTTTTATTCTATATTATTAGTAATTATAATTATAAATCAATTCATGATATTTTTTAACAGTTATGACTAGAAGAAATTTTTAAATGATCAGATTTATATTTATACATGTATTTTTGTTAAGAAAAATATGAAGGATGATCCATACAAATAGCCTAATGTAAAATAAACTAAGTTACTATAAAATTCCAGGCATAAGGGAATGGAAACAAAGTCAAGAGAAAAAGGAACATCTAAAGAACAGTTTGACCTCCTACTTTTGAAATGAGTAATGATGGATGTCAATCACTATGGTATTTATATCTCATTAGGTACTTTTTTTTTTTACTTTTGTCATTAGATACTTTATTTCTTAATAAACAATTTTTAAAGAACTCAAGAAATTACATTTTTTTGCTTCTCTTTATGATATAAAATATTTATATATTTGAAAAGTGAGTGACTCACTTGAGACGGAAATTCAACCAAGAGATTTTATTGGGGACTGCCTGAAGGGGAAGAAAAGGAGAGGCAGAGAGCAGCCGAGTGAGCCTGCAAGCTTCAGTTTAAGAAGGGTTGCTTTGGTGACATGTCCGGTGGTGATTGGGAAGGTGACTCAGAAATGAGTGAGCAGACACTGTGTCTCGTGGGGATTGGTTGAGAATACTTTTGACTTTGCCACCCTCCCAGCTTGGCACCCTTCAGAGAGGATGCAGAAGGGTAAGGGATTATGTGATGTTCTTCTTGAGAAATGGAAACTTAACTTCAGCAAGGAGAAACCTGATGGGGGGAAATAAAACCAAAAGGGAAGGTCTCCCACACACCCAACATTCCTCCCTTTTTGTTTTTGTGTTGGAAGCAGGGCGTTGAGATTGTCTGGCTACTTCCTGCTGAAGAGGGACGATGAGTGTGAAGGAAGGGAGGGATGGTCAGGGTGTGGGGACAAGAGAAGCATAGCTGTAAAGGCCAGGGCTTTATGATATAAAATTTCCTTGGGGCTGAAGTTGATGAAAGTTCCTTGAAGCCATAGGTCATGGATAGTCTCGATCCAATCCTTGTCCCTGCAAATGGGGGGAGTCAGCCAGCTATCCTGTTGGAGGGCCTCCACAAACTCCATGAACCAGGTGCGCCACACACGATGAGCCTAAAAACACAAAAGATACCTGAAGGCAAGGAGAAGAAGAGGGAAGAGGAGACACCACATTAGCTTCTGGCCAGAGGTCCAGTGAGAGGGACTGGCTGAGAAAAGACCAGTGGTCAGAAGGAGGCACAGAAAAGCAAATGGGCCTAGAAACCTAGAAACTTAAAACAGGGTCCAGGGGACATCTTGGGTGGTGGGCATTTGGCCGAAAACAAAGAGGTCCGTGGATAAGTCCCCATAGAATCTGTGCCAACATCTGGGTTTTTTGCTTTCTGGCCTTCTCATCCCGGTTATGGTGCACCGTAAAGGCTGTGACCAGGATTTCAGTCTCAGGGGTCAAAGGTCCCCATTCTATTTTTTTAAGTTTTGCCTGAATGTTGGGGTAGCTCTGGGAGAAGAAGTAGGTCATTAGGAGCTGTCTACCATTGGTTTCAGGGTCTAAATTTGTTTCAGGGTCTAAATTAGTATATTGCTGGAAAGCCTTAGTCAGTCTGTCTAGGAAGGTGGAAAGGTTCTCGCTTTTGTCCTGAATGATTTCTTGGAGTTTTTCAAAGTTTACAGCCTTCTGGCAACTAGGCAGGTGGAAAATTTGTCCCTCAGGGCTAATCCTGCAATGATATTATTGTCCCAATTAGAGTCCTGGTCAGGAACTGCCTGGGCACCTAATGGGTGGGCCAGCAGGGGTTGATGGACCTCATTAGCATAATTTATGGGCTTGTTCCCAGATCTGCCTGCTTTCTTCTGGGAGAAAGGACCATGTAAATGTCTTGAAAAGTAAAGCTATAGGCTTGGAAACTCCTTTATGTATGAGGCAGAGTTGATGGTATAGGAACCCAATCGTTTTTCAATCTGTGAAAGGTCTGCTATGGAGAAGGGTATGTGGACCCTAACAATCCCTTCTGCACCAGCAACCTCTTTCAAAAGAGCCATAATTGAAGTAGGGTGTGGCCGCAATAAAAGAGAATAACATCATGGCATTTGCAGGTAAATGGATGGTGTTGAAGAAGATAATGCTAAGTGAAGTTAGCTAATCCCCCCCAAAACAAATGCTGAATATTTTTTCTGATATAAGGAGGCTAATTCATACTGGGGTAGGGAGAGGGAGGAATAGATTAATTCAGATAGGGCAGAGGGGAGGGAAAAGGAGGGGGCAGGGGATTAGCAAGGATGGTGGAATGTGATAGACATCATCATCCAAAGTAAATGTATGAAGACACGAATTGGTATCAACTTTATGTACAACCAGAGATATGAAAAATTGTGCTGTATACATGTAATAAGAATTGTAATTCATTCCGCTGTCATTTATTTTTTTAAAAAATCAATAAAAGAAAAAAGAAAAAAATGAAAACAAAGGCATTATGTACAACTAAAAGAAATAAATATTAAAAAGAGATTATTCTTGATATTATATGAAGAATAGCTAGAATGAAAGAAAAGGTTGCATAATTCAGGGACATGGTAGGGTAATGGCAGTGGAGATGGAGAAGTCCATTTGGAGATAGATTTAATAAGTCTTGCTGATCGATTACATGTGAAGGGAGAGGGATGTGACAAGGAAAATCCTTACATTTTCTAGAATGCAGATCTAAGTGGATAGTGATGGTGTTTATTGAACTGTAGAAAAAACTGGAGGAAGAAGAATTTAAGACAGGAATTCATCTTTGTAGATTTTAAATTTGAGATGTCTATGACCTCTTTCAAGTGAAGATATCCACTACGCAGATAGATATGTGGATTTAAATCAGAAGAATGCTCTGAGCTAAAGTATAAACTCAGAAGATGACATATGGTTGGTTTCTCTTTATCTTTGTGTTAGCTATTTACCACATATAGCTTTCTTGACTTATTTTCAAAATGAGAAAATGCATGCTTACTCCCTCTCTATGTAAGGATTAAATTTTGATGAGTCCTTAACAATACAGTTGTCCTTTTATTAGAAAATGTGACGCAGGAAGTAAGTACATCTTTTGATAATAAACTCCCAGACTTGAGAAATTGACATTATTTACTGTCTACCAGTACTGTGATAAATATTTTTAGTAGTATTATTTACTCATTTAAACAACAAATTATTAAATATCTTTAATGTTTCTAAAAAGAAAATTAGCATTAGTGCTCATTGGGTCCTTTTTTAAAAGATAAAGAATGGCTTTAGAGTTGTTTTTTTTTTTTTAAGTTTATTTAAAAATTTTTTTTTTGGTACTGGGGTTGTGGCTTAATTGGTAGAGTACTTGCCTGGCACTTGTGAGGCACTGGGTTTGAGCCTCAGCAGCACATAAAAATAAATAAATAAAATAAAAGTATTATGTTCATCTGCAAGTAAAAAAATGTTTTTAAAAATTTTTCTTGGGGCTAGATATGTGGTTCAAGCGGTAGCACGCTCGCCTGGCATACGCAGGGCGCTGGGTTCGATCCTCAGCACCACATACAAATGAAATGAAGATGTTATGTCCACCGAAAACTAAAAAATAAATATTAAAAAATTCTCTCTCTCTCTCTCTCTCTCTCAAAAAAAAATTTTTTTCCTTGGGTTGAGGTTTTGGCTTAGTTGGTAGAACACTTGCCTGGCATGTGTGAGGCATTGGTTCAATTCTCAGCTATATATATATATATATATATATATATATATATATATATATATCTCCATCCATTTAAAATGTTTTTCTTAATTGGTATTATTAATGTACATAGTTGTGGAATTCATTGTTGGGAATTCGTACAAGTACCATAACTTAATTTGAATGGTCAGTTTCATTTCCCATTTCCTGCACTTTCCCTTCTTTCCTCCCTCCCCCTAGTCTTGCTCTTCTATTATACTGGACTGATAGTCTTTCTACTTTCATCAACCTTGCTCCGCCCATTTTATTCCCTTTTTTCTTTCTAACTTCTACATTTAAGAAAATTAATGTCATCTCCACTGCCATTACCCTACCATGTCCCTGAATTATGCAACCTTTTCTCTCATTCTAGTTATTCTTCATATAATATCCAGAATAATCTTTTTTAATATTTATTTCTTTTAGTTGTATACAATGCCTTTGTTTTTATTTTTTTCATTTTTCTTTTATTGATTTTTTAAAAAATATATGATCCTTGACTTTTTGAGTCTTGCTTATTTCACATAATGCTTTCAAGTTTCATCCATTTTCCAGATGCCACAACTTCATTCTTCTTTATGACTGAATACAATTCCATTGTATGTATATACCATGTTTTCTTTATTCATTCATAAAACATAGGTATGTATATATCACTACAATATGATGACTTTAATTCCTTAGGATAAATACCAAGGAATAGCATACTGAGGTCATAATTGTGGTTCCACTCCTAGCCTTTTGAGGAACCTCCATACTGATTTCCATAGTGATTGTACTAATTCATAATCCCACCATCAGTGTATAAGTTTTCCCTTTTCCTCATATCCTTGCCAGCATTTATTATTATTTGTATTCTTAATGACTGCCAAGAAATAGTTTTACTGTGTTGAATTACAGTGTTCCCTCTGCATGAATCACTCATCTTCCTTTCTTTATTTCCTCATCTGGATAAATCCCACTTCTCCTTCCATTAAAAACCATCTGTGACCTTTTAAGTCTAACTTATGTGTCTGTCTTATGTTTCTAAACAATGCCCTGTACATATCCCTAATTTTTTTTTTTAAGAGAGAGAGAGAGAATTTTTTAAATAGTTTTCGGTGGACACAACATCTTTGTTTGTATGTGGTGCTGAGGATCGAACCTGGCTGCATGCATGCCAAGCGAGCTCGCTACCGCTTGAGCCACATCCCCAGCCCCCTAATTGTTTTATAACACTATGTTATTGTTATGTATTTATTACCTATTCCTTTGAGACCATCATTTATTTTCTATAATAGAACACAAGTTCCTTGAGGGCAGGAGCTATTTCCTGTTGTTTTCTTAATAGCTACCATCATGCCTGGCACATGCAACATTCAAGAAGTATTTATTGAGTGAATGTATAAGATTTTATTTTGACCTCCTGAATGTTTGTACATATTCTGACATTAATGTCACTTAACTAACAGCTTAGAGTTTAATGATAATATTTTAAAATGTTTTTATTTTCTATTGCAACTTCTTTTCCCCTGGATTCAATAAAGCATCTTGTCATCTGAACTAAAACCCTCAAAGATTTCAGAATTGTACATTTAAGGACTTAGAGTACATATAATTTATTTAAAAGTATTTTACATTATTTTAAATTTTAATTCTAGAGGATTATAGTCAGAAGGAAACAATAAAATTTAGAAATCAGTGTTATCCCTGACCTGCCCTTGAGTGGGAAAATACTAGACTTACATGACACAGACAGTGAATGTGCAAATTGTAGCCCACTATTTTTCATCTTTGGGCTAGTGGGAGATAACTGAAAGTCTTATGTAGCAGCTGATCTTCAACTCTGAAGTAGCAGTGAATCATGTTCATAAAAACATAAAAATTCAGAATAGCCTTTAGAGCATATATGAACTGTGATCCAAGTAGTATGAAAATCTTTTGATTCTACTTTATTTTCTTTTACTGGGACTGGTACTTCTGTTATCCATCACTGGTAAACTTGACATTGGGTTTTTCAAGATTTGTCTTATCTTTCCCCACCCTGGAAATAGGTTTATAATATTATTAAAACTGGTTCCTTTATCAAAGTTTCTTCTTAACGTATCTTAAATTATTTTCCTTTGCTTACCCTTATAAAGTCTGAAACTGATTTGTATCTGTAGATATTCTTGAGATGAGTAGCTAAGCAGTCTAAAAGTACTACAAATAAAAACTTTTTCTCAGAACTGTGTAGAATCATTCAGTCATATAAAAAAAAAATCAGTTTAAGTTAACAACATAACCATGCTTGTAAAACAGTTTACTGATTTTTCCAGAAGTTATCATTTTTGATCAATGCACAGATCAAAGATAATGTTGTTCAAAGATACTTCATTTTTAAAAAGTAAGACATGGTTTTGAAATGTCATTGATAAGCATATGGAAAGTACATTTTAAACAGTTCCAGGAATCTGAAGAGATATGACAGTTAAGTTCACAATAATTTTTTTCTTTTTCATTGTGTAATCAGTTCAATATTAAAATGAAGTTCTGTCAAGAGGAGCCTAGTAAGTTTCATTATAGACTCTTACTCTAATGTCAAGGAGTTTGAATCTCTTTTGTTATGGTGACTGGTTATGAAATCAGTCACTTGACAGACCCTGAAGTGAGACTGCTGGAAATACGTCATGTCTGCCTTCATGGTGACAGCTGGCTACAAAACAAACCCCACCAGAGCCATTCTGCAATTGACAAGGGACTTCAAAGGCCAACAGGGCTGCCACTTCAAAGAGAATTCTGCCATCTCTGGCTTGTGGAAAGAAGTTGTTAAATGGCTGTACCCTGCCATAGCAGAAATCTCAGTGTTTAGACTTCTTTTGATCTGAGAAAGATGTATGAAATGGCCTTAAGTTAGAGGAATGATAATAGTCTGTAGTAATGGTAACCAAATATTATCTTCCATTTCAATTCATTTAATAATTGAAATAACCCAAATACTTTCAAATAACAAGTCTGATTATCAGTGTCTTAGAGAATGAATGTTCAAAAGAAGAATTATTGTAGCCACCTTCAAAAATGTAGAATAAGATAGTAAATAAAACAAAACTGTTTTTAAAAAGTCCCTTCTTATTTTTCATTGAAATTTTTAGCCCCTTCAGAATATCATATCTTAAATGTTGATAGTGAGAGTGGTACACAACTCATATCTAGAATTTCAAGACCAGTTTGCATAGTTGAAACAGACATTTCCCGGTGTAAGATCTGTCTTAAAATTTGAAACTATCTCCTACTATATTTGTGGGTTATTTTGTTTAGGGTTCTGGTGATTGAACGAAAGGCCTCACACAAGCTAGGCAAACTTTATACCACTGAGCTACATCCCTAGCCCCTCCTTGTTGAATATTTAAAATCATATTCATTCAGTTATGCTGGAGACAGTTTTTAAGGAATTAGCTTTGTCTTTGTATTAAACAACAAAAGTGATCCCAGAGTTTTAATGCAACTGTTTTTTGTTGTTGTTGTTATTGTTGTTTTAATTTAAGTTGTTGTTTTGGAGGTACTAGGGATTGGACCAGGGCACATTCAAGGCAAGTGTGCTAGTGCTGAGCTACATCCACAGCCTTTTTTTAAAAACTTTATTCTGAGATCAGGTACAGGTGCACTAAGTTGCCCAGGCTAGCCTTGAACTTGAAATTTTTTGCCTTAGTGTTCCTAGTAGGAGGAATACAGGCATGTGCTATAGGGCCCAGTCTAATAAAACTCTTGATAAAAAAAAAAAAAGATTAAAGTAATAACAAGCATCTTGACGATTAATAAGGGAAAAGGCAGCAATTTGAATATTATTTTAACAATGCTGATAGCCCTAAATGATATCTTTGTGATGGAATCATATTTACTAAACTTGCAAAAGAAAACAGAAAAATGTTACAAATAATATGGAAGTAAAAATATGGACATTTAATATGTGATGGGAATTGGAAATATGGATTGATTGGAACCTGAAACCCCTACAAGTCAGTGGCATGACCTTTTCTTAGTTGTGTATATTGTTTTTTCTCTCATCCTGTGTATTGTAGGAGGATAAAGCTTAGAGAATCTTTAGATTCTTTTACCTTGATCTTCTGTTTTCTTATTTCTCTTAAAAATTTTCTTTACATAGAATGTAAAAATTGAATTGTCATTAACTTTAGCTACTGTAACTTCCTCAATAATTTTGCCAGTTGGGGTCAGTAGACAGCTACTAAAGAAACTCCAAGACAGAAATGAAGCCCCCAGGATTTGGAATAATGAAAAAAAATCTCTAGAAACACGAGCAGTTTGTAACAGTTATTCTGAAAATCATGTATTTGTCTTTGTCTTTTTGTTATCATAATTTTTTCCTTTTGAAAAAATGTTTCATGAAGTAATAAATGACTATATTTTCATGAAAATTCAGCGACTGTTTATGCCTCTAGAATTAGGCTTGAGGTTTCATTTTTATTCAACAAAAGAGCCATATCTCTGCTTTCAAATGCTAGGACCAAGTGAAAAAACTGTCTGCAGTGGAAATAACATAAAATGGGTACATTCCAAAATTGAACCTCAGAGATGAGCATGAGGAGACTATTGAACTTGTTTTCTAAATAAATGGGTTTTTAATACTTCCATCTTAACTGTTTGACATCTACTACACAAGGAAGCAAAACTTTTGGAATTTATGTGCAGTTCTGTAACAGATGATTTATACTTTGCTCGTAATGAGTTCTTGGGGTGTTTGGCCCTTGTTCTATTCTCTCCTGCATAGAGGTTTGGTAAACCCAGTTATTGACGATAGAGGCAGTCATCCAAGATACGGCTGGAGGTGAAGCCACAAGAGCCAGATGGCCTCCCACTGCTTTTTATATGCAGTTTATGTTCTCCATGGCTGCATCTTCCTGATGTTTTCAATGAAAGACATTTTCCTAGAGAAATGTGCACAGTAGAGTTTATCCTACTCAACAGATAGTTTTTGTGAGTGACATGTCCTCAGCTCTAGTTTGGCACTCGTTATCTCTTTCTCTTATCTCTCTTCTTTTTAGTAAACAAAAGTGCAGTAAGAGTTAATGTAAAGTGCATGGGATTAGGAGTCAAATGGTATGGATTTCATTTCTTAAGTTTTGTTTATTGGTTGTGTTTTTGGGTAAGTTCTATCCTCTTGACAAGCTTCCATAGCTTAACCTAGATGGAAGAAATTATCACCCCCATGAGCATCCATTCAATACTTCATATTGAGATTAAATTGTAGAAGACTATAAAGAATGCGTACAAATGTTGAGCCTTATTACTATGACCAAAATAATTCTGTGTGTATGTGCATGTGTACGTGCATGTGTGTCTGATACACACACTTACATGATGTTTATGGGTTCCCCCTTGATGTCCTTGGGTTGCTACACATTAAGTCGTTTTTTTAACTTTTCTCCTTCTGCTAACAGTAAGCTTTTAATAAGGGCAAACAACTGTCGGTCCATTTGCTAGAATTTTGTTTCTAACCATTTTTCACAAAATGTTCTCTCTCATTGATGAAATATCAATGTTGGTTACTTCTAGATAATAGTTTGATTTTTTTTAGCATTGTAAATGAGGAATAATATTTCCAGTAAAAATGCCAGTTAACTTTTGTTTTTATTGTTGAAAACTTAAGGAAATAATATAAAGCTGTTTTACTCAAACCATTTCAGTATGATCCCTTGAAGAATGGATCTTCAGGTTCCATTCTGCATTGTTGATTTTTGCTAGTGAAGGAATTGCTGTTTTTGATAATAAAATGCAAATAGAACTTTTTCCATTTAAAATATCAAATCATTTCATCTAAGAGGGAAATGTCTTCCCAACATTTGGATGTTTTTATAGACATTTAAAACTTATTCTGTTGTCACAAGTTCTAGCAAAGTAGGCAAAACATTTTTTTTTTGAGAACTTACCAGAGCTTGAAGTTGAAGGAAAGGTATCATCATTCTTCCTCTATTTGTATTTTCTTTCCTAAATTATTTCATTTGTCACAAACACTAATGAACTATAAAGAGCTCTCCAGACCCAGATACAGAAGAAAGTATAAAATGATGGTTGCCACATCTTTTTTGCTATTGCTACTAGAGAACAAAAGCATGATCTGTTATTTAGATTATTTCTTTCTTCTTATAGTAGTACAGAAGGGCTGTGGAGCTTATATGGACCAGGAAGTTATTAATTTTTTTAACTGATTCTGGTGCAATGTGTGTTGCTAAAATAAGAAAATTATAGAAGAGGTTTAATCAAATAATAGTCTGCTGAAATAAGAATTTGTTTTCAGTACATTAATTTAGGTTTTTTTAATTTTTAGTTTTTAGTTTAGTCTCCAAAAATCACCTACATAGAATTGGCTGTGATTAACCATTGGCAGTTCTTAGGCCTTTTTCCAACCTTGGTGACTCAAGATGATAGCATCAGGGTGATAATTGCTTTGAAAATGTGCACCCATGTTTTATTGATGTCTGATTTTTCAAGTTCTACTTAGAACGATGCGTACTTATTATAGGATTTATCTACCTAAGCCCTCTGACTTGACTTAAAAAAAGAAAAGGAAAATTGAGATGGCTTGAAAAGGAAGCATTTCTTTTACCCTAACATTTCTACTCTCTTTTTAAAAATTTCTTCAGTTGCAGAGATTGGTTGCCATAAGTTAATATTACTGGAAACATAAAAGCAGTGCCAGTGAAAGAATACAGCCAATTGGTATGAATTCACCTCCTCTGCAGTCCATCTCAACTCTGTGGCTATTTCCAGTTCACATGCTTTCATAGAAATACCCAGCATTGTTAAATGTTCTTTGGGAATGTGAGCCGTATTTCGAGAGACAGTAAAAACATTTTGTAAATTCCCTACTCAAGAAGTGTATCAGTTATTTAAAGTGTCATTTACTGATTTTTATTCATTCTCACAAATCTTTGGCAGTGTTGACTTAATGGAGAAATGCAAAAATGTATTTAAAAATCAAGAAACTAAGACCCAAATTTGAATTGTAGAAAAATGGTGTCTTCTTCAGTTCTCTGTCTGACTCCTGCCTACACGTGAGTCCTTCATAAGAACAGTAATAAAAGATAAAGTACTCTAAGCCAAATGTAATGCATAATTCAGTGATATTGTTATCATTGATTACATCAGGAATAACTTAGAAATTATTTTGAAAGAGTAGACTAGAAATTATCTGCATTGTTATGCAAGTCATATGTGTTTAAATGGGTAGTATAACAAAAAAATAAAATTTATAAGTTCTTTCATGGCATATGGCTTATTTTGATGTTATCATCCATTGAAACCAATGTCTCCCATCTTCAAAGAAACTGGAGGAGCTACTTTCACTGCCTATCATCCTGGATTTCATCAGACATTGTCTGTCATCTATGCTTCACTGCACTGTCATCCCTCTATTGTTATGTACTTTCTTAACCCAATCCTCCAGTTCCTCTGATCCTTCTGATATTTCCCTTCTGAGTCATCAAAATTCACAAGTTTATTTTGTCTTCATTAATTAATTTATTAATTCAACAAATATTTATTAATTTTCTACTCCATGCCATGCCTTGACAGCATTCTTTTTTGAACCATCTTTCACCTTCTTTGCCTGAAATATAATCTTATCTCTTTTCTGGTTGCTGCCAACAACCCTTTCTGGTGATCAATAAATAGTTATACTTAATCTTAGTGGCTAGATATAGACTCTCATCTTACTATATCTTCAATCATTGTTCCATCACATTCTTATATAAAAATCCCTGCTTCTTCAAGGCTCATACCATTCAACTCTGGCACTGAAGTTTTTCTTTTGTAGGGGTATTGAATTCAGGGGCACTTTACCGCTGAGCTATACCCCCCTGCCCTTTTGGGGGGAGAGGGTACTAAGGATGAAATCAGAGGTACTGTACCACTGAACAACAACCCTACCTCCTGCCTTTTCTTTCTGTATTTTGAGACAGGGTCTCATTTATTTGCCCATGCTGGCCTTGTACATGTGTTCCTCCAGCTTCAACCTCTGAAGTAGCTGGATTACAGGTATATGCCACAACCTCCAATTGTGCTGAAGTTTTTCATTGAAGACTTCTGCAGTCTCAGTGATTTCATGAGTGAGAAATACCCACGTGGTAGTAATCATTTGTGACTTTGTCTTCGAAGTTTCTTGACCAGAAGCCTTTGTTTCCAGTGTCTTCCTTCATTTGATCTCAAGCATTATTGACCTTGTTTTAATCTAGTCTACCTCCCTATTCATTGTTAAAGCATTGTTCCTAATCACAGTTTCCTGTTATTTTAGCTTTCTCGTCAAGTATTCCTGCTACACCACCTTTCTATATCATTTGAAGTTTTAGATCTTTGTTGCTTTTTGCTTTATCCTAATCCATTAGCCCTTTTCTTGTTTCTCTCTGTGTCATGCTTAGATTCCTTGAGCTATTATTTTAGTAATTCTGACTTTAACATTCTAAATCTTGCTCCTCTATTTAATCAGATCCTTTTGGTACCTTTCAGTTGCTTTGACCTATATACCAAAATCCCTAATATGGTCTAAAATCCATCTTCATGTCTTTCTTCCTTCTTCAGCCACATTTGTATCCTTATTCCCCTTGTTCTAGGGCTTATGGTAGATGTGTGCTTTTTTTTGGGGGGGGGGTTCTTCTTTGGTAGATATCTGCTTTCCCACCTCAAGGCTGCTATTACTATGGGATCCTAAGTGGAATACCCTTTTCTTCCCCACCTGCTTCTTGGCTGTCTTGGGGAAACATATTCATTTATATAATATTCACTGTTTATAATTATATATTAATAAATTTTATTAATTAGTGATTGTATCTCTAAGCATAAAGATAATATGGATTTTAAGCTTTAGAGTTGGAGGCACATGTCTGTTTTGTTTTCTAGTATGCTATGAGGGCATAGCACTTTGTGTCCGGCACATACTATAAGTTAAATATTTGGGGGGAATAAGAGAAAAGGGAGAGAAAGAAAGGAGAGAAAAATGCAAGAGTGGACATTAGAATACTCCCCAGAATGATTCATTAGATATAATGTGAAAAGCTTTTCCAGATTTTGTTGAACACTGATACATTGAAGGACAACAGCATGAAAGGTGAATACTGTGGAGTCAGATTGCCTAAGCTGTGAATCTTAGTTTTGCTTCCTCTGACTGAATGATGTTGGGCAAGGCACTTTACCCTCTAAAGCTGTTTCTTCTGCTGCAGAAACAAGAATTGATGGTTATGATGATGATAATAATACCTAATACCCACTTCTTAGAATCATTGTGAAGTTTTAATGAGATAATATATGTAAAACACTTAGAACGGTGCCCTTCAAAGTGGTCATATAATGTAAGTTGTTATTATTATTGGCAGAAGCTATAGTTATTCCATATCCATAATATATTGTATTATTGATGTGTATTTGGTTAAAGAATTACCATGCATTGACAAAAAGAACATATTAGGAAAAAGAGATTCCTAGTGTAAATACACTAGCATAAAACTTTGTTAGTAAATATACATTCAAATTCTCATTGGCAGTGATTATGAAACACCTAAAGGAGTTGGATAAAATATGTTGATAGGATTTGTGTATAAGTAAATACACACACACACACACACACACACACGTACCCATTAATAAAGTGTATATGCATATACACACATATGTATACATATATACTTTTCTCACTAATATTTCATACATGCTTCTTGGCCCAGAAGAAGCTTGGTAACTTTTTTTGATGCTTGTAAAACAAGATGGGTGTTAATATCAAATTTTGTTCAAGTGAAGAAAACCAGTAAACTCAAATGAACTGGCTTACATGGCGATTGCTTAACCTTTAGATAAAATTTTGGGTTTTTTTTTTTTAATTTTAACCACTCCCTTTATCTTCTTTTGTAGACTTAGGCTTCTTACCCTCTCAAGAAACTATAATAAGATTTTCCATAAGCATCTTGGAAACTAAAACAAGTACTTTGCTGTCTATTGTGGAATAGAAGGCAGTGAGAAATGAAGATGTGGGCTTTGCCAGCACCTAAAGCATCTCATTGCTTTGCTTTCTTAAGGAAAATAGGTCTGTGGTGGAATCATAATTTGTTCCTTTCTTATTCTGAGTAAAAGTTTATTAGCTTGTGATTTAAGCAAACCATCTGGTCCTGCTGGCACTGCACACTGTCAAGCCCTGAGCTTTCTCCATAATATGTTACTAGAGGCAGTTAAGTTACTTGAATCCCAGCTCTGGCTAGGGCTTTTTGTGTGTGTCTTAAAACTTCTGCTATTAAAAATTATGCTCTGACCTGGAGCATATTTTAAAATTATAAAGAATTTCTTCATTGTTTAGTCTAAAATTTATCTCTTTTTTCCTTCTACTTAGTTTTCATTACCTTCAGTTATGATGCTCAGTGTACTATGCAAGGAGGACTGTGGTAGCATGTAATGGTGCTAGCTTGGGTATGCTCTCCTGGATTATAGAAGAACAAAAAATAAAGTCATTCAAATTGACTTTGAAACTGTTTCATTGGCTTAGAGCCAGAGAGTGAATCAGGTGATTGAATGGAAATCTTGGTTTATGTTATCATTCTTTCTTTCAATACTAAAATGCTTTAAAACTTGTTTGGATAGATATATAATCTGAGGCAGAAATACCTTGTAGATCTGACACAAATGGATAGGAAACTAAAGCCATCTTTAAGAACACGTTACTAACACGAAGCTCTGAGGTAAAAATTTTAGATGCAAGGCAAAACATATCTTTAGAAATGGTAGACTACATGCCAGGAAAATGACTTCCACGGAAATAGTTGAAGGTGCTATATAAAATAAACTGCCCCCCAAACCCCCAAAAAGAAATCCTTAAGCCAGGAGAAGAAAAGTAAGGAATTCAAAGATAAATACTTAATAAGCAGTAGAACTTGAACATTGAGGTTTGTATTTTGGCAGGATAAAGAAAAGATCCTGGTCTGGGATGTGGTTCAGTGGCAGAGTGCTTGCCTAGCATGTGTCAGACACTAGATTTGATCCTTAGCACCACATAACTAATAAAATAAAGGCATTCTGTCCATCTACAACTATGAAAAAAAAAAAAGAAAAGATTGAGGGCAGCCAACCAATATCCCACCCCCATTTAAAAAGAAAAATTTTTTTATAAAGTTCAAAAAATTTTATAAAGTAAAATTTTATGAAAACACTGAAAATATTGACTGGCCTTCAGTGAAACTAAAAGAAAAAAGAAAGACATAGAATGGGTAATATTTAGAATGATTACAGGTTCATAACTACTAATCTAGGACAGGGGGGTTAAAAAGATACTAAAGTATCTTTGCCAGTAAACTCAAAAATTTAGATAAAATGACCAGATGCCAAGAAAAATGGAACTTGGCAAAGCCAGCTAAATATGAAAAAGAAAACTTGAAAAAGAATGAGTAAGTATAAAAATTTTCAAACCCAGAGATTTATATTGATCGATGTTTAGTAAACTTAAAGTAAGCAAATAATTTCCCATTCTTACAGAAACAAGTCTAAAAAATAAAAAAGGGGTGGCTTTGCTCTACATTGCTTATCCTAGGATACAACTAGGGGGCCACAGCTACTTTGTTATTCTCTTAGAGTGGTAGAAATGCAATCCAGTTACACAGATTATAAGCCTTAGCTTGTGTCAGATATGCTAACATCCCATTTTCCAAAGGAAGCCACATAGCCTAACCAAAATCAATGTCCTCTGCCTACCATGAGGCCGTGACAAGACTGTATGTAGATGGACAGTACTTTAGAGGAATGGATAATTGAGACTACTAATTTAGTCTACCAGTGAAGCTCAATAGGAAATATGTGATTTGGGGTTTAAGGAAAGATTTTTTAATCAGGTTATAGTAGTCACAAATCCTAAAATGAATGCTCAATATGATCAATTACATTTATGTATTTGAGATCATTGAAGAATACTATAATAAAAAGAAAACATAAGATCTCAACTGGGAGATTTGCTTTACACATAATTAATGAAAGAATATATGTCTGGAATATATGTTTATTTATATTTTTATTACTATCAAGCCTACAAAAATAACAAAAACAAACCAATGGCGGTGTTAGATTGTGGGAGGTGGATTTGACTGGGAATTTACAAAAGCAGCAGTCATGCAAATGGTTCAAAACAAAGCATTGTTTGACTTTACTAATTATTATTGAGATGACATAAGAATTTGGTGAAAGATTGAGAAACTTATAATGAAGAAATCACTGTCTGAACACACACACCAATGTTAATGCTAAAACTGGCACAGGTAGCCTACATGTCAATTTTATAATGTAATATGAACTACATAGCCTTACCTATGAAGTAATGCTATCAAAAAGTCAAAAAAAATCAAATCCAAATCTGTTTATGCCTTTAGATCTTTTGGTTTACAAAAACCAAGAGAATAGGAGGAACAAATTAAGTGGCACCCCTCCCCCCAAGAAAACAGTCAACCAGAATATTGTGCATTGAATACAACAAAAGTGATTCAGTTTTGTCAAGAGTTCATGGCATGGGAAATTTAAAATGTAAAGAACTGGGGCATTTGTTCAAGCACCATTCATTCAAAAGAATATTCTTTCCTCATTGAATTGCCTTGATAGCTTTGTCAAAAATCAGTTGACCCTTAAAAGTCAGGTTTTTTCCCCCTGGACTGTGAGTTTTTTGTTTTTTGTTTTTTTTCATTGATCACCTATTTCATTAAAGCAATATCAGCCATGTAGCTTCTTAGTAAGTTTTGAAGTCAAGAAGTATGAGTCAAAAATAAGAGACCTAGAATAGCAAAAGTAATTCTAAACAGGAAGAGTGAAACAGGTAGTATCGATATACTAGACCTTAAACTATACTACAGAGCAGTAGTAACAAAAACAGCATGGTACTGGCACCAAAACAGGCTGGTGGACCAATGGTACAGAATAGAAGACACAGAGACTAACCCACAAAACTACAACTACCTTATATTAGACAAAGGTGCTAAAAGCATGCACTGGAAAAAGGATAGCATCTTCAACATATGGTGCTGGGAAAACTGGAAATCCATATGCAACAAAATGAAATTGAATCCTTATTTCTCACAATGCACAAAAGTTAACCCAAAATGGTTCAAGGATCTAGGAATTAAACCAGAGACTCTGCATCTAATAGAAGAAAAAGTAGGCCCTAATCTCCATCACATGGGGTTAGGCCCCAATTTCCTTAATAAGACACTTATAGCACAAGAATTAAAACCAAGAATCAACAAATGGGATGAATTCAAACTAAAAAGTTTCAAATGTGTGATATGTCAAGATCACTGTACTGTCATGTGTAACTCAGTAAAACAAATTAAAAAAAAGAAGTATGAGTCCTGCAATATTTTTTTCCAAGATAATTTTGTCTGTTTCTGAATTTCTTTTATTTCCATGTGAACTCGAGAATCATCTTGCCAATTTCTGCAAACAAACAAACACAGCTAAGGTTTTTATATGAATCATTTTGAACCTGTAGGTCAATTTGCAGAGTATTGCCATCTTAACAAAATTAAGCCTTTTTATCCAGGAACTTGAGTTTCTTTCCATTTATATGTCATCTTTAATTTCTTTCAAGAATGTTTTATAATTTTTTTATACATGTTTTACATTTCTTGTTTTTAATTTATACCTACACAGTTCACTATGCCATTTTAAATGGAATTTTTTAAAATTTTATTTGTATTGTTCTGTATGGTCATACAGTTGATTTTTTGTCTGTCTTGTCTTGTATCCAACAATGTTCCTCTATTCATTATAAATGATTCTTAGTAGATTCCTTAGGATTTTTCTCTACACAACAGCATGTCATCTTCAACTAGAGGAAGTTTTATGATTTCCTTGCAGTATGGGTAACTTTTTATTTTTTAATCTTGTTTTAGTTGTTGACGGACCTTTATTTATTTTTATGTGGTGCTGAGGATTGAACCTAGTGTCTTACACATGCTAGGCAAGCACTCTACCACTGTGCTACAGCCCCAGCCCAGGATAATTTTTATTCTTTTTGCAAGGCTTAATTTTTCTATCTCTAGTACAATGTTAAATAGAAGTAGCGAGAGCAAGTAGTCTGATTTTGTTCTTGGTCCATCATTTTAGGGAGTTTTTTCTATTCCTAATTTTTAAAGTGTTTTATCGTAAAAAGGATGTTAGGAATTGGTAAATGCTTTCTGTACATTTATTGAAATAACAATATGATTTTTATACTGTATTCTTCAATATGATTTTAAACCAACTTCCATTCTTTGGGTAAGTCCCAGTTTTTACATGATACTATGTTCATGTTTGGGTTTCTGAGTATTTCAGTGAGCATTTTTGTATCTATGTTCATAGAGGATGTGAATTGCTTTTTTCACTTCTTTCTGTAGTCACTCACACCTCCTCCAACATGATATCTTAAGTTGGTTTGGGCACCAATTTTGGTGTCCTTTTACCTTGATCCCTGTTTTTCTTGCTTTATAGCACAAGATGTGCAAAGATGATTTGTATGTTTCTAGCCCCAAATCTGGACTCAACCATTTTTCTAAGGAGCCTGTTCAATTTAGTGGTAAACCATAATCTGACTGCCACAGTGGTCAGTATTGCTGGGTTGTCATTGCTTCTCGCTTCTGGGTGGTGAGTACATGGGGCTGTTTTGCTCTTGGTTGTAGAATACACACATATGGTAGGTTTTTTAAAAATATTCATGAAAAACAATGTTGGATGAAGTAAGAAAGATTTTATTTATACAAGTTCATAAACTGATAAAAATGAGTAGTGTTTTATTTGGAGATTGTACATATAAAATACATACATGAGGTTAAAAAGAGACACATAAGGGAAAAAGTAACATAAATTACCTTTCTCAGGAGATTTATTGGAATACATACAGTTGGATAACTGTACTTTCAATGCTCCTGGGTAGTGATTATAGTGATTCTCCCTTATGTGTGGGAGATACTTTCTAAGACCTGCCCCTTCCATGGATGCTTAAAACCACAAATAATACTGAATTCTATATGCAATATATTGTTACACATGTGCATGTATACCTATGATAAAATTTAAGAATTGACACAATTAGCAACAAGAACTAAAAATAGAGTAATTCCAACAATGTATAATAATAATTATGTGAATGGACATATACTTTCTTTCAAAATGTCTTATTATACTTTTCTCCTTTTGTTTAAAGGAAGCACTTTACTTCTTTTTGGCATATTTGAATTGCGACTTAATACTTCAGGGCATTATTAAATAAAATAAGGATTACTTGAATACAAACCCTAAAAGTCCAAGGCACTGCATCTGATAACTGATATAATTACTAAATTATTGATAGGCAGGTGGGAGCCACAGAACAAAGAAAGAATTCACATTCCAGGAAGGATAGAGTAGGACAGTGTGAGATTTTATTATGTTACTCAGTACAGTGCACAATTTAAAACTTACAAATCGTTTATTTCCGGACTTTGAGTGACTGAAAACTGCCACGGGCAAAATCATCAATAAGGGAGGACTCCTGTATGTAGATGTGTGTTTTGTTCTTAATCCTGAAACATATATATATATATATATATATAAGACTTTTTAAATGCATTCATAAATTGTTCATTTATGAAATTTAAAATTTGTTGTTTACAATATGAAGTGTTGTTGAAACATTTTTCCTATATATCATAAGTAGTCTTTAATTTCTGATATTTTTCAGAATAGGTGGAAATTTATTTCTAATCATGATTTTTGAAATTTGTGCTGTTTATAGTTCTCAGTCAAGTATCTGTATTAGTTTAAAAAAATGAATTTTGACCATTATAATATATACAGAAATCAAGTGGGGTTTTTTTGTGTGTGTGTATCCTTATAACCCTAAAGTAGTAAAAATATTATTCAGTGTACAAAGTGCTCTTAACATAGAAAAAATATAAAGAAAAATTAATTAAACTCAATGAAAAGTAAAAAAAATTCTCTTTATCCAACTCTCTTAAATAAATTATGGTATTTTCACATAGTATAATAGCATAGAATCATGAGAATTTCAGAACTGTATTTATACCTAAAAATGTGGGTGAATCTCACAGATTTAACACTGAGAAAATCTGTAAAATGATATGCTTTTTCAATTCTATTTGTACAAAATTAAAGCAAAAATGCAAACTAGACTAGAGTGTGGAAAAACAGAATAGTGAATACCCTTATCTGGAAAGGTGATATAAGGGTGGTTTCTATAGTACTGATAGTATTCTGTTTATGGATCTATGTGCTGATTACAAAGATGGGTTCACTCAGAAAATTCTTCAATGAGTACATTTATTGTCTGAGTATTTTTTCTGTATTTATGTTGTACTAAAAGATTGAACAAAAAAGTTTCGATGCTTGTGAGTGTGTATAGAATTGTCATCCTTTTGGGTAGGAAAAGGAGGAATCAACATTATGTATGCCTGCTTGTGTATATGCAAAATATTTCTCCAAGTTATTAAGAAGCTAATATCACAGGTTGCCTGAAATGGTGAAGGATAGAGTGGAAGGGAGACTTTTTGAGATCTGTTTAGGTAAATCCATAAAAGAGGGTCACAAATGGTGCTTATCTACTATTGATTTTGTGTTATCATAAGAACTTAACATTTGTACACAATTTTAGATAAGATTTTACATGAGTTAAACTAATAAAATTGAATCAATCTTTTCAGTAGTTCTTACAAGGCAGAGGGAGATATATATTCATATAAAACTTGCAGATGTTAATACATACCCAAGGAAATCTGCATGACAGTATATTCTCATGGTAACTTGGACTGTGAGGATCCCATTAGCTGAGGACATCAACTTGATTACTTCTGTAAAATAATGCACGTGCCAAAAAACAAAATATATCTGCTTCTATGAGTATTTAGCAGCTGATTCCAGTCTACAGCAAGATGTGATTAGTTACCAGACATTAATTTCTAGGGGTCAGTGAACAACTCTGGTGTATTTTACTGCAGTTTTTTCTCCAGACAGTGCTTAGTTTCAGTATCACACCAATTAGTTTATGTAGGAGTCAAGAAATGATAAATGCTCTGCCTATCCCTATCGCAACTTCTGAAAAGATCTGTTGTCACCAAGATTATTTCTTGAAAAGCAGTACCCATGCAGTTGGCTATTTTCTTACCTGGTTGAGGTTATTTTTTGGTGATAACACATGTTTTCATCAGCATTATTTTTACTTCTGAATTAAAATGACCTTATTTATTTAAATAATTCTGATTAGGTAAACACCCAGAGTAAGTAGAAAAGTACATATCTTGCTCTCTGAGTTTCTTTTCCATATGATTTAGCATCCCCTCCTCCACCCTTCATGCACACCTTGGGTGGTTTTTATTTGTTTTTCAGGTCTGTTTCTATCAAGGTTCCTCCACCTCCTACCCCAGTGTATTTAAAGCATTTGATGTCCTATCCATCTGGTTGATAGAACAGTATCAACCAGACAGATACTGGTCTCCTCAGTCCCCTCAGTCTTTCTTTAAAAAAAAAAAAAAAAAAGTCTATTTGCCTGGTGTTACAGTAAGTAGCTGTTTGGTTGAATTATGACTTTTTTTTTTTTTAATAGTGCTGGGGGACAATAGGCTGCTATTTAAAAAAAATTCTTAATTGTGTAAACAATAAAAATACTTTAGGTGTATAAAATCTATATATATATATAGTTTTTTATACATATACTATATATATATTTATAACTATGTGTATGCTGAATCTTTTTAAGTTTATGTCCTTTATTTCCTAAAATTCTCCTATCAATATTTATTATGATTTTTTTCTTTGTATTTTTGTGTTTTATTTCCATGGAAATTTCTGGACCATTTTCAAACAACATTCATATAGGGATTTTCTATAGTAAAGTGTTGCTTCTATTTTTAGCATTTTTTTAGTTATACAAAAACATAATATCTTTATATTTTTTATTTATTTTTATATGGTGCTGAAGATTGAATCCAGTGCCTCATATGGACAAGGCAAGTGCTCTGCCACAGAGCCACAACCCCAGCCCAAAGTGTGATTTCTTGAACTATGACTTATATATGCACTTTCAAAAAGAAAATCATATATGTACATACCAGAAAAAAATAAATTATTTCTGATCTAAATTAAAAAGAATTACAGAATCAGGAAGTCATTATTGACTATATCTTGATATGTAGGTCTGATCCAGAAAGAGTAGAGAAATTTTTGTGTATTCTTGTGTACCCTCAATTTTATGGGCCCAGTAGTTGCCTATGGTGCAGCTTCGCTGACTCTTAAATGGTCAAAATGTTCTCTTTTTCTCCTTTCCATTTTTGTCATAGGTGGAGGAGCTATTGATGGCCATGGAGAAAGTAAAGCAGGAACTAGAGTCCATGAAAGCAAAACTGTCTTCCACTCAGCAGTCTCTGGCAGAAAAGGAAACTCATTTGACCAATCTTCGGGCAGAGAGAAGGAAACACTTAGAGGAAGTTCTAGAGATGAAGTAAGTGTTTATAACCTTGTTCTTTAATTAAGCACATGCTTAGTAGAAATGCTTTTTTTTCTGACTTTCATATTATATCTTTATAACCCGTACACTTAGCCTAATCATTATGCTAGCTTGCATTCTCACTGTATAACAAATTTGGTGACATGTGGCGCATATCCTTTTCAAACAGAATTATTTTGAGGCACTTTTTCAGTGAATTTTAGAGTATTCTCATGTATTTGTTTCGGCATCTAATTACCTCTCTGAAATTCCTAAAATCATGGGAAAGTTTATGTAAATTGGTCAGATAATTAGGGAAGAGGGTTATTGGTTCTGAGATCATACTACTAGAATTTTCTTTCTTTCATGGATTCAAAAGCAGGCCCTTGCTAGGCAAGCACTCTGCTACCACCGTCAATACCAGTACTTGGGGGCTGGGGATGCGGCTCAAGCAGTAGCGCGATCACCTGGCATGCGTGTGGCCCAGGTTCGATCCTCAGCACCACATAAAACAAAGATGTTGTGTCTGCCAAAAACTAAAAAATAAATATTAAAAAATTCTCTCTCTCTCTCTCTCTCTATCTCTCTCTCTCTCTAAAAAAAAAACAGTACTTGGCAAAATTTTTTTAATACTTACTATAAACATTTTGAAAGGTATAGAAAAAATAGAGTAGTCTAATGAACCTCCATTTACCTGTCCTTCAGATTCAACAGTTAACATTTTGCTACACTGGAAGCCAGTATTTTACAAAATGGTCACTTTTAGCATAAGTTTGCTGTACCTCAATTTCCTATTTGCTCCACATCTGTGGATTCCTGAGACTGTAATTGTTGTGAAGTATATATACATCTTCTACTACATAATAGATGCTTCTTTTTCTCCTCCGTGACCTTCTGTTTAGAACACATATCTCTATTAAATGTCCAATAATAATCCAATAAATGCCATTTACCATTGATAACCATTTACCACCCTTACCTAAAGACCTATTCCCATTTTAATAAAACCAAGTCTAACATGAGATCTCTTAGTTACCAGTTGTCTGTGTTTTTGTTGTTGTCTGTCTTTGAGGATGTGTTCTTTTTCCTTTATAAGGCCGGCTGCTTATCTTTTTTTCTATTTATTTATTTATTTTTTTTTTTATTGGTTGTTCACAACATTACACAGCTCTTGACATATCATATTTCATACATTAGATTGAAGTGGGTTATGAACTCCCAATTTTACCCCAAATGCAGATTGCAGAATCACGTCGGTTACACATCCACAACTTTACATAATGCCCAATTAGTAATTGTTGTATTCTGCTACCTTTCCTATCCTCTACTATCCCCCCTCTCCTTCCCTCACATCTTCTCTCTCTACCCCATCTACTGTAATTCATTTCTCTCCTTCCGGCTGCTTATCTTTGTAAGAAATTTTAAGCACTGGTTCCTCCTCTGCAATATTCCTTTATTTGTATTTTCTCACATTTATGTTCACTTTATTTTTTTAATGTTTATTTTTTAGTTATAGATGGACACAGTATCTTTATTTTATTTTTAGTAGTGCCAAGAATCAAACCCAGTGCCTCAGGAATGCTAGGCGAGCACTACATCTCTGAGCCACAACCCCCGCACCTGTGTTCACATTCTTTTATTTCCTTCTTTGTATTTTATTTCTTCCTCTCTGGCTAAAATAAATACATGTTTTTCAACCTGACTCATTTAATCTGTTATCACCTCTTCTTTTCTGCTACTTTGAACTATCAATAAATTTTGAACACCTATATAATAGACAAGGATCTTGCCATAGTAAATAACTTTGAGTTTTCATGGGACATGACTACTGTGATACAGTGATAGCAACTCAAGGGTTGAGGAAGTGAATGTTAAGCTGTTACCTGTGATTTCAGGTTAGAATGGCACAGTGCAAGGTTGAGAGAAGAGTGTTACAGATGATATGCTTTTGGAAGAAATGAGTAAGTGAAGCCAGAAATAGACAGATGTCCTAGGACAATAGAGATGGTTCTGAGTATCACTGTGAGAAAAATTATTACAAGTATATTTGTTAGGAACAAGTTAGTGAAAGAGGTTTTAGATAAGAGTTTTGTCACTGTAGGCAAAATTCAAAGCTTAACATTTTGGAGGTGAAGTAGTAGAGATAATTATTTGGCAGTAGAGAGTGAAATCATTAGATGTGAATATGTCTGGGAACCATTTTAGAACATCTTAAGAAACAGAAGTGAGAAAAAAAATTGAATCAGATCTCTATGCTTTTAAGAAAATGGAGTCAGGATGGAGATAATGTTAGGGAAAACACGGTATCATTTGTGATATTCCTATGGAGAAACAGGCCTTATTAAAAGCAGCAATATAGGAATTTTGTTCTGTTTTCTCTAAGCACCACCATATGGCTTGTCAGGTCTTTTACCCTCAGTTTAAATAGCTACTTTTATACAGGTAGAGGTATATTTCCCTTTATCATTAAAACTTTGAGGTGATATGAAAGAATTTTAAGAATGCTTGAGTAAAAAGAGAATTGTATGTGATTTATTTTTCTATCACAGTACCAAACTTTATTTCTTGCTATCCGAGGTTTTATTTCTAGAAAATAAATACTATGATTGGCAGAATGTTATTGGTATTATGTTGTATGTTATACTTAAGCCCTGGGATAATGGAAGGATATAGAGGAATTATAAACAATATAAAAATTTTTATAAATAAAAGTTCTAGAAATACAGTGTTAAAACCTGGATCTGAGGACTGACTATTTTCTTAACTCACCTTCTTCAGTTGCTCAAGATGCCTTTACGTGGCATCTTGATGTTCTTAGGCAGATTTTTCACAAGTTTTGTGTCACGCAGATTGTAACATTTTTTTAAGTTTTTAAAAGATTTTAATTTTACCTTGTTGCCTTTTACTTTCAAATTTTATTAAGATGTTTGTCCACTAACTTCCATTTAATAAATTACATCAGTACTTTAGGTCTAATTAATTTGTTGAGAAAGTGTTAGCTCTTACCCAGTTTCTATTTGTACTGCTTTATAGACATGTGGTTCTACTAGGGGGTAGGGAGCATCATTTATTCTCTTCTTTCCATATAGAACAGTAATTTGAAAAATTCCTATACTCTTTTGAAAAAAATATATTTTTAAAGTTTAGCTTTCAATATAAAGTAATGATTCATAGAGCTTCTACTAAAAACTCCACAGTTAAATCTAAGTGTAATTATACTAAAAGCACCATAAATGATGTATCATAGGTTCGAAATACAGTAAATTTTCAGTTCCTTTTCACTGTGTAGCTGACTGAGGAAATAGTCTTTCCTCTTCTATGTTCTGAACTCCTGCTGTCTGTATTTTGAGCAAATTCTAATCATCTGGCCTGGGCTAAAGGTGCCTCAGTTTCCAAAAATTTGTTCAGAATATGTTCTGTCAGTTTGTAAGGAGGTTTTTACCCTGTAGATAGCATGATTGTATGTCTCTGAGTACTTTTGATACTAAGAAAAGCAGAGTTCCAAGCCAGATGTGGTGGTACATGCCTATAATCCCAGCAACTTAAGGAAACTGAGGCAGGAGGACCACAGGTTCAAAGCCAGCTTCAGCAATTTAGTGAGACCCTATCTCAAAATTAAAAAGGGGTGGGGATGTAGCCCAGTAGTAGAACACCCCAGTGTAATTCCCAATTCTGGGGTAGGGAGTGGAAAGAGAAAGCATACTTCCTACAATAAAACAACCTGAATCTGAGTTCTGTCTCTGCCACTTATTAGCTCCATGGCCTCAGCAAGCGATTTAACCTGTCTGCAAGCATTAGTCTTCATTTTAAAACAGCAATAATAGTTCCTACTTCATAAAAGTTTTCTTATAAATTAAACAATAAATTAGTAATATAAAGAATTAAGAACAGAAAGCACTTATAACTATGCTTTTACTGTTTTTTCCTACTGATGATTTATATGAAAACAAAATTATTTAAGTAGAGTTTAAGAGGAGAAAGGCAATATCCTTCCTGTGGCTATTGGCAACAACCGATTCTTCACTCTATAGTCAGTGTAGGACTCATTGTATTTTTAAAGGTTTAAGTTATTTCATTTGAATTATTTAATTATCAAAAGCAAAAGAACTTGCTCAGTGTAAGTAGAAAAATTGATAAGTAGAAGAAATATGAAGAAAATGCAACATGCAAAGAGCCTGATAAATGCATATGTATAGACTCTGGATCTAGAATAAGAAATAGGCTTCCCTGAGGAAAAGACATTTGGTACTGGTGTGAATTTACTTTGTATTCAACCAGTGAATATACCTTATATAAAACCAGTGAAAATTATACCCTATATGTGTAATATGAATTGTAATGCATTCTGCTGTCGTATATAAATTTTTAAAAATTAATTTAAAAGAAGATAGTTAGCACATTTCTATAGGGAATTCTTCAGCAGAGCACTAGAATACTCTAGTTTTCTGGTATAATCCTGACCTCATCAAACCGAAGAAAATGGCCTAAGTTCTTTTCCATACCTAGCATTTAAGATTGTCATCTTCACGTGTCTGTTACAGATAAATGGTGGTTATGAGTTTGGAGAGATGTAAGACTGTGCACTTGGTAGTTTGCCAGTGGTTCATTAGAAACATTTGAGTTTGTTAGCCATCCCTGAAGAGAAGGAACATTTATATTGGCAAATTGCAGCATGGTTCTTCTTTTCCTTATGTTGTGGTTTTGTTAGCCATTATTTTTTATTCTACTTTTCTAGTAGCTCTTTTCCCTTAAGAAAGAAAGGGTAAAAGAGAGTGAGAGAAAAATAATAAAATAACAGCTGTAATAAGTTTTAAGTATCAATTGAGGTCATGGGGTTCACTGTTAAAAAATTGTGGATGAGCTGGTTCATTTTCCATTGCCTTAGCATTCAAACTCCTTCAGTCCTACCCTATATGGGCATGCAGAGTAAAGATGAAAAGACAGTTCTGATTTTTGATAAAATTTTTATCAAGCTAAGAATTTTCCCCCCCTTGGGAGCCAGTTTGTTCAGGAAAGGGATGGAAGGATATTTTAGGTTCTTTGAGAATGCCGAGTTGTCCAGTAAGTAGCATCCTGTATCCAGACTACTAGTAGCTGTCTCTACCCTGAGCCATTGTGTTCACTAACCACATGTACATGTGCTGCCTCTCTTGTTCACTCTCTGCCTGTGAGCCTGCATTTAATACTCTTTAAAGCAAACAATGAAATGAATTGATAGGAATAAATTAATCACTATGTTGATTGGGAGCTTAAAAATTCAAAAAGAGTTACTTAAAAGATAATCTCGACACATGGGTGAAAATGTAAAATAGTAGAATCTCCTGAACTGATCCTATAGACATGTCCAAAAGACTGGTTTTCTCTCTCTCCCTCTAGTTTTTTCCCACGTTTTCTTATTGTGCATTATAGTTGTACATAATGACAGGATTCGTTGTATAATGACATATTTGTACACAGTATGACAATGTAATTTGGTCAGTATCACTCTGTAGCATTTCCCCCTTTCCTCCCTACCTCACTTGGTCCCTTTCTTCTCATGATTTCCCTTTGATATTTTCAGGGGATCCATTCCACCTTTGTTTTCCTTTTTCCTCTCTAGCTTCTGCATATGAGAGAAAAAATGATCCTTCACCCTTTGAGTTTGACTAATTTTACTTAACATAATGGTCTCTATTTCCATCCATTTTCCTGCAAATAACATAATTTCACTTTTCTTTATGGTTGAATAAAATTCTGTTGTATATATGTACCACAATTTCTTTATCCATTTATCCATAGAAGGATATCCAGGCTGGTTCCACAGTTTGACTGTTGTGAATTGTGCTGTTAGAAACATGGGTTATACATGTATTACCAGTAAGATGACTTTATTTCTTCAGGATAAAAACTGAAAAGTGGTATAGCTGAGTCATTATGGTGGTTCCATGCCTTGTCTTTGAGGAGCCTCCATATTGATGTCCATAGTGGTCATCCTAATTTATAATCTTACAAACAGTGAAAAAGTGTTCCTTTTCCTTCACATCTTCTCCAGGATTTATTATTATTTGTATTCTTGACTGCCATTCTGACTGGAGTGAGATGAAATCTCAGTGTAGTTTGATTTGCATTTCCCTAATTGCTAATGATGAACATTTTTTCATGTATTTGTTGACCATTTGTGTTTCTTCTTTTGAGAAGTGTCTATTTAATTCATTTGTCGTTTTATTAACTGTATTATTTAATTTTTTGGTGTAAGTTGTTTGAGCATTTTATACATTCTAGATATAAATCCTCTCTCAGATGAGTAGTTAGTAAAGCTTTCCATCCATTCTGTAGGTTCTTTCTTCGTATTCCTAAATGTTCCCTTTGCTTTGCTAATGATTTTTTTAACTTACTTATTTGCATAGGTAGCACTTAAAATATGTTATGCGTTTTAGGGTTACATTTTCCACAATAAGCATTAAATACTAGTTTGCTCTCTGCTAACTGTCTGCACCACCTCCCCATCAAAACCAAGTCAACAAACAATGTAAACTCTACTGTATCAGCAGTTTTAAAATCATAGATTGCACTTGTTCCTGGTTTCCAAGCCTGTGGCATTGCTACATGGGTTGCACAAAAAAAAAAAAATTCTCAGTTTCTACACTAATAGATGAAAACTGCTGACATTTTAAAATCATGGCAAAGCATTTTACAATGCGTGTACTTCTAAGAGGACAAAAGAGAAAATAAATATGAACAACAGATCTTCATGGTTTTTTTTGTTTTTTGTTTTTTTTTTAAAGAGGAGGGCTGGGGCTGGGGCTGGGGCTGGAGCTCAGTGGTAGAGCGTTCGCCTGGCAAGCGTGAAGCACTGGGTTCAATCCTCAGCATCACATAAAAATAAAAAATAAAGGTATTGTGTTTGCCTACAACTACAAAATAAATAACATTTAAAAGCAAGAAAAAGGGGGAAAGTCCCTGAGAGGGCATCAGGGAAGAAATTAAGGCAAGTAACTCAATAAAAATAACAAAGAAGCCAGCACAGTGGCAAGTTCAAAGCCAGCCTCAGCCAAAAAGCAAGGCACTAAGCAACTCAGTGAGACTCTGTCTCTAAATAAAAATACAAAATAGGCCTCGTTAATGGCTCAGTGTCGAGTGCCTGAGTTCAATCCCCGGTACCACCCCCTCAAAAAATAAAATAAAAATAAAACAACAATGAAACAACATATCTTACAGTGAATCAATTTCAGGAAGCTAGGCACCATACTAGACAACAGTGTTATTATAAGGGGCTAATGTTTGCAACCTGAAATATTCACCCAATTTTTCCTAAGCACAAGAAAATGGTATTGTTGACCAAAAACAATAAGGAATGATTTTATGTCTGAGGTGGTTCTTGATGGACTACCATGTATGTGACCAGATTTCCCTAAAGAAAAAGTACTCTGGCAGACATGATTCAGTGTGTAATTTATGTTATCTTTAATTTACATTTTTAAATTAGATTCTAATTTCAAACACGTGTGCCAACAATTGGGAAAGAAAGTTATTGACAATTATATATTCAATTACTTGTCTATAGTTGTGTTAGTCAACTTTCTGTGACTGTAACATATGCCTGAGATAAATAAATCAACTCTACAAAGAGGAAAAGTTTATTTTGGCTTGTAGTATTTACAGGTATTAGTCCATTGTCAGTTGGCCCCTTTACTTTTAGACCTGAAGTGAGGCAGCACATCATGACAGGGAACATGTAGGAAAGTAGAGCTATTCTCCTCATGGCCAGGAATGAAAGAGAAAAAAAGGAAGAGATTAGGATCCCACTGTCCCCTTTGAATGCCCACTCCCAGTGACTTAAAACCTCCCATTATGCCCTACCTCAAGTTTCCATTGCCTCAAGTAGGCTGAGCCAGGGATTAAGCCTTCAACACATGGGCCTTTGGAGAACATTCAAACTATAGCATCATCTTACTGTTAGGGTTTAGATATCAGGTGTCCCCCAAAAGCTCATGTGTAAGACAATGTATGAAAGTTCCGAGGTGAAATATTTGGGCTATGAGAATCTTATAATCAACTCATTAATCCACCTGAATGGATTAACTGGTGATAACTAGGCAAAGAGGTGGGTCACTTGGAGCATGCCTTTGGGATTTATATTTTTGTCCCAGGTGAGCAGAACTCTCTTTGCTTCCTTGTTACCATGTTCTGGGCTGCTTTCCTCCCCACAAGATGGTCAGGCTATTTGGGGATATGATAAGTGATCAATACATTATGCTTTAATTAATTAAAAAGAAACTGTATTTTCAATTATTTTCCCCTGATGACCTATAGTATTTCATTTTGTAAGGTTGCTGACATTTTTTAAAAATCCCATTTGGGGATGTATGACGACATAATGTTCTAGCACAACATTATAAATAGTCATGCAAATTATACAAGAGTGACAATTTGGGAGGAAATTCAAAATTGAAATGCATTCTAAATTACATAATGATTTGCATACTTTTTGCAAAGCCATATGTATTTATGCTTCTGCCAAAAGCCCCCCCTTTTGTCATTAGACATATGGTATAGAACTTTTATTGGGATTGGAAGCATTTGTCACAGTGGACTAAAATACTGAGGTTTAAATATACTAAATATACACCAGAAGATTCTTAATCTTTTCCCAATTTTATTGGAAAGCATGTGTTTGACCATAGTAACACAGACATTTTTATTTGGCATGGTATTTAAGCCTTTCCAGAAACTATAGAGCAGAGGGCTCATTCTCATTATTCATTACGTGGCTTCTAGAGCATTTTAACTAGTTTAAATCCTTCCATCAGCACTTATCTGATAATGAAGGATCTTGGAAGTAATTTAAGTCAAATTATTAAGAAAATCCATATGTTGTAAGTTTTAAAACATAGCCATAAAGGTTTTACTTGTAGAAACAAGGAATAATATTTAAAGTTGTCACTTCAAGAATGATGAGATCAAGAGCTTGCCTAGGTCTGGTTAAAGGCATGCACCTGTTCTAAGGCCTGCACGTTAACTTCAGCATGCTAGCTGGCAATAGGACAAAGGAACTTGATGAAGGGTCAGTGTCCCTTTTCTCTACTATTACTAATGATAAAATTTATAGGTTACAAAATATGTAATCATCCTTTTTCTCAATTCTCACATTTAAGGAGTCTTTTAGGTCTGTCAGTAATGTAAATATTCTGAAGGTAGAAGTCAATCATCAAAACATCATTTTGGGTGCCATCTTGCAGAGGATTAAGGTTTCTAGGAGTTATGGCATCCTCATATAATTCTAGGAGACCAGCCTAAAATATATCCGCTATTTCTACACACCTTATGTTGTACTGACAAGACATACGTATAATCTATCCTCTTAGAAAAGGTGTCAGTTTCTATTGTAGAATGATTAGGGCAGTAATACATTGGTGGATATTTTATGTAAATAACTGGCCTGTAGAGGAAAATTTCTGTTTCAACAATCTTTCGTTTTGACAATTGCCCAGATACATAGTCTTAATTTCTAAGGACCAGTATAATTGGCTGGTTTAGGTTTTTCATGTGCTGTCTTTTTCTCAAAAGATACTCCCAGACATCCTGTTTACCACAGGATCAACATATAGGTCTAACTGACCATTATAGTCAGTACAATTAATCTTGTTTCATGGGTGGACTTTCCAGTCCTCACTGCAAGGCACATTAGAGGTGGACCTGAGAAATGGGTCCATAGGAATATAGGAGTTTGTTCATAATTTTTTACTTACCTGACAAGCTTGTAAAGCTGCATGGCTGTAAATCTGCAGCTGGGAGATTTACCTTCCTGTGTCAGGGTTTACAACCTTTCCATGATGACCAGTTTAAATTCTATCTTTTGATATTTGATTTAACTTACTATATTACGTTCATCAGCAATAAGACTCTCAGTATCACAAATAAGAAAAATTTTAAAAATATTTTGTAAGATCTATTATGTGCCTGTGGGGTCCTGTTTTCCCTTTTTGTTATTTAATAAAATTGACTAAAGGCCTAGTGTAAGCCATAGCGTCATCAGTTTGAGTTATAGATAATAGTACAAGTATTTGAATAATAAGAAAATAATAAGAAAAGTTAATTGGTCCTGAATTTTGACAGAAGTTATTTAAAGGAACCATAGTAAATAGAAAATTAGCCTTTACTAAAGTATGATGACTTGATTTTGATTTTAACAGTATTACCAAAAATGAAGAATACAATAAGTTGTATATAAAAATTTATATTTTGAAATTAGCTTTAGATTAACTTAAATAATTATCTTAATTTGGAATGAAGTTAGAGACAGAGTTTTTAAATTAGGAGTGGTGGTCTTTACTAGGGGCATGAAAAAATTATAGACATCTGTCTAAAATAGGAAGTACATATGTTAAATAAGCCTAGAGAGGATGTTTTGAGTTTTGCCATTAATAAAGAACAAAATAGAGAAATGAATAGTCTTTTATCTATGAATCCATGAAAAACTGTCATCATTGTTATCAAACAGTGTTGACCTAAGTAGAGGGAGTTAATATCTCAAATATTAATGGGTAAAGACAAGTCAACAATGTGGTTTAAAACAGTGATCTAATTTAAAATTTTATAGGACATTGAACTATCAATGACATTTTGAGGGGTTTATGTCAAAATAATCTTTGTGTATAAAGAAAACATCCTTGATAACTTTGTTTAAGGTAGAAAAATTAGCTCCAATAACCATGTGTAATCCATGATTTTACTAATTTTAAAAATATCAATGTATGTAGGGCATTGTCTCATATTATTAAAGTGGTAAAAAGGTCTATCATGGTAAAAATTTTTATTGAAATAAGCTATCAGCTGTTGATCTGATTTATTTATAGCTATCTGTTTAATATTTTAGGGATAAGTATTTTGGTATCATTTTTCTCAGTGATAAACTGTTGACAAGGGTTTGAAGTAAGGCCCTACTTTAATGTTTAGAGGCTTTCAAAATCGATTATAACCTAGGAGTAAAATTTTTAACTTGGAAGTTTATTTTTCTTGAGGTAAGATTAGCATTTTAATCTCTTTCTGTCTGTATGTTTGCCTTTCTTTCTTTCCTTTCCTTTCCTTCCCCTTCCCCTTCCCCTTCCCCTTCCCCTTCCCCTTCCCCTTCCCCTTCCCCTTCCCCTTCCCTCCCTCCCTTCCTTCCTTCCTTCCTTTCTTTCTTTTTTTTTTCCCACTTGGGCTTCATTTAACTATGATGTAACATCTAAACTTGGCTAGAATTATGCTAACCTTTGTAAATCCTTGGAATGTCTAGGGCTAGCTGGATGATAAACTCATCTTTGAAAATGGGTGGCCCCCTATAAGTTTAAGGTGCTGTACTGTCTTTTTGAATCTCTCTATGAAAATACTAGGATTTTTCTAAAGGCTTATTAAAATTATTTTTTAGGCATTTTGTTTACCTGTTGGATACCAATTTGTCCTGGAGAACTGCTGTGCTCCAGAAAAACTGACAGGCTTGTACCTATTCTGTGTTACTGGGACATAGTTAAGATAAATCTCCTGTACAACTGTTTTTAAGATGGCTGTGTATTTTAAAGTTTAGTTAAGTAATAGCATAATATTTCTCTAGATAAGGTTAGACATCTGGCATAAAATTTGAAATATTACACTATATGAATTTGGATTTTTAAAAAATCTCTCTGAATTTGTTTTGGTTTATATCAAGTCTGAGAGGTTCTTCAATCTTTCTTTCCAGCAGGTAATTTTTTAAAGCCTTCTTTGATGATAGTAGTTGAGGCTAGATATGAAAATGAGAAATCTTTTATTGGTTGCTTTAATTTCCTAGTATATCGACTAGTTGATCCATCCTAACAATTTAAAAAGAACCCTCAATCTCTTTCTGAGAGAAGTTCTCAAAATATCTCTGTATCTCAGAATATTATCCTTTAAATAGGTGTCTTTTTTGTTTTTTAGAAAATATGATTAAGGTTACTTCCCAGTTTAGGGAGCAATATATAAGTCTTACAATGTTTCATGGATTATAGGTCCAGTCAGAGAATTTATACAATACAAATGAATTTCCAAGAAAGTTTACAGCTTTTATTTTCCAAAACTAATGTATGATTTTAATTTGGAGAGCTCCAGTTCCAATAAACTGCTCTCCCAAATCCCACAAATGTCCAAAAACATAAGTAATATATAAGAATCAACAGTAATTGTTACTGGTATCTTTCAGTCAATCAAATTTAGTCTCCAAGGAGAAGTGTCAAAATTGGAATTTGTCAGCATTTTAAAATATTTATTGTTTAATCAAGGATGTGAATTTATTCATTAAAATTAATCCTTGTCTTAAACATTAGGAATCAGTAGGTAAATAAAGACCTTTACTTAATGGGAATAAACTTAACATTTTAATAGGTCTTTATCATATCAACATATAGACAGAATCTTGGTTCATATTAATATAATACAATCAGGGAAAATCTGAAATATACTAGAATGAATCAGTTCAAATTATTATAGACATTCCAGTTATGCATAAATCTATTTTTCAACTGTTTTAACTTCTATATCATCTGTCTAGATAATGATATAAGGATTTCCTTATTTAGGAAAGTTCTTCTATCATTAAAATCTAGAATTATAAAAATCTTGTTTTACCCAAAGATGATTTCTTTCTTCTTCTTAGGATGTTCAATGTGTGATTCCTCTCTGTGGAAGTATTTTCTTCTCCTATTAGAATTTTTCTTAGTTATACTTTGGAACAATTTCTGTAAATCTTAGAATCTATACAGATTATTGAACCTTGATAATTGTACAATGAAAATATAATTAAAGCCCTTAGACATTTTTGTTGACAGAATTATATCTGTTTATCATCTTATAAAAGAATTAGAAGTTACTTAATGGTTGTATTATCTCTTGAATGCAACTTTTTTTATACTAAAATACATTTATCTTAAATATTTTCAAGTATAAAAGACAGAACATCAGATAAATGCATGTATAAGAAATATAAATTATGTGTTTTCTGTTGAAGGAAAACGATTAGAAGCAAATAGATACATATTAATTAAACATATACATGTTAATTATTTTATGAACTACTGATTATAGATTTAAGTAACTGGAAAAATATGCACTAAGAATAGAGGTATAGCTATGATTATGTCAACCTTATGAAATCACATGGTTCTGAAAACATTTGGATCCATTCCAACTTACTTTTAACTATGGGTACACCCTTAATGTAGTTAAAATGAGATCCCAGTGTATACATTTTTTTTAATTTTTGTATTCGTATGGTTAGAAATGAAAATAAGTAATTTTTTGGTCATCACGGAAACATTGTGAGAAAATTGTCTCAGGTTTCTGGCTTTTGTTCCTGTGATGAAGAAAATGCATCCTCATAACCTCCAAAAATAAAATATAAGCAAGCATATATATCTCTTAAAATTGTTATATTACCTCTGCAGTTTTTCTTAATAATAAAGCTATTTAAAAAAAATGGGTTGTTTAGCGTTGAGAATAAGTCAAGCTCAAGGCTGTAATGTAGGTGCCTGTTGAACCATATTTTGCCTGAAAAAGAAATTGTTCGTTTATATTGACAGGTGGGCATCTTTAGGTAAAATGCAGGTTCTGTGGCCTCTTAGGTAGCAGGCTTGTGTGAAACAGGAAGTACAGGTTAGTAATTGGGATGCTGGGCCAAAAGCCTCCTTTGAGAGATAGTAAAAGGACTAATGTGGAAGGAGAGATTTTTACAACATTTTGTCCATGTGGCTGGAGAACCCCTAAGTAGAAGCATGGAACCAGCCTCCAGGCGAGAATCCCTGATGTTGGCCATCTGTTCGTATTTCCTCTCCAAATCCCCTACCACTGCATGTCGCAGGCATCTCCCTGGGTTTGTGGAGGTGGCGCGCGGGGGGGGGGGGGGGGGGGGGGGGGGGGGGGGGGCATTCCTGCGCTAGGCCAGAGCCGCCCTGGCCTGGCCAGGCTCCAGGCGGGCTTTTCATGGGGCAGAGTATATGTGAGCAGCTGCATTGTGTGTGTCCTGCCAGTTTTCCTGGATCCGCTGTGTTATATGCTGGGCTATCCAAGGTGGGGTCACAAGTCAGCAATTTGTCCTTTCCCAGTCAGCATCTCCACCAAAACGCAGCGCATTGGTGGGCTTGCACCCGAATGGCCACACCAGCGTTTCGCCCTTTTAGGCTCTACAAGCTGCAGCAACGCAGTGCGTAACATGGACATGCCACCAGTTGTCCTGGGGCTATGGAGGTTCCAGCGGTAATATAGCAGTGCCTCTGCCTCTGTAAATGGCCATTTTGCAGGTGCCCTCTCATTGCTTAGGAGTGAGGGAGGTGGGTGATGGCCAGGCTTGTAATCCCTGTGAGTCTCAGCCAGCAGCTAGCATCCCCCGTGAAAAACCCCAACCACTCAAAGTACGAAAGTGAGGGAGTACACTAGATCGCCAGAGTTCGGTTTACTCAGCGCAGGCTACAGTAGAGGAGGAAGCATCTGCAGCAGCAGCCCTGTGATTCTAGGGACTTGTATAGCCCCTAAGGGAAATGTGCATGGTTACAATTGGCCGATCCTAAGTGCCTGCTGTTAGTTCCCTATTGGGCTCCTGGGCCAGTGACCAGCCTTTTAGCGGCCTCTTCCTCCTAATCAGGAAGAACTCTGAAGCCAAGAGCCCTAAAGGCTACTGCCATTGTTGGGCAGTGGCCTGGCCCTGTCTTGACTTTGTGACCAACACCCTCAATGGTGGCGGCTTGGAATTATCTGGGACAAATGCTAGTAGCTCCGTGCACTTTCCCAGATATCTGGATTCTGTTCAGTCTGGGTTTTTTTCTTTTTTTTCCTTGCTTGGAATCCCTCTGACAGCACCAACATAGGTGCTCCCCGGGTTGCCCTGCTAGAGCCCTGGATTTAGGGTTGGCTGGTGGCCCCACCCATGTTTGTGCAAGCCTCTGTTATCCAGCTTTTCTCTGCTTCCTGCTCCGTGGTAAGCAGGTAGCCCTGCCTCAGTCAAAAGCCTGTTTCCCTGTATCTTCCTCCTGCCGTGCATCCTCTCCTGCAAGCATCTCAAAAAGTCTTTTAACTTAAAATGGGACCCTGGGATGATGCTACTAAATCCTAAAGCAGTTTGCGCCCAGTTAAACCAAGGTTTCCAAGGGGCAGAATTATCTGGCGGCTCCACAGGGGTCAGCAATCAAAGCCATGCATCACCCCAAAACAGCAGAAAAACAAAATTTGCCTCTCTGGAAGTACAAAAATCTCCCGCATCAATTTCACCATAAAAATCTTTGCCTTTGCTTTCTCACTCTCCAAGCATGGATTCCTAACATATAAACCAAAAACATCTTTACCTAATATTTCAAATTATAAAAATTCACAAAAATCAAAAAATCCACAAAGCACTTTTCCCATGGGAGAGGACCAAACTTAGCAACATATCCTTTATCAATTATCTTAATTTTTGTGGTACTTCCAATTTTCTAATTTCTAATTTTCTATGTCTATGTATTGTCCCCAGAATTGCAAAAAATTAAATTATTGTTGTTTCTAAGGACAAAAAAAATCCAGATATTATAAGTTTAAGGTCACTGACTTTCTTCTAATTTCCCCCCTTTTATAAGTCCACGCATGATACTCTGAATTCCTAAGTATGCTTAACTTCTGGGGAGAAATTCTAAACCATTAAATTTCTAAAATTCACTCTGGAGTCCCTGTTTGGGCACTATTTGTCATGACACAGAACTAGATGGATCAGGGTGACTCCAAGTGAATTTGGGGAATAAATAAAAACACATAGAAAGTACTTTTACTTTAGATCCAGTGACAGCTCCTCAGCCACAGCTGCCACAAGGGAGGCAAAGGCAGGCAAAAAAGAGAGTGAGGAGCACCTGCTAAACCCTGTATTGAGGAGGAGCCATTCAAATGAAGCAGGGGGTCAGGTTTCAGGGGGTTGAGTCTAGCTTCATGATGTCTTGCTGTCAGCAGATTGACTGACATCTAGGAAGCCATGCCCATCTCATTTGCTATGTGGGGATCATAGGCAGCACATACTAAAAGACTCATACGTGGCCCACAAAATGGGCAACGTTGATTCAGTCCATTTTGTGTGCTCAATACCCATAATTCACACGTACACAGCCTATGTCTGACTTGCCACATCTCCATATTCTCATCGCTCAAAACTAGGGGGTACTTGGTTCCTATGTGGCAGCTCCCGGCACCTTTGGATTTAAAAATTAGGTATTTCTTTGGTCAGATAACTTTCTGAGGTTCCTGTATTCTGTAGTTGTACATTCCCTGTGTGAATCAGGGTAGTAATTCAAGTTACAAACACCCTGCTGAAGAGAAATTGGGAGCCATATATCCATGAATTCTTAGCTGAAGATGAAACTGTACACTCACTAGGTGAGATTTTTCAAGGCTTATCAGAGATTACATGCTAAGTGGTGACAACAGAATTGTAATGTTAGAGGTAAAAACCTTCTGGAGAATTTAGAGGTTCAGCAAGCCAGAGTGGAAAAGTCCTTGTTAAAATCTAGGAGAGTACCAACAAGGCTAGGTTTTAGGAATAAGGACCATGACCAGATATAAGGCCTTTGTTTAATCCAGGCTAACCAAACAGCCCCTAGAAAGTGTATATAAGATAGACAGAATAGCAGGATGAGTTCTACCAATCAAGAGCGGCCAGGGGAATACCTTGAGCTTTCAACAGATCTGCCTAGCTATGGATAAATCCAAGCCAACACAGGTTCATTCAAGGAGTCAACTGTTAACTGAATTTGATACTGGAATAAAAATCATTGCTTTTCAGAAGATTACAGAACCCAGAGTAATAATTTACCAGTTATAGCATGCCTTTGCAGTAATTTATATTGAGTTTTTAAAATTGCTTGACAAAGAAACAGTACACATGACCCACAATGAAGAAAAGAACTTACAGTAGAAATCGCCTCATGCTTAAAAACATACTGCAAAGAATTAAAAGAAAATATTATGTTAGTGATGAAGCAGATAGGAAATCTTAGTATAGAAAGGAAAACTATTAAAAATGAAAAATTGAGAATATAGAAAAGTTTACTGAATGGTCTTAATGGCAAATTATAGCTGTCAAAATAAAGTCAGTGAAATTTGAAACAGATCAACTAGAAATTATTCAATTCAAAGATTAGAAAGAGAATGATTTTTATAAAATGAACAGAGCCTCGGTGACCTGTGGGACAAGTTCAAATGTGAGACAGAAACGAATATTTGGAACATCATTGGCTGAAGTATTTTTCTTAATTTGATTTTAAATCCAAATTTTTATTTCCAGATCCTAGAAACATAGTCAAACTAAGTAGGATAAATACAAAGAAAACAAAATTAGAAACACCTTAATCTTGCTTCAGGAAACAAAATATGTAGAGCAAAATGAAAGTAGCCAGAAAAAAAATAGAACAGTAGATAAAGGGAAACTATGATGTCTGTGTTTTTGTCAAAACTTTGGTGATCTGAAAGAAATAAAATTTATTTTAGAGATTATCAGCCTAAATAAAATTCTCTGATCAAAGAAAAACATCCTTTAAAAACTAGGATTGAATAAGGACATTTTTAGATAAATAAATATGAAAAGTATTTATGGAAAGAATACTCTATGTAAGAAATGCTAATGCATGTTCTTTCACCTGAAGGGAAATGAAACCAAATGAGAGCATGAATCTAACAGGAAGGAATAAAGAACTCCAGACTTTATAAATAAGTAGATTTGGGGCTGGGGATGTGGCTCAAGCGGTAGGGCACTTGCCTGGCATGCGTGCAGCCCGGGTTCGATCCTCAGCACCACATACAAACAACAATGTTGTGTTCGACGAAAACTAAAAAGTAAATATTAAAATTCTCTCTCTCTCTCTCTCTCTCTCTCTCTCTCTCTCTCTCTCTCTCTCTCTCTCTCTCTCTCAAAAAAAATAAATAAATAAGTAGATTATTCAAAAACTTATGTCTGTTCTCATAATTTCCTTAAAAGAGAACTTACGAGTGAAAGCAAAAATAATAACACTGTAAGGTAGAATTTATAGTGTGTGTAAAAGTGAAAGATGACAGTAGCACAAAAGATTAGGTGGTGGAATTACACAGATGCTTCTCGACTTGCAGTGGTGTTAGGTTCTGATGAACCCAATATAAATTGAAAGTTGAAAATGAATTTAATATACTTAATTAATGAATTAAATGAATTTAATATGCTTAACCTGCCAAACATCATAGCTTAGCAATTATGAGGATGACTGGGAGCTATGGCTCACTACATAGCTAGAGGATATTATGTTGCATATTTCCAGCTGAGGAAAAAGTGAAAATTTTAAGAACTGCTTCTACTGAATGTGTATCATTTTTTAACCATTATAAAGTAAAAAAAAAAAAAAAAAGAATCATTCAATCCAACTATCATAAGTTGGGGACCATCTATAGTGTTGTAAAATTGTTATATATGTGATTTGGACAAGTTATGTGTAAAGTGGTACAATTTCTAGTTTACATAGACTTTGATCATTTAAGATGTATATTGGCAGCTGTAGGTCATCTACACAAATAACAATAAGAAGAGGAAAAGAAACAAAAAACAAACAAAAAACCCCTGAGAAGCCAATAGAGGAAATAAAATGTAATTGTAAAAATTTCATTTACCTAGAAGAAAAAGACAAAAAAAAAAAAAAAAAAAGAACAACAGAGAAACAAGGAACAGGAAGGACAAGTGGATGAGATATATAAATTCAGCCATATTAATATTTAACTCATAAGTGGCGAAGAATAGATTTTTAAAATTTTTTTAACACTTTACAATATTTTCCTCAACTTTGGATAGTGTTGGTTTTATTTAAGCTTTTAGAAAATGGCGTGGGTTTGTGTGTGTGTGTGTGTGTGTGTGTGTGCAGTTTTTTTTTTTTAAGAGAGAGAGAGAGAATTTTTTAATATTTATTTTTTAGTTTTCGGCGGACCAACATGTTTATTTGTATGTGGTACTGAGGATCAAACCCAGCGCTGCGCGCATGCCAGGCAAGCACACTACCGCTTGAGCCACATCCCCAGCCCAATGTGTGTGCAATTTTTAAAACATATAGTTGATGGTTGTGTTGAATATATGTGTTTGTCTTTAAGCTTTCAGAAGATCTTTGTTTTTTTGTTTTTTTTTTTCTCGAGGGGTGTAGTAGCAGGATTGAACTCAGGGGTAGTCAACCACTAAAGCACATCTCCAACCCTATTTTGTATTTGTATTTAGAAATTTAGAGATAAGGTCTCACTGAGTTGCTTAGTGCCTCACTTTGGCTGAGGCTGGCTTTATCCTCCTTTTTCAACCTCCCAAGCCACTGGGATTACAGGTGTGGGCCACCATGCCTGGCTTCATGGGGTTTTTATTGCTAGGTTACATTATGTCTCCTTTTTAAATTTTATTTTTAAATTGTATTTTGAAATAGAGTATGTTGTTCAGTTTATAGGTTGTTTTACCTATCCTGACCACACTTGAGATATTAAAAAAATTTTTTTAAATGAAGAGTGGTTTCTGATAAAGACAAGACTTTTTTGTGAGCATCTTTAAAATTAATTTACTTACTTTTCTGTTGTCATTGTTTTGTATATTGGAATTGAACCCAGAGTCACTTACAACACTGAGTCATATCCTTAATCCATTTTATTTTTTGAGTCAGTATTTAAATAGATTGTTTAGGCCCTTGGTAATTTGAGACTTGTTTTAATTTATAATTCTGCTTTTCAGTCTCCCTGAGTTGCTGGGATTACAGGCTTGTGCTTCCACTCCAGGCGTAATTTCTTTCTTTGATTCTTTCTTTTTTAAAAAACAACACCAGAGTATGGTGAAATGCTTCAATGCATTTTTTGGTAACATTTTTGATAAATAAAACACTAGGATTGGGGGAAAAAATCAAATGGACTAAACACTCTAACTATAGGACAGAGCTTATTAGGGTGAATTTTTCTTCTTTTTTTTTAAAGAAGCAAGACCCACATATATGCTATGTACAAGTTAAAGTTCCACATGATAAGAAATGCAGATAGACTATAATGAAAGAATGGAAAGAGGGCTGGGGATGTGGCTCCAGCGGTAGCGTGCTCGCCTGGCATGCATGGCCCGGGTTCGATCCTCAGCACCACATACAAACAAAGATGTTGTGTCTGCCAAAAACTAAAAAAATAAAATATTAAAAAAATTCTCTCTCTCTCTCTCTCTCTCTCTCTCTCTCTCTCTCTCTCTCTCTCTCTTTAAAAAAAAAAAAAAAAAGAATGGAAAGAGTTTGCTATAGTTTGGATCATAAAAGTTCCCCAATGGCCCCTATGTTAAAAAGTTTGACTACCAAACTGTAGTGTTGTTGGGAAGTAGTGGAACTTTAAGAAGTGGGCTTTGTGGAAAGGAAATTGGGTCACTGGGGTCATGCTCTTAAAGGGGATATCAGGACCCCCAACCCTTTTCCTCTTTCTTTTTCACTCTTAACTGTATTAAGAGGCTTCTTCCACCACATGTTGCACTGTAATGTATGTCTTACCACAGGCCCAAAAGCAGTAGGCCTGAACATGGACTAAAACCTCCCAAACTATGAGCAAAAATAAACCTTTCTTATAAGTTTTTTATGTCAAGTATTTGTTATAGTAACAGAAAGCTAACTAACACAGAGTTTAGTAGATTTTGGAAACAGTAATCATAAGAAACCTGGCATGGCTATGTTAATAACAGGCAAGATTTCCAGACAAAAACTATTCATAGACATAAAGGACTTAAAATGATAAAGAGGGCAGTTTATCAGAAAGCTGTCATAATCCTTAGCATGTATGTACTTAATAAAAGCTTCAAAATATATGAAAGATAAAGACCAAAAAAAAATCTGTAGTCCTCAGTCGTAACTGAAGTACACATGAAATGTTCACTAATACACACCATATGCTGGGCCATAAAAGTTATGTCTCAATAAATTTTCAAAGACTGCAGTATGTCAAAGTTGTTCTCTAACCACAATGGAATTGGGTTAGAAGTTAATAAAAATAAGATATTTAGAAACTGCCTCAAATATTTGGAAATTAAGTAACGTAATTCTAAATACCATGGCTCAGGTGGAAGTTTTAAGGAATATCAGAGCTCATTTTGAACTGAATGAAAATTTGGTTGAGAAATTTTTTGGTTATGCCATTCAAATAGTGCTTAGAGTGAAATTTATATCTATAAATATCTCTGTTAGAAAAGAAGAAAAATTTCAATTCAGTGATGTGAGTTTCTACACTGAAGGAAATAGAAAAAGAAGTAAAATAAACCAGAGTAAATAAAAAGAAGGAAAATAATAAAGATAGTAAAACATCAATGAAATAGAAAACAATGCAAAAAATTTAATTTGGTCCCTAAGGAATTAGTAACAGATCCATAGCAGGACTGATCAAAGGGAAAGGAAGACACACAAAGTATCAGTACCTTAAATGAAACAAAATATCCTGATTCTAAAGGCATATTGTAAAGTTAATAACAATATTTTCAGCAACATTTATTAGTTAAGTTTGCAACTTATCAAAATTCCTTCAGAAGTAATCAAAACTGTGGTATATATACACAATGGAATATTACTCAGCAGTAAAAGAGAATAAATAATAGCATTTGCAGATAAATGGATGGAGTTGGAGAATATCATGCTAAGCCAAGTTAGCCAATCCCCCAAAAACCAAAGGCTGAATGTTTTCTCTGATAAGTGGATGCTAATCTATAATGAGGGGGATGGGATGAGTGGAGGAACTTTGGATTGGGCAAAGGGGAGGAAGTGGAGGGGAGAAGGCATGGGGATAGGAAAGACAGTGGAATGAGACTGACATCATAACCCTAGCTACATGTATGATTGCATGAATAGTGTGACCCTACTTTGTATACAACCAGAGAAATGAAAAATTGGGGTCTATTTCTGTACAATGAATCAAAGAGCATTCTGCTGTCATGTATAACTGATTAGAACAAATAAATTTTAAAAAATTGAACAGGCTTCTAGTCAAAGAAATAGTTATGAAGAACATTTCTACAAAGAAAATGCCAGTCCTGCATGACTTTGAATTATCAAACGTGAGCAAAAAATTACACAACCTTGAAGAAACTTATTCAGAGGGCACAAAAAATGGAAATATTAATTCAGCTTATGAATCCAGAGTTACTTTTATATCCAAACATGACAAAGACAGTTAAGAAAAAAGAAAAGAAAATTACAGTTTTCTCCCTCAGAATGTCATAGTCTCCAACAAGGTCTTAGAAAGTTGAATCCAAAATAAATAAGAAAGCTAATATATAATAACTGATTTAGTTTTGTTTCCATGATATAAGGTTTATTAATTATTAAAATTAATTAAATTCATTACATTAACAGACTAAAGACAAAATTATATCATTTCAGTATATTCAGGTTTTAACAAAAGGCAACACATAGTCACGAAATTAAAAATTCTTAGCTGACTAGAAATAGAAGGCAGTTTTTTCAGCTCAAAGAGCACCTATGAAAAAAGTATAACACCATAAATAGCAATAGAAGTAGAACACTTTTCCATTGAGACTGTGGAATAGACAAGGTTGTCTGCCCTAAACCCCTCCTATTCAATATTATGCTAATATTTGGGATCTAGCTCATGCAAAAAAAGGAAGGAAGGGAATTCTGAAGGGTAAAATTTAAAAATTTAGTAGAAAAGCTCTCCTTATTCATAGACAATGTGGTGTCTAAGTGGAGCTATATAGTATGTAAAAGAGTACTGTTTCCATGTACTAGCAACAAACAAATGGCAACTTCAGGAAATATTAGAAAATATTACCTAAAATAGTATAAAATGCACAACATACTTAACAAATTTTACAAATATCGCACTGGAAACTTCAAAACATTACTTAGAGAAATTAAACAATGTATAAATAAATAGAGATGTACTAGTCAGTGATTTGGATCAGTCAAGCTCTAAGATGCCTTTTTCTCCCTGGTTGATTTATATTTGTGACATTCCCAGTCAGAATCATAAAGGCTTCTCTAACAAGTAGAATGTAAAATTTACATAAAATTGCATTGAACCTAACAGAGTTAAAACTACTGTTGAAAAAGAACAGAGAAGGAAAATTTATACTACTTAATTTGAAGTTTTATTATTAAAACCACAGTAACCAAAACAATATGGTATTAACACAAAAGTAGACATACAGTAATGGAACAGAATAAAGCATATAGTAATAGTCCCACATTTATGTGATTAAAGGAAACTCTGCATTTTAATGGGGAAATGATTGCTTATTCAACAAATGATTTAAAATGTAACTGTGGCTCAGTCAGGTGGGACACGTCAATAATCCCAGTGGCTCAGGAGGCTGAGGCAGGAGGCCTTAGCAAAAGTGTGGCACTAAATAACTCATTGAGACCCTTTCTCTAAATAAAATACAAAATAGGACTGGGAAGTGGCTCAGTGGTTGATGCCCCTGAGTTAAATCCCCAAAACAAAAAATAAATATAAAAATAAAAAATATATAACTATGTGTTCATAGAATTAAAATGTGAATTGTATATAATATGCAAAAATTAATTCAAAATGGATCATAGACCTAAACATGAAAGACAAAGCTATAATTTTTTGCAAGGTAAACAGGAAATTTTGAGGCTCCCCAAAATGTCTTACTATGTAATATGTAGTAATCATAAAAGGCAAAAATGAATAAATTGGATTTGATCAGAATAAAAGTTCTTCTTCTAAAGATTTTAAAGATAAAAGTACTTATATGAACATAATGAAATAATAATTAAGCTTCAATTTTACCTGAGTTGCTGTGGGATTTAGAAACATTACATTAGACTGTAGTGGGTTTTTTTTTTTTTTTTGCAGGTTTTTATTATCTTCTTCCAGATGCTTGACATTCATAATTGTTGCTCTTCTTGAATCTGCAGAAACAAACATGTCTTACATATAATTGACACTCACAAAATTGTGTTTTTAAATTATATTGATTTATTTTATCCTCAAAAATTAAATCAGGGGGCTAGGGTTTTAGCTCAGCAGTACAGCACTTGCCTAGCAAGTGTGAGGCACTGGGTTCGATCCTCAGCACCACATAAGAATAAATAAATAAAACAAAGATATTGTGTCCATCTACAACTAAGAAAAAAAATTCTTTTTTAAATTAAATCAAGTAGGTATTGAGGCAAATGACTGATCAAAAAGCTCTTTATCTGTCCTACACCTTAGATCTTCAAGACAGATTGAACATTGTTTAGACCCAGAGTTCTTATTTTCTCTCTGGTTTAAGATTTCAGGAAATTCAATAAAAGATGCTCATTTGATTAGGAACAGTTAATACAAAAAAAAATATTTATGATGTACACATGAATTTTACCCATAAGTTGTTGTCAGGGGAAACAGATCATTATGCATATGAAAGCAGTTGTGGCTGGACTCATTCTTTCTCTTCTTTGTCCCTCCCCCCACAAATCCTATTTTGTAGCATCCTATTGTGATTAATGTAACTTCTCATACAGAATGAAGTTATTCCTCCTCAACATGTTTATGAACATGCCTGCATTTTTCTGAAGAGAAATAGAGTTATTTTTTAGCATAGTATTAACATGCTGAAAAATAACACTATGTTATAGTGATAACAGTATGTTATAGTGATAACACTCTTGATCTTGAAATTAATCTTTGAGTTTCACAGGTAGCAGTATATGAATGTGGAGAGACCCATCAAGCATACCCCTGCCTCTTCAGGGCGTTGGCATTGTGATTGATGTTACCTGGCTATCCCAAAGTAACCAAAAAATACAGTAGCCCTCTTAGTGTCATTTTATCTTTGGTTATATCTACCCTGCATTCCTTTCTTTTCCTTCTTTATTTCTTCCTATTACCTTCCTGTCTTGTGTTTTCTTTTTGTTCATAATTTTTAAGGTCATTTATAAAATGTTTTAATCCTCAGAGTTGCCCAAATACCTTTTTCTAGTAGCCAAAACCTGGAGCTAGAGATTAAGCTTATAAAATGTGTAACAGAGAAAATAGGGTAGCCCTTTCTTCTGCAAAAAAGTATGATTGATTCAGAGATGTGTGTAGATACTCTTATTAGCTTTCAAAAATATGAATGGAAATCTCTCTGTCACTTTGGGAAAAGGTGGATTTTAGAAGTATCCATTTCATGCCATGGTTTGATAATATGAAATGTATTTGACTCATGTTGTTGCTTTTGCTTGCTTGCTTTTATTTATTTATTTATTTGTTTATTTATTTATTTATTTATTTATTTATTTATTTATTTTTGCTTTTCATCTTTGGGATTTAGCAGTGTGGTCCACATTACTGAATTTAATATGGACTGAACAAAAGTACTATGGTGACCTACCTCAAGCATGGGTGAATTTCAAAACATTTTCTTTCTGAAAAGTTGCTCAAAGAAATAAGTCCCTTGCTTTCATTAAGGGCATAAATGTAATTACATTGCACTTGTGTTTGGAAGCCTTCAGAAGCTCAGTGTTTCACTCAGTCCTACGTAGTTTTGTCCTTAGACACATTTCTGACTTTATTTTCCTTTATACTTCTTATCTCCATTCCTAAAATTATACTACCGTAACTACTTTTTCCATTACTTTGCCTTGTAAGATTGATTCTACTCTCTTCTTATGGCTCAAACCAAATCCCACTGGATGCTGAGAAACCTGCCTACATCTCCCTAGGCATCACTAGTCTTCCTATCACTTAGTGTGTTGTATGTTTTGTTTTGTTTTGCGTTTTAGGACATTAAAAATTATTTATACCTTATTTCTGCACTGTACATGCTCTAAAACTATGCTGGAAACTAGATAAAACCTTCACTGAGGTGTTATTTCCTACCTTCACAGAACTCACAGACATGTACACATAAAATGTTGTGTTTAAAATAATTATAGAGCAAAGTGTAGTGTTTTTTGGACAAATATCAACAAACAGCCAATGTGAGTGAGGTGCATCTTTTGATAAAACCTCTTGGAGGAGATATATATTTTAATAGAGTTTTTTGTATATGTTAAAGACTTTGCATAACAGTTTATATATTTTAATAAAGTTGTGTGTATGTTAGACTTTGTCAGTGTAGGTCTTTAATATGACTGAACTATATTTAGCATGAGGAAGGTTCTTTAGTTTTCCATATGGAAAGCCAGTCAGAATCCTGCTCACATAATTTAATAAAGTCTGTCTGTGCTTGAATCTGTTTCTAGGCTAAGTGCAGTGTTTACTAACCTATTTACTATTACTGTTTTATTTACTACTTTACTTTTAGATTCTGGTATATAATAGAGCAAATCTCCCCTCATTGTTCTTTGTTAGAAGTTTTGGAACATTTACTCTTTTATCTGAATTTTATAATGATGCTGACTAGTTTTTTTGGAAAAAATTCTTTTAAGAGCTGGGTATAGTGGCACTCACCTGTCATCCCACTGACTTGGGACACAGAGGTAGGAAATGGTTAAGTAACACCCCTGGTTCAATCCACAGTACCAAGAATAAAATTAAAAAAAAAAAAAAAAGGAAAGGAAAGAAATCCTTATGGGACTTTGATAGGAATTTTAATTGACTTTATAGACTCATTTGCCAAACTTTAGTATTTTAAAACATAGTTTTGCCATCCTCCATTATTATCTGCTCAAGTTCTCCTTTGTGATCTTCATTGACATCTTTTGTATTTTCTCAGCAAAGATCTCACATATATATATTAGATTTAATCCTTGAGAACTTTGTTTGCTATCATGAAAGATATTTTTATCTAATCTATTGCAGGTGTGTGAAAAGGTTATATTTATAAATTTGCTCTGTGTATCCTGTTGTATGTTTATTAGTGTCATTAGTTATGGTAGCACAAGTAGCTGGAAAGGCCAGCCCCTAGATTTCAGTGGTATACTACAGTTGAGTTTTCTTGTTCATTTTACAGTGCTTTTAATCTTGATTAGTGAATGCATTTTATATCTGTGCTGTATTTATGCCCTATTTTTATCCCTACATTTTGTGACTTTTATTTCTTATTCACTGTTGCCAGAGGTTTTCCTACGTTACGTTTCTTTTCAGGGAACCAGATTTGGATTTTGTTGACTATGTTTGTTTTTATTTCATTTGTTTCTATTCTATTATTACCTCCTTATTTTCTTTAGATTGACCATGACTATTTTTTCCACATTATTTGAATGAAATATTTTTCGTCATAATAGAAATCTATAAATTTTTCTTTAAGTACTCCATTAGTTATATCCAAAGTTTTGATAGAGATTTTCTTGTGTATTATAAGTCTTCTGGTTTTCTGAGCTTTTCTTCTAACCTGTGTATTATCTCAAGTTTGCTGGTTTAATTTCCTAAAATTGGGGGTGGGAAGAGAGGTATTCACTAATGGTTTTACAGTATTATTACATTATGTGAGCACACATTCTATAAAAGAAAGCACAGAGGCATAAATACTACTACAATAGAATTACCCACTCACTAGGTGTTTAGGCATATGTTAGCTTTTCTTTGCTGTGACCAAAATACTGGACGAGCAACTTACAGGGAGAAAAACTTTATTTTGGGCTCATGGTTTCAGAGGTTCAATTCATGGTCAGCTGACTCCTTTGTTGTTGGCCTGGAGTGAGGCAGAACATCAAGATGGAAGGCCCTGGCAGAGGAGCACTGCTCAGCTCTTGACAGCTAGAGAGTACAGAGGTAGAGAGGAAATGATCAGGGACATATAGCCTAAGGCCATGCCCTCTGTGACTTACTTCCTCCAACCAGGCCATGCCTCCCTACAGTTACAAACCACTAGTCCCTTCAAATTTTTAATCTACCTGATTAATCCACTGATGGGGTCACAACTCTGATAATCTAATCAGTTCACTTCTGTGCACTCCTGCATTGCCTAACACATAAGCTCTTTAGGGGACCATTTTTAGATTCAAAGGATAACAGAGTATTAGACTATTTGGATTTTATCCTTAGACTTTTATCAGGATGATTTCCAGGTGTTCTGAGTCTCTTTCTCAGGCATGAGAAAATCTTTCTCAGAAGTCCTTCTCTCCTGCCTCCTCCAGTGTCTCCTTCAATGTCTTCTTGTCCAGATGAGTCACATGCCAAGCATTGGGAAAGGAAAGTGGCATTTACTTTTTTGGCTTAAGACTAATCAGTATCTGCCTTTGAGGTCTTAGAGATAGTGTCTTTCAGACACTCAAAGGGATATGGATACATGAAAAAAAGGTAGATGGAAAAATTAGAACTAGGAAAGGGGATGTTGGATAAAGGGTCTCTAACACGGTTCTATTACTGCTGGTTTTTACAATGTGAAGTCTCTTGTTTGTTGTAGCTCTTAACTTGTCCTCACAGGGATAGGTTTTTTTTGTATGGTTAGTAATATGATTATGAATTTATCTTCTGTGGAGCTGCTTTTCTCGGGAGTCCTGTTCCTTCAGGTCAGCTTTGTCTCTGTGTATATCTACTACATTCACTGTTTATTTTTATAGTATTTTCTTTGCATAGAAATCTCTGTCTCTTTCTCATATCAGTGATTTCTCATAAGTGAGTCTTTCCCCACCCATAACACTAGGGTCTTTGGCTGCTTCATTAGGCTGGTAGGAAGTTTTCCCAAAGGTCTCTGTTTTTACAGAGGGAGCCAACCTTTGTGATTTCCTTTAACTTTAAATGGAGAGGTTAGCTCTATCTCTCCTTTAACTTGAATCCTGGAACTTACACCCTGATTCTCAGCTAGTAAGGCCTAGAACCTAGTTTTTGACTCCCATGAGCCGTTTCTAAATTCTCATCAGTGCTCTATCTTTTGAGTTCTTTCTTCAGTATTGGCCCTTCTGATTTAGCAAATATTTTATACTTAAGCATATATTTTAATGCCCTTGAAATAAGAGAGAAGGGTCCTTTTACATTGGGTTTGTTCACAGTGCTTATCAGAAATATAAGCTCCAATTTAAACCAAATTTATTTTCAGTTCTTTAGTTTTTCTCCATGTCTCCTGTCCTAATTTTTGTCAGCCACTATTTTTTATACACATAGTTTTCCTTCCTGAAATCTTAAAAATTCATCACATGAATTTTGATTGCTGCTCTTTAGGGTATCTGTTGCAAAATTTTTGCCATTGTTTATGCGATGGGATAAATTACAACTCTATTGAACCACAGTTTTATACGGAAAGGCAACAAAAGGCAATGATGAAAGATGTACTTACTGCTCTTCATCTTGATTTCTGAAATGTTATTTTGTTTCCTACATTTTTGTAAGTTATTTCTGCTTCGAATTTTTGCCTTTACCCAAACTTTATGTGTGTCTTATGGGATAGTTTATTTTTCCGGGACACCTTAAAGAAAAAAACCCTTTTCTGTTCCCGGCCTGCTTATGATATCCAGCTCCTTTTTATTTGGCTCAGAGTTCCAGTCTACCTCATGATAAACACCTTCGTATCTCATTATATCTTAAACTCCATAAGCTCTAGGAGCTGGCTTACAGAGTGAGCATACTGTACTATTTAAATGGGCCATGACAAGGCTGGGAGTGGAACTTACTGCTGGGAAGTAGACCAGGTGGTATTGAAGGGGCTTATTCCACGTGGTAATTGCTCAAACCGTTAATACTGAAGTAGAAACCAGAGGAGTAAACCTCTTACACTTATTAATTTCCCGGAGAGACAGGACAGTCACACTGTGCTTATATATTTCCATCTGTCCATGTAAAATTGTATTAGAGAAGATTCCTTCTCATTTCTAAGTCTGTTTTTTTCATTTTCCCTATTTGTACTTTATTGGCAACCCTAATTTGATTAAATCCTCAATACATCAATTCAAAGACTCCAGGAAATGAATTAAACTGTTATATGATTAGGTAGATACTACACTTTGCTTGCTAGGGATGAAGCCCTATTGGGATAAAATGATAACCTGTGGAGCTGTCAACACTTTCCAGGTGCGGAAGGGGACTTAATCAGAAAATTTCTTTACCAGGACAGATGTACATTTTATAGTTGATTCTCTACTAATTAAAGAATATATTAATTACACATTTTATGGTTATTCCATCTGTTAGGAGGTATCCAAATAATTGCATAAGACACACAAACTATTATATACAAATTACATGCGAACAATAGAAATATTTTTACCTGGTCATAGTTTGGAGGTTTCATATGGGGATAATGTAAGTAAATGCCCAGGCACCATTCTGGGAAGTGCTGATGGGCTTCAAAGCAAGAACATCCTGAGAGACCTTTCATTACATGCCAGTGCTCATTAGTATCCCATCTCTTATCACTGAAAGATAGCTGTTTTTAGCAAATCTGAACTGTTGTCACATTCTGAGATTGTTTGTTTTGAAAAGGAAGATAAATTAATTTTTTTCTTGAATATAGCTAATCATATCACTTAATTTTGAACCAATAAATAAAGGAATAGTTGAGTTTAATAAATGTTGAATAAAATAAGATTTTTGTCATTTTACTATGCGTTGGGTGAGCATATATTTTCTTCTTTCTTAGCAACTCCCTCATCCCATTTTATAATATTATATAGAATACTAGAATGAGTCTAATATTTGTTGTTTTCTAGCATTTCAGATTTTAGAAGCTACACATTAAATTTTGAAGGAAGTTACTTCTGTCCTGTGAACTCTGGATTGTCATTAGTTTGAAGTAGTTCCTTTGCTGTAGCTGCTTCGTCCCCTCCTACCACTTTAAGACTTTGGGTACATCCCTTTAGCATCCTGAGAGCGTGGGTTTGCCTGAAATAATATCTTTATTTTCATTTTCAAAGCTTAAGAAGGCTCTGTATTTTGTTTTTATTTTAAGCTAATTTCAGAGAACCCCTTTAATCACCAATCACTGTTTAGGTAAACTGATAATTCCTTTAGGTTTTTAATTTAGAATTGAAGGGTTTTTTTATTTGCTTTTCAGTCGGAGAATTCATATCCTGTGGTCTTCCTTCATCACAGCTCTTTAAAGCAGTGTTATAAATAAAGGCTCTTAACTTATTGACTAGAATTGAATTGAACTGTAAGCTAATAAAAAGTACCAAATTAAAATATTATGGTATCTCATTGTGCTCTATCACAGATGTAATGTAATATGAACAGTGGTACCTTTGATTCATTGTAAACCCCATATGAATACTGACAACAGGGTTCAGAATATCAGAACATAGATCCCAAAGGTTGTATTTGTGTTTGGTCATTGTACATATGTCAGACCATATTTTATTATTTTAAAAATAGCAGTATTGCCCTTAAGGTTGGGTAGTATCCTAGCCTTTGGTAGGGATAGAAGTAAGATGCAAGTCGGTAACTGCTGAATTGCAGTAATTTTTGCAGTTGAGGTTCTGTTTCTTCTTTAGCTATGAGGTGTTTTTGTTTATGCATGAATATTAGTGATTATTTCAGAAGCACATTTTATTTGGATGCTAGCGTCTTGAAGCAACTTAGAGCAGATAGAGACCTGAGAGAAAGGGAGGGAAAAGAGTTTATATTCAATTATATTATAATGAGAAATTTTATCAAAAAACTAAAGGAATTTATGTTCCACATACACAATAAAAGACTATTTAAAGATACTTCAAACTTAAATGGTAGACATTATCACATAACTTTAGTGGTTTTGGTTTTGTTTCATTTTGAGGTTTTTTTTGAGATTGAGGTCTCACCTTATTGCCCAGGTTGGCCTTGAACTCACCGTTCTCACATCTTAGTCTCTCAAGAATTTGTGATCACCAGCATGCAGCACTGAGCCCAGGTATCATACAACATCTGTCTCTTTGTAATTGGTAGAGGTTTTCAAATAATCTTGGTTCCAAGCATAGTCAACAAATTGTTTATGACTCCCTAGGCCAAAATAAATGTCTAACAGTTCTAACAGTACTTAGGTGCCTATAATTTAAATATTTATATCCTAACAAATTTGTAATCACTTTAAAATAATGATATATTAAAGAAAAATTATATTTCAATTTTATTATTAACCATAATTATTTCCTAATAGGATATGTGCTTGTTGAACATGGCACAGTTTTTCAAACCTTGGAATCATATTGGATACCATCACCTTCATTTCTTATGCCATGTTGATTTCTGTGCAATACTGTGCTATACTTTTGATTACAGAGCTATGGTCTAAGTGTTTGTGCCCCCCACTCCCCATTTCATGCAAATTCATGTGTTGAAATCCTAGCTCCCCAAGGTGCTGATGTTAGGAGGTAGAACCCTTGGGAGGTGATTGGTTCATGAGGGTAGAGCCCTCATGAATGGAATTAGTGCCCTTGTAAAGGAGAATCCGGAGAACTTGGCTAAGTTCCACTCTGAGAATAACAGTGAGAAGGCACATCTGTGAACCAGAATGTGGACCGCCACCAGATACTGAATCAGCCATTGCCTTGATCTTAAACTTTTCAGTCTCCAAAACCATGAGAAATAAATTTTTGTTGTTTATAAGTTACCTAGTTTATATTGTTATAGTGTCCTAAACACACTAAAATATACAGCAACCATCAAAATCTCAATTTCACAAAGATAGAATATAATGAAGAATAATTTAGTATAATCTCATACTGAACTACAAACTACTTTAGGCTAATAATTTGTGTATTGTTTGACAGATCACTGTGTTTTCCCAAATTTTAAAATATGTCACAGTTTTCTTCTGAGATTCCTAGGTTACTACAGTGCACAGGTTGGGAACCAAGTCATGTTGTAGACAATAAGATTACCTAATAAGTATTTGTGGCATCTTAGTTTAGTTTGTCAGACCATTGGAGAAGTGGGTAAATCATTTAGTAGTCTTTTAACAAAATAATTATGGATATTTGCATGTCTTTGAGGAGATAGCATGGCATAGTTTTAAAGAACAATAGCTCTTAATTTTTTTGCTGACACCAATAAGAAAAGCATTTTACACTCCTCCTCCCTGATACACATCCAACTGGAATAAGTTTTTACCAACACAGTACTCTATGTACATGCTGAAATTTTTCTTTTTCCCTTTTATCTTTTACTTTGTATTTTAAAATGTCCTCAAGACCACTCAGCTTAAGGAAAAAAATTAAGGACACAGACACAGAGTCCCAACTTGATTTTAAAATTATGGCCCTCATTATGTCTTACCTAAGACCAAAGGCAAGATTCTTAACCTCTCAGTCACTCAGTTCTTTCATCTGTAAAATGGGGATTAGTACAGAGCACTGAGAAGACTTTAAATGAATTTATACATGTTAAACACTTTTAAAAGGCATTTAAAAAAATTGCTGAATTATTTTTTACTAGAGTTTCAGTGAATAATCGGAGGTTAGGATATTTGGAAATTAGAGGAAAGCAATAGTTATAAGCTATAAACGGTACTATATAGAGTAAAAGGGCTGAATTTTTTTCCTAAAGATTTACTTCTGGTAGGATGGATTACATATCCCTTGTCAAACATTTTCTATATTTTTTTTTCTAAATTTGAATCCAGTTGAGCAATATACAGGGAAGTCAGTATAAGGGAAATCAAAAACAGTATTTATTACTGACAAAGGTGATTAGAGAACATGACTTTTATTTGCATCCAAATGGCCTTACTAATATTTTTCCTGAATTAGATCTTTCCACTAGCACTGTAAATAACTGCAGACTTCTTACTACATGGCAGGAAGTAGACCAGGATGAACCTCCTATGTAGCAGCCATATCTAAAGAGAGAAGAGCAGAAGAGGTTGAGCTGAGCATGTTCACCTCCTTCTTCCAAACCAGCCAATCAACTCACATATGAGTAAGACTGGAAACAAGTGTAGAAATGTCCAAGATGAGAATGTCCTAACCAAGGGAACCTATAAGGATACAAGATATCAACAATCAAGTTTGTATTTTGCAACTTTTAGCAGTTAGATTTTCTTTCTTGTGTGATCTTGAATAGACACAGGGTTTTTGGACCTTGTCCATGCCTCTTACTAATGGCTTGAGCAGTCTCAAATGATTAAGAACCCTAAAACAGACAACTACTTTGTGCATCTGTAGGAAAAATTGACCATTAATTTCTCATCCCTGTTCTATTGATAGAATATTGAAATTGTTGATATTGCTTTTTATTAAACTAGTAGCATTAGAGGTATGAGACCAGCCTCAAAATTGATTAATACAAAAGATCTTAAGAGCCTAAGAAAGTAACAGCTCTAACCATACCTTTGCCCTTTGTTATTTCCGGGAAAATAATTAGTAGGATTTTTATTCTTTCTTCTAACCTAATTCTATAGTTGTCCTATTAAAGTGAATCCTATCACTTGCCTATAAGCATCTGAAAATTTCAGGCTTTTTCCTGTGTAGGTAAAACTGTATTGGTTTTTCCAGTGTTCCAGGCAACCAGGACTAAACTAGTAAAAGTTGTTTTAGACCTGAAGTTCTGGGAAATGGTAACTAACCTTGGCATAAAATTTATGAGTACTGTTTTATTGTTTGTTTAAAAAAGAACAATTACTGTTTAAAGTTATCAGTTATCCCTTTGGCTATTTCACTTGACTAGCCAAGCTTTTCTTTCTTCCTGTGGAGATGCATTATATAGCAAAAAAAAAAAAAAAAATATATATATATATATATATATATATATATATATATGTGTGTGTGTGTGTTTTCATCAGATGACTGGTATGAAATTTGATTAGGTTTGAATAATATTAAAAACGTTTCCATTGGTGGTATATGATTAAATTCCCACTATGTAAAATTAAACTATTTTTTTGTATTACCCAAGGTAGGTAGTTTCATTATTTGAAAACTAAATTCTCTTTTTTTCTCCCAACAACCTCCTTTCATTTTTTGTATCTAAGGGGTTGAATAGCATAATTTTTTTTAAAGAGAGAGTGAGAGAGAGAGAGAGAGAGAGAAATTTTTTAATGTTTATTTTTTAGTTCTTGGCGGACACAACATCTTTGTTGGTATGTGGTGCTGAGGATTGAACCCCGGGCCGCACGCATGCCAGGCGAGCGCGCTACCGCTTGAGCCACATCCCCAGCCCGAATAGCATAATTTCTTCAATTAGTAATGCATTTTCTGGTATGAGTGACTACTATTTGCATTTTTTTTATCAATATCCAAGGGAAGAAGTGGAGCTCTGGACATCTCTAAGTAATCGAGTATGATTATATCCTCTTACAGAATTTCCATTGTGGAAATAGTACTCTTACCCTGTATGGAGTTTTCATTCTGGGGATAGTGTTGCTTTATGCCCTTTTGGTATCTTGAACTTGACCTGTAGCCTGAAGCAGCACAGATGCTAAAGAAAAACAGTTGCCAGAGGCAAAAGAAACTGATTTATTTGCTTGTGATCTCCTAACTCACTAATGGTGACAATGATTCTTTTGACAATCTATTTGTTTTTCAGAGAAGCAAAGCAGTTTTTTTTGATTTATAAACATTTAATATATTGACTTTGGTTGATACTCTCCTCACTTGAAAGATAATTCCCTCTGTTAAATTACACTTAATTTTAGGCATGAATTATCCACCATGTCTATGAGCTATTTGATTCTTTCACATGAGTTGAATTGTTTTTAAGTTTTACTTTAAAGGTTTCTTTCTATGGCAATTTCTGCTGCAGCCACTTTTAATATTTACATGTTCCCTTGAATAAGCAGAACCAGTTTCCCTAACTCTTCTCTCAACTCTAAACTATCTGACATAAATGCTGGAATGAGTTTTGTAGATTATTACTTTGGACAGGTAACTTCACTATCATTCAGGATTGTATTTGTTCATTTTTAATAGAAATCCAAATGAAGTTCCTATTACAATAAAAGCATGAGACAATAAAATAAGGGTTTATTTTTCTTACCCAATAAGAAATGGAAAGTTAGGCAATTTCAGGCTGCTACAGTGATTCCATGATACCATGGACTGTCTTTTCCTGCTATCCTTAGTGTATCAATTTTCTCCCCATTCTTGCAAAATGTCTGTGCACAGAGGCCTTGCATGCATATTGCAGACTATGAAGAAAGACAAGAAGCCAAATGTATGAGCCAACTGGGGTCTAACTCTTTGATCAAAACAACAGTAGCCATATCAAAGACCTAGCACTGGATTTCCTCTTTTCTTATTGACTGTGTAGTACTGCCCTGATCCTCCCCACACACAAACACGCATACACAAAGCTGTAAGAAAAGCTTGAAAATCAAGTTTTAATTGGGCAATGGCTATCTGATACAAAGTCCAGATTCTGTTACTAAACAAGGTTGAGGGGATAATTATCAAACTAGGAACGCAGTGTGTGTCCTGTTTAGAGGCAGACTAATTCCATATTGCCTAGCATATTAGACTCTTTTGAGTCAGACCTTTAAAGAAATTCTAACCATTACAAAGAGGCTAATCACCTTCCATAGGTAAATCGAACTTTATTTTAAAAATGAACAGTATCTGTGTTAAGACCAAAAGTTTTCTGATTTTTCTTTGTATCGGTTTCAACATTTTTTCCCAAAAATATCAAATATTCTTTTTAAAATCTTTACTTACTCTTTTTTTTATGATGTATTGGTGGGGATTGGCTAGAGTCTACCTTGCTAATATGCTCACTTTCTACCTCTTCACTTTGGTAGTGCTTCCTTCATAGCCCATTGTTTTTAAAAGATGAGAAGGGTGAAATTTTAACCCCAGGAAGGTGATTCATACACTGTAGAACATTAGGGAGTTACTAGCCCTAATAGAAAAATAGGCAGAGAGCATAAGTAATTAATTAAAATGCATATGCAGATGGCCTCTTAAAGCTATAAGAAAATATTGGGCTGGGGATGTGGTTCAAGCAGTAGCTTGCTCGCCTGGCATGCGTGTGGCCTGGGTTTGATCCTCAGCACCACATACAAAAACAAAGATGTTGTGTCTGCCGAAAACTAAAAAATAAAATATTAAAAATTCTCTCTGTCTCTCTCTCTCTGTCTCTCTCTTTCTCTCTAAAAAAAAGAAAAGAAAATATTAAGCTCATTTATGAAAAAATAAAATGAAAGATAACTTTCTGAAAATCTAACATAATAGCAGAGATGTAATACCCAGTGCCACCAAAAAAAATAAGGCTGGTGGTATAGCTCAGTAGTTGACCACATGATTAGCATGCCTGAAGCTCTGAGTTTAACCCCCAGTACCAAAAGAAAAAAAGGAAAAAACAAACAGGTATTCTCAGGCACAGTTAGACAATCTAAAGTAGTAAGGCTTTTTGAAGGGCAGTTTGCTCATATTTATCAAAAGCATTAAAAGTACCTAAAATTTTCAGCCCTACTTCAATATACTTTTAATACTATAATTTTAGACAAGTACACAATGAATGATTCAATGAAGAAATTCAAACTCTAGCCAAATTTTTCCTTTCCCGTAACAATTAAGTTCATGGAACTTTTTAGGAAATAAATGTATAATTCAATGACAAACCTTGCTTATTCAAAATAAAATTGAAGCCATGAACATGTAGTATGTTTTTCCTCCACATTATAATATGACGACAGTGGCAACCAGTTTTAAATAGACACAGATAAGTAACCTTTTAAGATAAATTTTATTGTGTTTCTTGGTTCATTTGCTGTTGTTTGTTTTCTGTTTTAATCTGTCCATTTTGGTCTTACTATTTTATCTAATCCAAAACCTCAATAAAGTATGTCCAGATATAACATGCCTTATGTTCTAGTGCCATAAAAGACTTTTATTTCTCGTATCTCTTCATTGGATTTTAGTCAGTAATGACCATACTCAGAAGCTTTTCTACAGGTATCCTTTTTTTTTTTTAATTTAATTTAATTTTCTCCAGCACTGGGCATTAAACCCAGGGCCTCCCACAAACTAGATAGGTGCTCTACCACTGAGCTACACCCTAAGCCTTTTAATGAATCTTAAAAATATGAAGCTATCTCCTTCCCAAATTTATCTCCAAACTTAACTCCTTCCCTAGTGTTGTTGTACCTGAAAAATATTCTATTATTTACATTCTGGACTTAGTACATGATGGGGAGAAAAGAGAGTGATGTTGAGTAATTGAATTTACAGAAAGACAAAGTGAAGTGTAGCTTCTATATATTACCACTTTATAAACTGATAATAATATCATTTCTAAAACATGAATCCACTGTTTTAAATGATATGCATTTTATTAAAACTAATAGGCACTTTTAATAGGTTAGCTTAGTACTGACCATTATTAAATATATAAGAAACTCTTTTGAAAAACCTTCCCTAACCTATAGTTATTAGATTAATTGAGACTTAATTTTCTGTTAGCTGGACCAATTGATGCCCAGTTATTAGATACTTTCAAATATACCATGCATTTCTGTGTGAGTCTATTGTATTTTTATTAAAAATTCATTATGTTGTTGCCAAACTTATTTTTTCTAGTTATTTTTGAAATTATAGTTAGTATTTTTACTATTAAATGATCCAATGAGGTATTTGAATAAAAAAATATTTCTATGAAGCTAATGCTGCAAGTTTGGGGAAAATCGGTACAGGTAAGTCATCAGAAAATTGCTCTTGCTATAGCTGGGAACAGTGGTGCATGCCTACGATCACAGCTACTTGGGAGGTTTGGGCAGGAATGATTGATTGCTTGCATCCAGAAGTTCCAAGCCTGTCTCAGAAAGAAAAAAAAGAAAGATAAAGAGTGAAGGGAGAAGAAAGTTGCTCTTGTTCTTTTAGGTAAAAGTAAAACAATTATTGAATATTGGTAGAACATATTTTTAATTTAAAGTGTTTAAAATTGGAATTGCTTTGAAATGTACTTAAGACATTTGAAAACCAGAATTTTAAGAATATAAAAAAGACAGTGATATAGGGAGCTTAAGGCATCAGCTCATACCCTTAGCTTTGGACCTCACCTACATTAAAAATCAGAAAAATTTAATAAATCTTTTAGTTAATCTGCTGTCAGACTTGAGTAATATAGAAAAGGGCTTCTATAGTTTTTCATGAGCAATTTGTTGATTCTGGAACTCTAAAATGTAAAGCTTTTATAAAGCAGGCATTATTGTAATTTTTTTTTACCTGATTCTCAAGTAGTAAATAAAATTACAGCATACTTCCCATGATGGATGATATCTTTAAGATTTAACACAAACTTAAGTTTATTTGTATGCATTTGCTTTGGATTCCAAGGAAATATTTACCAAAGAATATTATATTTTGCTAGAGGGGTTAAAAATTAGATTTTTTTCCGCTGTTCTTCACAAAAACTAATTCTGAGCCATGGGAAATCAGGGCAGCTGCATCGTGATATGACTTGCCTGGGTATGGTGTTTTACAGAGATACTGCCAATTGGAATTAGAACCCTGTAGGCACAACCAGTATAGACTTAATTATTGGCTTACCATATTTAAATCAAAATGAAAAGCTCATACAAGATTTTGTACCATACCCTGAAAAAATGTGGAGCTGTTTTTGGACTAAAATTTCATAGCTTTTGTGGCTAATGAGGCATGAAAGAAATTGGCAAGCTCAAACTGCTCAGAGTACAGTGGTACAGTGTGCATGTTCTAATTCCCAGCCCTTGGGATTCCAGCAAAGGTCACAAATTAAACAAAGTCAGGATTAATCAAAACTACAATCAAATAAAACCCAATCATTAATCCTCTTCTGAGTTACAATGGAGTGATTGTGTAATTGTGTGAGAAGCACTGGCGAGGGCTCTTTTGTAGTATTCAGGAAAATCAACATTAAGGTGTCAAACAGAAAAATGAAACCCTGCAGGTGAAGCTGTCTCTGGAGCCAAGAGAAACTGGCAATTTATGCAGAGTTGCAAGTGAACCTTTGGAGTATTGAAAAGGGTGTTGGCACTGAGCAATAGAATATGTGGGTCTCTCAGTGGGGCCCTCAACAGAGATTAGTCTATGGACCACAGCAGGTCCTGTTTGCTGAGAAACTCACTATTTGGATGTGGCAGCTCTAAGCAACAGTCTCTCCAAGTTAATTGCCAAAAATTTACTGTGTAATTCTCAGCTCTTTGTAATTTTGAAGAAGAGGTTTTTATTAAAGAAGAGTTTTTTGTCTGTGGGAGTAATTAAGTGTCAGAACAAATCCTCAACAAAGTGGTGGTGGTGGAGGGTTTACAAAGAACCCAACTTTCAGCCCATGTATCTTCCATGTTTCTGACTTTTGAACTTAATGGTACTTGTTCTTATTATTTCTGCTATCTTATATTCCACAGTTATCATTTTCTTTATTTTTCATTCTTTGGTCTCAAGTCAGTGTCGATTTTGTTGCCTAGTTTTAAAAGCCAACAGTGATACTATCCAGTTATGCTATGATTATAACTTTTTTATCAATTTTGATGTTTTTTTATCAATTTTGATGTTTAATTCATTCCATATTATTTATGTTACATGTGGGCATAGTTTTCTTTTTTTTAAGAACAGTAATTGTCTCTTACTTGTAGCCTTTTGCTCTCGTTTCTATATAACATGGGAAAGTTCTAAATCATACACCTCATCTCTAATTTGGTAACTGATTTGAAAGCCTCTAAACAGGATTACCTGTTGTCAAGTGACTCAGTTTGAGTTTCAGTATTGCAAAATTTTGGTTTCTTACATTGCTTTTTACTTACTATGTTCTCTGTGTATGAAGACCACTCTCAGGTCCTCTATGGGATATATTATATATATATATATATATATATATTATATATATATATATATCAAGTAAATTAACAACCCATGTCAGTCCTATAAACTCATTACTAAAAATATCATTCAGGCTTTATACAAGACTTAATTGTAATGATGTGACATTTGAGATTTTGTATTTCTACTTATATTTTTATAAATTACATTTTGGTATCATTTCTGAAATAACATAAGTTGAGTTCATAATAGAAAGTAAAGACCTCAGAATTTTGATTGTTTTTATCCTTTGGCCATCACAAAGATAGGCTTTGCCTGTTGTATTTCTTGTATTTCTTTACTCAATAATAAGTTTTCATTTTAAAAATGACTATATGTATGGGACATTCTTATTTTATTTTTGTTTTCCTGATTTCCTATAAATAAAATATTAGATACATTTTGCAATTTGTATTTTAGCTGAAAAATATTTGTGGTTATTTTGAAATGCTACCAGAGATCTATGTTCTTTTTAATAACTGCTTTGTGTATAGTGCATAAGTACTGCATTATTTATTTACTCATTTCTCTGCTGAAGGTCATAGATTATTTCCAGTTAGTAATATTGCAAACAGTACTACAAAGGGCATAATATATGCATCATTTCATATATGTAAGCATTTTTCTCTAGAATATTTTCTTTAAGAAACTGCTAAGTAAAAATATAATGTATATTTTGTTTTGATACCTGTTGCTAAATTGCTCTTAAAAGGCTCTACCTGCAAATGCTTCATCAGTTATGTTTGCAAAGATATGTTTCCTACATTGTTATATGTACTGGATAATATCCATTTTTTAAATTTTTGATGACTTATCTTTATATTTGGAATATCTTTTCATATTATGACTTAATCTCTCCTCCAGTGGAGTAGTATTTCATAGTACTATATGTAATATCTTCCATCAGTGGATGTTTAAGTTATTTCTGACATCACTTTTACATGCAATACTCAAAATAATATTAAATATGTAGTAATGCAGTTTTTATAAATATGTATTAAAATAATTTATACAGAAGTCCTTTCATATGTCTGTCTGTAGGAAAATCTAAGAAGTGGAATTATAGGATCAGAGGGTTATGCATTTGTAATTCTAATTGACACTTTTAAGTGGAAAACAGTGTGTACAGTATGCTACTATTTATTTAAGGAGGGAGGAATAAGATATACATATGCAGACACAGATTATTTTGATCAGTGGGGGTAAATGAGAAATAAGAGAGGAACATTTTTTATTCTGTGTGTATATATTCATATGTATATGTACTTTTATACTTTTTTTAAGCTATGTGAATGGAGCTGGAGATATAGTTTGGTGTGATATAGCCTGGTGCCTCCTTCCTTGTGTAAGGCCCTGGGTTCAGTCCTCAGCACAGAAAGAAAAATGAAAAAAATGTGTAATATTTTACATATTTCTTTAATATAATGGCAAAAGCATGAACTCTTCAGTGAGAACTGTATTAAAACGTACACTGTGTTACTAAGGTCACAGAACAAACATTTAATTTACTCAGAGCTTCAGTTTCTTTATATATGTAAATGAAACTACTAAGTGCCTGTCTTATAGAATTGTGAGAAATTGTATGTAAAAGTTTATAACACAGGCTAGCACATAATGCATGCAATAAAAATTAAGTTCTTTCGTGCTGTCTGCCAAAGTTATTCTTGCAGTATGAAATGTCTGAGAGGTTATATTTGGAGGAATAAAATTTAGCACAGAATGTCTCTTATCTGTTCCTCTTTCTCTTTAAATGTGACTATAGAGGCAGAAGTGATTTGTTTTAGTAGGAAAGAGGCCATTACCCTGACTTGATTTTTGTGACAGTGACTTCAGAAGAAGTCATGAAAATATTAACAGAAAATGGAAAACTAAATATGACTGAGAAACTGATATGTCTAAAAATGAATATAGAATAGAGCTGGCGTAGTGTTTCAATGAGTAAAACATCTATTCCAGAAGCAGTGGCTGATGCAATCCTTAAGCCAAGTTCATATATACTGTCAGGCATGTGTAGGTATTGGCAAGAGTGTGTGTGTGTGTGGACGATAACTGAATCTGTTTATATGCCAGTACAGCTTACCAGTGATAGCTTCTGGGTAATTCCTATAGAAATGAAAATTGAATTAGTGATATGTACACATACATACCTAGTGCAAGAATAACAACTTGGTAAAATAGTAAGTATATATTATCAGGGCACTTTTAAAATATCTTTGTTTCTGTCAAATTCACTCTTATTGTTTTTCTCTTTTCAAATCATTTGAATGTCAAAGATTTCATAAAACATTTCTTATCAAGGATGCCAAATTGCAAAGACTGAAAAGTTTATTCCTCTAATGTGGATCCTCCTGCCTCAGCCTCCTGAGTAGCTGGGATTACAGGCATACACTTTCATGCCTGGTTTCTTTTCCATTGTGCTCTGCTAAGATTTTACATCTATTACATTAATTTTTTCCTTTTATCTCTGCATCAATTTGTTTGGTTATGCTTCAGCTTACTGCTGCACTCTTACCTGGTAATTGTTTGCCACTTCAGATGGACAGTATTTGTAAGAAATAAGTTATTGTTTCCAAAATTTGTTATTTTTATTAGTGTATTATAGTTATTCATAATTGTGTGGTTCACTTTTCATATTCATAAAAGTATATAATATAATTTTCTATATTTTAATTCCCAATACTATCCCCTCCACGACTTGCTTACCCATTTCCTTTCTCTTTTCCTTCTATTAAAAGGATAAATTAATTACTTATGCAAATTGTTCTAAAAGTCTCTGTTGGTTAAAATTTATTGCTTTATTGCTTAAAAAGTTAGTGCATTGGGGCTGGGGATGTGGCTCAAGTGGTAGTGAGCTTGCTTGGCATGTGTGGGACACTAGGTTCGATCCTCAACACCACATAAAAAAATAAAAAATAGACATTGTGTCCACCTAAAACTAAAAACAAAAAAGTAAATATTTTAAAAGAAGTGCATCATGATTAAATAGGGTTCATCCCAGGAATGCAAGGTTGGTTCAACATATGGAAATCAGTAAATGTAATTTATCACATCAATAGACTCAAAGATAAAAATCATATGATCATCTCAATAGATGCTGAGAAAGCATTTGATAATATACAGCAGCCCTTTATGTTCAAAATGCTAGAAAAACTAGGGAAAACAGGAACATACCTCAACATTGTAAAGGCTATCTGTGCTAAGCCCCAGTCATCATTCTAAATGGAAAAAAATTGAAAGCATTCCCTCTAAAAACTGAATTCAGACAGGGATGCCCTCTGTCATCACTTCTATTTAACATAATTATTGAAATTTTAGCCAGAGCAGTCAGGCGAAAGAAATTAAAAGGATGTGGATAGGAAAAGAAGAATTCAAATTATAACTATTGACAGATGATATGATTCTATACCTAGAAGACCCAAAACATGCCACCAGAAATCTCCTAGAACTAAATGAATTCAGCAAAGTAGCTGGATATAAAATTGACACACATAAATCAAAGGCATTTCTGTACATCAGTGACAAATCCGCTGAAAGAGAAACTAGGAAAACCACCCCATTTATAATAGCCTCAAAAAGTATAAAATACTTGGGAATAAATGAAAGAGGTGAAAGACCTTTACAATGAAAACTACAACAAGCTAAAAAAAGAAGTTAAAGAAGACCTTAGAAGATGAAAAGATCTACCTTGTTCTTGAATAGGCAGAATTAATAGGGTTAAAATGACAATACTACCAAAAGCACTATACAGATTCAGTGCAATCCCAATTAAAATCCCAATGACATTTCTTATAGAAATAGAAAAAGCAATGATGAAATTCATCTGGAAAATTAAGAGACCCAGAATAGGCAAAGCAATTCTTAGCAAGAAGAATGAAGCTTGTGGCATCACTATACCAGATCTCAAACTATACTGCGGAGCAATAGTAACAAAAACAGCATAGTATTGGCACCAAAACAGACTGGTAGACCAATGGTACAGAATAGAGGACACAGTGTCTAACCCACATAACTATAGTTATCTTATATTAGACAAAGTCTCCAAAAACTTACATTGGAGAAAAGATAGCCTCTACAACAAATGGTGCTGGGAAAACTGGAAATCCACATGTAACACAATTAAATTAAATCTCTGTCTCTCACCATGCACAAAACTCAAGTAAAAGTGGATCAGAGACCTAGGAATTAAACCAGAGAACTTGTGCCTAATGGAAGAAAAAAAAAATCTCCATCATGTCGGATTAGGCCCCAACTTTCTTAATAAGACTCCTGTAGCACAAGAATTAAAACCAAGAATCAGTAAATGGGATGGATTTAAACTAAAAAGCTTCTTCTCAGCAAAAGAAACAATCAGTGAGGTGAATACCACATGAGATAGAGCACTAGTCTCTCGGATATATAAAACACTCAAAAACCTTAACACACACACACACACACACAAAAATTAATCAATAAATGGGTCAAGAAACTGAACAGACATCTCTCAGTCAACAATCATGAAAAATGTTCAACATCTCTAATAATTAGAGGAATGCAAATTAAAACTACTCCAAGATTTCATCTCACTCCAGTCAGAATGGCAGCTATCAAGAATACAAACAATAATAAGTATTGGCAAGGATGTAGGGGAAAAGGCACACTCATACATTGCTGGTGGGACTGCAAATTGGTGCAGCCAATCTGGAAAACAGTATGGAGATTCCTTGGAAATCTGGGAATGGAACCACCCTTTGACCCAGCTATCCTACTTCCACTTCCCCGTTTATACCCAAAGGACTTAAAAACAGAATACTACAGGGACACAGCCATATCAATGTTTATAGCAGCACAATTCACAATAGCTAAACTGTGAAAACAACCTAGATGCCCTTCAGTAGATGAATGGATAGGGAAACTTTTGTATATATACACAATAGAACATGACCCAGCATTAAAAGAGAATAAAGTCATGGCATTTGCAGGTAAATGGATGAAGATGGAGAATATAATGCTAAGTGAAGTAAGCCAATCCCAAAAAAACCAAAGGCAGAATGTTTTCTTTGATATGAGGATGCTGACTCATAGTGGCAATGGGTGGGCGGAGCATGGGAGAAATGGAGGAACTTTACATAGGGCAAAGGGTAGGGAGGGGAAAGGAGGGGACTAGGGGTAGGAATGATGGTGGAATGAGTTCTACACAAATGATGTGAAAATACTTTGTGTACCATCAGTGAGTTGAGAAATTGTGCTCTATATATATAATGTGGAATGAATTGCATTCTGCCATCATGTATAACAAATTAGAATAAATAAATAATTTAATAAAAAAGATTGCATTATAGGAAAAAAAGTGATTTTAGTGACCATAATTAAATTGACTTGTACAGTATTAATCTGATTGTTCGTAGACTTTCCTCTGAAATTTTACATTGAGAAAAATATGCAAAACTATAACATTCCAAAATTTAATATAACAATTATATTTTTCCTATAAGTTTTTGAACGACCTTTATTCAAATTCAATAAAATATAGTTAGTGTAGGAACCGTGGAAAAAGCTCCATAAACTCAACAAGTCAAAAGTCAGTGGTTTTTAAGTATTTTTCCCTCTAAGGTCAACTTGTTTTATCTACAAACAGGCTGTTTGATCTATAAACATTGCAGTTTCTGCAGGCAAAGTACAGCATGCACAATCATGTAACAGGTATGCAATTTTCCATTTATATCCCATTCTGCCTATATGATATAGAAGATCTATCCAATTTATAAAATGTGCAAAGATATGTTTTTAGTAACTTTGTAATAATTCCTGTTTTAGAATTTCTGTGTACAAAGGTAGGCTAATCTTTATAGATTATTTTTATATTGCAATTTTTAAAAAGCGCTTCTTGCTCCTTCCAGAACATCTCTAAAACCTGTTTTTGTTCTCTCTCTCTCTCTCTGCTCACAAACATTTTGGCACCAACTCCTGTTAATTCCCTGTACTTGATTTTTCATCTCTTACCCCCCTATATCTGCTGTCACTACCATAATTTATTCTTTCATGATGATCTTAGCTTGGATTTCTTAAATTTCTTCCTAAATGGTCTTATTGTGGATCTAATGCATTCTCCACATCCTCTGCCAGCATGTCAGCCAGTTGGGAGGCTGAGGTAGGAGAATCCCCAGTTCAAGGTCATCCTGAGCAGCTTAGACTCTTAACTCAGAATAAAAAATAAAAAAGAGCTGAGAATGTAGCTCAGTGGTAGAGCACCCGTGGGTTCAACCCAAATAAGTAAATGAATTAAGCTTTTATGGGCTGGGGTTGTGGCTCAGCCCTAGAACGCTCACCTAGCACTTGAGAGGCACAAAAAACATAAATAAATAGAATAAAGATATTGTGTCCAACTACAACTAAAAAAAATTACTTAAAAAATTAAGCTTTTACAATTAGTGGAAGAATACCAATGATGACTGTTATCAATTGTGTTTCAAACCTTCCCTTTTATGAATCCATTAGAAATGAAAAATTTAGAATTGAAAAATGAGAATTCTTATGTAAAATATAATATGTTGAAGTAAAGAATTATGAATTCTAATTTTTGTTCAGTTCCATTTTTAAATTTGATCTTTACTTATAATTTTCTTTGTTTTTATTCAAGAATTTATAAAGTTGCAATTGAAGCATAATGAATCCCTCAGATAATCCTAGGCTGAATTTTGTTTTATGACATGCTTCTACCATTGCTGCTTCTCTAAACCAGGAGCAAAAAGAGGAAATAGACTCTGTCATATTGTAGTTACTCTAAAAAAAATAGTACTATCAATGGGATGGAAAAGAAGTGAAAATTTTGTTTTCATTGAATACATTTTACAAACAGATACAGTCAATCCTCATTATTAACAGCCTCAATATTTGTGAATATGCCTACTTGCTCAAATGGATTTCTAGTCTTCAACAGTAGTCACTATGTTTTTCTGGTCATTCTCGGACATGGATAGAATGACAATTTTGAGTCATTTCATGTTCATGTTTCTAGTTGAAGTCAAATAAGGTGATGTTCTGCCTTCTTGTTTCAGCTATCCTGGTACAAACTAGTGTCCTTTTTGTGATCTGCTTAGTACCACATTTTTCACATTTTTGCACTCTGTGAATGAATTCTGTTTAAAATGGCCCCTAGGAGCTGGGGTTGTGGCCCAGTGGTATAGTGCTTGCCTAGCACATACAAGGCCCTGGATTCGATCACATAAAATGAATAAATAAAATAAAAGTATAAATTGGCTCCTAAACAATAATGCTGCAGTGCTGTCTAGTGTTCCTAAGCACAAGAAGGCTGCGATGTGCCTTATAGAGAAAACTTGCATTAGATAAGCATCATTCAGGCATGAGTTACAGTGTTATTGACTGTGAGTTCCGTGTTAACTATAAGATGCCTTTAAATAGAAACACATATGAAATAAGATTTTACTTCAATCAGGTGATAAAAATGTAACCAGAAGTTTTTATGACCTAGTCCTATAATTGCCCTAGCACCAATGGTTCAATATTTGCAAATTCATTATTCACACCTACTTTGTAGAATATTACTAACCACAAGTAAGGAGCATCAGCTGTACTTGATTGCCTGTACTTCTGGTTTTATCAAGCTAGGTTTCTTATTTTCTCAGGATCCAGTTTTTTCCAGCACTTATTACACAGAACAATTGGTCTTCACTTGCTACTGATAAATGCCTAACTTTATCTCAAGCTTGAATTTCTTTTGTACTATAAATTCTCAGTTACCACATGAGGTATAGGTATCTCTTATAAAGTAGCCATTGCTTGTCCTATCCAAACACTGTGGGCCCTGATTAACAATGAAGTTTTCATTTAATCAATAGTACACTGAGTTGTTAGCATAGAAAGAGCAGCTTCTGCTTTGAATGATTCGTTTTACTTCAGAGTATAATTTAAAGGCAAAATGGCTTCACTCCTGGAAACTTGAGACCACTAAAGCTTATTCTCTTCCTGATGGATATCTGATGGATATTCTCTATGGGCACTTCAAGTAGAGGCTCTTTTTTCCCGTGGCTTTTGGTGACATAGTAGGAAAGTATGCTGTTATGTTAGAAGACTTCATAAATAATACTTGGGTGTTCAGTATAATGAACGTTTTTATCTTAACCATTTTATATTTCTCTTCCAGAAGTATATGAAAATCATTTTATACAAGTGTGAAGCCTTTCTCTCCTTTTATGCTTAATTAAATAATTAAAAGACTAAAAGTCACACCCAAATTAATAGCATTTTTTAAGGATTTGTTTCTGTATCATGTTCAGCAGTGGTAATCCTTTTAAAACTAACAATCAAAGAATTCTTTGTGTTTTGATGCTTTGAGAAGTAGTAATCTGCTTCTAAGTTTTTGTGGTGGGAGATTGAATGAATGTCCTGATGCTCAGATAGCATTATGTACTTGAATTGATATGTACTCAGTTGATTCAAGTGGGGAACCACTTCGATTCTTGAATTAGTCATAATGAGTGTTAGATTATGGGAATTTCTAACGTACCTCTGGAGAAAACATCTAATGAGAGATGCCAGTTTTTCCAATATGAAATTTCAATATTTATTTATAGCTTATGATCACTTCTTTGGTTCTCATTTTTTGTGCAGACAGTCTATAGCATATGTTGCCCATATGATTTATTCTTTTCGTTTGTTTGCTTGTTTCATACTGGAGATTGAACCCAGAGAAACTTTACCACTGAGCTAAATCCCCAACCCTTTTTGTTTTTTGAGACAGAGTCTTCTAAATTACCCAGGGTGGCCTCAGGCTTGTAGTCTTCCTTCCTCAATCTCCCAAGTCACTGGGATTATAGGCATGTACCCCTGTGCCCAGCATCTCGATTTACTCATTTTTTAAATTTTTTCTTGAAACTATTTCCTCCCTTGCTTTCTGTGAAGCCTCGGTCTCATCCTTCCTATTTGTCTTCAACTATTCCTTTTAATCCTCTGGTAGTGATCCTCTGTTACTGAATCCTCAATTTATATTTTAGTTAATTATAACCCAATTCTTCCTTGTTTATCTTCATACTCCCCCAGTATCTTCAAAAATATTTTTAGTTGTATATGGGTACAATACCTTTATTTATTTTTATTTGGTGTGCTGAGGATTGAAGTACCTCACACATCCTAGGCAAGCACTCTACCACTGAGCCACAACACCAGCCCTGCCACATATTAATGGTTACATAGTAGATACTTGCTGCATATTTGTAGATGAAATCTACTTTCACCCCTGAAGTATTAACACCCCCTGACAGCCTGAGCTTGATCATCTCCCATCGACATGCTCAACTCTGGACAGTGAAAGACTTGCTTATGCTAATAAGAGGCTATGAAAACTAGACCACCTGGGTTTAGATCCCAGCTCTTCCAATTTCTAATCATGTGACCTTGGCAAGATAATACTAATCTTTATGTCTCAATTTTATCTTTTAAAGTAATAGAAACTCCTCCATGTATTATTAAGATGTATTGAGTTAACACATATCTGTTCTTGTAACAGGGCCTGTCCCACAACTGTTAAGTGATAATGGTCATTACCCTCCCCAACTCCTTTTTCAGATCTAACTGCTATCTATGTACCTTTGGTTTCCAAACCTTTTATTAGTGTCTACTAGAATTTTAAACCAAAGCTTATTTCTATCGTACACCTATTCTGCCTTCTACATTTTCTATTGCACTACCTTTGTCTGCACTACCTCAACTTTAAAACCTTGATTCCTCCTCCTGTCCACACCTCCTTACCTATAGTTCATTCCTTCTCTGCCTTACTGTCTTAGTTTAGAGCCCTCATCACCTCTTCTTTGCTTTGTAAATTGTCTCCTGATAACTCTATTTTCAGACTCTGGCTTCCTATTGGGAAAGAGGCTAGAGATTGGGGACAGGAGAACCTGTCAGGGAAATGGTACAGCATGGCAGAGAGTGATCTGAAGTAAAGCATTAGCAATAGGAATGGCCAGTCTCTAATCAATAAAACCACAGAGAATTGAGGTAAAGGCCACCTTTGGGAGTGGTAGAAAGGCAATGACTATTTCATTTAAATTATGGAATTCAGCCAGCACAGTGATGCATGCCTATAATCTCAGAGACTTGGGAGGCTGAGGCAGGAGAATCACAAATTCAAGGCCAGTCTCAGCAAGAAGTAAATGTGGATGTTGCTTGTTATAGTAGATAGAATCTAGTTATAATCAAGCCATTGGTGCAATCCAACCAAGATCTGTCACTTAACTGGCCTTTTGACTGCACAAATCATCCATTCTGTTTTTTGTTTTATTTGGGTATTGGAGAATGAAAGGAGGGCTTCTCACATGCTAGACAAGTGCTGTACCAGAGATTGGAATATAATAGTAGTAAGCTGCTTCTTGGTTTAATCTCTAGTAACCCTTCAAAAAATTATGAAACCCAAAGTCAAATGGAAAAAGCCTGACAAAGCCTAACTTAGCTGCTTATTGTGAAGTTATGATCTGGAGCAAATTAGTCCTCTTGAATCAAGTTTTATTACTTATTAAAATGAGGCTAGGGCTGGGGTTGTGGCTCAGTGGTAGAGCACTTGCCTAGCAAGTGCAGGGCCCTGGGTTCGATCCCCAGCACCACATAAAAATAAATAAATAAAGATATTGTGTCCAACCACAACTAAAAAATAAATATTAAAAAAATTAGCATAGTAATAACTAATTCAAAAAGAATTTATCAGCATAAAATTAGTTTTATCAACAGGTGAAAATAACCAAATACACAAAGTACATAGTGAATGTTAGTTTCCTTTCTTCTTTTTCTATTCTTTTGGTTTACAATTTTAAAAATTGCTATTCAGGATGGCTGATTTGGTAGTAATGATAATTTCACCATTCTCAGCAGTTTCCTTTCCTTCTTAACTGATAAAACTTTCTAATTCTGAGGTTATCTGGGTTAAAGTCTGCTGTAACTTGCCTCAGTTGTCATTTTACCATTTTGAGTATGCCTTTGTTTACTAGACTTAAACTTCTAACTTGTTTTTCCAGCTTACAAACTTTAATTTATTCATCTTAGAGCTGCAAGGATATCCTTGATTTTGCTTTTATTTAATATCTCTTACTTCTATTTCCACATCTGGATTTCCTTGGATTTTTTATTAAATATTAGAGTTGACATTCCCTGCAGTGAATTGATAAAAAAGAAAAATTTAGTGTAGAAATTAAGAAGCCTTGTTTCTCTTCTGTTAATGCCATGCCACTTTATCACCATAATAGGAAAAATTACATTTGCATAAAGTCATCTTAAGTCCTACAAAAAAAAGCAACCACACTGGCATATAGTGTTTTAGCCATGCCTTGCCTAATGACAGCTATGTGTTCTGAGAAATCCATCACTGCTTTTGTCATTGTGTGAATATTATAGAATATACTTTCACAAACTAAGGACTACAACATTAAATAGGCAATAGAATCTTATGGAACCACTCTTGTATGCATAGTCCATCCTTTATTGAAATGTCATTATGTAGCATATGACTGTATTTTGTGGGGAGGTAATATTAAACTTCTGACAAATAATTTTGGACATGAATATGCAGTGTCTAAAATCTAAACAATTCTGCTTTTAATATGAAAATACTTGATGAATTGAATTATGAGGCAGGTAATAGTAAAAAGAAAGCGTGCAACCTCAGACGTCACTTTACAGTTACTATTTGTTCTGCCTTCACTTCAATATTAGCTTTCCCTCTAGTCAATGTGATATTAGTTAACTTTGAAGATAATAACTCCTTAAAATTACATTTTCCAATTTTTCAAAGCACTTTTATGCACTGGTGATGCATATACAAATAAATATAGTTACATTTTTTCAGAATACAGAAATGGTCACTTTCCAAGAGTCTTACTCCTACATCATTAGAAAAAGGCCTCAAAGATTATTAATCCATGAGTATTGTTAATATTGAAAATCATAGGCTACATTTGTATAAGGAAATCTGGAATATATTCTCTTACATGTTATACCTGGAGTCCATTTTCTAAATATTCTTTAAGTTTTCTCTGAGTATGAGTAGGTTAAAAGTATAGCAAACTAGTGTCAGAGAAATAACTGTGACACATTTTATCCAGGGAGAAATTAAAGAGTTGAAGCCACTACATTCCAAAATAGAAAAGGCATTGGGAAAATATTTTTCTTAGAAGGAGTGATTGCTTTTTGTTTTTGTCTTTTCTGTTCCTTATTTTAAATGTGTAACATGAAACTACTCTTTACTTTAAGAATCTATATGGTTAGTTGTTTCTACCTCCCAATATACTTTACCCCTTTTACTAGAATTTTCTTTCTTAACTTCCATGCTCTGAACCTCTGTCAGACTTGACCCCATTATTAGCAGTAAATCAAAAGTAGGTCAGTGTTCTTGTTTCCCCCACAGCTCATATCTGGGTTTTCCCTGCTCATAATCCTGACAATAGGGGACTTAAATGGTGTCCCTTTATTGGCATATCTAGTGTCAGTCATTCCCTATTCTGAGTTGATAATTGATCAAGTAAATTAAAATGGGCAAGTGGATATAGTGGGTTTAAAAAATATCCATCTGTTCTGGATTTTCTTTTGCTTTGGAGAAGCCAGAAAGGCTAGGAATTAGTGACTGGTTTAGTCTTCTCTCGCTGTTGGCAGCTGACAGATGTACTGATGAAGTGATAATGAACTCCAAAGTCTGCTCTACTGGCTGGGTGGGAAAGGAACCCAGACAGCAAGCATGCCTCTCTGGAGCCTGCCAAAATTTTTGCTCTTTAATAGAATTCACTTCAAGGAGGTTAACAGGTACAATTTCCTGGATGCATATCAGAAGTATAATTTATCATTCATGGATACCAAAGAGTGTATAATTTTCAGTATAGCAAATAAGAGGTCTTAGTCTCTATCACTCTGGTAATTTCAGTAAGAGAGTAAGCATTAGAAGCAGGGCCGGAATACAGAGTTCATTTTAAAAGAAAATCTTTTTTTCTTTCCATTGAAATTATTATATCTCATATAAAATATGCCAAATTAGACATTGAAAGTCCTGTTTGATTTCTAGCATGTTTTCTGACAGTCTTAAACTTAATTGGAAATGATCTCAATACTTACATTTAATCTTTTAGTTTTGTTTTTCATTATGAATGTTAGTAAATCTCCCATTGTTCCAAATTCAGTTTAAGCTTTCACTGCCCTTTTTGATGGGGCTAGGTATCACAACAGTGAAGTGCTTACAGATCTTTTCACCACCACCCACCTTCATGTATACTCCATTGGTAGTGGCCCCTCAAACAGCTGTGCAGGAGGATTGGTACCAGGACCCTCCCTGATACTAAAATTCATAGATGCACAAGTCCTTTATATAAAATGGAGTAATATTTACAGATGATCTGGGCCCATTCTCCCATAAACTTTAAATCATCTCTAGCTTGCTTATACCTAATACAATGTAAATACTAGGTAAACAGTTACTATACTGTATTGCTTAGGGAATAATGACAAGGAAAAAAGTCTGTACAAACTAAGTACAGACAGTTTTTAAAAATATTCTCAAACTGCAGTTAGTTGGATCTGCCAATACAGATGCCACAGATATGGAGAGTCCACTATAATTTTATAACCCATACAGTAGGCAGCTTAATGTGAATGTACAAAATGTTTTTAGATTAATTACTGAAAGTGTGCTAAACATGGAATATCAATAAATTTTGAAAAACTTTAAAAATCATCAATTATAATACATTCCTGTTTGTTGAATCTTCATAAAGAAGTTTTTCAGCTTCCCTTTTCAATATTAGGCAGAACTTGAACTTTGGAAAGTTTTAAGGAATCTCATTATTATTCCCATTCAGGTTTGTCTTTGTCTTTAACTGGAAAGTGGTCCGGCACTTTAATAAGGGAGAAACAGAAAACCACGTGTTTAATAGGCATTAAGAATAAAAGCAGAGGGGTTGGGATTATGGCTCCATGGTAGAACACTTGCCTGGCATGTGTGAGGCACTGGGTTTGATCCTCAGTACTACATACAAATAAATAAACAAAATAAAGGTATAAATTTTAAAAAGAATAATGCAAAATGTGTCAACATTCCAGAGTCTGTATTGTACAGATGAGTATTGCCAAACTGTCAAGGCCTTTCCTGTTTAGCTTCTCTTGATGAATTTCGAGGAACTTCTAGTGCACTGTTGTTAACTAGATTAGAGGGTAAAAAAAAAAAAAAAAATTCTAAGAGTTTGTGTGACCAGAGGTTTGGTTAAAGTTATTAATTTTGTCATTTCACCATTGAGTTGGCTTTTGTGTCTTACTGTATTGAACTAGAGTTTTCTCTGCTGTAGGAATAAAAACCATTAGAAGCCATGACAACTGATTTCATTGATAAGCTTAATAATAAGCACATTTCAAAAGATTTCAAATTTAACATTAGACAAATTGGAGAAGAAAAAATGTATATATTTTAGCTTCTTTCAGTTCCATTTGCTGTAATTAGCTATTTCAAGAGTTCCAGTACTTTTAATTGACCATACCAATCATTTATTCCTCTTTTCTGAGAAAAAGCTAAACAAATGTGTGTGTGGACACAGAAGACAAACTTAAGGATTATAGTTTTGACTCCACATTTTTTCTTTCATGAATATAGTTTATCTTTTATCTCTAATGCACTGACTTTCCTTTTTCATTTTTCCAAACCTGCTAGCTGGTTTTATTGTTTCATTTCTTTATTTGGTCTTTAATTGTTAACATTATATTCAATCATTTCAGTTTGATACTTGTTTTTTGGTTTCATATATACAAACTCATGCTGAAATCAAACCTGCTTGTGGTATAAAACTGCCACTCTTCTACTTAGATATTTATGATCTAGCAACTAATTACACCTTTGCAGAAAATGAGTCAAAGTTAGTGTTAGTAGTAGTCCTAGAAATATATTTTTATTTCTTTTCCTTAAAGATGCCAGAATATTCTAAAAGTTTATCTCTGAATCCTTACTTCCTGAAAATAAGGTAGAAAAATCCTCACAGTACTGATTTGTGGTTCTCTGTCAAAATGAAACAAGGTAGAAGTCAACACAGTTTACTCAAATCACACAAACTAAAAAGGAATAAGCCAGAATCTGGTCTAACAATACTTGACCTCTCAGGTTGAATAATTGAGTGCCTTAAATTCCATTATTCCACCTGAACTGTTTATCAAATGATAATTCTTCCTCAGATTTGTAATAATTCTGAATCCTTAACACTGAAGACCTTCATAATAAAAGCTAACCCTTTGAAGCAAAAAGACATTTCATCTATGTCAAAAAGGGAGCAAACTAAGTTTGAATCCTGCCTGGTGATGCCATTTCCAAATTATACTTAGTCATTCTTTATCAAAGCCAAAAAAATGATAGGAAAAAAGTTGGAGACTATATGCCATAATTCTTTGTGTTAGAAAGGTGATGTTTTAGATATACAGAAGAAAGTCTCCCTTGAATTTTGATAGGAATTGCTTATAAGGACAAGTTAAAAACTCTGTATTTTTTAGTTTCTCTTTATGGATAATTCATAGGATATTTTCTTTCATCAGTGAAATTCATTATTATTCTCTCTTAAAAATTAAGGTTATATTGGACTGGGGATGTGGCTCAAGTGGTAGCACGCTCGCCTGGCATGTGTGGGGCGCTGGGTTCGATCCTCAGCACCACATAAAAATAAAAAAAAAAGATGTTGTGTCCACTGAAAACTAAAAACATAAATATTAAAAAATTCTCTCTCTTTCTCAAAAAAAAATTAAGGTTATAGATTGTAAAACAAAAGTAGAATTTCTCTCTACATGTCTTTCTCCAAAATACAGAGTGTGAATAGCCACATTATTCCAAGCTCAATTCTGTACAAACATTAACTATATTTTTTAATAATGTCAAATGCCTGTAAGTAGTATGTAATAAGTTAACTTATATCCTAGTAGGCCTGAGGCATTTCAGTTGGTGATAAATACATGTCCTAGCATGTTATCTCCTTAACAGTCAATAGTTCATAAATTCTTTCTTTTCTGTTTAACTCTTTTTATATCTAATGTTGAAAATCTACACAGTTTAAACTTATTTCATCTCCCATCTCCCTTTTATTGCAAGGGTGATGATGGTGCTGGGACTGAACCCAGAGCCTCATGCATACAAAGCACAAGCTCTATCACTGAACTATACCATCAGCCCCTTCATCTCCTATTATACTGGATTCGTTTTGGTTCTGAATCTTATGTCTTGAAGTTACTAATTGCTACATTAATTCAATTTTATTTTTTAGAGAGAGAGTGAGAGAGAGAAAATTTTTTAATATTTATTTTTTAGTTCTTGGCGGACACAACATCTTTGTTTGTATGTCGTGCTGAGGATCGAACCCGGGCCGCACGCATGCCAGGCGAGCGCACTACTGCTTGAGCCACATCCTCAGCCCCTTAATTCAACTTTACAACCTTGTGATTTGAGGGCCAGATAACTCAGAGAAGAAAATAGTAAGACATTTCTACTTAAGTGATTAAAATGATTTTCATGTGTTTGTGGACCCACTAGAGTTATTTAGAAATCATTTAGAGTCCTTTTATTCCCACGGTTATATAGAATTTAATTATTTTCAGACCCCAAATACATTTTTGTATAGAAGTTGTTTACATTGCTTGACAGTGACAATTATCGTTGCTTCTTTTAATTATCTTGATTTTCTTCCTCAAAAGGTTTCTTTTTCTCTCCCTTAACGTTACTGGCCCCCATGAGTTCATTTGTAACTCTTTTCTCCAAATAATTTTATCTGATGTCTGGTGACATCAAATACTATCTATAAGTACTGGTTACTTCCTAATACAAACACACAGGTAGTTTACTCCAGTCCACATCTTTCTTCTAGGCTCTCGACCTATGTATCATCTTTTAGCTGAGCATTCCACAAACAATCTCAACATGTCTAAAATTATGCCCATTATTTTCTTTTAGGAAAACACTCATCAGTATTTTCAGCATCAATAAATGTAATCCGTTCATTCAGTTGTTCAAGCCAGAAACTATTGCATATTCCTAACTACTTTCTTTCTTTTGCCTCCTATAGCTGTTTCAATCATATAGCCTATTGATTCAAACTTTGAAATATATCTTTCACATCATTTTATTTTTCTCCCCTTAGGAATTATTCTGATAATTTATCACTTTTGTTTTTGCAGCAACATTTTAGCATTTTAACCATTTGTGTTCTTAAGCCAGTTCTTTCCTTCTCTTTCTTCCAGGTTAATACTTTTAAAACATATATATGTCAATTATTTCCCCTTAAATTTTTCCAAAGTCTACTTGCTTGTTACTTTTATTATACAATTTAGGCTCCTTAGCATGGTATTGAAGGTTCTTCATAATCTCACTCCTTCCCATTGTTCCCCGTACTCTGACCCTTATCACCTTACTTTTATCCTTTCTCTTTCCTTCCACACTTCTCTCTCACTACCTCCCACTCTTCACCCCCTCATGTCTTCATCTCTCTTCCTCTATCCCTCTCTCTCCCCACTTGCACTACTTCAGTTCAAATCCTACTTCTTCCAGGAAGAATAATACTATAGCAGGACATCACTCCTTTCTGAGTTTGCTTAGAAACTTTCATTACTTGTCATTTTTCACCATGAATTAAAGCCATCTGTGTACACGTTTTCTTTTCTATTGAATTAAGAATACCTTGAGCCAATGGTAGTCACTGTCTGCATGCTGGCAGTAAAACTGTAACTAGGACACTCTCTGCTCCCAAAGAGACAGGAAGGCTCCTTGTCTTTTGCATTCTTGGAACTCCTCAGAGCTCATTTGACAAATGAGTAAGTGTCTATTTAAAAGTTAGTTTGGTGCAGCCAATATAAAAAGCAGTTTGGAGATTCCTTGGAAAACTGGAAATGGAACCACCATTTGATCCAGCTATCCCTCTCCTCAGTCTCTACCCAAAGGACTTAAAAACAACATACTACAGGGACACAGCCACATCAATCTTTATAGTAGCACAGTTCACAATAGCTAAACTGTGGAACCAACCTAGATGCCCTTCAGTAGATGAATGGATAAAAAAAAAATGTGACATAGATACACAATGGAATATTACTTAGCAATAAAAGAGAATAAAATCATGGCATTTGCAGGTAAATGGATGGAGTTGGAGAAGATAATGCTAAGTGAAGTAAGCTAATCCCCAAAAAACCAAATGCCTAATGTTCTCTCTGATATAAAGAAGCTGATAGATAGTAGGGTGAAGGCGGGGAACAAGGAAGGAATAGATAAACTCTAGATAGGGCAGAGGGGTGGGAGGGGAAGTGAGGGTGAATGGAGTTAGAAATGATGGTGGAATGAGATGAACATCATTATCAAAACTACATGTATGAAGACATGAATTGGTATGAATATACTTTGTGTACAACCAGAGATATGAATAATTGTGCTCTCTATGTGTAATATGAATTATAATGCATTCCACTGTCATGTAGACTTTTTAAAAAGGGAAAAAAAGTTAGTTTGGGGGCTGGGGTTGTGGCTCAGTGGTATAGTGCTGGCCTAGCATGCATGAGACACTGAGTTCGATCCTCAGCACCACATAAATATAAAATGAAGACATTGTGTTCGCCTTTAAAAAAAAAAAAAAGACTAAAAAATAAATTTAAAAAAAATGTTAGTTTGGGGCTGGGGATGTAGCTCAGTGGTAGAGCACTTGCCTAGCAATGCACAAGGCCCTGAGTTCAATCCACAACACTGACAAAACAAAAATAAAGAAAATAAAGGTAAGTGGGTTTATATATATATATATATATATATATATATATATATATATATATATTAGAAAAAGTTACATTTTTTTCTCAATTTTCAATATAAATTTATCTAATATATAATACCCACATATATTTAATGATAGCCTTCTGTAAATGAAATTCTGTTTAGAATGCAAAAAAATACACTAAATACAATAATATTTTTTGTTTTATATTTTCCAAATATTTATCATGTTAAGTTACAGAAGCCTCACAGCAGCCTGTGAGAGAGCTGCCTTCATTATATTCATTTCATAGTTGAGGAAACTGAAGCTGTAATAAAGTCAGCCATTTCCTCAATTATACTAATAAATGGGAAGGAATGTTCCATAATCTTGGTTTCATTTTGCCACCTACTGTAGCTCTTCTGGGTCCTACCTACTTGGGGAAGGGAAAAATATGAATAATTAAGATACCAAAAAAGTGGATATTGAAGTAATTCAGGAAAGAAATATTGGATTAGGGTTATGTCAGAGGTGGAAGATGAAGAAATATTAAGGCAGTTTCATGAACAGAAGATTTAATGATAATGGGATATGTAGAGTTTGAAGAAAGGGAGGAGTTAAAAGATGATTTAAGCTAAAAGCTCATGGGGCTTTTGACCTCAGTTTTCTAGTGTGCTTAGTTTCTACTTTGAAGAAATTCTGGAGAATAGTTTAACAATTCTCAGTGGAAGAAAATTATAAAAGCTGAGGTAGGGATAGTTAAACCCTAGAATCTGCAACAATGGATTTAACCCTGTAGTTTTAAGCAGTGTTTGTTTTGTGACTAAGAACCAATATCACCTGTTACATTGCTAGGAACAACAACTTTACTTTTTACTGGACCAATACTTTCTGTTATTTTCTCTTGTGATACATATAAGAAACATAATATATGACAATGCTGAAAAATCAAATAGTACAGAAAGACATATAATAAAAAATAATAATATTCTTACTTTTTATCTCCTAGTTTTACTCACTAGATGAATTATTCCTTTTCAGGTTAAGTCATCATTCTAAATTTTAGACTCAGAAGTTTAAGATTATTTCTTGAACTTAGATTGCTGCCAGCCTCTCCTTACTCTTTCTCCCAATTTTCATTATTTTTTAATTGTTATTTTAGTATACCTTTTTGTTACCTTTGTATCTTTTAAATCATACACTCAAAACTCTAAATTTCCACTTGGAGATGTAGATCAGTGGTGAAGTGCTTACCTTGCATGCACAAGACCTTGGAGTTGGTCCCCAGCACTGCAAAAGAAAATAAATAAGTATATTTTTTAAAGCCCTAATTTCTGTTTTGTCAGTCTCTCTTAGGCTCACTGAGTGGTCACTATATAAAATAAGATTATCAGTTATCAATACTTCTACCCTTATTGCCACTTTTTCTTTCCCCCCCTCAGTTTGGCTTCTGGCTTATGGACAGTTAAGTTCTATTTTTTACTAATTTACATGAGATATGTACCAATGCTTAACAGCTCATTTTGTTCTTCTTTTTTGGAAAAATTATTATCTATTTGAAATATTTTTCCTATTCTCTATATAGAATTCTTTTCTTCTGTAGCTCCTAGTAAGCTTATATTAGAGTTTGAGACATTTTTACATATCTCTTAATTTCTTTTTTCTGTTTTATGTTGCTTCATCTCTCTCTTTTGTGTTCTGAGTAAATTCCTCTTTCTTCCAATTCACTGATTCACTCTTTAGCTACATCCAATAAACTATCTCCTACTTAGTTTCTGTTTTTAATTTTAGCAACATTTGTTAATTTTTTTTTACTTAAGTATTTTACACCTATAGGTGAAATGAGTATGCTTTCAGTTCACAATGTTTTTACAAACTGGAAAACTTATGTAACCCAGTACTCAAATCAAGAAACAGAATATTATCAGTACTCCAGAAGCCTCTTTGTCCTCCCCAGTTAATAACACCTCATTTAGGTAACCACTAATCTGACTTCTGAATGCAATTGTAATTTTCTTAGTTTTGTATTATATATAAATGGATATCAAGTAAATACTCTCATGTCTTGTTTTTCTTAACCTTCCATTATAAATTTCATAAACATTTTCACATGTAGTAGTATATTGTGGGAATATACAATACAGATGTTTCTTGATTTACAATGGAGTTACATTGATTTACAATGGGGTTACATCCTGGTAAAAGCCCATTGTAAGTTGAAAATATTGTTAAGTGGAAAATGCATTTAGTACACTTAACCTACTAAACATTGTAACTTAGCTTCACCTACCCAAAATGTACTTCCATTGCTTACCATTAGGAAAAAATATCTACCCAAAATGTTTTACAATAAAGTGTAGAATATCTCATATAATTTGTTCAATACTGAAAGTGGAAAACAGTGATTATATGGGTACACATTTACACTCTCATAAAATTTTAAAAATCATTATGTTGAATTATTATAAGTGTGAGCCTGTCTGTATTTATATATCTAGCAATTCATCTATATAGGTATCTACTCACTCAAATAATTGATGGAAACATGAATTATTTATTTGGGGGTCTTATAAACAGGTACCATGAACATTTCCAGTTTAATGGTGGTTCCTGACCCAGGTGATATTAAAACTGTCACAGAGATTTATTCTGTGACATTGAGACTATTTCCTCTTTCCATGCTTTAATCCTAAAAGGTAACTGATAGGACAGGAAAAGAGTAGCTACAGATTTTAAGCCATGAATTTGGATTTGCCCTGATGCTCCATCATTGAGTAGGATTCAGGTTGCTAGCTATCCCAGCATGCACTCAGATCCAGATTCCTGCAGGCCATGGCTTTGCTCTCTCTCATAACACATTGGAGCTCTCTGGTCCATTTCTAGTCCAAAGTTGTATTTTGAGTCCAGCTATAGTTTTCCTGATCTCTGTGTTATCAGTCATTCCTATGTATTTTATGCCTCAAAGCATGAGTTTATTAAATCATTTCAACAGTTTACTAAACAATTGTCATAGAAGTATTTCTGTGAATCTGAATGTTTTCTCATGGCCTTCTGTATCTGTTTTGTAAACTGTCAAGTTTTCTTGATTGTCTGAGAAAATTAAAACCCTTTTAAAGACTTTATTTCCTGAATTGTTTCCTCTAGCCTTGGTGGTTAGATTTAGTTTTTCTTTCATTGTGGATTGTTTCACATACGACTTTGATACTTAATTGCCCATTCATATTTAAGAACTGGATTGATTGTGGTAGGTGATTGAATTGAAATTTCTTTGGTGGCATTTATAGATTTGCTTCCCAGGTAGGTCTTTGTGAAAACAGTGACTGACTTGTAGCTTTATATACAGTGGCAGAACTCATCAATTTTCTTTGGGATGAATAAATATGGGCAAAATCATCTAATGCAAAATCTATTTAATAAAAAAGTAATGTTGATGGTATTGTGCAATTTATTAAATAACTTAGTATGGAGGTTCCTACCAAGTTTGAGAAAGAAAGAACTTATTCCAGGACACTAACCTGTAAACAGTTCTAGGTTTCCCCCACATAATTTATTTACTATCTCAGGGGTTTGGGGTTTCTTTGCTTGCCTGCTTTGCTTGTTTATTATAATTACATAATATGCTGCATGTTGTGGACAAGAGAATAGGGAAATAAGGAAGAGCAGATGTTGCAACTTTGCAAAAGACTTTCAGTGAAATCTCTTGTGTCTATCTTCTCGTTCTTACCTTCCACACGTCCTACTTTTGAGTTCTAAACCTCTTTGGAGTTTTCCAGGGGAAGATCTGCTCCCATCTTTTTTATTAGCTCCCTTCTGCATGTATCCTGGATGTATCTGCATATAGTTTTATCTGTTTTGTTCATAGTCAGCCAGAAATATGTTGAATTCACTCATCTGGTGTTGACCCTCTTTCCTTTGACTTAATTCTTATGGGTTTATTTTCTATTTATATTTCTTTTATTTAATGGGTCTCCAATGAACTGGAAAAACTTCTAGAAATTAGGCAAAAAAGTATAGTCAGGAAGCTCAGGTAATTCTTACCAAGTGGTATAATTATTTCATTTCAGTTATTTCATTCAGCATACATTTATTAAATATCCCTTGGTTGCTGAATATTCTTAATTTCTAGGGATAAACAAGTGATTAACATATATAAGGATCCTACCTTATAGGGTAAATACTTAGGCATTTATTTAGAGGGGGAATAAACATATGATAAGTAAACAGAGCTGGAGGTGTTGTGCAGTGACAGAACACTTGCCTACCATGAATGTGGCCATGAGTTCCATCCCCAGCACCACAAAAAAATTAATTAAAAATAAATAAAGTACTTTTGGATAGTGATTAAGTGTCAGGAAAAAATGAGGATTTTATGATACAAAGTGACTGCTAGGGGGGTGATTCATGGTGTGGTGGGAAAAATTTTAGATGAGGAGGTTAAGGAATGCTTCTTTTAGGTTTTTCTCAATTGTTATATCCTTAAAGATGAGAAATTAGCTATGTGGCCAGTAGGGTAAGAGCATTCCAGGCAGAAGATTGTATAAATACAAAGGGTGACGGGCAGGAATCAGCTTGGCCTGTTTGAAAAACAGAAACAAGACCAGCAAGTATAAATAAGTGAAGGGATTTGTAGGAAATAAGCCCAGAAAAGCAGGCAAGACTCAGGTCATGGAATGCCTTGAAGGAATGTGGATTTTATTCTTAAGTACAATGAGAAGCTATCAGAGAATTTTAAGCAGGGTAGTGATAAGTCAAATTTACATCTTCAAAACTTATATATCTAGAATGTATCTTGTAGGTTGAGCCTTTGGCATTCTGATGGATTGGATATTGATGATGAAGGAAATGGAGGAATCAGGAATAGTTGGTTTGGGTTTGGCTTGAGTAGTTGGTCATGCATGGTTCTATGGATATTTTTACTCTTCTCTAGTACTGTCACTCTTCTATAGTGGTATCTTTGCTGGCCTAGATTTCTGAATGGCGCCACATTAGGTTCCAAGATTTCTAGTTTAAGTTCAAATGCTTAGGCATTTATTATTTTATCCCAGGGTAAGTGAAAACAGAGATACTTCCAGGTTTAGCAATATACTATGCTGCAACCAGTCCTGTCCCACCAACTGCTGATGGATTTTGCATTTATAGGATAACTCTAAATTTATAAGCAGCTTCCATAAACATAAGAAGTACACTGTTCAATCCACATAAGTGAGCAGGTTCTGCATGATTGTTTGGTCCAGGTTTCAGTCCTTACGTCAGTAATAACAAATATAGATGTTTTCAAGGATCAAGCAGGTTATATAAATTATTGAAATATGCCATGCAGACAAATAAGACACTTGGGTAAGGCAAATCCAACCCTCAGGAAGCAATTTTGATATTTTCAGTCTTTACTCCAGTTCTTTGGTGGGGAAGTAGAAAGGTTCTTTTCCTCAATATAAAAATACTACTTTTTAAACATTCAAACATTTCATAAATATTTAAAGAGGGAAATGAAAATTAAACCTAACTGAATATTTGATGTATAACTGTAGAAACTATTATTTATTTTTATATTTACATAAACATGTTTTCCTTCTTAGCAATAAATATGAAAAACTTTCTATATAAACTAATGTCAATTTATATCCCTTTTTTTCCCCCTTTGCTAGGCAAGTACTGTACCACTGAGCTACATCTCCAGCCTTTTTTAAAAGTTTATTTTAGTTTGAAACAGTTCTTGCTAAGTTGCTGAGGCTGGCCTTGAATTTTCAATCCTTCTGCCTCAGCCTCTTAAGTACCTGGTATTTGGCATGCTCCCCCATGCTCAGCTTTCATCATTTTTAATTGTAACATATAATATTCTACTCAATGAGATACCTTAAATTATTTATCTGCTCTTTTGTTAAGGATATGACATTTTAAAATTCTTATTATTTTAACTCTAAGTGATATTTGCCATTTTATTCTCTTCTTCCAGAGGAACAAATACATATTAATTTAAAACTAAGAATATTAACATTTTAATTTTCTTTTGAATGTCCATTATTTTTTACTATGGGAAATATGTCACAAGAAATGGGGAAAGTTCCCAAAGATACAAACTACATCTCAGAAATACAAATTTCCTACGAGAGAAATTCTGTTATTCATCTCAGTCATATAACTATGGATATCTAGATGTTGCTCTAGAATAAGACTTTTATAAGCTTTCTCTGTATACATTTATATATTTATATTTAACTTGCAGTTGTCTTTTTAAATTAAAAATAATTATTATAAAAAGCACACATAGGGCTGGGGATGTAGCTCAAGTGGTAGCGTGCTTGCCTGGCATGCGTGCAGCCTGGGTTCGATCCTCAGCACCACATGCAAACAAAGATGTTGTGTCTGCCAAAAACTAAAAAATAAATATTAAAAAATTTTAAAAATAAAAAATAAATAAATAAAAAGCACACATAACATCTACCATCCTAAACATTTTAAAAATATACAGTTGAGGACTGGGGTTGTAGTTCAATAGTAGAGCACTTCCCATGCATGCGTGAGGCACTAGGTTCAATCCTCAGCACCACATATAAATAAATAAAGATGTTGTGTCTGTGTACAACGTATATATGTGTACACACACACACACACACATACACACACTTGGTAGTTGTTGTAGTTTGAGTATAAAGTGTCCCCCAAAAGTGCCTGTTAATGTAGGAGTGTTTGGAGATGAAATGATTAGATGGTGAGAGCTGTAATCTAAACCAGTCCATCCTGACTGGAATGATGGGTGGTAACTGTCAGCGTGGGGTGTGGCTAGAGGAAATAGGTAACTGGAGGCATGCCCTGGAATGGTTCATCTTCTCCCTCTCTCTGTTTCCTGGCAATCAAGAAATGAGCAGTGCTTCCTCCGCACCCTTCTACCATGATGTGCTACCTCACTGTGGGCCCAGAGAAATGGAGTTGGCCTACCATGTACTAAATATCTGTCCTTATCAGGTATTGTCCTTATCAGGTATTTTAGTCACAGAAGCACAAAACTGACTAACAAAGTACTGTTCAATATATACACATTGTTGTTAAACAGACCTCTAGAACATTTTTATCTTGCAAAACTGAAATTCTGTACCCATTAAATGACTCTTCTTTTCCCAGCTTTTGGCAGCCACTCTTCTGCTTTGTGGATTCTATGAATTTGGCTACTTTGAGTACCTCTTTAAGTGGAATCATATAGTATTTGTTTTTTTTGTGATTCATTTAACTTAGCATAGTGTCCTCAATACTTATCCATGTTGTAGTATGTGACAGGACTTATTTTTTAATTAACAGGGAATTTGATGTTTTGATATCAGCGTGGCATATGTTAGGTAAATTCTGTTAACAGTTTCTTTCTGAGTCACTCTGAATGAATATTCAAAACTGTTTAAACTTTGGAAAGTTTAAAATTTACTGAATGGTAAACAGTTTGTGCCTGTCACTTCTCTGTTAGGGGAATTCATAAATGAAAGGACATACAAATAAGAAATGCTGGAGAGGATGTGAAGAAAAAGAAATACTTTTACACTGTTGATAGGACTGTAAATTAGCCACTATGGAAATCAGGATGTAGGTTCCTCAAAAAACTAGGCAGAAGAGCTGGGCTTGTGCCTCAGTGGTAGATCTCTTGCCTTGCACGTGTGAAGCTCTGGGATCAATCCTACTGTACCACATAAAATAAATAAATTAGTAAATAAATAAATTAGTAAAATAAAATAAATAAATTAGTAAAACAGAGGTATTGTGTCCATGTTCAATTAAAAAAAAAACAACTAGGCATAGAACTACCTTATGACCCAGCTATACCACTCCTTGGCATTTATCCTAAAAAATTAAAGTCATCATACAGTAATACATACATATCCATGTTTATAGCAGCACAATTCATAATAACCAAACTATAGAACCAGCCTAGGTATTCATCAACAGATGAATGAATAAAGAAAATGAATTTAAAAAGTTCTATTCAGACATAAAAAAATGAAATTACATCATTTGCAAGAGAATAGATGGAACCTGATACCATTATGTTAAGCAAAATAAGCCAAACCCAGAAGGTTAAGGGTCATATGTTTTGTCTCATATGGAAACTAGAAAGGAAAAATGAAAAGAAAGATGGGGACTGGGGGTGGATCTCATGAAAATCAAAGGGAGATCAGTTTAGGAAAAGGATCAGGAGGTGGAAGGGGAGGGGGAAGTGCTGGAGAGTGATATTGGCCAAATTATATTGTTATATCGTGTGCATGTATGAATATGTAACAATAAATCCTATCATTATGTACAACTACAATTCACCAATTTAAAAAAAAAAAACTGTGGAAAGAGAGAAATAAACAAAAGGAAGAATGGTTTAAAATGGGAGAGACTAGTGCAGAAGACTAGTAAAGGATCTATTGTATGATTCCAGTAAGGAATACTCCTGAAATTTACAAATTAAGCAAATTAAGTGTTAATGAGATAAACACCAATATCAATATCTGTTTCTTTCCCCTGTCATATATGCAATCCATACAACTCCTTTCAGTCCCTAAACTAATCAGTCCTGACTTTGGAATATTTATTAAGAAAATAGCTGTGTTTTGACATACAGGATTTGGAGCACCTGACTTAAAGGCTGTCTTTACGGCTCTTCTGGGGACCTCTCCTATATGAAACATGAGGTCAACAGAGCCCTCTGAAAACAGGTTCTATAAGCAAATAACCAATTTTTTTCATCCCTCAAAAGACAATGCCATTTGTCACACTAGTATTTCCCCTTTATATCTGTATCCCTAATACTAACATACTTCATGGGATACTCAAAATATAGCAGCTTCAGTATTCATTTTGTATTTTACATTTTGTATTTTACAATTTGGAGTTCTGCTACTGATTGTTTTGGCATGAATAACATGCCATTATGAATAAAAACGAAATTTAACTTTAACAAAAAGGAAATTTTAGCTGGGCCCAATGGTGCACACCTATAATCCCAGCAGTTAGAGAGGCTGAGGCAGGAGGATCGAAAGTTAAAAGGCATCTCAGTAATGGCAAGGTGCTAAGCAAATCAGTGAGACCCTGTCTCTAAGTAAAATACAAAACAGGGCTGGGGATGTGGCTCAGTGGTTGAGTGCCCCTGAGTTCTATCTCCAGAACCCCCCTACCCAAAAAAATAGCAGTAGCCTGAAGCTCTAGGGTCCAATTCCTAGACCTCAAAAAATTAAAAAAAAAAAAATTTAGTAGAATGTTTCTTTATCATAAAGGAGAATTCTGAAGCTATCTCTCCCAAGGTTAAGAGATTAGGGTCATGTTTAACAACAAAACCTTTTTTTTTTTCTTATAATTTTTACAGTGCCGGGGATCAAACCCTGCATCTTACTGCATATTAGGCATGCACTGTACCACAGAGCTACATCCCTATCTTTTCTTTTAATCAGTATTAACTAGCTCCATACTCTAAAAAAATGAAATTAAGACTACTTCTCTCCAACTTTTAAAGATACATTTTGTTTTAGCTTTGCCAAGGTTTATAACATTTGTTTCATAACTCATTTTAAAAATTCTAAATTTACTCAGTCTGGATTCAACATTTAAATTAATTGTTTATCATTTTTACCATATTTTTCTATCTCTAAATTGGTTTAATTCATCTTTTTGTTTATCAAATTATATTTTTAATTGGCTTTTTTCAGGAAAGACTTAATGGATACTGAATATGCTTTTTACTTTTTGTTTTTGCCTGATTGATAGTGTCTGTTTGCCATTTACTTGAAGAATAACAACTTGTCATGAAATTCTTAGGTGTGTTTCCTCTCATGTAGAGTAAGTGAATGTTCCCATCCCTACCATATCTGAAACTTACTTGCTTACATCTAAGGAAGAGCTAAGAAACTGAGAACTTACTTTAGTCTTCTTTTCTTTAGCCTGAGAGATGTTGTAGCAGGGGCAGTGCTCAGCTAAGGCCATGCACAGTCTTTGTGGAAGGACTTGACTCAGGGTTTTTTTCCTTGAATTTGATAAATACTGTGTATTCATCCTGGCCAAGGTGAGTAGGGTTCAAATCATTTGCAAAATTCTTCAGGAATAACTAGGAAATGATGTAGTATTCCTTGCCTGTACCAAGGCTACTATAGATGAGCATTTTCTACTGATTTTCATTTCTTAAACTGATAATTCACTCTTTCAATTCTTTATCCTTCTTTCTCCAAATTTGGGAATATTATTGGTAATTCTCACAAAATCATTCCCTTACTTCTGATCTCAGTTTGTTTGGAACCACCTTTGACCCAGCTATCCCTCTCCTTGGTCTATATACCCCAAGGACTTAAAAACAGCATACTACAGGGTCACACCCACATCAATGTTTATAGCAGCATAATTCACATAGCTAAACTGTGGAGCCAACCTAGATGCTCTTCAGTGGATGAATGAATAAAAAAAAATGTGGCATATATACACAATGGAATTTTACTCAGCAATAAAAGAAAATAAAATCATGGCATTTGCCAGTAAATAGATGGCGTTGGAGAAGATAATGCTAAGTGAAGTTAGCCAATCCCAAAAAAAACAAATGCCGAATGTTTTCTCTGATATAAAAAAGGCTGCTCAGAGTGGGGTAGGGAGGGGGAGCATGGGAGGAATAGATGAATTCTAAATGGGGTGGAGGGGTGGGAGGGAAAGGGAGGAGGCAGCGTATTAGCAAGGATGGTGGAATGTGATGGGCATCATTATCCAAAGTACATGTATGAAGACACGAATTGGTGTCAACATACTTTATATACAACCAGAGATATGAAAAGTTGTGTTGTATATGTGTAATAATAATTGTAATGCATTCCACTGTCATTTATTTTTTAAAAAATCAATTTAGGGGCTGGAGTTGTAGCTCAGTGGTTGAGCGCTTCCCTTGCATGTGTGAGACACTGGGTTCAATCCTCAGCACCACTTAAAAAATAAATAAATAAGATGAAGATATTGTGTCCATCTACAATTTAAAAAATTTTTGTTTTAAAAATTAATTTAAAAACAAAAAAAAGTTGAAATTGTGATCTTTTTCTTATCTGGTTGCTACAGGTGAATGTTTTTTAGTGCATTATTTATTTTAAGTATTGAGGAGAAACTTTTGTAATTACCACCTTTAGAGATAACTGCCATATTTAATTTTAAAGCCTACAAGTTCATTCTATATAAATGATCCAGGGTGCTGTAGCATACCACTATGTCACAAATAGGTTTCAGGTGTGTGCCAAGAGCAAGGTCATCTTTTTAGCTCAATTTTCCATACATCAAATAATTTTCTATGTGTTCCATAATATAAAGAGTGTCAGAAACACTAAATTAAACCTCATGACCTAAATCCACAAGTTTGTTTGTATTTTTTAACAAAATTTACCTTGGTTATGGAATTGCCAGGGATGTTTCTACACACTTTTCCTTTTCTTTTGGTTCTGGGGTTATAATAATTAAAAGTAGGAATTAAGGATTATAATTGCTGGTTCTGTATAATTCTTTATTTTTGTTTCTTAAAGCTATGTACTTTACGTGTTTGCATAACATGGTGATATCAAAAATTCACTACAAGTTTGTTCATTCAATAAGTGTTTATTGAATACCTATATTAGGTGCCAAGGAGGAACATATATAAACAATGGTACATCCTGATCAACTTCAAATATGGAAGCATATACATAAAGCTGCTTTTTATGGCCACACTGTACCATTCACCCATTGGCTGTAATCGAAGTTGTGATGTACAGTTGATCCTGAAAGTATTGTGTATAAAAGTAGCACAGAATTCTGGCTTTGCTCAAATTATCTAAGACATAAAGGGAGATAAAGAATTAATGATAAGGGACAGCTTCTACAAGGATGTGCTATCAAAAAAGGATTTTAGTGAGACCCTTTCTCAAAATAAAAAACAAAAGGGGCTGAAGATGTGTGTGGCTTAATGGTTGAGTGCCTCTAGGTTCAATCCTCAGTACCAAAAAAAAAGGATTTAAAAGCTGAATAGAGGTTGATAGCACATTTGAGAGTCACAAGTAACTCAGTAATATTAGAGGATAAATTAAAATGAGGAATGACAGAATTTAAGACTAAAGAGGGATAATCATAGCCATGGAGGACTTTATATGTCATGCTGAGCTGAGATTTTTATCCTGTGTATTGGTTATTCATTGCCATATGGCAAAATTCCCCAGTCTTAGTGACTTAAAACAACATTTCCTGCCTCATAGTTTCTGATGGCCAGGGTTCAAGAACCATGTAGGTATATGCTTGTGACCCAGGATCTTGCATGAGATCACTGTTAAAGTGTCTACTGGGGCTGCATACCTGAAACTTAATGATGACAGTAGCCTTCCTTATTCAATCTGGGCACTGATTGGTATTGAGAGGAGTCCTTGCTTCTTCACTGGCTGTTTGTAGGAGGCCTTTTTTTCCTCACTTCATGAGCCCCTCTGTTGGGCTGCTCATAGCACAGCCCCTGGCTTCCTACAGAACAAGTTACCCAAGAATGAGACAACACCTAAAACAGAGGCCACAGAGTCTTTATAAACCAATCTCAGATGTGAGATACATCACTCCTGCTGTGTTCTATTTTCACACACCAATGCTGGTATGTTGTAGGAAAAGGCTATAAAATACTAGATTGTATTATTGGGGCTCATATTGGAGGCTGGCTACCCTATTCTAGAAGAGATAAAAGAGTTGCTAAATATTTTGAAGTGATACCCATCTTGCATTTCAGATATATGACACTAGAGATAATTTAGAGAATGAGATGTAGAGGGAAAGATAAGAATTAGGAAAACACTGGGAATTCGGAGTTGTTGAGATCTGAGCTAAAGCAGTGCTAATGAGGTTTAAGAGATTTTTGAGAAATATTTAGGAGACAGAAAAGGCATATTGGTTATTAATTGAGTGTGGTATATTAGGAAGTGGAACAGTTAGGGATGACTGTTAGATGACTAGGAAGTGACTGGATGATGACGCTTCTGATTTTATCACTGAATTCATCCATTATGGGTTCATAATTGAATGGTCTTTTGGGAGGTGGTGAAAATTATAGATGGGGCCCAGTTGGAAGAAGTTGGTTGCCGTAGTATATCTTGTGTCTGGCCCCTTCTTCACTCTCTGTTTCCCAAATGCCATGAGGTGAACAGTTCTAACTGTCAAGTACTCCTCAACATGATGTTCTGCCTTACTCCAGGCCCATAGCAATGAGACCAAGCAGCCATGAAAACCTTGAACCAATAATAACTCTTTCCTCCTTTAAATTGATTTTCTCACATATTTTGTCACAGCAACAAAAAGCTAACTAACACACCTAGTGACGTCTGACCAATATACATGGTCTGCCATTGCCTTCTCCTAGTTTGAATGTCCTCTCTAGCAAGATACAGATGCAAGAATTAAGCCAGGTCATTAACAAGGAATATGTGTGCTGTTGCTGTCTCTGGAAGTTTAATGTTTGCTCATGATAGAGCTTTGTTACTGAAACTTTAGGAAACTTGTTAGACTGTATAGTCAACCATGAAGAATCAGCTTAAGAAAAAAAAATGTGTAATATATCACAACATACCACAACATGATTCCTGTACCACACAAGATTTCCCTACTCGGGATCTGTAGAGACCTCTGCCCCTTAAGTTGCATGAGAGATCTCATTGTCATCAAAGTGTCATTTTGGGAGTAGTTGCTGAGAATTCTCAATCATTTCTTTCCTCTCTATGATTCATTGGAAAGCATTGAGCCTTGAAATGTTTTATCATTTTATTGTTGCAGTTTATACTGACTTTCAATTGCCAAGCTTAAATTTCTGAACACCTCCGTGTTTCATTGATTTGGAAAGATGTGGAAAGGCACGTGAGCTAGACTCCTTATATTTTCTTTTCCTGTTGTAAAGGAATAGAATAACACACTGTTTTTTGTGTGTGTCTATTGCTGGCCACATGTGCACAAAATGTATGCATCAAGACTTTGGCTGAATAAAGTAAATTTGCTTCAGATGTATCCAAGAAGACCAGGGCATTGGAGTCACTTCCTTGGTTTTAATAGAGTCCCAACATGCTTTTTCTCAGGATTCTACAAGAAGAAGCATAAAATAATATTAGTACATGACTGGTCTTTGGCTTCAGTAAATCCATAAAGTGAGATTGATTAGGATTTTGTCTAGCTAAAAACAGTCTGAGATCTTGGCCTTAAAGGAGTTCTTTTTGATACCTAGGAATGTGGTTTTATTTGTTTTAGCCACTTTAAGCATTTTATTCAAACAGTTGAGAACATGAAAGGTAGCTTGGTGATTATTCTTAAGAGCTTAGAGTAAAAAGCCCTGAGCAGTTCAACAAACATATAACCTTTACAACTGGTTCTATTTCCAATTTTCCTAAACAAGATTATGGAGCTATTGCCAATCTTGGTTTAAGGTATATATCATCTACGTAAATAGTTCTGACTGCATGTGTAGGTTCTAGCCCTGAGACCGCCTTGGCAGCTTGGTCTGCAGAATCACTATCTAGTGCTCCTTATTGAATTATCTAGTGGGAAAGCTTTCTTATTTTGATGCCAAAAGGAACTCTTCTTGGTAATGAGTTTTAAAGAATAGAAAAAGGACTGAGGGAAATTTGACCTGGGGAATATTATTTTCTTCAGTTGGAAAGTAAAGTCAGGGAAAAACAGAAGACAATGGAGATAAGAAGATGGGATGCATTATATTCATTCTGTAGTTCTGCCACCATAATAATTCACTCAGAAGATACTCATTTTGAATTTAGTATTTAGTGTTAAAAGTAACAGGCCTGGGGCAAGTCCAGGCCATCCCTGAGAAACAGTGATGAGTTAAGACCTATTGTATTTTTTAAGTGGTTTCAGGGCTGCCCAGGTGTCCTGATTTAAAGGCTGCTTCTTGAGTCAGGAAATTGTACTTGTTCTAAGGTTTACTGTAATAAAGTATACAGTCCTAGGGGATGGTACTGCTGGCTCCATGAATCACTTCACAGACTAGCTGTACTGACCCAAGTCCCATGATTTATTAATGCCATACCACAGTAGGAATGGCAACTATGTAAGCCACACATGGTCTCTGGGATGGCTCTTTATGGATTTACAGCAGTTTCCCAAGTAAAGTGAGATAGGACAGAGCCACAGCAGCTCCTGTCACATTCAAGAGTTCTCTTCCTCCTGTATGGGACTTAAGCTCTAGAGCGTCCTTCTTATAATGTAGCCTTGGGTTTTCTATGACCTGTTTTAGTTCATACACTCTGATGTGTTTGCTTTTAAAAACAAACACACAAACAAACAAAAAACCTCTGAGATGTGGTCTAGTACTCTTGTCACTAATATTTTCTTTTGGATATATTTGTTTTAGATGGTAGCTCATAAGTTTTTCAAGCAATTTTTTATGTTTCAGGAATTACCACACTGTACTAAGCCTCTGATCAGTCACCCTCTTTTGTATCTACATTATGATTGCCAGTACTGTATTGCAATGATAAGAATTCCTACCTACCTTTTTAATTTCATTGGACTCCTCAGTACTAATAAGGAGATTCTATTAAAATTGCACTTAGGATTTATCTGGAATAGTCAGATTTTGAGCTGCCAAAGTAGACAACATAATAAATTTTTATTTTAACTTGCATGAAATAACCTTTCTGTTTTTTTAAAATATATTTTTAGTTGTAGATGGACACAATATCTTTATTTTATTTATTTATTTTCATGTGGTTCTGAGGCTCAAACCCAGTGCATCACACGTGCTGGGCAAGCATTCTATCACTGAGCCACAAGCTCAGTCCCGACCTTTTCTGGTTTTGATCAAACTTTATTTTTAGATAACTGTAGATTCACATTTCATTGTAACAAATAATATAAGGAGATCCCATGTACTCATTAGCCATTTCTTCTCTCCCCTCCCCCATGGTGACATTTTACAAAACCAGATGTAAGATTGTATACAAAGTCACAACCAGTATGTTGACATTGATAGAGTAAAGATGTAGAGAATTTCACAAAGATTCTTTTTTGTAGGTATACCCACTTCCCTCTCCCTATCGCTTCCTCATCTCTTGGCAAACACTGATATCTGTTCACTATTTTTATTATTTAAAAAATGTATATAAGGGGCTGGGGATGTGGCTCAAGCAGTAGTGGGCTCGCCTGGCATGTGAGGGGCTCTGGTTTCGATCCTCAGTACCACATAAAAATAAATGAATAAATAAAGATGTTGTGTCCACCGAAAACTAAAAAATAAATATTTTTTTAATTAAAAATAAATAAATAAATAATGTATATAAGTGGAATTCTGCAGTATGTGATCCTTTTGGATTGGCCTTTTTTACTCTATAATTCTCTGGATTCTCATCTAGGTTGTTGCAGCTATAAGCAGGTAATTCCTTTCTATTATTGAGTGATATTCTATGGTTTGAATGTACCACAAATTTAACCATTTATCTGTTTTTAAAAATTTTTTATTTGTTTTAATTAGTTATACATGACAGTAGATTGCACTTATATACTTTGATATATCATACATAGATGGGATATAATTTCTCATTTTTCTGAGAAATTATATCCCATCATAGAATCACATTGGTCATACAGTCACATACATACATAAAGTAATAATATCTGTTTCATTCTACTAGCTTTCTACTATCCTCACATCCCCAGCCTTCCCTTCCTTTCACTTCCCTCTACATAATCTAAGGTAATGCTATTCTTTTTTTTTTTTTTTGCATTATAATTCTTCTTTTTTTTTAATCTTCATTTTATTTATTTTTATGTGGTGCTGAGGATCGAACCCAGGGCCCCGCACATACCAGGCGAGCACTCTACCGCTGAGCCACAATCCCAGCCCCGCATTACAATTCTTAATACATATATATACCACAATTTTTGTATCTCTGTTTGTATATAAAATATTTTGACACCCAATTCAAGTTTTCATACATGTATTTTGTATAATGATGTCCATCACATTCCAAACCATTTATCTGTTGAAGGACATCTGGGTAGTTTACAGTCTGTAATAATTGCAAATAAGGTTTTGTGTAAATCTAAGGTTTCATTTTTCTGGAATAAATTCCCAGGATCATATTTAATTTTTAAAGAAACCGACAAACTCTTTTCTACATGGCTATATCATATTACCTTACAAACATCATTGTATGGATGATTCTGTTTTGCCATGTTCTCAGCAGCATTGGGTGTTGTTGCTATTTAACTATTCTAATAGATATATAGTAATATCTCATTATGGTTTTAATTTGCATTTACCTAATGAGGAAAATGTTGAACATCATGTGCTTATATCTCTTTTGCCCATTTTCTAATTGGATTGCTTGATTTGTTTGTTTTTACTGTTAAGGGTTTTTTTAATTTTATAATTCTCTTTCCTTTTTGAGAGAGAGAGAGAGAGAATTTTTAATAAATAAATATATTTTAATATTTATTTATTTAGTTCTCAGTGGACACAACATCTTTGTTTGTATGTGGTGCTGAGGATCGAACCTGGGCCCGCACACAAGTACGCTACTGCTTGAGCCACATTCCCAGCCCCTTTACTGTTAAGTTTTGAGAATACTTTATATATTCTATACACTACTTTTTTGTCAGATATGTGGTTTACACATATTTTTCCCATCTGTATCCTATCTTTTCATCTTTTGACTAAATGTGACTTGTTATTTGTAAAATTTTATTAATAAAGTTAATTTTTAGAATAGTTCAGTGTTTACAGAAAACTAGAGCAGAAAGTACAGAGAATTTCCATATACCCGTTGTTCCCACACATACCCAACCTCCCCCACTGTCAACATCCCTCACCAGAATGGTATATTTTTTACAGTCAGTGAACCTATGTTGTTGACACATCATAATCATCCAAAGTCCATAGTTTACATGAAGATTCACTTTTGGTATTGTACATTTTATGTGTTTGACAAATATAATGATATGCATCCACCATCATAGTATCATATTGAATTGAATATCACCCTAAAAAATCTTCTGTACACTGCTTATTCATTCCTCCCTACCCATGTCCAACCCTGACAACCACTAATCTGTAACTATTTCCATATCTTTGCCTTTTCCAGAATGTCACATAGTTGAACTCATACAGTATGTATCCTTTTCAGATTGACTTGTTTCATTTGCTTAGTAATTCTCTGCATATCTTCTCATAGATTAATCACTCATTTCTTTTTAGCACAAAATAATATTCCATTGTTAGGATATACCACAGTTTTTCTGTTCATCTACTGAAAGGCATCTTGGTTGCTTTCAACTTTTAGCAATTATGAATAAAGCTTTTATAAACATAGTGTGCAGGTTTTTGTTTAGATGTAAGTTTTTGACTTCTTTGGGTAAATATCAAGGAGTGAATTGCTAGATCTTATGTTTAGTTTTTTACAAAACCACCAGACTGTCTGCCAAAGTTGACTGCACTACTTTGCATTCCCACTAGCAATGATTGAGAGTTGCTGTTCTCACCATTGTTGGTATTGCCAATATTCTGGACCTTGGCCATTCTGAGAGGTGTGTGGTAGTAGCTCAGGGCTTTAATTTGCATTTCACTGATGCCATATGGTCTTTTATATGTTTATTTGCTATCTGTATTCTTATTTTTGTAAAATGTCTGTTAGGTCTTTGACCCATTTTTTAATCAGAGTGTTTATTTCCTTGTTGTTGAATTCTAAGAATTATTTGTATGTTTTGGATAACAGCCTTCTATCAGATCTATCTTTAGCAAATATTTTCTATTCAGTTGCTAATTTTCTCTTTCTCTTACTATTTGATTTTTTTCTCTCTCCCACCCACAAGGGACAGTGTTGAGTATCAAACACACTCATGCCAGACAAGAACTCAACCACTAAGCTATATCTTCAGCTGATCTTGGAAATTTTTAACATAATTATATATAAAATAATAGTACATGCTTCTTTTTCAACAGAAGTATCCACAATACAAATTGCTTAAACAATTTAAAATTCCATTTTAGTGGAGGGACATTATTTTTTTTTATTGGTTGTTCACAACATTACAAAGCTCTTGACATATCATATTTCATACATTAGATTGAAGTGGGTTATGAACTCCCAATTTTACCCCAAATGCAGATTGCAGAATCACGTCGGTTACACATCCACAATTTTACATAATGCCCAATTAGTAATTGTTGTATTCTGCTACCTTTCCTATCCCCTACTCTCCCCCCTCCCCTCCCCTCCCCTCCTCTCCCTTCTTCTCTCTCTACCCCATCTACTGTAATTCATTACTCTCCTTGTTTATTTTCCCATTCCCCTCACAATCTCTTATATGTAATTTTGTATAGCAATGAGGGTCTCCCTTCATTTCCATGCAATTTCCCTTTTCTCTCCCTTTCCCTCCCATCTCATGACTCTGTTAAATGTTAGTCTTTTCTTCCTGCTCTTCCTCCTTGCTCTGTTCATAGTTGCTCTCATTATATCAAAGAAGACATTTGGTATTTGTTTTTTAGGGATTGACTAGCTTCACGAAGCATAATCTGCTCTAGTGCCATCCATTTCCCTGCAAATTCTATGATTTTGTCCTTTTTAATTGCTGCATAGTACTCCATTGTGTATAGATGCCACATTTTTTTTATCCATTCATCTATTGAAGGGCATCTGGGTTGGTTCCACAGTCTAGCTATTGTGAATTGTGCTGCTATGAACATCGATGTGGCAGCATCCCTGTAGCATGCTCTTTTAAGGTCTTCAGGGAATAGTCCTAGAAGGGCAATAGCAGGGTCAAGTGGTGGTTCCATTCCCAGCTTTCCCAGGAATCTCCAAACTGCCTTCCAAATTGGCCGCACCAATTTGCAGTCCCACCAGCAATGTACAAGAGTACCCTTTTCTCCACATCCTCGCCAGCACTTGTTGAGTGGAGGGACATTATTAATGAAATAAGAAGAAAAAGAACTTCCAAGTACATGTGATTAACCAGTTGAATTGGAGAAGGCTTATTTACCAATAACACATAAGTGTCATTCACAAACAGTTTTTTAGAAGGAAGCAAATAGTCCCCTACCCCATGGTTCAAGAGATCATAAATAAATTGCTGCTTAGCATATATTGCTTCAAAGGACCCAAAGGTCTATTTGGCCTCCAGTTTTTAATCCAGTACAAAATACTGAACTCCCCATTTTCCCCCACCTCCAAAGGCTTCTGGCCTTACCCACCTCATTGTCTTGCAATATTGTTAGGATTCACCAGCCTCTGTCTACTATAAGACTTAACTATGCCACTCTGTTGCAGCTGTAGAAAATTTCACAGGATAACATTTCAAAGTTGGGTCCACATCTTGATTTTCTTGGTGCTTATCTCAACCATCGTCACATAGAAGGCCTTTAATATATGTGTAGTGAACTGAGCTGAACCAGTAGGAGGCAAGAAGGGTCAGAAGACTACCATTTTAAATAATGGATAAGAAAAAAAGACACTGTCAAAGGAAGCAGCAGCATATATATTTAAGGAATATAAAAAACTTCTAAAGGACTGGGTCGTCAGGTTAGAAATTTATGTTGGAGACAAACTGTAAATGTTTTGAATGTCATCATGTATACTTCATGTATTTAGATACTTGTTTAAAATATTCTTAAAATTTATCTTAGAAGCATCAAATTGAAATCTATCAGTAAATCCCCAAATAATTTCTTGTTCTCATATACCTTCAGTTTAGCTCTTAAAGCAGGTGTCTCAAGTGCTCTCCTACATGCACTTAATGATTATAAAAATTTGAGAAAATAATATGCTTAATTAGAGATTATCTTCTTTTTTAGAGACTGCAAAACTTGTTTTTACTTTTTTCTTTCCATTTGACTCTCTTTTTGTTTCTTTCAAGGTACATACAAGTAGGACTGGGGATATAACTCTATTTATAGAGTACTTACCTAACATACATGAAGTCCTGGGTTCCACCTTATCATCACAAAACAAAAATCAAACAAGAGAGGATATACAAATATATATTGATTATCTTCTGTGTCATACAGTGTGTATTTACTCTAGAGGAGGACTATTTTAAGTTGGAAATAACTTTTTTCTTTTTAAAATATAGATGTAAGTGTGATTTAATCTGTATATTCAATCAAATCTCTTGTTTCCTTTGTGATAAAATTCCAGGATATAAGAAGCAATCAAGTCTTCTTATCCAGAAGCATGTTTGGACAAGGAAAATAATGAACTTTACAAAAGAGATGATGTTATGGCTTAATCTCTGTAAAATTTCCTAAATCAGTCTAATCATGACAAAGCCATGAAAGATCCATATTTATTATATGTGCTCTTTGTACAAAGTCTCAAAACTTACTTTGTTTACCACAATAATCGAGGCAGGAGGTCCAGCATATTTAATTGAGGTTTTCTTTTTTTCCAAGAATGGTCTTTACATATGATACAACTTAAAATTGATTTAAATAAAATTTCTAGCCATATTTGCTATCTTACAAATTAATCAGTATATCAGCTCATCAAGTGCCAGCTCATACATGTCTCCTAGCTCTTTAAAAGACATATTTGGTGCCTTCGAGCTTAAGGAAGAGCTAAATTAAGCCAAAGCATTTTGGTCAAAGTTTTGAGAAACACTTGTGTAGCACTAAGGAAACAGAATAACATTTCCAAATATTCAAAGGATGGTCATTTGGAAGAATGATTAAATTTCTTTATGTGTCCTGAAGGGATAGAACTCTGGAAGTTACAAAGAGACAGCTTTCAGGGTCTATTATGTAAAGTAATTTTCTGAGAATTCATCCAAGCTAGTGTAAACTGCTTTGAGGCAGCTAGGGTTCCATCTAATTAAATGTGTTTAAGCAGAGTCTGGGGGATCACATGGCAGAAATGCAGTAGAATAAATTCAAGCAATAGTTTTCATAAATGGGTTTTATCTATATGGCCTCTTGTTTTTTGTTTGGGTTTTTTTTTTTTAGTTGTTCAAAACATTACATAGTTCTTGATATATTGGCCTCTTGTTATGCTAAGAACATGTGATTAGTTTTGTTCTTCAGGATCCTAAAAGTCTATTATATAATCTTTTCCCATTTTTTCACTGGTGTTTACTTTCTTTTCTGCTGCCTGCCCTTTTCAATGTGTCTTCTGCTCATTACACTTAAGTTACTTTGCAAGTGAACTAGTAACTTTGGAAAACTAGGTCCAATGGAAAATTTGCATTCTGTCTTGACCATCTCTTATTGAGATTTTCTTTGTCTTCCAGTAAACCATTCTCTCCTTGTTTTCTTGTATTGCTGACTATTCCCCCTGTTCTTTTCTGACTTTTGCTCCACCAGTACGTGCCCCTCTTATCTTGATAGTCTCCTGCACTATTGTGATTTCAGTTACCTTCTGTGCTGATCATTCCTACATTCAGCTTTAACTCTGGCCAACTTCAGGCCCATCAGTACACTGCCAACTAGAAATCTCCTCTCTCAAATTCATAACCTCGAAGTAAGTATTGAATTACTTAATCTATGCAAGATGCCTAGTAGAGTTGTCTGGCCCTATCATAATTTTGCTGAAGTAATAGAGTGAATTTTTACCCAGTGCGTTCGTACTCTATGTATGGTTGAGATTTGAGGTGTCCCCTAAACACTCATTTGTGGTATAATGCAAGAATTTTCATATATGAAATGATTAGTGTAACCTAATCAGTGGATTAATCCACTGATATGGATTAACCAAGCAGTAACTGTAAACAGGTAGGGTGTGGCTGGAGGAGGGTGGAGGTCACTGGGGGCATGCCTTTGGGTTTTACATTTTGTGAAGGGACCTCTTTCTGCTTCCTTGCCATGTCCTAGGCTGCTTTCCTCCACCACATCCTTCTTCCATAATACTCTGCTTCACCTCAGGCCCCAGAGCTAAGGAGTTGGCCCTTTATGAACCATGAGCCAAATAAACTTTTCCTCCTCTGATCGTTTTTGTCAGGTCTTTTGGTCACAGCAACACAAAGCTGATTAAAGCAGTCTGGTACCCATTCTGTTGAGGAACCATTGACTTAGCTTTAGATCACTACTTTCCCAACTGTTTTCCTGAAGTATTAGTATCTGTCCCTAAAAAGTGTTAATTGATGTTTTACCCAGAAAAGAGAGAGAGAGAGAGAGAAAGTAGTTAGTTGATCACTTAAATTTGAAAAGTGCTTTGTAGTAGAGCTAGCAAACTTTTCAGTAAAAGGCCATGTTATAAATTTATTGGGCTTTGTGGACCATTCATTGAGTCTCTCATAACTATTCAAATCTGTTGTAATAGTAAAGCAGCCATAGAAAATATGTAAACAAATGAGCACATTTGTGTTCCATTAAAATTTTATTTATGAACACTAAATTTAAATGTCATAATCTTTACAAAATATTATTATGTATTATTTTGTGACACAAAATATTACTTTCTTAATTTTTCAATCATTTAAAAATGTTAAACCATTCCTCATTTTTAGGCTATACATAAACAGGCAGTGGGCCAGATTTGGCCATGGGCAGTTGTTTGCTGATCCCTACCATAACATAGAGCCTCCTATTAAAGTCATGTAACTTATACCGTAAAAAAAGTCTTCTAGGTTCTGCAGCAGTCCAATTAAGACAAGTGCTCCCCAAATTTATTTGACCGTGGAAATCTTTTTTCATGGGGTGTTTGTTATTATCCTGCTATACTTCTATGCAGTGCATTTTTTGAGGAATGCTGACCTATAGATAGTTATGTGTGCTAGAGGTAAAATTTGAACTGTGGAGAAGATAAAATTTGAACTGGAAACACCCAGAGAAGGCATTATGTCTTTATTACTCTTGCTCTGATCAGCTGAGCTAACTGGCCACAGACAGAATGGCACATTGAAAAACTGAATTCACCCCATGAGGAAGACACCAGTAAGGTGCTACAGCCCAATCCCAGGTAAGCTGAATAGAAAGCAGACATGATGAAGTCCATGCTATCAGTCAGCTTTCAGAAATGGGAAAAACATGTATATGGCTGTAACATAAGACAAAATAGTGGTGCTCTAAGTGAGATTAATTAATTTAGTCAAGAGGAAGAAAAGCCCAAAAGGCATATGTCAAATATGAGAAATAACAGATACCTGTTTCTGTAGTTCTAAAGTATCTACTGCTCTTGTTAAAAAGTAAGCAAAAATCTAAAACTTTTTTTAAAATTGTAGTTTGTATGTGTAAGATACTAAAACCTGTTTGAATTTTTTTTCTTTTGCAATGCTGGTTATTGAACCCAGGGCCTTGTGCATTATGGGCAAGCACTCTAGTAATGACTGATACCTCCAGCCCCTGAAATAATATTTTTAATTGTCATTTTCTTATATGTTTGAGAGGTAAAGATATAATTCAATAGAGACAAAGGTTATTGCTTTACTATTTTTAATTTTTTTTTAGTTGTGGATGGACAAAATCACTTTATTTTATTTATTTATTTTTATGTAGTACTGAGGATCGAACCCAGTGCCTCACACATGCTAAACAAGCACTCTACCACTGAGCCATGATCCCAGCCCCAACTTTACTATTTTTGAACATATTCTCCCTAATGAAGAAAACAAAAACACTTTAATTAAAAGATTCTGCATTTAGCATTTCCCATCCTTTTATGCCTAATAGTGTGTCCCTTATAGTTACTTATGAAAACAAAAATAGGTGGAGTAAGCATTATGTCTTGCATTTGACAAGCAGTTAGAAGTTACAGGAGGATACAGAGAAAACACAGTTATCCCAGTTGATAAAAACAACAACTCATCCACCTAATTTGAGCACAGTCTCTAGCCCATCCCCACGTAATTTCTCCAACAGGTATCTTATTCGTAGCCTGTGAATAGTTCTTACAATATTTACCAGCAAATTGACAGCAGGTGAATGATATAATTGTTGAATCATTAATATCAGAAGATGAATTACATGGTTTGTTTTTTGTGACCTTTGTATCTCAGCAGTCCCCAAATTGTCATTATCTCTTGGCATACCCCAGCAGTCATTCGTATATTTTTCCCTACAGCTTTCATATGCTTTCTGTACAGCTTAAAGAAGATCTTGGGTATTTACACATTGAAATAGTTTCCACATTTTTTCCAGGTTGGGTACTATAAAACCAGAGCTAAGATCTTTCATGTAATGTTGGCTATCTTGTGAAATCAAGACACAATTAGCTCTTGATTGTCTGGAAGGAAAACTGCATGGAAAACTGCATGCCATGACACCACCAGCTTTCTTCTAGCAAATGTCATGGCAAATAGACTTGGAATGCAATGCAAGCTAAAGAGAAAGCAAGCAAGCCCCCTCAGAAGCAGTGTGGACAGCTGGTATGGACATGATATCCATCTGAAACTAGAAAAGGTTAAGTAAACAGTGGGACAGTGACAAAGTATAGGGATTAATTTCTGAAAGCATTCAATAATTCTTAAAGCAGACACTGATGTAAATGGAGGCATTCTGGAGATTAAGTTCTGAGAAACAATATAAGAAGACTTTATTTTCCTTTGGAAATAGACTTCCTAAGGAAAGAGGACAAGATAAATGGTGTAGCCAAAAAATATTCATATACAATAACAGGTGTGTATCTGATTTTGAAGGGACTTCATCTTCCTATGAGATTATATTCTAAAATTTTCAGTTTATGTTACACAATCACACATGAAGCAGAAAGGACATAGTGTTGTAAAACAGCAAAGACAACATGAAAAAAAAAGGTCAGTGTAAATCTTTTTATGGAGACCATCCCCAGATGTTACATGAGCCCACCACTTAGCTTGTCTCTTGAGACACATTCTAAGCTTTGCTGCTCCCCGATCTCCAACACAGGTCTGTGGATTTAAGACATAATTCGCTGGGGATTTTGATTGGATTTGAGTAAATTCCCAATAGAAACCCTCTTGGTTTGCCAGCTGTTGTAAAGGCAGATGTATAGAAAGCATAAGATCCTAAGTTGGTCTGTTTGTCTTATGTTAGCCCTTGTCACAAAGAGGAAATTTGCCTGTGTATATTTTGTAAGATGTTCTCTTGAAGTTTGTTTCAGATAATCTGTTGGATAGAAGCAGACTGTAGTCACTGCTACATGGTATTTATGAAATCTAGTAATATTCAGTATTTTGAGTATCTGTAGTTTCTTCAGAATTTAAAATTTTAAAATAAATTTGATCATTTTTACTATAGAATTGAAATTTTTTAAATGTAACTGTTGAATTAGGAAGAATAAGTTCAAATGCTAAAATTTCACTGGGGTGGGGGGCGGGGGGCAGGGAACGGGGCCCGAGGTTGTGGCTCAGTGGTAGAGTGCTTGCCCAGCATGTGTGAGGCACTGGGTTCAATTCTCAGCACCGCATATAAATAAATAAAATAAAGGTCCATTGACAACTAAAAAATATTTTTTAAAAATAAAATAATAAAATTTCAGCGTTTGCAAGGATGTGGGGAATCAGTAATACTTAATACTTTTTACTATTAGCCATTTAAATTAGTTTATCTTCCTATGAAGGTGTGAGTCTCCAAATTACCTGGAGAGTTTCTTCAGAATAAAATATCATCCCCAAAATTCAGATTCAGTAGATCAGGAGTCAAGCCCAGACTTCCATTTTGAATAATTTCTTTCATGTGAGAACTACCATGGAAAGGAAATCTGATACAATATAATAAGCTATACTACTTTCCACAGCTATTGATCTAATCATTCCTGACTCTTGGATTTTGCACAGTAAATCTACTTCCTTCTCATAGGCATTTCTCTTTGTAGGCACTCTGTATTGGTTTTCATGTACTAAATCAATAATAATTTCGTTACCCATTTTTTTCTTTTATTGTATTATCATTCAACATAACATAAATCTTCTTATATCAACAGTTTGTTTCTGCTTTTTGTTATTCTTGGGGAGTGATTTTTCTGGAGGAAAAGGGAACTGATAGGTTTTGCTCCGCCACCCTGAAACCAGAAATTCTAAATTGCCATTAGTACTATATTAGAAACCTAAGGATTTTGACCAGGAACCTGGGCACAGTGGAGCATTCCTATACTCCCAGAAACTTGGAAGCCTGAGACAGGATGATCACAAGTTCAAAGCCAGTCTCAGCAATTTAATGAAGCCCTAAGAAACTTAGTAAGACCTTGTCTCAAAAAAAAAAAAGGGACTGTGGGGCTGGGGATGTAGCTCAAGCGGTAATGCACTCGCTTGGCATGCGCGGGGTGCTGGGTTCGATCCTCTGTACCACATAAAAATAAAATAAAGATGTTGTGTCCACCGAAAACTAAAAAATAAATATTAAAAAATTCTCACCTCTCTCTCTCTCTCTCTCTTTAATATTTTTTTTAGAATTTTTTAATATTCTTTTTTTAGTTTTCGGCGGACACAACATCTTTCTTTGTATGTGGTGCTGAGGATCGAACCCGGGGTCACACGCTTGCCAGGCGAGCACGCTACGGCTTGAGCCACATCCCCAGCCCAACTCTCTCTCTCTTTAAAAAAAAAAAAAAAAAAAAGACTGTGGCTCAGTGATTAAGCACCTCTGGGTTCAATCCCCAGTACAGCCCCTGCCCCCCCCCCCAAAAAAAGCAGTGTGAATTTAGGGGGAGGCAAATATTCAAACTATAGCAGACTCTTTATTGAATTGAATTGATGTTGTTTTCTGTTAATTTTTTTCTTTACCCTATAGAAGATTAGACAAGTTTTGTATCCTTGAATATTAATCAAATTCTATAACTATATAAATATCATCTCCAGTTTCTCAAATTGGCTTTCCAATATGACTATAAATTATATTTAACATTAAGTAGCAAAAAACAAATTATTCACTGTTATATAGTATCCAGTCTACCAGCATAGAAGCTATGGTCATATATTGTGTTTTTTTAACTAAACTTGATAAGAAAGGATATCAGAACTCCTAAGGTGCCACTGTGCACTAAGTCTTGCCAGTGCTTCTCCAGTTCATCTCATCTAGCTTTCCTCCTCCTTAGTCCAACAATGGCTAAGTAGAATTCATGGATTTCTAGAAATCTATTTTTCTTTTCTCCTCCTCCTCCTCCTCCCTTTTTTTTTGTTGTTATTGTTGTTTGAAAATATAGTAAATAAATTTGAAAAAAAGGCATGGGGAAAAATACATATAGAGCATTTTGTATCAAGGTCATGTAAACATGGGAGCATAAAACTTATTGTACTTGTAGACATTATGCTAAGTAAAATAAGCTAGGTAAAACAAATACTATATTGTCTCACTTATATGAGGAACCTAGAATAGTCAGATTTATAGTGACAAAAAGTAGAATGGTGATTACTAGAGGCAGGGAGAGAAGGGGAAGTTAGTGCTTAATACACACGAGTTTTTGTTAGGGAAGATGAAAAGGCTGCAGAGAGGGATGGAGATGATAGTTGTGTAACATTGTGGCTTAATGCCACTAAACCATACACTTAAAAATGGTTAAAATGGGGCTGGGACTGTAGCTCAGTAGTAGAACCTTGCCTACATGCATAAGACCCTGGGTTTGATCCCCAGTAAAACACACACACACACACACACACACACACACACACGTACATGCACACACAAAGATTAAAGTGGCAAATTTTGTGTTATGTATATTTTACCACAATAAAAATATAGTGCTTATAGTTATTGTGTTTGCTAGGTTAAAAAAATTCCTCATTCAGAAGAACTTTATAATTTTAGAATTAACTTTATTGAGGTACAGTGTATTATATTTTTAAATAAATGGAGAAGATATAAACTTATTTTCCTCACAAAAGTCAGGTTTGGCCAATCTGAGGAGCAAACAGAAGCTTCATAACAGAAGAAGTATCAGTATAACAATAAAACTAAGCTTTACAAGCTTACCATAATCTGCAGTGCACTAGATATATTACCATGTTCATTTTTCAGCAAAAGTGAAGAAAAACACTGAATACACATTTCTACACCATTTTTTTTCCAATCAGCTTATTTACTGAGCTATAATTATCAACAGTTTTTTTTCAAGGAGTTCCGTGAAATGGAAGTCAGTCCCATTGGCATAATTTGTATTTCTTCTCATGTCAATATATTTCTAGTTCCTTTCCTGTGTTTAAGAAGACAGATATGGGGCTGGGGCTTAGTGGTGACGTACACGCCTGGCATATATGAGGCACTGGGTTCTATTCTTAGCATCACATATAAATAAATTTTTTAAAGGGGGAGTCTGTCAACAACTAAAAAAATTTTTTTTAAAAAGACGACGATGACAGATACAAAATATGAGAGGATTCAGAAATTGTGCTCTCAAACAACTTGCCATGTGCTACAAGAAGTTTATACTAGGTAGAACCTCCACATATACTATTGGATTAGATGCTGTCAATACTCTATATCAGGTAACATTTGAAAGGTTCTGCCCCCCACGATCAAAGCCTGTGTTATAGGATTTTGTGTTGCAATATTCATTGAATGGAATAGCAATTTTTCACTTACAGTCCTACCTGGAACTGTTGAATCTAGGAGTCAGACAGTAGCATTTTGTTCTTCATTCTTTAGAAATAATTTCTGTAATATACGATTTCTACTCATATCTCTAGCAGTAGTGGCCTGGACTTCTGCTGCCAGGATCTTCTAAACTCTCCTCTTGTTCTCCAGTTCAGTCTAAAACCTTGCTTTCTGCCTCTAGAATTTTTGATGCTTCTAAGTATTATGTTCAGAATCAGATCATTTCTTGGGCAGCATTTTTGAGTCTGTCTGTCAGGAGTCTATGGCCTGTTTTCATTCCTTAGGCTGCTATTCCAGACCATGCCTGCTCTGATTTAAAGCTGCTATTTCAGGGTATCTCTTCACCCTGTAGAAACCCTCGCATCCATTTACACAATGTGTCCTCACACATAACCACATAACTTTTGCCACTTTCTTTTTGTTTGTTGGTACTGGGGACGGAACCCAGGGGCTCTTTCCCACTGAGCAACATCCCAGCTTCATTCATATATATAATATATATGTGTGTGTGTGTTTTATTTATTTATTTTTTTAGATGTAGATGGACACAATACCTTCATTTATTTATCTTTATGTGGTGCTGGGGATCAAACACAGGGCCTCACACATGCTAGGCAAGTGCTCTACAACCCCAGCCCTATTATTTAGAGACAGGGTCTCTCTGAATTGCCAAGGGCCTTGCTAAGTCACCGAGGCTGGTTTTGAACTCATGATCCTCCTGCCTCAGCCTCCCAAGCTGCTGGATTTCAGGCATGCGCCACGGTGCCAGGCTTCTCTGTCTTTTTTATTACTGTTCAAATTGGGGCCCTTCACAATTCCTACATCCTCATTCTAGTATGATTTCCCTAACTGTATTATTTTATCATTTACTACTCATACCATGCATTGATACCATGCATTGATTTGATTTCATTAGCTATATTAAAATCTTTTTAAAAAATTACTACTCAAAACAAAGTCACTTATACAATACCTATGATAATCTCTTTAAATATCTAGTCATAAGGCTTTCCACTTCTGCTTATTGTCAAGTGTTAGTTCATTTTATAAACCGAAATCTATATTTTTGTGACCATCCTGTTTGTGTCATTTGTGCTGTCTAGTGAAATAAGGATTTAGTATCCTGTTTTTGCAGAACAAACCTGTAAAATATACCAGTTTTTATGCTAGATTTTAGAAAACCTTTTTGGATTAGCATGCCCTTTTATAACCCCACCTGTCGTCTTCCTTTGTTTACAGTTTACTTTTGCACTGCCTTTTGAATTGTGACATCTAGCATTGAATCTGGTATTTTGGTTGTCATCCGTCTAATTAGAGAAAATATAACTCTTTCTTTAAATGTAATGTAAATTGGCCAAAGCTGGTGGTCTGTTTCCAGTCTTGATTTCTTTCATATTTCCAGAACTTGATATGTCTTACTCAACTCTCTGCTTACTTGCTTTATATGCTACCAGCTTTTTTTTTTAAGCCTTAAAGCTACAGTTTCAAAATAAATGACAAAACACTGCAACATTTAGGAAACCACCATAACAGATAGAAATAAAGTCAGAATTTGAGGAGCTATTGGATCAGTATATATGTACTTATTCAAAGTCTATCTATGCCCAAAACTATTCTTGACATTTATGCTTTCATTGGGGTCTATAGTTCCAGCTATTTCTTCTTTATTTGTTTATTTATTTATTTATTTTAGTTGTAGATGGACACAATACCTTTATTTTTATTTGTTTATTTCTATTTGATTCTGAGGATCGAACCCAGTGCCTCATATGTGCAAGGCAAGCACTCTGCCACTGAGCCACAATTCCAGCCCCTCTACATATTTCTTAAGCAAAGGATTTGGGCAAACAAAGAAGACTGGCAAATTATATCAGAGTTTAAAGAATATAGATAGTATAGCCCTAAGTAAAATTTTAAAATTATAAATAGTTTAGGTGCATGCAGTGCCAAAAATAAACAATATTTGAAAGCTCTTGGTTTTCAGAACCATGAACTGAGACTCTGTAAGGAAGATATTTTTGAAATTTTAAATATAGCAGCATTATTCACAATAACTAAAAGTTGGAAACAACCCAACTGCCCATGAAGAACAAATGGATAAATATAATGTGGTCTGTATGTGCAATGGAGTATTATTCAACATCAAAAGATAAGATTCTGCTGGGCACAGTGGCACACACCTGTAATCCCAGTGGCTTGGGGGGCTGAGGCAAAATGATTGTGAGTTCAAAGCCAGCCTCAGCAAACGCAAGTCACTAAGCAATTCAGTGAGACCTTGTCTCTAAATAAAATACAAAATAGAGCTAGAAATGTGGCTCAGTGGTTAAGTGCCCCTGAGTTCAATTCCAGGTTCCCCCACCCCTCAAAAAAAAAAAAAAAGAGAAAAAAGATTCTGTTGTTTGCTACAACATGGATGAATCTCAAAAACATTACACCAAGTGAAATAAGCCAATCACAAAAAGATAAACTATATGTACTAACATGAGTACCTAGAGTAGTCAAATTCATAGACAGAAAAAATAGAATAATGGTTACCAGGAGTTGGGGGCGGGGAAATAAGGAATTATTGTTTAATGGGTATGATTTCAATTTTGCAAGGTTAAAAGAGTTCTGGAGATTGGTTGTACAGTTTGTAAATGTACTTAGCCCTACTAAATCATTCATTTTTAAATGGTTAAGATGGTAGATTTTGTGTTTTGTGAGGATTTTTTTGTTTTTGTTTCATTTTTTTACAGTACTATGGATTAAACTCAGGAGCAGACACTGCTAGGAAAGCACTCTGCCACTCAAGTACATACCCAGCCCTTTTTGCATTTTTATTTTTGTTTTTCTGAGATAGTGTCTCACCAAGTTGTCCAGGCTGCCTGCCTCAAACCTGCAACTTTCCTACCTCAGGCTCCCAAGTAGTTAAGATTACAAGCATGTGCCACCATGTTTGGCTGTTAATTATATATGTTGTAAATTCAAAGTAAAATTTTTAAAAAATTGAAAGTCAAATAAGTTCCTAGAATCATTTAAAAATTATAAAAAATAAAATAAAATTACTGTCATTGGGGGAGCAGACTTTGCAAATGTAGAAGAATTGAAGGACATTTACAGAGTAATTTCCTGTTAATATGATCCAAACTGTGAAAGTGCTGAAAGGAGATGCTGAAGAGAGAAATTTGTCACAAGCAGAGCCAGATCTTTAACGAGACAAAGCTATATGCACCTGAGATAGAAGCATAGCATGGATCTAAGTGAAAATTAGTAGACATTCTATTGGCAGAGAAAGTTGTTGGAGAACAGTGAGAAATGGGTTGAAAATTGTGGGTGGTTCTAAATGTTAGGCTAAAGCATCAGATGTGGTAAGAGAAAATGACCTCAGAAAAGTAGGACAGTATTAAATAATGGGAAGACCAAAAAAGAAGCTTTAAGTATACTAGAGGCCCAACGTAGAAGGGTAGTAATGACTACAATAGTGACCAAGCTCATACAAACCAGTGAGTTCCAGTGGTGCCTATTAGTAATCCCAGCTACATGGGAAGCTGAAGCAAGAGGGGTACAAGTTTGAGGCCAACCTGAGCAATTCTCCTGTCTTAACTTTTAAAAAATTTTTTTAACTATCTCAAATAAAAAATTTTAAAAGTGCTAGGGATAGATATATCAGTGGTAGAGCACTTGCCTAGCATGTGACAGGCATGGAGTTTGATCTGCAGCACCACAAAGAAAGACAGAAAGAGGAAGGAAGGGAGAGAAAAGAAACTATTAGAAAGAAAGAATCGGAAAAACTTGAATAAAGACCATAGGAAGCAAAGAAAACATAAAATTAATTTAAAGATTGTCCACTTAGGGACACAGGAATTTGGTGGTTCTGTTAACATTGAAAGGTTTATTTGTGATGGTGGAAAGAAAAGTCAATTTAATTTTGACATTTTACATTAAAGATATTTCTGGATATGTAAATAAAAGGTGACCTTGAGGGATATAATGTGATGCACAGGGACCGATATTTGAGAGATCAGGCATTTCCTTCAGGTTTGCCCATAGCAGTTCGCCCAGACTGTAACTTTCACAGAGAGTTTAAATGGATAGTGCATCTACCATCTTCTCTGAAACTTCTTCAAGGAAAGTAGGAGAAAAATGTAACTGAAGGAAATGACCAAGTAGTAAAAGTAATGTCCTGGTAATCTACTACACACTCTGGATAACTAATTGGTTACCTATCAAATAAAGAAGGCAGAAAAATCAAACGTTTATTTAATGCATCAATAAGAGAATCTAGATTTCAGATTTAACCTCTGTTATAGTAACTATAACTATGCCTACATGTCCATGACATTAAAATGTCCAAAGCCATTTTATCACGTCTTTTTCCTGATATTTTCAGAATTATGGAATTTTTAATACATGATTATACAGCTGTTCAATTTGCAATGCTTATTTAGAGGAAGAGGGAATGGTAAACTTCAGTAACATCCCTTAATTCATAGCATGCATAGTTAGGGATAGCTACATTGTTAACCACCATCATTTCAACATTGATTACACATCTCTTATTTATTGTCAATAGAAGGCAAATGTTGTGTTTGTCTCAAGAATTCAGAAATTATCAAAAGGAATTAGAGCTCCATTTGCCTTTAATATTTGGCTCCAGTTTCTGAATTTTTCCCAGCAAGGGTAAGGGGACAGAAGGGTAGTCCTACTATTTCTGAAGCTTAAACCCCACAGTAGAGTACTTTTAGAACCATCTTGATTCTATTAAAATGTGTAGGTCAAAGGGCAAGCTCAACTAGTCTGATAGTTGTAAGCACCAGGGATAGAAGCACCATTGTAATGACCTAAAGTTGGTAGGATTTCTGTTGCTACCTACTCATTATGCTAGTAATAATGACATGTTCTTCATGCATTAGCAGATAACTAATCACTTGAAAGGTTTTGTATCCACATTTTTCTTTTTCTCTCCCCCCTTTTTGGTAATTAAGGAAAAGACACAGAACAAGAGTGATTTGACAGGAAGAACAGTGAAGTTTTTATTTTGCTCTGGGCTTGTGACATACGTTTATTACCTTTTGCATTTTATGTGCTCATGTTACTCCCTCAGGCTCATGGGAAACAAAGTCAGAATGTGCTACACTAGCAAGTCTCATTTTTCTGTGGATAATCTTCAGTTAGGAAAGCTCTGAGTCAATGATTAACCCTTATTAAGTTTCAATTTCTTTAAAATATCCTTAGCAATAGTTCTAGATCTCAAGCCATTGACTCTGTTTACAAAGGAATTGCTTTTTGTATTTTTTATTTCCTTTATTTTTGAGTCTTTCCGTTTTCTTCAATGTATGTGTATTATCTTTATCAGAAAATATATTTTTATAAAGAAATAATTATATTAAATAGGTTAAAATAAGAATCTTTTCACAATTTTTTTTTCTAATTTGAATTCCTTTACCTCTGAAAAGTAGCATTCTTAACAAAAATTTTTAGTCTAGATATGTTTGAGTGTCCTGTGTAAAACTTAACCATGTAGATTCAACTATACTACATGGTCCTTTTAATGAAGTATATTAGGAAATTAACAATTTTCTTATTTCCCATGAGCTGTGACTTCTAGTGTTTATTTTCACATCCTTACTGATCTTCCAGAATGTTTTAAGATATTTTTCTTTCTGATAGTGTTACCAAAGGAGGCCTCTTGTTCTTACTGCACAGTATGCTAATCACCAAAAGGACAAGATTTGTAAAACAGAAAGAGTTTATTCAGGAGCTGACCAAATGTGAGAAGCCAGGAGCCCCAACTCTCAAATCTGCCTCCGCGAGGATAGGGTTTAGGTTATCTGTGGGACACAGGGTATTCTGAGGTATGGGGAAAGGTGATTGGAGATAAGGAAAGGTGGTCTCTGCTTGCATAATCAACCATCTTAGTTCTTCATAGGAGGTATGTTTAGAAAATGACTGTATTACCATTCCCTGAAGGGGGAATTTGGGGCCCTCTGAAGTCATAAGGTCACACATTGAACACTTGCACAGACCTAAGTGAAGAGTAGTGATTTCAACTGGTTTGAGGTACCCTAGAAAACAACATAGGTAACTATCACCAAAATAACCCATATATTAGATGTGTTATTTATAGCAAAGCTAACAGGAGTCTATTTCTTGGTTGTGTGACCTCTAAAATTGACAATAAACGTAAATTAACTAAAAAAAAAAGCGAAGCTACAAGGTTTATTCAGGTTTTCCCTTGTTTTCAGTGGTATTAATTTCAGATTTACCAAAATTATAACCAAGAAAACAATTTTTATAAATTCCATCCTTTTCCAAAAATAAAAGGAAAGCCTAAAAGAGATTGACATTATCCAAAATTGATATGACATGTATAGCACATAATCAAAACACTTTATTCTCTTAACTGTGAGTTACCTTTCTTAGACATATACAATTGTAGAAATCCATATCAACATACAGTTTTCAATTGAAAAGAGTATGATCATGTGCTAGGAAATTTTTAGAGGATGAGAATTCATGGGTATAGTGAGGAAAAGTTTGATTCTGTGCAGTATACGGCATAATTATCATTCCAGCATAAATAGCATCAATGACATAATAAAATCTATTTGAATTATTATTATAGAAACAGTTTCATCTTATTAGAAAATCATTATTCCAGGGGCTTGGACTCCTGTGGTAGGTACATCCTTTACAATTTTGAAATTTGAAATGTAAATAATCACCTGTTATATCATATTATATATCATATTCTTGGAAATTTGACATTTGCCCCAGAGATTAACTGTACCGTAGTATATATTAGCTAGCCAAGCATATCATATGAAAGAATTTAGAATTTAATAAAGATGCTTCAACAATATACAATTAATTCTAATATTTCATATTATGATACTTTCCTTAAACACAAAGTAGTAACTCAAATGCTATCACTTTCATATTTGGCATTTATTAAAAGTGTTGATTACTCAACCTAGATATCTAGATTTAGATAGAATGAAATTTTTCATTCATCTTTTGCTGTTTGCCTGCTACTAAGTGTGTGATTCTGACTCCTAGTGCAAAGAAATGCAGCGCCCTTTTTGAGAAAGCACTCTTTTCATTTCAACTTTGTCAGTCTTTGAGCTTCCCAAAAGGGAACAGATGACAGCAAGTAACAGGAAACTGCATAGTTAGACCATCTTGAACTCCTTCACCTTTATGCTCATTTCACCACTTAACATATTTTTTTCAAGTGGCCATTGGCTATATTTAGACTGTCATTATCCCTCTGGTGTTGACTGGAGCCTCCCGGTTTAAGCCATCTGCCTTTCTTAGAATTACATAGTGTGGGGACAGTGGAAAGTGATACTGGGATCCATGAGGATCTTCCTTTCCAACAGCAAATACTAGTTAAACAAATCTTCATTTCCATGATGTAAGCTCATTATATCCTCCATTTGTTAGTATTACTTATTCAGAGTTCTGAACATCAACCCATCCAGAATAAAGAATATCCCTTAGAATATTCAAATGATAGTCTTCCAGTTTGTGGCTTAACTAAAACTCTTCCATATGACTGCTATTGAAGTTCAATTATCTTAACAAAAGACAGAAACAGAGTTAAGCTTGGGCAGTACATTCTCAGATTCAGCATTTCCTCGGGTCAAAGGCTCAGGCCACTTATATAGTTCTTGTAAATCAAATCTGTCTTTTTACATAAAAGATGAACTACTGAAGAATGCATTTTGGACTGTGAGACTAAATTGTTCACCAACTTTATTCTGATTATTTCGTAAGTTTCTTATATCCACCTCACTACTAAATCTACTCCTTTTCCTTCTGGACATGAACCACAAGTAGTTAGCTAAACCACAAGGAATCTGTGAAGTTTAAATTACTATTTGAAAGTGTGTGGATCATTGCCAATAAAGTCACAACTCTAAACTTATTGCATTAATGAGATAAAAAGAATTACCAATCTCTAGAATGCCCCAAGAATATAGGCTGTGTTTCTAAATTCACTTTACTAAGATTAACAATTTGTTATATATTCTATACATGAAAATGTTTTCAGTGTCAAAGTTAATGTCTTAGTTTGCCTGGAAGCTACACATACTTATCAAAAAATGGGTTAGGGTTACATGGATGAAACAGAGGAGACAGGACTACTCTTAATAAACAAAAAAAAAGTCACTAACTTTATTTTTCAAGTTTAAACATAGTTATATCTAGAAACTCTTTTTTTTCTTTTTTAATGAAATACTAAGTTGTTACTATTTTTTAAAATATTTTTTAGTTATAGATGGATGCAATATCTTTGTTTATTCATTTTTATGTGGTGCTGAGGATCAAACCCAGGGCCTCATATGTACAAGGCAAGTGCTCTGCCATTGAGCCACAACCCCAGCTCCCTAAGTTATTATTATTAGGCTGGCAATTTAGCTCAGTGATAGAACACTTGCCTAGCATATGCCAGGCCCTGGGTGTGATTCTCCAGCACAAAAGGAAAACTATGTATGTAGTTTTTCCAAAGATTAAACATTTAAAAATTTTTTATTTTTATGATAAGAGTATTTAACCTGGATCCACGCTGTTAAATTTTTAAATGTACAAAACAGTATGTTTTTAACTACAAGAAAAATGTTGTACAGCAGGTCTCTGAGAATTGTGATCCTGCAAAATTGAGAAATTATGCCTTGATTCACAATTCTCTATTTCTCCCTTCCTTTAGCCCCTGGTAATCTCTATGGTACATTCTAGGATTCCATGAGTTTGACAATTATAGATAACCTCATGTAAGTGAAATCATGCAATATTTTTCCTTCTATGACTGGATTATTTCATTTAATATTATGTAAGAATCCTTGAATTAATATAGCAATATAACAAGATAAAACATTTAGAATCAGAAAAACCTGAATTGGGTTTCCTACTGTACCATATACCCAAGTATGAACTTGGGCAAACTACATAAACTCTCCAAGCCTTGGTTTTATCATACATAAAATGAGGGTAATGATAACTTCAAAGAATTGTTACAAGGGTTAAATGAAAATGCATTTTCTTTCTTTTTCAGGCAAGAAGCTCTTCTGGCTGCCATTAGTGAGAAAGATGCCAATATAGCTCTTTTAGAACTTTCGTCCTCTAAGAAAAAGACCCAAGAGGAAGTGGCTGCACTTAAACGTGAGAAGGATCGCCTGGTACAGCAGCTCAAACAGCAGGTATTAGTAATGTCAGGGGCCCAGGGAGGGGACCAGGAGACCAGCTTTCACACCATTTTCTCCACATTTGTCTTGCCAGTGTATACTTTAGGGTCTTGTATTTCATATTAGACATCTGACAATGGTATTCAGTTAATTTTCATAATTAGAGATTTTGACTTTCACAAGAGTATTATTGGTAACAGGGCTGGTTTAGAAGATGTCATAAGTCTTCCATGAGAACATTTCTTAATTTTATACTATGGCTGGTAGAAATAAGTGAAATTCTACCCATTTGAATTTCTTATATCCAACTGTGTTCTTATTACAAAGGCATTTAACTATATTTTTACTAAGAGATTTCTTGTTATTCAGGGTTGAATAGTGTTTGAAGGTATGAATAGAGTTTTGCCCTTTTCTTTCCAACCTTAAAACCCTCCAAAATTTAATACTTACTATATTTCATAGGCCCATACACTTTATATGGTTAAAATGGTAATGTTAGGTATATTTTATCACAGTTATAAAATGGGGGAAAGATTGTCCTTTTGAAAATAATGAGAAAGCTGAGTTTTCAAATCTAGTTCCCTGCTTTAACTTTAATATCTTCACTGACTAGTCCTGTACAATTTGCAGTATCAACAATCCTATCTTCTTATGTCATATCCTACATTCTCAGTCACATTTTCTATACATTTTGGCTTCTTAAATATACTCTTCTGCCCTGAGTAATTGGACTGGGAAAGAACTTTTAAAATAAAGAATGTCTTCTTTTCTATATAGAGAGATCAGTCAGCAATTGGTAGTACCTTGGCATAATACTTAATGTTTAAATTTATAAGTATTTGTACAATAAAGGTATTTTTGTAGATAAATATTAGAACTGATTATTAAAAGAGTTTATATTGTCAGGCGCTGTGGCGCATGCCTGTAATCCCAGCAGCTCAGGAGGTTGAGGCAGGATGATTGCAAGTTCAAAGCCAGCCTCAGCAAAAGGGAGGTGCCAAGCAACTCAGTAAGATCCTGTCTCTAAATAAAATATGAACTAGGGCTTGGGATGTGGCTCAGTGGTCAATTGCCGCTGTGTTCAATGCCTGGTACTCTCCCCCCAAAAAATTTATTTATGTAGCTGATTTGGCTGAGGAAAAATACCAAAATATATCCCTTCTCTATAGGAGAAATAATAGACCAGCAGAAAAGCAATCCATTGCTCATTTACAAGAGAAAGAAAACTTTTCTAGTGTCCTATAATAATGTTTAGCAAGATGAGAACATCATCATCTCATATTTTTAATGCTTATTAAGTAAAATAGGAAGAATGTGTTATTACTAATAATAATATTTCTTATTATTATTATAATTATTACTAACATCTGTCTAGTAGTTGAAAACTGAAAATTGACTGTCCAAAGCTGATTAATATGAAAATACTATGATTTAAGAAAGTTCACTTGATTTTGAGTTTATAAATTTAACAATATCATATTACTTAACTTTTTTAAGCCTAAATTATATAAGCATATAATCTGAGTAGTGTTGGTCCTTCACGTTAGCATGTCAAATAGAATAGAATGCCTAGCAGATCAGAACATTGTATCTCATTCACAGGGGACTTCTGATTACTTGTCTCTCCTGTTTTTGGAGATGAAAATTAGGGGCTGGGGCTGGGGCTCAGTGGTGGAGCACTTGCCTAGCATGTGTAAGACACTAGGTTCGATTCTCAGCACCACATATAAATAAATGGATAAAGTAAAGGTCAGTCAACACCTAAAATTTTTTTAATTAAGGAAATTAATCTTTGATTTTAACATAGAAAGGAGTAAAGATTCTCACAGGCTGGAGATGTGACTCAGGGGAAAAGAGCCTGCCTAGCATGCAGAAGTCCCTAACTTTGATCCTTAGCATAGCAAAAAGAAAAAAAAAAATGCAGTGTCTTTTTCTAACTGTATGCCCTGAATGTTTTATAGTTCTTAGGATTTCTTCCTATGGTCATTTTATCTCTCAAAAATGGGATGCTATGAGCGAGAAGGAAGGAGTCATGCCAAAGGCATTTAATTCTTTAAAGACATTTAGTTCTTTAATTCTTCTAAGTGTGTGTACTAACTTTTGGACAAAGGAGAGGCCTTTTGGAAAGAGGATATGGCATCAATGTTGTTTTAATTTAAAGCTTCTTGTTCTTGAATTGCTGGAATGTGCCACAATCTAAAGACTATTTCCTAACAGAGAAGCAGTCAGCATTGACCAGGCTTCCAGTAAATAGAGCTGCCACTGCCCTAAGAAGTTCTTGGCATTCATGAGTGATTCCTATCCTCAAAAAGAGGTAAAGCAATAGGGACATACAGATTTGGGGGTTATCCCTAATGTATTCCCAATTACTCACACCCAGGGTGACTTATCTCCTTGACTCATTCATGGCAAAGCAATACTTGGAGAGCCTGCATCAGAGGAAAGGGCCAGGGCTGATGAAAAAAAAAAAAAAACCTGAAGGTTGTCTAATAAATTCCAGATGTGATGTGGTGGGTGCCAACCTATGTGTTCAGACTGTAAGTCATGAAGAAGCCCTCTCTGTGATTGTCAGGCAGCCACTCTAGATTTCATATAAACTCAATATAGAACCCTGTAAAGTATTAATACAGTCTGTTTAACCACAGCACAGTGATTGTCACAATATGGCCTTTCTCTCAGTTTTGTATTCTTTCTTCTTGTTATTACTGGGGATTAAACCGTGAGGTGCTTTATCACTGAGCCACATCAACATCCCTTTTCATTTTTTACTTTGAGGCAGGGTCTCACTAAGTTGCTTAGGGTCTTGCTAAGTTGCTGAGGCTAGCCTTGAACTCTCAATTCTCCAGTCTCTACCTCTCAAGTTGCTGGGATTTCAGGTGTGCACCACCATGCCTAACTGTGTTCTTTTAACCTCCAAATACTCCATTGCAAAAATGGAGCATGCTGAATTTGATTATAAATTTATATCTACTAGTTAATTTAGTTTTTCTTTGTGTTTCTATAATAGTAATTATCGTTTTTATTTTAGATTAAAGGACTCTCTTTCCTGTAAGGCCAGACTAGTGGTGACAGAGTCCCATAGCTTTTGCTTATCTGGAAAGGACTTCATTTCACCCCCTCTTTCTTCTTTATTTATTCTTTCCTAAGGATGGCTTTACTGGGTATAATATTCTGGGATGAGACTTTTTTTTTCCTTTCAATACTATGAATATATCAGACCCTTCTCTCCTGAACTGCAGGGTTTCTGCTGAGAAATATGCTAGTAACCTAACATGGATTCACTTTTAAGTGATCTCTTTCTTCTTGCTATTTTTAGAATTGTCTTTGACCTTTCTGTGGGGGGAGTGCTTTGCAGGTTACCAGGAGTTGAACCCAGAGGTGTTTATAACCACTGAAACACATCTCCAGCCCTTTTTATTTTTTTATTTTTGAGACAGGGTCTCACTAAGTTGCTTAGGGCCTCACTAAATTACTGAAGCTGGCCTTGAATTTGTGATCTTCCTACCTCAGCCTCCCAAGCCACTGGGACTATAGGCACATGTCACCATGCCCAACTATTATTAAACAGGCCTTTTATTTGCCTTTCTCCATCTCTTCTTCCTCTGGACTACCTGTACTGTGATTATTTATTATTTTACTGTTTTCTCACATATTACAGAGCTGGCCTTTGGCTCAGTAGATATGTATCAGGTTATCTTTCCCTCCTCATGGCATTGGTGGCTACTTATCTCTCTTAGTAGCATGGTCTGCTAAGTATGATGTTGTAATTGAAAAGATACTCTATCATAACTACTCAAAGCACTTGGAACTTACCAAATAAATCATCCTTTGGAGTAAAATTTCTCATCCTTATCTATTATTACAAAGGAGAATTTTTTTGAAAGTTCATTGAATTCCCTTTGATTGAAAATGAGAATTATAACAACCCAACAAAATATTGTCATTTGTTCCCAAATTCTAGTTTTAAATCACAACTTATATGAAAGAAAAAGCAATTTGAATATTGATTCTTCCCTAAGCCAACCCCAAATTTTTTTACTTGTTTGAAATGAGTCCTCCTTTACCTATCTTGAAGTTTCAAGTAAAGAATGTAAATCTGTTTTATATATGAATAATGTGATTTTTTTCTTACTAAGTTTTGAGATGAAATTGCTTAACATTTAGAACAAAAGTATGGGTTCTATACATTAAAGAGAGAGAGGGAGAGAAAAGCTTTGATTTGGTTTTCAAATTCTTAGACATAGGCCCTGATCCACCTATTGGAACAACTTTCAGGGCAACTAATTTGGAGCACAACAAATCATTGGATTCTTACCTGTCAAATCTATTATTGGCTCATGGTAGTGCATATAAATTGTTTCTGAACAAAGCTAAAATAGTATGAGGACATACTAATTGTCTACTAAAGTGAACCACGTTTGATGAAAGTTACCATTTTGGATTTATCATTCTCTTTTTCTATGAAGAAAAATCATTGTATGAAAAATTCTTGTAGCTAGCGAAGAAAATATTTCCATAGGCTACTTATTTAAAGTCTTTTCATTATGAATGAATTCTTGAGGGAAGTTTCTTTCCAACAAGAATAAGGAGACTTAGCCTTTAAGAATATATATGTAATTTATAATCTTGAGTTGCCATAATTTTGTATTGTTTTAGAAATGACAAGAAAAAAAATTTCTGTACTTTCTATCCACAGTTGATTGACTCCACAGATGAGGAACCCATGGATATGGAGGGCCAACTGTTTTGGTTTTTTTTAATGGTGTCCACAGATTTTGTTTTTATCTTATCAGTACTCCTTACACAATTTAGTATGACCTCTGTTGACACTGTATTAGGTATTATTAGTAATCTAGAGACGATTTAAAGTGTACAATACAATGCAGGTAGATATATGCAATGCTACACCATTTATATAAGGGACTTGAGTATCCTCAGATTCTGGTGTCTTGTGGGGGGATTCTGGAAATGACTATATATATCATAAAGAGCAATTATTTTCAATCTAAATATGTACTAACTTAGGGAATATATTATGTGGCATTTTCATCTAATTTTTCACTTTCAATATGATGCTATAATACAACACATAGGAGGTTTTTAAATATATGTATATATATATATATATATATACATATATATATACATATATAATTTAGATTCTGATTTTATCTGTAAATTTTCATGAACACATAAAAGAACCAAGGTAAACGGTCTTCAGGATGACTATAGTTAGTTTATTTTCTCTCACATTTTACTGTAAACAATGAGAAGAAATCAAGCCACACCTTTAGTGTTCTGGGTAAAATTTTCAGATCATTCAGTTCATTAGATAATATTTCCTATATTCCATATACTGCAGGTGATGATAGTGCTAAAAGTTCTGGTAATACATATTCTCAAAAACATATACCTCACTTCTGTTTCAGATCTTTTGACAAGCTGGGGCTGTAGCTCAGTGGCAGAGCACTTTCCTACCATGTGTGAAGCACTGAGTTTGATCCTTAGCACCACATAAAAATAAACGAACAAAAATAAAGTCATGCTGTCCACCTATAACTTCAAAAAAATAATAATAATAAAATTTCAATCTATTGTCAGCCTCCAAAAGCTCATGTTTCTACCTAACAGTCTATTCACAGTGTAAGGGTCCGGCGAATGTCGGAGGAAGAGACCACCAAGAGACCGACTCAGGCAACAGCAAAAGGGGGTTTATTGAGGATCCAATCCAGCGCGCTGGGGCTCCAGGCTCACTCAAGACAGGAGAGCGGCCAAGAGCCCCGAGCAGGGGTTGAGCAGTGCTTAAGTACACTTTTTTAGGGAGAGCAGGGACTTTACATACATCACAGTCTCCTTTAACAAATCACCATACACCGAGGGAAAATCAAACAACAATTCTCAAACATGATTAGTACATTCATTGGCAGGAACAGGTTGGAACAATGCCTACGTGCCAAACTGCGCAGGGTCCAGGTTATTTAACAACTAAATGGTCAGTACCGGGCATTGTCTTAACTGCCTCAGGAATTTCAGGTTCTGTGTGCAGTTCAGAAACTTTACAATACCTAGTCCTTTACATTTTAACTCAGGCTTTGCAGCTTAGAAACTTTACCCTTTCACACAGCAATATTGGATTTTCCCTAACACTCTACTCAGGTCTTCCCAGGTCTTCACTCCTACATTTTGTTACAGAACTATCTCATTCCCAGTTGCCAATATATATTAGTTATCTGTTACTACAAAAAAAATTACCCTCAGGGGCTGGGGATGTAGCTCAGTGGTAGAGCGCTTGCCTAGCACTTTTGAGCACTGGGTTTGATTCTCAACATCTCATATAAATAAATAAATAAAATATAAAAGGTCTACTGACAACTGAAAAACATTTTTTTAATTACCCTCAATTTAGTAGCTTAAGAGCTGAGGATGTGGCTCAGTGGTAGGCCCTGGCACGTGTAAGGCCCTGGGTTCGATCATCAGCACCACACAAAAATAAATAAAGGTATTATGTCCAACTAAAACTAAAAATATTTATTTAAAAAAAGAAATAATTATTTATTGTCTCATACTGTTTTTGAGGATCAAGATTAGGGAGCATCTTAGCAGGTAGTTCTGATTTAGGGTCTCTTCTATGTTTGCAGTCAGGCTGTCAGCCAGGCCTGCAGCCACCTGAAGGTTTGAATAGGGCTAGAGGATCTATTCCAGATTTTTTCCTGTGACTCTTAGCTTTTCAGCATATGGTTCTTCCATAGAGTTGGTTAGAACACAATAGCTGGCTTTTCCCTAAGCAAGTGACCCACAAGAGGAAAAGGGAGCAACTAAGATGAAATACCCAGTATCTTTTGTAATCTAACCTCAAAAGTAGCATACCATTGGGCTGGGACAGCGGCTCAGCAGTAGTGCTCTTGCCTGGCATGTGTGAGGCACTGGGTTCGATTCTCAGCACCACATATAAATAAATAAAATAAAGGTCTATCAACAACTAAAAAATTAAAACAAAATAGCACACCATCACTTCTGTTTATTCCGTTGATCACGTAAACAACACTTGCACAGTATGGGAGGGAACAACACAATGGTGTGAACAACTGGAGAATGAGATCCTTGGAGGCTATTTTGAAGGCTGGCTACCACAGCAAATGAATGAACAGACTCATGCAATGACATGCTACTCAGCATAAAATAGAAATGAACTGCACAAACACACAATATAGATAAATCTCAAAAACACACTGATCAAAAGAAGACAGAAAAGTACATACTAACTATATGATTCCACATTTGTCTTAAACTCTAGAAAAGACTATTTTAATCTGGTGTAAGAAAGCAGATCATACAATAAAGAAAAAGTTGTTTCATTTTCTCTCTCCCCTTAGCTCACTGAAGGGACCTGCAGTGAGAAAGGGACAAGTGCTCTTTCTCTCTTCCTTTTTCTTCCTCCTGTGGGTATTGTTTGTGTCCTCTGACACTGCTTCACTAGCCAAATTGACCTTGTTGGAATGAAGCAGCAGCCAAAAGACACAAACCTGGCTACTTGGTTATGTAACTTGACCCACAGGAGACTCGTGAATCTTTACATGCCAAATGGCAAGGTTCTGTAGGCCGCCTCACACTTCTCTGTCCATCCTTTCATCTGTCTCCAGTTCTCTTTTTTTCCTTCTCAGGCATACACAAGGCATATCAATAAGTATGATGCCTAAGTAGATAACAAATGAAAAAAATGAGATAAAAAATGAGATTAAAAAGTCTCTCCTTTTCTTATACTTATGCCCAGTATTTAGGGAGGTTCTCTTTGAGCCCCTCTTTTTTGGCTTAGGCAATCTTGTGAATGAACAGATAACTCCCCATGTGAGGAATCCTTCACCAGTGTTAGCACATATCTGTCTGTGTACAAAGGCATATGCTGAGCTACTGGACTGGTAATAGTAGTGCTTGTTTTGCCGCTTCTTACTAAGCTGTCTTTGTCATGTATGGGTTGCATAGCTCTTACTTGTCATCATCTTTGAGTCCTGGTCACCAATTCTGGGACAATTGGACAAACCCACTCATGCTAGTAAAATTAGTTGAAAATTGGAGAGAGAACAATAAAATTATTTTACATTCTATAAAAAGAGAACAACAGTAGAGCTGCAAAGTTGTAAATAAAGGAAAATTAAACATCATGTATTAAAGTAGCTGGAAGGAAACAGAAACTATTGGTGGAAAGTAAAATGTTTGGACATTCATCCACCTCACTAAGCTGTTTAAATTCTTATTCACATTGAGACCAGCCCCAAAAGCATTCATGCATCCATTGTTATATATAAATCTATACATTTGTACGGAGAATTGAACTCAGGGACTCTTGGCCAGTGAGCCACATCTCCAGCCCTATTTTGCATTTTTTATTAGAGACAGTGTCTTAGTAAATTGCTTAGCGCCTCATTTTTGCTGATGAATTTGAACTCATGATTCTCCTGCCTCAGCCTCCCAAGCCCCTGGGTATAGGCTTGCACTACTGTTCCTGGCTAGCGCAGGTGCTTTTGGCATGACTGACATTCCTCAAAGAGCACATTGAGCCGGCACAGTTGCGCACTCCTGTAATCCCCAGCAGCTTGGGAGGCTAAGGCAGGACGATTATAAATTCAAAGCCAGTCTCAACAAAGCCAAGGCACTAAGCAACTTAGTGAGACCTTGTTTCTAAATAAAATACAAAATAGGGCTGAGGATGTGGCTCAGTGACCAAGTACCCCTGAGTTCAATCCTTGGTACAAAAAAAGAGAACACATTAATGCTAGGCACTGATAGTTTCCCTTTTATGTTGCACTTGGCAGCTCCAGCTTCATTCTGTGTTGCTGTATACACAAGTATCAACCTCTTCTATGCAACATCAGCTGGATGGAAACCATTATATTATTATCATAGAAAGTGAAAACCTTCTGTTTGGTTAGGTTAGGATATACAGTATTCAGAAGTTGATAGCAAATTATGATTTAGTCTATATTTAATGATTCAATAGCTCTTACTGACTTGGTCAAATAAAAATGTTAATGTTAAAATTATTCTCTCTCTTCTGTTCTAAGTTTTTGTATGTTAAGTATTTAGTATGAATAATTCTTCCTCTAAGCCACAACCAAGTAATTTTATCTAGATTGTTCTTGCTAATGATATCCAGATTTACTTGAAACAAAATAGTGGCAAAGCATTTTCCATTCACTGTCCTCACTTCTGGAATTGCCTTCTGCTTCCTCAGCCTAATCTATAATTTAATATTTGCTTCAAGACTTATCTTTGGGGCTGGGGATGTGGCTCAAGAGGTAGCGCACTCGCCTGGCATGCATGCTGCCCAGGTTTGATCCTCAGCACCACATACAAACAAAAATGTTGTATCCGCTGAAAACTAAAAAAATATATATATTAAAAAAATTCTCTCTCTCTCTCTCTCTCTCTCATATAAGAAAAAAAGTTTTATCTTTGTAGTTTGGAATTTCCTAGCCATTAAATCAATATTTTTTTTCTTTCTTTACTTATCTTGTATAGCATTGGGGATCAAAATCCAGGGCCTCACACATACTAGGCAAGCCTTTTACCTCTGAACTACCTACAGTCCTCACTATTTTTTCTTATCACTAGCAAAACCATTCTGTGCTTTCTTCATTCATGTATTCATACTCTCTTTGGCATAAGTTGAAGAAAATGAAAAGTGATAAAGAAGGAGGTTGCAGAGAGAAAGAAAGAGAAACTGTTCTACTCATTGTCCTACAATTTATCTACTCTTTATTATAAGCCAAGACATTTTCTTTTTATTTCTTCAAATGTAAGAATTCCCATTCTGTAACTGTTACTTCTTTTCTTATTTGTATGAAACAGCATGGTATTATAGAAAGAACACTAAACTGAGTGCCATGAGACATGGGCTGTGTAGCTCCCACTCTGTTGATAAATAAGTGTGTAACTTTGAGCAGTAATAACACCATCAGCTAATATACAGACAGCACTTCATAATTTACAAAGTACTATTACATGCAAAGTACCTTATAGCGCCTGCCCCTAGCACTATGTGGGCCAGGCAGATATCATTAATAAAAGTGAGTGAAGTGGTGTGAGGCAGTAGGAGAAAGAAAACTGATAAACTAGGGGCCACATGCTGTGTCTACAGAGGCAGCCTCTTTAGTTCCACTTGTTGTGACCATAAACAGTGTAAACTCTGTTATCTGAGCCTCCATTTTTCCCCAGAGAATCTAGCTTTTTATTTAAATCTCTTGATTTTTTTGTTGCTAGCTAATTTGGTTTTTATTTTTTTATAAATCAGGCTACAAGCTACCTAATTTGCCTATTTAGGCTGTAACTTCCTCATCTACATTATTGGGTGGATAGATCAAGTGAATGTTGAAGTCTAAAAAATTCCCCCCCAAACACATTTTGATAAATCAACACATCTACCTATAGCTATATTATCTGCTAATTGCTGGAATAGTTTAAAAAGAAGTAGTCACAAAGCATAAGAAAGAAATATATATGGATTAAATCTATCAAAATGTGCTTATTTTATGAAAGTATTGTTACTTTCATTACAAATTATTGTATTTTGAGATTGAGAAAATTTTTGATTACTCACTATCTCCTTGAAGCCTTTTTTGAACTCTGTAAAGAAATAGATATTTTTTGATGAATTCTACTTAATTGCAGGTAAGTGAAATCCAGAGGTTGGGAAATGTGGGGAAATCTGGATCCATCCCAGTCTCTTTTCATCCATCTGGATTTTTTTTTTTTATTTTTTTGTCATCAATTCCAGATGTAGGAAATTCTTCACTACAGTTTGATAAGGCTCTTTCTACCCTTCTTGTCTAGCATCAAATCTAACTCATCCTTCCTATTGTCAGACTGCTGCCTTTTATGATGCCACAGGGAATTAATTTATAAATCTTGTGAGTTCCCAGATCCCTCTTGAATTTGTTTCAATGCAAATAAATCAACCTAGATTTCCTGCCCATATGCTAGTGCCTTTCTATCCCCGTTTCTTGTGTGTCTGTCAGGTGGCATGATTTATAGCTGCCTTTTCTATGCTCGCTGACCTTGGTCTGAGGATCTAATTAAGCATAAGTACAACTGGACAGATTGGCTGGAGGGGGATTCCCCACCACCACCACCCCATACACACACCACTATCAAACTTCCCTTGGTGAGACTCAGACCAATATTTTCCACAGAACCTATTGTTTACTGCCTCTTTTTATCTCTTTTAACCTAATGCAGATTCTTATTAAAAGTGAATAAGTAATTAAATGATATTTGCATTCAAAGACAAAAGGAATGATGTTTAATAGAGTAGAACTTGAGCTGTCACAGAGGAATGCCCTTTTCAGAAGCCATAGTAAACACATGACCAGATCAAGTCATCTTTGTTACTGCATGACTTTCTAGAAAACAGTATATTCATGCCATTAATCATCTTGAAGATAATGATACCTAGAATTTATTTAGCTGAGCTCTGTTTTGAGTGCCTTGCGTGAATTAATTCATTTAATCCTCACTACAACCGTATATATCCTTATTGTATAGCTGAGATGCTAAAAGGTAAAGTAAATGCCCCAAGTCACTCTTAGCAAGTGACTGAGGTAAGAGACAACAACAGATTATATCATTCCAGAGCTGATAACCCTAATCACTACTCCAAAATATTTTACTATCATTATGTGATTTGGGTAAGAGATTTCAGTACCTTCAGCCATATTAGTAACCCCATAATACTCTCTTGTAATAAATGTACTTTTATCTACCCTTGTCTTAAGTTATAGTAAAAATATACATTAGCAAAGTGTTGCTCTCAATTCCTAAAAATTAATTCAGAATCTTCACAGGTAAAAATATCTTTTGCATTGTATATCAAAAGATATCTTCTCATTTCAACAATTATCTTAGAAATTGTTGACTGGACTCAATGAATAGCTGTAGGTCAGGCAGGAGGGTGAAATCATAGACTGATTTTTAAGAAGCTGAGATTTGAAAACCCATTACTAGAACCTAAATTACCATCACATAATTGTTATTAAAATATTATGACTGTCATATTTACATAGACAGATAAACATATCTGGCCCCAAAACACTGTACAATGTTTACTATAGCTTTTGATCAGCAACATTTTTTTTGAAATTTCAAGAATCAGCTAATTTGCATTTTTAAAAAAATGTATTTTTATTGTTGATTAATTTTTTTTAATTTATTTGTATATGATGCTGAGAATCAAACCTAGAGCCTCACATATGCTAGGCAAGCTCTCTACCATTGAGCCACAATCCCAGCCCTTTAATTTGCATTCTTAAGGAGAGCTCCAGATGGACATTTAGCTCAATGGTATAGCTTTTGCTTGGCATACTCGAGGTCCTAGGTTCAGTACCCAGCACTGCAAAAATAAAATAAAATCCTAAGTCTTCAAGAGGAGCTTATATACATGAGAGATTGGGAAGCTGTTGTTGAAAAGCATTACTGTTAAAGAATGAATATCTATTATGCCTAAGGTTCAAGGGGTTTTTTGTCTTCCTGTATTTCAAAGTTTTATAAAATAATTTATATAAATAAGTAAATAAATCATTGAGCTTTAATACTAAAACAGTGTTTGTAGTATAATTGGTTTTCAAGATAGAAAATTCTTTAAATAAAGTTTGAGGTATTGTCGGTCCTTTTCCTGAACAGGTTATTCTGAATTGGGTGTGATGTGTTTTCTAGACTTATATAAAATTACAACTTATTGATGGTCAAATCTAAAATTATGGCTTCTCTTAAAATCAGTTTTGAACATGTTCATTCTGAGCCTACATAGAAGGGGCTGGGGATGTGGCTCAAGCGGTAGCGTGCTCGCCTGGCGTGCATGCTGCCCGGGTTTGATCCTCAGCACCACATACAAAGATATTATGTCCGCCGAAAAACTAAAAAATAATATTAAAAAGTTCTCATTTTCTCTCTCTCTGTCTCTCTCTCTCCCCTCTCTCTTTAAAAAGAAAAAAAAAACACATAGAAGCCTACTAGATTTTTCATTGGATCTCAATTTGAATCCAGGGGAAGGACATAGTAGCATCATATCCCTGTAGTCTGCAATGTTCAGCACTTCTTAATTTCAATCTCTGCCAAAGGGAAGATTCTTATAATCAAGTTATTGTTATTTAACAGTTTGCTTAGTTGTCTGCCTTATTATCTAGAAACAATGACCAGGAAGAGCTTCATGCTGTAGGAAATCAGTTTTCACGACTGGTTCTAGTCAGCTGATTGACAACTACAACTCTGTATTTAAACATCAAGACAGTGGCCACAGCAATATTTCCTAAGCCTGGATCATCCTCCTAATTGGAGTCAGAGCTGTTCTAATGTCTATGCACTGAAATGACTATTTCTCTTAATATATGATACGAAAGACAGCTAAATTATATATTGTAACATTTAAGACTAACTGGTTCTCTTATGTTCTAATTTAACATCTTTTCATTATTATAATATTATAATTCTAGGAAGAAAAAACATGAACCATAATTAAAGGAAATGATCCTCCTTGTTTAAAGATCATTTCCTCTATTGCTTAAAACTTTTTTTATAAGCCTTTTAAAAATTTTTTATATTGGGGGGCTAGGGTTTGGCTCAGTGGTAGAGTGCTCATCTAGCATGAGTGAGGCACTGTGTTCAATCCTCAGCACCATATAAAATTAAATAAAATAAAGGTATTGCGTCTACCTACAACTAAAAATTTTTTTAAATATTTTATATTGAAATATATACCGAGAAATATACACATGTGTGAGTGAATTTTCTCAAGGAAACACAGAATCCTCATCCAAGAGGCAGTTTGTTACCAGCACCTCAGGAGCAAGCCATCATGCTCTCTCTTCAGACACCTTCCCTGCCAGAGCATCTACTCTCCTGAATTCAAACAGTATTATCTAATTTTATCTTACAATCAAGACGTTAGGATTTTTATGCCAACAGAGCTACCAGGGCCCCAGAGGCAGAGGCAGAGGCAGGTCAGCCACCACAGGCAAGAAGGTAAAGCCGAGTCACCATGGACTATTCTCAGGCCTTGAAACCTGTGGAATTTGCTTGCTGGTTTTTGTACTTGCTTAGGACTGATTACCCCTTTTTTCCTTCCAATTTTTCCCTTTTGCATTTAGAATGTCTTATCAGAATCTTATTCTACCCTTGTATTTGTAGAATATGATAAGTTGTTTTCTAGTTTCATACATCCACTGAGGAAGAGATTTGCTTCAGGATTGATGGCACCAGAATCTCCCTTAGACCCAATTCAGATGATTTAGATGTTGAAATCTGGGAGTTTTTAAAATATTTTTTAGATGAGATTTAGAGTTGATGTTGTAATGGGCTGACTTTGAGGGATGTTTGAATGGGATGAATGGATTTAATGTATTGGAGAAAAATGAATTTGGTTGGACTAAAAGGCTGACTCTAGTAGTTCGAATTATGACCTATTAAAACCTAAGTCAGTATCCAAATATCTAGAACCTGTGAATGTGACTTTATGTGGAAAAGGGAGTCTTTACAAGTGGAATTAAATTTATGTTCTCAAGATGAGATTTTTTGGATTACCCAGTTGAGCCCTAAACACAATGAAAAGTTCTTATGAGTGACAGAAGGGAAGATAGACAAGGGAAGATAGATAAGGTAATATGAAAACACAGGCAGAGATTGGAATGATGTGACTATGAGCCAAGGAATGCCCACAGCCTCCAGAAACTGAAGGTGGCAAGAAAGGATTCTCTACCCTAGAGTCTGCACAGAGAATGTGGCCCTGCCAATGCCTTATCTTTGGGCTTAGGCCCTTAAAATATGTGAAAGAATAAATTTATCTTGTTTTAAGCCACCAGGTTGCAGCTATAATAAACAGATACATGGATATAGGTGATATAGCTTCTCGAGTCCTTCATATTAACAGATATACTCCTATATCTTCAGGTTTTTGAAATATGTATGATTAGAAAAGGTTGGAAAAGTATATTTTTAATATCTATATTCTGATTTTATCATTATAATAAAACATTTATTGTATTTATTCTGGAAAGGGGCAGAAATTCAATTTAACAGTTTTTGTGTTTATGACAAGCATTTTTCTAGATGTAAGAACACAAATATGAATGTGAAAGGCTTTTTTTTCCCTTGAGTATATAAGCTTTTCCCTTTATTTGAAAGAGATTGCTAAGTAAATTATTTCTATGAAATGATTACCATTTGTTGTTGTATGCAGAGAAGCCATTCTTAAGACAGCTTTGGGGCAGAGAAGGTCAAATAATACATTCTAAGAAAGGAGAATGCTAAAGACTAATAAGAGTCAGCTTCCTGAGAAAGCCAGAAAAAAATACATTTTTAGGCAAAGGAATTAATATGACCAAGGGTGCCAAGGCATGGGGCATCATGAGATCAGAGCACTAGGAGAGATCCATTATTACCAAGTATTTGCTGCTCACAGGAAGAGACCTGGGCTAGAAAAAGACAAGATTAGGGATGCTCAAGTTAGGTTTAGCCTGTAGGTAATGACAAGTCATGGAGAAGTTTATAAACTTACTGATGTTTTCAGAGTTTTTCAGGGTTTTTTTTAATGAATAAATTTGGCAGTTAATAGAGGAAAGTATAGGGAGCCTAAAGAGGGTAGTGATAAGATTAAAAACAAAGACTGTTTAAGAGTCTATTCTAATTTTTCAAACATGAAATGATAAGGACAAGAATATAGGGCTATTTCTTTTTCAAACACCACTTAATCACAGTGACTTAACATAGTTAATGTTTATTACTCAAGTATGCAAACTCCAATGTTTGTCTTGCTGACTCTGAGAGGCAGTTGCCCTCCATGCAGCAATTCAGTGGTACAGCTCTGCTGAAACTTTGATAACATAACTCTTTCAGAATGAAGGCTCATTGGTCACTGTAGCAAAGGACCAAAGAGCTGGAGGATCCATTGTTTTTCTTTTTGCTTGAGCCTTAAGGTCATGTATATCCACAGAGGCATGGGATATTAGCCACAGTCAGATATCTGGTTTGGTTAAGTGGAGATGGTCATACTAATTGACATGAGTAACCCCAAAGAAAGACCATCTATGAAAGAGAATATATGCTTATTTTTAGTAGAAGTCAATTAGTCATATCTATGGTTTACACTCAGGTAGATTGTCAATAAGGCAATTAGCTAGAGAATTAGGATGCTGCAGATAAAGTGAGAGCTAGAAACAATACAGTTATATAGTATGTTTCAGAAGTGCTAATTAAAACTATGAAATAGAATAGCATACTCAAGTTGTATTTACTTTGAACTGTTTTTTGACTTACATTTCATTATTAAAACATGCTATTCTTTTCTATCATTTTTTTGTTCTTTTTAGATAAATATGACAGTAGAGTGTATTTTGCCATATTATATATACGTGGAGTATAACTTACTGTAGTTAAGATCCTATTCCTGTAGTTGTTCATGATGTGGAGTTTCACTGCTGGTATATTCATATATAAACATAGGAAAGTTATGTCCAATTCATTGTACTGTCTTCTTTTTAACCTCATGGAATATAATTCAATGAGCATATACCCTCTTTATAACCTGTTGTTATTAATTTCAGAAATTGCTTTATTGGGTACAAATTACTAGAAATTTTTATGGGATTCTCAGGCTTATAAGATCTATTGTCACAAATTTTATATATATAAATATTTATGCCACTCTATGTCATACATGATTATAATGTTAAGGACCCCAAGGTGGTTTTGGTATTTTGCCATATAGCTTACAAAATTCTGTTATATAAGGTATAAATGCTATACTTATACTTAGGTAAAATGATGTAAGTTTTAAAAATTCCTTAGGAAATAATGTGCCCATTTCCTGTTGATTTTTTTCTTTTTCTTTTTTGGTCTGTTTCCCTCAAAAGCATCTTAAATTTTCTGCCCTTTCTGCACTGGATCTCTTAGCAAAAAAAAAAAAAAAGTGTGTGTGTGTGTGTGTGTGTGTGTGTGTGTGTGTGTGTGTGTGAGATGCCTTTTGTAAGGAAAAAAAAGTCCTTGGGTAGGTTTATCTCTTCATTTTAAGTGCTACATTTATTTTATTTCATGAACAAATCTTTATACATTTAGGTATTATACTTCGCCAGGCGTCATCACACCTGCCTGTAATCTCAACAATTTGGGAGGCTGAAGTACAAGGATTACAAATTCAAGGCCAACCTCAGTAATTTAGCAAGCAACTTTGCAAAAACCTGTCTCAAATTTAAAAAGTTAAAAAGTCTGGGGTATAGCTCAGTGGTAAAGCACCCTAGGTTCCATTCCCAGTACCACATAGTAACAGTAGTAGTAGTAGTGGTAATAATAAATGTTTTAAATAAAATAAATTATATTTCAAAATACTAGTAGACATTTGGTTTTAAATTTTGTTTTCTTTAGTAAATTATTTCTTTCTAATCATAATTGTAAACATTAGTTTGGATGAATCACCGTATCTGATATTTTTTCTATATAATTAGAACTGATCATTAGCCAGTAAATTTCTATTTCTAAAACAGTATAATCCTATGAGAGTATGATATAAATTAAGAATTTTTCCTATTTCTGTGCCTAAGATGGTATGATGTCAGTTAAGAATTCTTTTTAAATCTTATACAGTAACAGTTCATTGTATTGAATAATAAATAAGATTAAAAATAATAGTTTAATTTTTCAAATTGGTGAAAGTAAAAAATACTAAATTGATGAACTTCCAAGTTGATAAAAGTAGCATTTATTATTATCATTGATATAATGGGAAGGAGCAACATGTGGGACAAAAAGGGAATTTTTCTAAATTTAAAAACAAGGGGAAAAGTCCAGAGTACCTACTCAGACATGCTCAAGATGGTAAAGTGTTTCTGGGGGTATCATCAGTTCTCTTAGAGGTAGGAGGAAGTTTAATCACCACCAAAATAAAACTGTGGTCAGCCATGAGTTGGGGGAGATTAAATGGACATAGTTGTGGATTTACTGTGCTCATGTTGCTACATGAACTGGAATTGGATAAGCCTCCTGCCCTAGAAGTTTCTTGGTAGCTGCTAATTTGAGTTGAGGTGGTCTTCAGCCACACCTCACCCTCCACTTCCCAGTGCTACCCTGTCCCAGGAGGAGGGAGGAAATGAATGAAGGCTTGAGGACAGGCTTGATTAGGGAGAGAACAGTTATGTAGACAGGTCTTTCAGAGAAGGTTTTGGTTTCTTCTGACCCAGCAGCAGTTCAGCTGTGTGATAGCTAATCAGCTGCTTCCCCCTTTCCCAGCCCTAGTGACAAGATGAACATTTTAGGGGCTGTGGATGTGGCTCAAGCTGTAGCACGCTTGCCTGGCATGCATGCGGCCCAGGTTCGATCCTCAGCACCACATGCAAAAAAAAAAAAAAGATGTGTCCGCCAATAACTAAAAAATAAATATTAAGAAATTCTCTCTCTCTCTCTCTCTCTCTCTCTCTCTCTCTCTCTCTCTCTTAAAAAGAAATAAACATTTTAGGCCTCTGTTATACCTCTCATCCTGATTCTTTTTTTTCAATTTGAGGTCCTCCTCATTCTTGGTATGCTGAGTGAATTTTTTGTTAAGACTAGACATTTTGGGTATTATGTGGCTCTGGATATTTAAACCTTTTTGGGGGGGGGTGGCGGGGAGTGCTGGTTTCTTTGCCATCACTCCAGGAGAAACAGGGGTGCTGCCTCATTATTTTCCAATGAAGGTAAAAGTTTAGGTTCCTCACTTAGCCTCTATTAACACCTGAGTGGTAGGCCTCTACGTGAGGTGGTATGTCTATTAGGCTCCACTTGTATTTCCCTGTCTGAAGGGGTAAGAATGCTTCCACCGTGAGGCAAATGACAAGAAGCTTCATTAGTGCTGTACAGTTGTGGAAGCCCTGATTTTCCACTAAGCCTCTCTGACAATTCCAGAAGAGGGGCACCTTGATATTATTCTAGAAATAGAATTCTAGAATCTCCACCTGGTCTCCAGTAACACTGCAGAAGGGAAACTTTGTTACTGCCTGATGAGGATGAAAGCCCAGTCTCCTGCCTTAAACTTTCTCTGAAACCTTCCATTGGAGATGGGAGGTTGGAGCACCTCAATACAACCTAGCAGGGTAAAGGTCTGGGCTCACCATTTGGCCTTTGCTGGTATGGATGGAAGTTGGGCCATAGTTTCTTCTGTGGGGTTTGGAGTAGAGTGATTATCATCTCAAAGTTTGTTGTCTCACTGGGCCATCCTTTTTTTTTTTTTTTTTTTTTTGAGAGTTCTTTAGACAGAGAGCAGGCTTTGGTCTTGGGCTTTCTGTTGGCATTTTCAGGTTGTTAGCTTCTTCAGATCCATGTCTGGGTATGTAAAGCAAAAAGGAAATCAAGGGAACCTACTAATGGGGTCATTCTTTGGGTTGCAGTGTTCCTAACTGATCTGCCTACTTCTCTCCATCTTTTCCTTGTAGGTTGCAGTATTCCTAACTGATCTTTCTCCTTCTTTCCATCTTTTTTTTATGTTTATCTCTTTGTGTGTAGTTTTTAATTGTACTTTGATACTTTTTGTGTTAAAGACAAAAATTATTCCTGATATATTATAGAAAGTAAGGTAGACTTTTATTAGAGAGACTATTAAAAACTGGGTTTTACGTTAGGGGAGAGAGATCTAGCTCAACTCAATACAAGAAGTGTAAGTGTAGATGTATGGCCAAAGAGCAAGGAAGCCATGGGTCATAGATAGAAAATCTATGAGGAAGCATCAAGACCAGGGGAATTTTTGCTAGACCAGCTTAATAAACTCAGCTTAGGACAGACCAGAGATATAAGATGTAATAGTGAAAGAGAAAGAATTTGATCAGATATCAAGAATAGGTCAAGTAGAGAGTCTGACAAGTGGGAAGTATAGAGAAGATTATGGCTGCTCCAGCTTGCAGAAACAGAAGTTAAAGTTAATGCTTATTTTTTTTAAGAGAGAGAGAGAGAGAGAGAGAGAATTTTTAATATTTTATTTTTTAGTTCTCGGCGGACACAACATCTTTGTTGGTATGTGGTACTGAGGATCGAACCCAGGCCGCACGCATGCCAGGCGAGCGCGCTACCGCTTAAGCCACATCCCCAGCCCTAATGCTTATTTTTGAAGCATTAACTATCCTTTCTCTCTCTTTTTTTTTTATGGATAAATTTTTTATTTATTTTTAATTGGTTGTTCACAACATTACAAAGCTCTTGACATATCATATTTCATACATTAGATTGAAGTGGGTTATGAACTCCCAATTTTTACCCCAAATGCAGATTGCAGAATCACGTCGGTTACACATCCACAATTTTACATAATGCCCTATTAGTAACTGTTGTATTCTGCTACCTTTCCTATCCCCTACTATCCCCACTCCCCTCCCCTCACATCTTCTTTCTCTACTCCATCTACTGTAATTCATTTCTCTCCTTGTTTATTTTCCCATTCCCCTCACAACCTCTTATATGTAATTTTGTAGAGCAATAAGGGTCTCCCTTCATTTCCATGCAATTTCCCTTTTCTCTCCCTTTCCCTCCCATCTCATGACTCTGTTTAATGTTAATCTTTTCTTCCTGCTCTTCCTCCCAACTCTGTTCATAGTTGCTCTCATTATATCAAAGAAGACATTTGGTATTTGTTTTTTAGGGATTGGCTAGCTTCACTTAGCATAATCTGCTCTAGTGCCATCTATTTCCCTGCAAATTCCATGATTTTGTCATTTTTTAATGCTGCATAATATTCCATGGTGTATAAATGCCACATTTTTTTTTTATCCATTCATCTATTGAAGGGCATCTGGGTTGGTTCCACAGTCTGCCTACTGTGAATTGTGCTGCTATGAACATCCATGTGGCAGTATCCCTGTAGTATGCTCTTTTAAGGTCTTCAGGGAATAGTCCGAGAGGGGCAATAGCTGCGTCAAATGGTGGTTCCATTCCCAGCTTTCCCAGGAATCTCCATACTGCTTTCCAAATTGGCCACGCCAATTTGCAGTCCCACCAGCAATGTACAAGTGTACCCTTTTCTCCACATCCTCGCCAGCACTTGTTGTTGTTTGACTTCATAGTGGCTGCCAATCTTCCTGGAATGAGATGGTATCTTAGGGTGGTTTTGATTTGCATTTCTAGAGATGGTGAGCATTTTTTCATGTACTTGTTGATTGGTTGTATATCCTCCTCTGAGAAGTGTCTGTTCAGGTCCTTAGCCCATTTGTTGATTGGGTGATTTGTTATCTTATTGTCCAATTTTTTGAGTTCTTTGTATACTCTGGATATTAGGGCTCTATCTGAAGTGTGAGGAGTAAAAATTTGTTCCCATGATGTAGGCTCCCTATTTACCTCTCTTATTGTTTCTCTTGCTGAGAAAAAACTTTTTAGTTTAAGTAAGTCCCATTTGTTGATTCTTGTTATTAACTCTTGTGCTATGGGTGTCCTATTAAGGAATTTGGAACCCGACCCCACAATATGTAGATCGGAGCCAACTTTTTCTTGTATCAGACGCCGTGTCTCTGATTTGATATCAAGCTCCTTGATCCATTTTGAGTTAACTTTTGTGCATGGCGAAAGAAAGGGATTCAGTTTCATTTTGTTGCATATGGATTTCCAGTTTTCCCAGCACCATTTGTTGAAGATGCTATCCTTCCTCCATTTCATGCTTTTAGCCCCTTTATCAAATATAAGATAGATGTAGTTTTGTGGATTGTTTTCTGTGTCCTCTCTGTACCATTGGTCCACCCGCCTGTTTTGGTACCAGTACCATGCTGTTTTTGTCACTATTGCTCTGTAGTATAGTTTGAGGTCTGGTATTGCTATACCGCCTGATTCACACTTCCTGCTTAGAATTGCTTTTGCTATTCTGGGTCTTTTATTTTTCCATATGAATTTCATGATTGCTTTATCTATTTCCACAAGAAATGCCGTTGGGATTTTGATTAGCATTGCATTAAACCTCTAGAGAACTTTTGGTAATATCGCCATTTTGATAATGTTAGTTCTGCCTATCCATGAACAAGGTATATTTTTCCATCTTCTAAGATCTTCTTCTACTTCTCTCTTTATTGTTCTGTAGTTTTCATTGTATAAATCTTTCACCTCTTTTGTTAGGTTGATTCCCAAGTATTTTATTGCTTTTGAGGATATTGTGAATGGAGTGTTTTTCCTCATTTCCATTTCAGAAGTTTTGTCACTGATATACAGAAATGGAAATGCCTTTGATTTATGCGTGTTGATTTTATATCCTGCCACTTTGCTGAATTCATTTATTAGCTCTAGTAGTTTCTTTGTAGACCCTTTTGGGTCTTCTAGGTATAGAATCATGTCATCTGCAAATGTGATAATTTAAGTTCTGCTTTTCCTATTTTTATGCCTCTAATTTCTTTCGTCTGTCTAATTGCTCTGGCCAGTGTTTCGAGAACTATGTTGAATAGAAGTGGTGAGAGAGGGCATCCCTGTCTTGTTCCAGATTTTAGAGGGAATGCCTTCAACTTTTCTCCATTCAGAATGATGCTAGCCTGAGGCTTAGCATAGATAGCTTTTACAATATTGAGGTACGTTCCTGTTATCCCTAGTTTTTCTAATGTTTTGAACATAAAGGGATGCTGTACTTTGTTGAATGCTTTTTCTGCATCTATTGAGATGATCGTATGGTTTTTATCTTTAAGTCTATTGATGTGGTGAATAATATTTATTGATTTCCGTATATTGAACCATCCTTGCATCCCAGGGATGAATTCTACTTGATCATGGTGCACAATTTTTTTGATGTGTTTTTGTATTCAATTTGCCAGAATTTTATTGAGGATTTTTGCATCTAGGTTCATTAGAGATATTGGTCTGTAGTTTTCTTTCTTTGAGGTGTCTTTGTCTGTTTTAGGAATCAGGGTGATTTTGGCCTCATAGAATGAATGTGGAAGAGCTCCCTCTTTTTCTATTTCCTGAAATAACTTGAAAAGTATTGGTATTAATTCTTCTTTAAAGGTTTTGTAAAACTCTGCTGTATACCCATCCGGTCCTGGGCTTTTCTTGGTTGGTAGTCTTTTGATTGCTTCTTCAATTTCATCCATTGATATTTGTCTGTTCAAATTGTGTGTATCCTCCTGACTCAGTCTGAGCAAATCATATGACTTAAGAAATTTATCGATGTCTTCACTATCTTCTATTTTATTGGAATATAGGTTTTCAAAATAATTTCTAATTGTCTTCTGTATTTCTGTAGCATCTGTTGAGATATTGCCTTTTTCATCCCGTATGTTAGTAATTTGAGTTCTCTCTCTTCTTCTCTTCGTTAGCATGGCGAAGGGTCTGTCGATCTTATTTATTTTTTCGAAGAACCAACTTTTAGTTTTGTTAATTTTTTCAATAGTTTCTTTTGTTTCAATTTCATTGATTTCTCCTCTGATTTTAATTATTTCTTGCCTTCTGCTACATTTGCTGCTGTTGTGCTCTTCCTTTTCTAGGGCTTTGAGATGAAGTTTGAGCTCATCTATTTGTTGGTTTTTCCTTTTTTTGAGGAATGATCTCCAGGCGATGAATTTTCCTCTTAAAACTGCTTTCATTGTGTCCCATAGATTCCAATATGTTGTGTCTGTATTTTCATTTATCTCTAAGAATTTTTTGATTTCTTCCTTTATGTCTTCTGTAACCCATTGATCATTCAGTAACATATTGTTCATTTTCCATGTGATGTAGGATTTTTCCTTCCTTCTTTTATCATTGATTTCCAGTTTCATTCCATTATGATCAGATAAAATGCATGGTATTATCTCCACCCCTTTATATTTACTGAGGGTTGCCCTATGGCATAATATATGGTCTATTTTTGAGAAGTATCCATATGCTGCTGAGAAAAAAAGTATATCCATTTGATGATGGTTGATATATTCTATATATGTCAGTTAAGTCTAGGTTATTGATTGTGGTATTGAGTTCTATAGTTTCTTTATTCAACTTTTGTTTGGAGGATCTGTCCAATGGTGAGAGAGGTGTGTTGAAGTCACCCATAATTATTGTGTTGTGGTCTATTTGATTCTTGAACTTGAGGAGAATTTGTTTTATGAATGTCGCAGCACCATTATTTGGTGCATAAATATTGATAATTGTTATGTCTTGTTGGTGAATGGTTCCTTTTAACAGTATATAATGTCCTTCCTTATCCCTTTTGATTAACTTAGTCTTGAAGTCGATTTTATTCGATATGAGGATGGCCACCCCTGCTTGCTTACGAGGACCGTGTGCGTGGTATATTTTTTCCCATCCTTTCACCTTCAGCCTGTGTCTTTTCCAATCAGATGTGTCTCCTGGAGGCAGCGTATTGTTGAGTTTGTTTTTTTAATCCATGATACCAGCCTATGTCACTTTATTGGAGTGTTTAAGCCATTAACATTTAGAGTTACTATTGATAAATGGTTTGTACTTCCAGCCATGTTTGATTATTTATCCTTTTTTTTTTAATTTAGTTTGTTTCTCCATGACTATCTTTCCCCCCGCCCTCTGTCACTTCCACTGATGGTTTTGGTTATTGTTTTTCATTTCTTCCTCGTGTAGTGTTTTGCTCAAGATGCTTTGCAATGCTGGTTTTCTGGCTGCAAATTCTTTTAACTTTTGTTTATCATGAAAGATTTTTATTTCATTGTCATACCTGAAGCTTAATTTTGCTGGATACAGAATTCTTTGTTGGCATCCATTGTCTTTCAGTGTTTGAAATACATTGTTCCATGACCTTCTTGCTTTCATCGTCTGTTGACCTTATTGGTTTACCCCTGAATGTAATCTGCCTCCTTTCTCTTGTAGCTTTTAATATTTTCTCTTTCTTCTGTATATTGGATATCTTCATAACAATGTGTCTTGGCGTTGGTCTACTGTGATTTTGTGTGCTCGGTGTCCTGTATGCATCTACAATTTGTATATATGTTTCCTTTTTTATTTCTGGAAAGTTTTCTGTAATTATTTCATTCAGCAGGTTACTCATTCCCTTGGTTTGAATCTCTGTACCTTCTTCTATCCCGATGACTCGTAAGTTTGGTTTTTTTATGTTATCCCATAACTCTTGGATGTTTTTCTCGTGATTTTTTACTAGCCTTTCTGAGTTGGCTAGACTCTTTTCAAGATGATATATTTTGTCTTCATTATCTGACGTTCTGGCTTCTACTTGCTCCACTCTGTTAGTGATACTCTCAATTGAGTTTTTAATTTGGTTTATCATTTCCTTCATTTCTAGAATTATTGTTTGATTTTTTTTATAATCTCTATCTCCTGATAAAGATGCTTAACTTCTTCTTTTATCTGTTTATGTAATTTGTTTTCAATGTGTTCTTTCACTGTTTGAATTTGCTGTCATATCCTCTTTAAGGTTCCATTCCATCTGTCTAAGGTATTCCTTGAGTTCTTTATTTGACCATTTTTCTGATGACTCTAGGTCCTCCTGAATATTTAGGCTGTCCTGCATTATTTGTACTTTTTTTTCTTCCTTGCTTTTTCATGCTGCTCATGTTATTTCTTGTTCTGTTTGACTGCTGAGTTACTGTTTACTCCTATAAATTTATTTGATGCTTGGGAGGAAAGGTATTAGAAGGGAAAGGAAGAAGTCACTAAAGAGAATGAGAGTAAGCAGGTAGAATTCAAGGAAGGGGGAATAAGAAAATTGAAAAGAAATGAAAAGACAAAAGAAGAAAAAATAGGAAATAAAAAAAGAAAAAAATTTAAATAATAATAATTCAAAAAATTAAAATTAAAATTAGAAGAAAAAAATAAAAAAAATTAAAAAATTTTAAAAAACAACAAGAAAAATGAAAATGAAAAAAAAAAACCAAATCAAAAAAAAAGGAAAAACAAACTAATAAATGCTGTCTTAGAGTTTGATTAACTTCTCTTCCAGTAGGTGGAGCTGTGCCCACCAGGCCAAGCTTCTCCTGTCAATACACAGGAACCAATCACTGTGCAGCAGTTCCACCTCCCAGACTGGGCGAGTCTCCAATCCTGATTGCCTAGGTCCTCCTCTTGTGTCTAGACACTTCGCCACTTTTCCTCTAGCCAGGCCCCTCTCACCGGTGACGCTCACGACAATACTGGCTACACGCCAGGTCTGCTGCTCCCGGGAGGTCTGTTTTCATGAAGGACTGGGCACACTCTCCCTGTTTGCCATTCCCTCAGACCCTAAGTTTGTAGAGCTTGGGGCTGAGAATCCTCAGGAATTTTACTTGCCCTCCGGTAGCCACACCCCCGGTAGCTGGTGCAAGAGACCTTAGTTGTCAGCACTGGTGGGAGCAGTAGCCGGGAGTTCCGTGCCGCGGGTCCCACGCCACTTCTGATTCCCTCGGTCTGGCTGTTGCGCTCATGGGAGAGCTGGGAGGGGCCCTTAAGGTTTCCCCAATGTGTGGAGAGGGAAGGCTAGGGGGTTACATACCTGTCACCGCTGGTTTCAAGGAAGTTATCTCCTCTGCCGAAGTCTGGTGATGCCAGTTCTCTGCCATGGTGGTATTTCTTGCAAATGGCGACAGTTTGTTTCCCTTTGCCGGGTGACCAGTGCAACGAGTGGGTCCTTACTGTCCCTCCCAAGCCCCGTTTCAAACCTGTGGCCACTACCTATGAAGGCTCGGTTGGCATTTACCTCCGTAGGATCAGAAGGGCTGACCAGTTGTTTCAGCCAGATGGATTAGTGCTGAGTCACAGCTGTTTGTCTGCGGGAAGCAGGCGAACGGGAGCTTGAATTCAGCCGATCCGGGCTCAGTGTGTGTTCTGAGAGGCCCAGTCTGTTCGCCCCAGATCCACGTCAGCTCAGCATTGCCTAGTGATCCTGAGCAAACAGAATTTAGACTGTTTATGACTCTCTATGCCTGCACAGCTGAAGAGGTCAGAGACTTGATCTCTCCATGCCCGCCGCCATGTTGGATCTCCCCTATCCTTTCTCTTTAGGAAAACAAAAGGTATATTCTGGGCTTAGGTATGTAAGTAATCAACAGCTTGACTTTTGGAGCTTATATTCAAATAACCCAATATTTTAAGTTATAATTTTCATCACTACCCTACCCCTCAGCCTCAGTCACACATTTATGTATTTTAGGACCATACCTCTAATAACAGGTTTTAATGTGTAGTAGCATTCCTTTATTCAGCTTCCAATTCCTTTTAAGTGGTTCTTAAGGGATGATAAGGAATAAATATTCCTCATCAGAATCTATGCCTAATACTTCTTATGTCTTGAAATCAAAAATTTTTTTTTAATTTTTTGTTTGTTTTTGCAATACTAGCATTCAGATCCAAGATCTTGCACGTTAGGCAAGTGTTCCACCACTGAGCTACATCTAGTCCTTTTTATTTTGAGACAGGGGCTCAATAAATTACCCAGGCTGGCCTGGAACCTGTGATCCTCCTGCCTCAGCCTCCAGATTAGCTAGAATTATAGGCATACCCACTACATCCAGCATTTAAAGTTTTGAATACTTGGTTATATCTAATGATGTGTGGAAGTATTTTGACCATGAGTAGACATTATTTAAGATAGGTTTCCAGGGCTGGGGATGTTGCTCAGTGGCAAATCACATGCCTATAGCATGAGACCTGGGTTTGATCCCCATAACCTATAAAAGAAAAGGCGGGAAAAAGATACCTTTTTATCATTTAAATTTATTTTTTTTAGAAAGACCTTATTTTAACAAATGGTTATTTTCTTCACACACACACACAAAAGACTAAAATCCAGTTAGTCACTTATACCTGAAGGAAGTAATTTTGGAGAATAGAAAAATCATCAAGAATGTACTGTTGTTGTGTGAAATTTTTGAGCAACTTAACCAAAAGTGTGTGTGTGTTTATGCAACCAAAATATAAAAAGAAATCCTTTTATAATAAATTATCAGAGAATAGGAGGAGAAGTTGATACTATAGAGTATGGCCTTATGTCAGTTGTTTTCAGTCTGAATGATTTCTAGTAAGAATGTGAATGCTTTCATGTCCCCAGGTTTATTAAGAGATACTCCAGTGAATGCGCATTTAAGTGTACAATTTATAGTCAGCTTTCATTTTGAATCAGTTTCATTCTTTCCTTCCCACACACAGACCATGATTTTTGTTAAAAGATAAAATACCCCCAAAAAATCTTGCTTTAAGAATTTTTATTCTTGTGATCTAAATATTTTTTTCTTTAAATTGAGAGAGAGAGAGTCTGAAAGAGAAAGTGAGAGTATAGTTAAAGTGCTTAGAATTTTTGAAGATCACCCCTTTGCCTGCTTAGCTGTTTTTCAAGGAGAAGAAAATGTTTTCTTTCTTTATTTAAACATTACAGGTGGGCACGGTGGCGCACACCTGTAATACCAACAGCTCAGCTCAGGAGGCTGAAGCAGGAGGATCAAAGCCAGCCTCAGCATTGTCGAGGCACAAAGCAACTCAGTGAGACCCTTATCTCTAAATAAAATACAAAATAGGGCTGGGGATGTGGCTCAGTGGTCAATGGCCCTCAGTTCAGTCCCCAGTATCCGCCCTCAAAAAAAATTAAGTAATTTAATTTCTGTACATTTGCTTAAGAAATGGCCATATTTTTATGTGAAGGGGAATACTGTTCTAATTTTCAGCACTAATTTGGTTGGGTTGGGGTGCATTATAACTGAAATGAACAGTTTGAGCCGTCATCCTAGAAAAAATAATTTTCTTAACTTGCATTTATGATCATTTAAGATTTTATTTTTTTAAAGTTTTTGTTGTTGTTGTAGTTGTACACAATACCTTTATTTATTTTTATGCGGTGCTGAGGATCAATTCAGCGCCTTGCACATGCTAGGCGAGTGCTCTACCACTGAGCCCCAGCCCCAAGATTTTATTTTTAATGGCTCTTTTCCATTTGTGTGAAAAACTTTAGTTTATTTCTTGATTTCATACCCTCTGTGTCTGTAAAATTTTCCTGTATACTCAGCCTAAACCATAGATAAAACTGTGGTAAATGCTCTTAGATCCATCATTCACTGATTCCTAGTAACAGCAACACTTGCCTATATTTTCTTTTTTCTTTAGATAGGCTGTTGAGTCTCACTAGATCTAGCTAAGTTTACTCTTATGGGTTCTGGTTTCTTTGAGAGCAGATACAGTTGGGAATAATTATCCTTATATATAAAAAATTAGAAACATTTATTTTAGGTTTATTATAAGGATGAGGAACTATGAACTGCAAAGCATAGCAGTGATCAGGAATAAATTCAACTTTAGTTTTGAACAGTCTCACTTCAGACATTGCACTTGAGTCACTATAGGCAAATTGTTCTACAAGATATTTCATTCCTGGATATTGAGTTCATGGACTTACATTAGATATGGCTTTGTGGATCTGGCTCTGACTTTTTCACCATAGTGTGCTGCAGGTATACACCATGGTCTTGCCAGAGAGCAAGACAGCTCTGCAAAACTGGGAGAAAAATAGAAATTCTTGAGAAAACAAAAATTAATTTAGAAATACTGAGTATGTCTTTACCCTCATGTTAATATGTGTTTGAAGAGAGAATATATAGGCTGTTATCCTACAGAGTTAAAACATACATGGCATGTAGGGAAGTGCTAGATAAACACAGCAATCAGAATTAACCATTAAGATTAAAATATTCTCTCTGGCAGATGAGAAGGAATATCATCAGCTCAGTGAAATCTGTTAACCATGTTTGTAAATCTTCTCAGCTATCTTCTATGTCTCTGTGATAAAGAAGCAAGAAATCCTACACAAGCCCTTCTGAGAACTAAGGAATGGTCATATCAGAAAGGAGAAGCTGGACTCAGAAATGAGCTGATAGCCAGTTTGCTGTGTATTGGGGTTTTTCTTTACATTCTGCTAACAAAAAAAAAAAAAGGTTTTGGTGGGAAATAGAGATATATTGAAAGAGCAACAGACATCCTGCCATAAATGGTGATGTATTCAAGAATACTCTGAGATAAAAGGGAAAAAATTAACAGAGTTTTTTTTAAAAAAAATCCACTGAGTCTTAAAATAAATAGCAAATTTTTATTTTTTTAATACTGTGGGTTGAACCTAGAGATGCTCTACCACTGAGCTACATCCCTAGCCTTTTTAAATTTTTATTTTGAGATAGGGTCTCACTAAGTTGCCCAGGCCAGCCTCCAACTGGAGATCCTTCTGCCTCTGGCTCCCAATTCACTGGGGGTTACAGGCATGGGCCACCATGCCTGGCGTAAGCAAATGTTTATAATCAAAAGTTCTCCTTTTCATACATAAATGTATTTAGATGTAAGGACATTTTTTTTTAACTTTTGGATACTTATAAACTGGAGTCTTTGAATTCCAGGGTTCTTTTTTGAAATAGTGTAACAAATTCAGTATCTGGGATAAAACTAAGCTAGTTAATTAAAATGTCTGGATACTGGTAGTATTGTTTTGCTTTTGACTAAGATAACTCATTGTGGATTTTAAATTCTAATTAGTAAATATATCCATTTTTAATTAATGCAAATGCAAAATGATTACTGAAGGAAATTCAATAGAAGAAGCTTTCAAAATAGGTAGCTTTTGACTAGATACTATTTGATATAAAGGTGAATGAAACTGCTCCAGTCCTCATAAGCTCCTACTCTATTGGAAGAAAAGATGCATACACAGATGATTGGAATCTGACAACAGATTCCACATAGCATTCCAAACTTTAAGAGGCTGGATAAGTTTTATGTCTCAAAATCTGTGATATATGGGTTGAGCTCCTATGAGAGAAAGGAAAATCATCAGATGTCAGAAATGAAGTGAGGATCAAAGGATGGAAATGATGTGTGTTAACTGACGTAGCAGCTAATTGGGAAATTATCAGGCCTCGTTCTGATCAGAAACTTGGATTTTAACACCTACAAGAAAGGAGATAAAGCATCTGGCTTACATGATGGGAGTTGGAACTGAACCTCTGCTAAAGGTTAGACAATCTAGGGGTTATAATAGAAGGGAAAACAAGATGAATTCAGTCAAACATCTACCACTGGTAGATAATAAAGAAACTTTTTTCTGCCATTTCTCTAGGAATGAACCCAGAGTTTGCTCTAAGAAATCAAAATTCTGAGGGCTGGGATCATTTCTCAGATGTGGCACTTACCTAGCATGTGTGAGGCACTGGGTTAGATTTCTCAGCACTACATATAAATAAACAAAATAAAGGTCCATTGACAACTAAAAAGTATTTTAAAAAAAGAAATAAGAATTCTGAAACCTGTACTTTCTTCAGGTTTAAGTATAAATTTATATTACTTCTTGGTGTAAGTTCCTACCTAAAAAGATCTCAGAGAAAGAAATATAAAAGCAACTAAGGTGCCGTATAGCCCAAATAAATAATTTAACAACATACTCAGTTGACAAGTCTGTGTGTACTGGGCCTCTAATACCCTAGTGGTAGGAATATAAAATATAGACTGCTCTAGAGGTAATTTGACACTGTCTAGTAAAATTAGGCATCTGTACATTGACTTTTGACCCAGAAGCTTCACTTGTAGGAATGTGTCCCAAAGATACATCTTCAAAAATGAATTACCTAGGACTGGGGCTGTAGCTCAGTGGCAGAGCACTTGCCTAGCATGCATGAAGCATTGAGTTAGAGCCTCAGCACCACATAAAAATAAATAAAATAAACGCATTCTGTCCATCTACAACTACAAATTTTTTTTAATGAATGACCTGTACACAAGGTAATTTGTTGCTATAATATTTGTGTGTGTGGTATGTGTGTGTATTTTATTTGGTTAAGTTTTTGGTGTTTGTTTTATTACTGGGGATTGAAACCAGGGGCACTTTACTACTAAGCTACATCCTCAGGCCTCTTTTATTTTAAGATGGAGTCTCACCTAGTTGCTGAGGATTTCACTATGTTGCTGAGGCTTGCTGGTCTTGAACTTGTAATCCTCCTGCCTGACCTCTCAAATTGCTGGGATTACAGGTGGGCACCACCATGCCAGGTCTATTACTATAATATTTGGGGTTTTTTTGTTTATCTATTTTTAGTTGCATATGAACTCAATGCCTTTATTTGGATTTATGTGATGCTAGAATTGAATGCAGGACCTCACACTTGCAAAGTAAGTGCTGTACCACTGAGCTACAACTCCAGCCTGCTATAATATTTGTAATAACAGTGTATTAGAAATAACCCAGATTGCCAAAGGTGGGCTATTAGTTGTCAATTATAGTATATATTCAACAGAGTAGAGTAATGTGCAACTATAGAAAGAAATGAGAAAGATCTCTGTTGATGTGAAGAGACTTCCCAAATACACCATTCAATGAAGAACCAAAGTACAGAATATTTAATATGCAACATTTTATGTAAGAAAGAGGGTAATGTGCATAAATGTGTGCCAGAGTGTGTATCTGCTTATAATTCTAAGAAGAAACAATTGAAGAATAAATTGAAACTTACACAAAAAAATTGCCTACAAAAAGGAGGAGATTGGATAGAGAAGATAGGGATAGAAGCAAGTCGTCTCTGAATGTACCTAGTTATATAGTTTATATAGTTTTCATTCTAAAATGAAATGAATCTATCACATAATGAAAAAGAAAATTGATCAGAAATTGGGAAAAAGCAATCCTTGAAATTTGAAACTGAAATAAGTCTAATTATATATTAAATTGTTGGCATAACCACATAGAACAAAGAATTTTTTAAAGAGAGAGAGAATATTTATTTTTTTTATTTTTATTTTTATTTATTTTTTTATTTTTCGGCGGACACTACATCTTTGTATGTGGTTCTGAGGATCGAACCTGGGCCTCACGGATGCCAGACGAGTGCACTACCGCTTGAGCCACATCCCCAGCCCTCAGCTAACCTTTCAATGCAGATTTTTCTCAGTATATCCTCAGTAGGATAAACTCCAAGGAGAAGAAAAATAATGCAAAGAAATTTTAAAGTTCATTCTATAGACATGTTGATAGTAACTGTATTGGTGTTGATATTTGAAAAGCATTATATTGACAAACAAAATAAATGGGAAGTAATTATGTTGCTATTGTTGAACCATAGTTTTTTGGCATAAGGAAAAAAGATATAAAATCAAAAGTTAAATTAGATTAAGAGTTATAATCTTAAATCTGAATTTAAAGGCCAGTCCAATGGCACATGCCTATAATCCCAACTGCTTGGGAAGCTAAGGCAGGAGGATCACAAATTTAAGGCCAGCCTAAGTAACTTAGTGAGAAATGTCTAAAAATTAAATTTAAGAAAAGGACTGAGATGTAGCTTAGTGACAGAGCACTTGGTAGCATGTTGAAGCTCCTGAGTTTTTCCATCCCTAGAGCTCAAAAGAAAAAAAAAAGAGAGAGAGAAAGAAAAGAAAAAAATATGAGGAGCGGGGGGTTGTGGCTCAGCGGTAGAGCGCTTGCCTAGCACATGCGTGAGGCCCTGGGTTCAATCCTCAGCACCACATAAAAATAAATAAATAAAAGGGTATTGTGTCCAACAACTAAAAAATAAATATTTTAAAAAATGTGAATTTTAAATAACTGTTATTTCATAATTTCTCTTTCTCGAAAACAAAAACAAAACAAATAAACCAACAAAAAGCCAATTTCCTAGATTTTACTGAAGTAGCCTACCAGTAAAGATAACCCAGCAGCAGTAGCACCCCAGCATATATATAATGATGTCCCACTATCATCATCTGTTATGCTACTATAAGAAAACACTGAGGCTGGGGCTGTAGCTCCATGATAGATTGCCTAGTTTGATCCTCAACCCCACATAAAAATAAATAAATAAAATAAAGGTATAAAAATATAATAACATTTTGAAAAGTACATGTAGATTTGTCAAATAATCAATATCCAGTATTCAATTAAAAACTTAGTTGACAAGTTAACAAATCTCAAAAGAGAATTAATGAAGGTAATGCTACAAAAATTACCCAAAATACAGTACAGAGATAAAATGGGATAGAAAATATGAAAAGAGAAATTAGGAGACATGGAAAATAGGCTGAGAAGGCACAACATTCATCTCATAGGAGATTTCAGAAAAATCATAGAGAAAATTTTGAAGGGCAATATTGCAAAATTGGAAAATGGCAAATGTTACAAATGGAAATTGCAAAATATTTAGAGCAATAGTAAAAAGCTATATCAAAAGTTGTGAGATGTTGGTACAGTGGTTCTTTAAGGAAAATTTAAATCCTTAAATTCATATTGAAAATTAGTGAGATAAGCATCCAGGTCAAGAAATTAGAGAAGGACAACTGCACAGTGGTGCATGCCTGTAATCAGCGACTCAGCAAGCTAAACCAGAAGGATCACAAGTTCAAGGCAGGATTTAGCAACTTAGCAAGACCTTAAATAACTTAGTGAGGCCCTGTCTCAAAATATAAAAGGGCTGGGGATGTGGCTCAATGGTTAAGCACCTCTGGTTTCAGCCCTCGATAACAACAACAACAATAAAATTTAGAAAAGGAACACAGGAACGTCATAGTAAATCACTCCAGGAAAGAAAATTAAAAGCAAAATTAATGAGTCAGAAAACAAACTTCAGAGAAGATTATTGAAACTAAATGCTGATTCTTGAGGAAGACTTACAAACTAGATAAGATTTAGATGTCAAATATAGTGGGACAAATTGTTCAAGGAAAAACAAAACGATAGCAGATGTAGGTGAACAGCATTTGGGAAAGAAAAAGGAGGCACGTTTACAGCTACCAAAAAGATTTTTTAAATTAGAAGAAAATATGATGAAGACTTTTATGCCAATATGTAACTTTACAAACCTGAGTAGTCCTTGAAACCACAAATTAAATCAGTTTAATTCTTCCAACAAATACAAAGCCCAATTGTTTTTAGAGGCAAGTTCCACCAAATATCAAATAGCAAATAATAAGAAAAAGTTTTGTGTACAACTGTAGAAATGTAAAGTTGTGCTACAGTTGTGTACAATGAATCAAAATGCATTCTGCTGTCATATATACAAATTAAAATAAATTAATTTTTTTTAAAAAAAATAGAGGTCCAGAAATAATCTCAAAAAGAAAGAAAGAAAAAGTCTTTGGGGGCTGGGGATATGGCTTAGTGGTAGAGCACTTGCCTCTCAATGTGTGAGACACTGGGTTTGATTCTAAGCACCACATTAAAATAAATTAATTAATTAAAGGTATTGTGTTTATCTACAAGTAAAAATATTTTTTGAAACGTCTTTGGACTTAGGGTGTAGCTCAGTGGTAGAGCACTTGGTAACGAGTTATGAGGCTTGGAGTTTCATCCCCAGCACTGAGAAGGGAAGGGAAGGGAGGAAGGAGGAAAAAGGAAAGGGGTAAAGAAAAGAAAAATGAGACATGAGTGGTAAGATATAGCTAGATGGTGAAGGGCCTTGAGTGGTGATGTTCACTGTGAAGACTGGAAGGTCTGCTGCCAGTGGATAGGTTTTTCTTTTTTAAAGCAGGAATAGTCAGGATTAATTTTTTTTTATTGGAAGATACTAACTATGGCAGCAATGTATAGAAACAATTTTAGACGTTCATCAATAGTAATATGGATGAAACAGTGTAATCAATTACTGGGGAAAAATTTGGAAGCAGAGTCAACAGGACTTTGTGATTTCATTTTTAACTGAAGTTGGGAATAAAGGGTCAAGAATGATCCTGAGATTTTGGGCTAGGGATTTGACTCAACCGATAGCGTGCTCGCCTGGCATGTGTGCGGCCTGGGTTCGATCCTCCGCACCACATACAAACAAAGATGTTGTGTCCACAGAAAACTAAAAAAATAAATATTAAAATTCTCTCAGTCTCTCTCTCTCTCTCTCTCTCTCTCTCTCTCTCTCTCTCTCTCTCTCTCTCTCTGAAAAAAAAAAAGAATGATTCTGAGATTTTTAAAGTACCCAATTGGGTGAATAATGACTACATTCTTGGAGATAATAAATTCAGTGGAGAATTATACCTGGAATGATGAGAAGACTTAGAAAAGGAAGGGAGCTCACAGTGCTGTCCATGTGGTCATATTTGCCATCCTCTGTGTTGCTTCATTATGAAGTTGTAATTCTGATAAGAAGCAAGATAAAGGAAATAGTAGGACAGTTTGGAAGAACAACTTACGATTCACTAGCAGCCCCTGTCATATTCTTTTTTTTGGGGGGTGAGGGGTGGCAGCTGTGCCGGGGATTGAATTCAGGGGCACTCAACCACTGAGCCAAATCTCCAGCCTTATTTTGTGTTTTCTTTAGAGACAGGGTCTCACTGAGTTGCTTAGCACCTCGCTTTTTGCTGAAGCTGGCTTTGAACTCATGATCCTTCTGTCTCAGCCTCCCGAGCAGCTGGGATTACAGGTGTGCACCACCATGCCTGGAATCCTGTCATATTCTTTTTTTTTTTTAATAATTGTAGATGGACAGCATACCTTTAATTTATTTTTTTTAATGTGGTGCTGAGGATCAAACCCAGGGCCTCACATATGCTAGGCAAGTGTTCTGCCACTGAGCTACAGCCCCAACCCTTATATTCTTATTAGAAGGTTAATAATTTTAGCAGTGATTCAATCTGATGTCCCTTAAGGTCTCTATTGAAGGATTAATAAGTATTTTTAGTCTGTTATAACTCTCATAGTTTTGCCAATAACAACCATATAAATCCAATTGAAATTCAGACTTTTCCTTAAAACCCAGGTTTAGATAATAAACTTATCCTTTTTGTTGGCCTAAAGTTTTTTCTATGAAATATAACTTTTGTAGCCCCTTGTTTGGGCATTGACATTTTAGTCTTGGAAGAAAAGACTAACAATAAACAATAAACTGCTTTTCCTCAGAGAGGCCTGAATACATAGATACACACTTATAACTAAAGCCATTTATTTCATAAAGTTTATTCATTTTCCTTCTTTTCTTTTCTCCTTACTGCCTCCCTTTCTTCCTTCTTTCCTTTCTTTTCTTGATGTCATTGGGACAAGGGGGTTTGAGCTATGTGCACATGGCACAGTTCAAAAGTGAAGACACTTGGACAGTCTTATATTGAGAAGAGTGCAGTACAAGATCAAAACTCAAGAGTAGAGTCATTTACATGATCTATGTAACATCTCATGCTGTGGGAGCTGTCAGACATTTAGTACTCAGCATCATGACTATGTAAGGAACAGACTTTGCACCAATTTCTGAATACTCAACCTAGGGACACAAAACTTGATCATTGTCATGGCTTTTAGAAGGAAAAGTAAGTTCTTAAGACTATTTCTATATTTGCTTACTTGGATCAAATGAGTAATCTTTGATCTTAGGTTTCTACTGGAATGGGTTTCTTCAGGCTTACATAGTCATTCCTAAGAAGTACTTGAAATACTTTCTGGCTTGAAAACGGATTTGTGCATGCTTTATTTGGATTTCTTTTTAAGTTTTTTAACTTAATGCTAGATATCAGTATTAAAGATTGTCTCATGCTCTAAGAAAGTAACTAGCCAAGTATACATTCCTATTAAAATTATAATGGAAAGCTTTTGTAAGCAAATGAATGATATGCAGATGTTTTGCTCACTTTCTGGATTGAGCCTGTGTTGTTTCCTCTATCCTTCACTCCCTCTTCTAAAAGCTACTTTTCAGAAGACTTCATTTGTCATGTAATACCATGTGACAGAATAAAAATTCCCTACTTTTACTCAAAGTTGTCTTAGTCCAGTTGGGCAACTATAACAAAATAAGTGAGTGAGTGATTTTTTTTCCTTTAATTTTTATTGTTGGTTATTCAAAACATTACATAGTTCTTGACATATCATATTTCACACTTTGATTCAAGTGGGTTCTGAACTCCCATTTTTTACCCCGTTTACAGATTGCAGCATCACATTGGTTACACATCCACTGTTTTACATATTGCTATACTAGTGTCTGTTGTATTCTGCTGCCTTTCCCATCCTCTACTATCCCCCATACCCTTCCCTCCCATCTTCTCTCTCTACCCCATCTACTGTAATTCATTTCTCCCCCTTGTTTTTTCCCCCTTTCCCCTCACTTCCTCTTGTATGTAATTTTGTATAACCATGAGGGTCTCCTTCCATTTCCATGCAATTTCCCTTCTCTTTCCTTTTCCCTCCCACCTCTCACCCCTGTTTAATGTTAATCTTCTTCTCATGCTCTTCCTCCCAACTCTGTTCTTAGTTACTCTCCTTATATCAAAGAAAACATTTGGCATTTGTTTTTTAGGGATTGGCTAGCTTCACTTAGCATAATCTGTTCTAATGCCATCCATTTCCCTGCAAATTCTATGATTTTATCATTTTTTAATGCAGAGTAGTACTCCATTGTGTATAAATGCCACATTTTTTTTATCCATTCGTCTATTGAAGGGCATCTAGTTTGGTTCCACAGTCTTGCTATTGTGAATTGTGCTGCTATGAAGATCCATGTAGCAGTGTCCCTGTAGCATGCTCTTTTGAGGTCTTTAGGGAATAGACCAAGAAGGGGAATAGCTGAGTCAAATGGTGGTTCCATTCCCAGCTTTCCAGAAATCTCCATACTGCTTCCCAAATTGGCTGCACCAATTTGCAGTCCCACCAGCAATGTACAAGTGTACCCTTTTCCCCACATCCTCAACAGCACTTGTTGTTGTTTGACTTCATAATGGCTGCCAATCTTACTGGAGTGAGATGGTATCTTAGGGTGATTTTGATTTGCATTTCTCTGACTGCTAGAGATGGTGAGCATTTTTTCATGTACTTATTGATTGATTGTATGTCCTCCTCTGAGAAGTGTCTGTTCAGGTCCTTGGCCTATTTGTTGATTGGGTTATTCGTTTTCTTATTGTTTAATTTTTTGAGTTCTTTTTATACTCTGGATATTAGGGCTGTATCTGAAGTGTGAGGAATAAAGATTTGTTCCCAGGATGTATGCTCCCTATTTACCTCTCTTATTGTTTCTTTTGCTGAGAAAAAACTTTTTAATTTGAGTAAGTCCAATTTGTTGATTCTAGTTATTAACTCTTGTGCTATGGGTGTCTTATTGAGGAATTTGGAGCCCGACCCCACAATACGTAGATCGGAGCCAACTTTTTCTTGTATCAGACGCCGTGTCTCTGATTTGATATCAAGCTCCTTGATCCATTTTGAGTTAACTTTTGTGCATGGTGAAAGAAAGGGATTCAGTTTCATTTTGTTGCATATGGATTTCCAGTTTTCCCAGCACCATTTGTTGAAGATGCTATCCTTCCTCCATTTCATGCTTTTAGCCCCTTTATCAAATATAAGATAGATGTAGTTTTGTGGATTGTTTTCTGTGTCCTCTCTGTACCATTGGTCCACCCGCCTGTTTTGGTACCAGTACCATGCTGTTTTTGTCACTATTGCTCTGTAGTATAGTTTGAGGTCTGGTATTGCTATACCGCCTGATTCACACTTCCTGCTTAGAGTTGTTTTTGCTATGCTGGGTCTTTTATTTTTCCATATGAATTTCATGATTGCTTTATCTATTTCTACAAGAAATGCCGTTGGGATTTTGATTGGCATTGCATTAAACCTCTAGAGAACTTTTGGTAATATCGCCATTTTGATGATGTTAGTTCTGCCTATCCATGAACAGGGTATATTTTTCCATCCTCTAAGATCTTCTTCTATTTCTCTCTTTAGGGTTCTGTAGTTTTCATTGTATAAGTCTTTCACCTCTTTTGTTAGGTTGATTCCCAAGTATTTTATTGTTTTTGAGGATATTGTGAATGGAGTGTTTTTCCTCATTTCCATTTCAGAGGATTTGTCGCTGATATACAGAAATGCCTTTGATTTATGCGTGTTGATTTTATATCCTGCCACTTTGCTGAATTCATTTATTAGCTCTAATAGTTTCTTTGTAGACCCTTTTGGGTCTGCTAGGTATAGAATCATGTCATCTGCAAATAGTGATAATTTAAGTTCTTCTTTTCCTATTTATATGCCTTTAATTTCTTTCGTCTGTCTAATTGCTCTGGCCAGTGTTTCGAGAACTATGTTGAACAGAAGTGGTGAGAGAGGGCATCCCTGTCTTGTTCCAGATTTTAGAGGGAATTCCTTCAACTTTTCTCCATTCAGAATGATGCTAGCCTGAGGCTTAGCATAGATTGCTTTTACAATATTGAGGTATGTTCCTGTTATCCCTAGTTTTTCTAGAGTTTTGAACATAAAGGGATGCTGTACTTTGTTGAATGCTTTTTCTGCATCTATCGAGATGATCATATGGTTCTTATTTTTAAGTCTATTGATGTGGTGAATAACATTTATTGATTTCTGTATATTGAACCAGCCTTGCATCCCAGGGATGAATCCTACTTGATCATGGTGCACAATTTTTTTGATATGTTTTTGTATCCGATTCGCCAGAATTTTATTGAGGATTTTTGCATCTAGGTTCATTAGAGATATTGGTCTGTAGTTTTCTTTCTTTGAAGTGTCTTTGTCTGGTTTAGGAATCAGGGTGATGTTGGCCTCATAGAATGAATTTGGAAGTTCTCCCTCTTTTTCTATTTCCTGGAATAGCTTGAAAAGTATTGGTATTAGTTCCTCTTTAAAGGTTTTGTAAAACTCTGCTGTATACCCATCTGGTCCTGGGCTTTTCTTAGTTGGTAGTCTTGCAGGCGCGGTTGGCGGCGAGTGAGTGATTTATAAACAACAGAAGTTTATTGCCCAAAGTTCTGGAGTCTGGGAAGTCCAAGATCAAAGGCCTCAGCCAATTTGGTGTCTGGAGAGGATCCGCCCTCTGCTTTGTTAATAGCACCTTCTTGCTTCATCGTCACATGCCAGAAGGTATGAACAAGCTCTGCAGGCCGCTTTTATAAGGATATTAATCTGTGACCTAATCATCTCCCAAAGACCCCCACTTCTTCTTACCACCACATTGAGGGATGCAAACATTCAGACCATAACAAGGGTCATGGGACCATTCCAGAAAAGAGAGATTAGATATTGCAGATAATTTATTGATTTGTATTTTCTTTGTTACCATTGCATACTAGAAGAAGAACTGGTTTAAAAATATACATTAAGGGTCTGGGATTGTGGCTCAGTGGTAGAGCGCTTGCCTCACACATGTGAGGCACTGGGTTCAATCCTCAGCACCACATAAAAATAAATAAAAACAAAATAAAGATATTGTGTCCATCTACAACTAAATATATATATATATGTATATATATATTAAAGTATATATGTATTAAATGAAAATAAAAAGCTCCTAAATGACCAACAATATGGGACTCATTAAACTTCCATTCAACTGAGTGTTCTGCCGCCATAAAAAAAAATAGATTTTAGAATAATATTTAATGACATGAAAACATAGTTATGATGAAGATTGATAACTAAAATTTATTGGGTATTAATTTTATGCTAGCTAGGAATGAAATTTCTACGTTGTTCTCATTTTAAAGGTAAGAAAACTCGGGCTCAGAGAATTTAAGTGATTTGCTCAAGCTGATAATATGCACAGCCAGAATTCCAACTAAGCAATTTGACTCTAAAGCACTTGCTTACCCAGTCATCGTTATGTATCTCTGTAAACTTCTTCATGAAACTAAATCAAATTTTTGTAATGTTTCTAGAAAATAATTGTTAAAGAATAACCTAATTTTTTTTAAAGAATGTACTTTTTTGGGGGGGTTGTAGATGAACACAATACCTTTATTTTATTTATTTATTTCTATGTGGTTCTGAGGAACGAATCCAGTGCCTCATACATGCTAGGCAGGTGATCTACCACTAAATAACCATAACCCTAAGATTACTAAATTTTGACAAAATAAAATTGGTGAAGGGACAACATGTCGTTATAGATATAAATATAAACTATAAAATACCATAATTAAAAAAATTAAGTCATAGATGGACACAATATCTTTATTTTTTTTTTAATGTGGTGCTGAGGATCAAACCCAGCACCTCACACGTATGAGGCAAGTGCTCTACCACTGAGCCACAACGCAAGCCCCTAAAATACCTTAATTTTTAAAGTAACATTGTAGAATAGAAATAGACAAGAAATAGAAAAATCAGAAGAACCTTTTTATGTTCTCAGAGAAGAAACCAAATGGATATATGTAAATATTTATAGTGATTATCACAGATTAGAGGAATCACAGGTAAGTTTTATTTCTTTTTAACTTTATTTTTCAGATAATAGTAATTTTTAATACTTTAAAACTTTAAGTATTTATAATATTTTATTAGTGCGATATATATTAGGATTTTAACATATATTAGGATTTAACTTTATGCACAGTGTATTCTGCATTTTTTGAATTGCATACTTGGTGAAATGATTTTCTAAAATGTTCAGTATATTATTCGTTTATTCAGGGCTTAAATTAACCAATCACATAGAATAACCAGTGCATTCCTCCTTTTTGATAAACATGGAGAAACGGCAATGGGATATTAATCTTTTAAGATTGAGGAGAAAGATTTTAGAATATTTTATTTTCAAAACCTGAAGGTATCAATTGATGATATAAAGAAAAAGCTATTATGGAGTATTACTCTGCATTAAAAAAATGACAAAATCATAGAATTTGGAGGGAAATGGATGGCATTAGAGCAGATTATGCTAAGGGAAGCTAGCCAATCTTTAAAAAACAAATGCCAAATGACTCCTTTGATATAAGGGGAGTAACCAAGGACAGGGTAGGGATGAAGAGCTTGAAGAAGATTAACATTAAACAGGGATGAGAGGTGGGAGGGAAAGGGAGTGAGAAGGGAAATTGCATGGAAATGGAAGGTGATCCTCAGGGTTATACAAAATTACATATAAGAGGAAAGGAGGGGTAAGACAAGATAATACAAGTGGAAGAAATGATTTACAGTAGAGGGGGTAGAGAGAGAAAAAGGGAGGGGAGGGGAGAGGAGGGGGGATAGTAGAGAATAGGATAGACAGCAGAATACATCAGTCACTATAATGGCAATATGTAAATCAATGGAAGGGTAACTGATGTGATACAGCAAGCTGTATACGGGGTAAAATTGGGAGTTCACAACCCACTTGAATCAAACTGGGAAATATATATTAAGAACTATGTAATGTTTTGAACGACCAACAATTAAAAAAAAAGCTATTGAATTTTATATATGTAGTTTCTGTCTGATCATTGAACTCTATAGTAAGTTGGTAATAATTTTACAAATGATTCTTTTGAACTTTCTAGATGATTATATAATTATTTCACTTAAAAATAATGATAAATTTTCCCCTGATATTTGTGGTCTTTATGATCTATAACATTCCAAAAAATTGAATAGTTGTTTTAAAAGATGTATAGATTCTTATAATAGTAACATGGAAATATGTGTCCTATATATCATAAAGTAAAAAATAAAGTTAGAGTCCTATATATAGTAGAATCCAGTCTTTATTTCAAAATGAAAAGCACTGTATAAATAAATGCTTGATTTGGGTATATTGCCTCTCAAAAAATTCCAATACCAATTTGGGTACCTGTCTTCATTAGCTTAAGAAACCAAACAAAATGCCATAGATCAGGTAACTTACCCAATAGAAATTTATTTTCTCACAGTTCTGAAGGCTGGGAGGTCTTAAGATCAAGGTTTCTGTTGATTCAGTTCCTGATGAGAGCTCTATTCCTGGCTTGCAGAGGCCTCTTCCTCTCTGTTTCTTTTTTTTTTTTTTTAAGAGAGAGTGAGAGAGGAGAGAGAGAGAGAGAGAGAGAGAGAGAGAGAGAGAGAGAGAGAGAGAGAGAATTTTTTAATATTTATTCTTTAGTTCTCGGCGGACACAACATCTTTGTTTGTACGGGGTGCTGAGGATCGAACCCGGGCCTCGCACATACCAGGCGAGCGTGCTACCGCTTGAGCCACATCCCCAGCCCTCTCTGTTTCTTCACATGGCAAAAAACTAAGAAGAGATGGACCTCTCTATTGTTCTTATATGGCCACTGTCATATTGGCTTACCCTATGACTTCTTTAACCTTAATAGCCTTTTAAAGACCTTATCTCCCCCAAACATGGTGGCCCAGATCATACTTAGCAAAACACTGCCTCAAAGTAAAATCTAAAAAGAGTAGGGATATAGCTCAGCAGTAAAGCACCCCTGTGTTCAACACCTAGTATTCCCCCTTCCCCTAGAAAAAGATCCTATCTCTAGATGCAGTGACATTGACGAGCTTCAGTATATAAATTTGGAGGTTACACAATTCTGTCCATAACAGTGCCTAAACACGTTCCAGTGATCTCAGAAATCCTGCTTAATTGATCTCATTGAAGATGGGGTTTATTTTATCCTTATAAAATTCTTAAGGTACTTATTGCTTTATAGTATGTCATTAGGAGATTTGTCTAAATTTAACCTTATGAATCATTTCCTCAGACACAAAATCGAATGAAGCTAATGGCCGACAACTACGAAGACGACCACTTCAAGTCCTCCCATTCCAATCAAACGAATCATAAGCCCTCCCCAGACCAGGTAAGATTTCCCCTGAATATTTTATTTTTTAAAAAAACCACACCTTTTTTTTTTATGTATTTTGTACTAGTGTGCTGCAGTTTCTGAGGTATAAAGTAGAAAAAGAAAAGTAAATATCTAATTCAGGTTTGAAAACTCCTTCACGTTTTTTTTTAAACACAGACTCAATTTCCACATAGGAAGTTGATGATTCTAAATTTTTTAAAAGCAGGTTCTTGAAAAATTTGAAATGTCAAGGAATCCTTGAATTGCACAGGGGGAAAAAGTCCTGCTTTTTTTATTAAATAACAATGCCTTGTTAGAAAAACAAGACCCTCTTTGTAAGCTCAGTGAGGCACAACTTAGTGTAGAGGTTACTTCTATTTAATTGCAGATTATGAAATCTCAGCTCATCACCTATTAAAAGTGAAAGTTTCTTCACTCCATTTCCTGGTAGTTCCCTCTAACATGTCATTCTCAAGGAAAATCGTTGTCTTCAATTTCACATCAATGCAGAAGAGACATTGATGTGCCTAAAGGAAGCCATATTCAATTCTAGTTTTTTAGAAGAAGGGAACTCTCCCAAAATCTTGAAAGTGATGGATGGGGGAGAGTGGTGAATAGATTACCTCATATCCCATTGCCAAAACTCAGATTTCAACATCTTCATCACACCCAATCTTAAAATGTATGGCTAAGGGGAAAAAAATAATCAAGTAATTACATCCATATGACTAAAGAGTCACAAAAAACTCCCCTGCTAAACATCTCCATAAATGACAGCTACGGCACTGTCCTAAGAGAAGTAGCAGAAATACTGCAGATGAAAGTAGCAGTGATAGCCAAATTGCTATTATTTCTGAAATTCAGAAAGTATAGTCCTAATATGTTGACATGTACTAAGCCAATTGAAGCCCACCTAATGTTTTAGAGGGAAGTCTTTAATTAAAGCAAAATGGAGAATGGTCTGCTTGATCTCAGCAGTCCTTCCCTGCCAAGAAATCATTTTGCTTTCTCTGCCTGCTTCCTAATACCTTGAATTGTATTTATGCCAGCATATCTAAGATGCATTTTAGATCCTTCCCATGAAGCAACAGAGAACTGGAGGGGTGGTTGGCAAAGAGGTGAAAAATGAAAAGGCATAGCATAAAGGAAAGAAAAAAAAATTAAGCTGGATAATATTACTGAGAGACAACATTTGAGAAAGGCAGGAAGACAGAACTGTAATGATAAAATAATTACTAATTTCAAGAGTTCAGAGGATTAGAATTTAAAATTTAAAAAAAAAAGAATTAAGAACTTCTTTTCTGCTACATTATGTCTTTGTCTTTGTTTTAATACTAACCAACTCTTTTTCATTCCCATGCTGCCCCGGGGCATTGTTCCCTTTGTCATCTCTCCCCATAGGATGAGGAGGAGGGTATATGGGCATAGCCAATCAGATGCTCTTAGTTCAGCCATTTTGTTCAGAACGGTGAGAAACAGCTTTCCTTAACTACAGAAGTGATTTTTGTTTGTTTTCATTTTTTCTTTTTACACAATCATTCTCACAACTTGTTTCTGTATAATTTATGAAATCCTTTGGTATGCTTTCTGTTTTTTTCTATTTTACATGATTCCTGTGTGTATTGCTGTGGATTTGACATAGTGGGGTGGATTTTGTGTTGGTTTTTTTTTTCTATGTGTGTTAATAGTCACTTTTACAATTTCTTTCTATACATTTTTGGGAGAACTTCCAGGGCATATGACTAAATTTCTCTAGTAATGATTTTGTTAATAAATTACCTTCACAGTGTCCTGGTTAGGTTTATACTTAAATCAAACTGGCAATAGAAAATTGATCAAATAGCCTGGGTTTGAGATGTCTTTCTTATGATAATTAATTTTAAATATATAGTCCATTTTTTTAAGTGGATTGTGAACCACACCTTATTCCTTTTGCTTCTGCCTATAGTAGAGTACTCCAAATTCTCAGGGTCATTACCTAGAATACGCTCTCAGGCTTTGACATTGCTTTCAAACTTTCCCTAAAAATGAGGAGGAGCAAAGAAGTAAAAGAAGACTTTTTAGAAGTCAGTCTAAAGAATTATTTTCCCTTTTCATAGAACGCTGCTGTGTTCAACAGTTGCCAGGACACTGTCTAGATTCTCTTTTCCAGGCCAATTGGCTAGAAAATATGGTCCAGATGTGGTAGTATCACCCTTTGATCTGATGCCCTTGAGGTTTAACTAAGGAAATCCTTTTCTTAGAAAAGTAATGATTATGATTAATAACTTCACACATATTGGTGGCCTTGCACTCCCTGAATTCACTGCTGATGCTAATTGATGATCTCACTGTTTTGGAGTCAGTTCTCCCTGAAATGTCTGCGTCTTGATGTTAAACTGCTTAAAATGAAACAGTCTTATGTAGCCCTTTTAACTATTATACACAGCCAAGGAGGATGGAGAGGTAAGTTGTGGAAATGGGCCATAAACTGTGAGATGGGCAGCTTTCCAAACAGCTTTATCCTGTGGGTGCAAATGAAGGTGAAATACACAGTATCGACCAAGAAGCTCTTTGGGTTCAAGTACTACCTGCCTGCCAGAGAAAACTAAAACTAAGACAGTCAGTGTTTTGGTTGTCTTTTTCTGCCACCCTACAGGAGTACATATTTGACATCATCAGCCATAAAGGAGCCATACAATGTAGCTTACTTGTTTCTCAGGAATGAACATGGTCCTGCCTTGTTCATTTGGAGGAATATGGGAGATTCTTGGCCTATCTCAGAAGGAAGCTCCTCCCCCACATACATAAACAGGTTGATATTTTTCTTGCATTTGCTTTTTCTAGTGAATCAGAAGAAACATGTTAATGTTCTGAGAAAGAAGATCCTTTAGATAACTTCCCTTGGAGATTGAAAAGTGAACAAACCATCACATTTGTTTGGAACATTTGTTCCAAAAAGTGTCTATTTTACTTTTTCTTCTACCAGAATAGAATAACTCCTAGCAAGAGTTCAGATGCTCTTGATTTTACTTTTTCTAATTATTGTATTATTGAGCTTACTGAATGATACTATTACTGCCACTGGTTTAACACAGTGCAATTGCAGTTAGTTGGTCATAGCTGGAATTTCCATGATCTAGTCTTTCAAACTTTCTAAAATATGCTACAAAAATCATTATATGATAACAATTTTACTTAAGTAATGCATGAGTAACCCCTAAAACACTGCAGAAGTTTGACTTGGTATCCAGTTTCATTCTCTTTTTTCTGCTAATTCTACAGAGAACAGATTTTCTCCCCTTAATTTCAAACTTGCAATTGCTGATTCTTGTGTCAAACATAAGACCTTAAAGTTGTGCAACTAAAACATTTTTGCAGTACACCAATTATTTGCAAAGTATGAGTCTTACTAAAGATGACTAATACTCAGATGGGAAAGAGAATCATAAAATTACAGAGCTGAAAGGGGTTTTGCAGTGAGGCCATTTCATGGAAGGTAGTATAGTTAGGATAAGGGTTCAGAGTGTAGGCTTTGAAACAGAATTCCCAGGTTCAAATCCTTACATCCCCACCTATTATGTATGACTTTGGACAAGGCATGCAACCTTTCTGTACTTTGATTTCTCATCTTTAAGGTGGTAGTGGTTTTAAGAAGTAGATGAGTTGTGAGAGAAATGTTTCTGCTACCAAACTGTACAGCTTTGAATCTAGACTCCTTCACCTACCCAATGGCCTTGGGAAAGTGACCTAAACTCTCTAAACTCCAGTTTCTTTATCTACAAAAATGAGATTTTTAGTACCTGGCACAGAGGGTTCTAGATAAATTCCTAGCTTAATGTAAATGCTTTGAACAGTATTTACCCAGCAAGTTCAGTATGTCTGTTACTATTTTTATTGTTGCTGTTGTCATCAACGTTAGCTCTATCTAGAGGAAATGTAAGTTTTTAGTAAATGTTAGTTGTTGTTGTTGTTGTTGTTATTTCTAGTCCAGCGCCCTCATTTTATTAGTAAGAATGCAAAATAGATTTGAAAGTTGTGACTCAAGGTCCCCAGCCATTTCTGCGGTCTGGAAAGGGACTAGTGGCTGCCAAAAAAAGAAAGAGTAGGGCTGGGGCTGTAGCTTAGTTTAGAGCACTTACCTAGCATGCATGAGGCACTGGGTTCAATCCCCAGCACCACATAAAAATAAACAAATAAAATAAAGGCATTCTGTCCATCCACAACTATAAATTTTTTAAAAAAGAGAGATAGCAAAGAAATATCAACAATTGTATCTCTGTTTTATCAGTTTGATCTTCTATATGTTGAGATTTTTTTCCCCTTGGAAAAACACCTTGAAATTTGTAAAGAAACTCCCTATAAAGTGTACACACCTGTATAAAAGATATTTAGTCAGTGACATTGTCTTTAAAATAATTAACTGTCAAGAAACCTTCCTAAGATGCTCAGACCAAGGATTACCTCCACTTAAAAAGAATGATATAGCTTCTTTTCTGTCCTCAGCCTAAGAAAAATCCATGTGAAATGCAGTCAGCTTTCTCTCATGGTTCCTCTTGTTCTTTTCAGACATTCCTCTTAGGTATTTGCTAAGTAGAATTTCAGCAGGATTTAATAATCATTTAACAACTTAATTACATTAGGTCTAATGTAATCTAAACCCAGAAATCTGTTTAACTGATTTACTGAGGAGTTATTATGTAGCTGACTTAATTTAGGCTTATTACATCTGTCATAGATGGAGTTATTTAAACAATAAACATTAAACAATTAACATTATTTCTGGAGGTTGGAAGTCTGATGTTAGGATGCCATCACCATTGAGTTCTTAGTGAGGCCCTCCTTTTTTATTTTTTTGCTGGTGGTGCTGGGGATTAAACCCAGGGCCTTGTTCATGCTAGGCAAGCATTCTACCAACTGAACTATATCCCCAGCCCCCAAGGGCTGCTTTTTGCTTTGCAGATGGCAAGCTTCTCATTGGTGGGGAAAGGAAGCAGATTCTTTCATATTTCTTCATACAAGGGCATTAATTCCATAATGAGGACTCCACCTTCAAGGTATACTTACCTCACAAGGCCCCATCTCTGGATACACATTAGAGATTAGGATTTCCACATACACATTTGGGAGGGCACAAACATTCAGCCCATAGCAGTAACATTATTGCTCATTCCTAGAATCTCAAGCAGTGGTGCAAATCTGGCCTTAGCCAAACCAACAGGGAGCTTCAGAGCATAGATTTTCTGTCTAACTTAGCTTATGCACACCACACTCTTATCTCTTTAATTAATGCTTTCTTTTTTCTACTTTCTTCTTCCTTTACTATGGAATGTAAGCACTGTAAAGATAGGAACTTGTCTTGTTTCATTTTAGTTGTGTTTAACTGTTGAGTATTGAATCTAATGCCCTAATACATTTATGCTAAGCACATACTCTACCACTGAGCTACCCCCCAGCCAAGATAGGGTCTTTTATGTTTACTTTCGTATTCCTGGTATCTGGAACAATGCATAGATTAAAACATATTTATATGCAATTTGAATAGTATGTGTACATATATAGGTAGATATAATTAACTTCCAAATTCATGAAATCCAGAGTAGAAAAAGTAGTTTACATTGAAACCAAGAGAGTAAAATTGACAATGAACTTTAAAGTCAGCATTACTAGTACAAAAAAGGGAAATGTAGAAAGGGGAGATAGGAAAAGTATCTAGAAATAAAAGAACTTAGATAAACTTAAAGGAAGATCATAATGAAGTCCTAGAATCTGGCTCCTATCATTTCATGCTAAGTAAAATGGAGTGAGGATAATTTAGAAATCTTTTTCATTTGTTAACTGAATGTATTTTCAGTAGGAATTTTTATTCTAGTAACCTGTGGTTCACATAATATGTAGAAGTCAGAAGGGGAACCAGTCAGCTAAAACAGGTGTCTTTCTTTCTTTTCATTCATTTCATGATTAGCCCCCACTCGTACTTCTACCTTACTATAGGGCACCCATAATTCAAATAGACTAAATATACACTTGAGGGGTTCACATGAACAGCTACAAATTGAGTTTTATTAATAGTTGGCTTCCCTTAGACCTTGTCTGAGTCACTGTCCTCTCAGCTGATTGCTTCCTGGGCTTGTTCTCATGCTTTGGGGTCCTTCTCAGGATGCAGGTGTTGGACCTAGTTCCGAATCACCAGTGATTCTTCATTTGTAAAATAAGGATAATGCATAAGCCTCATAGGACTGATTGATGATCAAATGAGGTAATAGAAAGTGCTTAAAACAGTGCCTTTGAATAGCATGGTTGTTCCTTCAAAGTTAGCTAGTAAATTCCTTTAACATGAAGACATAGGCTGACTGTTCTGGGTGCAATGTAGGGCAAATCATAGCCAGAAAGAATAGAGACGGAGAGCTGCTCAACTCAGGGCAGCCAGGAAGCAGAGACAGAGAGAGAGAGAGAGAGAGAGAGAAGACACCAGGGACAAAATAGAAACCTGAAAGCTCCTGCCCAGGGACCTACTTTTTCTAACCACATCCTACCTTCCTGTTACCACCAATACAGTAGTATTTTCAGATCATTAATCTACCAAATGGCTGGATCCATTGATTAGATTACAGCCCTCATAATCTAATCACCCCACCTGGGAACTTTCCTGCATCATCTGTCACAAGAGTTTTTTGTGGGGGCATCTCACATCTAAACCATAACATTGGCCACTTCCAGCATGATACCTACTCCTTTTTCTCTCTACTTTCTTTTTTTGTTGTTCCTTTTAGCTATATTTTGTTTTGTTTTGTTTGTACCTGGGATTGAACTCAAGGGCACTCAACCACTGAGGCACTAAGAGTGCCTCACCATTGTTGAGGCTAGCTTTGAACTCATAATCATCCTGCCTCAGCCTCCGGAGCCACTGGGATTATAGGTGTGAACCACTGTGCCCGCCTTTTTGGCTCCTTAAATAGGAGGATAGAGTGAGAGCTTCTTAGTTTTCAGCTCTGGATTCTGATTATCCTTGTACCACCTCATTTCCCTTTAATAGCTTGCCCTGGCTTCTGTCCTCCAAATTGTCTCAAACTAGTTTTTTTTTTTTTTCTTTGTCCTAGAAACCTGCTTTCAGCCTATCAGGATTCTCAGAATTCCCTCACCCCCCACCCCCCAATAAAAATAAAATCCTCATGTCTTTCTGTTTTTCCTGCTTTCCAGAGGGTTCTAATCCCTTTACTTCTAATCCTTTCATCCTGGGTTCTCATTATCTGTCTCAAAATTCTGTCCTCCCTGTTACTGTGACTAAGCTTCCTCCCACTCTCTGCACTCCATCTTCAGTAAGTCGCTCAGTAGTCCCTTCCTTCTTAGGGGGGATACTGTTTCTTACCTTTATTAGTGTACACTGGAACACATAAACAATTTGGATGTGCTCCCTAACCCCTATTCCAAGCAGCTTAAACTTGTGTCAAAATCAAAAACAACTTTTGGAAAAGGAATTTTTTTGACAAGGACTTTAGGGAATTGAAACTAAATGATGGATAATACTGAGAGTTTTGCTGTTTAAATACCTGCTATGTGCCAAATTGTAAGGGTATGGATATATATCATAAGCATATTCTTATTCAGTCAGTACAACAATCCCAGGAGATAGACACCATTCTCAGTATTTTACTAGTTAGGAAATTAAGCTACAGAGAACTTGCCTAACTTACCCAAGTTCATATAGCCAGTAAGTAGTAGTAGAAGCCAGATTTGAACCTAGATGTTATCTGATTAAGCCAAAGCTTGATCCACCTCTAACAAGAAAACCTAACCAGAAGCATTGTTTAAAGAAGTTGTAATACCTTTATGCTTATAGTAATTATAGGAGGAAGGAGAATAAATGATAACATTTAGGACATGCTGCCCCAAAATATTGCATCTTGGCATTTGAGAAAACAGCAGGAACAGGAAGGTCTATCTGACCTTTCCCTGCACTTCTCCCCTGAAGCATGCCATAAAAGAACTCTCTGACCTTCTAAAGTAGGTCATAAAACCTTCATTCTAGGGGCACTTACCTGGAGGAAAGGAATATCCTTTTATCTTGAATGACCGAGACACACAGGGAAAAACAAACAGACCTCACTGAGCCCCTTCCCCCATTTTATCACTCAAGGGCCACTTTGTCTTTCAATCAAGTTTCTCCACCACAGAACTCTCTTCATCAGACACCATAACAATATACAAAGTTCCCTGTTCGGTAGTGGAGGTGAGATGTCTTTCTGAAGGCTCCTTGTGTCATGTAAAATTTATATTAAACAAATTTGAATGCTTTACTCTTACTAATCTGCCTTTTGTTATAAGGGTCTCAGCCAGGAACTTAAAGATAGATATCTCTTCTCCCCTAAGAATATTTCCATAAGAATATCCAATTTAAAACTAATGAAGTAGAGCTGTGGCCCACACTAAAATCCCAACAATGGAGAATCACAAATTTGAGGCCAGCCCAGGTCAAAATTAAATTTTAAAAATGAAGGGAATGCTGGGGATATTGCTCAATGGTAGAGTGCGTGCCTAGCATGTGAGAGACCTTGGGTTCAATTCCTAGCACTGCAAAAAAAAAAAAAAAAAAAAAAATTTAATGAAGAGTATCGGTAAGAAACTCCTTAAAATCCTACTGAATAGAAATATATTTCTGATAATATATTTTAGGCTTAGTAAACTACAAATGCACTTGCCTCAAATAATTATAATCCCTGGATGCATTTTATTCAGGACACAAAGTACTTTTTAAAAACTTAAATTACAGAGGAAATAAGTTATTAATGGATATAGAGTTTCAATGCTGCAAGATGAAAATATTCTGGGGTATGATGTTACAACAGTGTGAGTATACTTAGCACTACTGAATTTTAGTTAGAAGTAGTTAAGATGGGAAATTCTGTTACATGTATCTTACTACAATGAAAATGTTTTAATTAAAAAACGAGAAGTAATGCTAATTATCTGGCAAAATATATTGAAAATATTCACTGAATAATTGAAACACTTTTCTCAGTGAAGAAATGTTTACCTTTACCAAGTGAATAGTTCAAGATTTTTCAAGGTTTCAAAATGGTTAAAACTACCATTCACCTTTTTTTCTTTCTTTCTTTTGTTTTTTTGCCTGTTGTTTTCTGCTTTGAAACTGGACTATTTGTTTATTTTAGCTGATTGTTCCATTAGCATATTAAAGGATTTGTTCAGTTTGGGTTCCCTTCATTTGAACTGCTCTGGACAGGTCTTTAAAGGAAGTATTTGCATAATTATTATTTTTAAATATGTTCACATTTGGGGTTTCTTTTAACAAACATACTCACCTGTACTAGATGCAACGACTGAATTTAGGATACTTAACAGCTCTGAACTGAGTTTTTAGGTGAATTGAGATAGTTTTCAGTAGAGATACAAATTTGCTGACCACCTTTTAGAAACTGGATTCAGAAAAAAAATACTACTGATAGTCTGACATTTAAATAATCTTATAGCTTCAATTAAGTTGGAGTTGGATTTTTTTTAACAGGTTTTTGTTTGTCTTTTAAGATCCTTTTTTTTTTTTTTTTCTGTACCAGGATTGAACTCTGGGCACTTAACCACTGGGCAGCATCCCCAGCCCTTTTTCGTGTTTTATTTAGAGATAGGGTCTCACTGAGTTGCTAAGTGCCTCGATAAATTGCTAAGGCTGCCTTCAAACTTGGGATCCTCCTGCCTCAGCTTTCTGAGCTGCTGGGATTACAGGCATGGTTTTTGCTTTGTTTTTGATCTTAGTTAAATTTAAAGCAAAATTCTAGATGAAAAAGTTACCTGGATCACTTTATAAAACAAGTATATTTCCTGTTAGTGGGATGAACAGAGAGCAAAGTATGCATTATTGGCCCTCTTTCCTCTGGATCCAGTGCTTTGATGGAAGTAATGAGAGTAATCAGCTGCTGTGGACTATTTATTTAGCAGATATTAATTGTTCCTTCCCCATTCTCCCCCTACTAGGAATTGAACCTGAGGGCATTTGAGCTGCATCCCCAGACATTTTATTATTTTTATTTTAAGACAGGTGTTATGTCACAGGAAAGTGGGGATCTGAGGCTCCAAATCTAAGTTCTTGTGTCCCAAGAAAGAAAATTTAAAGTCAGACATGAAAATCCAAGCAAGAGAATTTTATTATGAGTGATAGTAAGATTCAAGCAGAGAGTTCTCTTTCATAAGGGAACAACAAAGAACATAATGCTGCTTCCAAATTTATTACTGCCTGATGTTTGCCAGGAAAACTGAGTTCCACCTTCTTCATCAGTTTTTACCAAGCAGATGTTTAACTCCTCCTCCACATCATGAAGGGGAGTTTTTGACCCTAGTTGGTCCCCTCCAGAACTATCATGGCAACCATCCTATTCAAGAGAGCTTCATCCACAAGTGAATCTATGGTAATATGGGTTTTGAGGTCAGTGACATTACCTTACTGTTCCTGGGCTACTGAAGAAATTTCCCTTCTGAAATATGGTGAGAAACCTATTGCTGTAAATTCTAACTTTACAGTGACCTTAATAGACCTTGCCAGGAGTTAACCACATAAATTTTTCTTTCTTGAAATATTTCTTAATTGGCTTCCTTTGTTTCCACCTGTTTATTCAGGGTTAGTGTACCTGTTGTTCTACAAGTTACTTGATTGTTCACTAAAGGCAATTCAAAGAAACCCTGTGACCCTGCTGTTATTGGTTTACATTTCACTGCCCATTGCTAACTCCTATCTAACAAGGATTTCACTAAGTTGTCCAGGCTGGCCTCAGACTCCTACCTTAACTTCCCACGTAGCTGGGATTGTGGGCATATGCCTCTGTACCTAGCTTAATTGTTCTCCCTTGATGAACAGAGTTTGATCCAAACATATCTATTGTAGTTTCAAAAATGTATGGTTTTTCCTAGATGTCTTATTGTTACTGACTTCTGATATTAAAAATAAAATATATTAGGAGGCCTTTAGGCTGAAGTGACTCTAGCACCCTGGGTCCCTATTAGCAAATCAGAAATCAGTCTAATATAAAAGGTCAATTTTAATTGAATAATTAAATAAAATATTTTTAGGCCAGTCAAAAGCCACCAACTAACCCCTGACCAGGGATTTTCCAATAACTAAGCTTAACCAATCAGAAACTGCCCAACAAACCTCTAACTAGGAGGGGCTATGATTGTAGTTCAGTGGTAGAGCTCTTGCCTAGCATATGGGAGGCACTGGGCTCAATTCTTGGCGCCACATAAAAATGAATAAATAAAATAAAGGTATAGGGCTGGGGTTGTGGCTCAGTGGTAGAGTGCTTGCGTGGTACTCATGAGACACTGGGTTCTATCCTCAGCCCCACTAAATAAATAAATAAATAAAATGAAGGTATTGTGTCCATCTGCAACTAAAAAATATATATATTTAAAGAAATAAATAAAGGTATAAAAATTTGTATCTGTTAAAAAAAAAAACTTGGAACTTTCCACAAGAATGATCCAAATAAAGGTTTAGAATTATAAGTCAGTGGATGAGAGCCCTGGCTGGCCTAGCACATGTGAGGCCCTTGAGTTGTATTCCCAGCACTGCAAAAAACAAAACAGTAAGGCTGCTGTTCCTCTTTTACCAACCAGATATGTTCTTTGCCTTGCATCCACTTTCACCTTACAAAAGCCTTCCGGTCCCCTCCTCAGAGTTCCCAACTGTTTGCCACCTAACACTACTTAATTCATGAATGCTGTCTGCTCAAATAAACCTATTAATCCAGGTGCTGTGGTACATGCCTATAATCCCAGCTACTTGGGAAACTGAAGCAGAATGATAACAAGTTCTAGGCCAACCTGGGCAATTTAAAAAGACCCTGTTTCAAAATTAAAAAGGGCTGCCCCTGAGTTCAATTCCTAGTACCACCAAAAAAAAAAAAAAAAAAAAAAAAAATTCTTTAAATCTTTTGACACTCCTTTAATACCACTTGATTAAAGAACATACATTGTAGTATTTTAATTATTTTACATTTTGAGACTTTTCCTTTGCCCATTTATTGATTGGTTTATTTTGCTTTTTCTGTGTTTTTTGAGTTCTTTGTATATCCTGGAGATTAATGCTGTTGTTTCATGGCCCAGAATATGACCTGTTTTGATGAACATACCATTATTCACTTAAAATAAATAGTATTCTTTGGTTGTTGACTGAGATGTATAAGAATCAGTTAGTTCTGGGTGGTTGGTAGAGTTTTTTAGATCTTCTATGTCTTCCCTGAAATTTTGGCAGGAGGGTTCTTTCTATTAATTTCAGAGAGAGGAATATTAAAATCTTCCACTCTAATTGAGGGTTTTCTTGTTTGTCCTATGAATTCTGTCAATTTTTCTTTCATGTAGCATTAAGCTTTAGGTTGATTGCCTACCAATTTATGATTGCTGTTTCCTCTAATAAACTGACCTTTAAAACTGTCATTTTGAAATAACCCTCTTTCCAGGTTTATACTTTGTCTTAAAATCTATTTTATGGCTTTTAAATCATCAAGAAGCAGTCAGATACTTGTTGAATAATAATTTTTGGTGTTGTCTGCGTAGCAAATTGCCAGATAATATGGTTTCCTCTGTGTATGTTTTTGTCTGTTTGTTCATTTGTTTGCTTGAGACAGTGTTTCGCTAAGTTGCTTAGGGCCTCACTAAGTTGGCCAGCCTGGCCTCAAACTTGCAATCCTCCTGCTTCAGCCTCCTGAGTTCTTGGGATTTCTGGCATGCACCACCCTATCCAACTGTACATTTCTTTTTTATATTTTATTTTTAGAGAGTCAGAATATTGTTGTAGATGCTATACAACAATAGATGGGATAGAATGAATAGAATGCTGTACAAAATTAGAAGAGTCAGAATAGTATTATGAATAAAACAACATTTAATTCAGAAAGTTTATTACCTCTCACATTGACAACAGTAATTCTAATATCCTAATATTTAATAGTAAAGGAAGAAGAAAAACAACTCATAATAACTTAGTAAGCAGATAGTCTAGGTTAAATCTTTTTAAAAATTTTTATTGGTTCTTTTTAATTATACATAACTTTAGGATTAATTTTGACATAATTATAAAAGCATGGAATTTAATTTGCTCTAATTCAGTCCCCAGTACTTCCACCTTACCTCTCCTCCTCCCTCCCTGTGTTCCCTTTCCTCTAATCTACAGATCTGTTCTAGTCAGCTTTTTCAGTGTGGTGACCAAAGGTCCTCACAAGAACAATCAAAGGAGAAAAAGTTAAAAAGGCAAAAGAAACCATAAAGTAAAAAAAAGTTTATTTGGGGTCTCATGGTTTCGAAGGTCTTAGCCCATAGATGGCTAACTCCATTCCTCAGGGATCAAGGTGAGGCAGAACATAGTAGCTAAAGAGTGTAGCAGAGGAAAGCAGCTGGGAACAACCCAGGGAGCAGAGAGAGCTCTGCTCAACAAGGACAAAATGTAAACCCCAAAGGCACACCCCCAGGGACCCACCTCCTCAAGCCACACCCTATCTTCCTACAGTTAACACTGGTTTAATCTCTAGCAGGATTAATTTAGGTCTCTCATATCCCAATCATTTCACCTCTAAACCTTCTTGCCCTGTCTTACATGTGAGCTTTTTGGGGACACCTAATCCAAACCATAACGTTTTGCCCATGGCCTCCAAAAGGTTATGCCAATCTTACGATGAAATACATTTAGTCCATTTTTCAAGAGTCCCCACAGTCTCGACAATTCCAAGATTGCCCAAAAGTTCAAGTCCAAAGTATTTTCTGAGACTCAAGGCAAACTCTTAGCATGAGCTTCTGCACATAGCAAACATTTCCATTCCAAAAGGGAGCATAGAAAGAAAGGATGTCACCAAAGTAAGACTAAAATCCAGCTAGAAGGGTAAACAATTCCTATAGCTCCATGTCTAGCAGCTGGGGCACATGGCATGATGACGTTCTCTCCAAAGATTGTACAGCTCCGCCCCTATAGCTTTGCTGGTTGCAGCCCCTGTGTCCTCTCTGTTGGCCTGTCTTTGCTCAATTCTTGCAGTTTCCTAGGCAGAGGTTCTACATTGCTGCCATTTTTTAATCTTAGGGGTCTCTGCTGCAGCTTTGGCTTTCTCACATCTTCATACATCACCCTCATAGGGGCTGCCCACAGGGACTTCAACACTGCTGCACTTTGCCTGGCCTCCCAGGCCTTCCTTTGACATCTCAGTGGACACCTCCATGACCTCCTAATTCCAGCATTCTGCATTATGGCAGAACCAGCAGCACGTGGTTGATGTGACCACCTTGAACAGAAGCCTCCAAGGATCCTGGCTGCAGCAGCTTTTGAGTGCCTGGGTGGCTAAGCATGGTGAAAAAACTTTCTAGGCCGGGCATAGTGGCCAGTGGCTCAGGAGGCTGAGGCAGGAGGATCACAAATTCAAAGCCAGCCTCAGTAAAAGCGAAATGCTAAGCAACTCAGTGAGACCCTGTCTCTAAATAAAATACAAATTCAGGGTGGGGATGTGGCTCAGTGATTGAGTGCCCCTGAGTTCAATCCCTGATACCAAAAAAAAAAAAAAAAAATCTAGGCTCTCTTATACAAGCAGGGTGCCCCACTAGTCTATGCTCAAAGAAAGTTTTGACCCTTGAGCCTGAGATGGGTGCAGTCTTGCCTATTATTGAATTGCCCTCAAGCCATCTTTCCTGTTATCTAGCCCCAGTTTTACTCACTCTTCTGGCAGAACTCCCAAGTTTTCGAGATCTTTCTGGTTTGCTTTCCTCTTCTGATTAGCACAGTAAACTTGGCTAAAAGCCACCAGCAATATCCATGCCACCACCTGAATACTATGCTGCCTAGAAATTTCTTCTACCAAATTAAGAAGTATATCCTCTTTAAATTTAGATTCACAGAAAGTCTCAGGACATAGGAAAATTGCAGATAACTTCTTAGCCATAATGTAAAATGAAAGACCTCTACTCCAGTTTCCAGTAGGGTCCTCCGAAACCTCATGAATCCTATCTTTGCTGGCATAGTCCTGTCAGCAGTCTATTCTTCTGAGCTCCCACCAGCATTGCCCATTAAGTTCCACTTAAAACATTGTAAAGCTTTTCCAACTTGCATCTCTAAACTTGTCAAAATTCCAAAAGTGTCTGAACCACATGGTTAGGTTAGTCACAGCAATGATCCGTATTCTGTTTTAATCAGTTGTTTTGCCACTGTGACCAAAGGACCTGACAAGAACAATAAGAGGAGAAAAAGGTTATTTAGGGGCTCACAGTTTCAGAGGTCTAAATCCATAGATGGCCAACTCCATTCTTCAGGACCTGAGCATGACATGGCAGAAGAGTGAAGCAGAGGAATGCGGCTCAGGGTGTGGTACCAGAAAGCGGAAAGAGACTCCTTGCCACAGGCAAAATATGTACCCCAAAAACATGTCTCCCATGACCCACCTCCTCTAGCCACACCCTGCCTGCCTACATTTAATCTCTACCAGGGGATTAACATACTGATTAGGTGAAGACTCTCACAACCCAATCATTTTACCTCTAAACTTTCTTGCATTGTCTCACACTTGAGCTTTTGGGGGACACATCCAAACCACAACATATGCAGAGTTGTGGTAAGGCATTTGTGCTGTCATGTATTGGTGGCTCACAGTAAGAGCACTTTTTAGTTGATGATATAGCCACATCTCTTATGGGGACAGTGATATTTTCTTGCTACAGTAGATGGAAACTTTCTGTTTCCCTCTCTTTACTGCCAAACTTACAGAAGCCCTTGATAAACCAAAAATAGGAATGAACTTTCTATGCCAACATTCTCACCAGCCCAAATTCCTGAATCTCTGACTGAGCTAAGAGGATGTTCTAGTGATCTGTACCTGTTCAGCCTTACCTCATAGCAAAGAATAAAACAGAGAAGGAATTGGTTACAAAAATTGTTGTCCCTCAGTGGACAGAGTTCTACTGCATATCATTTCTCCTTGATGTGGTTTTGGCTTTCCAGAGTGACTGTGAAGCAGGGTTGATCAGTTTACAAGGCCTGTACAGAGCTTTATCCCAGCCTTTCATATGTCAAAGTTGTTTCTCTCTGACAGACATAATATTAAGATAAACTATCATTTTTGTAGACCTAGTACACAGAACTATTAGATTCTTTAAGGTCTACACATGTCCATTGTCCTGTTTAATATGAATTACCCAAGAAAAAATGTAGATGCCTATTTACTATAATAGAAAAAGCATTGAGGTCAGGTTGTGGCTCAGCAGTAGAGCACTCTCCTAGCACGTGCAAGGCCCTAGGTTTGATCCCCAGCACCACAGAAAAATAAATAAATAAAGATATTGTTTTAACTACAATTAAATAAATAAATAAATAAGCATTGAATAAAAGAGACTTCAAGTAATTCATTAATCTTTTGGAGCCTCAGTTAATTTATCTCTAAAATGGGTTTGATAATAACTAACATACTTTTCTTGAGGCATTTATGTAATGAATATGAGAGTAGTTTGTAAATCCATATTTTTCTGTACAGCTTATAGGGACTATTTGCTGAACTGCATATAGCCAGCATTCACTTCTCTATAGATTTTGCATACTTTCCAAAGTCTGATGCAAAAAATCTTTGTTTTTAGAGCATTCTTTATAAGAAAGTCATAGAAATATTGATAGGAGCAAGGTGTGGGAACATTGGCAGAAGACACCAAATTTCTGTATCTTTAGAGTTGATCTCTTCCTAAACATCAATATTCTCTAGAACTCAAATACTTAACAACTTGCAGAAATTTCTAGAATTCTATGATCTTTGTTCTAGCCTATAGCTGTTGCCAAATTTAGACTATATGATACTCCACATTTTTTGAACTACAGTAGTTGATAGAGTAAGCTCTAATAATACACACTAGTTCAAATTTGAAAGCTTTCTCAACATTATAATAGGAATGGAATGCTGCTTTTATTTTTTTAATTATAATCTCACCAGAGTATTTTTGGCTCAATTTTTTTCTCATCATGTTCTGTGTACCTTTGTATCTCTAAATTCAATTTACCATTCTTTTTTTTTTTCTTCATAATTCAGAATAGTTTGGGACTAGGCCAGATTCTTTCTTCCATTTTTTCCTATAAAATGTTTTTCTGCTATATAAATATCTGTGAGGATTCCTTCAATGTAGCTGTTTCTGTGTTCCTTTTAAAGGCCACCAGGACATTTAGGACCCCCAAAGATGCAACATTAGGGTAACCCATGCAAAGTGACATATTTCCATAGTTTGGCTCTTGTGAATTGTGCTGCTATAAACATAGGTATGCATGTATCCTTCTACTAAGATGACTCTAATTCTTCAGGGTAAATACTGAGAAGTGGTATAGCTGGGTCATATGATGGTTCCATGTCTAGTCTTTTAAGGAGCCTCCATACTGATTTTCATAGTGGTTGTACTAATTTACAGTCCCACCAAAAAAAGTGTTCCTTTTTTCCACATCTTCTCTAGCAATTATTATTGTTTGTATTCTTAATGACTGCCATTCTAAGTAGTAAGAGATGAAATCTCAGTGTAACTTTTTGGTTTTTCTTTGTGTGTGTTTTTTGTTGTTGTTGTTTTGGTTTTGGTAGTGAGGATTTAACCCAAGGGTGTTTTACAGTGAGCTATATTCCCACGACTTTTTATTTTTTATTTTGAAACAGGGACTTGCTAAGTTGCTGGTGCCAAACTTGCAGTTCTCCTGCTTCAGCCTCCTCAAACTCTGGGTCTCAAGTTAGTTTTGATTTGCATTTCCTTAATTGCTAATGATGTTGGAACTTTTTTTAATGTATTTGATGACCGTTTGTATTTCTTCTTTTCAAAAGTATCTGTTTAATTCATTTGCCCATTTATTATTTGGGTTTTTTGAGGGTTTTTTTTAATATTCTCAATATAAATTCTCTGTCAGAAGGGTAGCTAGCAAGGATTTTTCCTCATTCTATATTTTCTCTTTTTACATTCTTGATTGTTTCTTTTGCTGTTCAGTAGTTTTTTAATTTGACACCATTTCATTTATTAACTCTCGGCTTTATTTCCTGAATTGAGAAAGTTTTTGCCTATACTTCTATGCTGGAGTTTTGATCCTACTTTTTATTTTAGGAGTTGCATAGTTTCTGGTCAAATTCCTAGGTCTTTGGTCCATTTTGATTTTTGTGCAGCATGAGAGATAAGGTTCTAGTTTTATTCTTCTACATATGGATAACCAGATTTTCAAGCATCATTTATTAAAAAGGATGTCTGTTCTCCAATATATTTTTGGCACCTTTTTCAAGGATCAGATGATTGTAGATGAATGGATTTGTCTCTGTGTCTTCTATTTTGTATCACTGGCCTATGTGTCTGTTTTTATACCACTATACTGCAGTGTTTTGGTTTGTTTTGTTTTGCTATTAAAAAGTTCATTTAAGAAAAAGTTTAATATAAAAATGTACATGACCCAATTTTTATGTCAATAGTTAAACAGGTTCTCTGGAGAAGGGACACAGATTTCTCTGCTGAACAACCATTATTTATACTTATTCAAAGGCTTATAACATGATGATACTATTTCCTGCTATTACCACCATTCCAGTATTGTTCTATTGCTCACTAATTCCCATCTTCTCACATTCATCTATCATAAGATTCATAAAGGGGTAAATCCCTGCAATATTCTTTGGACTTGTCTGCCACCATTTAATTTTAATGATAACTTCTTGTCCGTAAATTTTTTCAGCTCAGGAGGGTGAGCTTTGCTCATGTTTTCTACTTGGCAGGTTCAGAGATGCTTTGAAACAGAATTAGCAGCCTCCTTTATCCTGCAATTTTTGTTGCTATAGCTCTGTAGTGTAATTTGAAGTCATGTATTATGATACCTCCAGCCTCACTTTTTTGGCTTAGAATTGCACTAGAATTGCTTTGGCTATATTCTTTTATTCTTCCAAATTAACTTTGGGAATTTTTTTCTAGTTCTGTGATGAATATTGTTGTTATTTTGATGAAGATTTCACTGAATCTATATATTACTTTTGATAGTGTGGCCATTTTACCAATGTTGATTCTGCCTATCCATGAACATGGGAGGTCTTTCCATCTTCTGAGATCTTCTTCAATTTCTTTCTTCATTATCCTATCATTTTCATTGTAGAGGTCTTTCACCTTCCTTAGATTTATTCTTAGATTTGTTTTTTGTTTGTTTTTGTTATTTTTGAGACTATTTTGAATGGACTTGTTTTCCTGATTTTTTTTTTCAGAAGATTCATTCTTGGTATGTAAGAAAGCTATTGATTTTTGTATGTTGATTTTGTAACCTGCTCCTTTGCTGAATTCATTAGTTTTCACAGTCTCTTTGTGACATTTTTTGGATCTTCTAAAATATAGAATCATATCATCTGCAAATAGTCACCCACCTTTTCTCTTAAATTCTAGCCAGAGTCTCCCATAACTGGGAGATCACTGAGAGAATGTAATTCCATTGTAATTAAATAGAACCCAGTTCTATTTTTTAATTACAATAACAGGAAAGGAATAGCCTCACCATATCTCCTAAATTTATCATCCCCCTTCTCTGTCAGAAATGACAGACACAAACTCTGTCTGCAGAATTCTGTGGGGACTTTTTTTATGTGAGAACTCAGTGTCTTGCTGCCTATCAAAACTTCCATAGAAGGAAGTTGGATTGAAGTTAGCCAACACCAACCACTTCACTTGTAAAATAGAATAGAAAAAAAAAATGCCATCACCTTGATTCAATCTCAGTTAACATTTTAGTGAATTGTTACTGTTTTTTACATGATATTGTCATAATCTGGATATATACAATAATGAACTCTCAAGTTTTTATTCTTTTTAGTATTAGTATAATGTTATATCTCACCTATGAAACTCAAATATATATATATACTTCTTTTAGTTTCCCTTACAGGCACTTATATTATTTTTATGGCCTTTTTTGGCCTTTAGTCACATGTATTTTATTTTTAAGGAGTGTGCTTCCCTATAGACCTAATTTTAATCGAGCTCTGTATCTATGCAGCTTCCCACAAATCACAGAACCTCTTCCTTTTTTTAAAAATATTTTTTTAGTTGTTGATGGACCTTTATTTTATTCATTTATTTATATGCAGTGCTGAGAATCGAACTTAGTACCTCACACATTCTAGGAAAGTGCTCTACTGCTGAGCTACAACTCCAGCCCACAGAGCCTCTTCATTAAGCATCAGTTTCCTCATTGGCTAAATGATAATAATAAAGCCTACATCAAAGGTTATTGTGAAGGTAATAATGTATTCAGGGCTCATGGCCCTTTGGGTGGCAAACAGGAAGTGCTTAGTCAAATGACAATGAGGACAGTATTAGTAGTGGTGGTGATAGAACCCTAAGATATCCATGAAATCCATTGCTGCCACTGTTTAGTTTGTAGATTTTTTTATCTCCTGTTATAACATTCTTCTAATTGTATACAAAACCGACATTTCTAGTAATTATTTTTTTCTAAGTAAAAGATAATCATAAAAGATAGTAATCTTCTTTTCTGAGCCACTGATTGGGTATCGGGCTCACTGTCAGAACAACACTACAGCTATCCTCCAGTTACCAGAGGCATGATAACATTAGCCAGACATTGAGTCCAACCTAATTATCTCTTAAGAAGCACCTCATGGTGACAAGTGAATTTTTTTCTTTTGGAGTTTTATGACATGAGGATAATTTTCAGCAATACTAAGAAGCAGGAGGAAGAAAAAAAAAGAGCTACAATCTACCTCAATATTGGTTTTAAGTAATTCTTGCCAGGCTTGGTGAGTACATGAACTTCAAGGTCAGAAACAAAGACCTGTTAGGCCCCATGAAGTTGTAAGTAATTTTGCATGGGGAATTTTTTTTTCATTTATTTATTTTTTAGTTTTCGATGGACACAACATCTTTATTTTATTTTTATGTGGTGCCGAGGATCGAACCCAGTGCCTCGCAAGCCAGTGAGCGCGCTACCACTTGAGTCATATCCCCAGCCCGAATTTTTCTCTTAATATTTATTTTGTTGTTGTCATTGTTTTGCAATACTAAGCATACACTTTACTGCTGAGCTTTACCCACAGCCCCATTCAGTATTTTTTAAGATAGCATTTATAATGTTTCACAGGTACATCCTGCATTTTTGTGGTTTCTGTTGAGTGATTTAAGGTGACATTGTCCTGTGACTCACTTGATTTATTTCTTAGACTGAAAATTAAAGAGTTTTTTAAGCATCTCTGGAACATATGCTCTCAGATACATGGGTTTGTATCTTAACAATTATGAGGATTTGACTAGTGAGAAAGAGCTGTCTCCTCCTGTTTATGATATTTATTATTTATAATTTGGACATTGTTCTTGGGCAACCAAATATTCCTGCACTTTGTGCAAAATAAAATTCTTCACATCTTCTTTTACCACAGTTATCTGAAAATGTGGGGCCCCTTGTAAAGCTCACAAGTACTTATTGAACAAAAATATCAGTGAGGATTGAGAATGTTGCTCCTGGTAGAGCATTTGTCTCCCATGTGCAACATCTAGAGTTTGATGATCTCTAATATCACCAAAATATTTTAAAATTCAGGGGGGGGAGTTTTGTTTGTTTTATTTGTGGTGCTAGGGAATGGACCAACTTGAACATGTTAGCAAGCACTCTACCACTTAGTTACAGCTCCAGTCCTAAAACTTTTTAAAAAGTTAGAGTTTACCCTGAGGAAAAGTCACATGTATTTTATTTACATGTTTATATAGTAGTAATAGCTATTTTTAATGGTTTAGTTTTTCCCTGCACCTTAACAAGTTATCCTGTAATCTGACACCAGTCAATATTCAGTCAGCTGCGCCTTCTAGAACATTATATCATTAGGTTCATTAATTAGCCCCTCAGTTAACATATGGCGGGACCCCTTTTTAATACCATCTTTGGAAGATAGGCCTAAAAACTATCATACCACATTTTTATTTTATAGTGATGCTTTGACTCCCATTTTATCTGCCTATCTATAAAACAATAGCCTTGTTATAGTGGAATTTTGTGGTACTACTTTCATTAACTTGTCCTCGACTCCCCACTAATTTATTTTCTATACAGTCTGACTTTAGGATTACTATCTGTTTTAGGTTAAAGGAATATTTTCTTGGACACAAAACTGCATCATCAACCAAAACAAAAGAGCTGTTCTCCCTTGATGTGTCTTCCTTCTTCCTGATGCTAGAATGACGAGGCTAAAGTTTCCAGCTGGGTCTGGCAGTCAGCATTTCTGGGGTAAATTAAATGAGCACAGTTGATTGAGGTATAGCTGGACTGTATCACTGGCTTCCCATAATGCCAGCAGATCAAAGCCATGCACAAATAGAGGCTTAGTCTATAAAATATTCAAAACAGATGGCTTGTTCTTTTTGGTGAAAATTCAGATTTTTAAGGCAAAACACTTGTTAGCAAAACTTCCATTTCACTTCATCAAAAGATAGTCAAACACAACGTGTGTGTGTGTATGCACACACTGAATATATATAACACTATTCCTTCCTAAATTTTAAGACTCGAATCACAAAATTTTTACATGAGGAGGGATTTGGCAAGCACAGAAAGGTTTTAGGTTTTCTGGGTTCCTTTTCATGTGAATATGAAATAAGTTACTCAGATTTTGGTTTTTGCACCCTGGATGTCAAATGAAAACATCTTAAATTTGGTCATATTGTTGTTTTGTTAGTGTATCTTTATTTTAAAATCTAGTATTTATATTGTTAAATCTTCCAGAAATTGATCCAGGATGTCCCTGACTTCATGTTTTCACAAACTGAAAAAACACATTCTCCACACTCCCATATTATTTACATCTGGGTCCTCAAGTTCACATAGACTAATTCCATAAATGTGCTTTAGAGCTTTTATTTGGCTTTAAAACTGACTGAAATGAGAAAACAAAATTAATTCAAAAATATTTATTAGCTATTTTCTATATGACTCCACTGCACCACATACCTGGGAGGGGGGGCAGAATTTAAAGACCATGAAGCAAATGCCAAATAACAAATTTTCTTCAGCAGAGAAATTTGTCTAAGATTTAATGGGAAAAGCCACAAGACTTTAAGACTCAAAGACTCATAGGGGAGATGTCACTTGAGCTGACTCTTGGAGCATTAGGGATTTGCCAGGCAGATAAAACTTTCGACAAGAACATAGAAACACAAACAGCATAACAAATTTGACTGTACTCCTGATAGTTCACTATAGATAACGCTTAAGATATATAATAATTATCCATTGCCACATAACATTACACCAAAACTTGGCAACATAAAACAATAGTAAACATTTATTATCTCAGTGGTTTCTATAGATCAAGAATTCAGGAGCAGCTTGACTGGATCCATAGGGCTCTCCTTGGGTTGTAGTCAAGATGTCATTTCATACTGAATTTATCCAAAACTTTGACTGGGGAAGCATTCAATTCCAAGATGCTTAGTTTACTCGTAATTCATTCTGGAGGAACCTTCAGTTCCTCCCCATGTGAAATTCTCCATAGGGTTGCTAGAGTGTCTTTATGACACGGTGACCCAAAATGAGTGACCCAAGAGATCAGAGCAAGGAGAAAACTACTCTGCCTCTTATGACAGGAGAATCAAAAGTTACTTCTACTATGCTCTATTCTTTAGAAGTGAGTCACTAAAACTGTCCCACATTTAATGGAGCAGAGGAGCTTATGTACCACTTTTTGAAGGGAGGAATGTGAAATAATCTGTAGGCTTATGTTTAAATCATAGGATGTCAGAGAGGAAGAAATAAGCTCTAAGTCTAGTGCATTCAGCAGCCAGTGGACTGCCTCCTCAGTCTGTAGAGGAAGGACAGAAGGGGAAATGCTAGAAACAGGAAGAATAGTTACGAGCATCCTGCATTATCCTGAAGAGTGATGCTAAGGGCTGAGTGGGTGCAATGAAGGAAGCATGTGAGAAGTGGGAATATATTCATTATCAAGAAGATATGATTCTTCAAAGAATGTCCCGAATTGTTTTTTGTCTTTCATGATTTAGAGAGTAGCTGGGGTGGTACACACCTATAATCTCAGTAGCTTGGGAGGCAGAGGCAGGAGGATCATAAGCCTAGGACAATTTGGCAAGACTCTCTCAAAATAAAAAATAAAAACAGGGCTGGGGCATAGCTCAGGGTTAAACTGCCCCCAGGCGCAATGCCTAATACTGCAAAAAGAGGGGAAAGGGAGAGGAAGGAAATAGGGCAAACTAAAAACCCAGTTGTAGTTCAGAAAGTTAACTTGCACATAGTAACTATTTAGGTAAAAGCAATGAAACAAAGCCTGCGTATTCTTTAATTGGTCAAGGTGGGAATCATTGGGAATCATCAGGCAATGATTCCCTAACAATGACAAAATTTTCCTGTCCATGAGATTTTATTAATTATATCTTTTTACAACTATTAATTTTCTTTCAATGCCTTTTGCCAAACCTAAACTTCCATTTAACCAATGTTTTAGGTTGTGTTAATATTATTGATATCAGTAATATTCTTTTAAGAATTTTCTCTTTAAAATTACAGTTTCTAATTGTTGTCTGGGATTAGCAAAAAAATTTTAAAGGTCCACATAGTAAATGTTTTATGCTTCACTAACATTTCACTCTCTGGCAATATATTCAGCTCCTTTGTTATAGTATGAAAACAGCCATAGACAAGAGGTAAACAAATGAGCATGGCTATGATCTAATAACATTTTATATAAACACTGAAATTTTATTTTCATATAATTTCTGTATATCACAAAATATAATTCTTTTTTCTTTCAGCTACTTCAAAATGTAAAAGCCCTTTCTAATTCATGGACTATACAAAAATAGGCTTTGGTCCATGGATTGTGATTTACCAACTCCTGGTCTCTTGTATTCTCTAATTCTTTGTGCTCAACACTTCACATACCTTACTTGGTGAGGCCACGCACAAACAGTGAGGTTAAAATGTCCTGAGGGTCAGCATAACAGGTAGAGTTATTGCATGTACTCAAGTCTTCATACGCTTAGGCCTTTTTATACCCATTTTAAAGATGGTAAAACAGATGCAAGAAAAGAACAATGATTATTAAAGAAGCTTTCTCTATGACAGGCATTTGGTTATGACAACTCTTTAAGGTACACGTTACCAGAGCATCTTGTTCTAGGTCTCCTAGCTAGATTTTAATAGACCCTAGAATTAAGCCAGACAGTCTGTCTCCAGAGCCTGTGCTTTTAACAACTGCACTATGTTCCTCAAGAGTTCTGTACTGCTTCACAGAGTGCATAAGATTTCATAGCATACAACATAAGGGATACAAATCTTTCTCTGGTTAAAGGCAGCCTCTGGGTTAAAAAAAAGAAAAAAAATTAACCACAGTCTCTGAAACTGGATACCCAGTGATTAACATGATGTCACCAGCCAAGGGTTTGCATGCTTCTGGCTGGTGTTTGAATGGGTCATGTTTCTGGCCATATTCACAGCATCCACACAGCCTTCCCTGGCTCTAAAGAATGGAGACTACATTAAATGCATTACATATAGGGCTATAAGATACTGAAACACCAACAGCAGCTATTTCCAGAGGAATATTCAAATAGAAGTAGTTCTTTGTCAAGATCATAAGACACAAAGCATCACCTAAGTTAATTTAACTCCAGGCTAAAACAGAATTTTATGAAAGAAGTGATTGACATGAGAGCAGGAAAGGACAAGGAACCAGACAATCAGCTGTGCCTTCTTGGACGGTGCATGTTGTCATTATTCCAAGAGATGCCAGGATGCAAGAGTTCCAGCTCAGGAGAGCCTAATGCTAGCAAATCAGGCCACATTCCTGTGTGTGTACACACACGTATGTTTTAAATAACACATAAATCTGATGCTTTGTTCTAGTGTACAGAAGTATATGATCATTGAGACAGAACATGTTATGAAAATCAGGAGATGCTGGAAACTTCAGATACATCAAATGTACAGCACCAAACTCAGAAGGTATCAACCTCAAAATGGCTTTACAATATTCTTTGATATTCTGCCTATCTAGGATATGAGGTGTAGATGGTTCATTAGATAGACAAATGACAAGTTTATGAGACCCAGTGGCATGATCTCTTACTACTTAAATGAGCAAGAGGGCAGAGGCTTTGCTTCTGGTGAATAACCTAAAAAAAAAAGGGTTATTTCCTGTCAATGGTAGCAAGATTATAGCTGCTGAAGCCTAGGAGGCAAATGAATGAAGAGTCCCTCAGAATTATGTTACATATATTTGGGCAGATTGCTTAGAGCAGGCAGACAACAAGTCCTCCAGTTAGTCTTTGGTGCAAAAGTATACTTCTTGGGAGGAAAATCAAGAAAAAAGCTGCTACTGTAGCAAGAGAGCTTAACATGGTGGGAAAAAGTTGTTCCTGCATTCTCTAATCCCTTTTCTTTGACCTCTAGAGTTGATGTTTAGTTTATTCTTTCATTCTATTTCCTATTTTGTAAACACTCGTAATATGTTAGGTACCCTGTACAAAAACTTGGTCTCTGCCCTTTAAGGTTTTATACAAACTTAAGATGTTTCTGTTTCTTTTTCTTTTTTAGTATCAAGTCACTTTACTCCTAAACTAGGAACCTAGTTTTCTCTTTGTTACTCTGTTTGATCATAGCTGCACACACTTCAGTCTGGGTACATCCCCTTTTCTGGTTCTTTGAACTCTTCCACACAGCCTGCCTATTCCCCATTTTTTCATTTGCTGTTATGCTGCCCTTTCCCTCTGAGGATCTGTGAACTCTGTCATTTGGTGGAGTTTGTTCTTTTGGCCCATTCTGTCTCACATATTTCAATAAACCATACCACTCTTGCCATTGTACTTCAGAACTGATCTTCAGTCAACACTTAGTGAGCAGTATTTGGGGTAGAGAGAATCAGGGCAAATGGGCTCTTCTTCCAAAAGGGGGACCATGTATAACAGAACAAGGGTACCCTTGGCTGAAAATAATAAGGACGATCATATTCCAGGTTATTTAATCTTGAATTCCCTGGCTGTTCACTTTAAAATACATAACATCAGCCAAAATTTGTAGGATTTCTGGTGTTTAGTCTTCTGAGCTTCTTTTGACATATGCTCAAATAATACATTTTTTAAGTATCAAAGACTAGTAACTTGAAATGGTAATGTCCATCAGTATTTGTGTTATGCTAAACAATTTAAACATTTTAAGAGAGAGATCAATTGAGTGACTGCATGAAAGATTCATTCTCAAATAAAGTAAGTTGATAGAGAAGAGTCTTTCTAATTCTTGTTTTTCCCAAATCTTTTTTTCCATCCCAAGGCTGGATTACTCCCAAGGTAAAAGGGGTGATGTCTGGAAATCGTTAATCCATGGGATTTGTTCACGGCATATAAAATTTTCAGAAAGTATTTGCTCTTTAAATATGATTTCCTGATTGACTGCAGCAGACGTAAATCCAGAAAGGACAACTCTGTCAGGGCAGCCAAGATCCCTCTTAGCTTCTCAGATGTATGGGATTTTTTTGGAGGGGGGGTGCAGAGGGGGATCTATCATGGTGTAGAAATAAAGATTCCTCTGTGAGCAGGTCAGAAGGAGAGAGATGAATTATCAGGGGAAAGTTAGAGAATAATAGTACGTTGAAACAAAGCAAAACTGCTGGATTGGAAGTGGGAGGGGTGTACCGGTGGCTTTCCTGGAATTAGCTTCTGTCTCACTTCATTTCAGTTAATGGTAATGAGAGGAAGAAGTTAGGGAGACACCTTTTGTGCCTCCTGTCCTGGGACTGATTTCAGTCCTGGAAGTGCTGTCTCATAATATTAAGAACATCTCCTCATCCTCTCAGATATGCAGAGTTCTTGTGGCACTGAAACCCAATATACTGGCTGGGGTCCATTTTCCTCAGATCTTTTTTCTCATCTTGTCTCACACCCTCTTGCCAGTTCAAGCATACACATAGGCATCTTAAACACCAAACCACAAACAAACATTTCTGACACATCACAGTTCATTTCCTGGCTTTGTTCAACTTTAGTATTAACTGATGAAATTCTTATATGTAATTTGTCTTGCTCCAAAAAGAAAAATCCTTATTTCTGATATTTATATACAACTACAGATATATTTATATCATCCCCTGGATTCCAGGTGGTAACTAAACTCTCTTCCCCTTCCACAATACCCTCTTTGGCTAAGTTCTTGTTAAGCACTGTTAAATGAGGAACCTTGTCTGCCAAAGGCTTCAGACACAGAGTGATATCCACAATGGCCACAGCCTACAAGCATTCAGCAGTAAACTTCTAAATATCTGCATAGTCTATTTTTTATTTGATGCTAGCATTGAAATAATAACATGTCTCTGTCTACTCTTCCAACTCCTGTGTGTACACATGCATGCACATATTCACACCCTTAACCTTACCATGAAATAAGTGATATTCATAGAAATGAGTGTCCTCCAGAGACTTACCTCTGTTTGGGAGGCTTTGTACAAATAAACTATCAAATCTCATAGTTTATAGATAATCATACTTGGCTGTTCTTTGTAGTCCTATAGACTTTGAGAAGGAACCAATGGATGTATTCTTCATAATCTAGATTCACATCCTGTTACATTGAATACTTGTTTATTGAGATACTGTCATGGTAGGGAGATTCCTTTTGTTTACTCTGAGCAACTTCACTTGCATATTCCCTCCACTCCAAATGCATTTGTACATTAGAGAAGGAAGAAAATGAAATGTTGTGATAAGGTTGTTAGTGTGCTTTTCTCAGCAGGCAACAAGCATGTTGCAGTGTCTCAGATCCATCTGTCTAGCACCCATGTATAATAACACCAAGAAGTGCTGTTGTGCTCAACTGCAGCAAACAATTATAATGGGTGCATTGAGTACAAGACCTCAAAGGGTCAAAATGGAGCACAAGTTACCAGTCTAGGCACTTGAATGTATGCACAGGCATGAAGGAGCTAAAAACCACTTACAATGCCTATGGCTAACTGCCTACCTCATTTTTCCTTTTAAGCCCAGCATCAGTCTTCACTTGGCTTGCCTGATTAAAAAAAAAAAAAAAAAAAAAGTGAGGCTCTTTTTCTCATTTGCCTTATTTTTTCCCCATGCTTAGATTTTTTCCCCTCATTTTTCACTCATCAGCATACAGCCCTGGAACTTTACAGCAGGGACAACTTTATAAAACATATATACATGCTAATATTTTAACTCCTCCATCCATTTTTCACTAAAACACAATAAGTGATTTATGGTGGAGAGAAAGCTGCAAGCCAAGAACTGAACTGAAGATGTTTCCTCATCTTTATTAACTTTTAACAGCAAGGAAGAAGAATTTGGAACACATTTCTACTCCTGCTATTTCTGAATACAGCAGAATGGAGGGTTTTCTAGATTTCTTGGTTTTTTTTTTGTTGTTGTTTGTTTGTTTTCTTACTCATTTCTCATCTCGCCATCCCTTCAGAGCACATACTGTGTGTGCCCTTGCTTGGTTAGCTTATAGCAGCTACTGTGCCTCATGGGGCATTCTCTCCACTTAATGTCCCATTTATCTGGCCATCTTCATCTGTACATGTGTTAGCCTACCTGTTGGTGAATGATTTTATTTTCATTTGTTACAAGTTTCAATATATTAAAGCAAGTATTTCAGATTACCTACAGCCTTAACATCCTCTACAAATCTGAGTAGATGATATAATGTGCTCAGCAAATTTCCTTCCCCCACTACTAGGCTTGCCCCTCAGCATTCTGCTCTAAGCACATCCTTAGATTTAATGGGGGTAACATTTACTATAATGTATAAGATTGGATATATTTAACTAGAGTGAAATTAACAGCTCTAGGGTGTAGAATGCAAGATTCATTTTTTAATTGATTTTTAAAAAATAAATGACAGCCGAATGCATTACAATTCTTTTTTATTGATTTTTTTAAAAAAATTAATGACAGCAGAATGCATTACAATTCTTATTACACATATACAGCATAATTTTTCATATTTCTGGTTGTATATAAAGTATGTTAACACCAATTCTTGTCTTACATGTACTATGGATAAGAATCATTTTTTTCTAAACCCTGCTTCCTATCTCCTTAAAATTTTGGGGCAGAATTTTTTCTCTATATATCTGGGTCAAGAAATAGAGAAAGTCTTATTTTGTTTCATTTTGTTTTTTGCTGGAGTGGTAATGCATCCTTAAAGGAAAATTGGCAACACCTTTCTGAGCTGTAAAACTAAGAGGAAATGGTCACTTGTTATGAGTCCTACATTTCTTCATTTTTCAGAATCTGTAGTCTTTTGCAGTTTTCATAGTGCACTTTAACAAACCATAAAAACTTTAAAAATCTGAAATCTTTGAAGAGACATTTTACTTTTAGAACCATATATTTTTCTTCAGGTAGTAAGATTTCTGTTGAATATTTATTCATCTTAGTGATCCAAGTGACCCTTGGGCTTAAATTCCTAATGGTAACTGAGTTCCTCTTGTTGCCTGTGTGTACAGATAAAAGGAAACAAAATTATTAAGCCCTAGTGATTCCCTGATCCCAAAACTTCATTCTTCATTAATTAACCAGGTAGTAGTAGTAATAGTCCTCTATAAGGAATCTAAGGAAAGGGTACTGCTTATATAAAAATAATGATCTAAGTACTTAGTAAATGTTTATAGAATAGGTAACTAATATTCTGGGGGAGTGTTGGTTTTGTCATAAACTTTTATTTTTGCTTTGGAAGATAAATGTAAAATGATCACACTCTATAAAATTTATTTGTGGGAGCCAACCAGATACACGTGAAAAATAGATACGAAGTAGAGGTTAAGATTTGGAGCTCTGGAGTTTCCTGTCTGTAACTTCAACTAGGCTAGGCTAGCTTTTAATTTTTCCTGAAATGTTAGAAATGTATTGACTTACCCCTAATAAAAAGTCAACTATGGTATCCCTCCAGCAAAGTACAAACTCAATCTAAAGCTACTTAAACTTTCTACATTCTCAATATTAACAATAAGGTTTTGCCGCATTGCTCGAAACTAAAACACTCAGGGGTCACTCATGGGGAACTGGGCTGCACGAAATAATCACACAAGAGACAGAAATACCTTTTTCTTTGGGGGTACTGTGCCGACTCCTCTGACTCTAAGGGTCCTTAGAAAGAGAGAGATTGAGCACCATGCTGACCCCTTTTATTGAAGAGAAGCCATTCAAATGAGGCAAGGGGTCAGGTTTCAGGTGGTTGAGGCTAGCTTCATGAAGTCTGCTGTCAGCAGGTTGACTGACATCTAGGAAGGCCCTACCCAAGGGCAGAGTAAGAGAAGGGGACACACAAAGGGCGTTTCCATGGAACATTCTGTCCCAAACAGGACAAAAGAGTAATATCACAAAGGAACAGGTGAACGTAGCTCGATCCCTAGGTACGTAGGAAGGCACACCCGTGCATGAAGACACATTTAGTTGCATTATTTCCTCTCAAGATCGGGACTACCATCTATGGCTACTTGAAAGAAGCCAGATCATCAGGGATGACTGACAGTGCCTCAAACCAATCAGGAGGGGAAAAACGCTGGTCACATGACATGGCAGCCTCCCACGAGGTTTGTTTTTTGATAGGTATTATGTAGTTGTATTTTATAAAGACATCTTAGATGCAGGGGTCTTACCATTAATAAAAATTTGACTGCTATTTTAGGTGTGGACATGCTAGCCATGTTTTGTTTATGAGTTTCTTGCAGAAGAAGTAAAAAGTAAGGGTTATTCTGAATTTTTTTCTTATTTAATAGGATTCAAAATGAACACCAATAACATTTAAATAATCCATTAATTATAAAGAAAAGCTAATTGTCGAAGAGGATGGGTCTCAGAGGCCATTAAGAATAAAAACTTGTTGAATTTCATAAGCATATTAATAATAAAGTATTTTTTTAAAAGAGAGAGTGAGAGAGAGGGGGGGACAGAGAGAGAGAGAGAGAGAGAGAATTTTAATATTTATTTATTTTTTCTTAGTTCTCGGCGGACACAACATCTTTGTTGGTATGTGGTGCTGAGGATCGAACCCGGGCCGCACGCATGCCAGGCGAGCGCGCTACCGCTTGAGCCACATCCCCAGCCCCATAAGCATATTTATGAAGCCTGAATCACACTAAACCTCAAATCAAGGCAAAGGGATTTATTTAGCAATTTGAGTATTCCTGGAAGTAAATTAAACTTCAAGTTAAGCCAGACATGGAGGCAAATGCATGTAATCCCAGCAACTCAGGAGATAGAAGCAAGAGGATTCCAAGTTCAGGACCAGCTTCAGCAACTTAGTCAGGCCTTAAGCAACTGAGCAAGATCCTGTCTCAAAATAATGAATGAGGGCTGAGGTTGTAGTTCAGTGGTATAGTGCTTGCCTTCCACATATGAGGCACTGGGTTTGATCCTCAGCACCACATAAAAATAAATTAATTAAATAAAAGTTTTGTGTCCATCTACAACTAAAAATATTTTTTAATTTAAAAAATATAATGAATGAATAGATGGACTGGAGATACAAACTCAGTGGTAAAGCACTCCTGAGTTCAATCCCCATTACCAAAAAAAAAAAAAAAAAAATTTTCAAGTTAAAACAAAAATAAGCATTCACACAATTTAAATATTTATATACATCCAACAACAAAATTATGTTATTTTGTAGAGTAGGACTACATGTTATTTTTAATAGTCTCATCAATTAAAGCTGGCATGACACAAAGGCATTCACTGAATGTCTAACTGAATTATTTTTGTTTTATTAATTGTGATTTGATATGCTAATATATCTGATCAGTATAAGGAAAATATTTATAGGGTTTTACTGTATTTTTTTAAAGAATGCTAAACATGTAGCTCCAAACCTTTGCAGAGAGGCTTAACACACTGTCCTTCCTTTTCCTGATTCTGAAGTATGTTATTGAACAAGAAGATAAATATAGTAATGGGGGGAATAAAGACTTTGAGGCAGGATAAATGAATTTTGTTCTTTTTTGGGGGGGGAGGGGGGCAGTTTAACTCTCTACTGGAGCCTCTGGAAAAGAATGGCATTAAAACAATAACATTTCTGGAAAGTTAGTAATTTTCAGGTCTTTCTTAATTCACTCTACATTGAGAGATAACAGTGGAATGACAATCCAACAAGGAATTAAAACTACTTAATTAATATATAGGCAGTTGGACCTGCCTCTGAAGACTTCAGCAGGTAAATAAAATAAAGAGCAATACATTTTGTAGCCAATTCAGGACTGTGAGCTAGCCACAGAAAAATCATAAAAGTAATTTGCCAGGAATTCAGTGAGTAATCAATACATGTTAGCTTTAAAAAGTGGTATCTTTCAAACAATAAAATGCCAGTTCCTTGAGGGCAATAATATCAATATCCCAAATAATATTCAGTACCTCTTCATTCAGTCTTTATGATGAGTCTTTATGATGAGTATATTCCGTACCTCTCAAAATGACTTCCTTGAATGTGTTGCAACCAACTAACCTATACTTAGAGTAAATATCTGACAGAAAGAGGAGAGTGGGAAGAGAATAGCAGGCCATCTTGTTGGCTGATGGAGCTGGCCTTTCATTCTCTACATTGTATGCAGTATGGAAAAGTCAGCTGGTCTGAGAAAGTATGTTCAGATCTCATAGATAAATAGATTGCAGAATTGAAATACTACAGGCTCTGGTTACTCTCTGTATCAAACAATACAGGAGCAACTCATCTGTCTTCCCAGAGCCCATTAGTCATCTAACCTTACTCAAATGAGAACGAGGTTAAAGTGAACACCTTCAAGACCACTATCCCTGTGTCTCCATATGCCATCAGATACTGACCTATGAAAACCTATTTGAGAATCTAATACAAACAGATCCTTGTAAGAGCAAACAAAGCACTTAATACTTGAACCAAAAATGTCTCCTTTCTATCATTTATTTTCTTAACAATTTGCAATTTGAAGTATAGCATTGGGAATACTGACATTTTGGCATATTTGGTATAACCAAAGGTTATCTTGACAAATTTATTTTTAACTTATTTTTTCCTGGTGCAAATACACACACACACACACACACACACACACACACACACACACACACACACACACACTAGTTTGGCATAACTATAGAAGCAAATTGGCCTGACCACATTCCTGATAATTTTTGGTAGAACTCCTTTGGCAATGCACTGAAGCTGTATGTGGACAAAAACTGTTAATTTACAGATCCCACCAGGCATCTTCTTTTCTATTTGGCAAGTACCCTTCTTCCCTCTTGAGATTAGGCAGTGTCATTCTACCTTGTGGGAGTCCGCAGTTTTGTTTCTAAGTGGACTGCTCAAATTAGATAGGGGAAAAAGGAGAGATAAGAGTTTTCCACATGACTGACATGGTCAATATGTTCTAGAGAGGCCAAAGTCATTGTTTTAATGGACAGATTTGGGGACTGTGCTAGTTGAGTTTCATAAACTTTTAAGTAGTAAGCTCTCTAATTTTTGCTTTTGTTTTTAAAATATGTGCCTTTGACAGAGCAAGAAAGCACAAACATTTTGACTATTGTATAGAATGAATTTTTCATCCTGTAAAAGAAAAGTTCAATTTGTTACTTTTTAAGTTTTTAAATTATATTTGAAATTTTCAGTATGCAAAAATACTGCCTTATTTTTTTTACTTAACCAGTACATCAGCATCAAATGCATTAAAATCAGTTTAAAATCCCTTTTTTGATTAAGAATAAGGATCTAAAGTCATGTACAACCAAAAGAATGAGAAGTTATACTCCATTTGTGTATGATGTGTCAAAATGCATTTTACTGTCATGTATAACTGATCAGAGCAAATTTAAAAAAATAAAAAGAAGAAGAAGAAGGACCTAAACAATCAATATCCCCACACATGGTAGTAGTAGTGAGCTATTGTCCTACATTTCATTAGGAACATGACCTTTCCATTATGACCATTTATTGTATTGTCCCCTTCCTACGTGGCTGCACTTTCTTATTACAGTTTTCCAATCCAAAATGGTAATGACCTAAGATAGCAGCTCTTTCAGCCTTGCAGGCCAGATGTAGCATTTTTGTGCTGGCAGCTACATACACAGAATGAAAAAAAAATTGCACAAACCCAACGAAGAATCTCAAAAGTGATTTTTTGTCAGTGTGTCTCTGAAGATGGAGAAGACCAAGCTGAAAAAAGAAAGAAAGAAAATGAGATAGGAATGTATTACTTGCAGTTCTAGGAGTTGTGTTATCAAAACCATGACTTTTGTCACGGACGTACCAAGTATACATACATAAAGTTTTAAAACTTTCTACAGTGAATGTGTATTAGAGTTCAGAAATAAAATACAATTCTTTTTGAGAATTTGGTGGTGATTGTGAATAACTGTTTAAATTCAAACCTTCTGCCTAATTGAGACACTCTTTTGTGACTGCTGTGTTGATATGCCTATCATAGCTAGGAAATTCCGGAGCAGACCTGGTACCATGCGCCTGCTGATTAGGGGGTCTCTTAGAAAGCCTAAGAGCCTTCTACAGCAGTACTTTAGTGTTTAGCTGTGATCCTTGTAGAAGAGAGAGAGAGAAAGAGAGGGAGAGTGAGTGTGTGTGTGTGTGTGTGTGTATGTGTATAAATGTAAAAATTACAATAATGCTGAATTGATTTATTTTCCTCTGGTTTGCCTAGCCATGCCCCAATTTCTGTATCATACTCTATAGGCCTAAACTCTGAACTCTGATCTCACTAAGTAAGTTAAAGATTGTTTTCTATAGGGTCCACTGAGAAATCAGTGTCACTATGGAAAGTAATACCAGGCATTGTTTCTGTTGACCTGAAGATTATTGAGCTCCTCATTCATGAGGTGGGTCAGAGGTATTCTGTTGAAAAAATGCCAGCCTTGATGACATACAACAGGTGCAGAGCTCTGCCCTGGAAGCCCTGGGAACACTCTGAGAATGGCCGGCATTTTGGCAATGCTTGCAGCTCCCACAGCTGCTGTGCATCAAGTGCATAGCACTTCAGCATGCTGTGATGCAGGACTGGGCTCAACTCTTCCTTAACACCCCAAGCTGTGACTGACTATCAAATATCTGGCCAGAGTATTGCCACAAGGGTTGTCAAGTGAAATTCTGGGGCAGAAGTCAGCAGTCAGTTAGTGTGCCCTCGATAGTTATTCAGCCAGGGTAAAGGGAGTAGAAAAGAAATTTAGAGTAGGTCTGTTATTTAAGAAAAGTACAGAACCAGTGTTACAAGTGAGAATTTTAGAGTCCTTGGCTATGAGTCAGGTGTATGGTATTATATAAGGATTTATCAGTCACTGTTTAAAAAGAATATTGGATAGCCTCTGTGAAATGAATGAGGGGAGCTAAGCCAGGATGAGGCAGATTTAGTAATAAGTTCTCTCATCACATCTCTTGGCCAAGAAAAACATGCACTTTCTCCAGAGACAGAATTTTTCTTCCATTCCAGGAGGTGGAGGAACAAATGAAGTGTATGTAGTCCAGGCTTTCAGATGAGCAATTTTCACTAGCAAATTTTTGAAACCTATTACCTCCAAAGAAGTGAAAAGAAAAATTGTGAGCTAACTAGAGACTTTCCACATTGGGAATAGCATCTCTGTAAAATACAAGCTGGTCTTGTGTTCAGTTCCCCCACCCCCAAATACAGAAATCTTGGTCTGGTGTTAATATACTAGGCCAGCATGCTCTGACTCCCAGAGTGGTGGTGGGTTTGACTATGTAAATGTGCAGCAGTATGTGGAACTGTTTCTCTTTATAATCCTGAAGATTGTAATAGTAATTAGAAGAGCTTTTAGTCTTGGGTCATTTTATTTGACTTGAGAGACATAAAGAATATTTAAACCTCTCTTTTCAGATTGATCTTGACTTTCCTCGTTTTTTTCCATCTCAGATTATTCAACCCCTGTTAGAACTTGACCAAAATAGAAGCAAGTTAAAGTTGTATATTGGACACCTGACAGCCCTCTGCCATGACCGAGACCCCCTAATCCTTCGTGGACTTACTCCACCAGCTTCCTATAACTTGGACGATGACCAGGCAGCTTGGGAAAATGAGCTGCAGAAGATGACCCAGGAACAGGTAAGTCTCTCAATTGAGCTTTGACAAGAACCTAGGAAAGTTCAACTGATATTTGGGTTGATACAATGAGCAGTACCTTGGGGGAGAAGGTTCCATATATCATTTTTAATTGATTTGTACTTTTAATTTTTTCCCTTTTTCTTTGTTTGCTTACTTTTTAAAGTTTGTGTGTGCTGGGGATGGAACTCGGGGCCTCATATATGCTAGGCAAACACTGTACCACTGAGCTGCATCTCCAGTCCTAAATTTATTTTTTAAATTAACAAAAAAAGGAATTTATCATGGACAACATACTGTTTTGATATGTGCACATTTTGGAATGTCTAATAAATCAAGCTACACATTTCTCACATGCTTTCTATATATATATATATAAATCTGTGTGTGATGAGAATTACTTAAAATCAACTCCTTAGTGATTTTCAAGAGTTTAAACATTGTTATAAACAATAGGCAGCTTGTTGTATAATAGATCTCTTGAATTATTTCTACTTTCTAACTTAAATTTTGAACCCTCTTGCTGACATCTCCCCAACCTCCTCCCTCTCCCCCATCCCTGATAACCACCATTCTTCTGTTTCATTCAAGATTGTTAAACATGAATAGTCTTCAACAGATATTTGGCATTATCATTTCAAGGAAGTGCCATTTGATTCTTCCCCCAGAATTACTTGCTTATGTATCACAAAGGATTGATGTAAAAAGGAGGGTTATGGACAGTCTGTTAACCTGCCCTAGGTTATTGCTTAGAAGGGATGGCCACTAAAAAAAGGTCTGAGGTTAGAATAATTGGATAAGGGACTTTTGAAAAGTAGCCTGGGGTGGGCTGGGGATGTGGCTCAAGCGGTAGCGCGCTCGCCTGGCATGCGTGCTGCCTGGGTTCGATCCTCAGCACCACATACCAACAAAGATGTTGTGTCCACCAAGAACTAAAAAAAAAAAAAGAATTGTCTACAACTAAAAAAATAAATAAATAAATGTTAAAAAAAAAAAAAAAGAAAAGAAAAGTAGCCTGGGGAACTGTGTTCTACAATTTACCATTAAGTAGAAGAACCATTAGATGTATTAGTTGAGGTCAACCCATGTCTTAGTCCATTCAGGCTGTTATAACGAAGTACTAGGTGGCTTATAAACAACAGGGATCTATTTATCACGTTCTAGAAGCTAGAAATCCTATATTGAGCAGTAGAAATTAAGGTAAATCATACAAATATCCTGAAAAAAACATTCCTTCTTCTGTTAGGCCATAAGCATTGAGGACTGAGTCAAATCAATCACTAATTGAGCTAGGTTTGGGTTTGCTTTTGCTACAGTTAAACATCATTGTACCACAGTCTTTAGATTATCCACTGCCTTGTGTTTTTTTAATTAGATTTACTTTTTAACTGATACATAAAAATTATACATATCAATGGGGTATCATGTATATATTAATGGGGTACATGTGGCCTGCACCACAGAGGGCTTTCCATCTTCCTGCTCTCTCCAGGCTGCAGACTGCCCTCATTTCCTAATGTATCACTCAGAGTGAAAGCATTAATGCTGTCTTCATCCTTCCACCTCAGTCTTAGCATGCCTGCCTCACCCCCACTGACAGATACCAGCTCCTACTAGCAGTGCAGGATCTAGACTATAGGGTGATTTCCTACTGCTTCCCCAGTAGAAGTAGAATTCTGCTTTGAATCAGTCCATATTTAGGGGCTTACTGGACTTCCTCTCTCTTTCCTAGTGACAATTTGCTTTTGCTATGTGTCAGTGTAAGAGGTGGGAAGGATTTTCTACTCCTCCTCTGGTGGCAGTCAATCTGCCTAAGAACAGGGGTAGTGAAGGTTTCCTTTCCTTCTCCCAGGGGTGCACAGCTTTTCCTGTCAGAGCAAGATTAGGCTCTGGGCACTGAGGGATTTCCTGCCCTCCCTGGCACTTGCTTTTTACTTCATATCAAATAACAGTCCAGATGCCTAGCATCTCCTGGAAGCTCATCACTACCTATGGTCTTAAAGGACATGGAGCATGGACAGATTAATTACCCTAGAACTCCTGCTGTCCCTCAGCTTTAGCAGGCACAGCACATGTGTACCCCAGAGAGAGAGAGAGAGAGAACTCAGGTTTTCTATTTTATACCCAGTCCTACAACAAAGTCTCAGTGGAGGCCAGTGGAAGTGGATTCCTTTTGCTCTGGGGCTCCAAGGGATTCCACTCTGTCAGGCTGGCCCATGTTCTGACTTTAAGAATTTATTTAAATTGTAGGTATTAAATTGTTTTCTTTACCAACTTTTTGGTACTAGAGATTTAACCCAGGGATACATTATCACTGAGCTATAACCCCAGTCCTTTCTTCATTTATTTTTTTATTTTGAGGCAGGGTCTTTCTAGGTTGCAGAGGCTGGCCTCAAATTTGTGATCTTCCTGCCACAGCCTCTCAAGTAGCTGGGAAAACAATCATGTGCCACTGTGCCTGGCTCTCTTTACCCACTTTTAAGGCTGCTGTCTCTTCTTCTTCTTGTTCTTTGCCAAAGGTATGTTCATCTCTCCTCAGATGGGCTTGTCACCCTTGAATTCAATTTATGTAGTTACCTTAGGACCTCTAATCTTTGATAGGCTCCAAAGAATTATGATTTTTATAGATTATCCAGATCTTCTTCTTGTTAGGGTAAAACTAATCTTTTAGGGCTTTCAACATTCTAAGCAAAAGTAGAGCTCCTTATAAACTTGGATAATTGTCAGTTTGCAAGGTAAAAGAAGAAAATGCATAGAAGACCGTATTTTATGGCTTTATGCATTTCTTGGTTCTTGCATATACGAAGTTTTACTCTATTTCCACAAAGCTCTGTTTATCTAAAACCCTCTAATTCAGCTTCTGAAGATAGCTGTAGTGTATTAAGCTTATGCTACGATATTTTTTCTGTGCAGACTATTTGTAAAATAGAGATGATGAAAATAACCCATTGAGCTGGGTGCAGAGGCTAAGGCAGGAGGATTTCACATTGGAGGCTAGCCTCTACAACTTAGTGAGACCCTTTCACAAAATAAAAAATAAAAACTAGTAGAGCATCCCTGGGTTCCATTCCCAATGCCATTTAAAAAAAGAAGAAAAGAACAACTCGATGAATATGTATGTGTGTTTTAAGAATTGGAATTCTTCAGCTTTGGGGTGCTGATAAATAACCTGGTACTTTAATTTGTGCTTACCTAAATAGGGCTTGTAGACTATTTGAAGAGCCAGAAGAGAACAAGGTAACGTCTCATACCCTTGAAGAATGATAGCTTGAGAATCAGAAAGGAAACAAGGTGTTTGTCTTAGTCCCTGTTCTGTGGCTAATAATGAAGTGCCATAGACTGGGTAATTTAAATAAAAGAGGTTTCTTTTGGTTCTGATCCGTTGAAGGGCAGATCTGTATCTGGTGATGGCCTCCTTGCTGGCAAGGTTCTGAGGCAGCATGGTGTATCACTTGGAATAGTCAGGAATTGTGTGGGAGACCTAGCCAAACTACCTTTCACAGTAGACTCAATCTGGAAATAAGCCATTGTCACATTAATCTATTAATCCATTAATTGCTTGAATGAATTAATCCATGCATGAGGACAGAGTGTTAATCACCTCTTAGGTTCTGTAATGGGGATTAAATTTCAACATGAGTTTCAAAGGGGACAAACCATATTCAGACTATAGCATTGTTCCTTCATCTAATCCAATCTGGAAAATTTCTTTTGACCAAGCAGAAATAAAACCTCTTGAATGTATTCAAAGATAACAGTTCCCATTGCTTAAAATATACATACATACACAACCACATTGCAGAAAAAATGGTGAGCCTCCTGTGGTGGCCCCCATCTGTCATCCCAGCTACTCAGGAGACTGAAGAATTTAAATTCAAGGCCAAACTAGGCAACTTAGTGAGACCCTGTTTCAAAATAAACTTAAAAGACTGAGGATCAAGTTAAGTAGTAGAGCACTTGCCTACCATATGCAAGACTCTGGGTTCAATCCCTAGTAAGGCAAAAAAAAAAAAAAAAAAAAGCAAAAAGAAGAAATAATAGCACTGGAGTGAACTATTCTGGATCCAAAGTCCAGCTCTGTCACTGTCTGGTTTGACAACACTGGAGCAGTTCTTAAACTTTCAGGCCTCAGTTTTTTCAGCTTTAAAATAGAGATAATAATGCTTATCTTCTTACTTGAGTTTTAATGAAATAATAATACCAAAATATATTACATATATATGTGTGTGTATATATATATATATATATATATATATATATGGCTAGTATAATTGGAGAGAAACACTTAGTAGTGGTGGATTTAAAGGGAGCTAATGTTAGACCTTATATTCAGTCATGAATCCCTTTATCAGATTCTCCCTACACAGTAGTTAAGCTTTCTCAATTTTATAAGCTTTTTTCTTTCTTTACAAGGTACTCACATGTATGGCACTTCTTTTTGTATAAACCATAGCGTTATAAAGAATAAAAATAGTGAGTTCAGGTGGAATAAAAATAGTTGAGTTGGGTTTTTTAAAGTAATGGTGAATGGAACTCAGGGTCTCATAAATGCTAGGCAAGCGCTCTGCCACTGAACTATATCTCTTAGCCCTTATCTCTCAAAGAAATCCAGAAATGAGAATATAAAAATTTTGGTCAGTTAAACTGAAAAATTAAAGATCAATCCTAAGAATAGATTCAAGTGAGGACCTGAGAAAAAGTTAGAAAATAGTCTTATCATTATGTCAATTCTACAGAGATTCACGTAGGAAATATGATGCTTTATGTTGTTTTGTTCCTGGTACTATAAAATTGACAGAACTGGGCATTCATTTTCTCTAAATAAAGCATTCCATTTTTGAAAGTTAGAAGATTGTTTAGACCCATAGATCTATTACACTTTTTTTCCCCCAATCTCTGTAATTTCCTATGGTAGCTTAATGGTAGTTACAGGGATACATACATGGCAGAATATGATAAATTTCTTTCTAGGTTATGCCTTACATCAGTCCATAGCAGTGACTTTTCATTTTGGTTTTCTATGTCTGCACCCAAATTTTGTATTCTTTGGAGGTTTCTTGGGGCATGATACATTAGTTTGGATTGAACTGAATTGAGTAGGTGGGTACATGGACAACAGGCACGCAAAAATATGCTTGTACACACACACACACACACACACACACACACACACACACACACAGATGCCATATACTATTGGTGTGAGCTTGAGTATTGTGGAAGTTAGAGGCACAGGTTTTAGAGCCACACAGCTTTGACTTTTCATTGTCTGACCTCCTCTTGTCTATTTGCCCTTAAGCTTCTTAACATCTCTGTGTCAGTTTCTTCATCTTGCAGTGGATATAAGGTTGTTGTAAGAATCGTGATGCTTCTAGATGGTAGCTGTTATTGCAGTTATCATTGTCATTTTCAGTTAATATTTTACTGAGAATCAGCCTGATGGGATACCCCAACCCCCACCCCACCTCGCCGCACACACGCGCACACACATACACACACATACACACACATATCACCTTGGAATTTTCCCTTGTTCTCTAAGCATGATTCTTCATCTTTAGTCATATATGGATTTTCTTTGTCTCAAGCTTCCTGTCATTCTATGACCATGCTTTGATCTGAGAGCATATATATCAAAAAATGATTTGCACAGAATTCCAAAAGAATGTTTCCTCTATGAAAACCTTCATTTGCCATTTTTTTTTACTTTATACATGTGTGTATGTGTATGTTTTCCAGTTTATATCACATTATTTTTAACAAAATGTCTCAAGCATTCTGAAAAGTATAGATAACACTGTGCCCAGAATTAACTAATTACTTTGTCATATCTGCTTCAGATCTTTTTAATGCTAAATATAGTGTGATATTGTGTTATAATAAGAAACATGTTTGAGCTCTGCTCCTGGTTTCTTGCACACAGCTCCTAAAACATTTGGGATCTCTGGAGTGATAAGTGTCTTCCGTATGCTAATGAAATGACTGGAGGCTGAGGGCTCCTGGATAATCTCAGGTTGGAAGCTGGTTGTCAGCAAAACCAACCAAGTGATTATAAATTTGGAAATTTAGAAATTTCTGCCCCACCCCACCCCCCAACCTCTGGGAAGGGAATTAGACTAAAGTGTTCAGTGATGTTCACTCATGTCTGTATAATTAAGCCTCCACAAAAGGACAGAGTTCAGAAAACTTCCAGATAGCTGAACACATGGGGGTGCCTAGAGGGTGGCACACCCAGAGAGGGCATGGAAACTCAGCATCTCTTCCCACATACCTTACCACCTCTTTATCTGGTGTTCATTGGTATCCTTTGTAATATCCTTTATAATAAATCAGCAAACATGTTTACCATAGTTCAGTGAGCTGCATAGCAAATTAACCAAACCTGAGAAAGGGATTGTGAGAATTCTGGTTTATATAGTCAGTCATTCAAAAGCTCAAGTAATAACAACTTGGTGCTTTCAGCTGGCATCTGAAGTAAGGGGGCAGTCCTGAGGTACTGTGCCTTTATACTGAAGGAAAAGATACTATCTCCAAGTGGACAATCAGAATTGAACTAAATTATAGGACATCCAGTTGGTGTCCACTGGAAATCTGATATCAGAAGTATTATACTGAGTATATGAGAAAACACTTGACTCTTACATTAGTCTTCATACCCCTTCTCAACTGCATTCTTCTTTTTCCATCTGCAGTAGTAACTGCTGTCCTAAATTGGTGTGCATTTTTACATAGACATTTTTAATATATGTGTGTCCATAAATAATATGCAGTACTTTAAAGGTGTGAAATTAGTTTGAAATACATAGTATCATACTACTCAGGCTGTGTTTCCAGTCATTATTATTTACTGAACCCAGGCCCACTGGTCACTTGGTATTGGAAGAAGAGACATTGTTGACATTTTTCAGAGAAGGGGAATCTTGTGCCATTTTATGTGATCCTGGATCCCCAAAGAAACTTTTTTTAAAGAAATAGATTAAGGCATTGTAAAGGTAGAATGTTGTTAAGAGTACAAAGTGGTTTGCTCTAACTAAGAGAAACATTTTCTTAAGTTCAATTTTAAATTTAAATGTCTTCTCTGCTTTGGACTACCATTTGTTGTCTTTCAGAATCATAGCTCATAATTGTAATTCCAGGGGTCCAGGTTTTCCACACTGAACCACTAACTTCTTACATTCACAGGATGCCCTCATTTCTTGCCAACCCCTTTTGTTTTGCTGTCTCTTGGGAAACATTAATCTACTTAGTGTCTCCATAAATCCAGCATCAACACCAGCTAACAGACAACTGACAGCTACTCATGGAGTTGAGTTACTGGTTCCTAGGTTGAATATTACATCATGAAAATGGTGGGAAATTTTTAGCTAAATCTTTTTTGACAGATGACTTTTCCCTTGATTATAAATACAAACAGTTGTTTTTGTTGTTGTTGTTGTTGTTGTTGTTGTTTTTGGTTTTTGGTTGTTTTTTTTTTTTTTTTGGTTTTAAAATTTCAAACTTACTTTCAGAGAGCTCAAGGATTTGGGGCCCTGATGTGTTCAGGAGGGGCAACAATGTATTTAACATAAATACTGTGTGTGTTTTTAAAAGGCCATACCAAACATATGCTACACATCAATTCCTTAGATTCAGAGAGATGCAGCAGGGTGGGAAACTTTTGATATCTGCAGGTGCAGAGATTGGAAAGACCACACTCATGTATGTAATCTTTCTTATAGCTTTAAGTGATTGCATTCAACTTTACAATGAGGTGAGGAAACATTTACAAGTCTCCAATGGCTGTCTTATTTATTCACTGCTATGCTATATAATGTGATTTCCCTGTACCAGTAACTTTTCAACTTGTCACCAACGCAATGGCTCAGATAGTTAGCAAGTGAATGTGGTAAACAACTTGGAACATAATATTGTTCTTGGATCTAAATAACCTACTTTTGAGGAATGTTATGTATTGTAATTTTATACACATTAGCCAGAGTCAGATGATCTAAGTAGATTTGATTTTGGTTACTGATGGTTAATAGTTATTTCACTTGCACTTCAAATATTTTGATTTGCAATGAATGGATATATCCAAATTACATTTTGAAGTCTTGTGTATTTGGGTTCTAGTCCTTTGGTTTTTCTTTCTCTAGACCATACCAAGTATATATTGTTCAAAAAATGAATTCAGAGCCACTTTACCTCTGTGATCTTTTTAGTTCCAACAGCTAAATAAATTTGGACCAGATTAGATTTGATAGTCTTTATGGCCAAGAAAACATTATTTTTAAATATCTTGTGTACTTGAAGAACAGCCTTTATTTTACCTCTTTGAGATAATATCACATTATATAATTTTACTTCTTTCAAGTCATGTAATAATAGAAACTGGGACTCAAGGTATAATTTAGTGGTAGAGCATATACTTAGCATGCTTGAGGTCCTAGGTTTAATTCTCAGCATACACACAAAAAAAACAAATTAGAAATTATATTCTCAGTATTATTAGTAGCTTTAAGGTTGCAGGGTTGCGTGTTTCAGAATGGCAAAATAAAGAAGCAGAAATTCAGTTCTCAATTTACAGTCTTCAAGGTTGAGAGAGTAGTTTGGGAGCAGTACTTCTCAGAGGTGGTGGTGACCCTTGAACCCTCCCAAAAGAGCTTTCCTTCTCTGCATTCCCATCCTCATAACTCAAATAATCAAAGAGAAAGTGAGAATTTTTTTTAAAAAATAAGGAAAAGCCATGAGTGAGCTGTCAGACACTGTCAAGAGGGAAATTTGATTAGTTATGCAGTTTTTATAGTATTCCACAAGATAAAACAAACCAGTAGTTTAGCAAAAACATGTTTATTTGAATTCTTAGGATCTGAAAGAAAGTTCTTCCCAATGGGTCCTAATAAAGAATCAAGCTATAAGCAACATTTTCAACATCTTTCCATTTTATGCAATAATAAGTTTCATAGATTTGTTTAAAATCTCAGCAGTATCATAACACTAAAGTTCATTTTCATAAAGAAACTATTCTCTAGGAGAACCTAGATATTGCTACCCAAAGTACTCACATCTCTAATGTATAATTTAGTATAAGGAATAAATTTTCAAGTCTTTGGGAAAATGTAGGCAATACCTCCTCAACATTAGTATTCTTGACTAGTTTTTTTCTATATGCAGCAAAAGTTTAAGGATATAGTATCTAACCAATACCACAACGTAAATATCATGTGTTCCTTCTAAATGAAAAGTCATTTTATTTTTTTTTTTAATTTTTTTTTTTGAGAGAGAGAGAGAATTTTTAATATTTATTTATTTTTTAGTTTTCGGTAGACACAACATCTTTGTTTGTACGTGGTGCTGAGGATCGAACCCGGGCCGCAGGCATGCCAGGCAAGCGTGCTACCACTTGAGCCACACCCACAGCCCATGAAAAGTTATTTTAAAAGTCTGTTCATCTGGGCTGGGGATGTGGCTCAAGCAGTAGCACACTCGCCTGGCATGCGTGCGGCCCAGGTTCGATCCTCAGCACCACAAACAAAGATGTTGTGTCTGCCTTAAACTAAAAAATAAATATTAAAAAAAATATTCTCTCTCTCTCTCTCTCTCTCTCTCTCTCTCTCTCTTTAAAAAAAGAAGTCTGTCCATCTGCCCTTTCCCACTTGTGGCCAAGGAGTCAGCTGGCTAGGGCCAAGGATTTGACTGATTTAGCAAAAATGACCAGCAGGACAGAGGCCAAATGTTTGATGACATAGCTGACATGTTTGGCAATGGAGCTGGATTCAAGCATTGGGTCTATGTATTTGGCAAGACAAAGGATTCTGCCGGCACAGTTGGTATGTGTGACTGGCTAGGACCAAGGATTTAACCCACATGGCCAGTATTTTTGACAGGGCCAGGGCTCAGGATCAGCTGGCATGAGTGGAAGTACTAGACTGGAGCCAAGAAGGTGGCCTCCATGGTTGAGAGAGATGGATTATACCCCAGGAGACTGAGCAAATGAATGTAAGGGTAGTGTGACCCAGGTTTATCATAGGAAAAGGGAACAGCAGTATAGAAAGGGCAAAGACAAACCTTGTGGTGTTTGTTGGGCTGCTATTAAGAAATATTGATGTGAGGTCTGGGCTTGTGGCTCAGTAATAGAGCTTTCACCTAGCACGTTGAAGCACAGGATTCGATCCTCAGCACCGTATAAAGATAAATAAATAAATAAAATGAAGGTATTATGTCCAGCTACAACTAAAAATTTTTTTTAAATATTAGTGTAAAAACACAATTTTAAACAGATAAATAGATTTAAATTCCTCTATATGTGTGTGTTCATCTACCTGTATACATACATGTATCTCCTAACTTTGTCTGCTGAGGGGATCTGGGAGCTCTGACATCCAGTGATAGAGAACTCACTTAGCACCCAAAGGTTGGCTTCTAGATGCCCTTTTCCACTAAAAGGAATTTCTGCTCCTTACAGAAATGACTATATCTAAGGTTGAGTTTGGAAAGGTATAGGATAACCCAGAACATCTTGTTATACTAGAAAGAAAGGAAGTGTTCCAAGAATGGTGGGTATGTATATCAGAAGGACCATGGGATCCCTTTCACAAAATCATGGACAGTTGAGCATCAAAATAACAACCATAGTAATATTATAACACATTGAATAGAATAGAAATGTATGAGTCTATACTGATATTAAGAAATAAATCAATGGAAAGAAAGGAGAATTTGGTGGCAGGGAGGTACTGGGGATAAAATCCAGCAGCATTTTACCACTGAGCTGCATTCCCAGCCCCGTACCTCTTTTTTTTTTTTTTTTTTTTGAAACAGGGTCTCAATAAGTTGCCTAGGCTGGCCTCACGCTTGCAATCTTCTTGCCTCAGACTCATGAGTAGCTGGGATTACAGGCATGTGCCACCACACCCAACTTACATAGAAAGATTTATACACAAACCTAAATTCCCTGAGAAAAATTTTAAATGAGTGAATGAATGATAAAGAGCATGTAAAATGTTAGCAGTTAAGGAATCTGGAGGTATGAGAGCTCTTCATATTATTTTTACAACTTTTCTAGAAGTTAATTGTATCAAATTAAAAAGGTTTTTAAATTTTAAGTCAGTAAATTGGAGTTAAGAATTTCATCCTCTTATGAAAATTACAGTGCACAAGAGTATCAAGGGCTTAAGAAGTGTTATTAGCCTAAATAGAAAAGACCCCAAGGTGATACCCTCAGGCAGCCAAAAAATGGTACAGTAACAGACTCTACCAGAAGAAATGACTTTGTGTATATAAACTGCTTTGGTGTTACCTCATAACCAATGAGTACATATTATAATTTAGCAAATTTTACTTTAACAGAAAGGAAATTTTTCTAGATCTGTCCACAAAAAAGATCAAACACAGGATAATTTCTTTTTCACTGGAGAAGCTGCTAAATTGGGTTATAGAAGGAATTTAGGGTTGCAAGATGATCTGAGTTAGATTGTTTGTAAAGTTTTTTCCAGTCCCAGTTGTCTTTTATTCTAGTGTAAAAGGAATGTAAAATGCCCTCCCCCAAAAAATGTAGTACTGTATTTGAATGTGACATACTAACAAAAACTCCACAAACAAATTAGATAAAAGAATTGAAAGGGGGAAGATAGGAGTAATGGAAAATAAACAATTGTTAAGAAAGGGTAGTTTACATAAAAAAGTTAAAGGCATAAAACTCAATTATAGGATAAATGAAGGCTTTTGCCTTAATGGTAAGGAGGGCCTTTTCCTCCTTTTTTCTATTTCCATTGAGGATAGAATGAGGGATTATATTAAATTACAAAAAGAAATATTTCTTTTAACATGGGGAAGAGCTCTCTAACTTTAGACTTGTGAAACATGGAACAGATTTCAGAACAAATATTATAGTTTCCCTTTGGAGACACTAAGGTTGAATCCCAAACAATAGTGTGCCCCTCCCCAGCCCACTATACTTATCAACATCTCCATATCCTGCTTGCCTGATACAGTTCATCTCAACCAGTCAGTAACCAGAGTGACCTATATGTTGAATGATTGGTTTTTTGAAAATGCAACTTTCAGTTTTAAACCTTGGTGGCTCTAGAATTTTAGGTAAAGCAAATGTCTTTTATTGTAAAATTCAACCTCCATAACCAAAGATTAGCAACAGGTGGTTGTTTTAAGCCTTAATAAATAAATATGATTTAATTCTAGATATTAGCCAAAAGTCACATATGTTGCTAAAACTACCCCAGCTCAGTGGCATAGTGATATGATACTAGAAAGAAGGGAAGTGTTCTAAACTTAGGTTAGCAAAGTAATTAAGTCAGACTTCAACAAAACTTTAAATTTCTACTCATCAAAACTGGGAGAGCCAGGCACTGTGGCACATGCCTGCAATCCCAGCAGCTCGGAGGCTGAGACGGGAGAATCAAGAGTTCAAAGCCAGCCTCAGCAATAGTGAGGCGCTAAGCAACTCAGTGAGATCCTGGCTCTAAAAATACAAAATAGGGCTAGGGGTGTGGCTCAGTGGTTGAGTGCCCCAAGTTTAATCCCTGGTACCCCGCCCCCCCAAAAAAAAACACTGGGAGAAAATATTCAAAAAAAAAAAATATATATATATATATATATGTACATGCAAGTTTATATGCAAGGTATTTTTGAAAACCAGTAACAAAAGACAAAAAAGCATATTTTTTGAAGTGGCCAGAAGACTTAAATAGACTCTTTACAAAATAAAGATAATATAAACACATGAAAAAATGCTCACACATATAAAAACCACAATTAGAATCATAGTCTCACTAAAATTAACAAGATTATTACCATTGGTTGGTGAGGATATGGAGCAACTGGAACCCTGGTATGCTACTGATCAGAATGCAAATAGTACTATACTTTGCAAAAATGTTGGGCAGTTTCTTAACTAAATTATATATACATCTATTCCACAACCCAGATTTCTCATTCTGTGGTATTTACTCAATAAAAATGGAAAGATATATCCAAAAAGACAAGTGACAGAAGACTATTCATAACAGCTTTGTTTGTAAAAGTCCAAAGCTGGAAACAACCCGAATGTCCACTAATAGGAGAACAGATTTTTTTTTAATTACTATATATTGTATAATAGAAAACTGTTCAATAAAAAGAAAGAATTTCTAGTATAGGCCTCTTTTTGAATGAATCTTCAAAACCCTGTGTTAAGTAAAAGAAACTAGATACAAAAGAATACATACATAATTAATGTATGTATCCATTTATATGACATTCAAGAAGGGCAAATCAGAATGATAAAAATTACAACAGTGGTCACCTAGAGCAACTCACTGAAGAAAGGTATCAGGGAACCTTCTGAGATAATGGAAATGTTCTGTATTTTCATTGGGGAGACAGCCATGTGTGTTGATATATTTATCAAAATTCATCAAATTGTATACTTAAAGATCTGTACATTTGGCTATATATCAATGCGAGTTTAATTTTTTCAAAAGATCATACCCCACCTCCAGTTTCCTTTTGACCTGTTTAAAACTAATATATTCCACCAAAAAACCTAAAAATGGAATATTTCCCTTGAGTACAAATTCTTTTTTGTTTTTCCACCATAAATGCCAGCCTCCCATCAGGGGCTGAACCACACTGGAATGAACTTCTATCAGCCAGCCCCCTGTGTGGGTCACTAAGCTTTGGATTCCAAGTCTCTTTCCCAGCACTTGGTCCCTTTTTAATTTTCAGGAAGTATTGTTCCAGAACTTGGCTCAGATCTTGTCCTTTCCTTGGATTCATTTTTCCATTTGTTTTCTCCATATTTTGATCAATTGCTCCTTGGCTTGCACCTCTCTCTTTTCAAAGTGCTGGTTTAGGGGCTGTTAGTGCTGGGGCAGCACTGGGCACAGAACCTAGAAGTCATCTCCCTCACTCAGGGAATATGTCAATCATCAGTCACAGACATGACATTTCATTCTTCCCTCTTGAATGCATTTGTCCTGTTGCTGTACCACCCAAGTAAGCCAAATGGGCATAGGGGCTGAAGGGGGGCAGAGCATAAGGGGCAGCAGGGAGAGGAAAGAAGAAAGAAGAATGGTTCTTTGTGGGATAACAAACTTTGTTCTGGTTCCCAGCCCGTATGTTTCTGTTCTGGTTTTCCTCTTTTTGTGATGTTTGAACTTGTTTCCTCAGCTCAGATGCTAAATTCTTGTCCAAAAAAACTAAGAGCAGCAGCATGTGAAAGGCTGCAGGAGGCAAGACTAGCAATCCAGTGAAAAGAATAGCAGAACTTTGAAGATAAATGTGCGTCTGTATCAGGACTGGGCTTGGGAATGGGGTGTGTGTGTCTCTGTGTGTGTGTGTCTTGACAAATTTACGAGAAATATGTTGTGGAATAGACTCACTTTTTCTCTCCTCTGCTCTCACACAGTCTGGCACTTTCTTTTTCCTCTGACAGCTGCCATTAACCTTTTTATGCAAAGACCAGTGTATCTTGCCAATTGGATGTTGAAATAGCTGGCAAAGAAAAGCTTCTTTTAAAAAATAAAGAGATGGAGGAATTGGAGAAGAGCTAGGCAGATACACCACAGGAGGGGCATGACTGACAGGGTGCTGAGTTGGACCCTAGGGCCCAAAATTCCTACCTTGCTTCTGATAACATGCCCTAACATTAAGTTGAGAAAGAAAGAGGAAATAGGAATTTGAGTATAGAAAAAATAAGGAATTTACGTACTTGAAATTACATGAACATTAAGTAGTATTTGCAATTTATTTCCAATGTGAGAATAGCCTGTGTATGCATGAAAGGACATACTTAGACACAAAACTATAGGTGTTGTGCTAAATGTATGATAATCTTCTTGTGCAGAGAGAATATTGGGAGACTTGTGTAAATCAAAATTTTATGTAAAAGATCCTTCCAGCTGGGCACAGGTGGTGGCTATGTCTGTAGTCCCAGCTACTCAAGAGGCTGAGGCAGGAAAATTGCTTGAGTCTAAGAGTTTGGGGCCAGCCTAGGCAACATAGTGAGATCCCATCTCATAAAAAAATAGCAAACAAACCTTCCAGCCATTTCCTTCCTTAACTTGTCTTAGAGAAAGATTATTTTGTCCTTTCTGTCATATTTATCAGATCTTTCCCTCCATTTCTTGACTAGTGGCTTTTTTATTTAGATGGTACTGGGGTTTGAACCCAGGGCCTTGCACAACATAGGCAAGCACACTTGTGCAGCTCCTGATCCTTGTTACTGATGCTACCCCAAACTTACCAAGACAAAATGGAACATAAAAACACCTATTCCAGATTCAGGTCTTAAGTCCCTTCAGCTTTGCAGCAAAGAATGCTAAGGCCTTTTTAAATCTAGCTTTTATTAGCCTGGCCTTGCACTGGATTCTTTGGAGTTCTAAACTATGAATGTGGAAGATTTCATAAATGATAAACTCTGCATTTATAAAGATCTTAATGCATTTGTAGCTGTCTTAATTGCACTTTTTCCTTTGTGTTCAAAATATCCCCATGGGAGAAGAAGGTTAGCACTCCTGAGTCCCCAGAGCTCCTGCAGAGGCAGTTATTTACCTTCATGGAATTTTAACTGACAATGACCATAGTCTAGTACATTAAATCAGGTCTATCATCTCCAATGTCATCTCCCAGAGATAAGGCTCCCCAAAATAAGCAAAGAAGAAGACGAATCCCAGTGAATGCTGAAGAAACACCAACATGACCTAAATAAGCACTGCAGTCTCAAAGCCAGTGGGCCTCAGAAACTGAAAACAACAGTTTCAGCCCATTCAGAGTATTTGGAATAAATTTGCCTTAGTTTTCTTCCAAACTCTTAGGTTTAGTGATAACATTCTAAAAACAGAGGTAACATAACTTATTATAGATAATATCTACAGTGATGTATGACAGAGACTATATTACTGCCCCAGCACACAAGCAAACTCCAATTTACATACAAATTAACATTGCCACCATTTCTCACTTGACTCCCCTGTACCCATAACTCTAAACCTTGCTTCCTCCAGAGAGTCTAGGGAAATAACTGCCATAGCCTTCCTTCTTATAGTTATGTCCTTGCCTGAAGAATCCTAGCTACTTGGATTACCCAATCCTCCACTGCAGCCACTAGCAAGGCATTCTAGTTACGGTTGCTGTTACCCTCAGTCTTCAAGAGAATCTCCTGCCTGTACTAGAACATCCTGCTGGGGAGCCACTGCAATTAAAGTAGATTTTCCCCCCTGACTGTCTTCTAGTGCAACCTAGCAAAGATGGAACCAGGCCACATTCAGTTGCCACTGGGACAAGTGAGGATATATTCCTGACTATCTAGAGGTAGAATTCAAAGGGCACAGTCTATTATGTCAACCATTATAAATAGTGGTTAAGGGTTGTGGTTCAGCGGTAGAATGCTCACCTAGCACGTGCAAGGCCCTGGGTTCAATCCTCAACACCACATAAAAATAAATAAGTAAAATAAAGGTATTGCGTCCAACTACAACTAAAAATAAATATTTTTTAAAAATAAATGGTGGCTAAGTTCTATGGCATTGTATACCAACAGCATTCTATTAGTTTATTTGGACTACCTTTAAAAAAAAAATACCACAGACTGAAAGGCTTAAACAATAGAAATTTATTTTCTCACCATTCTGGAAGCTAGAAGTCCAAGATCAAGGTGTCGTTAGAGTTAGTTAGTAGGTTTGTTCCGAGGCCTCTCTCCTTGACTTTCTGATAACCGACTGCCTTCTCGCTGTATCCATCTCGCTATCCTCAATTCCAGACCATTCCTGGTGTCTTGAGTGTCAGCATTTCCTCTCCTTATAAGGACACTAGTCAGATTGGATTGTAGCCCACCCTAAAGGGCTTAGTTTTAACTTAATTTGGACCCTTTGTCCAAATAAAGCCACACCCTGAGGCTCTGAGAATTAAGGCCTCAACCTATAAATATTGGTTGGGTGGGGAGAGGTCCATAAACCAGTTCAATACAAACATTACAGGCAAAATAGTTTCATGAGGATGACTTCAGAACCTAACTGCTACTTAGGACATTGTTTCAGGGTTTCAAACAACTCTGGAAACTGCATTCCAAATACACCTCAAAGCCCTGCCTGCTCAAAGGTAGGGGATATTGTAGAATCCATTTCATCTGCTAATTATACAATACTCCCTCAGGGGAAATTCAGGAGATGTTGGTTACTTCCATCCAGCAAACTCTGTGAAAAGCACTTAGTAACTGAATCTTTCCAAAAGAGCTCTGTCATAGCCATAAAATATGAAGCAGATACTTGTTTAGCAAATGAATGAAGTTGGAAATTTTTTGGAGAGAAGATTGTGGTATACTTCTACACTGTATAAATGTTGTCTCACTGCTTGGCTCATTCTGTTTCTTCTAACTTCATGCCTGACATTTCACTGGTTCATTTTATTCCTTTATATTAAGTCTCTCTCTGAGATACTCCCATTTTAAAAGCAGGCACTACTAGGAAAGGTAGCACATTGTCAGTTTCTCTTCAGCATGGCTACAGAACCAAGGATAAGTAGTAGGGAAAGGTCTGAAGGGAAGCAAATGTTTGGTCCCTATTCTACCACTTAGTTTCATCAGTTGCTCTGGCCTTGGCTTCCTCATGTGTTAAAAAAAAAAAAAAAAAAAAAGGAGAGATCAGAGGATCACTGAAGTCTTTCCAGGTTTAATAACATGACTAAGTAATAGCGCATCTTGTTCAAAACAGGACAAAATTGCTGGATTAAAAAAACATAAATAGCTAGGCATGGTGGCACACAACTGTGATCTCATCTCCTCAGGAGGCTGAGGCACGAGGATCACAAGTTTGAGACCAGCCTGGGCAACTTAGTGAGATCCTATCTCAAAAGTGCAGAGATGTAGCTCAATGATAGAGTGTCCCAGGTTCAATCCCTAGTACTGAAAATACCCATACACAACAGATTAATCTCTTCCGAACCTAACTGCTACTTAGGTCATTGTTTCAGGGTTTCAAACAACTCTGGAAACTGCATTCCAAATATACCTCAGAGGTATATGTGCCACTGAGGCCTGGGCCTCAGTGATAAAGCATCATCATTCTTTTTTTTAAATAATTTTTTTAAGAGACAGAGAGAGAGAAATTTTTTAATATTTATTTTCTAGTTTTTGGCGGACACAACATCCTTGTTTGTATGTGGTGCTGAGGATCAAACCCGGGCCACACGCATGCCAGGCGAGCTACTGCTTGAGCCACATCCCCAGCCCAAGCATCATCATTCTTAGGATTCTCTGACTTCAGGCTACTAAGGACATCTAGAGCATATGGGGCATTACTCAGCCTTTTGTAAGGCTTTGGTAGAACTCAATCTAAGTCAGTAGACATTTATTCCTTAAAGTAAATCTACTGAAGACAGATGTCAGAATGTAACTAGCAGAAAGATAGAGGAGTCATGGACAGGATAAAGTATTGAATTTTCTCTGGCCCCAGATGATAAGACTCAGAGAAGGTACAGAGGCTTGCCTTCATGAGAACTAAAAGTCTCCTCTAGCTAGAAATAGCCTGCTGGCTCTCATTTTGGATTGCTGTTCAGCTCTTAATTTATAAGGCAAACCAGGGGTGAGCTATTATTTAGTCATGTTATTAAACCTGGAAAGACTTCAGTGATCCTCTCATCTCTCCTTTTCTTTTTACACATAAGGAAGCCAAGGCCAGAGCAACTCTTACAAGATGATGAAACTAAGCGGTACAACAGGGACTAAACATTTGTTTCCCTTTCATACCTTTCCCACTACTTCCCTTTGCAAGCCTGGGAAGGAAATCCTGTCAGCCTATCAAAGAATGCTCTACAGGAACTGTATTCTCCTTCCGCACTGTGACGTTCTGCAGATGTTCTAGGGCACTTGCCTGCCAACTCAGGCAGAGTCAATTTCAGTAAGGGGCAGCAGCAGTTAGGTGCACATCTGTGTCAGTCATTGTGCACCAATAAAGCCTCATGGCTTTCTTTAGGGAGAAAAATTAATAGTAGATTATAAAGAGTATTAAGAAGTTGCTTCAACCTCCTACAGGGTTGTAGCTTCACCAGCACCTCACTTACTCCCTGTGTGGTCAGTAGAACCCTTCGTGTTCTGCTGTTCTGCTTATAAGAATCATCCAGTGTACTTCAACTCACAGGCAGTGTCCCTGTGGGCACTGGGGATAACTGGACAAAGCTACATGCAGGAGAGACTGGGCTGTTGTTTGTTTGGATTGACCTTCACTGTTTATGTGCAGATGGGTGATTCTAGGACTCCTTGATGTTCTCTTGTCTATGTAGAGCTCCCTTCCTCCCTTGGCTTTGTCTGAGGATAGAGCCCACTGCTCTATCTCCTTGAAAGGAAAAGTTAAGAGAAAAGACCTGATGATACCTCTCCTCTACCTACTTGCTTTGGTAGGGGCTTTGCCATTTCATGCTTGGCCATGCACTTCACATGGAGGCAAAGCAGCATGAAGCCATTTGAGGCCTGCAATGCCATGACTTTGCCACACTTTCTGAAGTAGCTGTGTTCATGAGTGTAGTGATCCTGAAGCATTCTTTGAGCCAGATTGGACTGGAAATATCCGTGGAGTCTCACTCTCACCCTCACCCTTCATCACCCAAGTAAACACTAACAGCAAACATCTCTGAGCTTTAGGGGACTGTGGGAATATTTTTCTTTCAGTCCCAACTTTCCCCAAGAACTTTCACATAACATGACATACTTTCTTCCCTTCATCCCTCCAAAATTAGTAACACCCAACTCCAGAACCCACCCCATCCCCATCCTTCCCCATGCCAGTCAAATTAGACCTGTCTTGCCATATCTTCATATTATGCTTGCCTCTCAGCACTGCATTTGGCCTCCTTGAGATACGTATACACAGGTTCACTCAGAGCAGCTCATATGACCCCAGAACGTTGGTCATTATTGGGACCCCTTCCATGGTCCTTCTGAGTTACTGTGCCAAGAGTATATATCATTATGTCACCTTACAAGGGAGTCAGGAAACACCAGAAAACATACCAAATTTGTACTTAAAAAAAGAGAGAGAGAGAAAGAAAATCCAGCAAGATCCATAGCCCTCTGAGGGAGCCTTTGCATTCTCTTCCTGACCTACTGGCCCTACATTAGGATACAATGTGCTTCAAATAGCAGCTGTCCTGGGTATAGAGGGTGCATTGAGTAAATGCCTCAGTTCCTGGGAAAACTTTATTTCCTCTCCTGCATGGCCAGAGACATGGGCCTTGTGCTAGTTTAGCATTTAAATCTCAACTTCAACAAAGCCTTGTTCTTACTGCCCTGTGTTTCAGCAGTAGACTTCTTATTCATTGTTTGGGTTTATTTGTTTTTTTCTTTCTTCTTTCTTTTTCCATCCTCTCCCTTTTGACACTTTTCATTTCTGGGAGCCAAACCAAATACACAGGGCTGGCCAGCTAACCTGGCTGAGTCTGTATTTCCCAGAACTCTGCTGCTGCTCTGATGGATCCCTTTGTCAAGAAGAGGAATTTTTCTCCATTTTTTTATAACGATGGATGTCATTTGAATGTTTCTATTTACTTCCATTAACAGATTTGTGAGAGATAATGTTAGATATTATCAAATCAATTAGATAACCGAATTGAAATTCTGCCTAGCTGAGAAATTTGCTTCTTTGTTTAGAACATTCCACACTTTCTCAAGCCTACATCAGCAAATCTGTCGTCTAATATGTCTTCTCTAACCATTCATTCATCCTTTGGTCTAAGCATTCTATCTAAGGGTGACTGTCTTGTTTGCATACAGTATTTTGGCTGTTTGGTTTGGTTTTTTTGGTGTTTTTTGTTCAGTGCTACATCACAGTTCCTTTGGTATGCTAGGGCTATAGCTACATAAGAGATGATTCTCCCTTCTCTTGGCTCTTAAAATTTAGTTCATAAGGGGCCAATCAGACTGATATAAGTCTTATATTGAGTTTTATGGAGTCTCTTTCTTATTTTCACTTTTATCTTTCATAGGCATATTTTCTTTCTATACTCCTTGTCTGTCTACCCCCTCACCTTACTTATTCAGAAAAGGTACAACACCTTTATCAAACTCAGATCTCAGCTAGGGAACAATTCCTTATCCAGGAAAGCAGCCAGCATTTTAGAAATGTCTAGATATAAATAGAAATTAAGACATTGGTATGTTCATGACATCTGCAAATACAAAATGGAATCATCGGAAAGCAAAAATTTGTGCTGATTTATGTACAGGTAACTGAAACCAAATTGTTGCATCCATTGTATCTGCTGGTTCCTGGCTTCTGCTAATATGTAAGATTAATTTGGAGTGACAGGTGTCAAGCAACGTGAGTTTTGGCCATTGACCCCTGTTCATCTGCCCACTTTTACTTGTGTTCTTTGGTCTCTCAGTTGTTGACTTTCACAAAATAATGACTGATTGTAACCTTCAAAAGAGTAAGCAACAGTGATAGATAGAGCAACTCTAAAGGTTTATAGCTAGCAAGACCAAAAGTCCCTAGAAAACTTTCCTCTGAAAGTTTTGCTTTTTTTCTCTATAGGGAGCTTATGCGTCTAGAGACAATGTAAGTTTGATCCCCTAACCACTGGTTGGGTTTGGTGGATAATCCGTACTAAGTTTCCCTAAAGCAAATACCATCATTCTAATCTACACCAGCCATTGTAGCTCTTTAGGCCTCAGTTATCTTATTCATGTTAAAAGATGAAACTGGTGGCTCCTCCAGTTTCCTTCCAGGCTTAGGAGTTGAAATTTCAGGACTGGCTTTCTCTAGCCTAGCACTTGTCGGCCTGGTAGTTCTATGGTAGGATATTTGCCTGTAGACATTCTGAAAAATAAAATGATAAGCTTTATATTTATACGGATTCACTAGAAACGATAGCTATTTTCATTCTCTCAAGGTCAGGGAGCTGATAGTATCACAGAGTTTTCAGTGCCACAGCTACAAAGCAAAGGAGTTCTTGTTTGGTTTTTTGTTGTTGTTGTTTGTTTGTTTGTTTGTTTTGTGTGTGTCTGTGTGTGTTGTTCAGTTGTATTTTTTGTTTTTATCACTGTGCTAAGAAGTCAGGGCCTCACACATGCTGAGAAAGGGCTGCTCTACCAGTGAGCCACACCTCTCAGCCATTAATTTGTTTTTGTTTTGTTTTTAACCTTTGAGAACTAATGGTAAAAATATGTGATGATCTATTGAAAAATCTAGCTACTTTAAGTAATATGGCAACATTCATAAGCACCAACCATGTGTCAGGCATTTGTTGGCAATACTAATTACATTAGTATATGATTTTCATGCTTCAAGGCTTAGTACTTAGTGCTTCTCTTTTAAGGGAAGGAAAGGCAACAGTTCCCTTATATCAGCATGTGCATCTTGAGACTGCTAAGCAGTGTCATACTGTCCAGCAGTGGAACTTAGAGGACATACAGGCCCAAATGGAGCTGAACTTTTGTTTTTATTATACCATTTTGTTCAAGATTAGTCATGGAAGAAAGCTAACACCTTATTTACTTTTGGCCTATAAAAAACCTTTCCTTCTTATAAAAACAAATTCAGGCATTGCCTGGCAAAGGAGTTCATCACCTGGTAGTGGGAGGGAGGAGCGAAATACCCCCAGCAGCCTCGCCATCATCACCACATCCAATCATTCTTGCATAGAGCCAGGCCATGGTGGCAGTGGCTTAGGCTCTGCAGCACAAGCAGTGGGGGATGGCAGAGATAATAGAAATAAACCTAGAAAGGGCTGGGGTTTGGGCTCAGTGGTAGAGTGCTCACCTAGCAGGCATGAGACACTGGGTTTGATCCTCAGCACCACATAAAAATAAAGATATTGTGTCTACCTAAAACTAAAAAATAAATATTAAAAAAAAAAAGAAAGAAAGCTAGAGAATTCAGCTGCAAGATGGGACTTGAAATATCAAGGAAGAGAGGACTTTGGAGTTTTTAATCTGTGAAAAATCATTGTAGGACAAATTCTTCAAGAGTAACTTTAATTTTCTCTGGCACTAAGTGTTAGAAGGATTCTACAAAGTGAAAAAAAAAAATGACCAACTGCCTAGACAAGAAATATCTACTGTGTTTTCAGATACCCTCTAACCATACAAGTTTTATTATGGCAACATGGATTATAGCAAGTAGGCATGAGGCCCCAGGTTCACCCAAAAAAAGACATAATGGCAAAATGCATTTCAGTTAATTCCAGTTGTTTGAAAAGCCAAAATAGGAAGTGACTTTGTCTCTGTATCTTCTAAATAGCTTGCTGATATGAGTTATGGGACTGTAGGCCAAACCTGGCCAGGATAAGGGACCATTTCCACTTTCCAGTACCTCCAGGGTTCCAGTGTTATGCCAGTCTCACAGTTTAGACCTCAGGTCCTATGCATCCTGGGACCTAGCTGTTAAAACCTCAATTTCAGATTCTTATCTGCTTAAAAGAAACTAAGCATTTCTGTGTAATTTCCTGCCCACCACCAAAACCATCCACAGTTAGGACTTAGAATCTGAGTCACTGCTAGTTACAAAAGAATTTATCCAAGGGCTGGGATTGTGGCTCAGCGGTAGAGCGCTCGCCTAGCATGGGTGGGACCCAGGTTCGATCCTCAGCACCACATAAAAATAAAGGCATTGTGTTTTATCCATCTACACCTAAAATTTTAATTAATTGATTAATTAATTAAAAAGAATTATCTAGTGACCTCTCTTAACCATCACTTTTTTTTTTTTTTATGTACCCAGGATTGAACTCGGGGGCACTCAACCACTGAGCCACATCCCCACCCCTAATTTGTATTTTATTTAGAGACAGGGTCTCACTGAGTTGCTTAGCTCCTCGCTTTTGCTGAGGCTGGCTTTGAACTCGAAATTCTCCTACCTCAGCCTTCCTGAGCCACTGGGATTACAGGCGTATGCCACTATGCCCAGCCAACCATTACTTTTTTATGCTTATCAATACTTATTCCCTTTTACCTCATCCTTTGTGACTATGCATGGAGAGTTGTTTACCTTAAAATGAGGCCAAGTGTTCAGAATACTTAGTTATTTTCTCTCTTTAAGAATTTCCAGGACTGGGAGGTATGGCTGAATGGTAGTGAATCCCTAAGATGTGTGAGGCCCTGGGTTCAGTCCCCAGCACTGCACCAAAAAAAAAAAAAAAAAAAAAGAAGAAGAAGAAGAAAAAAAAAGGATTTTTTTACTTCATGAATTTCTAGTACTTCTCTATAACATCTCAACTTGGCTGTGGATAGCCTCTCTAGAATCACAACCTGTGCTGAGCAGTAGATGTTCTAGGGTAATGTCCCTGAGTCATTGTGTTCTTCTGTTCTTCCATTCAGCTCATTTAACTTCCTTATCATTCTTTGTCCATCAGTGTGAGCTGTGTTCTCTGCACTGAAAGCAGAAAAGGGATTGGAGTACTTTCCCACATAGCCAGCTCTTTTTACAACAGTGCCCTTGTTTGGTGTGATGCTGTAGAACTTCAGTTTTCCTTCAGAGCTTCCTCTGTCCAGCTTTTTGTTAAGCTCTAGGCTGAGGCATGCTCCCCTTCCCCACTGCTGCGTACGCTTCCAGTGCATGTTGCTTTGAGCATTCAGATGGAGTTGCTATTGCATTTGTGATTCTTGGCTCAAGTCCCTCTAGAAATCATATTACTACTCCAAGTTCAAGGAGGGTTGGAACAGCTACTAAGAACAGAATACGTTATAATAACATTCAGCAGACAAAAGCCAGAAAATTCCTGCCAGAGGCCACCTTCATATTCTATGTGTGTCCTATACTCCATCTTTTGAGAATTTTAAGCAGAGTAGAATGCTATAGTGTATAGTTTATGTGTCCCAGTATCTACTAAAGGATTTTTTGTTGTTGTTGTTGGTTTCTTGTTTGATTTATTTTGGTTTTGTTGTTTTTTAATGCAGTGCTGGAATTAAACTCAGGGCCTTGCATGTGCTCGACAGGTGATGTATCACTGAGCTGCACTCCCAGTCCATTACAGTCTTGATCTGAGAACCCTTCAGAGGTGATCTTAAAAAGCTATTTAGGGTCTGGGGGTAGCTCGATGGTAGAGCGTTTGCCCTGGATTTGATCCTCAATATTGCAGAAAATAAAAGCTCTTCAGAAAGTTATCAAGGCTTTTCCCCATGGTCAGTGTCTATTCCTTTATTGCATTCACTGATCATTTTTAAATTGTCTACTATGTGCAGGTATTTTGCTACACAGCATCCATATATAAAAAAACAATTTATTGAGGAATTTGCAGAGAGTTGGAGAGTTAAACATATAATCAACAGAAACAGAAGACAGAGTGAACACTATTATCAGTATTCACTGCTGACTAGGACAGGCTTCTCAGGGAAAGTAGATGATTGAGCTCAGCCATTAAGGATGAGAAAGTTAGAGAAGACAAGTGTGTAAGAGAAAAGATTGGCCGCATTCTAGACCAAACGAACCACATCAAAGGAAAATCAAAGACAAGGAGTGGCAAGTTAATGTACGAGGAGATGCATTTGGAACAGGCTGCCATGCCAGAAAGTGTGCACTCTTTATTGAAGGTAGGAAGTCATTTAAGACAGTAGAAGAGGAGAGAGCCTATTCTATTTTGGTTTAGAAAGATTACTCTTACACCATAATGAAGTGGTTATGAAGATGTTGCAACAAACAATGCTAGGTTGTGAGACCTTGTGTTAGGGTTATAACCAGAACATAAATGAAGAAACAAAATCAAAAGAAACATAATCTTCAAAGGCATTAACAGGAAACTCAAGGAAGTGGCCAATGAGGGCATTGTTAAATGGCCTCAACTTTTGGCTCTACTGCTAATGAAAAGAAATGTAAGCAGAAACAGCCCTACCATGTTGGGAAGATTTGGGTGGTTGGTTGGTTGGTTTAATTCCCCAGTCTATAGTGAGGATGAGGAAAGAGGGGCCACCCTTATATGCCTTTTGTGGACTAAAAATTAGTACAATTGTTTTAGATCAGTTTGGCCACATGTCTAAAACTTTAAAGAAATATATACCTCTTTGACCCAGGAATTTTAAGTAAACAGTCATAAACACATGAAAACTTATGTACAAGAAAGAAAGCTCAATACATGAATATTTATAGAAATAAAAACTTGAAAATAAACTAAATTTCTAATCATGGGAAATAGTTAACTAATGGTACCTCCATTAAACAGATTAAGTGTACCCCATTAAAATTGTGTTTTATAAGAATATTTAATCACACAAAAAAACTTTATAGTAATTAATAGGTGAAAACAGTTTATTACATAGTATGATTTGATGTGGAGTATTCATGAAAAGATCTTTATCAACTCCTTAAAAATGTAAATCTGAAACTCAAGAAAGAGAGGGGAGCTAGAGTCATAATTATGTTGTCATACCTGCATGATAGTTATATTTAGATGATATGGACATAGAAGATTCATTATATAATTTTCTTTTGTGTCATTTGAGATTTTTCTGTGATTTTTGAGAGCAAAACTACCTCTAAAAGAAACATTATTAAACTGGAAAGAAAATATATTAAATATGTTAATACACTAAAGCACTTAGAATAATACTTGGCCTGTAATAAATGCCCAATAAATTAATTGCTGTTATTATTGTCTCCTTTTAAAAGCTAAAGTTAGACAAGATTACCTAGGCAGAGGGTATAAGAGGAAGAACAGAAGCTGGGAGTTTAGCCCAGTGGTAGAGCACTTGCCTAACAGGCACAAGGGTCTGGGTTTCATCCCCAGCACCAAGGGGCATCAGGGGTTGGGGGGCATGAAGAATGGTGGAAAGTCTCCTTAGACCTCTAGAACAGAGGGATTGATCCAAAGGAAGAAGAATAGCACCAGAATGGAGAAGGAATGTTGGGATGGGCAGAGGAAGACCAGAAGAATGTGGATGCTTCAGGACTCAAAGGGGAGAAACTTTAGAAGGAGATCAGGGTCAGGTATGCATAAAGACTGATGGGTCATATAATTAGGTAATCTTTGGGGTTTGGTGCTGTTTTGTTGTTGTTGTGTTGTTTTAAGTTTTTAAATATAGCATACACACAGAAAGTCTAGGTAGACAGCTCAGTGAGTGTTGTACATACTCCTATGACAATACCCGGAACAAGAAGCAGAACCTTACCAGCACCTAGCACCTCAGAAACCCCTGTTACCTTTCCAGTCACCCTCATTTTCCAAGGGTGGCCTGACTTCTAACTCCACAGATCAGTGTTGCCTGTTTCTAAATTTTACATACCTAGAATTATGCAGTACAGACTATTTTGTGTCTGACTTCTTTCGTTCCATATGATGTTTATGAATGCATTTATTTTGTTATACGTGTACTCTGTTCATTCTCATTGCCACATGATATTCCACTGTATAAATATAGCATAACTTATTTATCATTCAGTTATTGATAAACACTTAGGTTACTCCAAGGTTTGGGTAATTGCAATATTCTGCCATAAATACTCTTGTCCATGTCCTTTTTGAATTTACATATCCCTAAAAGTCCAGTTGTTTCAGTCATAAGGTATACTTATGTTCAATTTTAGTAGACGCTACCAGTTTTCCATAGTGTTACACCAATTTGCACTCCAGCCAGAAGTGTATGAGAGGTCAAGTGGTTCTGCACCCTTCCCAGTACTTGGTATATCTGTCTTTTTAGAAGTTAGTCACTATGGTATCTCATAGTGATTTTATTTATTTTTTATTTTTTAATATTTATTGTTTAGTTGTAGGTGGGCATAATATCTTTATTTCATTTTTTTGTGGTGCTGAGGTTTGAACCCAGTGCCTCACATGTGCAAGGCGAGCACTCTACCACTGAGCCACAACCCCAGCCCCTCATAGTGATTTTTTTTTAAAGAGAGAGTGAGAGAGGAGAGAGAGAGAGAGAGAGAGAGAATTTTTAATATTTATTTTTTAGTTCTCGGCGAACACAACATCTTTGTTGGTATGTGGTGCTGAGGATCGAACCCGGGGCATGTCAGGCGAGCGTGCTACCGCTTGAGCCACATCCCCAGCCCCTCATAGTGATTTTAAACTTGCGTTTTCCTGAATTAATAAAATTAGTGACAAATACCTTTTTATGTTTGTTAGTTATTCCAGCATTCAGTTGGCCTTTAAATTCAGCTAACCACGGATCAAAATATTTGGAAAATTTTTCCAGAGTGTTCTGAAGAACAAAATTTGAATTTGCCATGCACCAGGCACTACACTGAGTCCATGAGACTGAAGTGATATATAGGTATACCCTGCTGTAGCCTTCCACCATTCCATACTTCCTCAATCTCTCTCTAGCATTCGTTTGAGCATTGCTTGCCTCATGTCTCATTTGTATACAATGTAATTAGTCCTGCAATGATTGCAGCTGTATCAAAAGTGGATGGACCATCTTTCTTATCATTTTTCCCTAAACAGTACAGTGTAACAACTAATTGCATGGTATTTACAATGTGTTAAGTATTCTAAGTGATCTAGAGATGATGTGTAAGGGAGGATATACATAGTTTATATGCAGATATTATGCCATTCAAATAAGGAACTTGAGCCTCAGTAGATTTTGGTATCCACAGGGGATACCAAATCCCTTGCAGATATTAAAGGATATTTGCACTCTCACCTTTTTTTTAATTACTGTTTTTCTTCTTCTTGATGTATAGGAGTCATTTATCACATAATGTATTACAGATATCTTATCTGTTGGCTGCCTTTTCACTCTTAATGGTGTCTTTTAAGAGAAGTTCTTAATTTTAATATAGATCCTACTTATCAATTTTCTCTCTTTATACTTAATGCTTTTTTGTGTTCTCTTTAAGAAATCTTTGGGGCTAGGGATGTAGCTCAGCGGTGGAACATTTACCTAGCATCCACAAGACCCTGGGTTCGATCCTTAGCTACAAAAAGAAAAAGGTGGAAAGAAATCTTTGCATTCCCTAAAGATCTCTCCTATGTTTTCTTTCAGTGCATTATTTTAATCATTCACACTTATATTTATTGTCCAACAGGAATTTGTTTTGTGTATGTATGAATAGGGATCAAAACATTTTTTTTCATACAGCCTCATCACATATCAGAAAATCCATCCCTTCACTGTACAGCATGCCACCCTTGTCATAAATCAAGTGATCATATATATATATATATATATATATATATATATATATATAAAGATTTTGTGGATTTTTTTGTTCCCTTGGTTCTATACGTCTGTTCTTATACCAGTATTAAATATTTCAATGACTATAGCTTTTTAGTAAGAGAATTTCTTAACTTTGTTCTTTAAGATTGGTTTGGCTATTCTTAGCTCTTTGCATTCCCACCTATGTTTTGGAATCAGCTTGACAATTTACATATGAACACAGCTGCCAGGATTTTTACTTGGATCGCATTGAGCCTATAAATTAGTTTGAGCATAATTAATACAATTAGTGACTTTTCCTATATCCTTGGCCTTGTTATATTCCTCCATTTATGACATTTTTAATTTCTCTAAATAGTTTCATGGTTTTAATTGTTGAGGTCTTTAGTAATTTTTTTAATAAAGTGATTTCATTGAATCATAAGCAGTTCATTTCTAGTTATTAAGGAGGGAAATGAGAAACTGGTAGTGAATATGGACTATTTTTCTAAGATGTTTGATAGTGAGCTAGAAAAATTGCAGCTATCTTGAGAGGGATGCAGATTCTAAAGAGAGTGGGAGGGATCTGAGTGCCCTCCGGAGCCATAGTGAAAGACCAGGGAAGGGAGAGGTAGGAAACACAGATTTGGTTGAAGGAACATGGTTGTGGAGGAAGGGCTCAAGCATGTGAATGGGGAGCCCTGTTAGCCTGGAGAAGAAAAAGGAACAAAGACCATTGTGGGGTCATTTTGAGGGGAGATGTTTTGTGTATGGTGCTACCTTACGAACAGTTTCCCTAGGTTGGTTGCTTACACAGTAAACATTACAGAGCCATTGTGGGTACTGTGCCCTTTACCACTGATACCACCAGATACTATATGCAGGATGCTTGAAGTAGCCAGACTTGCTGCCCTCATGGTCATCCTAATCTACATTTTGAAATCCTTATTTCTTTAAGCAGAATATATTTTGTCTACTGGAGGTACATAAGTGTACATTTTAGGTCCACTTCCCCAGAGTGTTAGAGTAAGGTTTGTGGGGAGAAAGCCCTACCACAAAATCCTAAGGTACCTGAGAGGCTGAAGGAACATTTTGTGGATATTTTCTATTTTATGTAGGGAGGATGCTTAAATTATAGGAAGAGCTGGCCAGTTCATGGGACCAAAATTGTTTTGCAACTTAGTATAAATTGTTTTACTCTGTGTATGCTCTTAGGCATTTTGTTGTTTGTCTCTAGATGTAAAACTGTCAATACATAGACAAAAACCTGTCTTTATATCTTGAGGGGGGGTCATATGAACTTATATGCTGCCTACAAACTGTGATGTTTACAGAATAAACAAGAAGGTATCATTTTTCACTGTAGTAGTTTCGGTGGTGGAATTAGCCTGCCACTGTTAGAAAGTTTAGAACAGGTATGTTAGCTTTCCATTGCTATAAAAAATACCTGAGATAATCAAGTCATAAAGAGAAAAAGATTTGTTTTTAGCTTACAGTTTGGATGTTTCAGTCCAGGATTGATTGGCCCTATTGCTTTGGGGGCCCTGTGACAAGGCAGCACATCATGGCAGGATTGCATGGTAAAGGAACATTCTCACCTTGTAGCTTACATGCCCCCGCCCTTGACTAACTTTCTCCCATTAGGCCTCACCTCTTAAAGGTCCTACCAACCAATGGCACCACAGGCTAGGGACTTTGCAGGGATGAGAGTCATTTCAGATCCAAACTAATGCTATAGGAAATAGAAACTCTTGCTAGATTGCTCAGTCTTACTTCCACTGTGATTGGATTTGTAACCTTAACAAGGAAAGGAAAAGGGAAAAAGGAATTAATTCATTGAAACTGAGATGTAAGAAACATTTTCATTAAATTTTAAATGTTACACGTTTGCCATTTGGAAAGTTCTCTTTTGGCCTTAACCCTGAATGGGACCTTTCTTACAAGGGGAGGGAAGGGGAAGAAGATAGTCAGGCAGAGGGGTCATGGGCAGCAGGCAAGGGGTAGATAGCAGCAAGAGGAGTTGGGGGTGCATTCTGTGGTAGTGCAACCGCTTAACATGTGCAAGGCCCTGGGTTCCATCCTGGCATCAAAAAAGAAAGAATGCAGCAAAAACATCCTGAGTGACATCTGATGTCATCTGATGTGTTAAATCTCAGAAGCTAGAATACACCTTTCCCAATGTATCCGTAGAATCTACTACATTCCAAAACCTTAAAAAAAAAAAAACTTCCTTTTTACGTGTGACATACACGTTAACAAAATATTTTAAAGTAGCAAGGTACTAATCCATCTCAGGAATTGTTTTCACACCTGTGTGGTATAACACATCTGTCTACATTTTTGTTTGGTCACTTCACGTGGTTACTTTCCTAGGTGATCTAAACACACATTTCTGTACTCCTTTGACTTGAGAATAACCAAAGCTTTGCATTTCAAAGTTGGTGAAATAAACACCCTCATTTTAAAAGTAATCTCAAGGCTGGGCTGCTGTGGCTCAGTAGTAGAGCACTTGAAAGGAAGGGAGGGAGGAAGCAATTCTACTTTTACAGGAGAGGGTGATCGCTGAGTTTTATTTCAAGTCAAGAAATTTTAGCATCTAATGGATCAGGTGTCAATGAAACTTCTCCCGGCTGAGCCATGCCCACATATAAAACTGGTAAAATTCGAAAAATGCAGAATCCCTAGAGAACAGAGAAAGGCCTACCAAATGGAAAGCAGCTCCAGCTACTGAAGGAACACTTCCTTCTCTAAACCTTTTGATCCTTCTGATCCCCTCTATTTTTAAATACCTTTTCCCAAGTAAGTCATTCATTAGACTTTGGGAAAAGCAAAGCCTTATAGTCTACCTCTAGTTTTTTTTTTTTTTCTTTTTCCCCTAATCTCATTCCATCACTTCTAGTTATACTTCCTCCTGTGGTGCTAAGTCACTCTCCCCACTTATTGTTTACACCCTCCTGACATTCATAGGTAATAATCACATTCCCTCCCCTTATTTTTTACTCATTTTGGGTCTATATATTTAGTTCTTCTAATCCTGCCTCATAAAATTATCCTCTCAGCTTCTTAGTCATGCCTGCCATTTTCTTTGAACTCTTTCCAGTTTGCCTCCATCTTTCTGTTAATGAGGTGTCTGAAATGGAATACAGGTCTCTAGGTGTGGCTTCACTGAATCTGTGTAATAGAAGGGGGTTCTCCGAGGGGTAATGCCCAAGGCTGACCAGCCCAGGAGCATTTTGTCATTCTCGAAAAGCTGGGGTTATTCTGTCAAGATCCAAAAATTTCTATATTCCTGCACTGCCAGCAACATTTTTCTACCTGCTGCCATAGCTCATACTGTCTTTCCACTTTAAATTACCCTTTTTCTGTCCATTACTGCCAACCTCCACATTCTTTGAGAAATTTCCTCCTCCCTCTCCCCTTTCTGCTCAACTAAAGACAGTAGTATTTTAATTTCTTCTTCATTGTAGGTATGTACTGCACAATTTTTTTATTTTTATTGATATAATTCACATACCATACAATTTTCCCATTTCAGATATGTAAGTCAGTAGATTCATTAGATGAGAAAGTAGCTCAAGGGTAAAGTGCCCCTGAGTTCAACCCCCAGTACCCAAAGGGGCGTAAATTTGTGGTATTTTATGATTGGCTTCTTTCACTTATAAGATACACTAAATATAATGTAGTTTAAATAATGTATCATACATAAGGACTTCATTTCTTTTTATTGGCCACTCAGGTAATACTTTTTGAGTGAATATTTTACATACTTCAGTTTGTCTCTTCTAACAGTCCTAGAATATTAGAATTATAACTTTAAAACTACATGCAGGTATTTATGTTGAAGGGTATTTATATTGAACCTACTGTAGTCTTAATTCTCACCCTCAAATGCTCTGGTCTCTTAGTCAACATTTAGCAGAAGGAAGGGTATTAGGTATATTTCTTGACTTTTTATGTTTGATAATTCTTGACTCAGAGCATCTAGATTATAACAGCAGTGGAATTAGAATTTGGTTCTCTTTGCTTTTTAATTTCCCTGCTCTTTCGGGTGATCTTATCTATTTGATAACAACAGCAATAATAATTTTAACATCTAAATATTCATCGAGCATTTTTAATGTGCCAGGCATTACACTGCACTTTATATGACTGTTTCATTAAATACTTGAAACAACTCTGAAACAATGTTATGGTCCTGTTTTACAGATGAGGGGTCAAGGTCATATAAATTAATAATGGGCAGAGCAGCCATTGAAACCCAGGCCTCCTAACCCCAGAGCCAGTGTTCTTAACTACACTTTATACTCAGTTTTTTATTTCCCTCTTTTCTTTCCTAAAATCTGCACTTCCTCAAATTGTCATCCCCAGCTGAAATTGTTAAAAATAGTTTTCTATTCTCACTCACTGAACTCAACTTTGAAAAAGCTAATGTGTCTTTGTGTGTGTGTTCCTCCCCAAGGCCTTGAGCCTCCCTTAGTTTTCAGCCACCTCAGCTCTATTGGGCTTCCTATAGTAGCCTCTTGAAGTAGTCTTCCCTCCACTCAATCCAGCATGTCCTTCTTATCTCCTAATGCATCTTTCTAAGAAGATGAAGGTGCTCATGTCACTGTACAGTTTTAAACTTGGACCTCCTCTTTCTTGGAGCTTTGGTTTGGGTTTGGGTTTTAACCAGATTGCATCTGAACTCCCTAGCTTCACGTACACAGCCTGGCCCTCACCTGTCTTTTCAGCTGCATTCCTGTCACTCTTCCCAGTCCCCTCACCTTGGCCTCCAGCCGTGCTGTGTGTTTCACATTTCCCTAGTCTGTGCCAAGCCCTTCCTCACTCCACACATCTACATTTGCCTCATCTGCTCCAAGGCCTTTTCTGCCTTTGATCTTTCAGACAGACTCCTCTTTGGTTCTCAAGACCCACATACCAGGCACCTTTTAGTAACACCTTCTCCGTCTCCTCCAAGAGGAAATAGTCATTACATTCCCCTCTCAGCACATGCTTCATCCTGGTCCTTACTGTGCTGGGTTATAATTTGTCTGTTAATATGCTTGTCTCCTCTGTTAACCTAAATGGGTTTAGGACAAGGACCAAAGTCATTCATCTTTCACTACCTAACACATAGTAGGCACTCGGCTAACATGCTTAAAGGAATGTCAAAGAGGGTATTGAAAGCAAATAGAAAATTAGAAATATGCTTTTTCCTAAACATGTGGACTATCTTATATCTCTCAAAATAATCTCTTTAGGTAAATGAGCAGGCCAAAGAGTCTAGCGTACTAAATAAAAGCAGTAGAACAGACGCAAAAGTCCTTTTAATTATATGTGTCCCTAGAACAAGGAGCACTGCAATAGCCCTCAAACTGGGGTGTAGGGGGGAGTTCCCACCGCAATCTGGGTCAAGGGGACCCCTCCCCGAGGGGGGAGAGCCCTCCAACCAGGGTGGCGGAGGAAGCCCCAAAAGCACCCCTGGTCGAGGGGACTCGTCCTCCAAGGGGGAAGAACCCTCTAAGGTTAAGATTCTATTTGAGGTCATAAGAGCCCCCTCCCACTACTGAATGTGAGACTGCAGCACAGTGGAAAAAACAAGATACCACCTAGAATGAGAGGAAGGTTGAATCCCAACTCTGCAGGTCACCAGCTTTGGGCTTGGAACTAGTCATTAACGTCTTCATTTTCATGAAGAAATATTTGATGTTTACTTTTTTTTTTAAGAGAGAGAGAGAGAGAGAATTTTTAATATTTATTTATTTTTTAGTTATCGGCGGATACAACATCTTTGTTTGTATGTGGTGCTGAGGATCGAACCCGGGCCGCACGCATGCCAGGCGAGCGCGCTACTGCTTGAGCCACATCCCCGGCCCCTTGATGTTTACTTTCATACTTTTCAATTTTGATGAAGGGAGACTTCACATAGAAAGCACCTCTTTTGTCATTTATTAATGAGCAATAATTCTTAACTCAATGTAAATAGTTTTTAATTTTATTTTACCTGAAATCCACTTCTCCTTTCCCTTTCAGCTTCAGGATGAGTTGGAAAAAGGCGAACGGGACAATGCAGAACTGCAGGAGTTTGCCAATGCCATTCTTCAGCAGATAGCAGACCACTGCCCTGACATCCTGGAGCAAGTGGTCAATGCACTGGAAGAGTCGTCCTGACCCTGCTTCGTGGGGAGTGACCAGCCCAGCAGCCCCAGAGAGGAGGCAAGAAAGGAAAACTATGAGGAATAGGCATCCAGGAACTTCTTAGCACCATACACTACAAACCACATGATGTCTTGCTCACTTGAAGAAGTGCGATTCCAGCCTGTTTGTACGTCTGTCATCTTGCTCCGCCTTTCTGCTTTAAATGTTGTCTCTACACTAATGTCCTTGACGTCCAAGGTGGTAAATGACCACATCTCTATGAAGAACTAGCCTCCAATCATCAGCACTGGGGAGCTGGGGAAGCTGGTGGCTCTGTTCTTAGAGGGCCGTGAAGTAGAGTCCACTCACCTTCCATCGTCCTCTGATGTGAGAACCAAATCTGAAATCTCCTCAGAGTTCAGCATGCTGAGAGAATCCTCACCGTGGGCCAGAGAGTTAAGTGTTGGAATATCACAATGGGAGCTTTCTTCTAAAAGGGTGTTAAAAAAAAAAAAATCTCAAAATGAGAGGAGGGAAGGAGATCAGAGACAATGGAAACCCAACTCTTCTCTTTATGGTCCTGTTTTCTTCTCCTGTGTAGTGTTTTACACAGGGGGTGCAGACAGGCTTCTTGCAGGCTTAGCAGGCATTCAACCCCAAGTTTTAAATCTTCATCCCAGTCCTGTCTGTCTCACTCTTCTTTGCTGTTCCTCAGTTCACAAGAGGAGGATGTGAACAGTTCTTCCCCTGCTCTCCCTTGTTTTTAAGACCCTTCTTCTTATGTTACTTCATCACTAGGTCAAATACCTCTGTTTGAAAGAGAAGAGGGGTGTGACACATGGAGCCCTGACATCACCACCTTCAGCCTTGCTGCTCTAGAAAGTGATCTTCTTTGGGTCAGTTAGGCTGGTTTCTCCGGAACATCTCCCAGTATGCTTTCTGCCTCCACACCCCTGTCCCCAGCTTCTGCTCTGCTGACATGTATGATCCATCCCTCACCCTTTTACTTTATTCTTGACTTCTCTTTCAGAATCACAGCCCCATGCAATACATAGAATCTTCTTTTGACAAAAGTTGAGTTTGACTTATCCCACATACATTCCCTCAATTATTTCTGAGAATATTTATGAAATGGCAACTGCATACAAGTCAACATGTTAGACACTCATTGTTGAAATGTCTTTTCAGTGAGGAAGAGATAGAGTGGATTCTTTGAGACATCTGATTGAGTCAAAGCAATAAAAAGCTTACCTGTCCCCTCCCTCAGCGTTTTTCCCCCCTTGCTGTGCTAGGAATTGAACTCAGGGCAGCACACATGCTGGGCAAGTATCCCCAAGTCCACTCCCCATCTAGAAAGTATCTTCTAGAAAAGTCTGTCACAAGTCAGCATTTCTCAGTATCATAGAATTGGTGGTTTGGGGTGACGGTCCTTTATTTGCCTGCAGGATTTGTGGTGGTTCAGAATTTTTGCTGTTGTTTCCTTTAAAAAGTGTCTGCTTGTAGACAGTGATTTCTTAACACATTGCATTCACCTCATGGAACTCAGCTCCTTGATGAAATCAGAAAGTCAACCCTACAGTAGCAAATCCAGTTGAAGAATTGGCATTTCAGGGGACATTTTGCCCAAGGCTTAGACAATGGTAGTTGTGTAAAATATATATGTCACTGAGAAATAGAGGGCTTACCCCAAATCTGGCCCTTTGACCACCTCTACCACCAGGAACCCCTGAACACACAAATCTTCTCATAACAGTTGCTAGAATAAATGTTTTTGTCTTGCATTTTCTCCTCTGTCCTTCCCTAGTTACTCACTGAGAGTTCAATGCTGCCTGTGAAGTCCACTGCATTACTTAAGCATTAGCCCATTGATTGCCCAATGGGATCTTCACATAGTCAGGTCTCTAGGTTTCCTCCTTCCCTGCCATAACACAGTCCCTTCCTACTTGAGAAGCTGTGGAGTTCCTTATCAGAGGTTTAAATGTACTCTACTCATAAACCTTTCACTGAGATACTTCCTGATGGCTGAGCTGGGCACAGGGGCTAGATGGTAAGTGGTGGTCATTGGTGGTCAGTTACCTCAGTTCTCTTTATTTACTGCACTTCTCATAAATCATAGAGAAAGCCCTCAGTATTTCAGAATTGGAGTATTAGAATCTCTTTACCCTCTGTAATGTAAAGAACTGAGGTATAAAAACAGCTTCACAGGGCTACAGCAGAGCAGAGAAAATGGGAGAAGAGCCCATGTCCACAGAAGCAGCCTGGCACAGGCACTGGCCAGCTTCTCTGGCTAGCAAGGGACAGCATCAAGAGGCTTCCCTAGACCCACCCCTTTGGCCCTTCTCATCAGAGGCCATGCTTGGCACCTTGCCTATGTACTGTATTTATCACTGTCCTCTTTCCCCTTTCATTTCAGTCTTTCCCATCACTTCCCTCCAGAAAGACTTAGGAAGCCCTTTGTGACAGGTGCTTCTGGGAGGAAAAATTTCTGGGACAGACATCAGCTGTCTGGTATCTATGCACCATAGTGGTAAACTCCTTGATCCTTCTTGGGTGATGATCTGGCATCTCAAATGATTGTGGGGACAGTTTAGCTAAAGTTAACAGTGAATATGGCCTGCCTTTATATTGCAGGGGCACAGTTAATTTGGTTTCTATCATTGAGAGCATCTTACTGAATTTAGATAATTCATAGAGCTAACACCTACTAACTGCGCAACTCCCATCACACTGGGACTTGTTCCATGACCCTCTGTCATTCATAGTTTCACAAGGCCACTCACTGATCCAGGAGGTTTATTGCCTTAAGGACTCACTGCAGGTTGCCTACAACCTTCCTCACATGTATCCATCCCATTGTCAAGTCTGTTGCCCTTTAGCACTTCACATCTGCACCCCAAATCGAGATCAGGCATGAGGAGGACTAGAAAGAGAGGGTATAGAAACCAACCTGGGACTCATGACAGAAGAAATACCATGTGAGTTTCTCATTTTTTCATATACCTCTATCCCAGGTATTCATTGAGTCATTGGAAAAGTGTCTGAATTGAGATTTACGAAGACACGTATACCATTTGAAAGGGAAAAGACTTCAAGTGAGCTTTAACATACTAAGAAATATGAAGGGAATCCCCAGATCCACCTCAGCACTAACTTTTGTTCTTGTTTGTATCTTACTGTCAAAGAATATCTAAGTGAGTCTCTCTTCCTTAAATGTGGGCTTTAGAAATACTAGGAAAGCAGACTGGACCTAAGACCACAATCAATGTTGCTAGTGACAATGTGACTTGCAACTTTTTGTCAATTGAAATCTATTTGGTATTCCATGAGGAGCTCATTGGCTCACCCACTCCCCAGAATCAAAAGAGGGAGGGGAAGTCACCACAGAGTTTAGTCCACTGATGTTCTAACATCCCATCCCTCATTGAGGGTCCAGATTGGCATTTGGACTTGCTATTAGGGAATCCTGCTGGCCCCAGACACATTGTGCCCACCTGTTTGACTGCATTACTTACGCATCGGCCTATTGATTACCCATGGCGTCTTTGAGGAAAGAGCAAAGCAAGAAATACTTCACCAATAGAATGTGACGCTCATGTGGCCTTTCCTAAGTCCCAGTGGACCCTGTGTCAGCAGTGTCAATGACTTTCACATCTGCCTCCCCAGCCTTATCTCCCTACTGCAGAGATCAGACCTGAGGAAAAAGGGCAAGAAGAGAATGGACTGCGTGGCAGCAAGCCGCCCTCTGCAGAGCCCACTGTCCAACCCTCCACCACTGCCAATCCCTGGGCTTCTCAGGAAAAGACTGGAAACATTCAAAGAAATGTTTTTTTAAAGAATCTGCAATTTTCCCCCATGTGAACTAAGACAAGAAGAAAACATGCATTATAGGGGAATCCTTCTGAACAAAATGGCTATCTTCACCTACTCTTTTTAAGCAAAAACTGTTTCCAAACTTTTTAGTGTCAAAACTGTAACCAAGTGTCTCCTGATTTTTTCCAATGTGTTTGGCACGTACTGTGACCCTGTTGTAGGTATTTCTCCTCCTGCCCCTTTCGGAAGAGAAGTGGTTTTAAGGATTGATTTGAGGGAGTGGACTTCTGACACATCCCACCTCCTCTTTCGTTTCTCTGCTTGTTGATATTGTCTGTGTGATCCAGAGAATCGGGGCAATTACTTTGTGTCCATTGTTGAAAACATTAAAATATTAAAAAGTAGTTGTAGAACTGAAAAATTAAAAGAGCTGTGTTTTTAAAATGCAAACCAATATCATTTTAATAAAGGAATTCAAGCTATGGGGCAGCCAAACTCCTCCCCGTCCTCCCTTTGGCCAAGGTGGCAGCCTGGCCAGCCCCTTGGGAAACACAATGACCATACTCCAGGTAGGTGACTGCCTGGATGCAGCTGACAACTGCTTAGTCAAAGGAATGAGAATCTGGGGGTTCAGAGACTCAATTGTGCCAGGATTTTCCTATATATCCTCAGGACCTCTGAGTAGAGGTTTTAAAGTTGATGACCCAGAAGCACCCTCACCCCCATGTTGGTCCCAGCCCAGTGTGCCTATACTGTGTGGTAACCTGGGCTTGACTCTGAAGCCCTTGCCTGGCAGGCCACAGGACCTCTTTCCTGCCCACTTGGTGCTATATCATCCAGTGACCATCCAACAGGGCCGACATTGGCCTGCCTGGAGCCTGCGATCCAGGTGCAATGGATTGTACTAGAACTCAGTTCCTTCTGATTTCAGACCCTAGACTTCCTTCCCCTGAAGCTTTTTAGACCCCAAGTTGCCTGGGTCTAGGCACTCTCTCTTGGCCCCAGAGATGCCATGGTCAGGAAAGGAAGTGAACCATGTTGGAGTGAGATAATCCACTCCTCGACCAGAGCACTCCAGCCCAGCCCTTCTTTCCATGCCACAACAGTATTGCATCCATCCTCTAAAGCAGCTAGACCTACCTGGGGCACATACCAACCTTCTGGGCTGGTCTGCCTCACTGCAGGACCAGGAACCTGCCATGTACATCAAGATGTCCAGGATGGGGACTTAGGATTGACTCCCCTGCTTCGGAAGAGACGTGTTGCACTTTAATGGGGAGCTGGGGAGCACTGGGTACTGGCTCCTTATAGCTTGAGTCCCTTTTGGTAACAGCAGCAGCAGCCTAAATGGTGGTATCTGTGATCCAAACACACCTGCTGCCTTCAACTGTACATGTGTGTGATTGCTGGAGTCGTGTTGCCTACCAGATAACAACATTACAATGAAATTGTGTTCTGTTCAACTTTGCCTTGATAATTATTGTAAACACTTTGTTTGTTTTTTCTTTTTTATTCACAAACTAAATCCATCAGGAAATTATAAAGTTATTTAAAAACAGTGTGTTGCATCTTTCTTTGATTTTCACTTAGTCTCATCATCCAGGCAAGACATTTCCTGCAATGTTGAAAAGACAGGAAAAGGCCAACAGTCCCCAGGACGTCCAAGGTTGGGAGGACTCACAGTACCCCTCAGGCCTGCTGGGGTGTCCTCATCAGAGAAAGTCACATTTAGGTTCCCTGAACTCCAGTTATCTTTCAAAGTCTTTTCCAATTTCCTTTTTCCTTCTTTACACCTCAGTGTCCACATCAGGTTCTCCATTTCAGATCTGATTATATTCCAGAGCTTAGAAGAATCATCTGCCACTTGGGTAGTGGAGTTGTTCATGCTGAGGTGGCAGACCAGGCAGGCGTGGTCATGTCTCAAGAGGATTTTATTCAGAACTAAGATTTCCACTTCAGTGGGGAGTGCCCTGATGTGCTAGATCAGCCAGCAAAGTGTGAACACTATGAGTAAAAAGGAGTCAGGAGGCACCCTGTGTGAAAATGGCTGTAATTGTCAGCTCTTGGTACTGGTCTGAAGTCTTATGCACAATAAGAAATGATTCTAGGGAATTTATTTTATAGGAATGAGTTTTCTTCTTAGCTTCATGTCTGTGTCTACCCTGAAAAGGAATTGGCAAGCCTGCTTTCCGCATTTCCTTCCTCTCCTGTGTAAGCTATGATGATGCCCACTGAGTGGGTCTGGAGGACTCAGGTACTAAGAGTCAGGCATCTATTTTGTGGGGAGGAGCATACCAGGGATTGAACTCGGGGGTCCTCGACCACTACACCACATCCCCAACCCTATTTTGTATTTTATTTAGAGACAGGGTCTCACTGACTTGCTTAGCACCTGGTTTTTGCTGAAGCTGGCTTTAAACTCACAATCCTCCTGCCTCATCTTTTCAAGCCACTCCAATTACAGGCATGTGCCACCATGCCTGGCTCAAGCATCATTCTTCTGGCAGGCCTCCTAGTGCCCACTGTCCCCTTCTCCGTCTCTAGACAGGTGGAGGAGCACTTGGGAGGCAGGGCACTATGTACAGGCCTGAGAAACCAGTGTTGCCCATGATTTCATCATATGAAGCAGGAACAATTTTAACAATTTACTAGCAGAACGTGTATCATCCCACACAACATAAAATCACAACCACAAGCAGATGTGTCCACAGAAAGCTGTCAAACTACACGGTTTCCAGGGTTTTCCATTCATCTTTTTTTTTTTTTCTGTTTATTCACTCTGTGGTCTACCAGCACTCAATTGCAGATGAGTGGATACAAGGATCATGGGTTTGAGGAAAACGTATGAGCAGAACTTTCCATTGAAAATTCCATCCATTAACTTGGGGTTTTCTCTAAATTGGGAAAATACCACCATTATTTGATTTTTTTTTTTAGGCAGAATATCTCAGGCTGACCCCAAAATGACTAAGAACTCATTAGGTTCTAGTGAGGAGAGAGGCTCTGAGGAAGCTGGTCTGAGATCCACAGGCTTTCCTGGGTTCTGGAGACAACCTTGGACTTTTGACTTTTCAGTCTCCCTTCTGTAAAATAAAGCCACAAGTCATAATGAAGGTAATACATGATTATGTTTTTCCTTTTTAAAAGCTCCATCAAGAGCATAAATTATAAAATTCATTTTCACATCTACAGATTATTTTAAAATAATACATTGTGTGTTGGAGAGGGGGCAACACAGAGGTTGGCCAGTGAGTCAGTCATTGAGGCTGGGCTTTGGGTACATGAGGTTCATTATAAAACATTCTCCCTACTCATGTATGTTCATAATTTTCCTGAATACGCTATCCTTGTCCCATCACCATTCATGGACTTCCCCCGGTACCCAAGCAATTGCCATTCACAAATTGCCATCAGAGCATTTGGTTCACTACTGGGACTCCTATTTCTAGGCACCAGAGACACAAGGACCAGTAGCTATGGTCTGTTTGCCATCTGCCAGGTTTGGTTCTGAAAACTGGGCATGGTTTATCCCATCTCATCCTCACAGTAACCCTAGGAGGGAGGTCTTGTTACCCCATTTTGCAGATGAGACACTGGTTACACAGCTGTCCCAAGGACAGACAGCTGGGATGTGGTAAGGCTAGAGCTCAGACCCAGCTCTATCTGCCTTCTATTCTTCACCACAGCTGTCACCACTTCCCATCTGGGGAGAAAACAAGTTCCAGGCACACCTGGTGTGAGAGGCAGGAGCAGCAGTGCTCCTGAGATCCTCAGCTTGGACCTGGCAAGATGAGTTTTGCCATCAAAGACATTCAAGGGTGAGGCGAGGCAAGGACACATGAGCAAAAACAGGGAGGTGGGAAAGTATGTGGGGACTCTGGGACAGCCAGTGCCCAGCATGGACAGATAAAGCTGAAGAGGAAGGAGGGGACATGGTGCCATATTTGTGGTGTGGAAGGAGGTGAGATAGGCCCAGATGTTGAAAGGCTCCCATTGCCTAAATGAAAGGCCATCTTGGGAGAGCATCACCTCATGCCTGCTGCCTTCCACCCCTCACTGGCTCCTCATTAAATAGGAGCCTTCCAGGGGCTGATATTTTTTTAAAAAAGAAAGAAAAGGTGCTTCTCCGTCTTCTTCCCCAGAGAAGCACCTGACCTGTCAACACTGGATAGTTAGCAGCCTTGCTGACCTGAGGAGGGTGGAAGACCCCTCAGGCCATGAAGAGAGAAGCCAGCTGGGAGGGCAATGTGGAGGGTCCTCTAAGGATCACACATCATCTTTCAGCACAGCTACCACTGCATGCCAGAAAGGTGGGCCCCTAGCAAAGTTGATCTCATTTAATCTTCAATTATTCCACCAGGTGAGTGTTACCACTGATTTTCTGATAGAGAATCTAAAAATCAAAGATTTTTTTGGCCTCTTCAACCTTGCTTGTGAGGCCAAAGAGCTTGAGCCATGCTTCTTTTAAAAGAGTTGTGCCAGACTTGGCAGCACACGCCTGTGATCCCAGGGGCTCAGGAGGCTGAGGCAGGAAAATCACAAGTTCAAAGCAGTCTCAGCAACTTGGTGAGACCCTGTCTCAAAATTTAAAAAAAAAAAAAAATACAAAGGGCTGGGAATATAGCTCAGTGGTAAAGTGTCCCTGGGTTCAATTCCCAATACCAGAAATAAAAAGGAGAGTCGGATGTGTGCAAAAAAACGTATCCATTAGATGTCTGAAACCTCCTTGCCAAAAAGCCGTGTCTGGTGGAATTCACTATCAGGAGATAGTTCCTGTTTGGTTTATCTTGGGTCTGAGTTTTTTGTTTTGTTTTATGATTTTGTTCTTAAGTGTTGTCAGAAATGAGGTTTTGGTCAGGATCTGTTTGTGATCTTAACTTGGACCTGGAGTTGTGCACCATTTAGTGGGTTGGCATCCCGAGGCTCCTTATTGTGCATTTTGTGCAGTGTACGTGTGCTGTGTATACAACCCAGAAGCAAAAACTTCTGGATGTCAGTTTTGCAGCCACTGCTGTCCCCACAGTGGCCAAGGCCAGGCCTTAAGATAAATAGTATCCCTGAGTGGGCGCCCAGAGGTACTCCACATTTTTCCATCCCAAAGTTTTTCTCTGGTTTTTATCCTAAGTACTGATGTCAGATGATCCTGAAGCTTTTAGGAGCTATCTGGCCCTTTAAGGAAAAAGAAAAGAAGCAGATAGCCTTATTGTCAGATTGTCATCATGGACATTCCTATGGGGCGGGCTGCCTAGACGAGGCCTGGTCCAGGAGGAGCTGTGCCTCTCAGACAAGGCTGTCTCCAGGCTCTATGAGGCCTGTGGGGGACAGGAAGAACAGGATGCTCATCCTGCCGAATAGCAAAGAATCAGCTGCCTGATTTCCGGTCAGAGTAGGGACGAGACTGGGAAACTGGGCCTTGAATATAAAGGCTGGTGGGCCAGGAATGGAGAAGACCTGGCTGCCACCCTGGCTTTGCTGCTGACAAGGGGTGTGGCCTGGGAGAAGTTACCAGATTTCTTTGAACTTCAGCTTTCTTATTTTTAAAAGAGGGGTGGTGATGCTCACTTCCAGTCACATAATACCTAAATAAGAGAGGAAGCAAGGAAAGCATCAAGCCCCATGACAGCATTAGATGGGTGCCCAGCAGCTATTCCTTCCATTACATTTGCTCAGGTGAACCAACACACTTGCTTGGGAAACTCTCGGGGCAGCATCGGCCATATGTAGGGAAGGTCATCACCATGGCTGAGGAAGTCCCCCTACTGTTTTGCCTAAAACCTAGATCTTTAGGAATGCAACCACAATCTTTGTAAAAAGTCATCCCAAGCTGACCAGATCCTACTTCGAGGGCCGTTTCCAAATCCTCTGCAGATACAGAAATCATCTACAGATGGGAAGGCTGAGGCCTGGAGTGGAGAGTGTCTTGGAAAGGTGAGGGAATGGCAGATCTCTTTACCCTAGCACTGCTCCCAACTCCCTCCCTGTTCCCAGTGAGCTCAGGAAAGCTAACTGGCCTTGATGATGTCCACTTGTTATCCCTCCCAGTCACCCCCAAGACTCAGGCAAGAGCATCACAAGTTTGAGGCCAGTCTAGGCAATTTAGCAAGACCCTGTCTCAAAATAAAATTAAAAGGAACTAGGATGTAGTTCAGGGGAGAGTACCCCTGGGTTCATTCCCATACCCCCCAAAAAAGGCCACTCAGGAAGGCTCTGGGCCTGTCTTCCTGGGAGGCTACTCCCTGGGCAGAGGCCACGGTTCCCACCCCCAGGGGAGTCATATGCCAACAATCATATTGTTCCTGAATTAGGAGGGAAAAAACCCAGATGCCAATCGGCCTGCCTCATCATCTGGGGCTGCGTTGTCCTCCTGCAGGGATGGCTCCTGAATAGGAGCTTTGTCTGCCCCTGGCTGTTAGTCACCGCAACAAAAGAGACCCAGGGAGAGCAGAGCCCAGCATGGGATTCTTTGGCCAGGACATCACGTCATGGAGTGCAAGCCGCAGCATACAAACAATCCCTAGTTCCAATAGTTCTGAACTCTCCTACAGGGACTAAAATTTGCAAAAGGCACTCAAAGTGTCCCCATTCAGCCTCCAAAGTGAGAGGGACTTTGATCTTCACCTCCCTCCACCCAGATCACCTGGCCTGATCTCATTCTCCTGTGTCCTCATTGACCACAAGCCCACTGAGGGCTGGTCCTTTCTCCTGGGTCCTCTGCAGGCCCCAGCACTGACCTGAGCTTATCAAGTGCTTAGGGCCACTTTGCTTCCTGCAGGTTTCCTGCCAGCTTCTCACTCCAAGACACTCTTTCCCACAGCTAGCCCAGTTTTAGCCCATGACGTTGGAAATGTATCAGTGCCTGAAATATTAACCAGGATGTCATGAACCACACTTCCCCTGGGGACAGGACAGGTCAGAACAAGCCTGGCCCGCAGTTACCTGATGTCGCGGGGAGTCCCGTCTGCTGCCCTAGCTGTTGGAGTCCTGGTTTGCAGGCCAGGGTGTGGAGCTCTGTTCCCTCCGGGGGCCTGGCTGCATCCTCCTGTGGTAACAGCTGGGAGGGAAGCAGCTGGGCTTTGACCTGAGAGCCTCAGGATCCTGTTTGCTTTTATTATTATAAGGTGTTAAAAGTCATCCACACATTGACTGCGGCCTACTCTCCTCCCCGACTCTGAAATCCCTGCTCCTGTGCCCCAGGCCTCTATGAATTTTTATTTCCTCCTCGCAGTGGCCCTTGAGCACTCTGCTAAGGTGCCTTCCTTACTCTAGGGAAGCTGAACCCTGCCTTGGTGAGAGAGCTCTGACTGCAGTGCAGGTATCAGTGGTTCTTCAGAGGAAAATCTTGATACTAAAGGGCTCATTTAATGTTCTGGAAACTTGCCAAGGACTGAAATGCAGCCAATCTTTCTATAGAAAGATTGAGAGAGAGAGTGCATATGTGTGTGTGTACAGCTATCCAACCTAACTCTGTGTCCCTCCCCCGCCACACACACACACACACACACACACACACACACACACACACACACACATGCACAAACTCTGGCCAAGGACGAGGGTCTCCATGTTATAAAGGAAATGAGTAAACAACTTCAACATTTTTGTTTCCCTCTGAGGCTTGCAAAGAAGGTGTTAAGAGCAAAAGATTTAAATCACAAACTTTATGAAAAGCCAAACAGCCCAACGTGTGACTCTTGCCAACTTGGATGGAGTCTTTGGGATAATGCTACACTGAGCTAATCCAGAAGGAATCAAGTGGAGGAAGACAGCAGGGTGGGAGTGAGCCAAAGCGTCCAACCAGGAAAGACCGAATGGGGGCTGCTGAGCCTGAGAGCCACCCACCCACCCAGCCACCAGGGAAGGCTGGTGTGGTAACCCAGACAGGGGCTTTAAACTATGCTTTTATCTACCTTCCCTTATACAATTACCTTAAGAAGGGGAACCTCATTCATGCCTCAGGGGCTCATAGCCAGGTATGGAAAGTCTATGCCGAAGAGACCCAGAATTGGCCAAAATTGCCCTTAGAGACACACTGGCTAAACAAGCAGAGAGGGCAGCCCAGGCGACTCACCCACCAGGCTCCTCAGCCCTGAGGACACCCAACCTGAGGCTCCCTCTCTCCTCCAGAGACTGGTTGCCTCTTCCATGGGACAGGGACCATGCCCAGCATCTCACAAGACACACAACCATCAGGGCTGGGGATGTGGCTCAAGTGGTAGTGCGTTCGCCTGGCACGCATGCGGCCTGGGATTGATCCTCAGCACCACGTGCAAACAAAGATGTTGTGTCCGCCGAAAACTAAAAAAATAAATAAATATATATATATTAAAAAAAAGACACACAACCATGAATAAGGACCTTGCTTGGAGGGAGTTCTAAAACCAGTAAAAGAATCAAAATGCAGACAGGAGGGGCTGTGGCTGGGGCTCAGTGGTAGTGCACTTGCCTGGCATGTGTGAGGCACTGGGTTCAATTCTCAGCACCTCATATAAATAAATAAAATAAAGGTCTACCAACAACTAAAAAAAAAAAAAAATTTAAAAATGCAGGCAGGAATCTACAGTGAACAACATAATTTGGGACAGAGTAGGGGAAGGGACCAACCAGAAAAGACTTTATGGTGTACAGAGAACCACTCCTTCCTCCAACCCAAATTCTTCTCCATCCTGTCTTCCCATGGTGGATCCACCAAGTTCAGGAACCACACACCAGCTCAGCTCCTGGACCTGATGTTTCCACTCCTGAGTACTCAGCATGTCTGATCACTGGTGATCTATGTCATTGATCTTGGAAGTGTCTCATGACTCCCACACTGGTCTGAGCTTGCTGAGGACCGGAGGCTTCTTCACCTCTTGCCCTGTGGACTTGGGACAGCAGCCACACTAGTCTACACATCGTACCACTGAGCTGACCCCTCTGGGTTTTTTTGGCTTCGGAGAAACAGGAAGACCTAGCATGGTGGCAAGGGACCCACGCAGGCCAATGGGCACACCCCAGTGCTTCTCTCTTTCTGGCCAGTTGGCCTTCAGTGGCTGCAAGATATCAGGAGGCCCACGGATCTTTCTGCTTTTATTATTATAAGGTGTTAAAAATCACCCACACGGTTTGGGAATGGCCACCGAATTCTAAATCAACTCAGCACAAACTCCTGGGTGGACTGAGGGACGCCTTCCCCAGAGTCTGCTGCCTGGAAGATCTGAGGCTTGAGGCCTGGGGACCCCATCTAACACCTTTGGAATCGCCCCCCCCCCCATCTATGTGTGTTTGCAAGTGTCTCTGTAAATAGCCACTAAATGCTCTTGGCTGGGAATCTGTGTCTCCAGCCAGGGCTTCTATTAAATGTAATTACTTCCTCCTGGAGTTTCTTTGAATTCTCCTCCTGAGAGGGAGGGGGAGGAGGGGCTACTCACACTGGTGGGGAAGAAATGCCTGCCCTCCCTGCACCCCTGCCCTGCGCCCCCGCCCGCCCCGCTGCACCTGCCCACTCAGAAGGCTCCTTGGGGACAGCCACTCCAACCCCCAGCAGGGCAGCCCTTGCCTTATTTTCTTTCTCTCTCGTTTTCTCCTTTACTTAAAAAGATTCCACCACAAAAATGTTTCCTTCTCTTTCTCCATACATAGAGCCACCAGGATCAGGAAACCGCAGGGGCCGGAATGGCCCTGGCCTGTGGGCCGGAGTCCTCCCTGTTGGGGTGTGGACCCGGGGCAGTTTCAAGGTCGGATCTGTTCCCAGAAGAGCCAGGAAAAGAATTTTTCCTGGGTCTCCAGAACACAAAACCCAGCTGTTTGCTGCTGGGCCAGGTAGGTGGAGGAGTTTCCTGCCCCAAACCCCAGGATTTATTTTCTGCCTCTCTCACCAGCTCTCTTGGAGATGCCTTTTAAGGTTTGCTGAGATGTGTTTGTCTCCAGGTTTGTGTCGGTCACTGTTAACTGTCAGTTACTTTAGTTACCAAAGCAAACCCACGTAGGTCCCCACTTTGCATCTCCCACCCCCACCCACTAGGGTCCGCTAACTTACTAGGGACCTCCCACCCTGCATGGGGTCTCCTGGTACTTCCATATCAAGCTTCCATATCCTTGACATTTGCTTGATTTTGTTGTTGTTGTTGTGGCCCTCTTGGGATTTTAAAAATGAGAATTAGAAGGCAGTTATGTACACGACTACCTCAATAGGAGGTTATTTTTAAGAGAACATACAATATTCTTGATCAGTCACCAGGCCTCCCAGCTGCCATGTCAAAGAACTATACGTGAAGTGCATATGACGGGTTAGGTACTAGGCTAGTCCTTTATGTCTGTGGCTGGCGGCCAGTGTCCACATTGCACACCGACGCTGAATGAGACCACGCCTCCCGTCTGTTTTGTCATCAGTATGTTCCTGGGCATAGAAGATGTCTGGAGAGTCCTCCTAGATGTTACTGAAACGCATTCCATGAGGATGGAGGAAACAGGCCACCACTCCTGTGGAGTCACACTGACCGGCAGTGATGGGGCAGACTGCAGGCCAGGCCTTCTGACCCGGAGCCCAGGTTCCTCCTCCCCGGTCTTCCACAGTCCCCACATCGTCTCTGAATGCAGCTGGTGGTGCTCTATCAAAGGCCACTCCAGATGGTACGGTAGTCCTTGAAAAAAAAAAATCAAATACAGAAATCCCACTTCTGAGTATGCATCCAAAAAAACTGAAAGCAGATTCTCAGAGGTATTTATGCACCCACGTTCCCTGCAGCAGCATCTGCCGTGGCGAAGAAGAAACAAACTGTGGTATATACATATGTGTCATGGAGATTGATTCAGCTTAAAAGGACTGTAACCTGGACACATGCTACAACAAAGAGGAACATGGAGACGCTGCCGAGAGAAACAGGCCACACAGAAAAGGACAAATATGGCGTGACCTCACTCACCTGAGGTATCTAAAAGAGACAGATTCACAGAGGCAGAAAGCAGTCTTTTGGCCTATTCGTGACCCCTCACACAAGCCCTGGGCACCTGGGGCTGGAGGGAGGAGAGACTGGGGAGTGAGGTGTTGAATGGGTACAGTTTCAATTTGGAAGATGAAAAAGTTCTGGAGAGGGATGGTGGTGATGGTCGCACAACTTCGTGAATGTACACAGTGCCACTGAATTGTATTCTTAAAAATTGTTAGGATGATACAAATAATGGTTACGATGGTAACTTTTATGTTATACAAATTTTGTCGCATAAAAAATCAATTTAAAAAATAATAAAAGTCGGCTGGGTTGTAGCTCAGTAATAGGGTGCATGCTTAGCATGTGGGGGGCCCTGGGTTTGATCCCCAGCCCTAATAATAATAATAATAATAATAATAATAATGGTGGCTAGAGATGGAAAGTGGGGATAAGGGAGGAAGGGTAAGTTGATGGCTAGAGCTTTTGCTGAGGAATAGTTTTGAGTATAGATTGTGGTGATACTCACCCAACATTGTGGATGTACTTAGTTCCACCATTGTGCACTTAACAATGATTAAAAAGATGTATATATGTGTGTTTTGTCACAATAGAACACAAATAAAATAATTTTTTAAGAGACAACTCACTAGCTGCACAACAAGGCCTCTCTGCTGGACCGGCCACTGGTACCAGCACCCCCAGGCCTGAGCCGCTCTTTTGCGCAGCTGTGGCCCCAGTTTAGGGCTGTGTGTCTAGAGTATTGAAAGGATCCTGGGGGTGCCTTGCCCTCCCAGGCCCCTCCCCGGGCAGCCTGGGGCCTCCTTTCCTCTCACTGTTGACACACGCTGTCTGGACATCATTTTGACCCCCTCGTGTTTACTTCAAAGTCCACGTGCAGGCTCCCTCCATTTTCCAAATGAGAAGGGGGCACCAAGAGGTTGAGTGACAACATTCTGTTAGGTTTGCTTGGTTTAGAGCAGAAACCTCCTGAGAACTCACTTGATGTGAGACCTAAGGAGAGGCTGCTTGCCACTGAGGGCAGCAGGAGAGGCCAGTGGGTCCCCCGAGCTTCCCCCTTATTGAAAGAACCCCTTCAACTACACCCATCTCCCTTGGCTCCCTAAAGTAATTCCAATATGAACAGATTTTTATGGGAGAAAGCTCTTCGTCCTAGATCCAGAGATGATGAACTAGAAAAGGTCTTCAGAAGTCATCTTGTCCAGTCTCTTCCGGGGAAACGTTAAAAAGGCCTAAACGTACCAAGGAGTGGGTTCAAGGTCTCAGGGCTACTGAGTGGCAGCAGCCGGACCCCTGTCCTTGAACTCGTGGCTGCTGTCAGTGGAGCACACAAGGCCTCTGAGGGAGACAGCTGCGCCCTGGCCAACAGGGACACCAGCCAGGGCCCCGCTCCCCACTCGCAGCCAGTTCTGCCTGAGCCTGGACAGCGTGCTCCCCTGCCCTGGGAGCCTTCTCGTCCTCAGGAAGTCAACAGCACCTCTCCCCAGGGGTTGACCCCTGAGCTGGTAAACCAGAGAGGCCAGGCACAGGTGGGGCCTGGATCCCGCCCTCAGCCTGGTTCTACCTCAACAATATGGCACTCCTCCACCAGAAAGAATGACAAAGGTCAGTACTATCTGCTCCAGATGGAAATGGAGATGCCATTAGGACTTCCCGTGGAAGGAGCATCTCACATTTCATGTAATCAGCTGATGTTGTTGAGTGGAGACAGTTGGAGGCTCTGTGCAGCTGCAACAGCACCTGGATCCTTAAACTGCCGGCAACCACAAAGATATGAACCTTACAGGGTTCACCCATCCCCCCATTTTGGAGCTGCCTGCTATCTGTGGACTAGGTTTGGGCTAAGTTCAATGACTGATAGACTGATGCATGTTCAGCTTCATTCACCACCTCTGAAGATGGCCTAGGAAAAAAAGCCCAAGTCACTTGGAAGTAACTTTTTAAAAGTAATCTTTCAACCCATCTATTAGACTAGGAATACTTTCAAATGAGCTATTATAATATCTGAGAAATAAGAAGGTTTAGAAATAGCTGGGCACAACTGTGCATGCCTGTAATTACAGCAACCCAGGAGGCTGAGGCAGGAGGGTCACAAAGTGGAGGCCAGCCTCAGCAGGATATTGATACCCTCAGCAACTTAGTGATACCCTGTTTCAAAATAAAAAATAAAAAGGATGGGATGTAGCTCAGTGGCAAAGCACCCTCTGGGTTCAAGTCTCAGTACCACAGGGGGGGGGGGGAAAGATATATACCCTTAAATTTGACTTTTCAACATGAAGAAATGTCACCTTTTTTTCCTGATTTTTTAAAAAAAAAAATTTAGTTGTAGTTGGACACAATGCCTTTATTTTTATTTTATGAGGTGCTGAGGCTCAAACCTAGCGCCTCACACATGCTGGGTGAGCGCTCTACCACTGAGCCACAACCCCAGCCCCTTTTCCTGATATTTTGACATATATAGGATGTGACTGCCTGAATGGAAGCACTAATATGGACACCTATGACATTCGCTTGCCTGGCTTTCTGCAGTCACCCTCCACCCATCCCCTGGATGATTCTGTAAAAAACAAACAGACTCATCTAATTTGGAATCATTTCTTTTTCGTGAACCCATGATGTGGCCTAATATTTAATAATTTCTTTTCAAAATTTCCAAAGACCCTTTAATAATTTCTATTCTTTTGCTAGAGATTGACATTAATAGTGAAAAGAGAAAGCTTACTGTTGGTGTTTGAGATTAGCAAACTTTGTCTATAGAGAGCCAGTCGGCAAGTATTCTAGCCAAGGCTGGTTTCACAAGCAGCTTCATAGGACCTCAGAGTCAGAGGCTCTCATATTGACTGAATGCTCAACTGTGGCCATTATGGATTCCTTTTTTTTTTTTTTTGGTGCTGGAGATGTTGCCCAGGGTCTCACATACGCTCAGGAAGCACTCTAACACTGAACTATACCACAACCTCTTTAACAGATATTTTTAACCACGAGCTCCACATTTTTATGTTGTACCTTGAATCACCTAGCTGATCTTGATGATAGGTTTCACAGCCCGTACAGTCTCTGCATTGACCCAGCTGAGCTATCCTAGTGCTGAAGCAGCTATAGGCAATAAAACAACTTGTGAACACTGAAATTTGAATTTAGTACCATATTCACAACTATTTTTCTTAAAAAAAAAAAAAAATCCCCTCCGTTTAAACATGAACGTCATTGAGCTTGCAGGAGGTACACAAACAGGCAGTGGAGTGAGCGAGTCAGATTTTCCCACTGTCTCCCGTGAGCGAGTTCTGCAGTCAGCTGGGTTAACCCACACCTTCCTCCCTCTGGCCCCAGCCCCACGGGTGTTATTTATGAATGGCCGGGAGGTCAGACCCATTCATCCCAACAGCCCAGCCCTCTCCCCAGCCACTAACCGACTCTTTCAGTCACACCTTCTACAGCTCCTTCCTAATTTGCTCATCCCCAGGGAGGCTAAAAGAGACACATCCTGGCACCTCTGTGAGGTGAGCAACAGGAGGAAGAAAGTCCCTGGGAGGTGGACCCCAGCGCCATTTTCAAAATTGCTGACCAGCAGGTGAAGGCTGATGTGCAGTGGTCGTCTCTCATTATCAGTGACTATTTTAAAATCAGTTATGAATTGGTCTAAGGGATATTAAGAATACAATAAAACAAAAACTAAGACATGGATTATCTATCTAAAAAGCAGGACAAATATGCATATTTTTCGTGTCAATGCCAGACGGTCTGTGACAGTTCCCAGTGACTCCATCAGTAAGTCTGTGTTGAGTGCTCGTGGTGTGCTGGATAGACCTAAGCTTCTGTTGGTGGTGGTGCTGGGATGGGACCAAGACCTTACACATGCTAGGCAAGGGCTCTACACTGAGCCACGTCCCCAGCCTGAGACCTAAGCTTTTGGGTGTGAGGAAGGGGGACCCCTGGGATGTGGAAGTAGTCGGGCAGGCTCTGTGGACGGAGAAGACGGAGACCCTGTCATGGGTTGGGAAAGATGGACAGAATCTAGATCGACTGAGAGCAGTGAAAACTGTCAGAGAAGCCCGTCCACAGGAGGAGCAGAGGGAGGAAACTTTTATTAGGGAGGCTGCTGGGCAGAACCTGGAGTGCCCAGGCACCAGCCAAGGAGGTGAGCATCGCTCAGTAGCCACCACAGGACAGAAGTGGTGCTTAAGGAAGGGCGTAAGCTTTCAGAAGGTCAGGGTTTGTTTTGATTAGCTTCTGTGAAGGATATCAAACAGAATGATGAATCATTCACCTGGTGATGGGTGAAATAAGGTACCCAGGACTTGCTTCTGAGATGGTGGCAACTTGGGCAAGCAAAGCAGAAATCAATACTCTCTCTCTCTCTCTCTCTCTCTCTCTCTCTCTCTCTCTTTCTTCTTGTGCTGAGGATGGAAATCAGGGCCCCCTACATGCAAAAAACATACTCTACCAGTGAGCTACACTCCCACCCACCCCCAATTTTCCTTTGCGGTGACTATTTATTCTTCTTCAAGCCCTCAACCTTAGGAGCTCATAGACACTCCAGCTCCCTAAAGGAACAGGGGCTTTAGGGTCAGAGAGAGTTGGTATGAAACAGTTCTACATCAGGCCTTGGTCTGATTGTCTGTAAAATAGCATCTTACATATTTCAGTTGGTCCACAGAGGCCGCCTGGCTCAGTCCTGGCTCAGGGCAAACATTTCATCATGCTGCCTCCCCTTTCTTCCTTGTCTCTCTCTCCCTCCCTCCCCCCACTCTTTCTCTCTCTCCCCAGTAGGGATAGGACCAGGGCCTCGTGCCGGCCCAGCTCAGGCTCTATCCGTCCCCAGTCATGCTCCTTGTCTCTTGAAGAGCTGCAGTGGATTTGTCCCAGGCTTTGTTGTTTTTTGAAGTGATTATTCAAGAGAAGTTAGAGACCTAGTACACAGAGGCCCCCTGTACCCTTCACCTTTGAGATTTTTTTCCCTCCACACACTACCTTTGAGACTCATCCACATTCCTGCATGTAAGCTCATTCTGTTTTATTGCTGAGCAGGAGTGCATGGAATGGATAGACCACGGTGGATCCAACCCTTCACTTATTGAAGACTATCTGGGCTCTTTTTAATTTTTGGCTAGTGCAAATAAGTGTTTGTGTGAACATCAGCTTTCATTTCTCCGGGGAAGATGTCCAGGTGTGCAATCACTGGATCATCTGGTAAGTCCACGTACCATTTTTTAAGAAACTGCCTGGGGCTGGGGCTCTAGCTCAGTGGTGGAGCGCTTGCCCAGCACGTGCGAGACCCAGATTTTGATCCCCAGAACTGCAAAAAGATAAGATAAACTGCCCAACTATTACCCAAAGTGGCTGAACCACTTTACATTCCCACTAGCAAGGCATGAGAGATCCATTTTCTCTACATCCTTGCCTGAGTCTGATGGTGTCACTGTTTTTATTTTAGTTCTTCTAGTGTGTAGTGATACCTCATTGGGGTTTTTGTTTATTTGTTTTGGTACCAGGTTTCAAACCCAGGGCTGCTTAACCACTGAGACACATCCCCAGCCCTTTTTATTTGGAGACAGGGTCTTGTTAAGTCGCTGAGGTTGGCTTTGAACTTGTAATCCTCCTGCCTCAGCCTCTCAAGCCACTGGGATTACAGGAGTGCACCACTGTGCCCAGCGCCTTGTTGGATTGTAAATGCACATTTCCCTGTGAGTTTGTGATGAGCATCTTTTCATGTGCATATTGCCATCCATAGATCCCCTTTCATGAAACATCTGCCATATCTTTTGCTCATTTTCCAACTGGGCTTTTCATTTTACTCCTGAGTTTTGAGTTCTCTGTATATTCTTACTATAATCTTTTGTCAGAGATAGCTTGCAAATATCTTCTCCCTACAAGTCTGTAACTTTTCATCTCCTTAACAGGGTCTCTTACTTTATCAATTTTTAATATTATGGATCATGCTTTTGGTGTCATGTCTTAGAACTCTTTACCTATTCCTAGTCCTGAGGATTTTTCTCCTGTTCTCTTCCAAAAGTTTATAGTTTCACATTTTATATGGAAATCTATGATTTGCTTAAAATTCATTTTTAACAAAACATGAATTTGAAATTTACGTTTTTAATCTGTATATGTCTGGATTCTCTATTCTATTCCACGGATCTGTCTGACCTTCCGCTAAGACCCTGTCTTGAGTTTGCTTTTGGTAAGTTTTACATCAAGGAAAATAATCCCTCCCATTTTACTCTTTTGAACTTAATGGATTTTAACAATGTTCATCCTAGATTTTATTTGAGGCTAAGACCAAGCATTGCAATTTTTAACCTGAATCAAGTGATTAAAAAAACATTTTAGGTATGTGGAAAAATATGTTTTTTATGTTCTTCACAAAAATGAGCAGACTCTTTCTGTCTCTCTGATTCTGGTTTTGTTTGTTTGTTTTGATTTGTTTTTTTGGCTTTTGGAAAAATCTACATATCTATCTTTTTAACCACTTTGAAGTATATGATTCCATGGCTTGAAGTGTATTCAACAGTGTTGGACAACCATTCGTCTTCAGGACTTTTAAATCATGCCTAACTGAAACTCTGCACCCATTCAACACTCATCCTCCATTCCCTGGCAACTACCCTTCTACTTTCTATCTCTACAAACATGACTCTAGGAAACTTATGTAGATGGAATTATACAGTATTCATCCTTCTGAGACTGGCTTTTTTCCCTTACAATAACATCGTCAGGGATCATCCATGTAGAATGTTGCAGAATTTCCTCCCTTTTTTAAGACTAAATAATATTCCCTGGTGTTTATACCGCAATTTGTTTGTCTGTTCATCCATCAATGGACAATTGGGTTGCTGCCACCTTTTGTTAACTTTGAATAGTGCTGCTGTCAACATGGGTGTGCAGGTATTTCTTCAAGTCCCAGCCTGGTTCTTTGGTCCTGAAGTGAACAATTCTATCTTAGCTAGACTCTACCTCCAACAAGAGCTTCCTTCCCTTGTTGACAAAAGACCCCAGAGCCATCAACAAGTGGGTCCACTGGGCCACTAGGGGGAGCTCCCCACCCTGGGATTTGGTGGGGTCTTGGCTTTCTTTGGAGCCTCCAGTTTTGTAGAGGTGGAAAAGGACAGGAAAGACTGAAATGGAGGATGTATCATCCCCAAACTTCGGGAGGCCTGTATCTCATGGGGGTGGCCTCATCTTTGTTCCCGAGGGTTCCAAGAACCACATGGACATTTCACCGGCTCTCTGGCCCCAGGGATGAGAGGTGGAGGTCAGAACCAAAGAGTCACCCTTTTGCCCATTCTTGGTGTGGGAACAATCAGTTTCCTGCATCACTGTGAACGTGAACAGATTCTATTAAAAAATAAAAATTAAAAAAAAAACACTTTATCTTACAGGTTTTTCTCAAGTGTTTTTGACAATTCTTCCTCTCCCATAACATAGAATAGAATTTGAGCCAGAGTTGATTTCTGGTCCCTGAGTAACTGTAGAAACATAGGTTCTGAAAAGTAGGAATGTGGAACCATTTTCTAATCTGGTGGTTAGGGACAGAGTTTATCTAAAAAGCAACAAGGAATCCCCTAAGTCTCTCCAGACAGGCTCCTCAACCACTGCGTGGAAGGCTGCCCTGGTCCCCTGCTGGCTGTGTGATCACAGAAAGGTAACTAGGCCTCTCTAGCCTCAGTTTTTCATCTGTGAAGTGGGATCATAACACCGTTGACCTTGGAGTATTGTTTTCAGGGTGAAATTTCTTAGCACATGGTAAAATCTCAATTTGAACTGGTCATTGTTGTTGTCCTCATGCTATTACCATTCAGCAGTTAGTCCTAGATAGATATGGTGGTTATCCCTGTGTATATTTTCTGATACCACATACACAAAAACCAGCATTCCAGCCAGGCGTGGTAGGATATGCCTGTAAGTCCCAGTTCCTCGGGAGACTGAGGCAGGAGGATTGCTGGAGCCCAGGAGTTAGAAGCCAGCCTGGGAAATGCAGCAAGATCCTGTCTCAAATAAACCAGCAAAACCTCCCCTAAGGTTTCCTTTCAGGGGCTGGGGTTGTGGCTCAGCAGTAGAGTGCTCATCTAGCACGTGCGAGGCACTGGGTTCCATCTTTAGCACCACATAAAAATAAGTAAATAAATAAAAGGTATCTTTTAAAAGGTAGAAAATTAAAAAAAGAAAAAAGAAAATATTTCCTTTCACAGTGCAATGGATGAAGTACCCACCTTTGGGCTGGGGTTGTGGCTCCGGGGTAGAGCGCTTGCTTAACATGCGTGAGGCCCCGGGTTCGATCCTCAGCGCCACGTGTAAATAAATAAATAAAATGAAGGTCTTGTGTCCAACTACAACTAAAAAATGTTTAAAAAAAGAAACACCCACGTTTGGTAGCCACAGAAACGATCCTGGGGGTGAGACTCTAGCATGGGGCTGACAAGACAGTGTTCCTAGATCATGCAGCATCAGCCCGTCACAGCCACCCCACCACCAGGCTGGGCCCACAGAGTGGTGGGGGTCACTAGAGGGACAGCAGTCGGGAGGAGAAGGCCAGAACCGGCTTCTGTACAGTTTTGTGGCCAAAAACTGGGACTGGGCCGTGAGGCGGGTTACGGGGTTATCTGTGTGGGAGAAAATGCTGTACCATACCAGGGAAGGTGGCCTGGCTTCTGGAGCTGAGACCTTCCTGGGGCAGAACAGTAGGCCTGTGGCCACTTAATGGGACTCGCATTGTGAGCCCCCCTCACTGGGTAAGTTCTCATTCTTTTCTTTTATTTTTAAAAATTCTGCAGTGCTAGGGATGGAGACCAGAGCCTCGGGCACACTGGGCAAATGCTCTACCACTGAGCCACACCCAGCCCATCTTGGCCCTCCCGGATGAGATTCTGTACTTTGCTGGAATGTGCTGATGAACAGTGACCTCTAGGGCAGAGGTCAGGCCCTCCCAGTGACGCCCACCAACTTTCCTCTCTTGCATCTTTTTTTTTTTTTTAATTTATTTTTATTTTTCAGTTTTCGGCGGACACAACATCTTTGTTGGTATGTGGTGCTGAGGATCGAACCCGGGCCGCACACATGCCAGGTAAGCGCGCTACCGCTTGAGCCACATCCCCAGCCCCTCTCTTGCATCTTCTTGGAATGCCCCATGTTCATATTTCCCCTGTTCCATTCTCCCCCTTTCTACTGTTGATGATTCTTTGTTTCTGTTCCCCAGAGAAGAAACTCCCCCGTTTGCCAACCTGCATGATTCACCCTTCACACCCAGCCACATTAAAGGCACCCGGCCATTGCTCGTTACCTAAGTAAATATTTATGTGCTTGGCATATGTAGCAAGCGAGTGTCCTGTGTCTGGGTCGCTCTTGTCCGTCGTCATTGCAAGCAGAGCCTTGCTGAGGGTTCTTTAAGTGCAAAGCAAGAGGGTTTTAAAAATACTGATTGTGGCCAGATTTGTCCTGATCCTTTAATTGTTACAACAAGGCATCTTCAAAACACACAATCAAAACCCCACCCAGGAAAGAAAAATTCGGAGGATGGTGGGTTGCCTGGCCTGGGCCTCTTACCTGGCAGGGCCTTTGCTGTCAGCTCCTAGACACCTTTGTCCCTATAACGTATGGCAAGCCCACGTGGACATTTCCATTAAAGAAGGTGAGTAAGTAACTCCTGGCCACCTGCCACTGGTGGGGATGGTGGGGGGCCCTGAGGCGAGCCCTCCCCAGGAGTAGACTCCAGGGGCAGGCTGTTGCCTGGGCGGTAAGATCTGAAGGTACCAGGAGGCTCCCGGGAGCTTTCCCACCTCCCTCTGGGGCTCTGAAATACCTCCACCACCAGATGCCTGGTGCCTGAGATTCCACCACTGGATACAGTAGTTTTCTGTTTCCAGAAATTCCTGCTTAAAACACACCACAGACAGCAGCCCAAGCATAAAATAGGCAGGTGGGGATACAGGTATGTTACCAGGCTCTGAGAAACGGAAAGGGAAAATTAAAAGGAAAGGTAGCTGTAGGGGCATAGGAGGGATGCTCAGCATTCTGCACAGGGAGGTTACCAGCCGGGCCTTCCCTGGGCTAGTTGCCTCTTGCCCAGCACTCTCCTGATCCGTCTCCCCCCATCCACCCAGGTCTGGGGCCTGTAAGCGAGTACCTTCAGTACACCTCTAAGCCTATAAAAACTGAGAGTAGTTATCTGTTCAAAAATCCCCTTAGAATCAAAGATGTTTAAGATTCGTATTTAAAATTCAAAAGGCAGATTACTGGATCTAATTTCCATCTTTTTGCTGGTCATCATCTTTTCACGTCTCATTTTATTTTGGTCAGTGCATGAAGTCTTAGGAAAGGAGAAATGTTGGAGACTAATTCATATTGTAGCTGACTGTTATTTTCCTTTTTTAAAAAAAAACATTTTTTATTTAATTTTTAAAATATTTATTCTTAAGTTTTATTGGACACAATATCTTTATTTTACATTTATGTGGTGCTGAGAATTGAACCCAGTGCCTCATGCATGCTAGGCAAGTGCTCTACCACTTGACTTTTGAAATTGAGTGTATATGAAGTCAAATTCATTGTCTTCCACTCAAAGTTCCATCTTTCTTGATTTTTCCTTTAACTGACTTGTAGATTCACTTAATCTTGGGGATTATTGAACCTCCATGTTCTTTACAGAACAGAGAGGAGCCAGGTGCAGTGGTACATGCCTATAGTCCCAGGCTGGCTCAGTGGAAAAGTGCTCCTGGGTTCAGTTCCCAGTGTCAGCCCCCTGACTGTTATTTTTATTCGTTGGCTTTTTGAGACAGTCTTGTTTGTTGTCCAGATGAGCATTGAACTCCTGGGGTTAAGAGACCCTCCTGCCTCAGCTTCCTGAGTAGCTGAGACTATAGGCACACCTCACTGCCTCAGGTAATCGACATATTTTAAAAACAAGGATTAATGAAGCCTGCTGACACTGGTTATATATTAGAATCTGGATTTTACCTAACTAGACTGAAAAATATCCAAGAGTAAGGGAAGGGAAGGTGTTGGGCTAAATCCTTTAAACTTAACATTCTGAATACTTTACCAATTATAACTGTTACACGATACGTGCTCACTTATCCCTCACCTGTTATATAACCATTTTTTCTCCAACTGGACAAGCGCTCCACATAGAAACCGTTTAGCCACGTTTCAGTAGTTTATAAATGTGCTTGATGATAATTACAAGTCAGGAGACAGACTGTTACTTACCTTGAGACATTTGGATTACCTGTGGATTTCCCTTAGTATCCTTATTAAGTGCCATTTAGCAAAAGTGGACTTTCCAGCGCAATGGCAGAACCCGGAACCTAGTCTCTGCTCAGGTTGAGCACACGGCACCTGGTCCTTGCCCGGCCAAGGGGAGGAAGAGCAGGCTGCTGGAAACCACACAGCTCTCCCCACTCCCATCTCAAAGCCCTGCAGTCCAGGGAACAGAGCTGGAAGGATTCCTGGGATCCAGGGGAGAGGCTTCTGTCCATCTCAGCAAGCCCACTCCCTGGGTGCTGGACTGTTGGGAGCCCACAGCTGAAACTCATATGGGGTTGAGGATCAGCAGGACATGTGGGGGCTTAAAAGTTGCAGACTCCAGAGCAGGTGCCATGGTGCGTGCCTGTAATCCCTGCTATTTGGGAGGCTGAAGCAGGAGGGTGTTGAATTCAAGGCCACCCTGAGTGAGACCCTGTCTCCAAATAAAAGCTAGAAAGGGCTTGGGGTGTATCTCAGGGGTATGGTGCTTGCCTATTATGTATGTACAAAGCCCTGGATTCCATCCCCAGTACAAAAAAAAAAAAAAAAAAAAAGCTCCAGGCTCTCCAGGGGCACTAGAAGGGCTAGAAGGGCCAGAGTTACAGCCTGGGAAACCCTATTTTTAAAAAGCCAGCAATTCAGCCCCTCAGAGCCCTAGGAAGTCCCTTCCCCAGGAGCTTCTGTGCCACCTGGGTTCTCAGACCTCACCAGGAGCCACCCCTGACAACGGGCTCCTTGAGGCTCTGTTTCCCCTCCTTCTGGGGCAGCCTTTCCCTCGTCTTGGTAGCTGCCTGTCCTGAATGCTAACAGACTCTGGAGAAGGAGGTCCCCAGGCTCTGAAAAGCCGGCCCCCTGGCTAAATTGCTGGCCGCCCTCCCTCCGGCTCCAGCCCTGTCAACAACAGGAACAGCTCACCCCTCCCCTTTTCTGCCGTCTGCTGGAAAACACATCACTTGACCTCCCCGGTGCCCTCCCGTCCCTCCTTCCCTTTTCTTAAACTTGTAGGTATTATCTGCACACGTTGCCTGGCTTCTGCACCAGCTCTTCCTGCCTGGACCCCTCGCTGTCTGCCTTTCATATTTATCAGCTCCACTTCGCTGAAACTGCATCTCCTGTCACCCTGACCCCTAACCTCTCTTCCATTTCCCTATTTCTTGCTGTCAACACTTGAATGCCCCCCCTTGACTCTCGAAATTGAGTGTATATATGAAGTCAGATTCATTGTCTTCCACTCAAGGTTCCATCTTTCTTGATTTTTTTCCTTTAACTCACTTGTAGATTCACTTAATCTTGGGGATTATTGAACCCCCCATGTTCTTTACAGAATGGAGAGGAGCCAGGGATGTAGTCCCAGGCTGAGGCAGAAGGATCCCAAGTTCAAGGCCAGTCTCAGCAACTTAGTGAGACCCTGTCTCAAAAAAAAAAAAAAATTAAAAGGGCTGGGGATGTGGCTCAGTGGAAAAGTCTCCTGGGTTCAGTTCCCAGTGCCAAAAAAGAAAAAAAAAAAAAAACACAAAAGAAGGAAAGTGATCTGCCCAGCATAAACCAAGCTTCTCAGGAAGAGAGTGGGGAGGAGAATGGGGGTCAGGGCTTGGAACCTGGAGCAGACAGGGGCCTCTGTTGCTCTGTTTTCAATTGCTTCAATCCTGACTCTGCTACACACACACACACACACACACACACACACACACACACACCACGCGATAACAAAAGATCTTAGAGGCAGACACTGCCTGTGCCTTCTTAGTGTCCTGCAATATAGAATGCATTATAGGAATTTAGTCAAAGTTAAGAAGAGGGGAAAGGAGAGACGTGGGGTTCCTAGAGTCTCAAAGGAAAGGTGGCATTTCTTGCCAATCACAATTCCAAATAGTGCCTTATTTGGGTAGGGGTCAATCACTGGAGAAGTTATTAATCGGACCGCATTTATTCACACTTTTCATCTTTTTATGGGGCATGGATAAATGGTGAAATGAGAAAGACTTTCCATTCCAGTTGGTTGGGGTTTCCAGGTTTTTCCTCATTTTGGGACGGGGGTGTGAAGGGGTACCAGGGATTGAACCCAGGGGTACTCAGCCACTGGGCCACATCCCCAGCCCTATTTTATATTTTATTTAGAGTCAGGGTCTCACTGAGTTGCTAAGTACCTCACTGTTGCTGAGGCTGGCTTTGAACTCTTGATCCTCCTGACTCAGCCTGCGGAGTCGGAGTCGCTGGGATTATAGGCATGTGCCACCTCACCTGGCTTTACTGTTTACAGGTTTTTACTGTTTGTTTTGTTTTGCAGTGCTGGGGACTGAACCAGGACTTTACACATGCTATACAATTGCTATACCACTGAGCTACATCCTTAACTCTCATTTTTGCCAGTTTTTAATGATACCATTGACAGCTTCACCCTAGGTACTTGTGAAGCAGCAATTCATTAAAGGAACAATTTGAGACAGGTGCAGTGGTGCATGCTTGTAATCCCTGCTACTCAGGAAGCTGAGGCAGGAGGACCACAAGTTAGAGGACAGCCTGAGCCACTGAGACCCTAACTCAAAATAAAAAATAAAAAAGGGCTAGGGATATAACTCAGAGACAGAACACGCCTGGGTTCAATATCCAGTATAGAAAGAAAGAAAAGAAAAGGAGGAGGGAATAATTTGGGACTCTGTGTTCCCTAACAGAAAAAGAGGGAGGGATTAAAACCTAAAAAAATGTTTGAGGAGAACAACATTAGACTGGCCAAAAGGAAAAATGGAAAATCAGGTCACGTCTATTTAATAGTAATAAGACAAATCAGTTAACATGCATCAAATATGCATTTGTGTAAGAGACAGGGTATTTAGCTTCTACATTATCATACTTATTACTCCTGTTTGCACAAGGTAGGCAGCTTACTACTACTGTCTTTCAGATGAGGAAACTGAGGCATAGCAAGATAAGTGACTTGCCCAAGATCACAGAGACTGCAAGTGTGGATTTCACTTGTCGCTGACTAGGATCTGGCTAGCTCAGCAATCACACTAGGTCCCCTCCCTGGAAGGGACCAGCCTCACTTTGGGGGAGGTGGTCGGAGCAGAACCATTCAAGAGAGATGAGTAGGGCCATCATAATTTTGATGGATCTCAATTAAGATACAGTGGAAAAGCAGTTGATATATAGGTAAGCTCAATGTATATAACAGGTGTTAAGAACTGTCCGCAGGTTGCCCTCCTTCTGCTTTTGTAAAAATTCCTTCATGCTTCCAGCATCTTAACAGGAATCCGCCCCCAGCTCCCGCCCCCATGGAAATGCAGAACCAGATTATAACTCATGCTAATGTGGTTTTCTTCTTACCGACCCTGCTGCCTTCGGCTCTCAGAATTCCCCTGAACCAGATGTCCCAAGTTGTCTCAGCTATTGTGGGTTGGCGGGAGTGATCTACAGATGGTGTCTGGATATTTAGGTCAGACTCTACCAGTTCTTTAAAGCCCTTGTTCTTAGACAAACAGTGATTTCTATGTCACATCCAGAGAACAAGCAGAAAATGAACACTGGATAACAAGAGTGATAGAGGTCAAGTGGCTGTGAAATAGCTGTTGGGATGAAAGGTTATTAGCTTTGCTTCTTGATCTTGTTCTGGGCTTTGACGGCTCATCAGGCTGGTTCCCCCAAGAAAATTTCCATGCATCCTAAATAAGCCCTTTGAAAGGGGCTAGAGAAGCAGCCTGAGATGGAAAGGAGGACCTCTGATCAAAAGGGTGCTGCAGTCTGACCACAGTGCTGCCAAAAGTGCCTTGTCCTAGTCTTGCAGATGTCGACAGGAAGCAGCTGATCTCAGGACACACTATCTGAGGGCCCAAGAAAAACCACCAAGGTTTAAGGATATGGAGGGGCCTTTGTTTCCTTTCTAGACTCTCTGGCTTGAATGGGACCCTGAGTGTGCCTGGCAGCCTGTGAGGACATTATGCGGGGGTGGGGTGTGTGTGTGTCTGCCACCAAAGCAGGAATCACAAAAAAATTTTTCATAAAGCCAAATATCTTCCATCCTGCTCCCCTTCCCTTCCCTCCACTCACACCAACTTGGGTTATGTTCAATTTGGGGGAGAAGGCGAGAGACCCCACCCAGCAGTCACAGACAAAACATGGGTGAGGTCTGTCCACATTCCCACCAGCCTGGCCTGCAGAATGGGATGCAGATTCCCCAGCAGTCTGTGATTCAGGCAGTGGGGCCCTCACCACTTCCCTCGGGCATGTGGCCCGTGGATGTGCTGTCTGATCATTCACATGTCTGCCCAACAACTCAGCCACATGCTCCTTTCCTGGGGGCACAGATCTTCCCTAAAGGGCCAGTTTTGACCCATCTTGAACAGAGAGGATGTCAGGTGGAGGACTTACCAGACTTTCAGTGAAGGTTGCCATCATCTGTCACCTGCTCTTATCCTGGGTTGTCAGTTGGGGCCAAAGTCGCCCTGTGTGCTCATTCTAAGGCTTCAAATTAGAGGTTTGCTTCCCCACACCCCATTTCTCTAGATTCTAAACTTCCCAGGGGTGGGAACGGGTCTCAGTTATCTTGGTGAGGTGAATTCCCAAATTCTCCCAAGTTGCTTCTGGAATGATCAGGTTCTCCTGGACTAGGCCTTCCCTTGACCTCCCACAAAGACCCTAACTCCAGAACTGATGCTTTATGCTGAGGAAGACAGGAACTGAACCTTTTTATAATTTGACAAGGTGTACTCAAAGCTTTTATGCCAGTTCTCCTCCTTGTCCCATCTTTCCCCAAGATAAAGCCTTGAACTAGCTTCCTTTCATGAAGGCAGACCCCCATGACAGTTATAAGCCACTCATTTAGAGTTGCTGGACCTGGTCTCATAAACCCTATTCATTCCAATGTGAGAAAAGTCACAGTGCACTTCCAGGCCATGGCTGCACAATTCCAAGACTAATTAGTGGAGCATTCTCTAGAACAACCCTTAGGCTCCTTATTGTAAAATCCCTAGGACAATTGCTCCTCATTGCCTAACCCATATGCTGGGTTCCTGGTCCCATCCACTCCCTGACACTCTCTGCCGCCCTTCCCCCCAAAAGGGGAAAGGCTGTCATCTTGTTTGGTTACTAATTAAGAAAAGGCAAACTCTTTGATTATTACTATTGCCACCCCCTACCCCTGTACTGCATTCAAAGGCAGTTTCTTTAGCAGGGAGACCTCCTACTCACTCAGGGAGGAGACTGGTGTTTTCAGCATGAAAAAGAAAAGGGATTGGAAAGCTGGCCTCAAATCATGCCGGCTGCAGGTGAGCTCCTGCGTCCCTGGGACATCTGCTAATTCTTTTCACCTCCTGGAGCACCCTTTTGGGCAGCTCACCAGGTGTGCTGGTTAACAAGACTTGGAGACCTCAATAAAAGCATTTAAACTTTGGTCTGAGCTGAGACCAAACAAATTCAAAGTAACCTTTGCAGGCTACTAACCCCTAACTTCTAGGGTTGGTCGTCGCACTTTTATGTGCCTCAGTTTTCCCATAGAGTCAGGAGAGTAATTCAGCCCCAGGTCCATGACAGAAGCATTTCCCATTTGAGGCTTCTCTGCATCAGGCTTGCAAGGCTCAGAGACCTGCCCGTGCCGGTGCTGGAGGAAAAGGGACCAGGACTGAGAGGGGAGTGACCTGTGTTTACAGAGCGGAAATAATAGCTGCTGAATCACTCTGCATCTTTGAGGATTCAAAGAAGGTTAAATTGAGTGACCGTGTTCGACGTAAATATGAGATATTGATGTACACTCTCCTGTTCTCAGAGATTCCAGCTCCGTGGCCCGAGAGGTAGGTGTCCCTGGCAGGCGCGCAGGGCACAGGCTCCGGGGCGCCCCGCGAGGGCTAGACCCGGGCAGGTCCCCCGGGTCCTTTCGGAGGAGGGGACGAGTTCCGGTAGGAGGCGGCTGCGGGCGTGTGGGGCCAGTAGAAGGGGCGGGGTGGCTGGCCTGCGGGCAGGGGGCTCTCCTCGTGCACCCCCGCGTCAAAGTCCCGGGCCGCTCTGTCGAATGCGTGCGGGTGGCGGGAGGCAGGTGCGGAGGTCACGGTCCCAGCCACGGGGAGGAGGAGCCCTCAGGAGGGGTGTCGCGGGCTCGGCCGGTGGGAAGGAGCGAGCTGGGGGCCGGCGCGGCTGCCGGGGGGCGGGGAGGCGGCGCAGGAGGCGGGGCGGAGGCGGCGGAGCCCCGGGATCCACTCGCCCGGAGCCGGCCCCTGCACTCTGAGCTGCGGCCGCCGCCTGCCAGCAGCCAACTTGGGGCCGAAACTTCCTCGGGTCCCGCGCTCGGAGAAGAGCGCGCCATCCAGCGACGGACGACCCACCGCGGCGGCCCGCGCCGGGCGCCCCGGGCCCAGGACCTCCCCTGGACTCGGCCCCAGCTCCGCAACCGCGATTTCTCCCGCCCGCCCAGCTCGGGGGTCCAGAGCCCAGCAGGGAGCCTTCCCAGTGGCCGGGGCGAGCGCGGACTCCGAGGGCTGGAAGTGTCCGGCTCGGGCCCAGCAGCGTCTGCTTCAGCACCTAGGGGGCCGGGCAGACGCTCTGTGGGACCCCCCAAACAGGGCGCACTCGCCCGCGCCGCCAGCCCCTCACCCCGGCCGCGGATGAAGAGTCCGGTGCGGCTGCCCGGGCGGCCCGCGCGCTGAGAGGAGCGGGCAGTGTCTGCCCCGGACCCCACCGGCGGGGCAGGGCTCCGGGCCGCCCCCGGCCCCCGCGGGCCGCGCCTCCACGCACCGCGGCGCCCGGCCGATCCAGCGGTGCCGGGCGCTGCGAGAGCCCGGCCGTGTCGCGCCGAGAGCCGGAGCCCGCGGGCCTGACAAGCGGCGGGACATGCAGGTAAGCGCCCGCTGCCAGCTGTGGGAACCCGGAGCTGCGCGGCCGTCCCCTGGCTCGTCGTCCGAGAGACGCCCGGTCACTTCCCGGGCCCCCAGAACTTAATGGGGCTGCCTCCGGCTTCTGGATCCTAGGCGCTCCGCGGGCGCTCACGGACCGGGAGCGGGCCCTGCTCTGGCTCACCAGACTCTGCTGGCTCGGCTTGGTCAGGTGGCGGGAAGGGAGAAGGAAGGCGAAGGAAATCACCCGGCCCCGCTGCGAACAAAGCTGGGGCTGCCTGCCTCTCGGCCGTGCTGCTGCTGCCTCCAGCGAGCGCGCGGCGCCCGGCGAGGAGGGCGCGCTCCCGGCGCAGGCAGGTAGGGCGCGGGCTTCCTCGCCCTCCCGCGGCGGCTCTGGCGCTCGCGACTTTCGGGTCGCCGAGAGGCGGACAACCCAGACGGTGGCCCGAACAGCGGCCACCTCTGAGCTCTGGGACAGAGCCTGGGCGCTACCCGCGACTGTCGGGGAGGTGTGAGCTGCTAGAGCTTCTCGAACTCTTCCCAGGATTGGCCCGGCCCAGCTGGAACCCTCCACTGGAGTGTGTCCCGGCCTGGAGCGGACTTGGGCGGGACTGCATAGGGATTACCTTAAATCTGGCGAGAGGTCCCTGAATTCTTGCCTCACTCCAGAGCTGATGGAGCCCTGAGAGGTGCTGGTGCTTTCTTTCTGCTTTCCTTGATTGCTTCTCTGTGTCTGGGAGAGATGGGAAGCCACCTCTCTCTCCATGCACTCTGAGGAACCTTGTTGAATATTTGGCCAAGTGCTCTGGTGAGAGACGAGTTTCCTGGATATTTGCACCTTACACATCATTGTAAGACAATTCATTTTGCTTGAAGGATGTTTGGTTTTGTTTTACAGAGAGAGAAACTGAGGTGGCTGAAGCCCTGAAATGGTTGTTCAGCTGAGTTGAGTGGGGAGGGGGCAGTTTGCCTTCCACTTTACAGGTGGTCCTTCTTCACTGTTTTTGTCACCTGGTCACATTAGCAACAGCTTTCAGTGATGGTCACTCTGAGCAGAGTTACAGCCTACCTGGAGGAAAAAGGCTCCAGATCATGTTACCAATCCCCTGAACTTCTCCAATGGCCTAGGAATGTGCTTACTTGCCAGAGCTGTGATGGGACATCTGTGCCCATGCCATCAGTGTAGGAACAGAAGACTGTCAGCAGGGCAGGGTCACATTCCTGTACTATCACCAGAACTGATACAGGCCCATGGTGCAAGTCCAGGGTGCCCCCTTCTGTGGTTGACCCCTAAGGCAGCCTAAGTCCCTGAGAGTATCAGGCACACCTCTGAAAGCTTGAGGACACTTTCCTGCATCCAGCCTCCTGTGGTGGAATGCACATGTAATTTACTTATTGAAGGCAAGATCTCAAGCATAGAGGAGTGGATGCCAGGCCCAGAGCCTGCACCTGCACGTCTGTCCAGACCCACACACAAGTCCTGGCAAAAACATACCGACCTATTAGAGGTGGAAAGCTGAGTGGTGGTTTTCCTCCATTTCAAAATAAGGTCTGTTCTCTCTTTGATACAGATGATTTGTAGTTATAAATAGCAAGGAGGAGGAGATGCACAAGGCAATGCTGAAAAGAGACCTCTTTGGGGCCATTGTGAGCAGTGGTGCAGTGCTGGGGTCTTCCTGGTGATGTCAAATGTGGGAGTCTGAGGCAAGAAGCACAGCTATAGACAGCATCTCTACTAACAGGTGCAGATGGTGCTGACACCAGGGCAGGGGGTGAAGAGAGTAGGGGCCTAAAGCCACAACGTCAGGGTAAGTCTCCAAGGGTAGCTGCAAGAAACACGCCCTTCTTTTCCTTTCTCTTCTTAAAGACAATCAGGCAGAAGCCATATGTCACACTGTGGGGTGTACCTGCCAGGGGAGCCAGAGCCAGTCTTTAAGGAGCTTGCTGGCCCCTTTCCACCCATGGATTCCTACTTTCCCAGGTTCTGATGTTCTGCATTTGAGTAAGGGTGTACAGTGTGTATGTTTGCCCAGAGCGTCTGAAACCAGTTCCCTCCTTAGTACATTTGGTGGTTGTAATATCTCCCAAGGTTTCTTTCTTAGCCCTTTCCTAAATTTTTTTCTATCCAAAAAGTTTAAAGAGTGTTGCTCAGTGGTGTAGTATGTATTTAGCATGGACGAGGCCCTGGGTTCCATCCCTAGCAATAATGATGATGATGATGATGATGATAATAATAATGTATTCCACAAATTGCTGTGAAAAGAACAAAAATCTAGGATTGTTCTTTACCTATGTATTTCATCCTCCTCGTAATCTAGTGGTAACTGGAAATATTTTGTTTGTTCTTTTGTGTTGTGGGGATGGGATCCAGGGCCTCACGCATGTGCATGTGAACAAACATGCCAACCATACCTCTTTCCTTGAGCTCCTGTGCCTGACATCACCAGTGCCGCATCACTGCTCATGGTGGCTCCAAAGAGGTCTCCTTCAGCATTGCCCTGTGCACCTCCTCCCCCTTGCTATTTATAACCACAACTCATCTATATCAAAGAGAGAATAGACACTGTTTTGAAATGGAGGAAAACACCACTCAGCCGCAGCTCAAATGATTTTTTTTAACTATTTTTAGCTGTAGATGGACACAATACCTTTATTTAATTTATTTTTATTTGGTGCTGTGAGGATCGAACCCAGTGCCTCACATGTCTTAGGCAAGCACTGTACCACCAAGTTACAATCCCAGCCCCTCAAATGATTTTTTTAAGACTTTTTGGTTTGTTTTTCTTCAAGAAAGGCAGAGGACCAGGGTGATATGTTCTGATTTTTACCTCTAAGACAGTTGTACTGGTTTCTGGATTGCCACAGCCTGGCACCTGTAGCATAGGGGCCCATTTTGCATGAAGTGATAGCCCTCGTCTTCCCTGAAATAGAACCCAGCAAGTCCGTGAAAGCCTTCCCTGTCTCTGCGATTCTGATTTGATTCTCCCTGGCTCCTTTTCAAGCTGTCATTTAACTCCTCAATCTTCTAAATATGCCCTCGGAGTCCACATTTGTTCCAGCCCCACACCTGAATGGAATCCTCTGAGTGTTTGTTATAGTGGTAGTTGGAGGTGGTTTTTATTACTCCTTCAGATCTCTCAAGACTCAGAACAGCAGTAGATATAAAAATCCTGAGTGGCAGGAGCTTATGTGAGCTCCATGTAAGGGCATCTTGGGCTGCTTTCTATCAGACTTCTTTAAACGGTATCTGTGTCCAGAAACATCCAGCAGAGGGTAAGTCATAGATACCATGGTAAAAACAAAAAGGCCGGAGTGTTTTTAATCTGAGCAACCTGTTAAAGTAACAACAACCCCCTATTGGTCCCTAAGGTGTCGTCTGTGCTTCCCACACAGCCTGTTGGTGAGACCCGGAAAATGGACTTATTTGTTTCAGTTCTGAATTTTTCCCTTCAATGAGAAATGCCCCTAGCACCACAGAGCAGGTGATGGCTCTGTTCCTACCAGGCCCCCTCCACTCCTGGGCGGCTCTGTTTACCTGGCTAAATTTAATCCTCTGCCCGCTCTGTCTCTGCTGGACCCACTGGCTCTGGCTCATGGTCTGGCGACTGGGCTGGCTGCTGCGGCAGTGTTTCCTGACTTCTTCGCCCCTGTGGTTGCAGTTGGGTCTTTTTGTACTGCATGAATCTTCTTTCAGACTTTCTAAAGTTGGTGTCTCTCCTCCCTGCTTCTCCACCCATGTGGCTTTTTTTCCCAACTCTTTCCCCATGGGTAATTTGGAACCTGGTTCAGGACTAGGGGCAAACTGTTCCCTGTGCCTTCCAGTTACCATGCATGGAGTTTTCAGGAAAGCTAGACTCAGGCTGCCACTGAAGGTCCTCAGTGTCCAGCCTGCTGCCAGACTCTGGGGTCCTTTCTGAGTCACCGAGGTGCTCATGGCAGAAGTACCACCCTTAAAGCGACAGGGCTGTTTTCTCAGAATATTTTTTTGCCCCCCCAAAACCTCCATACCTACAAAGAACTCAACCTGCCCCTAGGTACTGATCCTTGCATTACTGCCTTTTGAGGTTTTTGTTTTTATTTTTCTTTTAGAGGTGAGGTGCACATGTTAGGTATTTTCTCTGCTATCTTTTCTATGAAGTGAGAACATTGGATTAGATTGTCTTAGAGGCCTCTTCCACTTGTAACTTTCTGTCACTTTGCCCAGCTTTAAGCCCTTTCAGATTTTGGAAATCTCTGCTGAGGCCCAGGTCTCAGTTGGGGCTGCAGGCCCTTGGAAGACCGGAGGTGTGTTCCCACCCTGGGGAGGTGGGGGGCGGGCGGGACTGTTTCACAAAGCTGGGCTTGTGGTCGCACTGGAGGCTCAAGTTGGGCTCCTAGCTGTGGGCTGTGGCGTGGCAGGGGCCTCTGTGGTTAGCCAGCATCCCGAGGATTAGGATGAGGCTCTGTCTCCAGCTTCGGGTGACTTGGGGGCTGGTGCTACATTCCTGGGGTGAGGCACCAGGAGTCCATTTTTAAATGGTTTACAGTCCTCCCTCCTCTGAAGTTTCCTTGAGCTCAAGAAATGCAGACTCCGAAATGGTTACTCTTGTCTGGGTAATTTATAAAGGGTCAGAAGTGGACTTAGCAAGGCCTGTGAAATGATAGCTGGGCTTGGGTTAGAAAAGGCAGTGGCTTAGAAAGTTCTGGGTTTACAAACTGTAGTTCCCAAGGGTCACTTTTGAGTTATTTGCAAATGTTCAGTTGTTAGATTTGCCTCGAGTCCTGCTGGGGGAGAGAAAAATATAAGAACAAAAATATAGCATAATGAAACATAGAAAGTAACAACGCTCTTCTGATAGGAGCTGGTGGTAGTTGGGTTTGCTTCTGAGCCTCACGCTGCCCTTTCCACTTTGACAGGGAAAGCCCCGGATTAAAAGCAAGAAGCCACATAGCAGCCCTAAGCTTCTGGGCTCTGTGACTGTGTTGTGCGGCCCTGGGGTTATGCCCTGGGCCTGAGCCAGTGGACAGAGTGTGGGAAAGAGGCTGGTACACCCCCACCCACTTCTCTTACCCCCTGTGTTGTGGAAAGTCGGAGCACAGTTGAGTCCCTGTCATAGATTGACCTTGAAGATTACATACTTCACCTATATTTGTTGAGAAGTTTCTCCTGAGAAAAGTTGAGTCATGAATAACTAAATACTTCACAGAAATTGTGTTGGGGGTGGGGCTGGGGTTGTGGCTCAGTGGTAGAGCGCTCGCCTGGCATGCACAAGGCACTGGGTTCCATCCTCAGCACCACATAAATGTAAAATAAAGATATTGTGTCCACCTAAAACTTAAAAATAAATTAAAAAGAAAGAAAGAAATTGTGTTTGGGGTTTGAGGCCTACAGTCAAGGCAATTAAACCCTTAGCAACATTTGGCACGTAAGTTTAGAAGTTCACAGGCAAGAGCCCAAGGGGCACGGAGGTGTCTGGACCTTATCACCTGGGGAACCTTAAACATGGCTGAGTTCCTCTGTGTATGAGTTTTGATCATTTGTAAATTGGAAATAGTACTTTAGACCTGTCCCCAGCAGTTGCTGAGAGGTGTTACTGTGAGTAGTGGATGGAAAGCCCCAAGGCCGTGCCTGGAGCTCCTCAAGGCTCTATCAGGGTTGCACTGATGAGAGTCTGAAGGTCAGACAGCTAGAGCTCTTGGGCAGCCTGCCCCGGACTTGTCCTGTGCCAAAGGCGGAGGGCGCTGGCACTGAAGATGTGGCTCAGAGGTAGAGCCCTTGCCCAGCATGTGTGAGGCCCTGGTTTCCATCCCTAGCACCTGAAATAAAGAAGGTGGCTGTTTTGTGTGGGTCATTTGCAGCACACCCCCTGCCTATGTCTAAGGAAACAATTCTCATGAATGTCCGCTGGGTGCCAATCAGGCACAGAAGTTGTTTTGATCAGCATATAGAGGGGAATAGAGGATTAGGGAATGACAGGGACAGGACACATGTCCAGAGTTGGCTGACATGAAAGAAGGAAAAGTGATGTTCTCCATAGGAGCCTTGGATTCTGATGTGTCCTAACTGGCTGATACTTGACCAGATCCCTACCTCAGGAAGAAGGGATCTGGGGACCACATCTTAGACACAGTTTCATTTTTAATTGAGCAAGTGCTGATATATTCCCTGTGTTTGCAAATTGCTCAAAATCTTAGTGTGTGTGTGTGTGTGTGTGTGTGTGTGTGTGTGTGTGTGTCAGGGGGGGGGTTACTAGGAATTGAACCCAGGGGTGCTCTACCACTGAGCCATATCCTCAACCCTTTTGATTTATTTTAAGATAGGGTTTTGCTAAGTTGCCCAGGCTGGCCTGGAACTTGTAAACCTCCTGCCTCAGCCTCCCTAATACTGGAATTTCAGGCGTCAACCTCTGTGCTGCCACTATGCCCAGCTACTCAAGAGTCTTAAAAGGTCAAGCCAGGTGCAGTGGCACACATTTGCAATCCCAGCAACAGGGGAGGCTAAGGCAGGAGGATAGCTTGAGCCCAGATCTTCAGGGCCAGTTTTGGGCAGCAGAGTGTCTCAATAAAACAAAACAAACAAACAACAACAAAAACTTGTCAAATTTGGGGTCTTTCTTAAAAAGGTAGCCTCTGTGAAGTCTCATCTGAAGTCAGATTTAACAGGCAAGATCAGATTTGAGAGCCTTCTGTTTCCCCTCATGCCAGTCTATATTCCACTGTGAGTCAGGGTAGTATCCTGTGGAAAGCAAGGGGATTCAGGAGCCAGGCAGGTAACTGAGAAGAGTGAGGGAAAGGGGAGGGATTAAAAGGCAACTGGGAGGGCCAGGCCTGCTCAGTGGTAGAGCACTTGCATCCCACACCACACACACACACACACACACACACACACACACACACACACACACACACTTTGGGAGAAGGAGGAAGCCCTGTGGCCAACCTGGGAGGGCGTTGTACCTAAAAGCTTTTGAATTCATGTATTGAAAACTCACTGAGTTGCCCTACCAACCCCCTTCCCCCAGATTGAACTCTGTCGGGAACCTAAGAGTAGTGAGCTGATGCAGTTGGCTAGCAGGGGACTTCCAGCTGACAAGCCAGACCCACTGGCCCTTCGAATCCAGGCCCTTTTCCATTGCGGAGCTGATGGCCACACCCAAGGGGCTGGACCAAGTCTTTCAACTTCTCAGGGTCCAGGGGTCACATTCTCAGTGCTGCTCCTACCCTAAAGTCCCAACTTCTGTAACAGGGTGGCCTCTCTATAGAGGTGTCAAGAGCCATTATGAACGGATGTTAGCCACATCCTGGGATTCCTCTTTCTTACACACTTCGGGCATCATTCCTGACATGCACAGGGAGTTTTCACACTTCCCTGACAAGACCCTCCTTGCTGTGAAACACAGCCCAGACCTGGCACTGTAGCTGATCAAGCCCTCCCTCTGCAGCCAGCCTGCCCCCTGCCTCCCTGGCCAGCCTCAGCCCCCCGTATCACAACCCATGCCTCTTAGGGCCTTCTTATGTCATGTGCATACCTTGTATTCTTTTGGGACCCACGTACCTGCACTGCCTGGGCCTGGTCCTCTCCAGCTCCTTTCTGTCCTGGGATGGCTCCTCCTGTCTATCAGGTCTCAGCTTCTCAAAGAGGCCCTGGTGTAGGAGTTAGCCCCCCCCCCCCCAGACATTCTGTTCCTGTGTCCTCTAGAGCACTTATCACACCACCTGTAGCTCTCCTGTCTATTTATTATCACTCTTGTTAAATGCCTGCCCCCCACTGTGAATGTCCTATTGTCCACTACTTCCTCAGAGCTGAAGCAGTGTCTGAGCTTAAAAGATGCTCAATAAAGATCTGCTATTGTCGACCTTAGGGCAATGAACTTAGTAAATGTACAGCATGTTCCTTGCTAGAAACGGGCCTCTTTGCCTAATAAGTATGCCATCCTTAATGGATTTCTGCTGAGAATTGAATTAGTCATATAACAAATATTGATTCAGCTATGTCCCAGGTGCTGGGGAGATAAGACTGCTCCTGGCTGGGCATGGTAGCACATGCTTGCAATCCCAGCTTCTGGGGAGGCTGAGACACGAGAATTACAAGTTCGAGGCCAATCTTGGCAATTTAGCCAGTCCCTGTCTTAAATTTTAAAAATTTAAAAAGGGCTGAGGAGGTAGGTCAGTAGTAGAGCAATTGCCCAGCATATGTAAGGCCCTGGATTTCACCCCCAGCACTGCAAAAATAAACAAACAAACAAACTCAGGAGTTTTGGTTCAAGTAACTTCTACTACTCACAAATGGCTAACGTGCAGTCTTCCAAAACCTCTGAGTTTGTCCTTCCCCCCATATCTTGAGCCAAACTCTGTATTTCACAGCATAATTATTGCAAATTTTATGCCAATTTTTGGGGGGGGGGCAAAAAATGGAGTGACTAATAAGTAAAGCTTTATTTTTTTATTTGTTTATTATTTTTTGGTACCAGGGATTGAACTCGGGGGCACTTGATCACTGAGCCACATCCCCAGCCCTATTTTGTATTTTATTTAGAGACAGGGTCTCACCGAGTTGCTTAGCGCCTCACTTTTGCTGAGGCTGGCTTTGGACTCGTGATCCTCCTGCCTCGCCTCCCGAGAGGCATTGGGATTACAGGCGTGCACCATTGTGCAGGGCTCATGAAGCTTTTTTTTTTTTTTTAAATGTGCTGGTATTACTTAAAAACCATTTATCACTCAATTAGCGTTGGGGCAAGGCACAGAATATTCATAAATATACATTTAAAGTGAATAGTCCAAATGGAAGGGTGTCATTTCTTTGTGACAATTTAGTGAACATTTTTCTGGTCTGGAAAAGAAGAGTTAACACATTAGTTGTCATTGATTTGTGCATTGTAGTATTACACTTGAGAAAATTGATTACAGGGTTGCAAAGTATGGACTTACAAAATTTAGTCTTTTGCATCTGAAGATACTGCTCTGCTGTCATTGTTTTTTTTATGTTTTTAGAGAGAGAGAGAGAATTTTTTAATGTTTATTTTTTAGTTTTCGGCAGACACAACATCTTTGTACGTGGTGCTGAGGATCGAACCCGGGCCGCACGCATGTCAGGCGAGCGCGCTACCACTTGAGCCACATCCCTAGCCCTGTCATTGGTTTTTAACCTAACATCCGTCTCAGTGCCACTCACGGAAGATGTGTTTACAGTCGGTTCTGCAGTGTTCCAAATAAACTCCCAAGTCTGCTTTCAGAAATATACTGAAGCTCCTGCACTGAGAATTTTAGGCTCCAGTCTTGGAATGCAGGAGAAGACAAATGTGCATCCATATGCATCCATATGCCACTGGTGAATACATTGCTGCTCTGTTTTCCTTTTAAGTGGCATGATGAACAGACCTATCCCATGCAACGATTACATGGTGACAGGTTACAAACCAATTTTTGGACTGAAAAAAACAGGGTGTGAAATTACGGCATGTTTCCCTGTGTGTGTGGTCAGACTGAGAAATGGTGAGGGAAGCATGAGGCAGTTTCATGAGGGCTCCATCCCCAGTGCCCTGCATCTCAGGCTCTCAGTCACTGTTAAATGACATGAGGATGGTCATCTTGCTAGGCTGTCATTCCAGATGACTGACATTATCTCTTAAGTAAGTAAGCACATTTATTGGATACAGCACCAGGATCCAATAAAACCTTGTTGCATATAATTTGAAAAGAACTAAGAAGAAAAAGGTCTCCTCTTGCCAAAGACAGTGGCATTGTTGCCTCCTCTGCACGGCCATCTCTCGACTTCCAGGGCGCCTCCCTCTCCTAGGCTCCCCTCCCCATCACTGACTACGGATGGTTTCCTTTATGTCCTTGGACTCATCTCCTCTCTGCAAAAGGCTGATGCCTATAAATGCTGTCTGGGCTCTGACAAACTGCACATCTTCATTCTCCTGCCTGCTCCTCTCCCTTGGCCTTGGGCAGGTAGGCAGATTGCTAGGCAGGATCTTCTCTGACCTTCCTCCCTTAGACCTGCTCTTCACATGGGCTGCTCCAGCTCATCCTTCTTCTTGCTCGTTTTTGGTTTTCTAGCTGTGTGATGAATTGTGTGATTGAGCTCTTAGAACCACGCCTGAATAGTGGGGGCTGGGCGTGGAGAGAGGATGGCTAGTGGAAATAGGATACAACTGGAAGGAGGAATAACTTCTAATGTTTAACATCGCACTGTAAGAGAACTATGGTGGACAGCAATTAATCATGTATTTCAAAGTAGCTTGTAGAGAGATTTGGGGGTGTGGTACTGGGGATGGAGCCCAGGGGAGCTTTCCACTACATCCCCAGTCCTTTTTTATTTTTTAATTTTGAGACAGGTTTCACTAAGTTGCCGAGTCTGGCTTTGAACTCCCGATCCTCCTGCCTCATCCTCCCAAGCTGCTGGGATTATAGGCATGTGCCACTGTGTCCTGCTGGCACTTTTCTTAGTCTCTTCTACTTATATCTGTAGAAGCATATAGATATTCACAAGTGTATGTGTATGGGGTGTGTGTGTGTGTGTGCATGGTGGAGGGCGGGGGTTGTTGGTTTGCAGAGCTGGGGTTGTTGGTTTGCAAGCGTGGTAGGTGAGTGCCACACCCCAGCCTGATGTGTGTTTCTTTCTGTGCTGTCTCCCTGCTCCTCAAGGGCAAGGACCAGCTTACACTTCTGGCTTCTGTGCTGTCATGTGGCCTGGTATACGTCAGGTGCACAAAGTTGAAGATTAAACTTGTCCAGATGCCTGGACAGGTGTGTGGTCTATTTTCTGGTAAGTCGCTGAATCTGTGCAGAGCCAGCCCCTACGCTTTCTTTGCCTTTTTGCTTACTAGCTGTGTGATGAGCGTGATGTCCAAATCACTTTTATTTTTTATATGTACATTTTTTAGTTGTAGGTGGACACGATTCCTTTATTTTATTTTTGGGTGGTGCTGAGGATGGAACCCAGTGCCTCCCATGTGCCAGGCGAGCACTCTACCCCTGAGCCTCAGCCCCAGCACCCCCAAGTCACTTTTTGGTTCCCTAAGGTCGTTCTAAAGCCAGGCTTCTGAACCTCAGCACTGAGGATACTTGGCTCTGATCATTCTTGGTTGAGGAAGGCTGTCCTGTGCACTGGAGGATGTTGACAAACAGACCCAGCCTCCACTCACTAGATGCCCGTACCACCCTGTTCCCAGAGATGACACCCAGGGATGTCCCCAGCCTTTGTAAATGTCCCTGAGCGGCAGGGTCACAGAAGAGCCCCCCCCCCTCCGTTTGAGGTTCACTGTTCTAAACTGTCTCTAATTTTTTCCTGACAACTTTTCTTTGTTTTTCCTTCCCTCAATCCTTGGTAATTGTTTCCAGTTTTGTGTCCTATTTCTGTGCTGCTACCTGAGTGTGGGTGCTGTGGAGATGTGAATGATGGCAGCAGCTCTCCCAGCAGGGGCTTGTCCCTGTCCCACCCCACAGTGCTGTCTGTCACCCTGCTTCCAGACAAATCCTACTGCTGCCCTCCTGACCCACCAGCAGCCACCCTGCTGGTTAAAAGGGTGGCCGAGGGGAGCAAGACATTTAGTTTTATGCTCTGTAGTTTGATTAGAATATCAGCCTTGCACACTCAGTCTAGGGGTGGTTTTCAACCCTTTAGAAGTCTTTGCCCACCCTCTTGATGTCCTCTGTTCAGTAGAAATACGTGGCCTTTAGGGCCATGGACTTGGGTTTGAGTAGTAACTCAGCCATTCACAACCCTGGCCTTTCAGCTTTTCTGAGATCTCGTTTCCTTTTCCCTTCAACTGGGATAATAATGCCCCACTCACAAGAGTGGGTGCTTTTCTTTTTTGAGGTCTAAATGTGATAATTCATGTGAATTCTGGTGAAGCCCTGCACATAATATGAACTCTGTCCATGTTCAGCTCCTTTCTTCAACCCTTCTCTTTGAAAAAAAGGTGAAAGTGTTGAGAATTGTCACCAAAGATGCCTAAGCCCCGACTCAGACTTTGGTGGAGAAGTGAGCATGTTATAACTTGGTTGATTTTGATAACTGGAGAGACAAATGGGGAAATTCACTTTATGACAACTACTTTAACCAACGAAGCTCTTGAGAGCTCTACAGCTCCAGGCTCTAGAAATTTCCTGAGAAGACCTCCTAATCTGAAGCGTGGGCTCTTGGATGGCAGAAGTGATTCTCCTCTGTGCTCCTCTCCGCACTGGTGATCCCAGCACTCAGCAGAGTTGCTGCTCAGCAATACTGACAAAGTGAGCTGGAGACACCTAAGGAGTGCATGATTCCCAATTTGTGAAGGCTAGTCTTGAAATAACCCAACTTCACAATACTAAGACACACTGTTGGAGATCAGTATGCATCTTAAACTCAATATAGAATCATGATTTAATTGGGAGTGCTTTTCTTTCTTCCTTTCTCCCTTTCTCTCTCTCTCTCTCTCTCTCTCTCTCTCTCTCTCTCTCTCTCTCTCTCTCTTTCTTTTCTTGGTACTGAGGATTGAGCACAGAGCCACAGAGCCACATCCCCAGCCCCACCTCCCCCTTTTTAAATTTTTTTTTCTTTGTTATAGTCGGACACAATACCTTTATTCATTTTTAAATGTGGTGCTGAGGATCAAATCCAATGCCTCGCATGTGCTAGGTGAGCACTCTACCACTGAGCCACAACCCAGCACCCCCAGCCCCAGCCCTTTTTATTTTTTATTTTGAAATAGTCTCGCTAAGTTGCTAAGGGCCTGCTAAATTGGAGAAGCTGGCTTTACACTTGAGATCCTCCTGAACTTCTGGGATTACAGGCATGCGCCACCATGCCTGGCACGTTTCTTTCTTAGTAGTGTAAGATGATGGTGCATTTTAGAATCACTTCTTAGTAGTGTAAGATGATGGTGCATTTTAGAATCAGTATTTGGCAAAATCAGGTTACATTCTTTATCATTGTTTTCAAAGGTGACCTATTGTCATTTCCTGTCACCTACCATGGTGTTCCCATGGAAATGTGCTTCTGATTTTGCCAAATGCAATATTTAGAGTGTTGCCTTCATGTTGAACCTCTTATTGACTAAGAGCTAAAATTGAGATAGGAAATTCTAGGCAAAGACCAGATGCCCCAAGGACCCTGAACCCCAATGTGAAAGGATCCTGGCTTCCCTGCAGCCACCTGAGAATCAGAAGTTTAGGATTCCTGCCTTCTGTTAATAGGGATCTGGGGCCAATAAATGAAGTGCCAACAGTCTCCCAGTGCTTTGTAAATGGATTCATGTATCTCACCCTCTGCCTGTCCCACCTGGAGTTGTTTGAAAGTAGTTGAGAAGGACTGTAAGGTGCTGTTCTTGCCTTTAGGACAGGAGGATGTGAAGAGTGGAAATGTGACCCAAAGATTTCTTTAAATCCACTGACAAAACACAGCCTCAGGTGACTCAGGGGTGATTCATACCTGGCACTTGACTTCTTATTTGTCTATTTCTAGGACAAACAAGTTTTCTCTTTGAAAACTCTGTAGAAGCTTGTCTGGTTAGGTGAAATAGTATCCCGAAGGATCAAGAAGAAGTTACATTCTATAGCCAGAGTGCAAGCCCCCTCCCCCTTCCTTTTAATACTTCCCTGTTTCACTGTCTTGGCATCGGAAAATATGTCAGATAAAACATTGCTAACATGAATTTTTTTTGGGGGGGGTACTAGGGATTGAATTTATGGGTGCTCTACCACTGAGCCACAAATCTCAGCTCTTTAAACAAAATTATTTTAAACTTTTGAGAAAGGGTCCCAGTAAGTTGCCAATGCTGACCTTAAACTTGAGATCCTCCTGCCTTAGTCTCCCAAGTGTGCTACTGTTCCCTGGTTAATGTGGAGCGAAGAAGGTCTAATGAGAGAGAAGGTCTAATCTCTTAGATGCAGTGTTTAAGTCCTACAGTGCATCAGGTGCCAGTTCAATCCTGACTCCAAAAGTTCACTGACTGTAAGACCACTCTCTAGAGGTGACCTTGGGCAAGTCACCCAAACTCACCTGACCTCAGTTTCCCCATCTGTTAAAATCCCCCCAGGCTGGGCTGGGGCTATGGCTCAGTGGTTGGTTGAGCACTCACCTCGCATGCGTGAGGGTTCGATCCTCGGCACCACATACAAAAAATAAATAAATAAAATAAAGATAATGTGTCCATCTACAGCTAAAAAAAATATTTTTAAAAAATCCCTACAGGGTTGTTATGAAGTCTGAATGACATGAATCCTCATAAAAGTGCTTATATTAAATGAATGTAGAACCTCACACATAGAAAGCCCTCAGGAGGTGTTCACTCTAATTATGCTTCAAAATAGCCTCCAAGAGGGAAAAAAAAAAAAAAGTGCTATTGGGCAATTGCCAGGAACTAGTTCTGCTGACAAAATCAACCGCTTGGTTATGTCTGGGATGAAGGTGTAGAGTCGGTATTATTTTCATTCTTAAACATGGCATTAATAAGCTACACAGACATGTCAATTTGACGGTAATATGATATGAATAACATTGCATTATTTTGGTTGGAGTTACCAGGGATTGAACTCAGGGGCATTGGACCACTGAGCCACATCCCCAGCCGTATTTTGTGTTTTATCTAGAGACAGGGTCTCACTGAGTTGCTTAGCACCTCACTTTTGCTGAGGCTGGCTCTCCCAAACTGCTGGGATTACAGGCATGCACCATTGTGCCCAGCCTTAACATTGCTTTTTTTTTTTTTTTTAATATATTTGGTTGTCAATGAACCTTTATTTAATTTATTTATTTATATGTAGTGCTGGGAATTGAACCCAGTGCCTCACACCTGCCAAGCAAGCGCGATACCACTGAGCCACAAACCCAGCCCTAACATTGCATTTTTGATACATACGGCTTGTTATATTATGACCAATCAAGAATCCTGGTCAAACCCTTACCAGATGGCTTTTAAATATTTCTTTACAAGTGAGATTCTGGAAGGGTGCCGTTAATGGTGAGAGCAGAGGAAGAGTCTTAAGAGAAAGTTTTCCCACTGTTATGCTTTAAAGCCTGGGAAGCCTCAGACACCGTGCTATGCTGTGGTTCAGGGTAGATCATGGGCCTCTGAGAAGAAAGCCTGAACCTACTTCCACAATTGAGGGTTAGGGAGAGCCTAACAGAGTGAAGTTCCTGTGCTTCCTGCACTCTGCTCCTTCTTTACCCCCTGCAGTATGTTGCCACAGCTGAATGGTAAAAGTGCAACTTTTGGTGGGGGGTTGTTTTTAGGTGCTAGGGATTGAACCCAGGGTCCTCTGCACATGTCAGGCAAGCACGCTACCACTGAGCTCCACCCCCAGCCCACTTTTTCTTTTTAATCAAATGTATTGGTGTATAACTTACAGGTAATAAAATCCATACATTGTTTAAGTGTGCAGGTCAGCAAGTTGGGGCAAATATAAATATTCATGCAACACAGCCCTCATCAAGATATTTCTCCTTCCCTGAAAAGCTTCTTGTCCCCCTTCATCATGGGCACATAACACTACCCTGCTGATTCAGGCAACCTCTTATCTGATTGGACTGATTCTGGATTCGTTTTACCTGTGCTAGAGTTTCACATCAATAGAATTGTACCAGAACTAAGGTAGGTTTTGTTTTCTTCTTGCTTTGATGTTGAGCTTCTTTTTCTCAGCACATCTGTGATATTATTTATCTGTGTTGTCAGAAGGATCAGCAGTTTATTCCTTTTTATGGCTACAATTTGTTTATTTACTTCTAATGGACATTTGGGTTATTCTGGATTTCAGTTAATAAGACAATCTCTGAGGGCTAGGGATATAGCTCAGTTGATAGAGTGTGTCTCCCATGCACATAGGCCCTGGGTTCAATCTCCAGCAACACATATACACACGAAAAGACAATCTCTGTCTTTTAATTGTGATGTTTAGTCTATTTACACTTAATACCATCTTTTAGTTTTCTTATTTTGAAATAATTTTAGACTTGTAAAAATGCTGCAAGAACAGTGTAGAGAATTCTTGCCTTTACTTAGTTTCCTTTAATGTTAACATTTTATGTAATCATAGTACAGTCCAACTGAAAATTAACATTGTTACAGTGTTGTTATAGTCTAAAATTATAGGTCTTATTCCAATTTATTCATTTTTCCCCAACTTTTTTTTGGCGGGGATGGGGGGGTTACCAGGGATTGAACTCAGGGGCACTCAACCACCAAGCCACATCCCCAGCCCTATTTTGTATTTTATTTAGAGACAGGGTCTCACTGAGTTGCTTAGCACCTGGCCATTGCTGAGGCTGGTTTTGAACCTGCTATCCTCCTGCCTCAGCCTCCAGAGCTGCTGGGATCACAGGCGTGCGCCATGCGCCCGGCCAGTTGGTTCTTTTTTAAAATCAGCATTCCCTGTATATAATGTGTCCTCTCCGCACCTCTACTTTTAAGATTTTATACTTATTTTAGCAGTTGAGTATGATGTGCTTAGGCACGGCTCTTCTTTTGTTTGTACTTTAGAGTTTAGATCTATAAGTTAGCAGTTGTTTTTTTTTTTTAATTTGGGAAAATTTTGGTAACTATTTATTCCAATATTTTTTCTGTGCCATTCCCATCCTCTTAGCCTGATACTTTAGTTCTATTAGGCTGATGAATATCATCACTTAGATTCCTAAAGTTCAGTTCATTTTTCTAAAATATATTTTTAGTTGTAGATGGACACAATACCTTTATTTTACTTATTTTTATGTGGTGCCTCCCACATGCTAGGCAAACGCTCTACCAACTGAGCTACAACACTAGCCCAGTCATTTTTCTTTAATTAATTTTTTCTCCTGTTCTTCAAACAATTTGTCAATGTCTTAATGTTTACTGACTTTTTCCCACCATCTATAATTTGCTGTTACATTTGTTAAGTTACAGACCTATTAGTTCTTGAAGTTCCATATTATAGTTTGCATTTTTCTGCTGAGATTACCTACCTGTTCCCACACTAAGGCCATATTTTTATGAAATTCTTTGAACATATTTTCTTTTAATTGCTTAAATATAATTATTATAGCTGCCTTAAAGCTTTTGTCAGCTTAGTTCAACATCTAGGCCACATCAACTTTAATATCTTTTGACATTTTCTCAACATTTCCCTGTTTGTTGTTTATTTTGCATCTAGTGATTTTTGGTTGAACATTAGACATTATGATCACCTGTTTTGTTTTTCTTTCTTTCTTTTTTTTTTTTTTGTAGTTGTACCTGGATACAATGTTTTTATTTTTATTTATTTATCTTTAATGTGGTGCTGAGGATTGAACCCAGCCTCACACATGCAAGGCAAGCACTCTACCACTGAGCTACAGCCCCAGCTCATGATCACCTGCTTTTAAAACTCTAGATTTTGTTATCCTATTCTGAAGTGTGTTGATTTTTGTTTTGGCAGAAAGTTCAACGACTGGCTAATCACTTTGTGCCAGCATAGGCTTGATCTGACACTTAGCTAATGTGGCTCTGCAGAAAGCACAAACAGCCAGGCACAGTGATCCCAGTGACTCCACAGATCATATTAGGACTTGGTTTTAGTACTACATTTCTTTTTTATGGCCAAATAATACTCCATTGTATAGTTAGCTCACTTTTATTTATGGTTTCATCAGCTGATGGACATTAGTGTTGTTTCTGCTTTGGGGCTATTATGAACAATGTTGCCATCAACGTTTGTGTTTAAGTTTATAGGTGGAAATACATTTTCATCTCTCTTGGGAAGAAACCTAGGAATGGAATTGTTGGGTCAGGTGGTAACTCTGTGTTTAACTTTTTAAAGAAATGGCAGAGAGTTTTTTCAAATGGCTGTATCATTTGACGATCCCATCAGCAGTTGTGGGGGTTTCAGTTTCTCTGCATCCTTGTCAATACTTGTTAAAAACTGCCTTTTTAAAAATTATTATTATAGCCATCTTAGTGGGGATCACTGTGGAGTGAGCTGTGTTCTCTGCTGTGGGTGGAATAGGGACAGTGTCCCCCAAAGCTCCAGTGTTAAAGATTGGTCCCCAGACTGATACTATTCGAGGCGTGGTAGATCTTCGGGAGGAGGGGCTTTTAGGACTCGGCTCATTCCCTCTGTCTATCATCTATCTGTCTTTCTGTTTCCTGGTTGCTCAGCCATGTCCTCCTGCATGATTCGCCACCCTCAATAGAGGCTCATAGCAATTGGCTGCCTGATCATGAACTAGAACCTTTAGAATCATATGCTAAATAACCCTTTTCTCTTTATAAGTTAACTTCCTCTAGTATTTCATAGTAGTAACACAAAACTAATAAGTTCATATGTCAAAACCCTAGCTCCCATGTGATAGTATTTAGTGAGGGAACTTTTAGGAGAGAGCTAGAGTCAGTTGAGGTCATGAAGGCTGGGCCCTGCTGGGTTTGGTTATAGTTCACTGGTATCCCCACGGTTCATGTGTTGGAAACTTGGTCCTTAGTATGTTGATCTTGGGGGGGGGATCTTAAGAGGTGGAGCCTAGTGCAAGGTAATTAGGTCATTAGTATGCTGTCCTTGAAAGTGTTATAGGACCCCAGTTAGTTCCTGAGAGAGTGGATTGTTGTGAAATGGCAATATTGGCTCTTCCCCACTCTTTGACTTTCTGTCTTGCTATGTGATCTCTCCCTCTCACCATGATGCCATTCACTGTGATGTGACACATCCAAGAGGGCCTCCCAGAGGTGAAGTTCATGGGGCCAACTGATCTTGAATTTTAAGCTTATGAACTAAATAAACTTCTTTTCTTTCTACATTATCCAGCCTGGGTATTTTGTTATAGCAGTAGAAATTGAACTAATACAGGCATTCACGATGGGACTAGTGCCCTGATAAGAACAGACATCAAAAGATTCTTTCTTTCTTTCCCTCTCCCTCTCTCCCCTCCTCTCTCCCTTCCCACCTCTCTCTCCCTCTCTCTTGTGTGAGAAAACAGTGAGAAGGCAATGGTCTAAAGCCAGGAAAAGAGCCTTTCAGAAACTGATTTTGCTGACATGCTGTTATTAGACTCCTAGTCTCCAGGATCGTGAGAAAATAGTATTTTGTTATGACATCCTGAACAGGTAGGAAGTGGTATTTCATTTGGTTTTAATTTGCATTTCCCTAATGGTTAACAGGATTGGGAGTGTAGCTCAGTGGTAAAATGCATGCCTAGTATGCATGAGAACTTGGGTTGATCCCCAGCCTACAACACACACACACACACACACACACACACACACACACACACACACACACACACGGTTAATGAGAATGAGCATCTTTTCAGGTGCTTATTAGCTGTTTATATATATATATATATATATATATATATATATATATATATATATATATATCCTTTTTGGAGAAATGCCTATTTAGATTTTTCCCGTTATTTTTTAAATTGGGTTGTCTTTTTATTGTAGAGATGTAAGAATTCTGAATATATTGTTGCTTAGCAGATATATATGGTTTGCCAATCCTTTCTCCTGTTTTGTGGGTTACTGGCTGTTGGATACATTGTGCCACTGAAGATGGAAGTTGGAAACTTTAAGTAGCTAAGATAGATCTCTGAGGCAGCTTGCATTACTGACAGAGGAAGAAACCTGAACATATTTGGAAAATCTCAACAAATCATGACAAATTGGCAAAATATAAATCTTGATATTTTAGTAGTATTGAATGTTGTTTTCTGACACAAGTAGAAGATACCATAAATTGTCACTGATGTTATTGGGGTGTCCGTAGCTCAGAAGCTGGGGGACCTCCTTTGGAGACAGATGTCTTGTGCATCCTCACACCATCTGACAGGGAGCATTGCCTGAGGCAGCTCCTGGTGGGAGCTTCAGCATCTTAGGGGCATTCAGATGCCCCAGGAACTTGAGCTTATGCCTACAACGTCTTTATAGGTTTAAGGGGAATGAAAGTCCTTCAAAAATAAGAGTACATTTTTTTTGGAATGGACACATTTATCATTCTATGTGGTGACAACTCTTCTCTCCCTCTCTCAAAATACTATATTGGGTGTCTTTTTATTTTTTTCTTTGTACTGGGGATGGAACCCAGGGCCTCACCCATTCTAGGCAAGCACTGTACCACTGAGCTGCACCCCCAGTCATGAGTGTGGTCTTTTGAATAAATATGAATTGAAATTAATTTAGTTTGTATTTTATGACACCTCTTGAGATAATCGGAGCTAATCAGGGCTCACAGGATCCTCTAATGGAACACTAGTATCATGTTAAACTCTCTGGAAGGCATTTCTGGGAGTTCCGTTTCAGTGGCACGTCTGCCATTGGTGGGGTCAAGTGTCCTGTGCCAGGCTGATCCTCCCTCCACTAGTGACCTTACAGTCTATGGGAATCATTTTCCTAGAGCAGGTGATAATATGATAATGCTTCACATGTGTGTGTATGACTCATGCAGATTGCTTTGCTCTGCCATTTGCCCATCTGTGTGGTAGTAAGAATGCTTTGAGGTGCTGGGATGAAAGATGAGGTGGACAGGCCCTGACTTGAGGAGCTCTGGTTTTGAGAGCTAGCTGTGTAACCTCAGGCTAATGCTGGCCTTTTGGAACAGTGTCCTCAGGGGCTGATGTCGGCACTACCCTTCCATCTGATATTGTGGGGATCGAATGAAATGATCTATCTGAGTGAACTTGGAAAAGTACACTCATTTCGACAAAGTACTATGGGAAGTACTTTTGGGTCTGTCTGTTTTGCCATCTTTCTGCCCTCCAGAGTATATCATGCAGCACTGCAAATCAGAATTTGGTCAGGGGTGGCTTATAGGTGCCCATGTCAAAGTAGGCTAGTGAGAGACCTGGGAGGCCTGAGAAGGGATGATGGAGCTCCTCACTCTGGAGGTTTGGCAGAGATCTCCACACTGTTGGGCTCTCTGGCCCCAAGATGGTTTCTGTGCAGACCTATTTACTGAGCTTTCTGTCTTGCATGTAACTTCCACCGGATGGTTTCTGTGGTCTCAGGAGATCTATGAATCCTGTGTTCTTAACTTGCTGTCATTTCAGAGCTGCAGGGGCTTGTCAGCATTTCAGCATGGCAGATCCATTTAATCCTCGTGGAGTTTCTCCGTGGCTGTTTCCCTGGGGACGCGTTTTCTGTGAGCCTCCCCATATTAAACACACACACACAACCTCGGGTTCAGGATTTAGGAGGGTACCCGAGGTGAAGCGAATTAACCGAATTCCTGTGGAGAGCTGTTTTCCCTCCAACATACACCGCGCTTTCTTCAGAAGAGAAATAAAAGCCCTTTTTAGGACAGATAACTGGGCAATGTGGCTCACACCCATGCCATAAGCTAAGTGTAGAAGATTGAGCTTTTACTGTGTTTGGTTGTTAGAGCAGAAATGAAATCGGGCGTCCTGAAATGCAGCTGGGGCTGCTCCACAACGCGCTGCCTGTGAGTGCTTCTGCCGTCGAGGAGCGCGTGTGGTTGTGGATGTGATGGAAGCTTTGTGTTTCCACCCACCAAAGTGAATTCCCCATCACCTTCGCGGAGACCCTGAACGGTAACCGCAGGGACTCGGGTATCAGACCCTGGCACTGCGCCTTTGGCTGGCCACTCTCTGCCCTTCCCTGTGGCTGAATTTAGTGCACATGGATTAACTCTTGGGCTGTCCCGTGGACTCAGTTCCACAGTGAAGGGGTTCTGCTTGGGTGGTTGGGCACCAGGGCCTTCGGTGTGTCAGGGCTTGGATCTCAACGTTCCCCAGAAGCTCGTGTGTTCAAGACTGGGAGGTGGGGGGAAGTTTAGGGGAGCAGGCCCTAGTTGGAGGAAGTGGGGTCATTGGGAATGTGCCCTTGGAGGGAATCTTAGGACCCTTGACCCTTCCTCTCCCGCTTTTCATTTTCTAGCTGCCACTTGGTGAGTCGTGATGTTGGCCTCTCCTCAGGCCCAAAGCAACAGGGTCAAACCACTGTGGACCTCTGAAACCATGAGCTGAACTAAACCCTTTCTCCTTTAAGTTGATTTATCTCAAGTATTTTGCCACGATAGAGATCCGACTGACACAAGTGTGGTTCAAGTTGTCTCCAGAGCTGACTGTGGAACAGCAATCCAAGGAGCCTGGACAGCCAGGGTAGAAGACAGCCAGGATGAATAAGCAGTCCGTCTACATCAAGGACTTCCCCAGATGTGCTGGCTGTTGGAGGAGGGGCCACCACTTAGGTGACACTTGGGCACCTCTGTTCAGGCTGCTATCACCAATCATCCTTTCTTCTTCCCATTCCCTTTGGTAATTTCCCTTACCGTACTCTTCAACGTGACAAGCAGAGTTAGCTACTAAAAATGCTGGAGATACTCTAATGAGAGGGGTACTTTGAGTAGAGATCATGTGATTCAAGAATTATTTACTCATGGTTTTGCAGCAAGATGCTCTAACATGAGGGAGACATGGTCTTTGCCTTTAAGGAGCTTATGTGGCGCGGGAGAAATTTAAAATTACACAAAGTACTCTCATACAGGGCAGAACCATTATTGTCGTGGGGAAGTCACTGAACTTCTCTTGAGCATCAATTTTTTTCATCTCTAACAGGGGTTCTGAGAATTCACATTGCAGATTACTTAACTGTAGAACAGAAAAAAAATTGTTTAATTTCTATACATCACCTTTTCGAATGGCTACTAAGTCATTGGAACATAAATACTTTTTTTTTTTTCTGTTACATTGCCATGGACCAGACTCAGAGCCTCATGCATGCTAGCCACTTATGCCCCTCATAAGTACTTACTAAGTTGATTGGACTGAATTATTTAATAAATAGAACTACTAGGTGTTTGTTGTTCTGGAGACTCTGTAAAAATTACTGAGACACTAAAGGTGAATGGAACCAAGAATTCATTGACTCTTAGATGCCTTTGGTGTTGTGTTATGCTTTTATTTATTTGTTTTTGAGACAGGGTCTCACTGTGTTGCCTAGGCTGGTCTCAGACTTGTGGGCCAGTCCTCCTGTCTCAGCCTCCCAAGTAGCTGGGACTGCAGACTGTTAAATAAAAATAGTGCCAATTACCTATAAGACAATGCCTTTAACATAGTCCTTTGAAATGTATGAATTATGCCAGTCTCTTGCATAGGATTTCTTTCATCTGTTCTAAGGGTTGCTCCATTTTCTTTCCTCCAGGTATATTGTTTAGCTTGTGATAAGCATCTCTTTATAAGAAAGAACCCAGCTTCATCTACCTGTACAGATTATCCTTAGTCCCATGAAGTTTTGGTTGTTGCCTTGAAAGAAAATATGGAATCTTGGTCATTCCTCCAATGACAAACATTTGATCCACTAATATAAATTTTATATTATGTTGGCTATTTCTGTGCTTTTCTGTGTGTCATTGAAACTTCACATTTTTCTTTTCTTTTTAATTTTTTTTAAATATATTTAATAATCATACCTTTTTTTTTTTTTTTAGTTTTTGGTGGACACAACATCTTTGTATGTGGTGCTAGGGATCGAACCCGGGCCGCACGCATGCCAGGCGAGCACGCTACCGCTTGAGCCACATCCCCACCTAAACTTCACATTTTTCAATGCCAAATCATGATGTCATCTTTTGATGACATGGCAATTAGACTCAGCATGTGTAATACCAACCAGCCACATTATTTAATTGGTGTGACAATATGAACAACTATGACCCCAGGTTCTCTCATTCAGAGAAGTAACAATTCTATCATAACTACTGTTTGACCGATGGCATTGAAGTTTGAATTCTCCTTTCCAAGTTGTTAAACTGTGATAAAATTGTGTGGGGGTGTCATCTCTGGTTGGCTGTTGGTGGCCTCCTGGGATTACATTTTTAAGGAGAATTATGAATGGATTTCTATAGGAATGACTCCACCAAACCATTATTAACGGGGTCCTGGGTCAGGTAAGAGGCAGTAGGGACAGATGTTTGAGGATTTTCCCACCTGGAATTCGAGAAAAAGGAACATTTAGGAGAGGTCAGGGTGGTGCAGTGAGATGGCAGAGTGGCACAGATGGAGAGATGATAACAGGGGCAGATGTTGTAAGACTTGTCATCTAAGAAGGCTTCAAGTCTAGCTGACCTGACCCAGTTGCAGCACCTGTGAGAAGAACAAAGTTAGGGGCTGGTTGGAAGGAAACTGGATGGAATCATTTTTGGGTACATTGAGTCTGATGTGGCCAGTCTGTCCATGAAGTTGTGAGTGTGCCCTGAACTCCTTTGAAGAGGTTGGGCAATGAAGGATAGAAATGGGGCAGTAACTTGAGGGGTATCAGAGGTAGGCAAGAAAGGATACAGACACATGAGGGAGGAGCATGAGCGGTGGAGCGAGGTCCCAGAAGTCTAGGGAGGGAAAGGTATTGAGAACAGGTGACGGGGTTAACCTGTAACGGTTCATTCTAAGTGGGTGGCTAACAGCCAGACGGACTCAGCTATCCATGCAGCCTGAGATATCTACTAGCCCTTCTTCTTTCTTCCTTGTCACCCTACGGCTCTCTAATGCCTCCTCTTCTCTGGCCCTGAGGTTGTGCTATACTTTCTTTCTTTATTTTATTTTCGATTAACTGCCCTTGTCAATGGGGTTCAGTGTGATATTTCTGCACATGCATATAGTGTGCACTAATCAAATCCAACCTTCTTTAGCCCCTTCCCTTTCCAACACCTTTCCCGGCTTCCCAGTTTCCCAGTCTCTGTCCAGGTCCCCTCATTTTGGGGCGTCCACATATAAGAGGACATGCCGTATTTGTCTTTCTGTGCCTGGCTTGTTTCACTTCACGGTGTCTTCCAGTTCCACCCACTTTGCTGCAGATGACAGGATTTCATTCTTCTCTATGGCTGAATAAGACTCCATTGTATATAAATACCATGTGCCCTGCTTTCTTGCTAGACCCTCCTCACCTTTATGTGGTCTCCTGACAAGGTGCCTTTTCATGGCTTCTGTGGTCCCATAGAAGAAGTGGGGTTTTTTTTTGTTGTTTGTTGGTTGATTGGTTGGTTGGTACCAGGGATTGAACCTGGGGTGCTTAACTCCTGAACCACATTCCCAGCCATTTTATATTTTATTTAGGGACTGGGTCTTGCTAAGTTGCTGAGGCTGCCTTTGAACTTGTGACGCTCTTGCCTCAACCTCCCAAGCCACTGGGATCACAGGTGAGTCCCAGGATTCTTGCACCATAGGTGGAGGCTGTTTTCCTTATAGCCTCCTGATCCTTTATCTCAGCCTTTCTTGGTACCCAGAGGATTTCTATGAAACTGTCTCATGCTTTCCACATTTGTTAGGTCCTTTTTCTTCTAATCCAGGTTTTCCTAGCATTATCTGTCAGCCAGTTTGGTTTCCTCCCCAGACTTTTCTTTTCACTGCTCTCTGTATTATTTCCTCTACTCACTCTGATCCTCTGGGCCTCTCGTTTGACCCTTTATCAATGTCATCACACCCTTTCCCCTATCACTGGTTTCATTATCTTAGAACAAATGTTAGTATATCCAGAACCCATTTACATTTTGATTATTAGTTCCAGCTTGATGACTCTATCCGTAAAGCAATGGGTTTTAGTGACTGAAAGGTAGACTGGAGATCATCTAATGCAGCACATTCCAACATGTGTTCCTCCCTTGGGGCTGATAGGTATTCAGTGAAAAAAAAAATGGTGTGTGATCAAAAAGTTTGAGAAAAGCTGGTTTCAACAAAATTAAACATCCTCTTTTTTCTTTTAAACCACAAAACTTTAATGTGTTCGTATGCAATGTGAATTCCTCAGGAGGGAGAGTTCTTCCCTCACTGCCTTGGCTTTGGGACCCTCTCTTGTCAGAGCAAGTCGCTTATCTTTAGTAAGATGAGCCAACTCTGGGTGTGAGAATCTGATGTCTCTGAGGTTATTCATCTTAAACAGATCCCAGTGAATATTCGAGGCTTTACCAGGAGCCTTGGTGAGGATGCCACTCACCATGATGTTTAGGAATTTTTAGCGATGCACGTAGTGATGGCTTTAACTCTTCCGTGAACTGACGCCTCAGGGGAAAGTGTCCTGAACTTTCCCACCTGCAAAATAAGAACTGGGTGAGATCATCACCAACTTAAGCCCCTTCTAGAAGGGAACCTCAGGCTGCACCAGGGGAGACTGGACTCTTGCTCCTGAGTGAGGTGTTCTAAACCCTTCCTGATTGGCTTCCATTCCCCATGATGTCTCTCCCAGATGGACCCATGCAGGTACCAGAGCCCTGCAGAGAGCCCCTGGCTTTTCCCTCATCATGCTGTGGGCCTCACACATATGCTCCTGGCTGTCGGCAGTGCCCTTTTTCTGCCCCTGCCAGCTTGTGGTGCTACCTCCTCTACCCCAGATTCCATCTCTTCATGCCTCCTGCCCTCACCTGGCAGCTTGACTTTCTCCTCCAAGCTCCTGAAGACACTTGGGCACAAAAATGCTCATAGAAAACCTTGCACATTCCTTTCACTATTTGGTTTTAGGCGATCCCCTCTCCCGTCTGGGGACTTTCAGGCAGAAACCCCCTTCCATGGACCACGGTCCCCACAGCCAGTGTGGGTAAACTGGGTGAGATGCAGGCACCCTCCCTGGGGAGGCTGACTGGTCAGGGCAGCCGCAGGAACACCACCAGGTTGGGAATCCAGGGAAGCCTTTCCGGACAGGGAAGGGCTTGAAGGAAACCATCCGACTGACAAGCAAGAGAAGGAAAACTCTTCCAGGTGTGGGGGAGAGGGCCTGGGAGGAGGACTGAGGCTGACAGGGGGAAGAAGAGACACAAAAAGGCGGATGACTTATTACCGGGGGTGGGGGTGGGGGAAGAGCCGGAACGAGGTAGGGCAGCCGGGGCGAAAGAGAGGGGTGATCTGGCAGGACCGGGGCTGCAAGGAAGGCTTTGAAGGAGCGGAGGGGCCTCGCGCGCTCAGAGGCGCGCTGCCCATCTGGTCTGCAGCTGCCCCGTGGAGCCTCGGCCACGCCCGCACCCAGATGTCTGCGCAGTGCCCCGGCCAGGCGCTGGCCAGCTCCCAAACGTTTACATCCCTGAGACCATCACCGAGGAGGCTGTCCCTCCAACCTGGGCGCTGGCTGTGGTGGGTGGTGACTCGCGTCGTCTGGACCGAGTGGCAGGGAGGCTCCTGGTGGAGCAGAATTGAATGTCTGACTTCCCTCCTGACTGAGGTGCAGGGAAAATCACTCGGATCTGGAAAGGTCACACTTGGCCATCTGCAACCCAGAAAGAGTGGGAAATTCCCAGACCAGGGATCCGGTGCTCAAAAACTAATTTAGGACCTTTTCCAACTAAAAATGCTATCTATGCTCACGTGGCTCTCCTAGGTAGTGGAATTTTAACTGCCGATTCTTCTCTGCTCATTCATATTTTCTAAAATTTCTGCAAATGGACATGGAGCAAAGTAAAACCCAGATGTTATTTTTATTTATTTATTTATTTATTATATATTTTTTTTATTTTTTAAACTTTATTTTATCTCCGTGTGGTGCTGAGGATTGAACCTAGTGTCTCATGCATGGTAGGCAAGTGCTCTACCACTTCAGTAGATCTACATGGTAGCATCTACAACCCCAGCACGCACAAATGTTATCTTTTAAAGGTGCAAATGCCGGGACTGGGGTTGTAACTCAGTGGTAGATCACTTGCCTTGCATGCATGAGGCACTGGGTTCGAAACTCAGCACCACATAAAAATAAATACATAAAGATATTGTGTCTATCTACAACTAAAAAATATTTTTCAAAAAGATGCAAATACTAATTAATTATAATGAAAACTTAAAAATATGTAGTATGAACAGAATAGCAGCTTGCACCTGGTCTCTTTCTTTGAATTTGACATTGACTTATTTGGCAAAGAGCCAGTCACTTAACTTCTCCATATTTTATTCTGTGTATTTAAAGGAAATTTAGAGTGCCAATTATAAAGACAAAATTTAATTTAATACCAATGATAGCATAACATTTGTATTAAATCATAGTGCTGAGGTATAGCTCAGTGGTAGAGCACTTGCCTAGCATGTGTGAGACTCTGGGCTCCATCCCAAGCACTGAAAAAAAAAAATTCTTTTAACCATTTTTAAGTGTACAGGTCTGTGGCTTTAGGTACATTCATAATATGTAGCTGTCACCACCATCCATCTCCAGAACCTTTTCATCTTTCCCAGCTGAAATTCTGTTCAGGACTAATACTATTGTTTAATTAATATTTTTAACATTTTAATTTTTTTTAGTTATAGGTGGACAAAATATCTTTATTTTATTTTTATGTGGTGCTGAGGATTGAACCCAGTGCCTCACATAAGCTGGGTGAGTGCTCTACCTCTGAGCCACAACCCCAGCCCAACTGTTTAATTAATATTATACAGTAACTACCCATTTATTCCTCCAGCACCCCTTGGAAACAACCATTTTACTTTTCTGTTTCTGCAAATTTGACTATTGCAGGTACCTCCTATAAGTGGTCCACTGTGGTATTTTGGTATATGTCTACTTTGTAGAATGATTCTATCAAGCTAATTAAATATCCCTCAACAAACATACTTTATAGTGAGGACCTTTAAAATGTATTCTTTTACCAGTTCTGAACTATACACTATATAATTATTAACCATGGCCACCCTGCTGTGCAACAGATTTTGAAAATTTCTCCTCTAACTTTGTACCCTTTGACCAGTATCTCTCCCTCCTTTATTCTACTCTCGCCTCTTGGTAACCAGAATTCTACTCTCTACTTCTATATATTTGACTTTTTATATTCCACATGTAAAGGAGATCATGCTTGTTTATCTCTTTTTGGCTTATTTTATTTAACAAATTTTATTTAGCTTTGTTCATGTTGTCACAAAACAACATGACTGTCTTCTTTTTTCAGGCTGAATCGTATTCTGTTGTGTATATCTGCCATGTTTTCTTTACCCCTTCACCTGTTGGTGGACACTTAGCTCAGTTCTGTATCTTGGTTTTAGTGAATAGTGCTGCAGTGTACCCAGGAGAGCAGGTATCTCTTCTAAATACTGATTTAGATATATAGCCAGGAGTGGGATTTCTAGGTCATATGATAATTCTATTTTTATTTATTTATTTTTAATTTATAAATAACAGAAATTTATTTCCCACAGTTCTGGAGACTGGGGAGTCCAGGCTCGAAGAGCCAGCAGATTCGCTGTCTGGTGAGGACGAGTCCTGTTTCTAAGGTGGCCCCTTCTTGGTGCGTCCTCACATGGCAGAGGGTAGAGAGGGAGGAAAGGGCTAGAGTGCTGCCTTGAGCCTCTTCTATAAGGGCCCTAATCCCATCTGTGACCCTCATGACTTCATCACTTTCCCCAAAGCTCCACCTCTTGAAGACTATTGCTTGGGGGTTCAGTTACAACACAAGTTTGGAGCAACACTTTCATACATTCACACAGCATTCCGCCCCTTGTCCCCTTAAAAGTCACGTTCTTCTTTCACGCCAGATGCATTCATTCCATTCCAGTGGCCCCAAAGTCTCCAGCACCAACTCAAAAGCCTGCATCTAACTGAACCTGCATCTAAAGTTCATCCAAGTCGGGCATGGCTGGGATTCAGAGCCGTTTTATCCCAAGGCAAGTTGCTCTCCAGCCTAGAACCTGTGAAATAAAACATGTTATTTGCTTCCAAAGTTCAGTGGTGGGATATCCCCATTCTAAAAGGGAAAAATAAGAAGAAAGAAAGGGGCAATAGGTCCCAAATCCCAAACCCAACAGCGACAAGAGCAGAGATCTTAAAGCTTTAGAACAATCCTCCACTCAGTGTTCCCCCTCTGGGCACGGGGGTGGGGGGCAGTTTTTTGAGAAAAATGCTATGTTGTTGGGTTTTGTTTTTGTTTTTCAAAACTTCTACATGCATACACACACACACACACACACACACACACACACACACACACACACTACATTGCAGTGCTGGGGATCACACTCAGGCCCTCATGTGTGCTAAGCAAGAATCCATCATGCAGCTGCTCTTCCCACCAGCCCCTTCATATATTTTGAACTAATGTGTCTGTCTTCCCATTAGATTGTCAGCTCCTTGATGATTTTATCCATCTCTGCTTTTAGCTCAGTGCCAGGTGGCTCACAACGTGTTGCATGAATGGCTGCTGTTTTGATTTGAATATTTCCCCAGAATCAAAACCCAGCTCTCAAAATCTGGTTTTCCTACCAATCTTTATTTTTCTGAGCCACCAATCTTTATTTTTCTGAGCCTTCTGATCAGGGACATGATTTTTTGGTACTAGATTATTTGTCTGATCCACCATTCTTAGAGCTTTTCGAGTTAGGGTTGCTATTGAAATACTCGGGATTAACACGAACACTGCCCCCACCGCCCCCACCACCCCATCCCACAGGAACCTCTTCTTGGATTTCAGAAATTCAAAAGTTGCTCTACTTGAAAGCACACAAGACTTGTCATGGATTTATGTTTTGTTTTAAAACAAATTGTTATATGGAAAGCAAATAATTTGAAAAGAGTCTCTATTTCTCATGTGGCTAAGTCCCCCTTGACCTCTCCTTCTTGTCTTATTGAATGCCATTGTGCTCTTTCCTCGCCTCCTCTTTCTCTGTCCTTTTCTGAGACCCTAAATGACAGTGAATCTATGTGTTAGCTCTCTGTTGCTGTGACAAAATACTTGAGATAGACAACTTAAAAGCAGCAAAGGTTTATTTTGGTTCATGGTTTTAGAGGTCTCAGTCCACGGTTAGTTGGTCCTGGTCATTTGGGGGCCTGTGGCAACATGGTACATCATATGGAAGCATGTGGCAGAAGAGGCCTGTGTACCTTAAGGTGGCCCAGAAACAAAGAATGAAACTGGAAGGGGTGAAGCCCCAATATTCCCTTCAAGGCATTCCCCAGTGACCTGACTTCCTTCCACAGGTCTCCTAAAAACTAATAAGGGCTCCACACCTCCCACTAGTGGCACAGGCTGGCACATATGCCTTCCACACAAGGACATTCCACATCCTAACTAGAGCAGCATGCCTTTAGCATTTCTTTCTTTTCCCATATGATTTTTCTAACTCTACCTAATCCGTTATCTCTAAAGGGATGATTCTCAAAACTTAATCTCTGGCCAGGACGTCACTTCCAAGTTTCGCTCTGTGTTCCGGCTGCCTCTAGATGTCTCTATCTGATGCTCCCCATGCCTGAAACTGGTTCTAAAATTCTCCCATATTCCCCCATCTTCCTTAATTCCACCATTCTCCCCAAGAATTCATCCTTGCTCTTCCACCAGCATCCCATTCCTTTCTAAGGAACTATTTACTGAGCTCTTGCCGTGTGCTAGACCCCATGCAAGGTGCTTAATCGGCTAGCCAATCCAGTAATTCAGAAACGGGTGATCAGACCTCTCATTCATGTTCTCTCTTCCCCTTACCATTTGTTTTAGTCAGCTCTTTCATCACCGTAACCAAAAGACCTGACAACAACAACTAAAGAGGAGGAAAAGTTTATTTTGGCTCATGGTGTCAGAGGTCTTAGTCCACATTCAACTGACTCCATTGCTCTGGGCCCCAGGTAAGAAAGGACATCATGGCAGAAAGGTGTGGCAGAGGAAAGCAGCTCAGGACATGGCAATCAGAAATCAGAGAGAAAAGGGGGACAAAATATAAACCCCAAATCAGGGGGGAACGTGTGTTCCCTTTCCATTTACATCAGAGCAGACAAGGTCCAGTGTTGCCTGTTACCATGCAGGATAAGGGGGGAGCCCTGGGAGAGCCCTGGAGGGGAATGCTTCCCCCTTCACGGGGTGTTCTCTGTGACTCTTCACCTGGCCCTCCCTAGGGGCCCTTTTTGTAAGGACACCTGACTCATATTGAGTCAGGAACCGCCCAATGACCTCACTTTAACTTATCTCTGTAAAGACCCTGACTCCAAATTAGGTCACATTCTGGAGTACTGGACGTCAGGATGCGGGCAACAACTCAACCTATGACACCTGTTATCTCTGCTCTGCTTTCAGCTGTCTGGTCTTGTCCAGCCTACTGGTCCTCTGGGCTGCTTCGACACTTGCATTACTATCCACCCCCCTTCTTCATCATCATCATCATCATCTTCTCCTCCTCCTTCTCTTCTTCCTCCTCCTCCTTCCATTTCTTTTTTTTTTCTTTGAATTCAAGAACTTCATTGAAAGAAAACTGCAATGAAACCCTTCAAAAGCTTAAAACAAAGGGGAAATTTAGACGCCTCTCCTCAGGCACAGGAACAACACTTACACTTCTTTTTTTTCTTTTTAAACTTTTTTTTGTTTAGTTGTTGATAGACATTTATTTTATTTATTTGTATGTGGTGCTGAGAATCAAACACAGTGCCTCACACCTGCCAGGTAAGTGTGCTTCCACCGAGCCCCAGCCCCAGCCCCAGCCCACTTGCATTTCTTTAAACTGAGACTCGGCTTCTATGCTGCCCCACTTGGTCAAGCTGCTAGACCAGGACTGTGTCTGCATCCTTCTATCCTCAGGGCTTAGCTAGTACTTGCTTTAGCCAAGCATTCCATGTTTAAATGAATGAATGAATGAAAGAACTAATGAAGTTGGTCTCCATCTACCTTGCCAACCTTGCGTTCCATCTTTCCTATTCAAGCAACCAAATGTTTGGCTTTTGTTCTCCACACAATTTCCTCTCTCTGTCCCCTTAGATTCCAGTCCTTGTCCAAGACCCAGCTCAAATTCCACTTCCATCTGCCACCTCCCAATGTTTGCCTTCTCATAACTACTGGGGTCTTTTCTATGGCACCTTTAACTTCTGCTTTGTGTTACAATAATTTGCCACAGAACTTTTTCATTAAAAGGCATCTTACAGATGAACCTCATGAGACCAAGATGTCTGCATTTGATCACTCTGGGACATTTAAAACATTAAAACATCTGCCTGGTGCATGTGAGATACTGGGTTCAATCCTCAGCACCGCATAAAAATAAATAAATAAAATAAAGGTGTTGTGTCCTTCTACAACTAAAAAAAAAAAAAAAATCATTACAAGCCCAGCATAGTGATGCACAGCTATAATCCAGCAACTCCAAAGGCTAAGACAAGGGGATCACAAGTTCAAAGCCAGCCTCAGCAATTTAGTGAGACCCTATCTCAAAATAAAAAATAAAAAAGGGTAGGGATGTAGCTCAGTGGTAAAGCACTCCTGAGTTTAATCCCCAGTACCTCCCTAAAATGTCATTACAGATCCCCGAGCCCTATACTAGAGATTCTGATCAGCAGGTCTGGGCTGGTCCATGGAATCTATCTTTAAGAGTTCCCCCAGGTCATTCTGTTACACAGCCAAACCTGGGAACCATGAATCCTGTCCAGCCGCCTTATTGTACTGAGGTCCACAAGGGTTTAGTGATTTTCCAAAGATTATATAATGAGTGGCTGAGCCATCCAGTTATGTGGGTCTCTTAACCTTTCAATTAGGCCATTGAGGAGCAGTGTCTGTACCTTGCTTATCTCTGTGACCTATATCGAACCACCAGTGTACCTTGGTCAAGACAAGCAGTCCACGATGAGCTGCTATGTGGCGACTCAGCTGGTGGCTGTACTGAAAGCTCCAAATGAGCAGGTATTGAGCCTGTTTCTAGCACTAAGCACAGTTTCTGGCATAGGGTAAGGAGTGTCATTAATGTTGGTTGAATAAATGAAGCATCTGCCATATACTCGGCACCAAGGTAGATGGTTGACGTACGTCATCTCATATATTCCAACAATGACCCTGTGGTATTCCCATTTCAAAGATGAGGAAACTGATGTCTGGAGGTTAGATAATTTGCTCAATGTCATGCAGCAACTCTTTGGCATAATTGATTTTTTTTTCTTTTTGCTGTGTTGGGGCCGGAACCCAGGGCCGTGTGTCTGCTAGGCAAGTACTATCCACTGAACCATCCCCAGCCACCATAACTTGAGTTTCAAACCCAGCGGTCTTCCAATGGAGCTATAGAATGTACATGTTCCGTGTTCAGTTCTCTTCGGAAAGCTGTAGGTCCCTCCAAAACAATAAATTGTGCAAAGGTGTTTAAAAGTCTCAGATGTTTAGAAGCCTCAGTGTGGTTCTCAGTGCTGACAGCCTTGCGGCACCATGAGGTCATAGAAAAGGTGGTTCTGTTGAAATTTTTATTGTGTATATTCTAGAACACGCAGTGCTCTTACCCTCATATGCTTATGTGCACATGACTCAATACACCAAAAGCTGTATTTTCAATGCTCTTAAAATCCTCTCCTTTTGTAGGACAGAAGTAAGTGCCAGACCCAGGGCAAGCAGGGTTCAGAGAGTGTCCCAGAATGAACTGTTCTAATACCAGGTTTCAAATCTGAGCTAATGGTTGAGAAACCCTAGAGGGGTTGGGTTGGCCTCACACACCTGGTCCCCTGCCCAGATGACTTGCACAGCGAGCGGGTTCCATCGCACCGGAGGCATCGCGTGCCAAAGACCCAGTCTCTAAGAAATGACAGGGCTCTGATTCCAGCTGTCAGGCATGAGAAGAGGCCTAAGTGGCCACAGTGCAGAGACTGAGTTTCAGCCTTGTCGTCTGAAATGTTTCTGTTATTTTTTTTTTCTTTCCAATGTGATGTTTTACTTGGATGTTGGCCTTGAATTTATACTCCATGTCCACGGTTTCCTTGTTCCTTGTGGCCTCCTTTTCACTGCTGTTGCTTCCTTGGTCAATCCTCTTGAAATTGTAACATCACCCCTCCCCCAACTCAGTAGCATGAGGGGGGGTGGTGAGTCAGAGGACCCCAGCTCCGAGGCACTTTCAGAGACGTGCCACTCCCATGTGATGTCCCATCCCGCCTGCTTCTACCCTGTCCCTGGATGTTTCCAATGAGCACACATACTTCCTTCATAGGCTTGCTTATCTTTCTTTCTTCCTTTTAAACGGCCTTGAACAAAGTTACTTCAATAAGGACTCCCAGAGGCAAAGCTGGGACCACAGAGCCCACTCCCATGGGCCACCCTGGGTTGAGTCAAGGCGTGAAGCCTAGGGTGACTCTGACCCTCTGTAGCAAATTGCATATCAGATCTGACTGCCTGGAAGACAACTAAATGGGGTATGGAGATAAACTCTGTAGGGGTCCTGGGAGAGCCATATCCTCGAGTTGGATTTTGTAACATGCAGACACTTGAATGGCGAGCCATTTAGAAGTCAGCTGTCATCTGAATTATGGACTTATCCACCTAAGACCCATATATACACTATAGACCGAATCTTCTTACAGTAAAATCCCCAATACCATCCAGATTCTTTTGTCGTATAGTACTAAACTCTGACTGATGAGATCTCACTATAGTTTGTAGATGGTAAGCCGGGCTTGAGTTGTTTAAAAAAAAAATTTTTTTTTTTATTTTAGTGATATGTGTTTAATGGAATCTGACCTATATTACTTCTGCCAAGAGGAATTCAAAATTACCAATTGGAGTTAATGTGGCACAAAGAACTAAAACCTCTCATTCTCAGGAAATGGATGGGGGGGACAGTGTTTAATGAAAGCATTGAGTCAGTCATTTCTGTGGCTTAATATTGCCACATGTTGTTCCATGCGCTCAGAAAAGATTCTCAGAGACAGGGTGTTATATCAGAAAGAGGGAAGGATTATAAACATCAGGAAACTGGGTTTGTCCCCAGCTCTGTAACCCAGGGCAATTTACCTGCCCTCTCTGTGCCCCCAGATCTTCACCTATAAAATGCACGGGTTGAACTAGGTAAGTGCGTTTGTGGAAGTTCTTACATGGAGGCCAGTGGAGATCTTTTCTCCAACCCAACTTTCAAGCACATACATGATTTTGTTTCTTTTATATCATCACGCAACTTAAGTGGAAAAGAGTTCTGCTTTTAAAAATAAAAATTTCTAAAAAGATGAAAGTCACTGAGTTAGAAAATCACTGTCCCTAGCCCTCTGTGATTCAGTATGAATCTGCTTGTCACATTATCTGCAGTGCTAGGTGGTATTCCCATGTTGTCAGGGAGGCAAAAGCCCCAGGTCAGCAAGGTTCAGTGTGTAAGTGAGCTGGTGCCCCAGGACCCACAACCCAGAAGGTCATTTTGGGGAGCAGGGAGAGAATTCTTATCAGTGAGTCTTTGGCCTAGATGAAGACACCAGTTTTCAGGACAATCAAGAGATGAAGCTCTCCAGTGCTTTGACAGTTATGGCTAGAGCCTAAACTGTCCAAGTTTCGACAGGGCAGGTAGAAGGCGTTGGGAGAGAACGTTAGTAAGCTGAGGAATAAGGGATCCAGTCTCTGTGACTATGAAATGGGATCTGTGAGAATTTTAGTCCGTCGAGTTGACAAGGTGATTTTGCAGCAATAAGAATTGTAATCAGGGCTGGGATTGTGGCTCAGGGTAGAACACTTGCCTAGCACGTGGGAGGCCCTGGGTTCGATCCTCAGCACCACATAAAAATAAATAAATAAAGGTATTGTGTCCAACTACAACTAAAAAAATAAATAAATATTTTTTGAAAAGAGAGAGAATTGTAACCACTGGGCATAGTGGCTCACGCTTATAATCCCAATGGCTCCAGAGTCTGAGGCAGGAAGATACAAGTTCAAAAAGTTCAAAGTCAGCCTCAGCAACAGCAAGGTGCTAAGCAACTCAGTGAGACCCTGAATCTAAATAAAATCCAAAATAGGGCTGGGGATGTGGCTCAGTGGCCCTGAGTTCCCCTGAGTTCAATCCCCAGTACCACCCCCCCTCCCAAAAGATAATAGGATGGTAATCATGGGACAACACTGGCTTATGATCAGTTTGACCTTAGCTTGACCTTTGCTCTTCCGGTCCTGGGGATTCCTCCCTGATACCTGCTTAAGGGGTCTCATCCCTGCATCCAGGCTGACTGGTTCACCTCCAGGATTTCTCTCCCGTTCTGAAGAGGCTCAGTTTGGCTGCTCGGCTAATTTCCGGTGCCTTCTGTTCCACTTCCTTCCATATCTTACCCCCAGGCCTCTTTAAATCTTTTTTCTTTAATTAAGTATCCCCTGACTCTCAGAAATGAAGCAATCCAACTGAGTTTATAAAACCAGGAAATTATTCGTCTGGACCAGAGAGAGAGTGACAAAACAAGAAACAACCCAACAGACCCACATGGACTATGTAAGAGGAAGACCTCCACGTCCTGCCCTGCCTCCAAGACAGTGGAGAGAAGCCCCCGGGGAGGGCGGGCGCAGCGTCTGTGGAATGTGGGGTGGATTTCTTTTACATCTGGGCACTCAGTAAACATTATTAATGAGTGATAATGATTTGTCGAGTGATTGAAATTGTTTCAGGGCAGGAACCGGGAATGAAATACGGTGACATTCCTGTGTCTAGTGGGAAAATTGCGAGGCAGGTCATCCAGATGTGTATTCCTTGGGGAGTTGTGAATTCCTTGTGTGTCCAGCTAGGGCTGGGTAATCACAATTTGCTTTCTCAGAAATATATGTCATCATTTTATGTATGTCTATACATACCCGCACACAGATATGTGCATGCATGAGTGAGTGTGTGTGTGTGTGTGTGTACACATTTTATAATATATAATAAATATACATATTAACATCATATATTAATATAGATGAATACACACAGGTATACCTAGAATCCAAGTTTTGAACTTCTGGTTTCTCAGTCAGTATGTAAAGAACTTGAAAGTTGCCACTCTGTCCTCACAACAAGTACTAACCTGAATAAAGTAAAAACTCTTTATAAAGTAGCAACTCTTCTTAATCCCATAGGAGAAATAAGGCCACAGGGCAACCACAGTCCCCTATTAGAGAACATCACAGTTTACCATGACAGAAACCCTGAGCAGCAAATCCCAGGGCACCCGTGCTGGGGTGAGGAAACTGACTGTAACTGATGAACTGCTGGAGGGGGGGGTGGGGAGTATGAGAGTTAAAAACTCCAAGGGAATCCAGCTTTGTGAGTTTTACCTATGGAGCTCCCCCAAGTCTCACAGTGAATAATGGAGAAAAATCCCTTCATGCTTCTGATAGGGGCGGGGGTGGGGGGAAGGATCCATTTTGAAATACATCAGAGCATTCTGTTCTTAACAGGGTCTGACCTCAGGAGAAGCCATTTCACTGGAATTTAATTGAAATGGGGGAAGGAATATCCAACCCAAGCCCAGCCTCCTCTGACCATCCTGTCCCACATAGAATCACCCAACTTTGAGAACCCAATCCTAGGACAGTGGCATGCTCCCCCCACCGTGTATTAGTGGTGTATTTTAGCAGCTCTTGTACCCAATTTCTGTGGCTCAATTGTGTACCCCCAAAATTCATGTGTTGAAATCCTAATGTGGGGGCTGGGGATGTGGCTCAAGTGGTAGCTCACTCACCTAGCATGCGTGAGGCACTGGGTTCGATCCTCAGCACCACATAAAAACAAAATAAAGATACTGTGTCCACCTAAAGCTAAAAAATAAATATTAAAAAAAAAAGAAATCCTAATGTGGCAATGTTAGGGGTGGGGCTAAATGGGAGGTGTTTGGGTCTTGGGGATAGAGCCTCATGAATGGATGATGCCTTTCTCTGTGAGTTCTCACTTCAGCAAGACTGAACTAGTGACCACGAGAGCAGGTTAATAATGTTGTTATTGTTTGTTGTTGGGTACTGGGAATTGAACCATTGAGCCATATCCGCAGCATTTTTAAATTTTTGAGACAGGGTCTCCCTAAGGGCCTCACTAAGTTATTGAGGCTGGTCTTGATCTTGTAATCCCTCTGCCTCACTCTCCTGACTCACTGGGATTACAGGAGTGTATCACTGCGCCTGGCTGAGGGCACATTGATAGGAAGCAAGTCCACCCTTCATGTTCTGTCTCTTCCACACATGCCTGCTTCTTTTTCTGATTTCCACCATGAGTTGAAGCAGCTTGAGACCCTCAGCAGGTGCAACTGCCTAAACTTAGAGCTCCCAGCCCCCAAAACCATAAGCCAAAGGAAAACTCTTTCCTTTATAAATTATCCAATCTCAGGTTTCTGCTATAGGAATTCATCATGTCTGAGTCTCAATAAAAATTTTAAGACATACAGGCAAATAGCACAGTTTGAAGAGATAGGGTGAACATCACAACCAGACTCAGATACAACAGGGATGTTAGTTTATCAGTCTGGGAATTCAAAACAACTCTGACTCAAATGCTAACAGATAAAGTAGACAGCATCAAAGAGAAGACAGGCAATGTAAGCCAAGGGATGTAAATTCGAAGAAAGAACCAAAAAGAAATGTTAGAGATTAAAAAAAAAAAAGAAAACCAACACTATCACTAAAATGAAGAATGCCTTTGATGGAGTGATTAGTAGACTGGACACAGCTGAGGAAAGAATCTCTGAGCTTAAGGATGTTCCAACAGAAACTGAAAAGAAAAAAGATGGGGGGAGGAAAAAACAGAACAGAATATCCAAGAACTGTGCGACAACTAAAAGGTGTAATAACGTGTGTTATGGGAACACCAGGAGGAGAAGGAAGGGAGAACGAAATACAAGAAACACATGAAACAGGAATGATTGAGAGTTTCTCTGAGTAGTCAGACCCCAAACCACAGATGCAGGAGATTCAGAGAATTCCAACAGGATAAATGCCAGAAAACCTACACTTATGCAGATCATGTGCAAACCACAGGAAGCCAAAAATGAAGAAAAATTCCTGAAAGAAACCAGAGTGAAAAAAAGGTCCTTACAGACAGAAGAAGAATTACGCCTGACTTATCCTCAGAAATCATGCAAGCAAGAGGAGAGTGGAGTGAGATATTTAAAGGATTGAGAGAAAAAAATCTTGAATCTAGAATTCAACACCTGTGAAATATCCTTCAAAAGTTAAGAAGAAATAAAGGTTTTTTTTTTCAGATAAACAAAAATGGAGGGAATTCATCGCCAGTAGACCTATCTTACAAGAAATGTTAAGAGAAGTTCTACAGGGAAAAAAAGAAAAAAAAAAAGCTGGGTGCAGTAGTGACTGCCTGTACTTCTAGCAGCTTGGAGGCTGAGGCAGAAGGATCACAAGTTTAGAGCCAGCCTCAGCAAAAATGAGGCGCTAAGCAACTCAGCGAGTGCCTGTCTCTAAATAAAATACAAAAAAAAAAGGGCTGGGGATGTGGCTCAGTAATTGAGCACCCCTGGTTTCATTCCCTGGTTTAAATTAAAAAAAAAAAGTCAGAAACTCAGATCTACATAAAGAAAAGAAGAACATTAGAGAAAGAATAAGTTAAGGCAAAATAGAAACTTTCATTTTTCTATCTGAAAAGGTAGATAGTTTGTTCAAAATAATAGCAACAATATATTTGGTTATGTATGCTTACATGTATGTGCTTATGTATAAACTAAAGGATAATACAAGAGAGGTAAAGGAGGAATGAAGATTATTTTGTATGGGGCTGGGGTTGTAGCTCAGTGACAGTGCTTGCCTAGCATGTGTGAGGTACTGGGTTTGATCCTCAGGAGCGCCACATTAAAATAAATAGAAGTGTTCTGTCCATCGGCACAACAACAAAAATTTTTAAAAATTATTTTGTTATTACTCACACCTCCCTGTGAGTCAGCATAGTGTTGTTTCAAGGGTTTTGTTTGTTTGCTTTTTGTACCAGGAACTGAACCCAGGTGTGCATTACTGCTGAGCCACATCCCCAGCTCTATTTACTTTTTATTTTGAAACAGGGTCTTGCTAAATTGTTTAGGGCCTCACCAAATTTCTGAGGCTGGCTTTGAACTTGTGATCCCCCTGTCTCAGCCTCCCAAGTTGCTGGGATACAGGCATGTGCCACCACACCTAGCAGCATGCTGTTGTTTGAAAGTGGACTTGGATTTGTTGTAAATGTCTATTGCAAACACCAGGGTGACCACTTTAAAAAGTTTTTTTAAAAAGCCAGGCACAGTGGCACACGCCTGTAATCCCAGCAGCTTGGGAGGCTAAGACAGGAGAATTGAGAGTTCAAAGCCTGCTTCAGCAAAGGCGAGGTGCCAAGCAGCTCAGTGAGACCCTGTCTCTAAATAAAATACAAAATAGGGCTGGGGATGTGGCTCAATAGTCGAGTGCCCCTGAGTTCAATCTCCAGTACAAAAAAAAAAAAAAAAAAAAGAAGAAGTCAGGGAAAGGTAGCAAATATGGTAGATATTAGCCCAGCTTTATCAGCAATCTCTTTGAATGCCAGTGGTTTAAGTGCACTGGTTAAAAGACAGACTGTCACGGGCTGGGGGTGTGGCTTAATAGTGGAGTGCTTGCTTAGCACGCACAAAGCCCTGGGTTCCATCCCTGACACAGGAAAAAAAAAATTGTTAGAGTGGGTCAACAAGACCCAATATATCGCCTAAAAGAAACTCTCTTAAGGGCTGGGAATGTGGCTCGGTGTTAAGCACCCCTGGGTTAATCCCAGTACCCCTCCCTACACTGAAAACAAGGAAAGAAGCCCTACGTAAATATAAAGATACATGTATGATTAAAGTGTGCTTCTCAGAGGTTACTTTGGGCGAGACAGTAAAAATTGTAGTCCTGAGACATTCAGAATAACCCAGAATAATTATCTTTAATAATATAATCATAATAATAATCTTAAAATATTAAGATTTTAATATCTTAAAATCTTAATATTTTAGGGAACAAGAAAGAAAAGATGATAAAACTTTATACATGCTATATACATAATCAATATGCTTATAAGGGTTCTATGTTTCATGCTTATGTGCATTGGTATATGTATTTATGGAGACGGTAATGTGAAAGCCAAAGACCTGAGATAGCCAAGATCATCCCAGCTCCTTACTTTGCTTCCCTTTTTTCTTTTTCTTTTTTCTTGCAAAGTGGGAGAAAGGTAACGGTGGTTCAGAAGAGGCCATTTCCTTTTATCTTCTTGTCTTTCTTCCATTCTCTCTTTTCCTCCCTTCCCTCCCACCTCTTTCCCATTCTCCACTGTTCTCCTCATTCTTCCTCCCTCCTTCCTCCCCACACAGTTTCATAAATTAAGTAGGAAAATGAAGAAAATAAACCATGTGGTTCTTTATAGCTGTTGGGGTAGCTCATCCTAGGAGCCTGTTGAGTGCCACAGTGCAGAGCCACTTTCCCTGACGCTGTGACCGTCCTGCCAGGGACACATGGAGCGAGGGGAGGGGTGGGGCGCCCTGTGTCCACAGGAGACAGTACCTCTCAGAACCTGTGCCCTTTTCCTCAGATCCACTGAGCTGCTTGTACAGGAAGTGAGTTCCTTCTTTCTTTCTTTCTGGCATAAAATAGGGTTTTATGGGACTAGGGCTTGAAGACCAGTTTTAGTTGAAGTTCAGGTTTTCTTTCCCCTCTGGAAAGCCCCTCTCAGCTTTGGCATGGCATCCTGCACAGAGAAGACCTGTTGTCTTAGTTTGTGTTCCCCCAGAAGCTCACCTTCCAATGGTGACTGGACAGCAACTTGATGACGTGTGACATGAAGGAAGTAGGGTCAGGGAGTGGGAAGTGAGGCAGGAGAGGCCAGGCAGCCAGTAAAGAGTGGGCCACTGAGACGGTTACTGGTCACTGCTGGGGTTTAAGTGAGCCAAAACCCACTGGGAACTCAGCCAGGGGAGAGCCCCCGTCTCCAGGAGCTGGGACAGCAGTCCTTCCACCCTACACTAACTCCTGCTAGTTACTGGCTGGGGGTACTCCAAGGGGATGTCTAATTCCTACCTTAATTCCTATGAGAGAGTGGGTAAAGAAGTGCAAGAGCGGGCACTTGAGATGTGCCCTGGGGAGGTGAAGCAGTGTAGTCCAGGTGCGCACCTACAGTGCCTGTGTGCTGAGTCGGGTGCACTTCACCTTTGTGAATCTCTAGTCTTCCCTGGATCGATGGCAAGTAGAACACCTAGTATTTTGTTTGGGTTTACAAGGGGAAAAGTGAGGCAAGAGAGAGGCAGGCAGGCCAAGGACCATGCGAGCCACATGGAACGGTCATTTCTGCCTCTGTTAGCCTACACACTCGCTGAATAGTTCATGAACCTGTGAGGCATGTCATGGAGACCCAGGGCTGTTGATTGTCTTCCATCTCTGTGGACTTGTGCCCTTTTGGGTATTCATGGTGGGTGTGGACAAGGTGCAGACACCCTGTGTTACCTTAGAAGTCAGCTCCTTCTACCCTTGTTTGCAGAATCCCTGGGTCATTGCAGGACAGCTGCAAATTAATATATGCCACATTGACAGTAAATCTTTTCCTGTGTGGCATTTATTTTACCATGAATTATCAATCATTGCTATGGGTGGTCAACTGGACAGTACTCCACACACTGTTTTGGAATCTTGTATACAGCTTAGCTTTTAGATATACTTGTGTATATCTTCAAAAGCTTAATTTTGCTTTTTTTGATCAACAGAACTTAAGCAATACAACTCATCAGTTGCATAAACCTAAACATTGGTTTTTTCGTATTGTTTTGTTGTTTTAGAAAGTGGCTTGGCCAGTCATGGTGGTGCATATCTATAATCCCAGCTGCTCTGGAGACTGGGGTAGGAGGATCACAACTTTGAGGCCAGCCTAAGCAACTTAGCTAGACCCTGTCTCAAAATAGAAATTTTTAAGAAGTGATGTGGATACAACTCTGCAATACAGCATCCCTGGATTGAATCCCAGTACTGCACTAAATAAATAAAAGACACCTACAGGCTGGTTGTGAAGGTGAGCACCTAGAGTCCCAGCTACTAAGGAGGCTGAGGCAGGAGGATCATTTTAGCCCAGATGTTCAAGGCTGGCTCAGGGAACATAGTGAATCCTTGGCTAGGGAGAAGGAGGAGGAGGAGGAGGAGGAGGAGGAGGAGGAGGGAGGCTGGATGTAGCTTTATGGCCATGTGCTAGGCCCTGGGTTCAAACTCCATCGCCAAGGGGAGAAAAAGAACTTGAAATAGCCTAGTCTCATATATATATATATATATATATATATATATATATAAACTTTAAAATTATTAACTTAGAAAAGGACACAGAAATTATCAAAGAGTGATTTTTGAGTAAATTCAGGGGGATTTTAAGATTGGTACTAGCAAAGTTACTGCAAGCTGGTTCCTATCTTATTTGCAGTCATTACTAATAGCTCTGTCTTCCTCACCTAGGAATCAAATGAGCTCATTCCTCAAATATTTATTGAGCACCTACTATTTACCAAGTACTTTGTTAGGGACATGGGTACCAAAATGCAAAGATGGTTCCTGTCTTAAACTCATCACTCCAATCCTGTTTTTTCTGAAAGTCTTAAGTTCTTTACCTGCAAATTCTCCTACCAAGGGGATTTCACAGACCTTACCCTCAAGGATGGGGAGGCGTGACTAAAATGACAAAGGACAAGAGATGTAATTTATATACAACAAACAGCATTCATTTAAAATATATGAAAATAGTTTTGTCTGAGTCAGTTTACTGTTGCTCTAAAGGAATAACTGAGGCTGAGTAATTTATAAAGGAAGGAAGTTTATTTAGCTCACAGTTCTGGAGGCTGGAAGTCCAAGATCAGGTAGCTGCATTCGGTGAGGGCCTTGTGCAGCGTCATCACATGGTGGAAAAATGGAAGGACAAGTGGGTGTGTGAAGAGACAGAACACCAGAGGCAGCCTTGCTTTGTAACTCACTTTTACAATAACTAAGCCAGCCCCTCCAGAGCAAGAACTCACTTATGCCAGGACCTCAGGAGTGATGTGAATCCCTCCATTAGGCAGGCCCCTCGTGACCTGAGAGCTTGTAAATCATTCATCACACTTTTGGCTTTTTTGGTTACCAAATAAGATGCTTCAGGCACCAGGATTGTCCTTAGGCCTTAGCCCACATGGTGACTCGAAGGTCCCGCCTCATCCCCAGGTGGGCAGGGGGAGTGGCATGCTGGAGGAACTGTGGCTGAGGTCTCAGAGCTGCCTTGCTCACGGGAGGAGGGAGGATCCATGGGGAGGAAGGCAGGCGGATCATGAGGGCTTCAGATGGTGGGAAGAACAAGCCATGGGGAAACTGGGACCAAGGAAGTGACAGAATCAGATTTGTGCATTTCAACTCTGGAAATTGGGTCCAAATTGAAATGAGGAGGCTTAACTTAAGGCCCCAGTGGTGGGGGCAGGGAGGAGATGAAGTTTCAGGTCAAACTCTTAGAATTTAGGGAGCAGAACTGTGCTGGGCTGTGTTTGAGTGTGCCCCCCAGAGGTTCCTGTGCTGGAAGCTTGGTCTCTAGGGTGGCCGTGTTGGGAGGTGGTGGGAGCTTTAAGAGGGAGGGCCTATTGCAAGGAAATTAAGTCACAGAGGACATCACTCTGGGAAGAATTCTGGCCTCAGAGTGACTTGGTTTTCACATGAGGGAATTGTAATAAGAAAAGCAAATCTGATCCCAGATTCCCTCTGGCGTCTGGTCTTGTCACCTGACCTCTTCTGCACTTGCTCCTACCACTGTAATAACGTCTACCGTGAGGCCCTCACCAGAGTAGAGCAGAAGGTAGTGCCTTGCCAACCTCAAGAACTGTGAGCTGAATAACCTATTTTCTTTATATATTATCCAGCTTCAAATATTTTTTATAGCAACAGAAAATAGACTAATACACTCTGGTTGGCCAAACAGTGCAATGAGAGAGAGTGAGAGAGGAGTCATACATAGCTCTCAGGTTTATTGTTTACCCATCGAGGTGGTGCCTTTTATGAAGGCTGTAAATCCAGGCAAGTGAACTAAATTTGTGAAAAGATCTATAGTTTTGGATGTACTAGATTGAGATGTCTGGGCTACACAAGCAGAGATGTTGGGCCTAGGGATCCAGAGATCTGGATTGAGGGTAGTCAGCATTTGGGTGACATTTCACTTAAGAATTTTGATTCATGATGGGCACAGTGGTGCACACCTGTAATCCCAGCAACTCGGGAGGCTGAGGCAGGAGGATTGCAAGTTCAAAGCTAGCCTCAGCAACTCAGCAAGGCCCTAAGCAACTTAAGGAGACCCTGTCTCAAAATAAAAATAAAAAGGGCTGAGGATGTTGCTGAGTGGTTAAGCACCCATGAGTTCAATCCCTAGTACCAAAAAAAAAAAAAAGAAAAAAAAAAAGAAAAGAAAGAAAGAAAAAAAAATCAGCCATAAGAAAATTGACTCAGAACCTTCCACTAAGTGCTGGCACTGTCTGGGAGGCATTCTCAGACACTTGGAGTAAGCTAGATCATCCAGATTTGGATTCCACTTGTACTGGGTACTTGTCTTATCAAGTCACTGCTCACACATTATGGTAATTACTGACCAATTATCTCTTCCCCAGGAAGCTGTAAGCTCTGTGAGGCTGGAACCCAAGGTTTGTTCATTGCTGTATTCTCAGCCCCAGCCCAGAGCTGGGCTCCTGATGGAACCAGAACATGTACTTTCATACTGACCAATTGAATGGCACCCTAACTGCCTGGGAATGCATCCTTCTAGAAGAGAGGGGAATGCAAAGAAGATGTTACAACGTATTGACATAGGTGCTAAGACAACGTGGAGTCTCAGACAACCTGTCGGGACACAGAGGATGTAGCGGAAGTTTTTAGAGTTCATTGAGTCAGGTCTCAAGAGGGTGAGGAAGAGTTCCCCAATCAAACGGGGCGGGGAGGACAGTCTAGACCTGAGATACAGCATTCACAAGAGCACAGAAGAGTGAAATGCTTGCATGTGACCAGAATAAGAGGCTGGAATTTAGGAGGATGAGGACTAGCAGGAGATAAAGCTTGAGAAGTCTCAGGGGACCACTGAGGGGTCACCGTACCAAAGTAAGGGGTTGAGACTTTGTTCTTTATGAAACAGGAAGCTAGTTGGAAGTTTGAAAGCAGAGCAACATGATATGATTACATTTTAGAAAGAAATCTCTCAGGATAGAGTAGGGAGGTTGTGAACCCTGCTCCCCCACCAAACGCATTTTTGGCAAGTACCCAGGCAATTCTCGTGTGGGTCATCCAAAGACCACACCTGGAGAAACAGTGGCGTGGATGGGAAGCTGCAGTGAGTGAAGGCTGGGGGCCCGAGACGCGCCTGAGGAGGCAGGGCAGCGAATGCAGGCCACCTAGCTGGTTAGCCCAAGGTGTTACCAGAACCTTCTTTTGAGGGATCTGAAATTCAGGGCCTCAGTGATCCCAGAGCATCAGGGATTTGAAAAAAAAAATACACACATGAAGCTTTACAGTCCTGCCCTCGTGCCTGCTTGAACAATTGGATGTGGCAGAAAGCTTTGGGAACACAGCTGTGCCAGTGCCCAGTCAGCAGAACCCTGCCCTACCCAGGGCACTCCATCTGCTCCCACCCTGGTGTCCTGGTCAGTATTTAGTATAATGTGAATATTGTCCTGGCTGTTGGAAAGGTTTGGGTAGCAGAGGAAAAGTTAGGATTTTGTTTTTTGGTTTTTTATGAGTTACCTTTGATGAACTTAATAGTGTATTTCAAAAGTACTTTTTGGCCAGTGGTGAATAAACAAGTTGCTCCTGAACTAGATGGGAAAGATCTAAACACATCCTCCAAATACAACAGCGAGTCTCCAAAGTATCTCTGCGTGCCTTTTGTTTGCCTTTTAAAGTCTGTACAAACACATGTGAACAGACTCCGGACTCTAAGAATAATATTTTTCTATGGACATATATGGACAGATAAACAAAACCCCAAGGGAGAAAAAACTTCTATTAAAGTAAAAATAAAAATCTCCCACAGCAGGATCCTCCTTGGCTTCCTGGGGTTTCTTTATTTCACTTTGAGATAAAAGTAGTTTGGCTTCTCAGCAGATGCCAATGAAGAGTTGAACAGAAAGAAAATATTTATCACCCATCTGTCTATCTGACTAGCTATCTACTTGGTCCAAAAAATGCTAGCCATAAATCACAGACCTTGGTACCTGCCTGGGGTTAATGGCACTTTGAATAAACACTAACAGGGTGCCACTCAGGATCCCCTGGGGAAAACATCCTCCTCCTCATTGGTCAGTGATCATCAGTACTCCCAGTCTCTGCTCCCCCTCAAAAAGCACCCATCTGAAGCTTGGGCAGGACTTTGGGAAGCGAATCTGTCCTGGCTGGCCCCAGGCACACTGTGCTCCTGTGGCGGCAGATTGCTCTTGGCTTCCGTCCATGCCCTGTTGGTACCTGCCGCTGACAGTCCAGGGAGCGCAGGAAGGTACCTGGTGGTTTCTTGGTAGGAAAAGAGCGAGTGGCGTGACTGTGATCTGCCCCACTCGAGTGTCTGAGCCAGGAAGCTTCAGGAGGGGACTTATCTCCGAGGTGGTGTCTTCAGGGAACTGCCTGGGCTCAGCTGCGGGGAGTGATTACAAAGTGGTGTGCAGGTTTGGCACCATCTCTGAATCTTCTTTCTCCCTTGGCAGGATCCTCAGTAGAAAGGTCCTGTTCTAAGGGATCAGCTTGGAGGAACGTCTCTCGTTTGTGGAGTATGTGTTTGTGTCAACACCAAAACGCCTATGACAAATAGCACGCAATGCCTTGACACAGCCCAACAGGTGTTTTCTGTTGATACTTAACTAGCCTTGAACAGCAGGAGGAAACCTTAAATCTTTCCTTTCCTTCTCACATATGCTTTATTGGAGAAAGCCAAATTTCTGGAGACCAAGCAGGGAGTGGATTCAAATGGTTGTGTGACTCAAGGACCTGGTTTGGCTTGGCCTTCCCTGGAGGCTGTCTAGCTGGTGGTATGCATGTTAACTAAAATGATGTGGGTAACGGGCCGCAGTGGCAGTTCTGGAGATGAGGGCCAAGAGTTGGCGGGGCAGCAGAGGTCCTCACCTGCTCATTTAGCTCCTTGCTCCTCAATTTTTTTTTAAAAGAGAGAGTGAGAGAGGATTTTTTAATATTTATTTTTTAGTTCTCGGTGGACACAATATCCTTGTTGGTATGTGTTGCTGAGGATCGAACCTGGGCCGCACGCATGCCAGGGGAGCGCGCTACCCCACATCCCCAGCCTCAGTTTTTTTATACCAGTGAAACCAGATGGAAATTGACCTCCAGAACAGCCTCAAGGAGGCAGGGGGTAAGGTGAGGGAACCCAGGTAGCGATTCAGAGCATTGTCACTCTCTGGAGCTACGGCTTCCAGAGGTGAGAAGGAATTTAGTTAGCATCATGTGTATAGGAACCAATTCTGCCACTGTCGGCCTCTGGCCAGCTCCTTCCTGCACTGAGAATCCAAAGCCGAACTCTGAAGCAGCAATTCCGGACTTTTCTTTTCCTAAAACACACACAAGACACGCCTGCAGATTGCAGCCTGCAACACAGATCTGTCAGGCTGTGGCTTGGGAGTAGTTCCCAGTGCAACCCCGCTTCTTTCTCTTCCACTGCTGAGAGCAGACCTCCACAGGAGGAGGTGTGAGGTGTTCCTCTGTAGCTTCGGGCCTTGGCACAGGACTTGGCCTGTAATTGCTGCCAAGTCAATATTGACTAAGTGAAAGATAGCCTTGAATCCACACTCATTTGTGTTTTTAAAAAGTCATTCATAAACTTGAGCATTTTAACTATTTAGTTAGTAAGGAATCCCAGTAAGCCAGCAGGATTTGGGGATGGGGAAGGACTGCTGCAGTGGGTCAGTCCAAAGGAATATTCCTTAGCATTTTTATGGGCTCTGCCACTGATAAAGTCAGCTACAGCTTTATCAGGCCTGCCACTCGACGGTCGGCAGTGTCAGATACTCCTGCTGGCTCTCAGAGAGATCCTGAAGCCAAAGAGTGGGGAAGGGACAGTCCAGTGCTGCCCGATTGCCCTCGTCCCTCTGGGGGCTAACCTGGGTGTACACACGTTTCACTGCAAGATCTCATACAAATCAAGAGGCTCCTAACAGGGCTGGGGTGTGGCTCAGTGGCAGGGCACCTGCCTTGGACATGTGAGGCCCTGGGTTCGATCCTCAGCACCACATAAAAATAAGTAAACATAATAAAGATATTGTGTCCATCTATAACTTAAAAATATATATGTATATTTTTTAAAAAAACAAGTCTCCCAACAGAGCCAGACTAGGGGGAACTTGTCACCTTGCTGCTGTTGTAACTCTGAAAGCTGAAGTTGGATCCAGGATGTAGCCCCTTCTTAAACCTCAGAAGAATGGGGTTAAATGAGGGTTAAAGAGTATCTTTTGTTGTCTTCTAACATTCCTATTCTGGGTAATTTCTTTAATAAGAATTCTTATTTTTATTTATTGTGGAGACAGGGTCTTGCTGGTCCTAAACTCTTGACCTCGAGTGATCCTCCTACCTCAGCCTCCTGAATAGATGGGACCACAGGTGCATGCCGCCACATCCCACTCACTATTAAGGATTTTTTAAAATAAGAATTTACGTTGGATGCGACGGGTACACGACTGTATTTCCAGCAACTTGGGAGGCTGAGTGCAAATGTGAGGCCAACCTGGGCAATTTTTCTCAAAATAAAAATAAACAAAAATTAAATGTGTCTCAAAATAAAAGTTAACAGGGGGCTGAAGATGTGGCTCAGCAGTAGAGTGTTTGCCTAGCATGCATGGTCCTGGGTCCAATCCCCAGTAATGATAAATAAGTAAATAACCAAATAAATAAAAATAAGAATTTTTGTATACTTTATAGACCAGCCTCAAATAGGCAGGCATGTTTTTATAAACATAATTTTTAAAAACCATGGTTTGGGGGCTGGGGCTATCACTCAATGTTAGAGAGTTTGACCAGCATCCGTGGGGTCTTGCGTTCAGTCCCCAGCACTGCAAAAAAATAAAAACTGTGGAGTGGAGATTACCAATCAAATGCAATCATGGTCACTACTCCTCTGGCCACTACAATCTGCAGGAAATGGAATGTGGGGTTTGAAGGATAGTGGGGACTCCATGGCTGTTAGGAGGTGCCTGAGGTGGGGCTAGAAGGCAGAGCAGGGTCAACTCCAGAATCAGGAGTGCAAAGACAGCCAGCGAAGTCTGCAGTTGCTGGGGTTGTCAGGCTGGACATGACTGCTGAGTTAGGTGAAGCCAGTGACAAGGGTACCCAGACATGATGGGAAAGAGTGATGGGAGAGCATTTGGACATGAGAAGAAATCCAACGAAGACTCAAACTGTTTGAGCAGGAGTGAGGTATAGACCTTGGTTATCAAGAGCGTTGGAACAGCAGCTAGAGGGGACACCACAGAGCAGGGAGGCTCTGTTTCTCAGGGCGGGTTACTCCACATGACGCCACCTAGAGATGCTAAGATCTCACATCTTCTTGGTGGAATCAAGGGCTTTTCCCCCTCTTGGAGGTATGCCAGATTGAGGCAGTAAACTTGGACTGACAACATTTCAACATTAAGGTATAATTTCCTTATCTCTTTAGACCTAGAGCAAAATTTGCTTTAATTTGAAAGCTCACATGTTGTATTTCTTAATTCTAATTGTGTTCATCTCGAGGTTTTTTTTTTTGTTTGTTTTGTTTTTTTGTTTTTCTGGATTCTTTGTAATCTAAGGAGAGTCCAAAAGATGTTTGCATTCCAAAGCATTAAAGTTTTCAACTGTCCTGAAAAAAATTGAGGTGCATAATTGCCACTGTTTTATCAAATGGTATTGGTTTTGGAAGAAAGAGGAACTTTAAAAATAATTGATATTCCATTGAAACATGGTATTAAAAGGGTAGAGAAGTAGAAGAATAATGATAAATACCAAAACAATGGTGATAGTCATCGGAAAATGACTGAAGGAGTTCTGAGGGAGGAAGCTTTGGGGCAGTTCTACCTGTGATGCAGATTTATGTCACAGTTTGTTCCTTTTTCCCACCCTAGGCTTTACTTCAGAGACACTCTACTGTCTCTTTCAATGCCCATGAATATGTCACATCTCCTTTCTAATGAAGTTAATCTGCATCTAAAGTAAGGTGAGATGACCAGCAGGCAGAATCCAGCCCTGTCGTTATTTGGGAGGAGGTTCATAGAGTCTACCTTTGGGCTGGGGACAATGGTTGAGTGGTGGGGCACATGGCCCTGGGTTCCATCCCCAGCACCAAAAACAACCACAAGAGTACACTCTCATTTGTTCTCTTTAGGGAAACTCAACGATTCCCTCCTGCTGCAAAACCCACCAAAGGAAATGTTAAAGCCATTGTAAAATCCTAATATGATATTTGAATTAAATATTAAATGTGACATACTAGGTGTTGTATGTGCATTTCTACTCATCTGGTTCTCAATTATCTGGGGTTTTTCCTGAGGGAAAAAGAAAAAAACTGGTAAAGCAAAATGTATCAATAAGGCATTTATACAAAGTTTTTTTAAATCAGTAGTCATCATAGTATTTATTTTTGATCAAAGGTTTAGAGAAAGGACCTGAAAATTATTATTCAGCATGGTATTTAGTTTGAAATATATGCTGACTTTTAACTTTCAGAGATGAATAGCCTAATCCTCCATCATTCCAGAATAAGTTTAGGAATTTGTAATCATTTCCTTTTTACTGGGTATTTGCATACATCACTAACCAGCTAGGATTAGAAGGATGAGCAATCTCTCTATGCTGAAAAAGAAAGATAGAACCCAGGGCCAAGCTGACAGATTCATCTTTATCAATTAAGCCTTATTGAACATTCACAAATAGTTGACATCCAGCAAGGTCCCTCTCAGTATTGACAAACTCCCTTCCATAGTGTACATTTTTAAATGAAGTTTCCAGTAGACCTATTAAAATGGTTAACATCTTATATTTTTATCCATGTCTTGCCCTGAGATGAAGCATCAGGAGTGTGGTGGCTATTTGCTCAGTGTTGAGGGGAAGGGTCAATGTGTATAAATAAGGAGGAGGATATCTGGCAAGGTTGGGAACATGACCTCTTGCCCTCCAAAGCCTGGGAAGCCCCAGTGAATGCTCCCAATCTCAGCAGTGTATGGGCACCGTGTGAACTCTCCCCTCTGCACACAGAGCTGGGGTTAGAGGTTAATGAATGAGAGCTCTCCCTGCACTTGGGATCCTGCTCAATAGTAGTTTTATACATAAGGGCTTAAATGAGGTCAAAACAGGCCCTGCATATTGCTTCCAAGCTCTCCAAATCTTTTTTTATGTCATGGTGTTCAAAGATGACATCCTTCCCTCAGAGAAGGGAGAGGACAGGCTCATGCTTGGAGAGGTGGACCAGTACTCCTGGCTCGATATGTCTGAAGGCAGAACCAAATGGAAAGCAAAGTGGGGGAAGGTCCTTGCTGCCCCCTATTCTTCTCTAGTAATCCCTTAAAAAATAATTGCAGACCCAAACCTCTGGCCTCCAGCACATTTTCCACTTGATTAGAGGCTTTTGTGAGGTAGGGAAAGGGACCTGCAGACTTGTACATTGTGCTGGGGCCTGAAATGTCCAGCTGGGATTTTTTTCCATCAAAAGGGGATTTTAGTAAAACCATTATCAGGGGCTTAGAGGAGAAAAGCTGTTGAGCTGCAAGTGAGGGGGTAGATTAGCATTAGCAGGCTTGTTTGGGGCCTGGTGGAAGGGTGGGAAGGTGTTTGCACCACTTGCACACAAGTTCCTTGGTTTCCCTGCAAGTTCCTGGCAGGTGCTAAAGTAGCGAGTGGACCCAGGAGTGAGAACTAATGGGCTTGAAAATGGCACATGGAGCCTTTGACTAGCATGGAGCTGGAGGGCGATACAAGGGGCAGAGGTTTGAAAGCTGTGCTTCCTGCCTGCTTGGTGGTAGCCATGGGTCTTGCTTCATTACTGGTTATATGCATCACCACACCTGAAATCCTCCCGCTGGTAATGCTGTCTGTGTCCCTCTTGACAATCTGCAGAGGGGCCAACAAGAAATCAAGAAACTGGGAAGTGGTCATGCTGAATCCCTTTAAAGGGCAAATGGACACCCTGTTTGGGTTGTAGGATGGCTATTCGGAAGGTTAAGATCATAGCAGCCATGACTGTCTAGTCTGCAAGAGAGAATCTGGGCTGTGTGAATTTACACACTGACCGGTGGAAGCCTGCAGGGTGAGAGTTTAGTGAAATTTATCAAACTTCTGTCTTCCTGGGAACGTCGGAGCCGCAGCTCTACCTTCGTAAATAACATGGAGTCCTGCAGGATGGAAGGGGAATACTCAGGCCGTGGGAGCTGCCTGTTGCCTGGATGGAGGGCCCACGTGTGGGATGTCACACAGTCAGCTTGCCCTGGAAAAGCTTTCCTACTTTTCCACACATACATTCCCTTCTAGCATGCTTTCCCTGTAAAAATGGAAAGATAGATAAGACAATGTTTGTTTTGACTGCTGGGAAGGTGTCCCTAGAATACCAGCTGCACATTTTTGAATAGGACATTTTCTGGCTTGAAATGGTGTTGCCCTTGAGGGCCTATGGCCTGGTGGCCATATGAGTGGGCATTTTTGCATCAAGTCAAAGTCAAACTACTACCGAGAGGACCCCCCATATTGAAAACGCATGCTAGGTTAGGGCACCTGTTCAAAGAGCAAGCCTCAAAAGTCATCCCTAGGACCACCTCTAGGAGCTGCTAGTGGTTTAAGTCTACACTGTCCCCTCATTGAATTGTGACACACCAGTAATGGATTTCTAGTCTATGAAAGAGTATTTGGGCTGTGTGAATTTACAAAGTGCAGGTGTCCTCCTGGCTCCTCGGCCAGCTCTGTTTCCTCCTCTTGGGCTCTGTGTGCCGTGATACATTCTCTTTTCTTTCTTCTGCCACCTCTTTTCTTTATTTGGGTCGTTTCTCCTGAATCTGTGTTCATTTGATATGGTCACTTGCCGATGGGATACTTCAGCTATGGTTTCTATAAAGTTGCCCAGGGAGATTTTCTGCTCTTCTAAGACTAGTGTGAATGGTACCAGGAATACTCATGCGTTTCATGACTAGCCCCCGAGGGCCAGCAGCTTTTCCTTCCTTTCCTCTTCTTGTTTTTCCTCTAACCAAAAGTGACCTGGAGCTCACTGAGATGGGGCTCACCTGGCAGCTTGGTGGATATAGCCCTGGGGGATGGCCACCTTCTGCCTTCCACCTTTTAATTCCACTTTTGTGCCAGCTGCCCTGCAGACCCATGCTTTGATTCCCTGAGGCCAGACTATTGTGTGCCAAAAGGGCAAGACCCCCGCCCCCCCCCAAGGCCTGTCCTACCCTCAGCCTGTCTCTTATTGTGACATTTTATGGAATCTGGCCAAGTTGGCTTAGAAATTCTTTTTGTTTTAATTCCTGCTGTCTTTTCCTAATGTCTCTTTTCTGAATTCAAATCATGCAGGCAATTTCTTTAACAGGGCTTTTGCCATTTCTAGTTTTGTAGACTCCTTTAGATTTTATGAAAATATCTTCATCTAGGCAATAATCAGACTGAATTCCTTTTAATAACTAAAAAATAAAAATACTGGGGCTGGGATTGTGGCCCAGAGGTAGAGCGCTCGCCTAGCATGCATGGGGTCCTGTGTTCTGTGTTCGATCCTCAGCACCATAAAAATAAATGAATGGAATAAAGGAAATTGTGTCCAACTACAACTGAAAAAAATAAATATTTAATATAAATAAGTAAAAATACTCCTAAAATTTAAAAATCTTTTTTCCTAAAGGAGCTCTAGAATTTTCATCACAGACAATATGTTTTCTATTTTTCTTCTGTAATAATAATAAAACAGCTAACTTATTTTCTCTGTTAAAATTGTCACCTCCGTGTATGACTATAAAATTTCCCATTTGCCAAACTTCCCGAATATGACATTCTAGCCATATATTGTGAGTACGACATGGTCTTGAAGAATTAGAGCAAGACATTTGATTTCCCTAGTCTCCAAAAACAGAGAGCTGCTGGGTAGCTCAGGGGGACTTTGTGGGACAGTCCGCACTACTCCAAAAGCAGTTCTCAGCATCCAGCTCCTAGGAGGTACTTCACTGATACCTTAAGTTTTAATGTCATCTTTTTTTAAAAAAAAAAAAAGTGAGATTCCTTTTGTCAATTCTCACACCCTATGGGGAGCGGGGGACATTGCATAAAGGGACAATGATCAGCTGGGATCTGACAGCTGTGAGGAGGTTCTGTTCTGCTGAAGTAGCCTCCAACTCCCAGACAATGCTGCTGCCTGCTGGTCAAATGAAGGGATTGCAGAAGTGCTGGATAAATTAATTTCTACACTTTCTGTCTTCCCCTGTGGAGAATAAATATTTAGTTTTGTATCAGCCCTACTTTATTTTAATGCATTATAATAGATCCTGAAATCATTTTCATAAACTTAGGGCAAAGTAAAACATACTGTTGGACTCCTGCAATACTTCAATACTGTTTGGATGTAACCCATAGCTTCATCACAATGGAGAACCATATATCTTGTGGTTTTGTTTTTGTTTTATTTATTTATTTATTGATTGATTGATTGATTGATTGATTGATTGATTGTTATTGTTGTCTCGTAGGAAGGGTCAAGGAACAGTTCAGAAATAGAAAAGACAGTTTTCCACCCTTACCTTTCAATAGCATGTAGTGCTTGACTTCTGCCTCCTAACCCACATAAACACATTTTTGTTTCTACAATAAGCAGTAATGAAACCTTTCTTTGATTGGTAAATCCTGTGTCATACTTACAGTAGTGAATTTCTGCAGTTCCTCTTGTGATTCCATTGAAAATTAGACCCTTCTCTATGGGGGACAATAAGAGACCAGCTGCCTTTCTGTGGGTCACATGGTTCTGATTGCCATGATTTGACTCTGAGTACAATGGCTGGGCATCTGTCTCAAGTGTATGCAATGTCAGGGAGGGCTGGGAGAGTCCTCACCTGTCTACTCCAGACTGGAAACTTGACGACCCTCTCTGCTCCCTGTACCAGCTAGCTGTGAGCCCAACAAAGTTCAGGAGGCCACAGAACTTGGCCCAGTGGTTTCACAGATTCCTGACTGGCTGAATTATGTGCATTTGAAATGAACTAGAAGAGCTAGAAATTGTCACTTTCATCTTGTTTGCTTAAGACACACCCACTGTCCATCCATCCATCCAGTTTTTTTTTTTTCTGATAGTTAATAGCAGCAGGTTTTTGAGCAGTGAAGATTTAAAATATTGAAAGTAGAAAAGGAAGGCACTAAATAGATTGTCCTGCATCTAAGAACATAAGAATTGATTTATTTGAGTGGCTTAAACTCATGGTTTCTCCCTTATTTTAACTATTTGTCAAAGTTTAGCCTCAGTGATTTTTCTAACAGTCTAAAGATGATCAGGACTAATTTTTGTGGTTCCTCCCTATTTAGAGACCAGTTCTCAAAGAACTTTGCCCTGGGCTAGAAGATGAAAGCGGGTTCATATATAAACAATGCCAGTTTGGGGTTAAGATTTCCCGAGGAGAAATATTATTCAAGATGTTTGTGGTAAATATTTTTCTCATATCATTTCTTAAAAACATTTTTAGTTGTAGATGGACATAATACCTTTATTTTATGCATTTAGTTTTTTTATATGGTGCTGGGGATCAAACCCAGTGCCCTACGCGATAGGCAAGCAGCTCTACCACTGAGCCACAACCCTAACTAACCCTTTCATATCCTTTTTAAATGAAAACTACAATGCTTCCCAAAGCAATACTGATTAACTCCACACTATTTATGGAAAAAAAAATCTGGTCTTAAAGAACTATTTTCCCATAATCTAATTCCAGAATCCTGGATCGGTGATGAGTAGTAATTATTGAAAGGCAGCTGTGTGGTAGGCTTGGTCCTACTAGAGTGTAAATGAAGGACTAATAAATGTGAGAAGATACCCCCTACTATCAAATTAGACCCTTTTACTCTTTCTGGACAAGAGGGATTTGTAATAAAACATTACGAGGTCAAGCCTTTTTTATCCTTGAATGAAGAGAAAAAAGCTAGGGTTCCTGCAATTCAATTCTACTTTATAAGAGAATGTGATAGATATTTGTAGTGTATTAAATACATGTAAATTCTTGGCTTTGAGGCTATCACAAGCATAGACTTCCAGGATTTGTACTGAACATTACTATTTAAGACAATTCAGTGTTTTGGAAACTGGCTCAAATCCTTTGCAAACAACACATTTGACACGACCAATCACTTTAGACCTAAGGGTCTGTAAGTAGACTATTTGCCAACCTGTCCTGGTTTCTCCGCTTCCTGAGTAACCCCATGTATAATAATGCTTGCAGAACACATCTAAGTTTACATACTGTAATGCATATTAAACAGCAATGACTTTTGGCATTTGGGGGTATTTTTGTTTTTCTACTCCTGGTTCTAGTGCTGGATGTTTCTGAACAGAGGGTGGTGTTTTCCAAAGAGCTACCTGCAAGTCAACTGCCTTCTGATGATGCTCAGTAAAGTCTGGAGCAGCCTTGGCTTCAAGACTAAATCCTTGTGTCATCTATGCAAAATCTTTTTGACTGTGTCAAGCTTCTTTCCCCACTTGTAAAGTTAAATGTACCATATCTGCCAGATCTGAGACAAAAAAATTTTCAAGACAGAAATTGAACATGCTGTTACAACTAAATTCCTCCAGTAGATCACATTCACCTTCCTAACACTGTCTCACCTGGGTTTCTTTCCTGCTGCTGGTTTCTTTCCCTTTTCACAGGACTGGGAAGAGACAGTTGTCAGAAGCTGCATGACATCTTGGTTTTGTTTTACCCAGTTCCCTTCTTTGTAACTGAGACTATTATTTCCACTATAACAAATATAAGAATCCTTGTTTGATTTTGCAATGCTGGGGATCAAACCCAGGCCCTGGGGCATGCTAGGAAAATGCTCTACCACTGAGCCACTCTCTACCACAGTTTTTTATAAGGACATGTAGCATTTGACCCTTAAACAATTAAAATAGAAGAGTAATGAGTTAATAAAAACTTAAGTCCTTTTTAGGAAAATAAGAACCCTTTTGTAGGCTAACAAACAGCAGAGGATACACACCTCTGTCACTTTACTGGGGAAGGGGGTTGAACACATCCTGCTCCAGGGCTGCTGCAGTTAAGATGGGAAGCTCACTTTATCTTGTGCCTCAACTGGAAGACTTGGCTTTGCATAGTACCAAGCATTCTGCGTTGGTAAAGGCAATTCAGAGCAATCCCTGGAAGAGAGGAAAAGACTAACACTGATCATCAGTGGACATTTAAAAATATTTACTAATTGTCTAGAAACACCATTTCTATCTAAGAACTGAAAACAATTGCTCTCCACCAAGTTGTGCACATAGATACCTTTGATCAGTTATGAATCATGAATAGTTGATACTGTTCTCAATACCAATGTTTCATCTACTTTACCACATTTGCTTTTTAAAACATTTAATTTGCTACTTAATGTTGCAATAAGAGCATTGACAAAAATGAGGTAACTATATGGTCCAAGCATTAGCTTAGGTTTAAATGCAGTTTTCTAATTTCTAATCCTATGTTTTCCTCATGATTCACATTATTTCATCAAAAAGCCTCACCCCTCTGGCTCCTCGGGGGTTCATAATGGCACAAAATTTAGGTCTTGCCCTCTACTAAAGGGATAGAATTAACTTTTAAAAGGGGTGATGTTTGGTGCAGGAAAGAGAAAGAGAACAGAGAGAAGGGACCAGTAGATGACTTACTCCAGTCCCTCCCTTTCCCCAGCAGAACAGAGCAAAGATCAGAGGCCAGGGGCTTCCCTTTTCATAGGACTGGGAAGAGACAGTTGTCAGAAGCTGCATGAGGTCTAGGTTTTGTTTTACAAGTCTGATCTTTTAATCAAGAGGATCTTACTCTGGAAACACAGTGGTCCCCTGGGGCCACAACCCCTTTCCCCTTTGAAAACCTAAGTTCAAATTCTCTTTAAGTAGAAAACTGAAAGGTTTAACTTATCTGCCAAGGCCAGCATGTAAGCAGTAACCACTCAGGAAAGCACCAGTCTGGGGGGACAGGCCATACTTCAGTCCACATCCTGTATGTCCTTTTTTAAGTTCTTACCTTTAAAGAGAGACTCCAATAAAAGGAACATTTGCTTTTGCAGATCTTTATTATTAATTTGAACCATGAAAAGAAATGATCAGTTTTCTTCCACCATTTAAGGATGTCCTGATACTGGCTTTGAATTTCAATAAATGTAAGTTAGGCAAGCACCCTTTTGCCAAATGTAGAATAAATCAAATGGGCTTCCCCCTCCTCCCCTGCCAGTTAGGACTAAGGAATTCAGCAGGAAAGTGTCCCTGGCTGGGAGAATTATGCAGCAACACCCAGCATTCTTAGCTAGAGGTCCATTATGGCCCTTTGAGGGCTGCAAAGTTGTCTGTCCCAGTGAGAATTAGAAAATTCATGAAGCCTTTTCTTGACTACTATCCAGTTCCTATTGAAGTTTATTACTGCTAAACGATAAGGTTCACATTAAGTTTACATGTTTTTTCCAGTTCTTAAGTTTCAGCAAATACCTGAATCATGTTTTACTACCTAAAAATTTAATGGAAATGCCTTTTAACTTTCATACCACTATGTATAGCAATTCACATCCTTTGGTGTTCCTAAATGCATCTCTGTCCTATAGGTGTGATGGGGATTAAGCCCTCATACACGCCACATTTACCCTGACCCTTTGAAGTAGTACCTGTGGCATAAGCTTGTTCATGCTGTGTTTACCCAGTTCCCCCTACCTTCTCAGGGGTTACCTCACTGGAAATCAACATCTGATCAGTAACTGAACCTTTTCAGAGCAGAAGAGAGATGACCTTTAGAAGTAGACCTGTGGAATCCCTCACTTTCTGGTTGAATAGCACAAGACAGGTATTATCCCTTATCTGGAAAACAGGGAGACCTATTTTAGAAGGGTGCTTTGAGGATTAAAATTTACAAGTATTGCTGGGCATCCTGGCACACACTTGTAATCCCAGTGACTTGGGAGGCTGAGGCAGGATTGCAAGTTCTAGGCCAGCCTCCGCAACTAAACAAGGCTCTGTCTCAAAAAGGGAGGGGGGCGGTTGGGATGTACTTGGTGATAAAGTGTCCTGAGTTCAGTCCCCAGTGCCAAAATAATTTTTTAAAAAAAGAAAAAGAATTTTGCCCACATAGGTTCTCAACACATAATTTCTTTCCATCCAAAAAGGTTGAGAGATAAGCAATTAACATTCACTGCTGACAGTAAATGGTTTATTAATCTTTTCCTGAGAAGGTCCAGATACATTAAGTATGCCTAGTTCAGGATAAGGACATGATACCCATGATCTTAACTTTCAACATTAATTTATCAACCTTAAGTCCAGGTTATATATAACTTTTAACATAAAAAAAATCAAAACAGAAAATGTTTCAGGTGGTGGTAGGATTGCTTGCATGTTAAAATGAAGAATGTGAATAGAGGCAGACTTAGAAGGTGCTCAAATTTTTATTGACTGAATGAATCTGTACAGCCATGCAGTCTCTTGGAAGAAAAATAGGCTAGGAACCTATGGCTTGTGTAACCTTCAGGAATTGTGTCAAATGCTAAATTTAAAAAGCTGGCCCTAATTCAAAGTCCCTGGTTCTTACTGGGGTTCACACATACCCACCCGGCCTTTGGGCAATAAGCACTGTAACCTTAGTGGAAAGAAAAAGATCCACACCTTCCCCATAGAAAAGGAAGATGGATCTAGTGTCAGGCTCAATTAGACCCAATTGTGATGGCTCTCCAAAAAGGAACAATGCAGCTTTTGTGATATGTTCAAGTCTTAAAGCTTGGAAATTTTACAAAACAATCTTAACCCAAGAGAAACCTGGGTTCTAGCCCTCTTCCTGGAAAGAGATGCTGATCCAGGAAAGTTTGATACTGTTCTTATCAGCTCTCACTGGGATCAGTGCTTTTTTGGTGTTTAAAAAAAGGAAAAAAGTAATCTCAGAAAACAACTTAGACAAACCTATGTGAAACCAGGAATATGAATTACTCCACAACTAAGAGCATTTATACTCACCAGTTTCCACAGCTCAATCACTGGGTGTCAGATTATTTGGTTATTGTCTACCAAAGGGAACTCTTTGCTAGAATTGTTGGTATTCATTTATCTGCATGAATTCAGTCTAAGAACCCTCAACTGAGTGGCTCGAGTGGCCAGCCTCCGTGTTGGAAGTGCTTAAAATGCAAATGTACAAGAACTCCTGGCCAACCTCCCCAGCCCCCAGGAAAGTGCTTCAATGCAGCCAGGCCTGGAGGGGAATGTTAAAAAGAGGGGTAGAACTGCCCTCCTCCTTTCCACCGGGACCCTCACTCCCTCTGGGAGATTCAGTATGCATGACTGAGCGAGGAGCAGGCAAGGACAGCAGCGCTCTTTTAACTTTTCTGAACAATGGCTTCAGCTCCCTCCACCCTTCACATCCTCCCCACAGCCGCTCTAAGAGTAGACACCCTTCTTTCTTCTTGGCCACCCCCATATCTCATGACCCATTTTTTCAGTATTACCCCTAGATCTAATTTCCACTCAAAGAAAAACTGGTCATTTGAGGAAACTGTGACTTTTACAAGTCGAATTTTTTTAAAGTTTCATTTTGTTCAGTTTCTTTAAATTTCCATGTTGACAGTTTAAAACCTAAAACTATAGAATTCTCCACTCTATCACATTTCTAGAAATGGAACATTATTTGGGTGTCATTAGTAAACCTTACACAGAATAAATTTTTAACCATGAGCTTGCTCACTCACATAGGATGCACCAAATCTATACCTTATTTCCTTCTATCTTAGTGTACAAAGAGCACCTCCTACTTTGGCATGTACCCAAACACACAATGCCTTAAAAATAATTCACAGATACAAGTTTTTTTTTTTGTGCTTTTTTTTTCAAAAACATACTTCATATTTCCTCTTTATTATATAAATATCAGTTTAACCTTTTAATGTAAGAATATAAACGTTTTAAGAGGATCTTTGTTATTATTTATACAAATTCACAAACAGTACAATTAATTGATAAAGGTCTCTGGGTTTCTTTAACTCCATGTTCTCGCATGTTGCTGTGGAGGATTCTAAAAAAATAAACAAACAAACAAAATCCAACAAAAATATACATCCTACTCAAAAGCGATTTTTTTTAAAGCCACAAGTCCCAACCCCCACCAAAATAAAGTCATCTATTCCTCCATTTAGAAACGGATCTTTTTAAAACCCACAAACTCCCATTTTATTAACAGAACGCAGATAAGACATGAATTTCAGTCTCCTCCCCTTCACATTGCCGGGGGCCCCAGGGTCTCTGTAGGCCAACTCTGCTCTGTACTTCCAACAGGAAGCCTCACTGTGTGACCTTTTTGTGGAGAAACTTGGAAGAGGGTGAGGGTAGGGCATAATTTGCATATATAATAATCATTTTCAAGACACAATCTGCATCTCAGACAAACAAAAAAGCAGTTCAACTCTCATTTCTCCCACACATTTGTGCTATAAATTAAGTCAAGATTTAAGAACACAGTTGGGTCCTCAAATCCCAATGGACAAGGAGAAAAAGAAAATTATAGCCAGAATGTAGAAGTAGGACACACTGGGTGGATGGAGGTTGGGAAGAAGCCAAAACAAAAAGATGTACAAACCCAATGGGCATCTTTCCAGTCTAGGCACAAAAATGTTTCAGTCTCAAAATATCTCTCTTGTAGAATTCCAGGGCTTCAGAGAAAAAAGTAAACTAAAACGAGGTAGCCAGACATATATATATAATATATATATATAATTTATATATATATAATATATAGAATATATTCAGCAGAAAAAAAAGACCATGATTTCCAATTTCTTCAAAAAACTAAAATAAGGAAAGCAGATAAAAATAAAATGAGTGTTAATAGCCGAGTACTGTAAAAGGAGAAGTGATGAGAAGAGACTGGGATTAGTTACAAAGTGGAAGAGGGTGAAAGGCCGTTGTAGTTGGGTTTGCTTTTTATACATTTCAAAATAAAAACCAGATCACAGTATTCAAACGAAAGCTTAAGTGAAGGCAGACATTTTCCTCAATTCCTCGGGGTGGAGAGGACTAGTCACTCCCCACCCCCACCCCATTTACAAATGCCAAGCAGTGGGGATACAGTAGCTGAAAACAGTCCTCCATCCCCTGCAGAGAGAAGTAGGTGAGTGAGTAGCAGAATCCATTTCTCCATCCGCAGGGAAAAAGAGGAAAATAGGGCAGTGGTAGAAGAGGAACCCCGAAGGCAATGGAAAGGGGCTGGTAGCAGGGAGGGGCGTCGGAGGAGGAGAAATGAGCTTGGGCTTCAAGTCGCTGCCCTATCTCAGCCATCGCCATGAACTACGTCTAAATATGCGAGTGGGTGTGTGGGGGCCGGTGGTGGTGAAGGGAGGGTGTACAGGGCAGGACAAGGGGAGCTGGTGCTGCCGCCCTCACCTGACCTTCTCACTGTCCGTCATTTGCCAGAGTCCCAGGTTGAGTACCTTGAGGCAGGGCAGCTGCGTGATGCGCTCCAGGCCGCGCTTGGTGATCCGGGTACAGCCGTACAGGTCTATGCCAGTGAGCTGGCTCAGGTGCTCAGCAATCAGCTCCAGGCCCTTGTCCGTGATGCGCACACACTGTCCAATGTTGAGCGTGCGCAGCCCGTGCATCTGCCGCACCATGCGGTTGATGCCATCATCACTGATGTGGCAGGAGCAAAGGGAGAGGGACTTGAGGCCGTCCAGCCCCTGGGCTATGTAGGCCAGACTCTGGTCCCCCACTTTGTCACAGAAGGACACATCTAACCCCGAGAGGCGCAGGCTGCCCATGGCTAGATGCATGATGCCTGTGTCACTGATATTGTCGCAGGAGCGCAGGTTAAGGCTGCGTAGGCTGCCCATGTGCGACAGGTGCAGAAGGCCTGCGTCTGAGATGCCCCCACAGAAGCTGAGGTTGAGGAGCCTCAGGCCTGTCAGCCCTCGGGAGATGTGCTTTAGAGAAAGATCCGTGAGCTTCTGGCAGTCCTGCAGCGTGAGCTGCTCCAGGCCCAGGCAACCCTCCGCCGCGCTGCGCGTCATGCCGGCCAGGTGCCCGATGCCCACGTCCGAGAGGTGGCGGCAGCTGCGGAGATTAAGGCTCTTGAGGCGCTGCAGACCCCAGGCGATGAGCAGAAGGCCGGTGTTGGTAATATTGCTGCAACCCCCCAGCTCCAGCACCTCCAGGCCCTTGAGGTACTGGGCTATTCGGCCCAGACTGCTGTCAGTGATCTGCTTGCAGAGGCTCAGGTTGAGGGCGCGCAAGGAGCCGATTTCCTGCACAAATGCGTGGCCCAGTCCGTTGTCGGTGAGGTTGTAGCAGCCGCTGAGGTTGAGGCTTTCGATGTTGGCCATGCCCTGGATCACGTAGCTGAGGCTGCGGCGGAGGCTCAGGATCTGCACACGGCGGATGCCCCGGGCCTGCAGGCTGGGGAACAGCGACGGGTTGGCCCGGCGCAGGTGCAGCTTGGCCTCCACCCCTCGCCATACCGACTTGTGGTAGGCGGCGTCCCGCCAGGCCGTGCACACCTGCGCCGCGCGCCCCTTGTCCCGCACGTCTAGGTAGCCGAAGATCATGGCCAGCAGCTCGGGAAACAAACACGAGATGTGGGTCTCCATCTTCCTCCTCCCCCCTCCGCGGTGCTGGGGGGAGGAGGCGCGGGCCCCGCCGCTCTTGCCCCGCGGAGGCGACGAGCGCGGTCCGCCCCGGCCGCCGCCTCGGGCCCAACGGACGGCCCCTCCCCGCCTTCCGGCTCCGGCCGCCGCCGCCGCTCCTCCTCCTGGTCCGTCCGTCCTTCCTTCCTTCCTGCCGGCTTCGCCTCCCAGCCCTTCCCTCCCCCCGCCCCGGGCTCCGCGGGTCCTCACATCCCGGGCGGGGAAGGTGCCTCTCACTCCCGGCCGCCGCCGCCTCGGCTCTAAGCACGCCGCGCTCCGGCCGCGCTGCTCCGCCGGCTCGGCCGCCGCCGCTCCCACGCCCCCTGCTGCATCCTCCGCCTCCTGACGCCGCCGCCTCTGGCCGCCGCCGCTGCTGCGCGGGCCGGCGGGCCGGCAAGGGGGCCCGGGGCCGGGCGCTCGGGCTCCGGGCGCTGGGGAGGCTTCCTGCTGCCTTTGTCTCTCGCCCGCTTTTCAAACCTCCCAGCCCCGGGCCGCCCGCACTCGGCCGCCCAGGCGGGGGGACCAGAAGGCCAATCCGGGCCACCGGGCGCACGTTCCTTCTCCCCCCGCCGTCCGCGGGCAGTTGGGAGCTGCCGGCCCCGGCACGAAGGACGCCGCGCGGCCGGCAGCCGGAGCACCGCTCGGCTCAGACCCCAGGGCGAGCAGGCGGGCCGCGCGTTTGGTAGAGTCCGGCACCGACCCCTCGGCTCGACTGTTCCTTCGCGCGTCCCCTCCTCCCTTTCTGGCTCCCCCCGTGCGCGCCCGCGCAATGGTACGAGCCTGCGCTGCCGGAACTGTCGGAGCCGTTACCCTGGAAACCGAGTTCTTCCTAGTCTGGTCGCCCCTGAGGTTTAACCCTGTAGGCGCCATCGGAGAGCAGCTGTCAGCAACGCGCTTCCCCACCCCTTCGTCTTTTCACCCCGCAGCCCGTTATTGAGCCAGTCCCTCTCCCAGCCACGCCCCAGCGCTCTTCCTTCTCTTCTTTGGTGCAGCCCCTTCCCACAGTTATCCTGCAATTCCTGACCCTTACTTTACACCCTTCTCCCTTTATTTTTCTTGCAAGACTTTCCTCCCAATATCATTACTTAGTAATCATCACTCAACTTTCCTTCCTTTATTTGCTGTCCCTAATGGCCCTTAACACATCTCTTATCACACCCCCAGTTTCCTCCGCTGGGACAATTTTTCTACAGTTCCCTTCTCAGCAGTCTTGTGCCTTAAGCTGAAAAGAAATTGGGTATTATGCAGTTGAGTGTAATGCTCCAGTCCATTCTAGAATTTTCTAGAATTATCCATCACTACTTCCTTCTAGCAGCTTCTGGTTGTTTGCAGACACCACTGTGTGTTTGCCTCAGTACTTAAAGCATCAAAACTTCCTTCCACTTCCGCACTTTGCTGCCACCCAATGCCCTCCGTCTGCTTTGCTACTAAAAAAGAGCACCCTTCCCTAGCTAGGCTTTGTTTTATCAGTTTCTTGTCATCCTCAGGCTATAAATTCCATGGCCCAATTGTAATGATAGTCAATGTATTTGTATATGTTGATACAAATGTACTTATTAGTAAAATGGAAGGACTGTTCAACTTGATGGACGATGCCCCAGCAGGGTCTGTTGGTTTATGAACTGTGTTTTATGGAACCAGAGCAATGCTTAATTCTAGAATGCATCCCTGGATCTTAAATGCACATGCAGAGGATAGGATTTCAGAGTTTCATTTTAATTATTCCCAAGCCAAGTATTTTTTAAAAAAGAGAAAATGACCCTGTATATTTTTAATTAAGTTATGAATTCACACAGCTACATACAAGACAATCTGATTTATCTATCAGAAAAGGAGATTGATTTTATTGATTCTTTGGAAACCTGAACAAGATTTTGAATGGATTCCATATTCAGTATATCACATTGCTAACTTTTGGTCTTTTCCTAGGCTACCAATACTAAACCCAAGTACATACAGATTCACTAGTAGCTATAGGACATATTTTATACCCCCACCTACTCCTCCTTCCTAAATCAGGAAATATAGAAGAAAAAATTCTTACAAGCATTTACCTTATCCATATTACATATACTATGAGGCCCATAGAACCATATTGTTTTTGTTGTTGTTGGGTTTTTTTGTTTGTTTTGTACCAGGGGTTGAATCCAGAGGAGCTTCCTTAACCACTAAGCCACAAACCCAACCCTTTTTTTATACATTATTTAGAACCTGGGTCTCACTTAGTTGATTAGGGTCTTGCTATGTTGCTGAGGTTGACTGAATTTGTGATCCTCCTGCCTCAGTCTCCCAAGCCACTGGGAGTCACTGGGATTACAGGCATATACCACCACACCCAGGGAGGCCCACAGATTTTTATAACCTTTCTGAAATAACAGACTGTACTCTGAGTCATCAGATGATTCCAGATGTGCAGTGACAATACGTGTCACAACTCTAGGGTATACCTAGATTTACATTCTTCTGGGAGTTATTTAGGCTTATATTCTTCACAGTCACTTCTGCTTAAATTTTTACCTTAAACTCTACATGAAAGTCACCTTTTTAATGTTACATGGGTTTTTTACGTTTTATATGTTCAAGGTCTTAATCCAAAGCACCTTAATCCCACTTAACACAAAACATTGTGCCAGGCAACACATGGGTTGGGGGACAGGTTGCAGATTGGAGTCAAACCTATAGAGAAGGAGCTTTGTGGTTTTCTTTTTCCTTTTCCTTTCAGAGGTGCCTGAAAGAACTCTCTCCAGAACTTGCCTCTTGGTCTTTGTTCTAGCAAAACTTTTTCTGGAGTTTAACTCTTAAGATTATATTGATACACAGCCTTTTATTTAAGGTATTCAAGTATAAATTACAAGGATTTTCAGCAATATCACATTTCCTATTTCACATTGAATAAATAAGAAAATACAACATCAAGAAACATCTTAGGAAATTAATATTGGTGGGGAAAAAGAAGTGAGGTATTGAATGAGCCCTATGCTGAGTATGGAAACCAGCTGACTTATTTTGGCATTAAGGAAATGACCCCTTTCTGAGTCTCAGTTGGCTCATCTAAAACTGGTGAGATTTGACTAGAAAATCTTCTAGAACCATCCAATAGTAATACTCTGTGAGACCATGAGCTTAAAATGAGTCCTGCTGTTTCCTTAACTCTGGTATTATATATGATTCCTAATGCAGACTGCAAATTAAGAATAGTTTCACATGCAGTGGCTTCTTAAGAGTTTCAGTTTAGGGCTGGGATGTGGCTCAAGCGGTAGCGCGCTCACCTGGCATGCGTGTGGCCCGGGTTCGATCCTCAGCACCACATACAAACAAAGATGTTGTGTCCACTGAAAACTAAAAAAAATAAATATTAAAAAAAAAACAAGTATTACACATACTTAAAAAAAAGAGAGTTTCAGTTTATTCTCCACTTTGGGACATAGAAATACATGGAGGGCATATGTGGACAAGCGGTACTGTCTAAGATGTATGCCAAGGTAGGAAATTCTGCAAGACCGTTCATTGTTTAACATAGGTTGAGATTTTTTGTATATGGGTTAAGCAAATTGCAACTAGATGTTTTTTTTTTTTTTTTGAATGAACTATAAACTTCTGTCTAGAAGCAAAAACAAGTTTTGCTTGGGGAATTTCTCCAAAACCTTACCAAGAATTTTAAAGAAAATTAAATTCCCAGATAGAATGTGTTTGTCACTTGGTTGTGGCCTGGGAAAATTGAGATGCCCAGCCCAAAGATCAGGCTTCCTTAGAGATGCACACTTCCTCATTCTAAGAGGGAAGATCCCACAAGAAAGATCAGAAGAGATTTGTAGCTCTCAGTGCTTCATTCAAACCTATCAATCAATCCAAAAACTAGTGGCCCAGAGAACACCATTATGGGTTGTGTCAAAGGGGTTAAGATATTTTGTGACACAATGCCTGCTATATAGTAGGTGCTTCATTAATGTTGAACCAAAATGAATGAATTAATGTCAGAAGTAATAATATCTTCATGACAGACTTTATATGTATCAATACTTCTCCAATATTTGTGGGTAATTGATAGAAATGGATATCTGAGGATTATAAAATGCTGCCTTTCCAATTTTAAGAAAGGCCAAGCATTTGATTCACTGAGTGCAAATAAAAGATTTAAGCAAAACAAAGCAAAAAACCCAAATTTCCCTATTAACAAATGAGCAAAGGACTTGAATAGACACACCTCTAGAAAAAGATACACAAATGGCCAGCAAGGGTATAAGAAGACACTCAACATCTCTTAATTATTATGGAAATGCAAATAAAATAATAAAGAATCCTCTTTATGCTACTGTTAATAAAATGGAAAGGAAGCCTTGGTGAGAGTGTGGAGAAAGTAGAACCCTGGGGCACTGTTGGTAAGAATGTAAAATTGAGCAACTACTCTGGAAAACAGTATGGCCACTCCTCAAAAGTAAACACAGAATTACCATATGATTCCCCAATTCCACTTCTGGGTATGTGCCCAAAAGAATTTAGAAACAGGGTCTCTAAAAATATTTATGCAATTATGTTCATAGCATTATTCACAATACCCACAATACCCACCAGCAGATGAATGGACTGGGTACTGAGGATTAAATTCAGGGGCATTTGGCTTCTGAGCCACATCTCCAGCCCTATTTTGTATTTTATTTAGAGACAGGTCTCACCGAGTTGCGCCTTGCTTTTTTTTTTTTTCTCTGAGGCTGGCTTTGAAACTCATGTTCCTCCTGCCTCAGCCTCCTGAGCCACTGGGATTATAGGCATGTGCAACCATGCCTGGCACAATGAAATATTATTCAGCATAAAAGCAAGGAAATTCTGACACTTGCAACAACATAGATGAACCTTGAGGACGTTGTGCTTAGTGAAATAAGCCAGTCACGAAAGGACAAATATTATATGATTCCACTTACAGGAGGAATCTATGGATGTCAAAAGCATAGAAACAGTAGAATGACAGCCTTGGTTGCCCAAGGGCTGGGGATGAAGGGTGGGGAGTTGCTCTTTCATGGTTATGGAGTTTCAGTTTTACAAGTCAAAAAAGTTCTGGAAATTGGTTGCACAATAATGTAAATATACCTAACACCACTGAACCATACTCTTAAAAAAGAGTTAAGATGGCAATTTTTATGTTATGTGTGTTTTACCACAATTAAAAAATTAAAAGATTCAGCGGCATAAACCTATAATCCCAAGCTGCTCAGAGGTGGAGGCAGGAGAATCACTTGAGCCCAGCTTGAACAACATGGTGAGACCCTGTCTCAAAAATACATACATACAAAAAAAAAAAGAAAGAAAAAAACACAGAGAAAACTATACATACATACATACATACATAATAAAAATGAATTTTTTGAGGAAATCAAACATTTTGAAGTAAGACATAAATAAAAGAAAAAAATGTGAAAAGTGTTCTTTCTCTCATCAACAGATTGCCAGGAACACCCCCCAAAATATTTGATTACTCTCTCCCAAATTATTAGTTTGCTGTATCCTGTGAACACAGGCTTAACATCGTCTGTATCCACCACCATAAAAATAGGGTTTGAGACCTGGAGAGCTAGAGCCCTTTCATTAGGGTGACTGTACACTAACTGTATTGTCTACACTGGAAAACTCATGACATCAAAAGCTGGTGCTATTAAGAACCACCCCTAGGACTGGGGAAGTAGCTTAGTGGTAGAGTGCTTGCCTAGCATGTGCAGGACCCTGGGTTCCTTTCCCAGCACCACCCCACACACACACACACACACACACACACACAAATCATGCCCAGATGGGTGGTGCTAATTTTTATTTTTGAAATTAGATTTATTTTTGTAATTTGCAACTTTTGAGTGTTAACTCTATGTTGTCATATTTTTGGTCACCCAACTAAAGGATTCGAAATAAAATAATAGAACAATCCCAAATATCAATTATTAATATCAACAAACACCTTAGGTACTTGTTACAAAAGAGAAAGATAGGACAACTTTGGAAAAATTAAATATGTGGGAAATATAGTCATTTCCAGGACACAGAACACTTAGAAAATTGGTTTCCAATGTGTTCACCCATTCAGCAAATAGCGATACAAATTGCATGCATCACTCTGTGCTGTGAAGTAAACAAAGATGTTGAAGAGGATATTTCTGCCTGTAAGTGCTGAGCATTCAGCAGGCAAGCTAGAAAATACCTGCTGACAATGACAGTATTTGTTAGTGTTACAGGTGCCAACAGAGTGATAGAAACAAAATGTTTTCTTCCAAGGCTCCACAGTGAAGCCTGGAGTTTGAATGGATGTTGATGGAAAAAAGGGCATTATATATAATGGAAATTTTATCATTTCCTCATTTGGAAAAAAGATTAAAAAATCATAATGTCAACCATATATTGTCCTACATTATTATGGTTCTTCCACATTGAGGCATCAGGTTAATTTTAAAAAATCACCTTCTCAAGGAATTCTTAGCTTTATTGTACAAGAATATGTAATCTTTATTTTAACCCTGATTTAACTGAAATTAGTATTCAGTGTCTGAAGTCAGAAAATTTTAGTTCATGATTTGCACTTTGCTACTGTTTTTACAACCAAGATTGTCTGGGGGGGAGGGGATTTTCATCAGCTTTCTTCTCATTTTCATCGTGAGCCCCTCTCTGACCACAGAATGTGGTGATACCATCCAGGCAAGAAGGCAGAAGGGAGCCCTTCAGTGTGTCCTGCCTGGCCCCCCAAGGAGAGGCCAGTGGTTTCCCTGTGTGTGTCTCCTGTACATGCCGGGGACATGGAGGGCTCCTCAGCACAGGTCTGTTCCCAAGGTAACATTTTGGGCTAAATTCACATCACATTTGAAGCCTGAAGCTGTGTATTTGAATCCTAGATGTCTCTCTACAGTTCATTGCATGACCTGTGGCAAACTGACTAAAGTTTTTTGAGCTGCAATTTCCTCTTCTATGAAATGAAAGCAATTTCTATTCCCAGAATTGTCTGATAATTCATTCAGGGGGGAAAAAAATCCACAAGAAAGAAAGGGCCTAATATAGAACTGGCACATAGTAGGGACCTAGTAAGAGCCATTTATGTTTTTTCTTTTATAGTGGGTAGGGGGAAATACCTTGCCAGATGTGCCTCTAAATCATATATATATATATATATATATATATATATATATATATATATATATATATATATATATATATACACACACATTTGCTGACAGTTGAACCTTTCTTAAACTTTATTTCCTGTTTTTAAAGAAACGTACAGGTTACAGGAGCGGAAACACAGCAAAAGCTCAGAGCATAATACAATGAGCTTTGGGTAAGAGCAAACCATCTGTCTGCACCTCAGGAGCAGCATGTTCCATTCGCCCATAAAGAAATTGTCCTCTGTTACCGACAGACAGCCTCCTGGTGCTGCGACATAGGTTTTCATTACCAGCTCTTATACTTTCTTCTGCTTAGGGCAGTGGTTTTCAACCTAACTAGGCTTCTGAACAAACCTGGAAGGCTTCTGACTCAGATGTCTGGCTTAGGGCCCACCAAGTTGCTTCCCAGACAGTTCCCATGTGATATTGATGCTACTGGCCTGAAGATCCCAGCGGGAGAGTCCCTGACACAACAGCCTCCTAGAGCCCAGGTTTTCTCCTCCCGCTTTAAACAATTCTTGATAGAACTCGTGTGTAGTATGTATGAGGCCCTAGGTTCAGTTCTCAGCACCAAACAAATATGTTCACACACACACACACACACACACGCACGCACACGCATACACACGCACACACACCTCTTAAAGGGTCTCCCTTTTTAGTAAACTGAAAATGATATATAAAAGAACTTATGGGGGCTGTGGTGTAGCTCAGTGGTAGAGCACTTGCCTAGCTTGTGTGAGGCCCTGGGTCTGATTCTCAGCACCTCATATAAATAAATAGATAGATAGATAGATAGATAGATAGATAGATAGATAGATAGATAAATAAATGGATAAATAAATAAAATAAAGTTCTATTAGCAACCAAAAATATATCAGGGAAAAAAAGAGCTTACATGACTCCCCTCTCACCCAATTTTGTTCTTTAGGTTGTAAATTTCTTTAGGGCTGGGGATGTAACTCAAGGATAAAGCACTTGTCTAGCAGGCCAAGGCCCCCTAGCACTGCAAAACAAAACAAAGCCTAAGCTCCTTTGGTAGTAAGACTACCAATTCCCCACCTGCTCCCAATGGTATAGCAAGAGGACATCATTTTTTTTTAAAGTCATAAAGATATCAGGTTAAAATCTTGACTGTCACTTATCAGCTCTGTGACTTCAAACAAATTATTTAAACACAAGGAGCTAAGATGGGGCTACTGATTTTCCTATTCTTGGGAGTTTTGAGAAGGTGAATGGGGCAGTGCATATTTCCTCATACCGTCCCAGACTGTCATGAAAACCAGTCAATGTTTATTGAGTCTTGACTATGCTGCACCATTCTTTTAAGCACTTTACATAGATTAATTTATCTACTTATCTAAACATCACCACAGATAATCTTCACCAGCAAGGCAGAAGGTTCATTATCATCTTCATTTTACAATTGAGCGCAAGGGAGTAGCCAGCTCAAGACCACATGGCTAACAGAACTGGGGTCTGAACTCTGGACTAGATCAAAAGCCCACATTTTAAACCACCATGCTGGGGCTGAGGTTATAGATCAGTGACAGAGTGTGTGAGGCCCTGGGTTCGATCCTCAGCGCCACATAAAAATAAATAAAGTAAAGGCATTGTGTCCAACTACAACAGCAACAACAACAAAACTCTACCGTGCTTTGCTGCACTAACAGTATAAGCTTAGCTCTCCAGCTTGCTAGAATGCATCACTATGTGACACCAAGTAAAGAGGGGTCTATACAAGGAATGGTTGGTACTGCGTGAGATATTAACTGTCTTTTGAGCAGATCTGTCCACGGTGAGGTGTCACTTTCATGAAAAACACTTTTTGGAGGTTCAGAATGATTTGCTAGGTCAGTATTTCTTTTGATTTTTTTATTTGTTCTTTTTAGTTATATGTGACAGTAGAGTATTTTTGTTAATGGTGGACACAATGTCTTTATTTTATTTATTTATTTTTTAAAGAGAGAGAGTGAGAAAGAGAGAATTTTTTAATATTTATTTTTTAGTTTTCGGTAGACACAACATCTTTATTTTATTTTTATGTGGTGCTGAGGATCCAACCCAGTGCCTCCCAGTGCCTCACATATGTGAGGCAAGCGCTCTATCACCAAGCTACAGCCCCAGGCCAGTAGAGTGTATTTTGATGTATCATATATATGTGGAGTATAACTTTGCATTTTTGTGGTTGTACATGATGTGGAGTTATAATGATTGTGTATTCATATATGAACATAGGAAAGGTGCGCGTGTGTGTGTGTGTGTGTGTGTGTGTGACAGAGAGAGAGAGAGAGAGAGAGAGAGAGAGAGAGAGAAGAGAAAGCTGGAAAGTGAGAGCGTGCAATGCATGAGTGCACATACATACTTCAGGTAGATGAACTGATACCCTTTTTACACCTCCAGGCCCACATCTGGATCTGTGGCTGTCTCTGGCTTTCAACTGAAGGAAACATGCTTGTCTGTCATTATGTCACCCTCTAGTGGTTGCTTCCCTATTAGCCCTTTACCTGTGAAACAGCCCACTCTGGGTGTTGGTGACTCTCTTGCCAATGAGTTAGTGAGCAGAAGCTAAGGACAGAAAAGAGTAGAGTGACCTGGGCCAGAAGAGAGCACAGAATCTGAGCAGAGTGAAAGGACCTCTAGAAATAATTATTAGTGAAGTGTACTCCTGGCAGAGAAGATAAGGAAGGCAGACCATCTGAGAGAGGAGAGAAGCAAAGGTCTCAAGCAAGGCCAGGCTCGTGGGGGGCGGGGGGTGTATGAACCCAGGGCCTCACACAGGCTAGGCAAGTGCTCTCCCACTGAGCCACACCCTCAGCCTTGCATACCCATTTTTATCAAGTACAGTTTTATACTTGTGGGATGGATGGTTCCTGCATCTCGAGCTCTTTCCGGAACATCAGTTCTGAGGACTGAAGTGGGAGTGAAGAAGCAATATTTTCAGCTAGTTTCAATTCTGTTTTCCAAGGGAAGTAGGCACAGGCTGTGAGACAACTCAAAACTGACTAAATTCCAAACTTGCAGCGCCCTGGAGTGGACAGCTTGACCCTGCTGCTTCTCCATTGCCAGAGGCTGTGTTCTCTCAGCCTGCAAAGGTCATTTGTATGAGGATCCTCCTGGGCTTGTCATATCTTGATAAATATTTCAAAAGGCAAAGTGGAGGAAGGGAGGGTCAAGATCAATCTTCCTCAGACTGGTTTGTGACTCCACATCAGGCCTGGGATGCTGCTGTCTAGAGCCTGGCTGAGCAGAGCTTGAAGGTTATTCTCTTTTTGAAAAGGTGCTGGCACCCAGCCAGTTTTCTGGAAAGACCTAGTTGGATGAACCAGAGCATTTGCATTTCTTACATAATGTCAGACCCAGAGGAGTCTTGGGGATGGGCCCTGTTGCAAAGTTCACAGCCAGGTCTCCTGCTCTGCCAAGAGAGGGTTAAAGGTTTAAAAAAAAAAAAATAGCCAGAATCTCACAGAGTGAGTAGAACAGCAAAATCTCAGCCTTGCTAGTGTTAACTCCACACACTCTGTAAAAGATGGTGCAGAGATCAAAATCACATCTTTTTTGATATCTGTCATTTTGATGCCTCTGCTTGCCTGAAATCCCAGTTGTTCTTGCTCTTATGTATGGGTAACTTTGTATGAAAAAGCCCACCCAAATTTTATAAAGTTGGGACAACTTGTCTCAATCTTCATTCCTGAAATTCAGTGAGGTTCTTATTTGTTATTTACCTTTTATTTTTAAACTTACCACGTAAGTGTAAAAAGGTAATTTACTCAAATAATCGGTGCTACCACTGTAACCATTAGAATTTCTCAGTGTTCTCTTTGGGATTGGAGAGGATGGGGACCAAACCCAGGGCCTTGCCCATGCTAGAGAAGTACTATACCACTGAGCTACACCCCCAGCTAGAGAATTCCTCAGTGCCACTGGTTGAGAGAACCTAAATTAGAGTTGCCTGTGTTCTGGCATAATAACAAATCTCAAGTAGGCGACACTTTCTTTGTAAAGCTTTGAAAGCACTGTGCAGGCACTTAATGATGATGCTTCTTGTTGTTTACAAATGACAATAAGGCATACGATAAAAGGTGCCTTTCTCAGCGTCACAACACAGTCGGGGTTGAATTCATCTTTCTTCTGATCTGCAGAGTACCTTTGAGTCTTCTCACACAGGTGCACACTCAGGGTTAGAGTCACCTGCTGATATTACCTTTGTGCTCAATGTTTCTATAAATTGCTATGAGTTGAGATGGTAGTGGAGATCAACAGAGTACATAGACATTTGATTACTTTTATAGGCACTAGGTGATTAGAATTGCTCATTCATTTAACTTCAATCAGGGAGGACAAGTAGAAATTTCAAAGAGAGGGAGTATGCATGTCACCCAGGCATGTGATTGGCTATTAAGGTACTGTGGGAAAATGGGAAACATAGTCTTTGGGATCTTTTTTCATTTTTCTGACCTTGTTCCTATAAACTTTTATATATATATGGCCTACTTTGGAAAATAGTATATAAGCTGAGAAATTATCACTGCTGGCACAACTAAAATTGAATTTACCGGCCTTGTGATTTTTGATCAGCAATGTGTCTTTGTAGTGCTTCACTATAGAAAATGCAGAGCAGCTGCTAATGAGGTTTAATACATATTTGCTTCCTTATGCTGCATTTAATATTCTGACTACCATATTTTTCTATTTTCTTTCTTTCTTTCTTTTTTTTTTTTTGGCCAATGCTAGGGATCAAATCCTGGGCCTTACTCATGCTAGGCAAACACTGTACCACTGAGCTATACTTCCAACCCATAATTTTCATTATGAACCTATACTTATTAAAAAGACCTCATAAAGTGACATAAACAGAGTTGTGATGACTACATAAATTAATATGTTAACTAATATATTCAGTATTATATAGTAAGTGCTGAATATTTGATCAGTTTCAAATCTTTGACCAACACAGTCACATGGTTAATTACTAGATAATCTTCAATCATCTGTGGCTCTGGGACAGAGCTTTTTGTTCAATTCCAATGCATAGGTCATGTTCCAAACTGAGGGTTTTGCTTATTTTTTTAAATCAAATTTTATTTTTTAACCCTTTCCTTTTTTTTAATCCATTCCTTTGGATTCTGAGACAAAGCTGGAAAAGGAAATGGAAGACACAAAAATGACATTGTCAATCATTGCTGTTCCACCATGAGAAGAAATTTCTTACTCAAGAAAAAAATTAAAAAACTGTTGATAATTACAAGTTTGTGGTGTTAGGGAAGAGAAAGCACCCAGGTTACACATAAAAGTTAAACTGCTTCACACCCTGTTCCTAAACATCAGGGATGCCAACATGTGCCAGCAGTAGGTTGAAAGCTGAATGTTTTCTTAAATTTTAGGAATCTCAAGGGATCCCTAAACTGAGGAGAGAATTGTTTCCTAGATTCTTCTTGAGTTGACCTCCCATATCTAAGCCCCTAGAAAAAGCAAACTCCCTGTAAATATCAGAATCAAATCAATGACAGCAATAAAACAACTTACATATTTAGTCATTGGTGCTGGGGATGGAGCACTGAGCATGCGCTCTGCACTGAGCTGAAACAACTGACCTGAAACAACTTTTTAAAGGCACATTAGAGATCCATCTGGATTCTGTTCCCACATTTTTCTGCAGCATACCAGTTTGGTTTGTCCCAGGTCAGATGGTTCTTGATCTGGGTGGTGGTTTCATGGGTATGTGCATATGTAGAAATCCATCGTGTTGTATATTTAAAATTTGTGCATTTTACTCTATGTGTGTTTTGTTTCAATAAAACAGTTGTTTGTTTCTGTCAGAGGAGGCTTAATGGGTCAAGGAACGCTTACTTCTATGCATACAAATCATCTCAAAATTCTGTTTGTTCAAACGGGATAACCAAACAGGTATAGCTGCTGCCCAGAATTTAATAGGAATGGTTACTTGGCCCTGCTCCTCACCCCTCAGTGCTCTCTGGCCTGTGATTACCTCTCCTTCCTTGGATATTTCTGGCCTGGCTGCTCGCACTGCTGAACTAGGAAAAAGATTTTTGTCTTCCTTTTCTTGCTATTTTTCACCTGTCCAGGCTTCTTTCTGTTCACTCCATCCTTCAACCCTTGGTTCAATGTATTCAAGTTAGCACTCAGTAAATAGTGACTTTAAGCAAGGAGGGTATGGTGGCAGTGCCTATAGTTAGCTATCTGGAAAGCTGAGGTAGAAGGAGTTCAAGGCCAGCGTGGGCAAGAATGGCAAGACCCAATCTCAAAAAAAAAAAAAAAATTATACACACACGCAACATGCTTTTGAAGTCAACAGCATTGTTTTGTTTTGCTGATAGAACCCAGATGGCAGAAAAGGGTTGTTATTGTGTGTGTGTGTGTGTGTGTGTGTATATAAAGTTTTTTTTTAAATAAAAAAATTTAAAAAATGAAAGTTTTTTTTTAAATATATGGGTTCACCAATCTACATGTCATGGGGAGTTTGGGGAGTTACCCAGGGCTGCTTAGGAGTTGGGATAAAGACTATACAGGTAGCCAAACGAAGTGGCACACACTTGTAATTTCAGTGACTCAAGAGGCCAAGGCAGGTGTGCCGCAGTCTGGCTGGGCATAATTCAGGAGCCACTTGTCAAAAGAAACGAACTTTATTTTTAGAACCATACATGCCAAACAAAACAGCTCCTCAGAAAAAACCCTCAGAGCCCAACTGCCACCACTGGCTTCCCATAAGCCTCTCCCTCAACCACCAGCCTCTCCACCTCCCACAGTCCTCCTGCTCTTGAGGCCGATTGGCTGGGTCGTGTGGGCGGAGCCAAAAAAGTCCCCCAATGAGCAGCTCCGTGGTCTGAAAGGGCAGGGAAACAGCCCAATGAGCATCACCGCAGAGGAGCCAATCAGCTAGATGTTGCTGGGGCCGCTGTGAGCCAATCATCAGCTGGCACTCTGAAAGGGCGGGGGAAACAGCTCAATGAGCATCTCCAATGAGCATCACTGCAGAGGAGCCAATCAGCTAGATGTTGCTGGGGCCACTGTGAGCCAGTCATCAGCCGGCAGCTGGCAGCTGGAAGTTTGCTGGGGCCCCTTCAGCTGTGGCTCCCAACACAGCTGGATCACAAGTTCAAATCCAGCCTCAGCAACTTCGAGGCACTAAGCAACTCAGTGAGACTCTTTGTATTTTCTAAAGAAAATACAAAATAGGGCTGGGGTGTGGCTCAGTGGTCAAGTGCCCCAAGTTCAATCCCCAGTACACCCCTCCTCCCCCCACACACAAAAAGACTATACAGCTACCTCTGCTTTTGCCTCTTTGTCAGTGTTTTTTTAATATTGGAAAAATGCAGTCATTTTATCATTTGCCCCACACCATCCCTTGCCTCTCCCTACTGAACTGAATCAGGTCATATTATACTTGCTGCGTGATGCTGTGTGTTTTCCATTGACTTTTCGGTTGTTGATATTGGCTTTTAGTGTTGGGCGTGTGGTTTCTCTCCACACAAACATGAACACATTTCTTACCACTGAAATTTTCCTAGGGGCCCAGGCATTTCAAGCTGGAAACTGTCATCGGGATGCGTTTTTACATTCCCGTTCTTGCTTTCATCTGTGGGTGCCACTCATAGCCTAGGCTTTCTGTGGTGAAGTAAATGGGGCACATATGAGTAGAAAAAAATGAGGCTACTTGAATGCAGCCAGGGAGAGAGGGAAGCCATGGGACTGCTGTGTGCCATTAGCACACATTTGTTTGCGGTGCATCATTGCCTCAAACTTAGCCATCCTGGAGAGCAACATCCATGAGGCACGGCCTTTCTGCACAGGACTGAAAACACTCCTTTCTCCCTATTCTTGTTCCACTAGTTGTGATCTGCTGGGGCATTTCTGCTAATGTTTCCTAGACTTGAACTCTAGGCTCTGGCCAGTGATCATGTTTTGCAAAGGTTCCTCATTCCTCATGTCAGTTTCTTGAAGTTTTTTTTTTTTTTAACTGAATTTCTAAATGCTTTTGAAATCAACAGCATTGTTTTGTTTTGCTGATAGAACCCAGATGGCAGAAGAGGGTTGTCGTTGTTGTTTTCCCATCATCTGAATCACCGCACAAGCACCATATCACCTAGATGCAGAGGGTGACTTCAGGACAGTACTGTGGCTGCAAAGCATGATTAGGTTTGGAAACGCAGGGGGAAAAAAAGCCTTCTGATTCAACACTTCCACCGCCCATGTGCTTCAAGTGTATATCTAGTTACAGAGTTTTTTTGGCAAAAATAAATTTCTGTGCTAGAGTTAGCCAGGCAAGGCCAGTATCTCCCCAGCCAGTTGAGTTTGAGGACCCTTCTGCCTCACACATCATTAGCAGCATTGTTTGTATAGGGCTCCTCTGTAGAATCTTTATTCATGGAGAAGCAGAAAGAAACTCAAACAGCCCAGCTGGATTTCCAGGTCCTGGGTGGAATTTGTAACCCCTTTGACTTCTCAACTGAGAAAATTGGATGCGGCTGTCACAGAAAGAGAATAAATATGGAACCCCACAATGCTATGCTTGCAGCCACTTTTATTCCATTGAATTTAACACATAATGAAAGGCAGGCATACTCTGGGAGGCACAGGGCTGAACCAAGGCTAGGATCCTATAATTCCAACTAGGCTGGGCTGGTGACGTTTCTCAGCAAGATGCTTTAGCCCCCTTGAGTTGGCGCTGGCTAACAGACACAGGCAGAAATGCCTTCTCCTGCTTTCCTACTGTAATGTCCTCATTTTAAAACTAAATGATCTATAAAACGGAAATACAGATGGCTAATAGATACCTTAAAAATATATGCGGTCACTGATAATCCATGAAATGTAGTTTAAAACACAATAGCATTGGACTGGGAGTGTAGCTCAGTGGTAAACACTTGCCTATCATGAACTAATGCCCTGGGTTCAATCCCCAACACTGGGGGAAAAAACAAACTATCATAGGAGAGGGTTTTTAAAAAATGAAGGTATTCAAACATCTTAACTAGATTTGTCCTTTAAACTAACACCCAGCTTAGTGTTTTATTAGGTTTTACTTTCATTAAAGGTTGAAAATTCTAAAAATAACCTATTTGGATAGATTAATGAATTTTCCAATAAACTTAGCAATTCAATTTAACAGATTGATTGGCTGGTGAATAGATGCCAGAGATGTTAAAGCCAGAAATAACTATAGGGGTTTTATTTCATTTTATTTTTTTAATTATTTTTTTTTAGGTATAGATTGACACTTTATTTATTTTTATGTGGTGCTGAGGATTGAACCCAGTGCCTCACCCATGCTAAGCGAGTGCACTACCACTGAGCCACAACCTAAGCCCCACTATAGGGGCTTTATGATTTAGATCCTTCTTTATGGTTTGTGGTGGTGCCGGGGCTCAAACCCAAGACCCTGCGTGGGCTAGGCAAGTGCTCTACTACTGAGCTACACCTCCAGCCCCTTCCTTATTTTCTAATTGGGAAGTCTGGGACCTAGAAAAGTTGTGTTTTTTTCTTGGGTCACACAGTTATGTAGAGTTGGAACTGCATTAGTAAATTATGATGTGCCTTTATTTAGATCTTGCTATTGGTAAATAGGATTAATTTTTCTTTCTTTTCTTTCTTTCTTTCTTTTTTTTTTTTTTTTTTTTAAGATTGGGTCTTGCTATGTTACCCAGGCTGGCCCTGAACAAGTGATTTTTTGGGGGGTGGGGTGGGGCGTGGTACCAGGGATTGAACTCAGGGGCACTCGACCACTGAACCACATCCCCAGCCCTATTTTGTATTTTATTTAGAGACAGGGTCTCACTGAGTTGCTTAGTGCCTCACTTTTGCTGAGGCTGGCTTTGAACTTGCGATTCTTCTGCCTCAGGCTCCTGAGCCACTGGGATTACAGGTATGCACCCCCACGCTTGGCTGATTTTTTTTTTTTTTTTTTTTTTTGTAATACCTCAAGGACGTTGTGCTTCTCTGTCTTTTCAGTGAGACGAGATGCCATAGACCTCAAAGAACTGGAATCCAAGCATTGTTCCCTTATTGGTCCCTCTTTAGAAGACCAAGTAGCTGGACACTTCTACGTCTTTTTAACGGGGAATAACAATTCTTGCAAACTGAAGTCTCTTTGATAGACTTAGAAGCCAGTGAAGCAACTACAAGGAAAAATAAGTGTTTACATTCTAAAAGGGGCATTTAGAAAAGTGTGCAGATAAGTCCAATAAAAAATAGAGCAAGTGTTAAAAGAGTTTGTGTTAGTTAAGGTCATGCTGGCTCCTGTAACAAAACCCCCAAATATAAATTGGCTCTAAAACTGTAGAAGTTTATTTCTAGCCTGTGTAAATACCCAAATGGATGTTCCTATTATCAGGCAGTTCTCCAAGTGGTCATTTTGGGATCCGGGCTGCTTTCTGTCTTATGACTCTATCTTTGGCATTGGCTTTGAAGCCTTCTGTATTTGTCAGTTTTCTGCCTTTGCAACAACAACAACAAAAAAAAAATAACTTACAAGTTAAATAACTTATAAGGAGGAAAAGTTTATTTTGGCTCATGATTTCAGAGGTATCAGTCCACAGGCAATTGTCTCTGTTGATTTAGGACCTGTGGTGAAGCAGTACATCATGGCAGGAACATGTGGTAGAGGAAACTGTTCCCCTCATAGCTCAAACATGAAAGAGAGAAAGAAAGAAGCCTGGGGTCTCATTGTCCTCTTCAAGGCACCACCCTTCCCCAGTGACCTAACTTCCTTGTACTAGACCCCCACCTCCTAGAGGTTCCACCACCTCCTAATAGCACCACAGACTGAGAACCAAGCCTTTAACATGTGGGCCTTTGAGGGACATTCAAGATCCAACATGCTTGCCTGTATCGAAAAAGGAAAGAAAGTTTGGAGGACTACTCGTTGGAGGATTTTATGGGCCAGGCCTGGAAGTTGCAGACGTCATTTCCTCTAACATTCCATTAAATGCAACTCAGATGTATGACCAGATCTTAGTGCAATGGATGCTGAAAACTGTAGTCAAGCGGTGTGTGATTTTAAGTGGCCATCAAGTGCTCTCCACCACAAACAGCTTTGAGGCTGAAGTAACTTCTCAGACACATATATAGCTAGGAATACAGAGGTTTTGATTTCTGCTATTATTTTTAACTTTTTCTTCATTTTAACATAGAGATTTCTGCTGACTCATCCTAGATAATTGTGTTAGTCAGATTTTTGTTGCTTTCACCAAAATATCTGACAGGAGGGCTAGGGTTGTGGCTCAGAGGTAGTGCTCACCTACCACGTGGGGGGCACTGGGTTCGATCGTCAGCACCACATTAAAAAAAAATAAAGATATTATGTCCACCTATAACTAAAAAAAATAAATGTATGTGTGTGTGTGATACACACAGACACACACACACACATATATTTTTAATACAAGAACATTTTAGAGAAGGAAAAGTTTGGCTCACAGTTTCAGCGGTTGACTTCGTGGTGGGCAGATTCCATTGCTCTGAGCCCACTGCTAAGCAGAACATCATAGCTGAAGGATGTGGCAACCAGGAAGCAGAGAGGAATAAAAAGGGAGTGTAAGAGGAGCCAGAGACAAAATATATAATCCCCAAGGCATGTCTCCACTTCAGTGGGTCCACTTCTTCCAGCCACACACCACCTGCCTACAGTTACCACACAGAAATCTGTGCAAATTAACAATCCGTCTAATGGATTAATCCTCTGATCAGGTTATGGCTGTTATGATCTAATCATTTCACCCCTGCATTAACACAGGAACCTCTGGGGGATGCCTTTACCTTATATCCAAACCATAACAATAGTATATATACTTCAAGTTCTTTGTTTTTCAGGAGTGGAGACTCTTTCTGATTAATGGTATGCTTTTGCAAGATGACCAGATCTCATGGAGGTCAAATCTTCTCCATCTGCCTAATGTGACCTGGGAGGTGAGCACAAAAATAGTGGACTCTACCCATAACCACATGCAGATAGAGACTCCAGTCAGCACTCTGTTTTCTTTCTTTTTCATCTTGGGGATGGAACCCAGGGCCTCATGCATGCTAGGCAAGCACTCCACCATTGAGTTATACCCCCAGCCCTATCCCCTTTATTTCAGTTCAGTAGTGACCAAAGGCAAGCAGTCCGAGGGCTGCCCTGTGGATAATAGAATGCTATTCTGGTGGTTACTTCCCAGCACTTACATTTGTCATGTCCATGGCTGGATGACACACAGGCCACACCTCCTTTCTACTCAAGCTGCTGTGTCCTCATTCTGCCCCTTACATTTCTATTGAATGAGACTCTCAGCTGGGCCCTCGACCCCAGACCCTCACTCTCTACACTCCATCAATCATTATTGCCAGCTCAGGACTGCCAGAGTTCTCTTACATACAGATCTGATGATGCCTCTCTCCTTTTTAAATGCCTTGGACGGCTCCTGCAGGCTACAGAACAAAGCAGAAACTCCTTGGTGTGGCCTCGAAGACCTCCATGAGGGCCCCAGTATGAAGATTTTGCTTCACCAAGAATTAATAAGATTAATTACATAATTAATAATAAATAAAAACAGTTTTGGATTTTGACTTTGCTTCCCTTGCTCTCGCTCTGTTTGTCTAGTTGAATTTCAGACATGGAACTGTGTGCACGGTATTCTTGTCATTCTCAAAATGTGCCATGTGGTTTTCAGGCCTCTATCCCTACCTACGGAATGCTGAGTATCCTCTTAGGGACAAGTTCAGATACCATCTTCCCTATGAAATTTGCCTCCTTTTGAATGAAGTCTTAGGCATTGTGAACCTCTATAACTCTCTGCTAAATATTATGATCTTGTACATGTTTGTCTTACCTCTATAGCAGAGAATGTCTGTTACTCATCCTTAGGTAAGATCTAATATGTGCTCAATTATACTAGTTGATTTGAATTAGTCACAGAATAAAAAATATTCTGTGTAAATAAAAAATAGAGTCACAGAAAAAAATCCATTTAAATTACTTTCTGGCATTTCTGCTGGGTCTGAAGTTTTTCCTTGATTCTGAGTAGCAAATACAAAATAGTGCCCACTTAGTTCTGATAATGGAAAATTGCTTCAACTTTATCACAGAGTATCTGTTTTTCCTAATGATTATCTATAAAGATGAGAAGTAGAGGTTGTCATTGGAGTAGAAAAAGGATTTTATCTCTGTGGCTGGACCATGAGTTAGAGTGGCCATGAGTTAGAGAGTTAGTTACCCCTATTCTGCATGCACATGGTACTTTCCATGTACCTTTATCATAGCCCCTACTGCACCAAATTTAAATTACAGATTTCAAACGGAGCTTTTGACTTTCGGAGCTTTTGACTTTGTATGAGTGATGATTTGTTTCCTTGTCTGGCTTCCATTCTAGGTAGCACTGTTAATAAATTCTATGTGATAATGGAAATGATCTATAAACCACACCATCCAAAATGACAGCCACTAGCCACAGGTAGCTGTTGAGTACTTGAAATGTAACTACTGCAACTAGGAACTGAACGTTTAACTCATTTTTTATTTAAATAGCCACTGTGGCCAGTGGTTACCATATTGTACAGCACAGTAATATTGAGTTCTACAAGGGTAACATTGTATTAATTTATTATAATTGCCCATACAATGCTAGATAATCATAGACCCTCAATAAACATTTGTTAAACTGGGTGCAGTAATACACACCTGTAATCTCAGGGACTCAGAGGCTAAGGAAGGAGGATCACAAGTCTGAGGCCAGTCTCAGCAACTTAGCCAGGTCCTAAGCAACTTAGTAAGACCCTGTCTAAAAATGAAAAATAAAAAGGGCTGGAATGTGGCTCAGTGGTAAAGCGCTGCTGGGTTCAATCCTTAGTACCAAAAAATAAACATTTGTTAAATAATGAGCTGTTAAGAACTCATCGAGAGCCTGCTGAATGCTAGGTGCTATCCAGAGGCTGCCCTTGTGTCACCCTCATTATGGCAGAGCCCCTTGTTGGCGCAGCACAGAGCACAAGGCTTGGGCTGGGGATGTGGCTCAAGCCGTCGTAGCGCGCTTGCCTGGCATGCGTGCGGCCCGGGTTCGATCCTCAGCACCACATACAAACCAAGGCTTGACCCCCATCATCGCAGCCATTTCCAAGGAATTGGGCAACCAAGGGAACAATTTAGCAAGACCATTGGGAACCTGGGGAAGAGAAGCCTGGCAGAGCCCTCCATAAAATTGAAAAATCTCAGTGGTGAACCAAAAGCCTCTTTAACCTGCCCGGGCCTGAACTGGGTGATCGTCCTTTCTCCTGAAACAGCCACAGAAGTCTTTTAATTTCAAAATTCAGGGTCTAATGGGACCTACAAACTTGGTCTGAAAACTGCTGGCAATGGTTTTAGTTTTGGCAAAGAAAACGCGAGTCGCATGGCATCTGAGAGGACATAAGAAGGGGTGAGCTGCCAGAGTGGAAGGGAAAACCTTTCACCTGTGGGTTTCATTAGAAAGCTGCTTGGCACCTCTTCCCTCTGAGAAGCAAGCAGCACCCCCTAAGGACTGGTTTGAGACTCAGAGGCAGTAGCTGGGGCTGGCATTAGGAGGGCCCATTTGCTTCGAGCTCCTGATTTCCCCCTGGAATTTAAAAACCAAGTGTCATTTCTGCAACAAGCAGTAAGTTATGAGGAGAACTAGCTTGCAGTCCATCTTTCCCCACCCTGCAGTTAGAATCTGCTTGGCCCAGCCCTTCCTTCCTTGTTTTCCAAGTGTCCTGACTGGTAACATGAGCCCTGGACTCAGGGCGGCTGTCCTTCCACTGTTCCTTTCCCTGCAATGTTCATCTCCCACTTGTTTACAAAAATAAATAACTGTCCTATTTCTCAAAATGGAAATTGCTACTTTTTAAAGCAGAAAGTTGGCAGCTTAAGGAAGATTTCCAGAAAGCAAGAAAATTAGAATAGGTGAGGCAATCCCTTCTCTTTCAGGGAAAATTACAGAAATATTGGACTGGGGATGTGGCTCAGGGGTGCTTAACCTGTGCAAGGCCCTGGGTTCAATCCCCAGCACAAAAAAAAAGGAAGAAAGAAAGAAAGAAAGAAAAATGAATGGCTGAATTGTTTAGAAAAAAGAAATTTAGCATAACCTACTTTCATAAAGCCCCATGCATGAAAGACCAGATTTACAAATAATTAAGAATGAGGATTCATATAGTAAAATTACTATAAGCTCCATTATATATATTGGGCTGGGAATGTAGCTCAGTGACAGAGCACTTGCCTAGCTTATTCGAGGCTCTGGGGACCTTGGGATTGATTAATCTGCAGTACCACCAAGGGGTGGAGACACACACACACACACACACACACACACACACACAAAACACATTCCTTCTTTAAAGAACAACAACAAAGAACAAAGTGACAAACTTAGAGTATGCATATAGAAAAAATGACTGTCATATCTCTGTCTCTGTCTCTCCCTTTAAAGAACAGAGTAGCAAACTCCAAAGCCTTTGGGAACCTGCCAAGCAAAATGGATGTGGGAAGCAGCTGGGAGAACAGCGACAGAGAGCAGTGGGGTTTGGGGAAATGCATGTCCCCTCTCCTGCACACCAAGGCATTCATGTTCCAAAAATTGTAAAAACTGCTTTAGTCAAAGAGATTTGGCTGTCTTCCAGTTGGTGATCTCTGCATTTTAAAATAGAATGATTTCCCCAGGTCCTTTTAAAATATGCTCCAGTTTGCAAAATCAGGAATACATCTACTTGGTAGCACAAGATATACTTTTATTCTAATTAGTCCATGGCATACAGAGAGGTTGTCAACCTGCTTTTGGCGGGGGACCAGGACTCCATTTACTTATTCCACTTCCTCTATATGAACTTAGGAATTTGGCAGGCTGGGGGCATAGCTCACAGGCACAGCATTTGCCTATACCACGAGCCCGGGATTTCATCCCCAGCACCACAAACAGTAAAGTATAAATATACCTGGGAAGTTGCAGAAGAGAGTGGCACATATTCAGATCCACGTTTTCCTCTATAGTACTGGACCTCAAAACTTCAGAGCAGGGAAAAATAGATTACTTGAAAGATGAGAGCATCAAGGATTGGGCTGTAGCTCAGTGGTAGAGCACTTGCCTAGCATGTATGAGGCACTAGGTCTGATTCTCAGCACCACATATAAATATAAATAAATAAATAAATAAAGGTCCATCCATCAACAACTAAAAAATATTTTTAAAAAATCTTGGGCTGGGGATAATAGCTCAGTTGGTAGAGTGCTTGCCTTGCATGCACAAGGCCTTGGGTTCAATCCCCAGCACCATAAATAAATAAATAAATAGATAGATAAATAAATAAATAAAAATTAAAAAACTCTTACTTTCGGGGCTGGCTCAGCAGTAGTGTGGAACTGAGTTAGATTCTGGGCACCACATATAAAAAAAATAAAATAAAGGTCTATTAACAATTCATATATATATATATATATATATATATATATATATATATATATATATATATAAAATCTCCAAAAAAATCTCTTACTCTCTTAAAAAAAATGAGAGCATTCAAACATCTTTCTCCCCAATGCCCCCAAAGCCCTTGAAAACAAAGCCTACAGCTTTGACTGCCATGCTCCCCAGAATAATTTCCTAAACCACATTGACTTATGGGTCACACATTGCTGCATTCTTTTGTAAAACATCTTTTTAAACCATTTTAAGTTATCAGGATTTAAGAGAAGGAAATTTCTCTTAATTATCTCCTTTTGCTTGGTCCCTGGGAGAAAGTTGTGCTTTTCCAAATAAGACAATGAGGAATTACCAGTGTCTGCCACTTCCAGAAACTGCACAGAACACTGGAGTCTTTGGGTTTGCTCTACCATCTGAAAATGAGTTGGTCACTTATCAGACTTCCTGAGACACTAAGAGCTGGAGGCCTGTGGAATCTCTATTCTTGGAAACATCAAGAGCTAGATTAGGCCAGGCACGGTGGCACATGCCCATAATTCCAGTGCTTCAAGAGGCTGAGGCAGAAGGATCTCAAGTTCAAAGCCAGCCTCAGCAAAAGTGAGGTGCTAAGCAATGCAGCGAGGCCCTTCTCTAACAAAATACAAAATAGGGCTGGGGATGTGACTCAGTGGTCAAGTGCCCCTGAGTTCAATCCCCGGTACCAAAAACAAACAAACAAAACTAGATTTTAGTGTGGAGGGCTCAGGATCAATTTTTGTGCCCCCACCACCCTACCCTGTGATTGGGCATGCTGTCCTTCATACTTCTCAAACCAAACCATGTACATCAGCACTAGGAATATCAACACATTTCTGGCTTAGCATTTTTCTTGAGGGCCATAATTTAGATCTCATCACTATTCTCCACCCTGTATCCCTCCCCACATCCTTAAGGAATTACTTCTCCTTCAATCCAGAAAGACAATGAGAAAAGATACAATATTTGGGAGATGAGACTTCTTAAAGAAAATAATATGGTGAAGCTGATAAACTCCAAAGTCACCCTCACTCCAGGTTTTAATTTTCATATCCACCAACTGTCGGGAAAGTGGATCACACAAAGGATTGCCATGCCTTGGGGCTAAGAAGATTCACTGAGCAAAGCATGGGAGGGGTGTGGGGAGAGAGAAAGAGAGAGAGGAAGAGGTGGGGGGAGACCTAGAGGCAGAGAGGGACCCTTGGGAGAAATAATTAAGGCTGGCAGGGAAAGGCTATGTTAATTGAGCTGAGCAGAAAGATGAGCATCTGGGGATTCTTTTAAGAGGCTGTGGAATTTTCTGATAAAGTCTTTGGTACATTATTACATTAATATTTGGTCACTATAAAAAATGTCTTTTAAGGGAAAAGGGTATGCACACATACTCAAAAGAAACTAGTGCAAAAGGAACAGCTGGTTACAAGACTAAATAGTAATCGATGACCAAAAAAAGAAAACAACAACAACAACAAAAAGAGACAGAGGTGGTTTTGCCTGATCCTGGTTTCCCAGAGAGAAAACAAAATGCTCCCGGCATGGTAGAAGCTAGTTTGTGTACAACTGATCCGGGCACTACCCACAGGATGCTATGTGGTCTGCATGGTTCCCAGTCCCCTCCCACCTCCCTGCAGTAGTTATTCCATGTGGATGTCTCTACCTAAATTTTCTAACATCCCTTTAAGGCGGAGGTTTCTCTTTGAGGATGAGGATCCTTTTTGCATCCCACACAAAGGTCATATGCCCCATAAGACTATAGCTGTACTTTCCACTGAGAAAATATGTTCAAAGGCCCCAAAAGATCTTTTTCTGTTTTCCATTTTTTTGTTACATCATGTAACATAATGCAGAGAATCGAATAAAGCATAATGTATGCACAGCAGAATAAATTGTTACAAAGCATATAACCTCCTACCCATTACTCAGATTGAACAATAGAGTGCTGCTGACACCCCCAAACTCCTTGATGAGTCCCTTCCTCATCACGATCCCTTCCCTCCATCCTTGAGGAAACCGCTCCTTGATGTTTATGGTGAGCAGTTCCTTGCTCCTTTTTAATGGATTTTCCACCTATGTATGGATCCCTAAACACAATAGTGTTGCTGTGAATGGCATCATAGTTAATATATTCTTTTGTGACCTCTATCTTCTCAACATTGTGTTGATAAGACTCAAGCATGTGGTTACATGTTAACTGTATGTAGCTAGTTAATTCATTTTCATTTGTGCAAAATATTTCATCATAGAGCACAATTAGTTGATCCATCCATTCTACTGTTGGTGGGCATTGGTGTTGTTTTCAGCCAGAGGTTAACATTACTGCTTGTTTGGTTGTTTGGTACTGGGAATTGAACCCAGAACCTTGTGCATGCTAAATGCATGCTCTACCATGAGTATATCTCCAGCCCAGAGATCCCATTCTTAGATAATATTTATATATATGGACCTTTATTTATTTATTTTTACCTGGGGCTGATAATTGAACCCAGTGCCTCACACACGCTAGGCAAGTGCTCTACTACTGAGCCACAACCCCAGCCTCCCTGAGATCCCATTCTTGACATACTACCAGACGTGATAAGTCCATTTTAAGGATCCACATACATACTACTATCAGAATAGAAATGGATGATATTACCTTGACATTCATTCTAGAGACAGTGATTGATTTGCATATTTCTTTGGTTCTGTGATTCCCCACCCCCAGGTCTTTGTCCCCCAGGTTAGGATCCATTGGCTTAAGGCAAAGGCATGTAAAAATTTCCATTTAAGACTGTGTGGTGGCACACACCTGTAATCAAAGCAGCTTGGGAGACTGAGGCAGGAGGATCACGAGTTCAAGGTTAGCCTCAGCAACTTATCGAGGCCCTAAGCAACTAACAAGACCCTGTCTCTAAATAAAATATTTTAAAAAGGGCTAGGGATGTCGTTCAGTGGTTAAGTGACCCCGGGTTCAATCTCTGGTTCCAAAAAACCAAAAATTTCCATTTAAATAGGTATGTGTTACTAGAAAGACCTGGTGCATTAATTCATTACATATTACTGTGGATGGCTTCATACAGTGGTTCTCCAGTTTTCTCATGCACCGAAATCATCCAGAAGGCTTGTTAAAACAGATTGGTAGGCACCACCTGCAAAAATTTCTGATTTAGTTGATCTGGGTGGGGTTTAAGAATTCACGTTTCTGGGCTGGGGATGTGTCTCAAGAGGTAGCACGCTCGCCTGGCATGCGCGGGGCGCTGGGTTCGATCCTCAGCACCACATACAAATAAAATAAAGATGTTGTGTCCACTGAAAACTAAAATATTTTTAAAAAAAGAAAAAAAAGTATTCATGTTTCTAACAGGTTTTCAAGTGATGCTGATACTCTTAGCTTGGGGACCACGCTTTGAGAAACCTGGAACTTGATATTACCTTTACAATTGAGAACCGAATGTAGGGAAATCCATTTAGTAATTCAAGAGATAAGAATAAGATATGACTGAGGGTATAGCTCAGTGGTAGAGTGCTTGCCTTCTATGTGAGAAGCCTTGGGTTTGATCCCCAGGACCATAAAAAGAAAAAAAAAAAAAGGTACATAAGACACAATTCATGAGAGTGAAAAGAGGTCAGTTAGCAGGCTCTTGTGGTAGCTCAGAGTATGGCAGTAAGAGTGAAGAGTAGGAAATAAATTTTTTAAATACTGTAGAGGGCTAGGGTCTAGCTTAGTGGTAGAGCACTTGCTTAAAATGCTTAAAGCTCTGGGTTCAATCCTGAGCATAGAAAATAATCATAATAATAATCCTATGGAGACACAGTCAGGAGGCCTTAGCAATTGATTTGCTATCAGGATAAAAGAGTGAGGACTCCAGAAAGACACCAAGGTCTCAAGTCTGATCCAAGAAAGGAACTGAAGGGCAAGGAACAGGCAGGATTGGGAAGATGGAGTCAGCATTTTTTACCTTTATTTGATTTATTTATTTATTTTTATCTGGTGCTGAGGATCGAACCCAGGGCCTCGCTCGTACTAGACCAATGCTCTACCACTGAGCCACAACTCCAGCCCCTGATCAATCGGCATTTTTTCTTCCTACTTCTTAACTCTCTAGGAAGATTCATGGTCAAAAACAGCAGCACCAGGGTAACTGATTCCCTAAGTTTTTGGCCCTGTTCCTACATCATCATGGGAATGTTCCTGGGTAATTGCTCTTGAATGACCCATATCAGATTGTGGAAAGACTACCTGCTTTTCATAATGAGTGATTCTGAAAACATTGGGAATGGCTGAAGGCTTCCTTTCTTACAATCTCTCTCTTTCTCTTCCAAAACACCTTGAAATGTTCCCTCTGTGACCGCACCGCGTCATCATGTGAAATCCTTCCTGTTCTTTTCCTTCTGTTTAAAGCCCACACATTCTTCAGGCCCTACGCAAATCCCACATCCTGGCTGCAATTGCTCCTTGGACTCCTCTGGCACTTCTGTGTCCTGCCTGCCTTTCGGAGAGGGTTTTGTTTTCCCCAGCTAGACCAAAGCAGCTCAGGGAGCAACACCTCAGACTTCTCCACATTATCTTGTCAAGCGGCAGGGTACTTTATGCTAGAAGCTGGATGTTACTCATGTCTTTGAGAAAAGGACAAAGACAAAACTGGGACCTCAAATCTCTAAGATCTCTGTTAGCAGCAGATTCTGAAATAAGGAGATATGACGACAGAGGCCGTTTTCTTGCTGACAAATGGAGTTGGGTCTTATGGAAGTCAAAAGAACTCTGTCTCCATGATAGGCTGGCCTTCACTGTCTGCTTCTTATTTCCTTGAGAGCCAAAAGAGGGCTTTTCTCTTTCAGTCAACAAATATTTATCTAGCACTAGATTGTGCACCATCCGAATCACTGGAGAGAAAATGGTGAACAAGACCATTTCCAGAGATTATGAGGGCAAGAAACAAAAACACATGTCAAAGGATTCCATGTTAGTTTAAATAGAATTTTATGCTGTCAGCATAGAGTCTTCTCTTACTGGAGACATTGGTTATTTCACTGTTATGACTGATCTAAGACTTCTGCCCATTTTTTCCCTAAGCCCTCACATAACTGCTCCGGCCCTCCCCTCTGCCAGTGCCTTCATTCCGGGCTGGATGGATGTGGCCCCTTAAGGGAATGAAAATTGATGACCAAGTCCTAGCAGAAAAAGGAAGAAAGCCTAGAATTCCTAATTTCAAATATGTGCTCCTTTGGTTGCAAGGGTAGAGAAAGTCAGTGTGATCTCAGTTAGGGACTTTGGACATGCCACAGAGAGGACCTGGATGGGATAGGAGAGTTACCTCCCTGGCTGGGGATGGAACCCAAGGCCTCACACATTTTAAGCAAGCTCTCTACCACTGAGTCGCATCCCAGACCCATCCCCTCCCCTCAATGCATAAATTTTTCTGGAACTGGGGATTGAACCCAAAGACACTGAATCCCTAGCACTTCATATTTCCTTAGTTTGAGACAGGGTTTTACTAAATTTCCAAGGCTGGCCTTCTGCCTCAGTGCTCTGAGTTGGTGGGATTATAGGGTACACCGCTGTGCCTGACCCTCAATACATATTTAATGAATGAATTTACGGAATGTATGAACAAATGAATGAAGTAGAGCAGAGAGGATGTCTGAGCAGCTCATTCTGACCTCCCCACTGAAGGATCCTGACTGAGAATTCTTCATCTTCCCTTCCCCCAGCCCTAGCCTTTCCAGGCACTAGCAAAGAATAGGGACTCCTGATTCCCACATACTCCACCACTCAGTATGTTATGTATGAAATGGCGCTGGCCTCTTCATAAGGGGGAACTTTTTAGATTTCCCAGGACATCTGTAGTTATGACAAAGGCAGCAGAAGGCATTCAGCTTCCCTGCCTTTTGGGTATTTACCAGATCTTTCTTCCTACACAACAGAGAGCCACCCCAGGCTGAGTCCTGCTGTAAATCTCACCAGTGACCCACCCACGGGGCTTTCCATCTGTCCTGCTCATTAAATCCAAACCACACAGCTTCCTTCCTCCCCAGTGGGCTTGAGGCAAGAAGCGTCCCTTCTACCCACACTAATGAAACCAATCACAACATTTACCTTTCTAAGACATCCTTTCCCCTGTCCCTTCCACCTGGCTCAAGAATGCAACACAGGCAAACAGCTGCCCAGCTTCAATTCTGGGGCCCTTGATGGGGTGGCTCATATCTGTCTGGCAGGACAGAGCATCCTGAGACGCTGGTGCGTGTGCACATGCAATGGGTTACTGTAGTGTGTGTGTTTGTGTGTGTGTGTGTGTGTGTGTGTGTGTGTGTGTTTAGTTTCAAGTACCACACATTTGGAAGGCAGTGAAAGAAGCCACCACATGTGCTAGATCTTTTTTTTTTTTTTTCTAATTGGTAATTTTTAAAATATAATGTTTCCTGGACTGAGACTTTGATAGAATGACCATGGTGGGTGGTGGGAATAGTTTCTGGGAGAGATTCCTGTCTCCCTACATGTTTATAAGGCCTGGAAGAGCAGGATTCACAGCTCTTAGGAAGTCCGACCCTTGTTGGCCTGACAGCTTGTCACTGGGGCAGTCAAAGCCACAGGGACCATTAGAGGCACTTTGCTCCTGTCCTTGGCTCAGACTCAGTGGATCTTCAATGTGGCCTCAGTTGAACCTGAGAGGAGAGGGGCCAGGAAGATTTCACTGGAGCCTGTTGGAAGGGTGTGAGGGAGGTGAGAGACGCTGGTGTGGGGGGAGAACAGAGGGATGGGAAGTGTCACCAGTGGGGAAAAAACTGAGCTATCTGGTGATGGAATGTGTGAGGATAGATGTGTGGCCACTGGCCCAGGGAATAGGGTGTTTGGGGGAGTAGTGTTTGAGGACATGGTAGTGGGGATGGACATTCTGGTGGGCAAGAGGGAAGGAAAAGAGAAGGGAGTTGGAGAAGCAGGAGGGAATTAGTCCCCATGAAGGACTGGTAGGTGGAGTTGGGGATGTTTGGACAAGGAAACTCTTTGAAGCTTTTCTCTGGTCCTCCCTACCCTGGACCAGGTCCCCTCCCCTCCATAAAGCCATTAGCTTCTGGTGCCAGCCCTATCTCTGCTCCATCTCTCTTGGTTCCAGTCGATGCATTCACAGACCTCCTGCCCTGAGGGACGGGGGAGGATTTATGGGGGGTCGAGGGGAGGGGGCGGGGGCATCCTTTAGAGGAGGCAGGAGAGGTCTGTTAGGAAAGTAGGGTGTGGGGAGCTGTTAGTCGGCCGCGCTAGAGGCCGGGTCATTTCCGAGCTGCCTCTGCATGACAAAGGGAAGGAGCGAGCCTCTTCTTTGATCTGCCCCCCCGCCGGCCCCACACACCTGCCTGTTGGTGCCCCCGCCCCAGCTGAGACCTCAAGAAGAAAAACCAAAAGGGGGTGGGGAAAGGCCGTGTCCCAGCGCTCCTGGATCCTGCTCAGGCCACCTTTCTCTCTTGGTGGCCCCAGGACAAAAATATTTCCTAAGCTGATGACCCAAAGCACCTGCCGCCCCCTCCCGGAGAGCCTGGAGACCCAGAACCCACGAACTGGCGTGGTGAGATGGGGGCGGGGGCAGCCTGGAGCAATGCTGTGTGGTTGTGTGTGTAGGGCTGGAGGTGTAAGGGGTCCTGGGAAGAAGACTCATTGGAGATGTGGGGTCCCGCCCCAGATAGAAACTAAGGGAGAAGCGAGGTGGGGGTGAGCAGGAGGGGGCGTGTGTTTATCTGCTCACTCTAGGATCCAGAAGCATGGATTTCCCGTATGTTTCCAAAGGCTTTGGGGACGTGGAGCACAGGCATTAGTTTCTAAAAACGCAAGGCAAAGATGTGGAGCTCTCTGGTGCTCCACGGGATGGGTGGTGGCTTGTGAAAGATGCGTCCTCACCACACGCGCTGGATGCGAGAGATGCAGCCCAGGAGCCGGCTGTGTCGCTCGCCCGCAGTTGGGAAAGGTGCAATCCCGGAATCGCCTCACGGTGGGTGCGCAGAGGCCACCAACGCTTTTGGGACAAGGGCTCGCGGTTGGCTGCACGGCTATTACATTTCTCAGAGAAGTGCCTTGAAAAAGTGAAAAGTCCTCGTTCTTCTCTGTGCTATTATTTTTTTTTCCTAAATATTTATTTATTTATTAGTTATTGGCGGACACAACATTAAGGGTAAACAAGGGTGGGGATTCAGAAAACTTGTTTGGAGAGAGAAGGATTCAGATGGAGAGGGAAGACTCCTACTTGAGTATGGGTTAAATCCAGTTCGCCTATTAAGAAGAATCTGAAGGTCAGAGAAGTAGATCTCCAGGCTGGGGTGAGATGTGGAGGGGATGGTCCTCCTTTCTCAGGATGTTCTAGAAGAAGGGAAAGTGTGCTTTGCAACCGTCAAAGCAGCTTCCTATGCGCAGCACTGCACAGGCTCTGTTCTTGAAATGATTTGTTTTCATTCCTCTTTTTTGGTTTCTCAGCTCATTATTTCCGTTGGAATTAAGTCCCACAGTTTGAGGTAGGAGGCCTAAAAGCCCTATGGTGAGAGGATAAGCAGTAAGAGGTGGAAGTTGGAAAGGGCTGAATTTCCTTGGGGAGGATTTGACTTCAGGTCCATCCCAGAGCCCATCCCAGCGCTTTTCTGCATCCCTCTGCTCCCTCCTAGTCTTCTGTGTCTGTTGCGTTTGCACCCTGATTCTCCCTTCATTTCTCCAGGAAGCTCCACATTGGAAGCTGTCTGTCCCAGGGCACTGGGGCGGGCTGAGGCCGACCATGCCCAGCCTGCTGCTGCTCTTCACTGCAGCTCTGCTCTCCAGTTGGGCCCAGCTGCTGACGGATGCCAACTCCTGGTGGTGAGTGAGAGGGGCTTTGGTCCTGCTCTGTACCCTAAGGTTCCTTGGGTAATCAAGGTGTGGGCAGGGGGCACCATGGGTTGTGATCACACCCTGTCCGTAGGAACCTGATAGGGCCTCTTGCATCCCAGGCAAAGATGGAGAGCTCCTTTTTGCTCTCCAGTTCTTAGAGGTAAAGATTCCCTGAAAATAAAGGATTTGTTCATTTTTTTTTCTTAGATCCTGTTAACAATCCCTTTTTCTTGAACCTTTCCCTATCCTCATGAATTGTTATAGCTTTTTTATTGAGTTAATAAAAATATTCATAGCATGCAGGAGGCTCTGGGTTTGATCCCCAGAACTGGGTAGGGGAGGAATGGGGAAGAAGGAAAGGAAAAAGAGAGAGAAAACCCTATGAAACTGGGCGTAGTGGCACATGCCTATAGTCCCAGCTACTCAGGAGGCTGAAACAGGATAGTCACTTGAGTGCAAGCCCAGCCTGAACAACACAGAAAGACCCTGTCTCAAAAATATATATATTGGGCTGGGGCTGTAGCTCAGTGATAGAGCGCTTGCCTGGCATGTGTAAGGTACTGGGTTCGATTGTTAGCACCACATAAAAATAAATAAAATAAAGGCATTCTGTCCATCTACAACTACAAAAAAAATACTTTTAAAAAAATGGGTGTGTTGATATCTGGGGTTTTTTTGTTTGTTTGTTTGTTTTTGGTTTTTTGCCAGCAGCAGCAGAAAGAGTAAAATTCCTGTTTTTATCAGTCTAAAGACTAGATGAGGGATTTGCAAGACCATGTGTGTCCTTCTGAGTTTTTAAGACCACTGTCATTGCCAAGTAACAAGGAAATGGCAGACGATCACTACTTATTTTGCATGATCTGTGACCCACTTACATTTTTATTCAGATGGCAAGTCTATAGCTTTCTCATCTAATTTAATGCTTTATTATGTCTAATGGATGATGAGAAAAAGGGAGATCCCTGAACTGATCAACAGTGGGTTAGGGCATGTGTGGAGTGAGATATGGAAGTGAAAATGTTTAGAATACATTGTGATGTGTGTACTTAGACTTCTATTTTAAAGGCATAGGGATTCCATTGAAGGGAATTGATTTCCATCATGTACCCTGCACTAGGGCTAAACTGAACCGATCATTCCTACTCCTTCAACAGGCATGTGTCAACATTTGGCTCTTTTTGCCCTCTGCCTTGAATAACAGCTGCCCTGCCCACCCCACCTCCTTCTCTGTCTTTTCCCCATCCTTTAAGACCAGTGCAAATTCTGGCCATCTCCTTATACAGGATTCTCCCTGGGGGAAGAGCTTTCCCTATATGATCATAGTAGATCCAGAATCTTGTCTGTCTTAGGCATTTGACATCTCACCTATCATTTGCATTCACTCCTAGCTTTCCCTTGTGTCCTTTTAAGACTTGAACTCTGTTCTACTAATTCCCCCTTCTAAGTCCTAGGTCCTTCAGGGCCTGGTACCAGAAAATATCCCATAATTGTGTTAGCTGAATGACTTTATGCTGCTCACAGGCACACACTCACTTCTTGTCCTCTCCGCCCTGCTTTCTTGATTGCTGTTGTAGGTCCTTAGCTATGAACCCTGTGCAGAGACCAGAGATGTTTATCATCGGTGCACAGCCTGTGTGCAGTCAGCTTCCCGGGCTCTCCCCTGGACAGAGAAAGCTGTGCCAGTTGTACCAGGAACACATGGCCTACATCGGGGAGGGAGCCAAAACGGGTATTAAGGAGTGCCAGTACCAATTCCGGCAGAGGCGATGGAATTGCAGCACTGTTGACAACACGTCTGTCTTTGGCAGAGTCATGCAGATAGGTAAGAGGCCACTAAAATATGACTTGGCCACAGGAACTGTGTTCACATTGGCTGGGTTCATTTAAGCTGTTCCAGGACTGGCACATCAAGAGCCCAGACGGGGGCCTCCTTGGGTTCTTTCTAGGCTTGGCAGCAGCATGCAAAAAGGGAGAGAGGCAGGTACATAAAGAAGCAGCATTCTGGATAATTCTCCATATCCCTGCAGCCTCTGCTTTCCAGCTTCACCCTGGCAGGCTCTATGTGACTCACCCTGGGTGGAACATCTGAGTTGAGTTAGAGTGGCTTAGGAGACCCGCCCATCACTGCTGCTTTTGTCTCAAAGACAACAAGGGCCTCCCTTTTAGTCTTTTTAGAGTCTTGGGTAGAGAACCCTAAATTGTTGTCCTGAATAGCTGTAAGATGTTTGCCTCTTCCACTTGTACCCTCAAGAGATAGAAACTTTGGACCAAATTGGTGATAGCTGTCATTAACCCAACCCAGATCCAGTTTTAGCTTTTTTCATTTGAAAAGGTATGCGTGTGTGTGTGTGTGTGTGTGTGTGTGTGTGTGTGTGTGTGTGTGAGAGAGAGAGAGAGAGAGAGAGAGAGAGAGAGAGTGGGGGAAGGGGACAGACTAAAGAAGAAAGATGAGAGGGCCATGTCTTCCCGGATTCCTGTCCCTTTCTCTCTCCCACTGCTGGTCTAGGATTCTTTGGCTGCCCTATTGCTTAGATAGAGGTGTGATCTGAGGTCTAATTGTTTTAGGTCCTTTTGAAATGCAATCCTCCCCTCCCTGGCAAGAAATCGAGAAATCCGGCCCCATTCTACTAGGACTTATCCCCAGGGCCATAAAAGGAAGGTGTTGGAGCACTGTATTCTGTCCTGTCTCACATTCTCCCAGGACAGCTTCCCATCAGAAGGTCATATTCTAGGGTTACCTGTTGCTGGGCTTTCCCATTGGCAGGGGGGTTGGGGAGCCAGTGATTTAAAATCCTGTATTACCAGGGATGCTTGGGAGGCCCGCTCCCCTCCCACTTATTCCAGACTTCTTTCCCCTATCCCATGTTGAGAAGTAAAAATGGGGGAAAGTATACTTTGAACTTAACTGCTCATTCTCTTTTTGGGGATCAAGGTACATAGAAAGGAATGCTCCTGTGTTCCTGAGACAGCCCTTAGGGGACAACTTTTCTGAAAGAGTGGACTTGGGGTTAAGTGGGATTCACTCACAATTTGTGGATTCTTCTAGAATTCCCTTGGTATTCGTCCCTTCTTCCTGGTGAAAGTCTCAGCAGCATTCCCTATCCTGCCTTTGGGGTGAGGACACTAGCATGATCCCTGTGTCCACAGAGGCACTTCAAGGAATCAGACCATTATTGAGGCCCTAATGAGTGCCTGCCACTGGCTGGATCCTTTGATGTGCTGTTTCATTCAGGTGAAGTCTAGAAGGTGTCATTTTTTTCTAGGAATTAAAGTACCGCAGCACTCTTCTGGGTTCAGATTGCGTGGCGGAATGACCCATGGAAGGCAGCCCCATGGAAGAAAGCACCTCCCACTGTACCCTCTTCTGTAACAAACTGGATGCTTTTCCCCATCCTTTTTGTAGCTTTCCTGAAGGCTCATACTTCCTGAGAAGCTGTCTTCCCTTTCTCCCACTGGCCCTAGACAGAGTAGCTCCTGTTGAGAAACCTCACTATCTGGCCTAGGACTTCCAAGAGGTTTCTTCCTTCTTTGAAGCTGCTGCAGAAGTCTATCACCAGAGGGCAGCAGTTGCTTGGAGGAGCCCTGGCACTTCACCTGGCCCCTGAGGAGCCCCGAGGCACCTTCCTGGCAGTTAGTTGGGCTGCTGTGGTAGTGAAAGGACGCGTGTGATGCTGTTCTGCTGTCTGCCTGGAAGGAGACAAGTTTCAGGGCCTAACCAGTAGCTCTATGGCTGATGGTTTATTAGCTTGTATCTTTGAGTTGTAACTCTGAATTGTTTCACATATAGATAAGCCCCCCACATTGTTCATCCATTCTAAAGCCTCAAGTTCTTCTTCTGAAGGTAGCTCTAGTGCTTTGCTTCCAGAAACCTAAATAGAGCCCCATGCAGGCAGAGCTACGCACAGCCAGTGTCTAATGATGTTGCCTCTCCTAGACCAACAGAAGTGACAGCTAATGCACCCAAGGGCATGTTCTGATCCCAAACCATCCTGAGGACTGGAACTGTCAGAGTACCTAGTATCTGGTGATATGTAACACTCACCTGCAAATACATTTTATTTTAAAAGGCAATTCTGAGAAGGCTGATTCAACTCTGAAAGCATTTAGCTAAAGGAAGAAATCAGACATATGTAGCTTGGGAAAAGAAAGCATAAAAGGCATATTATTTGTTTTCAAACACTGAAGAACTGACAAATGGAAAAAGGATTAGACAGTGTCACTTCAGCAGGCAGAAGTTGTCGGGAGGCAGACTTTGGTTTTTTAATACGAAGAACATTCTGGTGACCAAGTCATTTTTAAAAAGATGCAGGCTGGGTGTGGTGGCACATGCCTGTAATCCCAGGGAGTCAGAAGGCTGAAGCCAAAGGAACACCAAGTTCAAGGCCAGCCTTAGCAACATAGTGAGGCTTTAAGCAACTTTAGGGAGACCTTGTCTCAAAAAATAAAAAGGGCTGGGGGTACAGCTCCGTGGTAAAGTGCCCCTGGGTTTAATTCCTGGTACCAGAAACAAACAAACAAAAAAAGATGCAATGGTTTGCTTTGAAAGCCCCTCTGGCTTCCCTGAGGAATTCTGAACAAGGAATGCTGCCAGTGGATGGGCTGTAGCTTCAAAGACTATTTCTCAGGACACCACATCAGGGAGTTGAGGCTACATTCTAGAAACATTTCTCAGAGATGAATTCCTCAAACTGCGTCACCAAGAGGCTCTTTAGCCATCTTACCATCACGGTCCTCAATGTCACAGTCCTACCTCCCTAGACCAGATGCCTCCACTCTGTAATTCAGCACTGGTTCAAACATCCGTCCTGGTGGCTGAATCATGAGCAGAACTTCCCGCCATCATTTGGGTTTTTCTTGGGGCATTCCTATTCCACTACTGACCAGAAGCTGGCCCCTGGTTAATTGAGAAAAACTGACTCACCCAGTGTGGTCTGGTGGTACACGTCATTGTGGTGCTGAGGTAATGAAGACGTAGGGCCAAGTGGGGGATCACTGCAGACCTTTTAATTGATGGCGACTGCTGCTGTCTGCATCTGCCAAGACGGGACCGTGGGACGTCTATTTCTCACCTTGGAGATGTAGGAGAGGAAGAAAGAGAGAATAGAAAGTTTTGCCCAGTGCTGAGACCAGGATTGGACCTGTTTATTGCCAAGAACCACTCCCCACCTCCACATCTGTGTCTGCATAGGTATTATTGATTATTTCTTAAAACAGCTTTATGGAGAAATAATTCACATCCCTTACAGTTTACTGTTTATTGTTGTTGTTGTTTTGTTTTTATAATGCATTGTTTAAAGTATACAATTAAATGGCATTTAGTATATTCACAAGGCATGCAACCATCACCAATAATTCTGGAGCATTTTTATCACCCCATGGAAAAAGTGCACACCCTTTAACTGTCACTCACCATCCCCTTATCCCCCAGCCCAAGGCAACCACTAATCTGTCTCTATGGATTTACCTAGTCTGGATTATATACTGTGTGGCCTGGCTTCTTTCATGTAGCATAATGATTTAAAGGTTCATCCATGTTGTAGCATGTGTCAGGACTTTATTCCTTGTATGGATGAATAATATTCCATATTCCATTGTATGGACAATACCCTATTTTGTTTATCCATTCATCCACAGATGGATATTTGGGTTGTTTCTACTTTTGGCTATTATGAATGATGCCACAATGAGCATTCATGTGTGAGTTTTCCTGTGGACATGTTTTCCTGTCCTTCGGGTACATTCTTAGGAGTGGAACTGCTGGGTCATATGGCAACTCTATGTTCCGCCTTTTGAGGAACTGCCAGACTGTTTCCCAAACCAGCTGCACTATTTAACATTCCCGTCAACAGCACGGGAGGGTTCCTTACCCTTAACCAGCTTGTTATCAGCTGTATCTTTGATGATGGTCACCCTGGTGGATGTGAAGTCTCATTTTTATCTTTGATATGCACGTTGGAGGCTGAGCATTGTTTTTTAATAAACATTTTCATTGAAGTAGAACATAAATCATGGGGGGTAAGCGATTTGCTACAGAAATCAAAAGGAATATAGTTGGGATTTTCTGTTGGAAGTGGTCTGGATATTTAGAGGGACCATTCTCAGTGTCTGAAATTGTAGGTGCCATTGGTGTGGTTCCCTACTGCTCTTGAGTTAGGAGGCAGTGTGGATCCTGTGGAAAAGAGAGGGAAACAGCTTGGACAGTGAGATTCTAGTTCACTTTCCATTCCTGGTCTCTGCCACTACCTTGCTAGATAACGGCAGCAATAAAAAAGACAGATGTGTAGCTCACAGAGTGGTGAGGAATTGCATCTGTGAGGGAGACATTTTTGCTAGAATGCAGTCTTCTACTATTGATCCCATGATTTCTCTCTCCGTCTCATTCTGCTGGCCTCATGTGGTCCATAAATTTCTGGCTGCCATCCTCCTTCAACTGAGGTCTTCTCCCGGGAATCTTCGAGTCCTATAGACCTCTCTGTAATGAATATGAGTAGAGGCCAGGCCTGGGGGGATTCCTCATAGGGTTGAGCTAAGGGCAAGAGGCAGGGGTAAAAAAGAGGCAAATAGAGCTGTGGGAAGAGAAAGTGCGCCTCCAGACAGTGTTTCCTACCCCTGGGAGGGACACAGCAGAGGCTTAAAAATAAATGCATAAAAAAATAAAGGTATGCTGTCCATCTGCAACTACAATTTTTTTTTTTTTTTAAAGAGGAAATGGAGAAAAGGAAAGACCTTCTTGACACCGTATTGTCTCCTCTTGCAGGCAGCCGGGAGACCGCCTTCACGTACGCTGTGAGCGCCGCCGGGGTGGTGAACGCCATCAGCCGCGCTTGCCGCGAGGGTGAGCTTTCTACCTGTGGCTGCAGCCGGACAGCACGGCCCAAGGACCTCCCCCGGGACTGGCTGTGGGGTGGCTGTGGGGACAATGTGGAGTATGGCTACCGCTTTGCTAAGGAGTTTGTGGATGCCCGGGAACGGGAGAAGAACTTTGCCAAGGGATCAGAAGAGCAGGGCCGAGTGCTCATGAACTTGCAGAACAACGAGGCAGGTCGAAGGGTAAGAAGGACCTCCACCCTCCCCTCCCCACACACCGCAGGCCAGTTGGCCCATCCTGGGCTGAGCCAGGAGCTGTGGCCTGGCCATGAAGGCAGTGTGCATATGTCCAACTGAGGAGGACCTTAACGTTGCTGACCTAGGTACCATTATTGAACAAACCCCCTCCCAAGGCTCCGCTTCCCATTGGCCACATTCAGTTGTCACTTTTTGTTGTTATTGTTTTGCTTGTTTTTTGAGGCAGGGTCTTGCTATGTTGCTCAGGCTGGGTCTTCAAATTCCTGGGCTCAAATGATCCTCCTGCCTCAGCCTCCTGAGTATGTGCTGAATCTCATGCCTTGGTCCTGAATCTCATTTTTGAAACCTTACTTGTCACCTCATAGGACTTCTGTCCCTGTAGAACTTAGGTGTAATATTTGGAACAGGATTCTAGACTAATGGAGCAGAGTCCTTGACCTGAACTGTCCTCCTTTGCAATTAAACAGAGAAGACAATTAGCAGTTTAGGCCATTAGACCTGGCCTAGGATTTATGATTTGTTAAAGGCTCAGGTAAGTCCCAGAGCTGTCTTTTAAGAGCTGCTGCTACACATATCCAGAACACTAGTTGAAAAGCACATTCAAACAAGCATTCTTTTCTGCTGGAAGTTTTTTATCTTTTTTTAATCTTATTTTTTTAAAATATTTTTTAGTTGTCAATGGACCTTTATTTTATTTATTTGTATGCAGTGCTGAGAATTGAACCCAGTGCTTCACACATGCTAGACAAGTGCTCTTCCACTGAGCCACCACCCCAGCTCCTGTATTTTATTTTATTTTTTTTATCTTGAGACAGAGTCTCCTGAAATTGCTGAGGCTGCCCTAAATTTGTGGTCCTCTTGCCTCATCCTCCAGAGCAGTACAGGTGTGTCAGGTCTCTGCGAAGAGGTTTTTTTTTTTTTTAAAACAAGAGTGGAAATGAGAAAAGACAGCCGTCTTTTTAAGGCTGCAGCACCCTGTCTCATCAATTTCAACTGAAAACAGCCACTTTCTAAGCTTCAATATCAGTAGAAGCTGAAATTAGGGGAGCTTGGCTTCTCGTTTGTGCAGAACATTCTCGGGCAGTTTCCCTTTGTGGAGTGCCGAGAGCATGCCCCTTTTCTGCCTGCACCTTATTCATGAGCATCCTTCTCCAAGCATATGTCTGGCTCCGCCTTGGTCTGCCTCTGCCACAGGAAGCCTGCAGGCAGGAAGCTCTGCCTTTAGCTTGTTCAGTGTGGTGGATGTTGACAGGCACTGGAGGGCAATGTGACTGGGCCTCTAGGATTCCCCCTAGAAAGTGCAAAGGTCTGAACATTGGCAAAGTGCCTCTCAGGAAGCAGCACACACTTCTTCACTAGGATGTGTCCAGCCAGCTGACTGTGAGTCCCCAGTGAGACGCCGCAGCAAAACCCAACACAAGCTAAAAAATAAGAACAGCAATTTCTTGAGAAGAAATAAGGTCAGAAGTTTAAGGTTGGTTCACTGGTGATTCAATAACAGGATATAGATATGTTTCTTAAGATGTCTTATCAAAAATTATCTTCATATATCAAAAGTTCAAAACATCAACTGATGTTTTATAGGAGTACATATCAAATAAATGGAATTGGACATGTCTTTTCTATGAGTCAGGATCTTGTAATGTTGGCTTGTCAGGACTCAGTACCTGTGTAGACCTAGCATCATCCACTGTGTGACATCAAGTAGAAATTAGACTTGGTTATTTATCCATGTCTTCCTTATATGTCCCATCCAAAGGATAGTTGTTGTTGGTTTTTTTAAGTCAGAAATGGGTATGTGGAGCTGAGTGTGGTGGCACACACCTGTAATCCCAGCTGCTCAGGAGGCTAAGGCAGGAGGATAGAGTTCAAAGCCAGCCTCAGCAAAAGTGAGGCGCTAAGCAACTCAGTGAGACCATGTTTCTAAATAAAATACAAAATAGGGCTGGGGATGTGGTTCAGTGGTCGAGTGCTCCTGAGTTCAATCCTTGGTACCAAAAAAGAAAAAAAAGAGGTTGGTCTGTGACATAGGAGTTCTGGTCCTAGCTTTAGTCTGTGGTTATTACGGAGTAAGCTAGAGCAGAGAGACTAGAACTGTCCTAGATGACTTCCACTCTGGGTATCTTTTGAGCTGCCAGTCTCCCCAGGCCTCCTCTGTTTGGCAGTCCACCTGGGTGTCTAACTCAGGGAGCAGAGAGTGATCAGTGAGATAGGTGTATCTCCTGAATGCCTACCTTCTACCCATTCTCAAGATCCTAGCTAGGTGAGGTAGTCCCAGCTACTCAGGAGGCTGAGGCAGGAGAATCACTACAGTACAGGAGTATGAGACTAGCCTGAGCAACACAGCAAGACCCCGCTTCAAAAACAAAACAACAAAGTAAAAGATCCTAGCTCAGCTGAGTGGGGTGGTGCATGCCTGTAATCACAGGAGGAGGATAGCAAGTTCAAAGCCAGCCTCAGCAAAACTGAGGTGCTAAGCAACTCAGTGAGACCCTGTTTCAAAAAGAAAATACAAAATAGGCTGAGTGGTCGAGTGCCCCTGAGTTCAGTCCCTGATTACCCGCACCAAAAATCCTAGCTCAAATACCACCTAGTCCTTCACATCTTTTGCATTTCCCTTAGTCTCACATTTGAACCTCAGTGGATTGTTTTTATACTTTTCTTGGTATCTTATCTCTCACTCTATTTTTACCTTATTCGAGGACAGGGATTGCCATCTATATTTCTTTACAAGAACTGGTGAACACATGTGACCAGGCATAGAGAAGTTCCCATATTCCCCCCTCTAGTAAGAGGTCAAATTCATGGAGGAGGCCACTTGCAGTCTCTGCTCTGAGCTCCCCATGTGGCACTGTGGCAGATGCTGAGGTGACCAGGCATGTATCCTAATCTGTGGCCCTGGAGGGATAGCGGGAGACATTTGCTCTTCCCCTTTCAGTCACAGTCTTGACCCCTCTTCTGCTGGCTCCTCACTTTATGGCCCTGAATTGTTTGTTTGTTTGCACTGGGCCTTATCTGGGCAGCTCCTTCCCTTCCATCTGCCCTGTTTCTCGCTCACACACCTTCTCTAGCTTCCTCTGTCTCCCAGGCTTGCGGGGAGGGGCGGGGGGACTCCTTCCTCCAGTCTCCACACCTCTTCCCTAGCCCTTTATCTCTCCCTTTGCCTCTGTCTGCTCTAGGTTGGGAATTCTTGTCCCTCTCTATTTTTTATCCCTATTCCAAGAAACAGGCCTCTGCCATCAATCACTATCTGAGGCCAAAGGGATTCACCTCCCACTTCCTCACACCTACACAGAAAGTTCTCCAGGAGGGACTAAGTGGAGGCAGGGATTGAAAAAAAAAAAAAAAAAGATCTGTGATCTGACATCTTGACCATTAAAATAAATCCTGGGTATACTCTGCCAGAAATTTCTCTTGGCCTTTAAGAGCCCCTGGTAGCTCCCTTGTAGACACTGATGGCAAGACTAGTGGGTTGGTATTGCTTGGCCATCAAGGGTTTCTAAGCATTTTTCAGATAAAAAGCTTTGTGCCTAATCCTCGTGACATTCCTATCATATTCCAAGCTTGTCACACTGTTAGGTAGATGTGGGAAAGGAACTCAGGGCATTGCCAGAGGGCAAGAAGTAAGACCAAAACATTTTGAAAAGCATTTTGCTACTGCTACTACTATTATTATGATCACAGTCCTGGGACTTGAACCCAGGGCCTCTCACATGCCAGGCAAGCAACCTACCAGCGAGCTATACCCGCAGCCCCACATTTTGTTATTTTTTTGTCAGCAAACAGGAAAGGCCGAAAACTGAGATTTTTTTCCCTCCCTCCTCCTTCTCCTACAAAAGGGGCATATTAATTAATTTATTAATGCTAAATTAATTAATTAGATTAATAGTAAAATATGAAAAAATACAAATATTGCAGTCTCAACAATGTCTTTGGAGTAAGGAAGGTTGGAATGAATGTTCAGATAGTGGAAGGCAGTGACATTCCTCCTCTCCAATTTGTTTTGCTGAAATTCCTGTCCTTACTCCTCAAAATCTGGCTTTGACTCTCCTTCCCCAGGTCTCCTGAGAGTTTATTCCCGTTAGAGATGCTTATCCTCTTCCCCTAGTTGCTTAGTGGCAAAGTACACAGTTTTAGACCCTTAATACTTCCTTCTTTCTGCAGTTCCAGGCGCCTGACATCCCCCTCTACACCAGGGACCATTTCCAGAGGAATGTCAGACTGCAGCTCAGACCCAGGGGATTTGGGCCAGAGGATAATTGAAGTCCCTTTCTTTGAAGTGCCTGTTGGGATGGGTGTCAGTTCCTTTGTGCCCTGGGCCTAGAGCTGCTGCCTTTAACCTTGGGGTGGGGTTTCTTTCCTTCCCTACCCTAAGCTGCCTTTAAATCCCAAAATTGGAGAGCAGAGCAGAAGTCATCGCCATTCTGGCTCCCTTCTGGGTGGCCCCAGACAGATTACTGAGATTCCCCAGAGTTTCAGTTTCTCCACCATAAAATAATGGGAATAATTCCCTACCAGGAAAAAAAAATCAGGAAGAGTTTTGACAATAGTCCTATGAGCTGATGATGGTTATGCAATTTCTTGCACCTGCAGTGGTCTCTGCTTAGCACTGAATGAAGACACAATCTGGGGACTCTTGAAAAGAAAGCTAAGAGAAACCCTTGAAAAACGAGTCCTGACTCGGTTGGTGACAATAGCTGTGGCATAAGAAAATGTTCTGAAGCAGACGCGCATTTTTTATCCTGCCATCTGCACTCTGGGCCTGCTGCCAGGGTTATTTGACACAATGCATCAGTATGCTTTCATTGAAAAGCACTTTGTAAGCAGCTTTCTGGTCTACTCTTGCTTTTAAATTTTGATTTGGGATAACCCAAGTTCAAATCCACGCCACATTGTTGAAGTTCAGTGACTTCTGGAGTAGATTTGTTTTCAAATTAATTACCCCATAGGTAGGCCCACCAGCTTGCTCTCCTATTGCACATGGTCTGCACCTTCCTCCACACTTACAGGATCTTCTGGGGAGTGTCTAGGAGGTGCTTTGGTGGAAGACTGTGGCTTTGCTTACAGATGTGATGGTTCATGGGAGGCTCCTGATGACTATGGAGTTAGTGACCAAATACCAACACAGGAAAAGAGACCATTTAATTCTTTCTTGGTTTTCTTCTGACTTGTGCTCCAGATTGTGGAAAAGCTGGGCATATTTTAGGGTTTTTTATTTATTTGATTGAGACTTTGACCAAGACTGAAATTTTGAACTGGGCATGATGGTGTATACCTGTAGTCCCAGCACTTGGGAGGTTGAGGTGGGAGGACTGCTTGAGCCCAGGAGTTCAAGATCAGCCTGGGCAACACCACAAGACTCCATCTCAAAAAAAAAAAAAAAAAAAAATGTGCCTAGCATGCTTGAGGCCTCAGGTTCAATCCCAATCCCCAGCACTAAAAGTGAGAAAGAAAAAAAGATGGAGTTCTTTTGGGAATGTAGGTCAGTGGTAGAGTGCCTGCCTAGCATGCACAAGGGTCCTAGGTTTGCTAAACAGGAAAGAAAGGAAGGAAGGAAGGAAGGAAGGAGGAAGGGTGGTTTTTTTCTAATTATAAAAATGACAAATTTAGTCTAATGCATTTCATAGAATATGAAATTGATAAACAGTGAAAGTGTCCCAAGTGCTATTCTTTTTTGGGGGGCGATGTACTGGGGATTGAACTCAGGGGCACTGAACCACTGAGCCACATCCTCAGCCCTATTTTGTATTTTATTTAGAGACAGGGTCTCACTGAGTTGCTTAGTGCCTTGCCTTTGCTGAGTCTGGCTTTGAACTTGGGATCCTCCTGTCTCAGTCTCCCAAGCTGCTGGGATTACAGGTGTGCACCAAATGCTATTCTTTTTTTTAAAATTTTATTTATTTATTAATTTTAGTTATTGATGGACCTTGATTTTTTATTTATATATGGTGCTGAGAATCGAACCTAGTGCCTCACACATTCGAGGCAAGTGCTTTACCACTGAGCCACAACCCCAGCCCCCAAATGTTATTCTTGTAAGCAAATAGAAATGTCTTGTGTTGCCTCTCTAGTGTTCTGTGTAATGCTTTCTTTGTTTTTTTTTCTTTCTTTCTTTTCTTTTTTTTTTTTCCTCTTCTCTTCTCTTTTCTTTTCTTTCAATCTGAGCAACTGAGGATCCTGGAAAGATTTTTGAAAATTATCTGCCTCTCCCTACTTGCCGTTCTGTGTACTTGGCCCATAGATACCCTCCCCACCTTTTTTATTGATTTATGGTATTGGGGTTCTAACCCAGGAACACTTTACCACTGAGCCACATCCCCAGCCCTTTTAAAATTTTATGTATTTGTCTGTTTGTTTGTTTGTTTTTTGGTGGTGGTAATGCTGGGGATTGAACCCAGGGACTTGTACATGCTAGGCAAGCACTCCACTGACTGAGCTATATCCTCAGCCCCCCCCCCGCCCCCCCCCCGCGCTTTTTAAAATTTTTTGTAGTTTATTTATTTATTTTTATGTGGTACTAAGGTTCGAACCCAGGGCCTTGCATGTGCATGGCAAACACTCTGCCCCCAGCTACCGCCCCAGCCCCCCAGCCCCTTTTTAATTTTGAGACAGGGTCTTGCTAAGTTGCTTCAGATGGCCTCAAATTTGCGACTCCCCTGTTTCAACTTCCCGAGTCCCTGGGATTACAGGCATGCCCCTTGGCGCCTGGTCCTCACCACCCTCTTAACCTCCTCCGTCGGGGATTCTTCTTATTTTCTCTTTCTTCTTCTCCGCTCAGGCTGTGTATAAGATGGCAGATGTAGCGTGCAAATGCCACGGCGTCTCAGGGTCCTGCAGCCTCAAGACCTGCTGGCTCCAGCTGGCTGAGTTCCGCAAGGTGGGGGACCAGCTGAAGGAGAAGTACGACAGCGCTGCTGCCATGCGCATCACCCGCAAGGGCAAGCTGGAGCTGGTCAACAGCCGCTTCAACCAGCCCACCCCAGAGGACCTTGTCTACGTAGACCCCAGCCCTGACTACTGCCTGCGCAATGAGACCACGGGCTCCTTGGGCACCCAGGGCCGCCTCTGCAACAAGACCTCGGAGGGCATGGACGGCTGTGAGCTCATGTGCTGTGGCCGTGGCTACGACCAGTTCAAGAGCGTCCAGGTGGAGCGCTGCCATTGCAAGTTCCACTGGTGCTGCTTTGTCAAGTGCAAAAAATGCACGGAGATTGTCGACCAGTATGTCTGTAAATAACCCGGGAGGGTCCTGCTCTCCCCGCCCTCTCCTCCACTCTGCCTCACAAAAGTCTATATTATATAAATCTATATAAATATATTTTATATTTGTATAAATAAATGGATGGATGATAAATAATTAAAAGAAGAAAATGGAAAGGAAAAGCTTATTTAAGAGACGCTAGCAATCTTTGAGGAGTGGGCTTTGCTGGTTCTCTGCTCCCAGTGGGAGAGAGAACTGGCTTCTTTCCCTCCCTCTGGTGAGGACTCTCAGGATGTAGGTTCACGGAATTATTTACTGTCTATCCATCATGGCCTTGAGGAAAGAGGCAATGGTTAGATGGAGGAGATGATCCTGTCTGGAAGTCTGGAGCCTCTTGGGTATATAAGTGCCCCCATTACCCCAGCCACAAGGCCAAAAGGCCCTGTGCAAGGTGACAGGACCTCAGCATAAATCCTGATGGCTGCAAGGTCTTGCTCAGAATATAAATTGATTCCGTAAGGGGCCCAATGCTTTCTTACTTTCCTATCAATATGCACACATAAGAATCCACATTTGCAAGACTGACTTCCTCTCCACGGAAGAGAGGTCCAATGTCACTTGGACCTTAGTGACCACAAAGGAATCTGCACCTCTTGAGAACCCTTGGGGCCTGTCTTTCCAGCAAGAATCATTCTTCCTCCACAGTTCACTAGCTCCTGCTATGATTTCTGTCCCAGGAGGAAAGGGGGTCATGTGACCTGCCATGTCTGGAGAGACATTAACTGAGTCTTTATGCCTGGGCTGCGGAAACCCAGGTGCAACACGGGACCCAGCAAACCTTGCACAGTCCTCCCTCACAGGGAAAGAAAACTTGTACTGCTGCTGCTGTCATCCATCAAGGGAGGCCTCATGGACAACAGGACATGTGGGCAGGTCAGGCCCGGATGGCCTGGCACGCTGTCTTCATCTCTGCCCAGATGTACAGTTTCCCTCTGACATTAAATATCCTTCACCGAGGTTTCTCTCCCTCTCCTTATTTGGACACACAATTATCTTTCATGAGTTTCCTTTTATATTTTATTTTGGGTGCTAGGATGGAACCCCAGCCCCTTGTGCATGCTAGGCAAGTGTGCTACCACTGAGCCACACTCCCAGCCCAGGATAGGTTGTTTCTTAAGAGAGTAATATTACCCTTATTTCTCTGATTATTGCTTTTCTCACTATTTTGTGCAAATCTCTTCAAATGGTATGGTTCAATGTCATTTTTTCTTTCTTTCTTTCTCTCTCTCTCTTTTTTTCTTTTTCTATGGTGTTGAGGATTTACCACAGGACCATATGCATGCTAGGCAAGGGCTGTACCACTGAGCGGTACCCCCCATCTTCTTTGAGTTTTGATTTGAGTTTTAGAACCCTGCTGCATTGTGAAAGAGAGTAAGGAAATTGAGACTTTTTAGAGTTCTAGTCTGGTGATTGGAGAGAGGGAGAGTATTATGAGAATTAAATAAGGTACTACATTAAAGGACTCTCCCCCAGGGCTAGCACAAAGGTAAACAATCAACGGTAGCCATTACTGTTACTGTTATGAACAAAAGAATTCTAAGATGTTAGCATATGCCTTCCTGTATTCCTACCTTTTTCTCTCCTTGCATTTTGCAACCTCCTGAGTTAATGCTGGTGTGTTTGCAGATTTTTGGTTAAGCCCTGGCAGCCAGGAGGCTCTATGTAGCCTTCTTTTTGTTGCTATCATCAGCTTGGGACCCCAGTATCTAGGATCTGGAAAGAGAGAAAGAAAGAAAGACAGAGCTTAGGGATGCAGCAACAGAGATACTATTATTCTAAAAACAAAGGGATGTGGCTCAATGGTAGAGTGCTTGCTTAATATGCATTAGGCCCTGGGTTCTAACCTCAGAACTAACTCGCACTGTTATTCAGATTCCTTTGGTCCATGTTTTCATGGTGACCATCCATAAAAGAAAGTGATTGAAGTCAGCTGATCTACAAAAGATCCAAATTATGCCCGAGCTTCATTAATAGCCTTTTAATCATCTTAACCATATTTAAACATAAGTAACCAGTCACTTATCAACCACAATAATAAGGCTCTTGAAACACTTTTGTGTGTGTGTGTGTGTGTGTGCTGGGGATTGAACCCAGGACTTTGTAACATGATGAGCACATGCTCTACCACGGAATTACAAACCCCCAGTCACGTGTTATTCTTTTCTATATCACTGTTCTAGAGTTCTGGGGAGTTCCTTATATCAAGTGCTCAAAGTACTTTGGAGTTGAAATCCAAGTCATCCTTACAAATACTGGAAAATTAGTTGGCAGTAACTTGTCTACAGTCCTTGAAAGTCATTTCCATGTTCACAGAAATTCATTTTTTAATTTATTTTTATTTTTATTTTTTTCTGGTACTGGGGATTGAACCCAAGGGCACTTTACCACTGAACCACACACACATCCCCAGATTTTTTAAATTTTTATTTTGAAACAGTCTTAGTAAGTTACTGAGGCTGGTCTTAAATTTGCAGTCCTCCTGCTTTGGCCTTCTGAGTCACTAGGATTCCAGGCATGAGCCACCATGCCTGACTGAAAAGTCCCATATAAAATATGGAGGTATTTCTACACAGTCGTGACAGGTGGGTGGAGTAAGTTGGTGTTCTCTTTTTGACATGGGAGGAAGTCATATGTGCAAATACCAGACTGCTGCATCCTCTGACCTATGAATTTATAACTATTGTCTCATGCTTGTTGAGTCCTGGTGGAATGGCATCTGTCTGTGGAGTGACCAGTAAGGCAGCAGAAATGTGGCTGATCAAGTTGGAAAAAAATGAGTTCTGCCCAGAACCATAGGTGGTTAGAGCAGGAAGGGGACATGGAAATTTGAGCTCTAGCCTCAGGGATTCTGAATAAGGACCTCCATATCTTGCACAGGGGCCAAACTTTACCATGTTTATAAAAACACAGAATCCTAGGTTTCCAGCACCAGAAATTTTAATCTAGTTGTTCTAGGGCAGAGCCTGTCACTGCCACACCTTTCCTAAGAACCCAAGGGGATCTTATGTTGGTGTCCAAAGACTATCACTGGATTTCCAATCATTAAGAGCTAAGCCAGCGGGGCTGGGGCTATGGCTCAGTGGTAGAGCGCTTGTCTAGCAGTGTGAGGCCCTGGGTTTGATCCTCAGCACCACATAAACACAAATAAATAAAATAAAGGAATTGTGTCCAAGTACAACTAAAAAAATAAGTATTAAAAAAAAAAAAGAGCTAAGCCAGGTGTGGTGGCACATACCTGTAATCCCAGCAGCTCGGGAGGCTGAGACAGGAGGATTGTGAGTTCAAAGCCAGCTTCAGTAACTTAGCGAGGCCGTAAGCAATTTAGTGAGACCCAGTTTCAAAATAAAAAGGCCAGGGGATGTGGTTCAGTGGTTAAGAGCCCCTGGTTCAATTTCCTTGGTACAATAAACAAATAAATATGTGTAAATATATAAAATGTGTGTGTGTGTGTGTGTGTGTGTGTGTGTATAAACGTCATCATGGAATTTAATTGAAAGATCATACTGCCCAGACCAAGCAGTCCTAGCTATCTCAGGAACTTTTTTTTTTTTTTTAAAGAGAGTGAGAGAGGAGAGAGAGAGAGAATTTTTAATATTTATTTATTTTTGTTAGTTTTCGGCGGACACAACATCTTTGTTGGTATGTGGTGCTGAGGATCGAACCCAGGCCGCACGCATGCCGAGCGCGCTACCGCTTGAGCCACACCCCAGCTCCTCAGGAACTTTTTTGACAAGAGGGAATGGTCCAGAACAGAACTGGTTGCCCTGGAATGTACCACCTCCCCCCTCTGCCTGGAACTGGTCAGGGAAAGCGTATCCATCCAATTCCTATATTCATCTAGCTATTTGTTTTAACCTTGAATTCAAGATGAAATTATGAGAAAAGTATTCCTGACTGCTTCTATATAAAAGACAGGATGGACAGGAAGTAGATGAGCAGGGAGGAAAGCAGACTCAGCCAAGGTTAAGGTTAGGATAAGCCTCCATTCACAAAACCATCCTGAGCAAAGCCTCGCAAGAACTTGGATTCCAAGGCCTACTTTGGAGAGCTCATTTAGTTTTCTTCCACCCTCCCTTCTTTGAGGTGAGAAACAAAAGTTGCTACTTGCATTGAACCCCAAATTGGTTATTGCCTTTGAAATTCTGGCTGCTTCCTCTCTTTAATCATCAGCATCTTATTTAACTCTGTCATCTCCTGGAGTTTTAGGAGCTGGCGAGACATCCTGTGCTTGAGATTGCTCCTTGAGATAGACAGCTTACAGCTGAGCTGCAGTAGCTTATCAGGAAAGAAGCCTGTTTCCTTGGGCAGAAAGCCACACCATCTCAAGAGGCTGGAAACAAATAGATGTTTCCATCTTAAAGCAGGCTCCAATACATTGCCAGACACTGCTGATACTAGCATGTGAGTTTTGCAGAATCTTAAGAGTATATGTGTGTGCATGTATGTGTTTGTGCATGCAAAGATGTGCTTGTATACTCATGCATACCCATATGCATAGAAATGATTTTTTTTAAATTAATTTTGGTGGGGGTGAAGAGGCACAGGAGGCCTGGTCTATGTAAAAAATTAAAAAGAACTCATCACTTCTGGCTGAGAAGCTGATGAGTATGGATTGTTTTGATTGGAAACCCCTGTCCTCTGATTACCTGTTGATGAAAAGCTTCATTTATTTTTTTTTTTAATATTTATTTTTTAGGTGTAGCTGGACACAATGCCTTTATTTTATTTATTTATTTTTATGGGGTGCTGAGGATCGAACCCAGGGCCTTGTACGTGCTAGGTGAGCGCTCTGCCACTGAGCTACAACCCCAGCCCCAAAAAGCTTCATTTCTATAGAAGGAACGTTGTGGGGCTGAGGAGGACACGTGAGCCATTGTTGCTAAGTGTTGTTAGTTCTTTATTACACAAGAATTTCTGCACCGTGGATATCCTAAAAGGAAAAGTAAAGGATACTCTGATTCCTGATTTGACCTAGGGAATATGGGTAGTCCTACCAGTGCACTTTCTAGATTGTTCCAGGGTTGGGCGTTTATCAGGTAGACTTGTCATGTCCTTTTCTGTCTGCCTCCTGCTGTTTGCCTTTTGCTCTTCACTGAGTTCATTAGCGACTTCACCAGAGGCAGCATGGGAAGATAGAGCCAAATCAGCTCACTGAGGCTTCCCAATTAGTTTTGATAAATAACCCCATAGGAGGAGGGGTGGTTAAAAAAAATCTCCAAATTTCATGTGTCACCTATGTATATTATGTACTACTTCCCAGATAATTGAAAATAGATTGATATCTGCTCACAGTCAAAGCAAGCAGGAAACTAAAGAACTCATTTCCCTGAGGGAAAAAGGATTTGCTTAGTTATGGAAGGAAAGGTGGCTGTCAGCAGAGTGTCTGCAGGGACTTTCAGCAGAAGCAACAAGAAAAGATATCAAAGAAAAGATACTAAGAAAGGAAGCGCCTGTAGTTCTAGATACTTGGGAGGCTGACGCAGGAGGATCACAATTATGAGGCCAGCTTCAGCAACTTAGTAAGACCCTGTCTCAAAATAAAACATAAAAATGGCTGGGAGCCCGGGGCAGTGGCGCATACCTGTAATCCCAGCAGCTCAGGAGCTGAGACAGGAGAATCAAGAGTTCAAAACCAGTCTCAGAGAAAGTGAAGCGCTAAGCAACTCAATGAGACCCTGTCTCCAAATAAAATTCACAATAGGGTTGGGTATGTGGCTCATTGGTCAAGTTCCCTGAGTTCAATCCCTGGTACAAAAAAAAAAAAAAAAAAAAAAATTGCCTGGGGATGTAGCTCAGTGGTAGAGCACTATAGGGTTAAATAGCCAGTATCAAAAAAGAAAGAAAGGATGGACCCTTTTCACCAGATTTTTTTTTCTCTAGCACTGGGGATCAAATCCAGGGTTTCACATGGCCAGGCAAGCAATCTACCATGGAGTCACATCCCAGTATCTTTTAATATTAGTTTAAAGTCAAAAGGAATATATATTGTTCTAAGTAGCCTTGGCTTTGTAGTATATGTTCTCTAAGTTTTGGCACTTAGGTTGTTAGTTGTGTCCAACAGCTCTTTGGTTGGTACCTGATTGGAAAGTTATGTCTTCTGTATATTTACTTTATTTCCAGGACCTTTTTAGAAGTTGAGTTTCATAAAGGAATTTTTTAAATTCCTTATGTTCCCTGCATCTTCTCCTAGAACCTAAAATAGTGTTTAGTACATAGAAAGCACCCAAAAAATACTTGCTGAATGAATAAAAGATGATTCTCACTGAATAGATGAGGAAATTGAAGTACAATGAGAATAACTATCCAGGCAACTGTGGAGTTTGTAATAAATCAATTTGAGCCAGATCAGAAGGAGGTGGTCTAAGGGTTCCTGAGAGCCTCATAGACTCTGGAGTCTTCAGGAGCTGAACTGGACACCTCTAAATTTCCCTCCCTTCCTCTTCTCTCTTCTCTGAGGTCAAGTCTTTCTTCATCTCCATCTCCATCTTACTTTCTCTGTGGATCAGCTTCCTCTGTCCCCCATGGTGGGAAACATGGTAACTGACAGCCTCTGAGTTAACAGACTACATTTCCAGTTATAGCACGTGACTCTGAATCTCTCCTGATTCGTATTCCAAATTTCCAGGGAGAGGTTGCTGGCCCAGAGCTCTTTCCACCATCCCATAACTTTTTTAGCAGTTCAAATCAAAGGAGCAGAGGAATTTAAGACTTTGTCAGGAGTGGCCAGGAGTGGGTAATGTAAGCCAGTTATCCCAGGAACTAAGGAGGCTGAGACAGGAGGATCGAAAGTTCAAGGCCAGCCTCAGCAATTCAGCAGGGCCCTAAGCACTTTAGATTCAAGGGCTAGATGGACTGTACTCTCAAATAAAAAAGAACAAAAGAAGGCTAGCTAGAGGGCATAAGCGAGTTTTCAAATGCTTGGTCTGTTTCTCCTCAAGAGCTGTGGAATATTCACAGAAAAATCTTTTCAATGCTTACCCATCTCAGATATTTTTTTCTCTGCTCCCCACTCCCGGCCTCCACACTGGGGATTGAACCCAGGGGAACTTAACCACTAAGTATTTTATCTCAAAATAAAATACAAAATAGGCTGGGAATGTGGCTCAGTGGTTAAACACTCTGGCTTCAAGTCCTAGAGACTCCTAAGTATTTACTATGGAATTTCTCATAATGTTTACTGAGGGGTCCTTTGTTTGTGAAAGTGCCTAATTATAGGAGAAGTCCTGGGACTTTTTTAAAAGAATTGGAAAGCTAGGCATGGTGGGGCAGGCCTGTAATTTCAGAGGCTCGGGAGACTCAGGAAGGAGGATTGAAAGTTCAAAGCCATAGGGCTGGGGATGTGGCTCAAGCGGTAGCGCGCTCGCCTGGGATGCATGCGGCCTGGGTTCGATCCTCAGCACCACATACCAACAAAGATGTTGTGTCCGCCGAGAACTAAAAAATAAATATTAAAAATCCTTTCTCACTCTCTCTTAAAAAAAAAAAAAAAAAAAAAAAACAAAGCCAGCCTCAGCAAACTTAACCAGCGAGATCCTGTCTCAAAATGAAAAATAGAAAGGGCTAAGGATGTGCCCAGTGGTTAAACACCCCTGGGTTCAATAACCTTGGTACCAAAAAAATAAGATTTGAAAATCCAAGTCCACTAGTGTGAAGGCCCTGTTCCCTAGAAAACTTTGTGAATGGGATTAATTCTATAGATAGATGAATACTGTGCCCTATTCAAAGGACCATTCTCATTAATGATTTAAAACATTTTTCCCTTTGACAGCACAACTCTACAGTATCAACTGATTTCTCGTACTTTTCTTAGTATTTCAAGATCTGAGTCCACCAAAAAGAAATATCTGCTAGGCATGGTTGCTCATACCTGTAATCCCAGTGACTCAGGGGGCTCAGGCAGGAGGATCACAAGTTCAAAGTCAGCCTCAGCTATTTAGCGAGTCCCTAAGCAATTTAGCAAGACCCTGAATCAAAACAAAAAAATAAAAAGGGCTGGGGATGCGGCTTAGTGGTTAAGTTCCCCTGGGTTCAATCCCCAGTGTGGAGGCCGGGAGTGGGGAGCAGAGAAAAAAATATCTGAGATGGGTAAGCATTGAAAAGATTTTTCTGTGAATATTCCACGGCTCTTGAGGAGATACAGAGCAAGCCCTCTAGCTAGCTTTCTTTTGTTCTTTTTTATTTGAGAGTACAGTACATCTAGCCCTTGAATCTTAGCTGGTGGACAAGAAAGATACATTTGTAAAGTAGGAGATAATTTCACTCATATTTGTTTGCTGTTATTTCTTTCCTCATTTTATTTTCTAACTTGAAAAATAGGGTTTTGTTGTTGTTGTTGTGTGTGTTGTAGGGGAGATTGAACCCAGGGGTACTTAACCATTGAGCCATGGAGCCATTTTTTTTATTTTTGAGATAGGGTCTCACTGAGTTGCTTAGGGTCTCATTAATTGCTGAGGCTGGCTTTGATCGCATAATCCTCCTGCTTGAGCCTCCCCAGTCACTGGAAATTTAGGCGTACACCACTATGCCTGAGGAATCGAACTAACTGCTTATGTGACAAAGACTATGAACAAGAACATTCTCTGGACCCATCCAGCCTGGGTCCAAACGTGGGGGACTTTCCACGGGCGGGACTATTCTAGTCTGCAGTTCTTTATTTAGCCACATGGGGTCACTGTCTCATCATTCCAGCCAGAAGTCTGGGTCTCACACCCTAGTGCAAAAATTGGTCAGTGGGTCCTTGTGAATTGATGGCAGAAAACAAAGTGGGGACCTCAGTGAAGTTGAGTTCTAGATTTTTCACTTGGATGGACTGGAAAAGAATTAGGTCAACATTATTTTTACTTATTTTTTAAAGATTGAATGTGGAGAGTAATGCAGTCAGAGGGGATCACTTCATCCTGTTTGGCTAACACCAAGATCACAATGGAGCACAGCCCTGAGAAACATCTGTGTATTAAGCACATGCTTAGTCATGGCTATGTTTATGCTCCTCTCTCACTTCCAAGCAGCTGGATATTTTTACTTGAAGGTTATCATTTAAAAAGTGCGTAAATTCGGGGCTGGGGTTGTGGCTCAGTGGTAGCGTGCTTGCCTAGCACATGTGAGGCACTGGGTTCGATCCTCAGCACCACATAAAAATAAATAAATAAAGGTATTGTGTCCAACTATAACTAAAAAAAAAAAATTAAAAAAAAAGTGCGTAAATTATAGCTACCATTTATCTAGTACTTACTGTATGCTAACTGCTTTACATACATATATATGTAATTCTCTCAATACCTAGGCATTATTATCCACTTATTTCAGATGGGGAAACTAAGACTCAGAGAGATTAAGTAATGTCCTATGCCTCACACAGTACTTGATACTGGCTCTTCAGTGGATTTCTAGGTAATTAGAGGACGTGGTGATACTTCCCTGGCAGAGGAGATCCCATGATCATGAAGGTGGTATTTCCAGAGTAAGACCATTGTACTCTGGATGTGCTGGCTCCTGTAATTTCCCCAAAACTGGGAAATTTGTGGTAGTGGGGTGTTATGTTAGTATTCCCCACCTCCTCACCACACACACACACACACAAAATGTAGCCAGGTATGGTGGCACATGCCTGTAATACAGTGACTTGGGAAGCAAGAGGATCACAAATGCAAAGCCTGCCTCAGCAACTTAGCTAGACCCTAAGCAACTTCACAAGACCCTGCCTCAAAATAAAAGGATTGGGGATGTGGGATGTAGGGATGTGGGATGTGGGGATGTGGGTCAGTGGTTAAGCACCCCTGGGTTCAATCCCTGATTAAAAAAAAAAAAAAAAAAAAAAAAAAAAAGAATGTAGTTATCTGAAGTAAGAGATACTCGTTTACAGCTAAGTCTCACGATATGATCAATAATCAGCCCTATCTTGCCACCAGGAATTTTTTCCCTTCTGTAGTACTAGAGATTGAAACCAGGGCCTTGTGGATGCTAAGCAAGTGTTCTTCCACTGAGCTATATCCCCAGCCCTTTATATTTTTGTCTTGAGAAGGTCTCTCTAAGTTTCCCAGCTCATCCTCAAACTTGTGATTCTCTTGACTCCCAAGAAGCTGGGATTACAGGTATCCACATGCACCACCTCACCTGGCACCACCAGGAATTTTGAATGGGAAGAATAATAGAGGAATTTCACTTGATAAAGCATCTGTCTGAAGCAATTGTGGACTTCCAACTGAAAGTCAACAACAAAACATAGAGGGCTAATGACATAAGCAATAAAAAAAAAAAAAACCTAAGTATATTGAGATACATTTTGAAGCAAAGAGAAACTGGTGGGAGACTGAGTTTGGAAGGTTACATGCCTAAGACAATAGATAACTCATAAAACAGTAAATAGTTAACTCCCTTTAGGCATGAAATCTGAATCTGCCTCACAGTGGGATCATTTTACAAGAGAGCCAAGGGTGTTCTCTGGGCAGCTTCCCCCAGATTTACACAGAGGGAAGCCATCTTTCCATTGCCTTTCTAGGGTGTTCTAAGTCTGAGGATTTGAAAAAGAATGACTTAGACCTAAAATTCGGAAGTGCAAAAAATGTGGGGGGAAAGAAAAAAAGAAGTGCTGGTTGGGGTGTGGCTAAGTGGTAGACTGCTGGCCTAGCTTGCATGGGGCCCTGGGCTCCATCTGCAGCCCCAAAACAAAGCAAGACAAAAAAGCAGAAGTGCTCAGTGCTCCAATGTGTCTGCTGTTAAGCTGATAGAGCCACAAACTGAGCTTCTCAACTCCCTTTTCTAATTTGCTCTTCTGGCCTCTTAGTCTCCATGCTGGGACTTAAGTCTCCATCATGATAAATACATAATTTTTATCACAAGAAAAGGGGACTAACTAAAATACCATCATATACATATTTTCAGCCACTGAAAGCCCTGTCCCCAAACTCAGTATGGCCGTGGCACATTGCGTGCTGGTGGGTCAGTGTCCAGGCAGGCACAGATGTCTCATGTTGGGTGCAATGAGGGCCAGAAGGGGACAGGAGGTGACAGGAGGTAGGAAGTGGAGGCAATTATTTGTACTTCCCAGTGAGCAAGCAGGGCTTATCTTGCTCCTTTTCCCAGATATGGCCACTGGAGCATAAGAGTAGGAAAAATAGTTCAGTGTCTGCCTAACTCAGGAGTTGTCACATGGTGCTCAGTGCAGGGGTCAGGAAGGGATAAAGGTGTCAAAGGAGAGAGGTGGAAGGAAAGTGTCCTGGACTCCTTATCCCAGTTCTTCAAATGAGAGAAATGAGCCTAGGTCAAAGCGAGTTGCTCACATGTTATGGGAGAGGAAGCTTGAAATAAACTGAGCAGAGTGGATTGCAGGAATTCATTGGCCCTAAGACCAGCCCTGAGCCCTAGTTGCTAAATGTTTGCCCTTGATTTGGCTGAATTAAAATCACGGGGTGGGGGTGGGGGGCGGCTGAGAGTATAACTCAGCAACAGATTGCTTGCCCAGCAGGTGAAGGGTCTGAGATGGATCTCCAGTACCACCAAACCAAACCAATGACAAACAAATCACAATGGAGATTTAAGAATTCAGACTTGGGGCTGGGGATGTGGCTCAAGCGGTAGCGCGCTCGCCTGGCATGCGTGCGGCCTGGGTTCGATCCTCAGCACCACATACCAACAAAGATGTTGTGTCCGCCGAGAACTAAAAAATAAAGATTAAAAATTCTCTCTCTCTCCTCTCACTCTCTTTAAAAAAAAAAAAAAAAGAATTCAGACTTGGGGTTGGGGTTGTAGTTCAGTGGTGGAGTGCTTACCTTAGCATGTGCGAGGCACTGGGTTCGATTTTCAGCACCACATATAAATAAATAAAAATAAAGTTCTATCAACAACTAAAATATATAGATACATATATAAAAAGTTGATGTGTGTGTGTGTGTGTGTGGTGCTGGGGATTGAACCAAGGCCTTGTGCATGCAAGGCAAGCACTCTACCAATTGAACTATATCCCTATATCCCCAGCCCCCTAAAAGTTGAAAATTATTTTAAAAAAATAAGAATTCAGACTTATGGGGCTCAGTCTTAGAAATTCTGACTCAGGGCATCTAGGATAGGGTCTGGGAGCTTGCCTGGCATGCAGGAGGCTCTGGATTAGATCCTCACACCATGCAAAAAAATAAACAGATAAGTAAAAATGCCTTGAGTGGTGTTGGGGATATAGTTTAGTTGGTGGAGTGCTTGCCTTGCTTCCCCAGCACAAAAGAAAAAAAAAAAATGCCTTGAGTGTTTATGATCAGAATGTAGGTTTGAAGATTGCTGGCAGGTTACTATACCCGAATTCACCAAGCCTCCTGAGATGTAGGGACACTGTTTGCAGAGAGGATGGAGATCCAGAGTAAGTCAATAAGGTCTATACACTCATGGTTGGACCTAGGAAAGGAAATGGTAAACTGTTCCCGATTAGCATCTTCTGACAGATCCAAATCAGGAAACAGTGTTTCCAAATCCCCCCTACATGACAAAATGTGTAGAAGTAGCTTCCTTCACCCAGGTCAGCAGGGCCTGCATTAAATGATCAGATGAGGAGGAGGATTTGGGGGTTTGCCTCCCCAAGTCCTAAACTTGGCCTGCTTCTTTGATCTGCTCCTCCAGCTCTTCTGGAGAGATGCATATAGACCCTGCAACAAAAAGCAGCATCTCTCTCAAATTCTAGAAAATCGCACAGCTCCTGGATCTGGACAGACTTGAAGGACAATATCTCAATGGAAGCCTTGAGTGTTGCTGGTTCCCTAGCAGGCCTGAACAGGGCAAAGCCAGCCACTGTACAGTTGCAGATGCTCTGTGGACTCTGCCCCAGAACCAGCTGGCAGAAGCCAACTAGGACTTTATGTTCTCTTAAGGAAGTCCCCAGGGATCATGCTACCTCTAGCAATCCTGAACTTGGAAACTCAGCTTGGGCACTGAGTTAAGAACACACCAGAATAAAAAGCTTGATACTCTCTTAAAGTCAACATGAGTTTTTGATGGGTACAGAGATTTAACTTTATAATCCTGGGTGAGGAGACTGGAATTCTAGCCCTGGCTCAGCTGTGGATTTGCCTGGGAGCATTGGTGGAAATTCCCAGGCTTACATTTGCTCATTAGCTCCTGGCACTGAAGCCAGCTCAGCCCGCCCCCTGGGTTTGTGTGAAGCTTAGCTGCCACAGAAGATGAGAAAGAACTTTGGAAGATGCATATGATCCCATTCTTACATGAGGTTATGTCAGTTCTGCTGTGGACTGTTGTGAATTGACCTAGTAACCAATGGCAAGTTCCTTGTCCTTTTTTTTTTTTTAAGCCCTTTAATGCTTTTTTTCTCCAACAAAGTAGTGAAAAACACTTTCTCTACCAATCTTCTTTCTTTCCTCTTTCTTCTAGTTCTTCTCCTCCTTTTTGAAACAAAAAGACCCAAGATAGACCTAAAGAATGGCTTTCTAATCAGAGAGTGGCTATTTGTTACCAAGCTGAGAGTTATGGATTTCATTCCCTAGAGAAGTTTAAGAAAATAAGAGGTATTGAATGTTTAGGATAATTTGGTCGGGTCTAAAACCAGATATTCTCTGGAGGCTCATTTCTGTTCCAGGACCCTGAGAGTCCTGCGTTCCTATGGGGAACTAACCAACCTTCAAACATCAGGGAGGGTGCAGGATTTGGTGCTCACCTGGCTTCCCAACCAATTAGCTAAGTGATCCCAGGATTCAGGTGGGGGATCTTAGCAGGAAAACAGGGATAATAATGTCTCTGCCTGCAATAAGATAAGGAATGTGAAAGACTTTAGCACAATATAAGCTTTTTAAAAATTGAAATACCAGGCTTGGGGTGTAGCTCAGCCGTAGATTGCTTGCCTAGCATCCAGAGGCCCTGGGTTCCATTTCCAACACCACACACACACACACACACACACACACACACACACACACAAAGAGTTAAAAATTAAATTGCTAGTCTAGATACATGGATCTTGTATCTTGGCAAGATCAAAGAAAATATGATTTGTTTTGTTTTGTTCTCTTTGTTTGTTTTCAGGGCTGGTGCTGAAAACCAGAGCCTGTTGAATACAGGGCAAGTGCTCTACCACTGAGCTTTCTCCACCCTAGCTCAGAAAACACGAATTTTTTAAAAAAGTTCAAGTTCATGATGAAGCAAGAACAAAGGTTCAGCAGTTAGAGTAGATAGATAAAGCCAGTGGAGTAGGGAAGTTGGAAGCTGATTCAAAGAGGAATGGAATGTTAATACCTTCAGGACACGTCCTCCCCACCCACCACCCCCGGCTTGCTCAGGGCCAAAGACACCTGCTCCTCGGGTATTGGAATGTTAATACCTTCAGAACACTTTCCCCTCCCCAAACCCTTAACCAAATAGTCACCTGCCTCCAGGGAGATTGTCCCTCCCAGCAGGGAATTATTCATGAGCATTCGCTGGGCAGCTTCCCCTGAACTGCCTCTTTCCCAAGGGATTAAGGGAAGGGACTGGAGGAATATAAAACCTGAAAACCGTAAAAAGGAGGAGATTCGGGCTGGGATTGTGGCTCAGCGGTAGAGTGCTCGCCTAGCACAGGCGGGATCCAGGTTCCATCCTCAGCACCACATAAAAATAAAGGCATTGTGTTTAAAAAAAAAAAAAAAAAGGATGAGATTCACCCCTTCCCATAGGCACCTATCTCTGGACCCCCCCCTTCTCTGTGGAGAAGTCTGTGTTACTATTCTTTAAATAAAACTTGTTTCCTAAACTTGCCTCACATTTCCCGGGTGTTCAATCATGTAAGATCCTGAGAATCATGTCTGGACTGAAGATGATCACAAATGCAAGGAATCTAGCCTTGAGCATCTGGATTTGTTTGGTCTTTTGTAGACCCAGAAATCCACCATTCTTCTTCCTGACTTTTACCTTATTCTTTCCTGAGAGGGACATAAACTAGGAAATGTGCATTCCATCTTTCTCAAATGTGGTTCTTTTTTCTTAAGCCCTCAATCTGTATGCCATGTGTCTATGGGACGAAGATCTCAGGAAACTTCCAATGGACAAAGAAGCAAAAAGTCTGTCCCAGGGCCTGGATGTGAAGCCAGATTCTTCAAGGGGTTCTGGGACGACTCCAGGGTCCGGTCACCCCACACCCAGCTCTTTCCATCTACTGGCCTCTACCCAGGCTGTGGTGACAAGGGTTGGGGAACACCCCTCCTTTCTAATCACAGGATGGGGTTTACACAGGGTGGGGATTCTGTTACCCTTTGTACAGCCTTTGATTTCAGCCACACAAGAAGTTCTTTGGGGCTGTCCTGAATAATAAAGATTACTCATAGCCTTGTTTATCTGGGAAAATGTCTTTCAGTTGAAAACAATTGACATACAAATTCTTTTGAGAACAATAGCTATTCATGAGATGGGGACATTCTGTCCCAGAGACTTCTGGCTGGGCGCTCACAAATTTCAGGAAAGAGAAACGAGTGGTGTGTCAACCCTCCAAAGCTCCTCTGTGCTCAGATACCCAGGTCCCAGTGTTTGTCAGAAATTCATGAGCACACTGAGGTGACTGGTCCTAACTTTCTTGGAAGAGCACACCTGAGCATGTGACTGTCATGCTTTCTGCCAGCGTGCCACCTCACCTTTACTCTGAGCTGTAGAACATTGGGTAACTGTGTACTCAACAAGGTCACAGTAATACACCTTCGGGTACCAACTAGGCCAAAGAATGTTGAGGAAAAAAATTCACTTCCCTGTAGAATACTTACCATTTCTCCTGCTAATTGTTTAACAATTCAGGGGTAGGGACTTGGTTGTGAATTAGGATAATGAGGTTCTCTCATGCCTCCAACTTGTAGAGTTGAAGTAGAGGCAAATTAAATTTAGGAGGCCTGAACTTATATCATCAGCATGGCGGTAATTTTTCATATTTTTGATACAAAATGATGAACAGGATCTCACAAGGCAAGAAAAGGCCCTGAAACTTAAGCTTCATGCTCTTCATGGAGAATGTAACTCTGGTTCTAAAAGAGAAGATTCTGCAGGCACAGTAGTGCACACCTGTAATCCCAGTAACTTTGGAGGCTGAGACAGGAGGATAACAAGTTGGAGGTCAGCCTCAGTGACATAGCAAGACCTCATTTCAAAATAAAAAATTAAAAAGGCTGGAGATGTAGCTCAATGGTAAAACACTACTGGGTTCAATCCCAAGTACTGCAAAAAAAAAAAAAAAAAAGTGTGAGTGTCAATGGGACAGCCAAGGAGTTCCTAGAGAGGTCACCTTGACTCAGGACCAGTGGAATTCTTGGCTTACGTGAAGGAAAAGAATTTTAGCATGTGCCAGAGACAACAAAGTTTTATTTAGGAAAGCAGAGACCCATTCAAGAGAGAATGTGGGCTATCTCCAGAGTGAGACGATTTTAGGGTAAATCAAGGATGAATGCTGGCCAACTCCAGAGGGAGAGACAGAAACCGCTTGGTGTGGGGTGTTAATATTTATAGATCAGTTGCTAGCGGCTGGACTAGAGGTGGAGCTGGTGAGGAGTTACACAATTATGTGTCAGTTTTCCCTGTCCTTAGGTTACTTTTTGCAGGGAAGGGAACATGCTGGGTTGCTTGGGTGTTGTAACAGTCCATGGGCCTTTCTCTTAAAATTTAAAAAAGTCTATCTTTTCTGTATCCCCAAATTCCTATCTCAAGTCTATTCCATGAAAAGGCAACTGTATATAAAGTTTTAAATTATTTCCCCGAAAATACTCCTACTACTTCTTGTCTTAACTGAATTCTGAATTTTCCCTGACAATGTCATTTGGTTTAGTTTGTTTGTTTAAGAGACAGGGACTTGCTCTATTGTCCTGGCTGCCCTAACTCCAGGAGCTGGGGCTACAGGCACCTCCAAGCCCTGCATAGTCATTTGGCATAACAGTATGGGTTAAGAGCTCTTCCTCTACAGCACCCCCAGGCTGGAGGCTCTCTGGGTCTCTACATACCACTGTCACAGGCCTGTGCTCAGCCATCCCTCCAGGCAGATGTCCTTTCCCTGGTTTGGTCCTAATCTCCATCTACCCACCATGGGGGCCCTCTGCAAGCAGAGGGACAGAAGTGCAGGGCCCATGGAAGAAGCCACTATCTTCCTTCCTCTTAGCCCATCTCCTGACAGCAAGCAACTGTCAGACTGGCCACACCCTGGGAACTGTCATACTACCCCATCTTTGATTTTATTATTTTTTAAATAATTATTTTATTTGTTCTTTTTAGATATAAATGAGAGTGTATTTTGACATTCTATACATACATGGTGTATAACTTTCATTCTTGTGGTTGTACATGATGTGATGAATATAGGAAAGTTACCTTGGAATCATTCTGCTCTCTTTCCTATTCATTCTCCTTTGTCTAATCCAGTGAATAGAAATTCTTCCCTCCCTGCTCCCTGCTTGTGTGTTAGCATCTGCATATCAGAGACAACATTTGGCCTTTGGGTTTTTTTTTGTTGTTGTTGTTTGTTTGTTTTTTGGCCTTTGGTTTTTTGATACCCTATCGTTTATTATGGGAAAACCACCATGCTCATTCATATCCCCTCTCCAAACTCAACCATAACTCTCCCCCACTGCCATTCCATTCCTGGTCCCCAAACCTGGCTGTGGCCTCCTCAGGACACTTCTCATCAACTTTCTGACCTCCTGTGACTTCAGGTCCTTCTTTCCCCTGCCTGGAGCCTATAATTCCAAGCTTCTCAAACCTCCTCCCCAGCACATGCAAATCCTGCTTTGCTCTTCCAAAAGAAAAGCACCCCTCAGCAGCATGTGGGTTCCCAGGGTGAAACTGGAAGAACTGAGCCACTCAGGAAGTGCTTTTTTTCTTAAGCAATCTGATTCCTGCCACCCACAGGGCAGTGATAACATCTTACACTCTTTTGGAGCATTTGCAATGCTTAAACACACATTATCTCGCCTGATTTCCTCCTCTCTTGATCCACCACTGGCTGCTTTCACTCTGTACCTTTCCACCCATGTAGAACTGGCTGAAGAAAATCCCATACCTGGACCAATTAGTACAGCACAAATTCAGGATTCCTGACCTGGGCAGTTCTCTACCTGCTCATGACTGTCTTCCTCTCCCTTCTTCAACTGCTTCTGGCCTTTGTGACACACCTGATGTCTTGCCAATAGACCTCACTCCATTCTGGCTTTAAAATCCTGAATTTTTAGCTGGGTGCAGTGGCACATGCCCATAATCCCAGCAGCTGGGAGGCTGAGACAGGAGGATTTCGAGTTCAAAGCCAGCCTCAGCAATGGTGAGACACTAAGCAACTCAGTGAGACCCTGTCTCTAAATAAAATACAAAATAGGGCTGGGGATGTGGCTCAGTGGTCGAGTGCCCCTGAGTTCAATCCCTGGTACCCCCTGCAAAAAAAGAAAAGAAAAGAAAATCCTGAATTTGTTGCTTTTTTCCCTTCTTCCTCCAAATTTGTCCTTTCCTTCCTGAGACCTTCCCTGTGGGAAAGAGAGCATTGCAGAAGCCTCTAGTATGGAAATCGATTGTTCCTCTCCAGTGAGAAGCCCTTACCCCACACTATAGGGCTGTCTGCACGTGTCTTTAGCCTTTTGAATTATGAGCTTTTTAAGGATGGAATTATGTCTTCCTTATCCTTTTGGGGCCCAAGACTATTCTAGCAGCCAGCAGTTAGTAGTTGCCTGATTGCTCCATATCCCCTGCTGCATCTGCTGATGAATGTAAAGAGACAAAAGTATCCTGGAAGCAAAGTACAGAAGAGGTGGCCATGTGAGAGGAATGCAGTCAGTTCTCAGAATGATCATCTTTAGAGCAGGGCCGCCACCAGCCTGGTCTCTTGTCTGGGAAATGGGTCCAGGCATCAGGAGACCCAGGGAAAAAAAACTGAAGAGGCAAACAATTGGCCAGGCAAAGTGGCCTTTAATATCTCTCCCAGGGGGCTGGCCCAGTGGTAGAGTAAATGTAAAATAAAGATGTTGTATCCACATAAAACTTAAGAATAAATTTAAAATAAAATATCCCTCCCAGCTCTTGAGAGACTCTTTTCCTGCTAGCTGCTGGGCACTAACTGGCTCTGCGATCTTAGGCAATTCCCCAACTCTGTTTTTTTTTTTTTTTTTTTTAAAAGAGAGAGTGATAGAGGAGAGAGAGAGGAGAGAGAGAGAGAGAGAGAGAGAGAGAATTTTTAATATTTATTTTTTAGTTCTCGGTGGACACAACATCTTTGTTGGTATGTGGTGCTGAGGATCGAACCCGGGGCGCATGCATGCCAGGCGAGCACCCTACCGCCTGAGCCACATTCCCAGCCCAATTCCCCAACTCTTTGTAAAGTGCAAATCATGATATCTTCCCTTTCCCCATCCCTTGAGGATAAGGGAGCCAGTGCATTTTCATCAATTTGCTAGAAGTAAGGAATAGGTATTTTTTTGTTTTGTTTTGTTTTTGTTTTTGTTTTTTTGCACAGTACTGGGGATTGAACCCAGGGCTTCACACATGCCAATCAAACACTCCACCCCGAGTCACATCCCCAACCCCACACCAGAGGACTTAACAGCCCTCTCCTCCAGTGGGAGACAGAATAGTGCTTTTCCCAAGGGCAGTTTGATGCTGGAAGATTGAGAAGGAAGCACAGAGCTATTTAGTGACCAGTCAACCCAAGGTGCCTACTGTATTGTCTGCTTGCTGAAGGTAGCACTTGTACCTGGCATATGTTTTACTGCTGGATTGTCAACGTCTGGCAGAGCGCTGGCAGTAAGTCTTTGTGGGAGGAGGATGATGGTGGGGAGAGGGAAGGCGAAGAGAAGGAAAAAGAGGGAGGGAGGAAAGAGAGAAGGAAGGAAGGTACATAGAGCTAGATTGTTTCTAGGGAGGATGCAGCTGTGTTAAGGGCCAGCAAAAGGGGAAGAATATCTGAGGAATGAGGGATGAGCCACTTTGGTCCCCAACAACAAATAATAATCTTGTTTTTGTTTAGTTTTTTTCTCAGTCTTATTTTTAATTCCAGATGCTTAGATGATGTTTTTTTATGCAGAGCTTTGTATTTGGGTAGAAGAGATGAGGAAACAACACAGAGAGTGGTTGGGCCACTCTATATCCCTGCCCTTATGAAGTAGGGAAGAGTAATGAGCTAAATGTGTGTGGCAAATGTCTAAAGCACACACAAAAGCAAATTAATAAATATGACTTGTGCTGGGTGCACATGCTTGTAATCCCAGTGGCTCAGGAGGCTGAGACAGGAGGATTGCAAGTTCAAAGCCAGCCTCAGCAGAAATCGAGGCGCTAAACAACCTGTCTCTAAATAAAATACAAAATATAGGGCTGGAGATGTGGCTCAGTTTCTCTGAATTCAATCCCTGGTACTGCTCCTTCCCACCACCAAAAAATATGACTTGCACTTGTACATATGCATGTGTTGCTACATCTTTCTCTGTGTATTGAAAACCATCATGGGACTGGGGATGTAGTTCAGTGGTAGTGTAAAGATAAAATTTCTAAGCTAATTCTAAGCTGCAAAGAGTCTGAGTTAAAGTGTAAAAGACTAGGCATTGTAAGCTTTCTAAATTGAAAGACTTGGGTTAAAAAAAGAAAGTAATAATAGGCCAGGTATTGTTAAAATTCCTCTGCTACCCCTGGAACCTGTAATCTCGTAGCTGTTAGGACAATACCTGAATTGCCCAGTAAATATTTCCATTGATTCCCTGGTTGTTTATTAGCTAAGGGCTCCAAATAGCTTGGTAGTTAAGCATTCAGGCCACAAAAGCAATCAGTTTAAATGTGTACCCCGCTTAGTAGTGACCAATCACCCCTGCCCAGACTGTTCCCGCCAATGAATGTACTAATCATGTCTCAGAGTTGTTGTTCAATTTTCCTGTGCCTCAAGATGATTTGTTCTGATGTATGCAAAGCCCCCCACCCTCTCCAAAAAGTGTACTTAAGCTCTGCTTGACCTCTGCTCTGGGCTGCTCTCCCTTCCTGAGTGAGCCTTGAGCCCCGGCATGCTGGTTCAATAAACTTCCCCCTGCTTATTGCATGAGGCTGGTCTCTTGTGGTCTGTTTCTCAGACGCTCCGCTGGACCCTTACAGTAGAGCACTTGCCTGGCATGCATGAGGTCCTGGGTTCCATCCTCAGCAATTAAAAAAAAAAAAAAAAGAAAGAAAGAAAGAAGGAAAGGGAGGGAGGGAGGGAAGGAAGGAGTTTGTGGCACCACAGAAAAGGAGAAACAATGCTGTGGCAGCAGCGGGGTTTTGAGGTGTTTGGTGAGCCTACCAGCCCAGAACTTTTCTGGACTTCTTTCCCAAAGAAATCACGACCAATATGTGAAATAAGAGCCCAAGCCCAGCATATTGTACCCTGTACCATATCTCAGCTGCTTGCTGCTACTCTGGTTGATGAAGTGTTCAAAATTGGGAATGTGGAAATTTCAAATCACTATTGTGGGAATAATCAGACATTCAGAGAAGGCTCCAACCAATACTGTTTACAAAATAGATGCATGACAGCTGCACCCATGGATGTTCATCAGTGGGTGGACACAGATGACACCAGTAGTGAAAATACTGTAGTTCCTCCAGAAACATATGTGAAAGTAGCTGGCCACCTGAGGTCCTTTCAGAACAAAAAGATCCTGGGCTTTAAGATCATGCCCCTAGAGGATATGAATGAATTTACCACACATATCCTAGTAGTCAACAAGCACATGGTGCTGAGCCAGCCCTCAGAAGGGAAAGCATCTATTCAGCAATCCAGGAATGGGGGAAGCAGGAAGCTTCCATGGAAATAGCTTCATGCTAACAAATGGCCTCACCAAGGCCCCAAACCAGGTGCTGAATTTGATTAAGGCTTGCCCAGACCTGAAGGATTGAACTTTCAGAATCTTGGGACCCAGCTCCAACACATGCTTATAGCTTCAATCAAGCAAACTGTGGATTTTCTTTTCTTTTTTTAATATTTATTTTTTAGTTGTACACAATACTTTTATTTTGTTTATTTATTTTATGTGGTGCTGAGAATCGAACCCAGGGCCTCACACGTACTAGGCGAGCACTCTACTGCTGAGCCACAACCCCAGCCCCAAGTTGTGGATTTTCTTAGGAACAAGGGGCACAACTATTCTACTGTGGAAGATGATCACTTTAAACCCACAGATGCTGGATTTAAATAACTGGATCTCACTGGGTATCTGAGATACTTCTAGCTAGATCTGTTTGCACAGTCTGTTGCCTCCAGCTGTGCATATGTTTGGCCAAGTGACTTCAAGGAAGGAACTTGAAGGAACTTTAGTTCATCTGAAAAAGGTTTCAGCTGGCTTGAAACTTACTGCTTTTCTTGTTTTGTATTTTGTGGTTTTGAAGCTCAAAGGGAGATGGACAATTGACAGGGATGTAAATCAGTGTGGAATTTCTTAAGTAAGCTCATTAGGACACTAGGATAGATGGGATTACAACAGAGATGCTTCCAAGAGAGTTCGACAGTTTCTTAACACCTGAGAGTTTCTGCTCTTGAAATGTTTCCTATTCAGAGACAATGAGCAGGCTGAAGGTCTGTGGCCAAGGAACCCACTGCCTTCTGTCTGTGTTTCCCACTCTGGTTCTGTGTTGTTACTTTCAAAATTGCACTTTTCTTCCCCTTCTTGCCTTGTCTGCTGCTGAAGGTGAGTTTATGTGATCATGAGTTTTAGGGTGCTGGCATCATAGAACAGATAAGAGGAAGAAATGTTAAATAAAACAGTCTGTTATTGCAAGAGAAAAGAAAGAAAGGAAGGAAGAAAGAAAGCCAACCAGCCAAACCATGAGTTCACAACGATAATCTCTGATACCATGAAGTCTATTCTTTTTTTTTTTAGAGACAAGGTCTCACTTAGGGTTGCTTAGGGCCTCACTAAGTTGCCAAGGCTGGCTTTAAACCTGTGCTCCTCTTGTCTCAGTGTTTTGAGCCACTGGGATTACAGGCGTGAGCCTTCACACCAGGCTCCATTCTTCTTTTCTCCCTTTCCCTTCTCTAACAGTAAGAAACTTAGGTCTGGGGGTGAGGTGTTTTTTGTTTGATTTTTTTGTATTATTAACTGGGAAGGCGCTGGGGATTTGGCTTAAGCGGTAGTGCGCTTGCCTGGCATTCGTCAGCCCGGGTTCGATCCTCAGCACCACATACAAAGATGTTGTGTCCACCGAAAACTAAAAAATAAATATTAAAAAATTCTCAAAAAAAAAAATAAACTGGGGATTGAACCTGATGTGAATACCAGAAATATTATAATCAACAGTCAATAATCCTACATTTATTAATGTGTGTGTTGAATAAAAGACTGGGCCCAGGCTGTAATGTGAACTGCAGAACTTAGGTAGACTTAACGTGATATAAGAGTCTACACCCAGGGCGTACACCCCAAATCTCACCTTAGTTGCAAGCACCTGAACTAAAAACACAGACTTCTCATGGGCTGGGGGAAGGGCAGACACAGGAATAACAGGACCTGGACAGAGAGGCTGAGGCCCCCATCTCTGTTGTCCCCTCGTACCAGACTCCTTCAGCCTAGATCGAGTTCCAGTGACCTGGAATTAAGACATGTCACAAGTGAGCTTCTGGGACCCATGGGTGTAGACTCAATTAGGACTTAGAATTAGGATATATGTCTGAAGTGTGATGAGCATCAATAAAATAGCTTTGATTGAATCTGCACTATTGACTGAATCAATAATAACTGCTCATGACAGAACCCAGGGGCACTTTACCATGGAGCTACATTCCCTAGTCCTTATTTTTTGAGACAGGGTCTCACTAATTTGCTGAGGCTGGTCTCAAACTTGAAATCCTCCTGCCTCAGCCTCCCAATTTGCTGGGATTACAGATGCATACCACTCTGCCTGTCTAATGGGGAGTTTATGAAGGAGTCTATACCAGTCCCACTAGGAGTACAGGTGCTGCCTCCAAAAGTGTAGGTCAGAAGATGGCAGATTCAATTTAAGAAGAGTAGCTTGGGCTGGGCATGGTGGCCCAGGCCTGTAATCCCAGTGGCTAGGAAGGCTGAGTCGGAGGATCACAAGTTCAAAGCCAGCCTCAGCAATGGTGAGGCGCTTAGCAACTCAGTGAGACCCTGTCTCTAAATAAAATACAAAATAGGGCTGGGGATGTGGCTCAGTGGTTGAGTGCCCCTGAGTTCAATCCCTGGTGCAACAACAAAAAAAAAGTAGCTTGGAACCAGAAAGTTCCCTCCAGTTGAAGGACATCCAGGAGCATTCTGTTTGTTGCAAATTTAGGATACCCTAGATATACACAGCAGAATGAAGCTGAGAAAAGGGCCCTGGTGCCTCACAAGGATATGATGAATTAATTATGGGCTGGCTTCTCCTTGTTGATCTGACCCTGGACACAAAAAACTGAGGTATGGTTTAGATTAAAATAGTATTAGATTAATTTTGGTATATGAAGAAATGGAAAGTGCTATAGTTTGGCCCCTGCATTGAAGGCTTTGCTCTTGGAAAGTGGTGGAACATCTGTGAAGGAGAGCCCAGTAAGAGGAAGTTAGGTTACTCAGGGCATGTGCTCCTACAGTATGCTGGTTTCCTTCTTCTTCTTTCTTTTGCATCCTAGCCACTGTGAGATCAACACTTCTCTCCACCACATGATACCATTTAATGTGCTGCCTCACTACAGGCAATGGGGCCAACCAATCATGAACTGAAGCCTTTAAAGCTTTGAGCCAAAACAAACCCTCCCTCTTTATTTGTCTCAGGTACTTATTATATAATAGAAAACTGACAAACACAGAAAAAGAAGGAAACAATAAATTTGCCTGGCTCAGTTGTGCATGCTCCCAGTGACTTGGGAGGCTGAGACAGGATTGCAAGTTTGAGGCTAGCCTTAGCAACTTAGCAAGGCCCTAAGCAACTTAGCAAGTGCTGCAGTCTGGCTGAGCACAAAATAACCAAGCCACCACAAAAGCCTTGTAGATTCAAACAACAATTCTTTATTCCCGAACTCTCACCTGCACTCTACACACACGTTCTGGGAAAATCCACACCTCCACCGGGCTCTGCATCCCAAATACGTCAAGGAGTGGGGGCCTGAGGCAGCAGGATGCGCCCTATTCCCAGCAGGATCCACTCTAAACCCGGATCCGCCCTAATCCCTGAGCAAGGTCACCTTTCAAATCAAAACTCTCAAACATTCATGCAATGTCACTTCAAATAACCTGGGTCCAAGGCAAGCCCATTTCCACAATGGAGAGTCCTCCCTCTAAGCAACATTGGGTAAGCTGACAAGGAAATTGCCATGTGTCATTCCTACTTGGCTATGGCTCTCAGCAAGCAAGAATCTTTCTCAAAATAAAAAATAAAGGGGCTGGGAATATTGCTCAATTGATAGAGTGCTTGCTTCACATGCACAAGGTCCTGGGTTCAATCTCCAGCACCACAATAAATCAATCAATCAATCAATCAATCAATCAATCAATCAATCAATAAATAAAATTTAAAAAGCTGGAGATGTAGCTTAGGGGTGAAGTACCCTTGGGTTCAATTCCCAGTACCTAAATAAATAAATAAACAAAGTAAGATCATCAGCACAAAAGAAAAATGGGCAAAGGATCTTAAAAAAAATCTAGAAGAAACATGCAATGGCTCTTAAGCACATCAAAGATACTCAACCTCATGAATAATATGCTATGGTTTGGATATAAGATGTCCCCCCAAAAAGTTCATGTTAGGTAATGGAGCAATGTTCAGTTAAAAGATTAGAGTGTGAAAGCTGTAACTAAATCAATGTATGAATCCATTTGATGGATGAACAATCTGAATGGATTTCTGGGTGGGAACTGTAGGCAGGTGGGGTGTAGCTGGAGGAAGTGGGTTGCTGGGGACATGCCTATATATTTTGTCCCTGGCTCCTCACATTCTTTCTCTGCTTCCTGGCTGCCTCAAGGGGAGCAGCTTTTCTCCTCCATGACCTTCTACCATTGTGCTCTGCCTCACCTCTGTCCCCAGCAATGGAATCAGCGGACTTACACTGAAACTTCTGAAACCATGAGCCAAAATAAACTTTTCCTCCTCCAAATTGTTCTTGTCAGCTTATTTTGGTCACAGCAACAAAAAGCTGACTAACACAAAGTAGAAGAAATGTGAGTTCAACCTGTAAGATGATGTGCAATTTTTTACTTGTTAGATGAGTAAAGATGAACATTTTGATTACTGTGTGAAAGATGATGTGAAGAAATAGGTAATCCACACATTTTGTTTTGTTTTGTTTTTTAATATCCACACATTGTTTTTTTTTTTCCTAAAGAGAGAGGGAGAGAATTTTAATATTTATTTTTTAGTTATCGGCGGACACAACATCTTTGTTTTGTATGTGGTGCTGGGGATCGAACCCAGGCCGCACGCATGCCAGGCGAGTGCGCTACTGCTTGAGCCACATCCCCAGCCCCTCCACACATTGTTAGTAGGAAACTGTTACCACTTCTTCAGAACAAGCTATTAAAATAAAAAGTGTAAGAGCTGTGTATAGAGGTGTGAATTTATAGTCCTGGCTACTTGGGAGGCTGAGGCAGGAGGATTCCTTTGGCCCAAGTATTTAAAGCCAGCCTGGGCAACATAGTGAGACTCATTTGAAAAAAAAATGTACACATCTTTTGATCCAATAAACCTTCTTCTACAAAATTATCATACAGGTACACTAACATGTATGCACAAAATGTATTGGCAAGAAATTTCCTGCAGCATCATTTGGAGAGCAAAATCTGAAAGAACCTAAATGGTTGTCTACAGAGAAGGAATATTAAACACAGTTATTGCATAAGTTGACAAATCACAGACAATGATTCTGTATGTTGTTTACAGACAGTTTATATGTACATGAGATATCAAAAACCACCAAAAGAATGTAATGCATCCATGCTATGCTCACCTCTGGGAACAGGAGTAGATGAACAGAAGTGGCTAGGAAGGACCCAGAATAGTTCAACCTCGTTTATAACATCTGATTTCTTTATGTAAGAAAAATGAAGGGGGGCTGGGGATGTGGCTCAAGCGGTAGCCCGCTCGTCTGGCATGCGTTCGGCTCGGGTTCGATCCTCAGCACCACACACAAACAAAGATGTTGTGTCCGCCAAATACTAAAAAAAAAAATATATATATATATATAAAAAAAAGAAAAATGAAGGAAAGAAACAGCTGTGATTAAATGTTTTCATCAAGGCTGGACAGGGGAACTTCATATTGTACACTCTTTACTGTGTTTTTCCACAAAGCATGATACAGATGAGTGGTTATAAGATGGTATCAGGAACAGGCAGGGTGTGCTTGCTTATGTGTGAACTGCCTCTGGGAAGATCAACAAGGTAACTGCAGTTGACTACAGGGCAGGGCAGCAAGGACAAGCTGGTCAGGGTGGGAACTGATTGTTCATTGCACATTCTTACTGTTCACATGTTCAAGGGGTTGGTGATATAGCTCAGTGGTCTAGCATGAGCAAGGGCCTGGGTTCCAGCCCAGCACTAAAAAAAAAAAAAAAAGAAAAGAAAAAAAAAAAAAAGCAGCAGCAGCCAGGTTCAGTGGTTCTAGAAGCAGGAGGATCATGAGTTCAAAGCCAGCCTCAGCAACGGAGGGAGGTCCTAAAGCAACTCAGCGACCCTGTCTCTAAATAAAATATAGAAAAGGGCTGAGGATGTGGCTTCCTGGTACCAAAAAAAAGAAAAAGGAGAAGACAACGACGACAAAGGGGGGGGGGGACATAAGCACATGACTGTTTTAGGCTTCTCTGAAGCCTTTGCCTTTGCCTGAGTCTGGTAAGTAAATACTGAAGTTGAGATCCTGGATGTGAGGGAGGTGGAAGGAGGAAGGGGGAGGGAGAGAGAGAGACCACAGAGTCCCTGAGATGAGCAGTGTGGGCTGAGCTAAGAGCTGGAGCAGCTATTACCACACCAGTGGACAAAGCAGGAAAAACCACTCCAGACTGAAGAATGTCCAGGGTGGCCAAGGTAAGTATATTTTAAGATAATGTGAAGGAAGCAAACTTTCCATCTGCTTTCCTGTCTTCAGGGTCAAGAGTCCTCAACTAGAGAGCAAAAATCGACAAATAGTGAAAAACAAAATAGGGAAAACTGAAACCCAGGGAAAACCTGAATAAACCTTTTAGTGTCACTTGCTTTTATTGTTTTTAGTTGACTTTAAAAATCCCCAAGTTTAGGGATTGAGGGTGTAGCTTAGTGGCAGAGTGTTTGCCTAGATGCAGGAGGCCCTGGGTTCCATCCTCACCACACACACACACACACACACACACACACACACAATCCCTAATAATTCTGGAGGTCATGCAGCTGAGCTATACATTAGTGTCCCGTTAGCTTTGCTGTAGATAACACCTCTGACTTGTGGGTTATGATGATAACAGTTGCTTAGGAAGCTTTTCAGGGACTTGAACTTTTTTGGTTAAAACTACAAACTTTTCATTTACTTGGACCTGTGCAGTTTTTTGCTTCTTTTTTTTTGTTTTTTGAGAAGTGATCTTTTGACATCAGGACCCCAAAACTCCACCCTCAGATTACACTAACCTGCCATTCTTTGAATGGGACACCCTGATTACTTCACCTCCAATTGCCTTTCCCCATGCCTCAGAACACCATGCCACACTTGGCTGCCTTGTGAATAAACTTTCTCATTTGCAAAACTCATTATTTCAGTGATTAGCAGAGTGAGCAGAAGAAAAAAAATGGGCCTGGTTTGGTCACAAAACTAAAAATAAGCTTGGCTGAACTTTGTTATGCTAAGTGAAATGAGCTAGTAGGGAAAGGACAAATATTCTGATTCTACTTGTAAGGAGACATCCTGGGTATTCCTGGATACTTCCAGATGTCAAATTGAAAGAGAAAGTAGAATGGTGGTTGCCAGGGGCTAGGGTTGGGGAGTTGGTGTGTAATGGGTACAGAGATTCAGTTGGGGAAGAAAAAAATATTTTGGAGATGAATGGTTGAATGGTGGTGATGGTGGCACCAATGTGAATTTGCCCTATGTCACAGAATTATCAAGTGAAAATGGTTAGAATGTAAATTTTGTGTTACATATATTTTACCACAATTCAGAAAAATAGTTACATACCCTGTTGACTGAGAATCTGGACAAATCTAAAACCTTTAGCTAGACATTTAAAAGTGTGGTGTTTAGGGCTGGCGTTGTGGCTCAGTGGTAGCATGCTCGCCTAGAAAGCGTGAGACCCTGGGTTTGATCCTCAGAACCACATAAAAACAAATAAAGGTATTGTGTCCAACTACAACTAAAAAATAAATTTAAAAAAAGTACAGTGCTTAACTGGGCTTATTACCTCCTATGAAGTGGCACCCCCTTTCTCCACTGAAAAGTCTTAACTGGACTTCTCCAGAAATCCTCACCATGGCTGATTTTGGGACTGTTAGCCAAAAAGTCTCTGAAAAAGAGTTCAATGTAGATAAACTTTCCTATTTTCATGTCGCCCTGTTTACTTGGCCACTGGCCGAGAAGACACCAGCACTCCAGGTGCTGGACACCCCCTTACTAGTTTTTCACAAACATCCAGTATAGTACTTTGAAGAAAGGTGCAAAAAAGGCCTTTGGCCTTGAGCTGGGCTTCACAGAGATGTCTACATTTTTAAGATAAGTTACAATTGGGCTCCATGGTAACAGCTGGCAGGGGGAGGAAAGAAAGAAGAAGCTCTCCCCTTCTCAGGTGTTGTCCTTGAAGAGTTAACTTGGCAAGAACAGTGAAAGAAAGAGCTGCTTTTGGGGCTGGGAATGTGGCTCAAGCGGTAGCGCGCTCGCCTGGCATGCACGCGGCCCGGGTTCGATCCTCAGCACCACATACCAACAAAGATGTCCGCCGAGAACTAAAAAATAAATATTAAAAATTCTCTCTCTCTCTCTCTCTCTCCTCTCTCACTCTCTCTAAAAAAAAAAAAAAAAAAAAAAGAGCTGCTTTTATGTGAGCCTCTGCAGACTGTGAACTTCTGAGCCCCTCCCCTTACATGCTGGGTATAAAACTCTGAAACTACCTGAACTCGGGGTTCAGGGGATTAATTGATTACAGCAAAAGCTGTGCCCTCTGAGCCTGGCTGCAGACAAATAAAACTGTTTCCTGCTATCTTCGGTGCCTTGCTTCCTTTGTCCCTACAACACCTCATTTTCTTAAACTAGACTCTCCTTTATTCTTTCTTTCTATAAATTTTCAACCAAAAGCATGACAGATATCTTGTGACACACTCTTATATATTTAAAAGCACCTAAAAACAGCAACAGAACCCAACCATATTAAGTGATGAAGGCATCAAGTCTCAGATTTTCTCATGTCATGGAAATAAAACTCTCTTGTCCAATAAAACGATCTTATTCTCTGTGCTGGCCAAGTGAGAAAAGTTGCTATTGTGAGAGCCACGAAAACACATGCTTACTTCAATACTTCGACCTGAGAACAGGCATAGCATTTTATAAATAATTCATGCTATAAAAACAAAACAACACACACACACACACACACAAAAAAAAAAAAAAAAACAACCGAACAAAAAGCAACACAATGTCATCACAGGAAACCTTCACCCACCTTCTTCCACCCAAAGCTATCCCCTGCTAAGCTTCAGGTGGATGGTATTTATTGCTTTTTTGACCTTTTAACCAGAATCCTACCTGAATATCTTTCCAAAGATTGGGTCACAATCTGTGAGAGTGAGCTTATCTTGAGTTCTGGGCCTTAGGGAGAGTCCTGGTCTTTGGAGTTTGAATAGAACTAGGGCAGAGAGACTCTGGTATCTTGAGGAGATATTGCAACTGCCTTTCTCCAGCCAAGTACAGATTTTGTAACTCTTTGTAGCCAATGACCCAGTCACTGCTAGCCCCAACTCAGATCAACCCACTTTTTTCTATTCTTGCTTTTGAAACAGTCTGGGTGAGAGCCAAGGTGTCCCATGGCCAAGTCACTCTATATGGCCCCTGCTAGTGAGAGGAGCCTTCCAGTCCGCCCTGAGTGGCCTCATGAAATCAGCACCTGGGGTGGAATGGCCTGGAAATGCAAGTGCTGTGGAACTCAGAGGAGGGAATTGAAATGTGATATTGATTGGGAAGCTTAGCTTAAAAAAAAAAATCCCTGATCTGGCTTGATCCTTGTCTAAGAAGTCCTCTTATTTCAATTGGAACTCATCTGACTGGTAAATATAAGCTCTGGCTTAGAGAGGACAGGAACGAGGAGAAGTAGACCTTTACAGTGGGGTAAATGATTTGAATCTGTTACACATTTTCATCATCATTATTATTATTCCCCTCAAATAAACTCTAATAAGTTGCTAGATATGTTACAAGCTGCTGCTGGGATACAGCCCTTTCAGAGACCACAGATCCCTCAATATAATTTTTTTTTTTCTGGTGAAAAACAAGAAGACTAATTCTAGACCTGTCCACCACACCTCACAACAACCATGCTGGGGATTGAACCTAGGGCTCACCATGCCAAGCTACACCCCCAGAACCTGCTAGAATCTGACATGTCTCCCAAAGCTCAGACCATGAGCAATAAATAGTTGGCTTCTCCCACACTCTAATCTGACTCACTTTCTGGAAAAATTTGGAGAGGTGAGCGCTAATGTCACACCACTTTCTTTCTTTCTTTCTTTCTTTTTTTTTTTTTTTTTTTGAGAGAGAGAAGAAAGAGAGACATTTTTAATATTTATTTTTCAGTTTTCAGTGGACACAACATCTTTATTTTATTTGTATGTGGTGCTTAGGATTGAACCCAGCACCCTACGCATGCCAGGGGAGCGCGTTACCACTTGAGCCACATCCCCAGCCCTGTCACACCACTTTCTGAGGCCAAGAATCAGATGAGGCAGGGAAACAGGCTTCTTGAAGGAGAGAGAATAAACCCGGAGAGTGGTCTCTGAGACCTTTTATTGCTTTCCCTGGAGGCATCTGGAAAATGTCTTCACTTGGGAGGAAACACGTCAGCCCCTTCTCCTCACTGGCCTCTCTGCTTTAATGGTACCATTCTTACTTTCCTTTTTTTCTTTTTTTGGACAGTGGGGTGTGGGTACTGGGGATTGAACCCAGTGGTGCTTTACCATTGATTACATCTGAAGCCCTTTTTATTTTTATTAAAGTTTTAAGTTGCTAAGTTGGCCAGGTTGGCCTTGAACTTGTGATCTTCCTGCCTCAGCCTCCTAAGTAGCTGAGATCATTGGTCTGTGCCACTGCTCCCGGCTTCATGGTACCTGCTTTCATGTTTTCACTATATGGGGTTGCTAGAGTTTGGATGCTGAATGGCTCCCAAATCCACGTGATAGTCACCAAGGCGGCACCATCAGGAAGTGGTGGAATCTTTAAGGACCTCCTAGTGAAGTCCCTAAGTCATTGAGGGATACCCTTGAAGGGGATTGTGGGACCCTGGCCTTGAGCTGAGCAGTTTGCTCTGCCACCCCACACAGCCACCAGAGTCCTAAAAGCAATAAGTCTGGCCCATCATGGACTGGAAACTCTAAAACCAAAGTACACCTTTTCTTATTTTATAAGTCGATCATTTCAGGTATTTCTCATAGTGGCAAGCAGCAGTTTTCCACAATGCCCCTCAGGCTGGCACCCCTCCCCCTCACTCATTTATCTCATTCCAAAAGACTTAAGTGTAAGTTTCTCACTTCAACTGTGTTAGGGGGAAAAAACATTATTTTTCCAATATGAAGTTGTTGATGTGTTCCCAAAAGATGCCACACACTGTGTTCTGAGTCATGAGTTTCCTGGAGCCTGGTGAAAGGTCAGCCTTGTGACCGAGGCTCTGTGATTATACCTTGGCAAATGCAGTTCTCCTTTTATTTACCCTGTGAATGATGTCTTAATCTTGAAGTTGGAACAGAATAACTTTTCCCTGAGATTCAGATCAATTTATATTTTTCATCTTAATTTTTTTAAATCAGTTCAACCAAACAGAATTGTTTCTCCTCCAATTGCTTTTTTTCTAGGTTTTTCTTTTTTCTTTTTGTACCAGAGATTGAAAACAGTGGCATTTAACTATTGAGCCACATCTCCAGCCCTTTTTATATTTTGAGACTGGGTCTTGCTAAGTTGCTTAGGGCCTTGCTAAATTACTAAGGTTGGGGCTGAGGTTGTGGCTCAGTGGTAGAGCATTCACCTAGCACATTCGAGGCCCTGGGTTCAATCCTCAGCACCACATAAAAACAAATCAACAAAATAAAGGTATTGTGTATAACTAAAATATATATATATATATATATATATATATATATATATATATATATATATATATAAATTGCTGAGGTTGGCTTTGAACATGCAGTCTTCCTGTCTCAGGTTTCAGAGCTCCTGGGATTATAGTTGTGTGCCACCACATCTGACTTCTTTCTATCTCTTAAAGCTAGGTAGTCACAGAGCCCACGTTTCCACCAGGTGCTGCATAAGTTCACAGTGTGGATGATAAACACATCAGCAACTGCAGCCTAAGTCCCATTGCTGAAACTCAGGTACCCAGGGCCTGGCATTCCTTCCAGCATTTCTTTACTTGTTTTTTACCTGGTTTTCCTGCCTAGGAACTATGCTGCCTATAGTGCCATGTCTGCACAAAACTGGCTCCTTTAACTGTCCTCTACAATTTTTTTTTTTTTTTGCACTGAGGATTTCACCCAGGGGTTCTTTACCACTGAGCTACATCCCCAGCCCTTTTTATTGTTTACTTTGAGGCAGGGTCTCACTAAATTACTGATGGTCTCACCAACTTGCTGAGGGTGGCCTCAAACTTGTGATCCTTCCGCCTCAGCCTCCTGAGCTGTTGGGATTACATGCATGTGCTGCTGTGTCTGGCTCTCCTCTACAATTTTGTGTGTTCCTCGTGAGGCTATCAAACTTGACCTATTGCTTTTCCATCCCCAGATAATAATGTGTGGAGATGAGTCAATCAGAGGCCTCTAGTCTCCCTAGCTATGGTGATTGTTTCAGGGATAGGTATAGACCCCATACCAGCCCAGTCAGAATTCTTCTTAAGAGTTTTTTTTTTTTTTTCCTTAAAATAAAGTTTCCTAGAAAGATGGCCTTTGCCCATGAGGGCTGCTAAGCTTGGAGAAAGTGAGACAGGGACAACTAATAGCCATCTTGCCCTTGGCAGCAGAGTCCCCCCCCACACACACACACCATGCAGTATGAACTAAGCAAATACAAGCAAAGTTCAGAGATAGTGTGGTGGATTGGATGGATCATTCTCCGCTCTTCAGTCCTTCCCTGTGTGTGTCTCTGTGTGTGTGTTTCTATCTTTATACCCTTTGCCATATGACTTTGTAGTGTCTGCCATTAACGTAAATGGAATTCACATCTCTGCCCCTTAACTCTGGATTTGGCTTCATGACTTGGCTGATCAGTGTAATATGAAGATATACATATTTTTAGTTTTCATTCACAGTTCCTGCCTCATAGTACCTCCCCCAAGGTACAGAACAGTCAAGTCTCTTCTCACTCCATGGGTCCTATCTCATACCTCGGAAGTAGGAATGCTGCACAGAGAGGCCAAGAAGAACCTGAACACAGAGTTCTTGCTGGGTTTCCCCACCTGGGCTATGAGCATCCATGTCTCTGTAATAGAGGCTCCATGAAAACCCCGAAGGACAGGGTTTTGAGAGCTTTCCAGATAGCTGAGTGTGTGGAGCTGCCTAGAGGGTGGGCCACTTGCATAGAGAATGGAAGATCGAAGTTCCTTCCCTTATCTCTTGCCCTGTTCATCTTTTCTTCTGTATCCTTTGTAATATCCTTTATAATAGACTAATTGTTATGGTTTGGATGTGAGGTGCCCCTAAAAGCTCACTTGTGAGACAATGCAAGAAGAAATGATTGAGTTAGGAGAGCCTTAACTCAATCCATGAATTAGTCACTGGATGGGATTGAGTGATAACTGAAGGCAGACAGGGTATGGCTGGAGTCGGTGGGCATTGGGGGCATGGCTTTGGGGTATATATTTGTATTTGGCAAGTGGACATCTCTCTCTGCTTCTGATCACCATGTGAGCTGTTTCCCTCTGCCACATTCTTCTGCCATGATATTCAACCTCACCTGGACCCCTGAGGAATGGAGCTTGCTATCTATGGATTGAGACCTCTGAAACTGTGAGCCCCCAAATAAACTTTTCCTTCTCTTCAGTTGTTCTGTTTGGGTCTTTAAGTCACAGCAGGGAAAAAGCTGACTAAAACACTAATAAATGTAAGCAAGTATTTCCCTGAGTTCTGAAAGTTGCTCAAGCAAATTAATCAAACCCAGGGGAGAGTTGTGAGAACCTCCATTTATAGCTGTTTCATCAGAAGCACAGGTAAAACAACCTGAGTCTTGTTGATTGGCATCAAGTGGTGGGGAGGCAATCTTGAGACTGATCCTCAACCTCTGGGATCTCCAGGTGGATAATATCAGAACAAAACTGGATTAGAGGACACCCAGCTGGTACCTGCTGCAGAATTACTTGAAGGGTTGGATGTGAGAGAAAATCCAATACACCTGGTGTTAGAAGTGGTCTGTACTGTGAGCATACTATGGAAAGAACTAAGTTTGAGTTGTATCCTCAGAGCAATGTACCAGTTCTTTTTTTGGTACTGGGGATTGAACCCAGGGTGCTTTACCACTGAGTCCTAGCTCTTTTTCTTTCTTTCTTCCCCCCCCCCACCCCCGAGGCAGTTTTTTGCTAAATTGCCGAGGGCTTTGCTAAATTGCTAAGGCTGACCTCAAACTTGTGATCCCCCTGCCTCAGGCGCCCAAATTGCTGGGATTACAGGTGTGCATCACTGTGCCTGGCCAGAGTGCCAGTTTTAAGATGAGACCTTAAGAGTTTCCACTAACTATTTTGAACCTTCTATATTCTGCCATGAAAAGAACTAGCTGGGCAGGTGGCTCATGCCTATAATCACAATGAGTTAAGGGGCTGAGGCTGGAGCAACTTAGTGAGACTCTGTCTCAAAATAAACAATTTAAAGGGCTTGGGGATGCAGTTTGGTGGTAAAACACCCCTGTATTCAGTCCCTGATACAAAAACAAAACAAAACAAAACAACTACAACTACAACTAAAAAACATGCCCAAGTAGTTGCTCATCCTTCTGCCTGGTGTCAGGAGAAAGACATTGAGCAGATCTGTAGCTAACCTGAAATCTGGAGTCCAGCTGAGCCCAGCCAAGCCCAATGTTTGTCACTGTAGTGACAGATGTATATTTTTAAATTTTATATTTAAAATTTATATTTTTATAAATGTATATTTTAAAATTTAATCAATAATGTAAACAACACAAATTGAGATTTTGAAGTTACTTGTCATACAGCATTGAGAGTTTGGTGCTACTTGTTACAGCATGAATAAAGCAAAGTTGAATTGAGAAAAGAGTTATGATCACATAATTTAAATCCTGGATCTCATGACATCCAAAGTCAATTTCTGTTATTAGGAACTAAACATGTCCTCACCAATGCAAAAAAACTTTTCTAAACTCCTGGGATGTAGTCATAATACCTTACTAGTTCTTAACAACTCCCTTCCTCCCGAATACTGGCTCTGCATGACTCCTGAGGTTCTTCTATAAATGCTCAGATCGCCAGCATTTATACTGTTGCCACAGCCTGGCTTTTAATCTTAACCCAAATCCAATACTCTTACCAAACTGCCAAATAGGCCACCTGATCCTCATTCTCAGGATGACATCTGCCCTAACTATAACTGAACTTGCCATAACCTCTGAATGCTGAACTTTTCAGGTCCAGCCTCTATCTGGGTTTCTTCCTTCAGTTCCTTTGGTCTACTTAGTATTTGTGTACAGTCCTGGCCACAAGCCTATGTGTCTCAAACAGAACTCATTCCTATTATGACAATATTAATAAAGTAAATATCAGACAACCAACACAAGAAAAAAAATTTCTCATACATCTACTTCAAATGGACTTTGACATTACTTCAAATAGAATGTTCTAATCTAGTCCTGAATTCTATTCTGGAGTTATACTATTAGGGACAGATAATCTGAAAATGTGGATCATAAAAAGTATATATGTATATTTCTATCTATGTTGTATGTATATATAATACATACATTTTTCATATATACATATATACATTTGTATTTATAAAACATAAAAGTATAAATACATGTATGCTATATTCACATGAAAATATATATAAATATATTCGTGCTATTTTATAATTTTTATAAATGTATATTTTAAAATTTAATCAATAATATAATCAACACAAATTGTATAACAACCCTTGTCACAATCTAGACTTTATCATTATTATGATTTTGTCACATGTGCTTTTTTTTGTCACTAAAAATGCCTTTAACTGCTATTCTTGGTCCTATTCCCTCTCCCGCTTCAACCCACAAGTTGATGTTTTTTCTTTTTAGTTCCAACAAAAGTCATTTTACTCTTCTTGTTATTTTGCAACTTGTTTTTAGTCCACATGTTTTGTTTGGCTTCATCAAAATGCGGTCTCACTATGTGGCCCAGAATGGCTTCGAACTCCTGGCCTCAAGCGATCCTTCTCCCTCAGCCTCTTGAGTGGCTGGATTACAGGTGTATGCCTCCACTTCTGGCTGTAATTTACCATTTTAAAGTTTATATACAGTTAAGTGTTTTTAGTATTTCTATGAGATAGTGCAAATATCACCAGCATCTAACTTTAGAACACTTTTATCACCCCCCACTAAAGAAACACCATATGGGTTAGCAGTCATTCTCCATTTCCTTCTTACCCCATTCCCTAGCAACAACTAATATACTTTCTGTCTCTGTCTCTATGGATTTGCCTATTCTGGACATTTCCTATAAATGGAGTCAAACCATCATATGTGGCCTTTTATCTCTGACTTCTTAGCATAAAATTTTCAAGGTCCATCCACGTTGTAACATGCGTTAGTACTTTGTTCATTTTTATGGCTAATACATTTAGTTTCCCCATTTATTAGTTGATGGGTATTTGTATTCACTGTGGGGCTCTTATGAATGCTGTTGCAATGAACATGCATGTATGTGTTTTTGTGTGAACATATCGTTTTCTTGGAGATATGTATATATATGTATATATATATATATATATATATACATACATACATACATATACATATACACACTGTTGGGTCAATTGGTAACTTTATGTTTAATGTTTTAAGGAACTGACAGATTATATTCCACAGCAGCGGCACTGTTCTGCATTCCCGCCAGCAATGTATAGGGGTTTCAATTTTAACACATCCTTGCCAACACTTGGTATTTTCTGTTTTTTCAAATTATAGTCATTCTAGTGGGTATGAAGTGAAGTGGTAGCTCATTGTGTCTTTGACTTACATTCCCCTAGTAACTAATAAGAATGCACATTTCTCATTTGCTTATTAACCATTTTTAAATATTTTGTTTGGGGGGGTGGTACTGGGGATTGAACTCAAGGGCACTAGACTGCTGAGCCACACCCCCAGCCCTATTTTGTATTTTATTTAGACACAGGGTCTCACTGAGTTGCTTAGCGCCTTCCTTTTGCTGAGGCTGGCTTTCAACTTGCTATCCTCCTCCTGCTTCAGCCTCCCAAACCACTGGGATTATAGTCATGTTCCACCAAGCCTGGCCACTTTTAGATCTTCATTGGAGAAATACTTATTAAAATTATTTGTCCTATTTTTTTTTTTGGTGGGGGGGACATGGGGACTAGACACAAGGGTTGTGCCACTGAGCCATATCCCCAGTTCCCCCTACTGTTTTTTTAGACAGGGTTTTGCTAAATTGTTGAGGCTGCCCTGAATTTGTGATCCTCCTGCCTCAGCCTCCTGATAGCTGGAATTATATGGCTGGCTGCGCCTCTTACGTTTTTTTTTCAGAATTGCTTTGCCTATTCAGGATCCCTTGCCTTTCCACATGAGTTTTAGGATCAGTTTATGGATTTCTGTAGAAAAAGTAGCTGGAATTAATAAATCTTTAATTCCTATCAAACTCCCTTCTAAAGTATCCTCCAAGAGGACTGGCACCTTGTCCAACTTGGTCATGTTGTATCTCCAACACCCAGCACACGCCTGGCTTAGAGTAAGCTCAGTATTTGGTGAATGAATCAAAAAAAAAAAAAAAACCCTACAATTTAAAGAGCAGCAATAAAATGTACCCAACCTAAGGTGGGTGCAGTGGCCCACATCTGTAATCCCAGTGACTCATGAGACTGAAGGAAAAATTCCAGGCCAGCCTCAACAACTTAAGTGAGACCCTGTTTCAAAATAAATAAATAAATAAATACATACATACACACATACATAAAAAGGTCTGGGAATGTAGCTCTGGTACACAGCCCCTGAGTTCAATCCCTAGTACAAAAAAAAAAAAAAAAAAAATCCTCAAGCCATGAAATGGAATATTGTTATGCTTTAAAAGCCACTTTGAGTATGTAGCTCCAAATAATACTTTAGCTAGTTTTGCCTATTTAAAATTTTTAGTGCAGGCATGGTGGCACATGCCTATAATCCCAGAAAGTTGGGAGCATGAAAGTAGAGGATTGCAAATGGGAGGCCAGACTCAACAATTTAGAGAGGTCCTAAGAAACTTAACAAGACCCTGTCTCAAAACAAAAATAAAAATGAAAAATAAATATTTTATAAGTGAAACAATGTTGCATGTTCTTTTGTAATTTTTTTATTTCAAAAAAATGTTTTGAGATTCATTCATACTAATACATGTAGTTGTTGATCTTAATTTTCACTGCTTGGCATTCTATTGAATAAATATATAGCACCCTATTTATCCATATGTTTTTTCCCCTAGGCTTTTTTCTTTTTTGGCACTGTGGATTTAACCCAGGAGTGCTTAACCACTGACACACAACTCCAGTCCTTTTTACTTTTTATTTTGAGATAGATTCTCACCAAGTTGCTTAGGCCCTCAATAAGTTGCTGAGATTGGCCTGGAACTTCTGATCCTCCTGCCTCAACCTCCCAAATTGCTGGGATTACAGGTGTGTGCTACTGTGTCCTAGCCTGCTAGGCCTAGGCCTCTGCTATAATAAACCAATTTAAGGTTTTTTTGGTGCTGGAGATTGAACTCAGGGTTTCATGAATGCTAGGCAAGGTAAGCACTGAGCTATATCCTCAACCTTCCTAGTCTTTGTTTAATTGAAAATGTCTTTATTTTGCTTGTACTCTTTTTTTTTTTTTTTTGAGGGGGGTGTTTACAGGAGATTGAACTCAGGGGCACTTGACCACTGACCACATCCCCAGCCCTATTTTGTATTTTATTTAGAGACAGGGTCTTACTTAGTTGCTTAGTACCTTACTGTTGCTGAGGCTGGCTTTGATCCAGCGATCCTCCTGCCTCAGCATCCCAAGCCACTGGGATTACAGGAATGCACAAACGTGCCCAGCTTGTCTGCACTCTTTTTTTTGTAATCTATATTTTTTTAGTTGTAGTTGGACACATTACCTTTATTTAATTTATTTATTTTTATGTGGTGCTGAGGATCAAACCCAGCGCCTCGCATGTGCTAGGCGAGTGCTCTACTGCTGAGCCACAACCGCAGCCCTTAAAATATTTTTTTTAGTTGTTGATGGACCTTTATTTTATTTATATGTTGTGCTGAGTATTGAACCCAGGGCCTCACACATGCCAGGCAAGTGCTTTACCACTGAGCCACAACCCCAGCCCCTTGCCTTGTGCTCTTTTTGTTTTTTAGTTGTTGATAGACCTTTATTTATTTATACATGGTGCTGAAAATCAAACCCAGGGCCCCATACATGCCAGGTGAATGCTCTACTGCTAAGCCACAACCTTAGCCCCCATCCCCATGCCTTTTTATTTTTTCTTTTGAAATAGGGTTTTGTTAAGTTGCTGACAGTTTCACTAAATTAATGATGTTGAACTTGAATCAGTGATCCTCCTCACTCAGTCTCTGGAGTTGCTGGGATTACAGGCCCATGTCACTGTACCCAGTTTAGCTTTATTTCTTGAGTATTTAGCTTTGCATTTATAAGAAAGTTTTTGAGGGCTGAGGATGTGGCTCAGTGGTAAAGTACTTGCCTGGCATGCATGAGACCCTGGGTTCAAACTCCCCAGCACACACACACAAAAGTCAGCAGTTCTACGTATCCGTAACAGGAGAATTTGAGGTCATCTATCTGCCAACTTGGCAAACTTGAAGTCTATTAATTTTTTTCTTTTTTTTTTTTTAATATTTATTTTTTAGTTTTTGGCGGACACAACATCTTTGTATGTGGTGCAGAGGATCGAACCCGGGCCGCACGCATGCCAGTTGAGCGCGCTACCACTTGAGCCACATCCCCAGCCCTATTAATTTTTTTCATTAAAAAATTTCTAACTGTGGCATAATATGCATACTATAAAAAGGTTATTTTTTAATAGGATGGGTAAAGTTGAAAACTGAGAGCCCATGTTTGTTGCAGCATTAGGAAAGACTTCTTATCTGGCTAATAAGAAGCAAAGGATTTCTAAGGAATGAAAGAGGTAGAAAGTGAATGACATATATAGTAAATAGTTGTTTTGGTTTGATGATAGTTCATGGCACATGGAGTAATGTGAGTAGTATGTTAGGGATAGATTGTGAAGGGTCTTAGATTTCAGCTTAAGGGAATTTGGATTTTGAGAGCCTTTGAGGGTTTTCTGAACTCAACTCATTTTGTTATTTGTTTTTGTTATTGTTATTTTCTCTCATATTTTAATATTTATCCCATATTATGATAGTTATTCATAATTGTGAGATTCATTTGCACATGCCCACAATACAACCATGTGATTTGATCAGTATCATTCCCCAATATTTCCTTTTCTCCCCTCTCCTCCCTGAACTTAACTCATTTTGAAAGTTGGTCTTGCCAGCAAAATATAGAATGGATTAGAGGGTGGTGAGATTAATGACATAGAGACCAATTAGGAAAGTACTGCCTAAAAGAAGCTTCAAAATACAATAGGGATAAGGTCTAACAGACTCAGAGCTGTTGACATGACCAAAGTATAACTATAGTTATTAACCAAACTGGGTCTGAGAGAAGATGCCATTACAGACCTATGACAGCATTCTCTAGGGTTAAGTTGCTTTTTCTCTAGGGCTAAGTTGCTTCCCAGTGGAATAGCATTATGAACTCTTAGAGATTTGCTGATGTCCCCTAATGAAGTCACATGCTATTTGTAAAATGCCTGCTAATTAGTTTGTTGAGCCAGCTAGGGTTCTCTAATCTGAACCTAGACTTGAAAAGCATGCCCTGGGACAGTTTGAAAAACAGTATTAAATAGAGAAAGTAGAATAAAACAGACAGATAACAATTGGACAGAGCATAAACAACTATTCTTAGTATCAGTCGAAAGAATTTAAGTGCTCTCCTGTTCTTTGCTTTTACAATATTTAACAATATCTTCTAAAATCATTGCTCTCCAGCCAGGTGTGGTGATGCACACCTATCATCCTAGAGACTCAGGAGGCAGAGACAGGAAGATCACAAGTTTAAGGCTAGCCTCAGCAATTTAGCAAAGACACTAAGCAACTTAGTGAGATGCTGTCTCAAAACCAAAATAAAAAAGGTCTGAGGATGCAGGTCAGTGTTAAAAGCCCCTGGGTTCAATTCCCAGTACTGCCAAAAGATAAAACAAACAAACAAACAGGGCTGAAGATGTAGCTCAGTGGTACAGTGTCCTTGAACTCAACCCCTAGTGCTCCAATAAAAAGGTAAAATAAAATAAAATCATTACTTTGGACCTTCAATCTTCTAATTTTTTAGCAGGACAGTTTAATCAACTGTTCGTACTAGGTTGTACATTCAACTTACGTAGTAGCAATCCATGTGCATTTATTTTCACATTATTCTGTATGTTCTAACTGTATGTTCTAATATTCTTTTTAATTTTTTTCCTCCCCCTCTCTCTTTGTAGTAGGAACTGAACCTGGGGGCACTTTACCATTGAGCTATATCCTTAGCCCTCTTTATTTTGAGACAGGGTCTCACTAAGTTGTGGAGGCTGGTCTCAAATTTGTGACCCTGCCTCAGCCTCCAGAGTTGCTGGAATTATAGGTATGTGTCACTGCACCTGGCTCTTAAATTATTTTCATACATAGCCTGCTTGTTAGCCCTTCTTTCCCAAATTGTTTTGGGTTGTATTATAACTAGTTTGTTTGTTTCTTTCTTTCTGTACTGGGGATTGAATTTGGGAGGACTTTACCACTGCATTATATCCCCAAACCCTTTTTATTTATTTATTTTTATTTTTTGATACTGAGGATTGAACCCAGGGGCATTAACCAATGAGCCACATCTCCAAGCCCTTTTTAATATTTTATTTTGCAACAAGATCTCGCTGAGTTGCTTAGGCCTCCTGAAGTTGCTGAGTCTGACTTTAAACTCACCAGCCTCCTGTCTCAACCTCCAGAGCTGCTGGGATTACAGGTGTGTGCCACAATTGCCATATTACTTTTTATTCTGAGGTTGACCTGAAATTTGTGATCCTCCTGCCTCAGTCTCCTGAATCACTGGGATTACAGGTGCATACCACCGTGCCTGGCATGAAGCTAAGAAGTTAATTGGAGAACTCAAATTATTTGATTCTGAGAATTGATGTTGATCAAGAAATGGGTCTAGATTAAAGGAATTGTTTTATACATATTTTATATATGTAGATGTTGAATGGTATTTTGGAATCACATTTCCTACAGGACTAAAATGCACTAGGACACACCTGCTCTTCTTTTACCACTTTCCTTCCCTCTATTCACAATTATTGAACGCATATCATGGACCAAACATCATGGTATATGCTGAGAGTTTCAGTGGTTTACTCTTCCATCTTAAAATAATTTGGCAATTGATGAAAAATTTTCAAGTTTGTTATTTAAAAAATGGCCAGTTCTTGGATTTTGATGACATGGTATTATGTAAGACTTGTAGTGTTATTATTATCCTGAGTCCATACTGAAGAATATAGAAAATGACAACCCCCAGGACAGGGAAATGACAACCCCCTAAAATTGTCTGAACCGGAGGAAGAGGGAGGAGGAAGGCAATCATTAATCCTTTCCCAGTAACAATGGGCTCCAAGGGGGAAAAGCAAACTCTCATCCCTTCCTGGGTTCATCCCCAGCATCTCCACCAAAAGTGAGCATTCAACCCTTCCCAGCCTGAAGGGAGGAGGCAGATACTGAAATGCTGGGCCCTGGGCCTTTACCCTTTCCCATTGTCAACGAGGCCTGGAAGGAGAAAAGCAAATATGATGCTCTGGGAAACAAGGAATCCCAGGGAAAGAGGATAAGCAGTGAACACCAAGTTCTGAGCTCAGGGACAATAAGTTCTGGTTTTTTTTATAACTCCTTTCCTGACTGTCCAAACTAACACATCCTGCTTCCGTCTTCAGTAATTAAACCATCTTCTTTTTAAACTATAAAATTCAAACCCATCTGTAACCAGTGGCCATTTTTCTACTCAGAAAGTGACCCCTTCCAGTGCCTGATTGATTGATTCCACTGTAGAATAAAGGAAAGCTTGCTGATTCCTTTGAGGTCTGTTTCTGACATGTTTTTTTGTGTTTTCATAATGGTGACCAAACCATGTTGGTTATTTTTGCTTACACATACTTTTCAGTGTCACTAGATTTTAAAAAAGCCTTTGTCTTTGGTAGTGATTGGCATTTTACAGCTTTAAGCAAATTGTACTTGGAATAGGACTGCTTTTTTAAAAATTAAATTTATTTTAGCAAAGTGTAGTAGCATACTACTTGGGGAGTACCTGTAGTCCCAGCTACTCAGGAGTCTGAGGCAGGAGGACTGCTTCAGCCCAGGAGATCCAGGCCAGCCTGGGAAACATAGCGAGACCCTGTCTCAAAACATTTTTTTTAAATTATGGTACACACTTGTAATCCCAGTGACTTGGGAGGGTGATGCAGGCCAGTTTCAGCAAGTGAGACCCTTTCTCAAAATAAAAATAAAAAAGGGGTGGGGATATGGCTAGAGGTAAAGTGCTCCTGAGTTCAACCTCTAGTACACAAAAACAAACAATAATTTAAGTTAATAAATAAAAGACATAAAAATGTATAGATTGAGGGGGTAATGTGATGTTTCAATTGGAATAGGAATTCCTAACCAGTAATTGAGTCATAAATGTAAATGTATGGGGGCCGGGATTGTGGCTCAGCGGTAGAGTGCTCGCCTAGCATGGGTGGGACCCAGGTTCCATCCTCAGCACCATATAAAAATAAAGACATTGTGCTGTGTCCATCTACACCAGAAATAAATTTTTTTTAAGTAAATGTATGGTCTTAGAGGAATAGAGACAGTCCTCTGTGAATTTGTAGATACTTGATGTATGCATTTATTTTTCTGAGAGTTTTAGATGCTCAAAATCCAAAAAAGGCTGAGTGACTCTATCTGCTTTGCTTAATAAAGTTCTCAGAATAGTGCCTTTGCTACCGAGACTGGTAGTTAAGTGCTCTGGAATTAGAATTTTCCTCTCTGTGTCTGAATTCTGGCTCTTCTAGTTAATTACTGTGTGACCTTAAACAAGTCACTTAACCTTTTGTGCCTCAGCTTTCTCATCTGTAAAATGTGGATAACAATAGTATTTATTATGCCATGGGGTTATGATTATATGAGTTAATTATAAATAACTAGAAAATGGTCAACTGCTGAGGGCCATTGCCAAGTAGGAATGACACATCGAAATTTCCTTGCCAGCGTACCCCATGTTGCTTAGAGGAAGGACTCAGGGAAATGGATTTGCCTTGGACATTCGCTGTGACATTGCATGTATGTTTGAGAAAGGTGATCCTGCTCAAGGACCAGGGTGGATTCAGGTTTAGGGTGTATCCTGCAGGTTTTAGGAAGTATCCCACTCCTTGGGTTTAGGGCGTTCCCCGATTAGGACAATCTGGGTTTAAGGTTATTCCTGCTGGGAATAGGGCGTATCCTGCTGCCTGAGTTCCCATTGAGTTCTCATGGGATTCAGAAAGTATTTGGAAAAAAGCCTGGTGGAGTACATAAATTTGGGCCCAGAACTTGGATTTCCCTAGAACGTGTGTAGAGGTCGGTGTGAGTTCGGGAATAAAGAATTGCTGTTTGAATCTACAAAGCTGTGAGTGGCTCGTGATCTTGTGCCCAGCCAGACTGCGACATTTGGTGGTCCGTATGTGGAATGTCTGAAACTTGGAGGTAAGTGAAATTGCTCACCCCTGAGGAAAGGCGAGAGAATGGGTGACCATTTCAAAAAACAATGTGTTCTTGTTTTGATTTATTTTGTTTTTATTTCAAGTTGCCTGTTCCTAGAACTTTCTCAGGCAAACTGGGGAAAATGGTTGACTCGAGGTTTGAAGTTGTTCACCACCAAGGAAGAGAAATTGTTAGAGGAAGGAGGCACTCCAGTAAGACCAAGAACAATTAGGGCATAAGTTGATACAATACAAAAATGTAGCCCATGGCTTTTTAAAGACGAGTTATTAAGTACATCAATGGGACCATCATGGTATCCTGTAGAAGGATTTTTCTTCAAGAAAGAGATGGCTAGTTCTGTTTACTATACTTGTCTAAGATCTTGGTTTTTACAGACATCTGATTAATTTTCAAAGCTAAAGTGTTAAAATATCAACCACTAAATATAAATCCAAGTACTCTTACTTATTAAGTTACATAAGGTAATATATTTATACATTATGTGTGTTTTCATAAATTGGTAAATGGAAAAAAAGGTTTAATATTGTTTTGGTGTGTGTCTTTGCTGAAATAAGGTTACTAAGTGTTAAGATTCTATCAGGTATAATTTATATACAAAGAGTATAAGAAGTTTCAGTTGGGTTTCAATTATAATATTATAGTATTTCATCTTATTAAGTGGAGTAATTTGTCTAAATCAGAAATTTTATATGAGTTGTTTCAGAATGTGAATTTATAAAAAGGGTTAACAGCTAGAAAAGAGATATAAAAGATTCAAGATAAATATATTTTAATATAAAGGTAAAAAAAAAGAAATGTTTCTAGATGAGATAATCTGTTTTAAAGTAAAAAGTTGTAAAATGCCATTTAAAAAGACTTTGAGGAAACTAGACTTAATTTAAAAGCTTGAGAAAGGAAGAAAGAAAAAAAATATTTGTACATGGCAGATTGAGACAAAGCTTCTTAATGGAGTAAAAAAAATAAATAATAAATAAATAAATAAATACAAAGCCTTTAATTGAAGGGCAGCCATGTAAACTAACATTAAGCGATTTAAACACAATATAAGCCTCCTTTAAAAGAGTGAAGCTGTAGGTGGTGAAAAAGTACATTTAAAAGTACAGTATAGGGGCTGGGGATGTGGCTCAAGCAGTAGCGCGCTCACCTAGCATGCGTGCGGCCCGGGTTCGATCCTCAGCAACACCACATACCAACAAAGATGTTGTGTCCGCCGAGAACTAAGAAAAAATAAATAAATGTTAAAATTCTCTCTCTCTCTCTCTCTCTCTGTGCCCCCCTCTCTCTCTCTTAAAAAAAAAAAAAAGTACAGTATAGATGATAATTGGAAGGCTTTAAAAGGTTAAATTGAAGGTGGTCATGGCGGAAAAAAGATTGCTTTACTCATCAAACTATTAAAATGTACTTATTAAACCAAAAAGAGGGAGATGAGATAATCTTTGTGTGGTAAAGTAAAAAGTTGTAAAATAAAAATAAATTGTAAATAAAAAAGTTGTAAAAAAAAGTTGTAAATAAAAATAAGTTGCAAAAGGCTTTAAAAGGTTAAAAGACAGAAGCATAGAAAGTTAAAAAGAAAAAAAGATAAAGAAGATGTAGAAAGATAAAAAAGTTGTAGGAAGACAAGAATTTTAAACCCAAAAAATAGGAAACAAACAAAAACTAAGAGAAAAAAAGCAACTAAGGGTAAATGTATAAACCTTAGGAAAAAAAAATTAAAAGATAAAAATAAGATAGAAAATGGTTAAAAATGTCAAGTAAAGGTATTTCAGATAGAAAATGCAAAAGGCTAAGACAACTATTAGATACAGACATTTTAGATAAAAAAAGGTAAAGAGAGAAGTTTAAAGTCAAATATTGGATAAAATAGAAGAACAAGGAGATTATTAGTAATTTTTTCAAAAAGCCCATCAATTTTAATTTTTGGTGGTGCAGAAATTACAAGTCTCAAATTTATAGACAAGAGCCAATTTAGAAAACATTAAATTAGAAGGAAATTGGTTTAAAACCACATCAAACCAAAGCAATTTCTACAAACTAAAAAGAAGATGATTTGACTCAAATCCATAACAGCTGATATCCAGAGCTCCAGCTTGGCTATTCTTACATCTGCAATAGTGATTAACCAGGGTGCTTTTTTCAATATCTATTTTATTATTGCATTTTTTCCACATCATAAAGTTCTATTTTATTTTTGAGCTCATACAAACCTAGGTTAATGTTTTTCTGATCAGTTTTATTTTTTGACTGTGGAGTTTTTAAACATTGCAATGGAGATTTCACCTAGGTAAAGCTACAAGGCCTTTATTGTCTTATGTGTTGTATGTTATGTGTGCACACTTCTGTTTTGTGTTGTATGTCTGTATGTGTGTATGTCCATATTTCATATATGAGGAGCACTCATGAAAAAATGGATCCGAATTTTTTTTTATTCACGTGATTTAAATGGTTTAATTTAAATTAGGTAAACAGCTGTTAAGGATTGTTTTTAAAGGTGGTTAACAGATCTGTTTGTTTACTTTCACCTTTCCTTTTCATTATATTTAATAATTCTGTTCAGGATAATGTCTCTTTAGCATCATTGCCAGAATTCCCATCTCCATCCCAGTGCTGGTGAAGACTAAGATAAAACCAAAATACAGCTTCTATGATAGCTATCACAGTAAACTGTATAAACTGATGCATCAATGAATATAACTCAACAAGTAATGCTCAATCATGGACTCGATTTACTTTGGGAGGAAATGGACATATTGATAGACTCCTCCGATTTGAACTGCTTGCAGAACTTGCCTGGACTATATATCAGTTGTATGCATTGTGAACTATCGTCTGGTGCAGCGAATTATGGTAGTGCTGGCATATCTTTGCTGATGGTGTCACCAGTGATGCAATTTCCTTGCCAGCGAACCCCATGTTAATCGTGGTAGTGTTGGCATATCTTTGCTGATGGTATCACCAGTGATGCAATTTTTCCAAAGGAGCCGTCAATTGGCTTGGTGTCGTGGCATTTCTGTATCCTCCTCTCTTCTACTAGTGATGGTCTAAAATTTGGGGGCCAACAGAGGTGAGGCAAAGAACTTCACCCCCCCACTGGCACCAAGGCTAAATTTGGGGGCCAAACAGAGGTGAGGCAAGAACCTCACCCCCCCACTGGTGCATAGGCCTATCCACAAGTATGGCTCAATGCTGGACCGGTAGTCAGTGACGGGTTGATCTGATTGCAGTGGTATCAACCTAAGACAGGAGGCTGACACCTAGAGGTCAGTTTTTCCCATGATGGGTAAGAACCATATGTTGAATTGGACAACCTACCAGGCACGGTCCTTAAAGCCACATTGCTTGTTGTTTAATTAATCAGAAGGGGGGAGATGCTGAGGGCCATTGCCAAGTAGGAATGACACATCGAAATTTCCTTGCCAGCGTACCCCATGTTGCTTAGAGGAAGGACTCAGGGAAATGGATTTGCCTTGGACATTCGCTGTGACATTGCATGTATGTTTGAGAAAGGTGACCCTGCTCAAGGACCAGGGTGGATCCAGGTTTAGGGTGTATCCTGCAGGTTTTAGGAAGTATCCCACTCCTTGGGTTTAGGGCGTTCCTGGTTTAGGACATTCTGGGTTTAGGGCAGTTCCAGGTTTAAGGTTATTCCTGCTGGGAATAGGGCGTATCCTGCTGCCTGAGTTCCCATTGAGTTCTCATGGGATTCAGAAAGCATTTGGAAAAAAGCCTGGTGGAGTACATGAATTTGGGCCCAGAATTTGGATTTCCCTAGAACGTGTGTAGAGGTCAGTGTGAGTTCGGGAATAAAGAATTGCTGTTTGAATCTACAAAGCTGTGAGTGGCTCATGATCTTGTGCCCAGCCAGACTGCAGCAGTCAACACAAAGTAAATGTTCTCCATGTTAGCTATTGTATGATAATTATTACACAGATGTGGCATTGATGATGATGTTGAAAATCATGTGACTTATACCTTCTGAAGCCACTAAAGAGCAAATGAAAGGGCTGGGGATCTAGTTCAGTGGAAGAGTACTTGCCTAGTATGTGCAAGGTCCTGAGTTGGTCCCAAGTACTGCCAAAACAAGCAAACACCAAGAACAAAAACAGTGAATGTAAACAAATTCCCACCAACAATATTGACTAAGTAGCTGATCATTCTGGGTCAAGCTAATGTAGTTTTTCTTCTCGTTCTACTTTAGCCACATTCAAGTTGAATCACAGTGGCCACAGCAGTTGTTTTTTTTTATTGTAATTACTGAATTTTGGTACTGGGAGTTGGACCCAGAGTGCTTTACCACTGAGCTACATCCTCAACCCCTTTTATTTTTTCTTTTGAGACAGAGTCTCGCCAAGTTGTCTAGGCTGGACTGAAACTTGAGATCCTCCTGAGTTACTGGGATTGTAGGTATGCTGCATTGCACATGTCTGAAAGACATTTTAAGTCTCTATCTCTGCTACTAGCCTCCAATGCTGAAAAGATTAGTAGAATTAGATCAGATTAGAATTTATTCCAAAAGTCTTTAATTTTTTCTAGCTTTTAAAGGTTTTTTTTTTTTTTTTAGATTATTGAATTTCTGGGTCAGCTGATCACCTTTGATTGGTTAGTTTTACCTACCCTCAAATGCTAGAAAGTGATTTATTTTTTTCCCATGCATTATTTTTGGTGTCTCTACTTTTTTTCTTTTTCCATTCTTGGCCAGAATAGCTGCTAGTTCAGGCTGGCACAGTGGAGGATGCCTGTAATCCCAGCAACTACAAGGCTGACATAGGAGGATTGCAAATTTGAGGCTAGTCTCAGCAATTTAGCAAAACCCTGTCTCAAAAGAAAAAATAAAAAGGGCTATGGACATAGCTTAGAGGTTGAGCACCCCTGGGTTCAATCCTCAGTACTGAAAAACCAAACCAAACCAAACCAAACCAGCTAACTAACTGCCAGTTCCTGCAGCTACTGACCTTAGGAATTTGCCTCTTATAATGACTTCTCTTAGATTCTCTCTCTTTCTCTGAAAAAAAGTCCATTTAGGGACTCCCTGATACCAAAATGCTTTATTGGGCTGGGTTGTACCTCAGCAATAGAATTCTTGCCTACCATGTCCCAATCCCTGGGTTCTTGTCCTATCATGGCAAAACAAACAAAACACAAAACAATAAAACAAAAGTGCTTTGTAGAAATATTACATACAATGATTTTTTTCAGATGCTGCCTTTCAGACTAAAAATCTAATAGATCTATGAGTAATTCCCTAGAATATTTTCAGTAGGGGAAGTTTAAATTCTAAGGTCTCACCCCCATTTCAATTTAATGGCCTATGGGGAGGACCCAGTGTAAAAGCAAAACAAGGACCTTTCATTCAAAAGACAACAACAATTTCACCATAGTGAGAACAAAGATCAAACCAAGCATGTGTTTTTTGAGTATAGGGCCTCAACTAACTGCAAGGTCATCAGCTCAAGAAGCCAGCCCTCATAAATGAAGCCCATGAATCACAGTCTCTGGAATCTGACTGGTAGAAATCTGATTTCTGGGACCTATTGGAGAATCAGAATCTCTGGGATAGTCTCTGGGAATTGATACTCTTGACAAGCTCTCCAGACCTTGATTTTGTACACAAAAGATTGAGAACCTCGCACCTATTTTCTTTATGTGGTAGACAAGAAGAAAAGTTTTAGAATTTCTACTTTTTAGAAGTGTTTGACTTGATTGGCCAATGCAGCTGATGATATCTATGGTGCAGCACCATCACCATTTCTTTTTGCACTGAATTCAGTGGCAGGGCAAGTTTCCTTCTTTCTTGCCAGTGGGAGAATTCTCCAGAATGAATACCAGACCACCATATGGATTATCATCTGACCACATACACTGTTGTCTGTGCAAATGCATTCACTATAGATCTGAAAATTTTGCTTGTAAGAAGGAAAATATAGAGGCTGGGGATATAGGTCAGTGGTAGAGTGCTTGCCTAGAATGCACAGGGCCCTGGGGTTAATCCTCAGCATGAAAATAAAAACAAAAACAAAAAACAAACCAAAACAAAGAACAAGAAGTAATATGTCTCTTGCACAGACATTGTCCTTACATTGAGAGGTGTTTTTTTTTTTTTTTTTGATAATTAAATTTTGGTGGTGCTGGGAGTGGAACTCAGGGCCTTGTACATGCTAGGCAATGCTCTACCCTGAGCTGCATCCCCAGCTTAAATATCAAGATTATAACAGAAAATCATTTTTGTTTCTCCTATTTGGTGGCCCTCTGGTGTAACAGAATCCCTTTGAAATTAAAAGCCCTAAAATGCTTGCTTCCCAACATCCTGGTAACTTTTATGCATGCTGAGAGTGGAAACTGAGAAGCTACCAATTGGCCTGGGGAATGTCTCAAGGAAACTAAAACCCTGATATATTTCTGACTAGCACAGCCTAGCTAAATCTACATATATTTCCTGTCTTTCGTCCTTCGTCCTTCTGTACTGCTTTCTTTATGTCTGGACCAAGATGGAACCCAGAGACTCTCTACCACTGAGCTGCATCCCCAGTTCTTTTATTTTTTATTTTGAGACAGGGTTTCCCTAAATTGCTGTGGCTGACCCTGGAACTTGTGATCCTCCTGCTTCAGCCCCCTGAGTTGGTGGGATTACAGGCATTTGCCACTGGGTTCTGTAGAAGTAAAAGGATTTATTGAACCTTACAGATGCTAGCTAGAAAAAGTACCACATGATGTATTAAGAACTGTGTAATGTTTTGAACGACCAACAATAAAAAAAAAAAAAAAAAAGAAAAAGTACCAGGTCCAGGTTTCCACAAACTACCAGCAATAGGACTAGGTAGCATTTAGAAAAATGTCCCAAGTACTTTTTATTTTCATGCATTTAAATTTTTATTTGTCTGATTATATATATATATATATATATATAATATACATATAATATATATATATATAATTTATTTATTTTACAATAGAATGCATTTTGACATATAGTACACAAATGGAGCACAACCAAGTACTTTTTTGGTTCTCTCACATTCTTTCTATTTCCTTTTTTCTCCCCTTTCCCTGTTCTAGTCTAGCGTTGTGCATGTCCTTGGTACCTAGACATAGCTAAACTTGGCTGATGATACTCAAGGCAAATGAAGTCATTACTTATTCTTTTTGCAGTGCTGGAGTTGGAACCCAGGACTTTGGGCATACTATGCAAGTGCTTTACCACAATTATACCCAGCTCTGGCAATATGATATTACTAAACAAAGAGAATTTCTAGTAGAAGTAAGGCTTTTGATAGTCTGAGCTCTTTTTCAGTAGGGATTTAAAAATACATATAACTCAGCAATAAAAGAGAATAAAATCTGGCATTTGCAGGTAAATGGATGGAGTTAGAGAAGATAATACTAAGTGAAGTAAGCCAATCCCAAAAAAACAAATGCTGAATGTTTTCTTTGATATAAAGAGGCTGACTCATAGTAGGGTAGGGAGGGGGAGCATGGAGGAATAGATAAACTTTAGAAAGGGCAGACGTGTGGGGGGGAAGGGAGGGGACAGGGTGTTATAAATGATGGTGGATTATGATGGTCATTATTATCCAAAGTACACGTATGAAGACATGAATTGGTGTGAATATATTTTGTATACAACCAGAGATATGAAAAATTGTGCTCTATATGTGTAATAAGAATTGTAATGCATTCTGCTGTCCTATAGAAATAAAAAAATAAAATACATATATAATATTAAAAACATATATATATACACATAGATATATATTTTAATATATTTGTTTTTAATCGTAGATGAACACAATAGCTTTATTTATTTATTTTTATGTGGTGCTGAGGATCGAATCTAGTGCCCCAGATGCGTGAGGCAGGCACTTTATCACTAAGCTACAGCCCCAGTCCTCCATATATATATATATATATATATATATATATATATTTTTTTTTTTTTTTTGCTAGAGTCCCCCCTTTTTTTCTGTACCAGGAATTGAATCCAGGAGTGCTTAACCACTGAGCCACATCCCAGCCCCTTTTATTTTAAATTTTGAGACAGGGTCTCACTAGGTTGCTTACAGTCTCATTAAGTTGCTGAGACTGGCTTCAAACCTGTGATCCTCCTGCCTCAGCCTCCCACACCACTGGGATTATAGGCCTATGCCACTGGACCCAGCTTGGAGTCTCCATTTTTAAATTCAGTTTTACTTTTGCTTCACACCTATATCAATAGGAAAGGAAAAGTAATCAGAAAAAAAAAAGTTATAAGAATGACCTCAACCCCCAGCCTACCCTCAGTTGACTAGTCAATAACTGGAATTCATTTTCAGATTAGTTCTGTTTTCTCCACACCAAATGTCTGCCAGTTTGGGGGACTGACTTCTGCAAACTGTCTCTTCACCAAATTGTAAGGGCTCAGGAATTCATCCTGAGCAACTTGATAAAACAATTCTTATCAAATTACCCTAAGAACCTGGGACCTTATGTTCTGAGTTTATCTGTATGTCATCATCAAGATATTTCAAAGTTAATAAACTTTTTTATATTATGGTTTTTAAACTTAAGCACAATAAATGATATGCTCTTTTTCTTTGGCTCACAGTTAGGTGATTGTGTGTGGGTGATTGTGTAAAGAGTCATTGTGTAAAACAGATGCTGTCTTGAATTATTCTTTAATAAAAGCTAACAAATTTTTAATTAACAGGTACTTCCAAGTTACCAATGAATCAACTTTTTTCTTTATTGATTTGCACCTCTATTTTGTGTTTTGCAGGATATGTAGCTTCCTAACAACTTTTTTCTCTCCCTTTCTTACTCTCTAGATTTATATACACATACAAAACATACACGCATATTTGAAGTATTGGAGATCTAACCCAGTGGCACTTTACCACTGAACTACATTCCCAGCCCCAACCTTTTTAAAAAATTTCAAGACAGGGTCTTACTAAGTTGCCCATGTTGACTTTAAACTTTTGATCCTTCTGCTTCCTCCTGGAATTACAGTTGAATATCACCATGCCTGGCATTATTACTCTATTTTTAAATGAAAGCTGTTGCAATTCTATTTTCTGCATCTTTTTTTTTTTTTTTTTAGAGTGAGGGTGAGAGAGAGAGAGAGAGAGAGAGAGAGAGAGAGAGAGAGAGAGAGAGAGAGAGAGAGGGAGAGAGAGAGAGAGAATTAATATTTTTTAGTTTTCGGCAGACACAACATCTTTGTATGTGGTGTTGAGGATCGAACCCGGGCTGCTCGCATGCCAGGCAAGCGTGCTACCGCTTGAGCCACATCCCCAGCCCCTGCAATTCTATTTTCATTCTCATAGTAGATGAGAGATTAAATGGAAGTAACTCTTTACAACTTTTATATATCATGTAATACTGGAGTTCTTAAAACATTTTTTACTTGCTTTTTATGTTAGCAAAAGATTTGTATCCAAGAATACATAAAGAACTCTTTTTCTTGCGGGGGTGGGAAACAGGAAATTGAACTTGGGGACACTTGGCCACTGAGCCACATTCTCAGCCCTATTTTGTATTTTATTTACAGACAGGGTCTCACCGACTTGCTTAGTGCCCCACTTTTGCTGAGGCTAGCTTTGAACTTATGATCCTTCTGCCTCAGCTTCCTGAGCTGTTGGGATTATAGGTGTGTGCCACCACACCCAGCCCATAAAAAACTCTTAAAAGTCAATAAGAAGAAGGGAAAAAACAAAAAATTTTAAAAATAGGCAAAAGATTTTAATGAACCCATTGTAAAAGAAAATGAAAAAATGGTCAATAAGCACAGGAGAATGTCTCAACATTATTAGAAAAGGAGAAAGGCAAATTGAAACCACTGGTGAGATAACACTAACATATACATTAGAGTAGCTAACGTAAAAAACCTGATAATACCAAGTGTTGTCAAGGATGTGGAACAACTGGAAATCTCATGAATTGTAGGTGACAGTGTGAATTGGTACAACCATGTTAGGAAGGAATTTACCAGCTTCTCATTGAGTTAAACATAAACTTATCACATGACTCAGCTATTCACCTCTAGACATTTACCTCAAAGAATTAAAAATTTCTGTTCTCTTAAAGATTTTTCATGCATGGTTATAGCAGCTTTATTCATAACAATCAAGAACTAGAAATTATCTAAACATTCATTAATGTGTGAATGGATGGTCAGTCTTCCATCACTATAAAAAAAGATCTGAGATAATTAACTTATAAAGATAAAAGATTATTTTGGCTCATAGTTTTGGAGGTTCCAATTCATGATTGGTTGACCCTATTCTTTAGGTCTGCAGTGAGTAAGCACATCATGGTAGGAATTCATGGTGGAGCAAAACCCCTCACCTCATGGCCAGAAAGGAAAAGCTAGTGAGTAATGGACTGGTCTCACAATTGCCGTTAAGGGCAAGCTTCTAATGACCTCAGGAGCTTCCACACAATCCCATCTCTCAAGATTCTATCACCTCTGAATAGCACCACCTTGAGAACCAATACTTTAACACATGGGTCTTTGAGGGACATTTAATATCCAAACTATAGCAATCAATAAACAAACTGTCATATGCCCATACAAGGGAATACTACTTAGCAACAGAAAGCACATACTACTTATGTCTGCAATAATATACATGAAACTCAAAGACATTATGCTGAGTGAAAGAAGCCAGACATAGAATAGTGCATATTGCATGATTTCATTAATTTGTAGAAGAGGCAAAAGTAATCTATAGTGGCAACAAGAAGCCAGGTGTGCCTGGGGATGTAGCTCAGTCGGTAGAGTGCTTGCCTTGCATGCATGTGGCCCCTGGGTTCAATCCCAGCATCACAAAAAAAAGAAAGAAGCCAGCTGAGATGTTGTAATCCCAGCAGTCTGGGAGCCTGAGGCAGGGGGATTATAAATTCAAAGCCAGCCTCAAGAATTTAGTGAGGCCCTAAGTAACTTAGAGAGAGACTGTCTCTAAATAAAGTATAAAAAAGTGCTAGGATTGTGGATCAATGGTTAAATACCCCTGGGTTCAATCCATGGTGCAAAAAAAAAAAAAAATTTTTTTTTTCTAGTGATTGCTAGAAGCCAGGTTTAGGAGTGGGGCTGTTAACTACAAATGGGCATGCAAGTGCATTGTATTACATGCAAAGCATACCCCAATAAAGCTGATTTTTATAACTACAAAGAAAGTTCAGAGAAACCTCTAATACATATCCATGTACATATCAGTAAGCATTAATAAATGTAAATATTTTGTTATTTGCTTTTATCTTTTTCCATATGGATGAAATAAAATATTACAGGTAAAAGTAACATCTACTTTTCTAGACTTATTCTCCACCCTTTTCCACAGGCTTCATTCATAGTTTGTATATCTTTTTTGTTTACAAACATTCTATTTTTTCTAAACATCTATTTCTTTTTTTTTTTTTTTACTTTTAATTTTTGTAGTTGTAGATGGACAGAATGGCATTATTTTGTTTGTTTATTTTTATGTGGTGCTAAGGGTCCAACCTAGTGCCTTACACATACTACACAAGCGTTCTGTTGCTGAGTTACAGCCTCAGCCCTAAAACATGCATTCTTAACAATACATAACAATGAATCCCACTATTATGTATAATTATAATATACCAATAAAATTATTTTTAAAAACTGCATTTGGCTGGGGGTTTAGCTCAGTGGTAGAGTGTTTTCCCAGTATATATGAGGTAATGAGTGTAATCCCTAGTATGGCAAAACAAAACAAAACAAAAAAAACAACCATGTATTCAGAGACATCTTAATTTTATTTGACAAGGATATCAAAGCTTAACAAGAGCAAATGCACAGGACATAGTTAAACAATGAGTCAGTTGGCAGCATAGCCAGTAATGATGTTCTGACTTCTGCTCCTTCCCCAGGGCTATGTCACCCAACTTGTGTTTGACGAGTTGCTAATGTAATTTATGTAATTATGAGGGTGTTTATATTGCTCTTTATTCTCAGTTTTAAACATGACTGCAATTTGGCACAAATGGGAATTTAGTGTGTTATGACGTTTCTACAAGAGCTCAAAACTCCCTGCTTGTAAATTTTTTTTTTTTTTTTTGCATCAGGGATTGCACTCAGAAGCATTCAACCACTGAGCCATGTCCCCAGCCCTATTTTGCATTTTATTTAGAGATAGGATCTCACTGAGTTGCTTAGTGCCTCACTTTTGCTGTGGCTGGGTTAAACTTGCAATCCTCCTGCTTCAGCCTCCGGAGCCACTGGGATTACAGGCGTGCACTACTGCACCCAACCCCTGCTTGTAAACTTTCAAATCTAAGATTAATGTGATTTTAAACAATAGAACTCTTTGATACCAGTGATATCTTTAATTATGATTAAGATGGAATACATATATTTATATATTTCCTTCTAATTTTGCCACAGAAGCCAAATTAGCTGACTGAATTTATATATATATATGTACATATATATGTATGTATATATACACACATACACACATACATACATATATACATACAAACACACATATGTACATGTATGCGTATAAAATATATACACACGTGTATATGTATGTATATGTATGACAATCACAGGAAATGATCTGACATTCCTTATTCTTTTGGTTTGCTATGTTTTATCGTCCATTTTCTATATTATTCACATTTTTTCTTCAGTTCTAATGTTTTTACACACACACACACACACACACACCCCACACAATTTTTTTTTTCTGGTGCTGGGGATCAATCCTAGGGCCTGGAGCATGATAAGCAAACATTCTACCTGTTAGCACAAAAAGACTGGGTGGGAAGCAAACTTCACAGATCAGCTCAGCTCTTTTATTCTGGAACAAAATTTCATGCAGGAATGAGGTAAGCAGGAACAGTGTGAAGCGCCTCTGAGGCCCCCACTTTCCTGGTGGAAAATGAGCCACTGGCTAAAGGAGGAGTTTGGGCTTATATAGGTTATACTAAGGTGTTTCAGTGAGCATGTCAGTTTGGGTACTCAGGAATTTGGGTTTTTGGGTTGGAGGTTGTTAGTCAGCACCTGGAGATGATTTATCTTGGAAAAGATCAATGTTTCCCAGAGATTATCATTTTAGATTTGATGAAACACTTTCTCCCCACCTGTGGCCAGTATCTGAAAAGGATTTATCTTTAAAGAGATGAAAGCTATCAATGTATGACTTTATTTTTCACTCCCTTTTCCTAGGTCTATCTTGGGGTTTTTCATTTTCTATAGCTAATACTACCATTAAGCTACATCCCCAGCCTAATGTTTACATCTTGAAAGCTGATATATTTGAGGAAAAAACTAAGAGTTTAGGTTAGTTTTAGATGTTTTTGTAATGATGAAACTGTTCATTTCTCTTTAAAAAATTTTTAAAAACTCAAAGATAGGTCTTTCAAATTTTGGTTTTCACTAGCAGAATAACATATTTTTCCCTCAAAACAGTAATTGTTTCTGAATGGGAAAAAATACAATTATTTCTCTTTTTTTACAGGAGAAGCAACAAAATCCAATTATAAAAACAAATTTAAATTCACAATGATATGTAGACTGTTTTGATTTGAAAACTGCACCTTTGTTGGTCAATTTAGGTATCTAAAATTCTCATTGGCTATTGCTTTGCATATCATAATGGAGGTTAAGTCTTGTATCATCATGTCAGTAACATTGTAGTGTCACTGAGGCCACAATGGATTATGAATGTTACTCACCCAAATGTTTCCTTCATGTCAACATCTGGTAATTGCTGAGATGACTGCATCAGACAAGCTGTGCCACAAGGAACTGTTGCGTCACTGGTGACTAGCATGGGGGAAGGGTGGAAAGACATGTCTTTTTTGTGCTGCAGAAGATGGACTCCACTTTCCTATTCAGAAGTCTGACACCATAAAAAATGGAGAGAATAGTAATTCGTAAGATCCCTTGATTTTCGGACAGCTAATTAGAAGACCATGTATAAAGACTGGTAACTGAAGTATGGTCAGGGAGGGAGGCCTGAAAAATCTGCTTTGGAATGCTGACATCTAGGTAAGAGAGAAATGTGAAGTCATCCATGGACATGGGACTTAGGGGAGTGCCCTCAGCTCAGGGAGGGTGGCAATATCCTTGTTAGCTAAGAAGGTATGAGTGTTTTGAAGAAATAATGTGGTTTGTTTCATCATTATAGGAGCATTAGGAATTGCCAGTAGTAACTTGGGAATGGGATCAAAGTGACAGAGAACAAGGTGAGGTGTAAGAAAACAAGATTCTTTTAAAGCTGTTTCAGCACCGGGGACTTTTTCCTTTATAGACTAAAACAGACTCATAAAAAGGAAGGAATGTAGGAAAGTTTTTAGATTTTTTTTTCTTTCTTTCTTGGGGTGCTGGGAATTGAACCCTGGGCCTTGCGCATAAGAGGCAAGCACTCTACCAACTGAGGTATATCCCCAGCCCAAACTTTGAGATCTTGAAGAATCTGTTTTGTGTGTCTTTTTTTTTTTTTTTAAAGAGAGAGTGAGGGGGGGGGAGAGAGAGAGAGAGAGAGAGAGAGAGAGAATTTTACTATTTATTTTTTAGTTATCAGCAGACACAACATCTTTGTTTTTATGTGGTGCTGAGGATCAAACCCGGGATGCATGTATGCCAGGCGAGCACGCTACAGCTTGAGCCACATCCCCAGCCCCCCCCCTTTTTTTTTTCTATAGCTCTTTCACTTTTAGTAGACCCTTCTTAAGCCTGAAAATCTTGTTCTTCTTTGCTCTGTGTGAGTTGGAATAATGGGTCAAATTTATAATCCTCAAATGCCTGCATTTTGTTTCTGATGGGTTGTGGAAGTGTGAAATTGTTTTCCTTGATTTAATCTTGAAGCTTTGTCTTTACCTAGAACAGGGAAATCATTATTGCTATGTCTTTCACAAATTATGTAAACTTAAAAAAAGATAACTTAATTTCCAATGTAAACTATCCTTTAAAGAGAATTAGTTCCCTTAAATTTAGTTCCTTTAATTTTATTTCTACTAATTTTACCTCTTCAAGCTTAAGCGAGTGGGCCTTAGATAGCATTAAGGCCATCTTAGTCATGCTTTGTGATTTTAGTAACTAGTTAATTACTTAAAATTGCCATTCTAGGCTGAAGAGTTCTCTATTTTTTTTTCTTATATATCAGACTCCAGCTTATTGGATGTGAGTCCCATAAAACTATTTCCAGCATCCTTTGTTTTCCCTTCTTGTGGTCCAATAGGAAGGACAATAAGCTGTGGGCATTGGCTTGCTCTAAGAGCTCATGAATTTCCTTCAACCGATATCATGAGTTTTTAATAGTTAGACATTTATTTATCCTAAAGAGAGTGAAAATTCCTCCTAGGATTGAATGTGAAGGAACTGTTTTTCATCTGCAAATCAACTCTTGTACTTCATTTTCTTACAGAATAAATACCTGTACCACTTCCTGATTTCAAAGAAGTTGAGCAGAATTTAAAGCTCACTTGTGGGAGGCAGAGGCAGGAGAATATAAGTTCAAGGTCAGTCTCAAAAACTTAGCAAGGCCCTAAGCAACTTAGTGAGACTCTGTTTCAAAAATTAAAAGGACTGGGAAACAGCTTATATAGCTTATCTGGGTTCAATCCCCAGCATAAAACAAAAACTCACTTGTAGAAAATCACTTGTCGGGCTGGGGATGTGGCTCAAGCGGTAGCGCCCTCGCCTGGCAAGCCTGCGGCTGGGTTCGAACCTCAGCACCACATACAAAGATGTTGTGTTCGCCCGCCGAGAACTAAAATAAATAAATATTTTAAAAAAATCACTTGTCATGAGTATGCTGTCATTAACGTAGAGGAAACACGTTTGTGTTTTTCTACTATGTCTTTCTACCATTCATCAAATAACAATAAATTCACAGGCTACACCATTTTCATTAGTGGCAGTTCACTGAGTACTTGTGGGTCACCTTATTGTCATAAGCTGGAAAATCACAGGTTCTTTTATTCCAATCTTAATTTCTAATATCTATAACACTCAAATCATACATACTTCACAATGATATATAAACAGGACACAGAAAGGGTTAAAGCAGCTGCAAGTTTAAAGGATGCTGTGCCAAGAGCACAGGAAGAGAGATATGAATGCAGAGTCAAAGGGTCACCGTAGGTGGTCAGATGAAGATATTAATGAACTAACCAGAGCAGAGTTGTGATAGCAGAGGGGCCAGAAGAACAGCAGTTTCAGTTTCAGAATGTCAGCTTGGAGAGGGCCAAGCATGGTCATCATAGGCAGGAGAACCCACACTTTGCTAAATATAGCATAATGGGAACAGGACATCAGACCTTAATCGCTGTAGCGATTTACCTAGGCAAGACCCTTGATGAGAAACCAGGTGATGGGGGTCAAGGTGCTGCGATATCCAGTCTTGGGGGTGGGGTGGGGCGTGCTCTCTTTTACTGGGTCTTGAGTGTGGAGTTCTCACCTGGAGAGGTTGAAAGGCTCCTGTGTCTGGGTGTTCCACATATGATGTGGGATGTCTGCATGTCCAGATACTCCTTATTTAGTTTGGTAAGTGGGTACATTTATTTATGAATTTGTGCCTTATGATGGTGTCCGGCAGAAGATAGTTGTTTACTTGTACAAATAAGGTGTGGAGTCATTCTACCTTGACACCTGTACTCAAACTGAAGTAACTTATGGCAAACTAGTGCTTTACAAAATGGAGTATCTCAAGGTTAGGGACATCCTAAAAACTGATGTTCTATACATCAAAGAGTAATTCAGAGCAGGACACGGCCTGCTCTCCACATCAAATGGCCACAGACACATATTGCTTGAGCAGTTTCTGATTGACCATTACATAAAAAAAAATTAAAAAAATCATTCTATGAATTTTAAGTACTAATGGGTTCATAAATATATACCTAATAAGTACTAGGGCAAAAATCATTATATGTTAATAAAGTAATGAAAGGTAAACGCTACTGTTTGGGGCAAGAGTTGACTAACGCTTTCGGAATTCGGAAACCTTCACAAGCCGACGCCTAGGCTTACACAGCCCACTGGCACAAACACACGCGCCAGCCTAAATCCCTAAATTGTGGCTTCTGCCCCAGAGGTGTATCCCGTAACCACAGTGACCGGGAAAAGAGTTTGAGAGCCGGGGTGGCCTCTTGCTCCTTACTCTGAACTGCTTCCCTTTTCCGTGACAGGAAAAAATAAAAGAGTTGTGTATACGCTGGCGGAGCGCTCTTCCTCGGTCCCTAGACGCCCAGCACTGTTTACGTTGAGTGCCTGACTGAACCACAACTCCCAAGATGCACTGAGGTTTTAGAGCAGTCAGAGGGGCAGCTTCCGGTTTGGGCCAGCGCGGCTGCGCACGGAATATAGCCTTATTGGCTCGAACCTCCTCGTGCGATGCGCGTCACGGCGACGTGCGGTCGTGGGGGCGGAGAGACGCGGCGGCGGCGGTCGCGGCGGCGCAAGCACGATCTCAGACGCGGTATCGCGGCGGCGGCAGTGGCGGTGGCTACACCGGGTCGGGCCCCCTCCCTCCTCCGTTCCCCCCTCCTTCCCCTTCCCCTCAGCGGTGGTTTGCGAGGAGTCCAAGACGTGCGGCGAGGCGGCGACGACCTCCGGTGAGGCTCTCTGGAGTGCGAGTGCCGTTTCCCCGGCGCAGAGGGGGAGCTCCGTGTCTGGGAGGAGGTGAGGGCTGAGGGGGCAAGTGTGCCCGGAGCGGGCTGGAGGGTGCGCGCCGCTTCCCAGCCTTCAACTTGGACCCGGTAGTTGTGACCTCTGTCCTACACAGCGTGAGATAGCTGGAGGGTCGACTGTGAGGGGCCTGGGTCTGCTCTCCTTGCAACTACTGTCACAGTTGCCCGGCGCCCACCTCCGGCTCGCCCCTCTGGGCAAAGGGTCATAAATCCCTTGCCCCCCTGAGCTGTCGTCGCCTTTGGATGCAGTTGCTCTTCTATACTGCCCGCTGAGAGAATCTGCTTGCTCTTCCTTCTTTTAGGTGTCTTTTATCACTTCTAGGAATTTCTTTGGTGGCGGGCTTTGCATGGGTTCTGCTCCGCATTACTTTTACCCTGACTGGAGTAGGAAGATTTTCCTTACCTTTTCTTAGATGGCGCTTCAGATCGCCTGCTTGGGATAGTACCTTGGATCCTGTTCTCTCAAACTCCCTTTGGTTTATCTGTCAGTGAAATTGAAATCGCTGATAACATGGTTACTAGTTAGTTTTTAGGGTCCTATTGAAAAAGTTTGAGTTGGAAACGGGTACATATTTTTTTCTTCTTTCGGCTTTTAACCTTGACTTAAACTTTGAACTCCGGAGCTTGACAACTTCATGAGATAGTCCAACGGCGAATTTTGGTAAAAACATTACATGACCAACTGGGATTTTGTAGAGTACAGTGCGTCTTTGCAGGTTGTTGGGTCTGTTTTTTTTTAGTAGAAGATCTCTTGGTCTTTAAGGTTTTGGACTTTGGCTTTCTCAGCCTATTATTCCCACTATAATCTTCCAAAAACGGACTTCCCCCCTTCCTGAAGAAACCATTGAAGACGCCAAGAAATCTCTCATAACATTTAAAATTATTTGATCAGAAAAATTTCCCTAGTGAAATGTTAAAATAAATAACTTCAACTCAAAAACTTTGTTTATTTGAAAATACAGGGATTGAACTCAGGACCCTTGCACATGCTAAGAAAGTGTATTCTACTTACCCGAGCAGCACCTCTATCTATATTTTTTATTTAAAAAAAATTTTTTTTGTAGTTGTAGATGGACAGAATGCTTTTATATATTTTTATGTGGTGCTAAGGATCGAACTTGTGCCTCACACATGCTAGCCAAGGGTTCTGCCACTGAGCTACAGCCTCAGCCCTCTATTTTTCATTTTGAGACCAAGAGTTTTGCAAAGTTTCTCTGGTTGGCCTGGGACTTGTGATCTTCCAGCCTCAGACTCCCAAATAGCTAGGATCCTCGGCAGGGGTCACTGCCCCTGCTCCAAGCTTCATTTTTTTTTTTTTTTTTTTTTTATTGTTGGTAGTTCAAAACATTACACAGTTCTTAATATATCATATTTCACAGTTTGATTCAAGTGGGTTATGAACTCCCATTTTTACCCCGTATACAGATTGCTGTATCACATCAGTTACACTTCCATTGATTTACATATTGCCATTCTAGTGTCTGATGTATTCTGCTGTCTATCCTATTCTCTACTATCCCCCCCTCCCCTCCCCTCCCCTCCGTTCCCCTCCCCTCTTCTCTCTCAAGCTTCATTTTTTTGAGGGGAGATTTTATTTATTTTTTATTTTTTTTAAAGAGAGAGTGAGAGAGAGAGAGGGAGAGAATTTTAATATTTTATTTTTTAGTTATCGGCAGACACAACATCTTTGTTTGTATGTGGTGCTGAGGATCCAACCCGGGCTGCACGCATGCCAGGCAAGCGCGCTACCACTTGAGCCACATCCCCAGTCCCAGAGGGGAGATTTTAAACCTTGTCATTTCTGAAGTTCTAAATGTCCTTTTGTATCTAAGGCCACCTTAATTTGTCCTTTCACCACTCTTTGACTCTCACACTCAGAAGATAATTCCTGGATGTTTTCATTCTTTTTTACAAATTTGTTGGAGTGCTGATAGTGATGTTCTGTAAAGTCAAATTATTTTATCAGGAGTTGAGACTTACATAGTGGTGGCAACTGGTGGTGAATTAAGAAATTTGAAAAAAAGTTCAAAGTAAATATGAAAGGCGTTTTTGTTTTAGTTTCTACTTGTTACTGCTTAACCACAAGTATATAGTTCTATCTAGACTTTTGGCTACTTAGTAGCAGATTTCATTTTCTTCCTGGGTACTAGGAATGAGAGTAGGATTTCCAGAACTTAAAGAGATTTTCAGGCCCTAGGCTCATTGTATGAATTAATACATTAATTCCGTTAATAGTATTGAACCCAGGGGCACTCTACCATTGAGTGACATCCCCAGCCCTTTTTATTTTTTAATTTTAAGACAAGTCTTGCTCAGTTGCCAAGAGTGGTCTCTAACTGTGATCCTCATACTTCAGCCTCCCAAGTTGCTGGGAATATTTTATTTATTTCAGAGGAAGGTCAGTTTTATATCTTGCAAGCTAATTCCTTTGTGCTGTCTTTTGTTGTAAATAAGTTTTTGTTTTTTTTCCCCCCAAAGAACTAACCCGTATCTAGTAGTTTTAGATATTTTTGTGGTTGTGGCAGCGATCAATATAGCCTATAAGGCCCAAAATTCTTAGCTATCTAGCCTTTAGTAGAAAAAAATTGTCAAACTGTGAAAATGATGCTTATTCAGCACAGAAAATTAAAATAAGCCAGGAGTATAAAGGAGGAAGTAAAAATTATTCAGAGGATTTTTGGTGAGTGTGATTATCCTTATAGAGTCTCTTGTGATTTTTATGTAAATGGGCTCATATTGTTAAATGTTGGTTTGCAATATGCTTTCTTAAAAAAGATATCTTAAGATTATTTCTATTTGGCTTTTGATTGCCTTTATATTTTCAGCACTGAAGATTTTGCTAGAAAGGATCTTCATGAATCAAATTTTCCTCATCTGTTTTACCAATCAGGATATAAAAAGACTACTCAGGGATAATAACGCTTGCTCCTGATGATAATGATTAACGTTTGTTGAGCACTTATTATGTACCAGTTTTCTACCATTTTGCTTGTACTGTCATTTAATTTCCCCAAAAGCTTTGTGAGGACATATTATTATTCTTATTATACAGGCTAGGAAACTGAGGCAATGAAGAATTTATGTAAGTGTCAAAGTTTATTAGCTAGGTAAATCATGGAGCTGAAATTTGAGTCCATGTAGTCTGATTCAGAATCCAAGCTGCTAATATGCTGCAGTGCTTCTCTTTATATTAATGCTCAACGTAGAAAGTTGAGACAGTGCTGAGGGATATGTTCTTTTCAGTATCATTCTTTGTAGGTGACCACTGGAAGCATATGTAGATTTTTCTAGCTTTTTGTCTGCTATATAGTAGTTACCTTGCAAATCTGTCTCCATATGGGGAATTTAAAGAAATTTATATATTTTATTTTTTGGACCGGTTTTAGAAATTTGAACTGATAGTATGGAAATTCCTATATTCCCCCTCCTATTTCCTGTATTCTTTACATTTTACATTACTTCGGCATATATATATATAGCTCAGTTGAATACCAATACCAATCTATTGTTATTAATTAGTCCACAGTTAATATCATGACTCATTTTGTGTTGCAGAATGTTATTTTTAAAATGGGATTAAACTGGTCATTGCTCAGCAGTGTGAGCTTTTTTTCCTTCAAAATATAGTGTTTCCAGACTATTATTATTATTATTATTATTATCATTATTTTAAGGTACAGAGGATTGAACCCAGAACCTTGCATATGCCAGTCAAGCTCTCTACCACTGAGCTATATCACCAGCCCTTTATTTTATTTGAAACAGGGTCTTGCCAAGTTGTGAAGGCTGCCTTCTTCCTCAGTTTCTATGTAACTGGGATTGTAGATGTGTGCCATTGTACGTGGCTACTCCTGGGGGATGGATGGATATATATAATATTTATTTATTTTTTTTGGTACTGAGGTTTGAACCCAGAAGGTCTTCACCACTGAACTATATCCTCAGCCCATTTTATTTTGAGACATGATCTCCCTGAGTTGCTCAGTTGCTGAGGCTGGCTTTGAACTTGTGATCCTCCTGCTTCAGCTTCCCAAGTTACTGGGATTATAGGCCACCATGCCCAGCTTCCTCCTGGATTTTATTTCTTTTGTTTTTTTTGGTGTGTGTGGGGGTACTGGGAACTGAAGTCAGGGACACTCCATCACTGAGCCACATCCCCAGCCCTATTTTGTATTTTATTTAGAGACAGGGTCTCATTGAGTTGCTTAGTGCCTTACTGTTGCTGAGGCTGGCTTTGACAAATGTCATAGTGCCAGCTGTTTTTCTTCAAAGGGATGTGCTTTTTTTGTACTGGGAATTAAACCCAGGGGCTCTTAACCACTGAGTCATATCCCCAGCCCTTTTAATTTTTTAATGTTTAAGATTTTTCGGGGGTGGGGCAGTATTGGGGACTGAACTCAGGGGAACTCGCCTGCTGAGCCACATCCCCAGCCTTATTTTGTATTTTATTTGTTGCTTAGTGCCTCACTTTTGCTGAGGCTGGCCTTGAACTAGCAATCCCCTCCTTCCTCAGCCTCCTGAGCCACTGAGATTATAGGTGTGGGTCACTGTGCCTGGCATGTTTATTTTATTTTATTTTATTTTTTAAAGAGAGAGTGAAAGAGGAGAGAGAGAGAGAGAGAGAGAGAGAGAGAGAGAGAATTTTTCTTAAATATTTATTTTCTAGTTTTTGGCGGACACAACATCTTTGTTGGTATGTGGTGCTGAGGATCGAACCCGGGCCGCACGCATGTGCCTGGCATGTTTAAAAATTAAAAAAAAATTTTTTTAATTGTAGTTGGACAGAATACCTTAATTTATGTATGTATGTAAGTATGTATGTGTGGTGCTGAGGATCGAACCCGGGCCTCACAAGTGCTAGGCGAGCACTCTGCTGCTGAGCCACAACCTCAGCCCATGTTTTAAAATTTTGAGACAGGGTCTCACTAGGTTGCTGGGGTGAGCCTTGAACTTGTAATCCCCCTGCCTTAGCCTTGCAAGTCACTCGGGATTAAAAGTGTGTGCCACCATGCCTAGCGGGATACTTATCTTTTGACCAAATGTCTTGGCGATTCTATATCATCATTAAGGAACCTGTTTTTTGGGGGGGGGGTGGGGAGGAGGAAAGGGGGCTATTTTCTGAATTTGGAAAATGGATTCATTTGGTATTCTTACTCAAATTCTTTTTGATTCATCATTCCAGCCATTTTATTTGCTAGTCTTTATCATACCTTTATTTTGTTTTTATTTTTTTTTTTTTATGTGCTGCCAGGGATTAAACCCAATGTGTCATGCATGCTAGGCAAGTGCTCTACCACTGAGCCACAACCCGGTCTTACCTAGTCTTTAATTTTTTGTCAGACTTTGGCTTTAAAGAAACCATTTTTTTGAGACAGGGTCTTAATATGTTGCTCAGACTGGCTTCAAATTTCTTTAAACTTCAATTAACCCTTCTGCCTCAGCTTCCCAAGTAGCTTGAATTATAGGTGTGTGCCCCAGATTTTGGCTTTATTATGATGACCGCAGGTTCCAAAAAGTAGTTTGGTCTTCATCATTATCTTTTCAATATATTTCCATTTTTGGACTTTGCCTGGGGTCAGCAGTGAATTTTTTCCTTAGTTGGGCCACGTAGATTTTCTGAAAGTCATCCTGCAGCTTTGATGCTCTGCTTATGGACATGTTATTCAACTTCTTGGAGATTTCTTGCTGTTCTTCATTGAAACAGTGTTGCACATTAACTCATTTACTGTCAGCATCTTCTTCCCCGAGGCTAGTGTTTCCCCCATCCATCCTTATTATTTTTGGCTTCTCCTCTTTCACAACTTTCATTCATGGAATGTAATCTTTAGCATCTAATTCTCCATATTCATGCACTTTTGTTTTATTGAGGCCTCTGTGGGTTTACTCTGAAATTTCTTTGCAACATCTGAGGATTTGGAAGAATGGAATCAAAGTTCCATCAGATATCATCACTTTCTTATCTTTGTGTTTTTTATTGGACCAGGTCATAAGGAAGCTCTTCCAGTCATGGCTAGAGGACACTGAGTTATCTTTTTTACAGCATTGGTTCTTACTGTTATGACCTCCCCAGAATGGTTGGTTATAGTCATAAGCAATGACTGAAGGATCTCTGAGACTACTGGGTGATAAGATTCTTGTTTAGCAAACAGAAAGATTCTTCTTCTTTTTATTTATTTTTTGGTGTGCTTGCAGAAACTTTTGCCCAAAGGCATAAAAGCCAGAAAACTCATGAATTTCTACCAACTTGGAGATAAGATTCTCAAGCATCGTCTTCATTTCCTATTTTGCCAGGTGTGGCACATGCCTATAATCCCAGCCACTCCAAGGCTGAGACAGGAGGATCTTGAGTTCAAAGCCACCTCAGCAACAGCGAAGTGCTAAGCAACTCAGTGAGACCCTGTCTCTAAATAAAATATAATATAGGGCTGGGGATGTGGCTCAGCGGTCAAGTTTCGCTGAGTTCAATCCCCAGTACCCCACCCCTCCAAAAAAAAAAAAAATCCAATTTTTCTTTTAGCTGCTTCAGTGTCTTTTGTGTAAAACATTGGGGAACATGAATCAAGCAAATAGCTGTAAGTTTTCAAGTGAACAGGAGAAAGTTAACACCTGGGTTTTTTTTTTTTTAATATTTTTTAGTGTTGATGGACCTTTATTTTATTCATTTTTTAATAGGTGGTGCTGAGAATTGAACCCAGTGCCTCACACATGTGAGGCAAGCGCTCCACCACTGAGCCACAACCCCAGCCCCTACACCTGGGTTTTAATCTTTTGTTTCTTTGACATTTTCTTCTTCTTTGGTATTGGGGATTGAACCCTGGGATACTTTACTACTGAGCTACTTCTGCAGCCTTTTAATTTTCATTTTGAGACACGGTTTTGCTAAGTTGAGAGGCTGTCCTTGAACTTGTGATCCTCCTGACTTAGCCTCCCAAGTTCTTGGGATTAAAGGTGTATACCACCATGCCTGGCTTTTTTTGGGGGGAGGGGGCGGGTAACTGGGAATTGAACTCAGGGGCATTCAACCACTAAGCCATATTCTCAGCCCAGCCCTATTTTGTAATTTATTTAGAGACAGGGTCTCACTGAGTTGCTTAATGCCTCGCTGTTGCTGAGGCTGGCTTTGAATTCGAGATCCTCCTGCCTTAGCCTCACGATCCTCCTGCTGGGATTACAGATGTGCCCCACTCATGCCTGGCTTTTAAAGGGTTTTTATTTTTGTTTTTTGGTATGGGGGATTGAAGCCAGGGGTACTCTACAAGGCTGGGGGCTCTGGGAAACTGAGGCAGGGCGAAGGCTCCTCTTTAAACCCAGATTTAAAAAAATTTTTTAAATTTATTCTTTTTAGTAGAATTATTCTTATTTTAAGTTGGACACGATACCTTTAGTCTATTTATTTTTATGTGGTGCTGAGAATCGAACCCAGTGCTTCCCACTTGCTAGGCAAGTGCTCTACCGCTGAGCCACAATGCCAGCCCTAGTAGAATATATATATATATATATATATACATATATATATGTAAATTTTTTTGGATGTTGATGGACCTTTATTTTATTCATTTATTTATAAGCGGTGCTGAGAATCGAACCCAGTGCCTCGCACATGCTAGGCAAGCAATCTGCCACTGAATCACAGCCCTAGCCCCCCAGTAGAATATATTTTGACATACATACCAAACCCTGATTCTTGTTGAGTCAAAAAAAATTCAGACACGCTGTTTAAGAGTTACAGGCATGAGTTTATTAGAAGGAATAAGGAAGGAGAAAGGGGACACTTTTAAGGGAGAGAGTGTCCTCTCGGAGAGGAGAGACAATGCACACTCTCCTGCCTCCAATTTTAGAACTTTATTTTATGTTCAAAGAATTAGCATGTTCTCCTTCACTGGGTAATCCATTCGAAGAAGATCACTTAGTCCAACCTAATGAAGCCTATATCCTTCGCGTTCCGATGGAAATACTGCCGGCACATGTTAAGGCCATATTTCTGTTTGAACACACGCAGCAAGAGCGAGACCAAATTTTTGCAGGTGGCTCCAGTAGAACTGTTGGTGACCCATCTTTCTTTCAAGGGTGCCGCCTTTTTTTTTTTTTTAATAAGCTTTGTGGGTACTTTATTTATTGGTAGAATAAGAACCCCGGGTACTTTACCACTGAGCTACATTCCCAGTGTTTTTATTTTTTATTTTGAGATAGGGTCTTGGTAAGTGATGAGCTGGTTTTGAACTTGGCATCCTCCTGTCTCAGCCTTTGGAGTGCTGGGATTGTAGGTGTGCACCACTGTGCCCAGCTCACCTTTTGACTTTTGACTGACAGCAGGATGACATCAGTCTTTCAAGTCCACTCTGCCATGACCACTTTGGCCTATGCTAACCTGTTATAATTGGAACTTGTTCTTTCAGACTTTATGGTTGAGGGTAATTATCATTGTCTCACTGAGTTCTGAGATTTGGTCTTTGTAAAGGTCACAAAGCCCTGGTCCTTCAAGTGGCTTATATTCTTATCAGCATTTCCAGCCTGCATTTCTCCTGCAGATAACAGGTAGTTTTCTGAAGAATGCAACATATTCTATCTACTTAAGCAAAGTAGGGTTGCAGGTAAATTGCTTTTTAAAAGTGAAAGCATGTGGGGATCAGCACATTGGGATCAATTTATAGATTTATTCCTTTAATGTCATGTTTCCACTACTCATGTATGTCTGTCCCTATTACTACTTCTGAGTAGTAGCCCATCCCTTTTTATTTAAAAATTTTTTGAGATAGGGTCTCACTGAGTTGCCCATTCAAGGATGACTTTGAATTTGCGATTTTCCTACCTCAGTCATAGAGTCACTGGGATTACAGGTGTATGCCACCACACACCCAGTTCTTTGGCAGTTTCATACCTTTTCACAGTCTTTTGTATTTGGCACCTCTCTCTGTATGGTATATTGGACTAGTAGTTCTCTTCCTGTTGTTAACCTTTATCTTCAGATTATTATTATTTTTTTCTCCCAGTGCTGGACATTAAATCCAGGGGCATTCTAACATCCCCAGGCCTTTTTATGTGACAGTGTCTTGTTAAGTTGCCCAGGCTGGCCTTGAACTTGTGATCCTCCTGCTTCAACCTTCCCAGTGGCTAGGGTTACAAGGATGTGCCACAAAGTCCAGCTCCTCAGATTCTGAGCTTGTGTTCTGTTTGTTTCTTTTTCATTTTATCCTAGGAAGAATATCAAGGTACAACCAATATCTTGGTGACCTTATAGAAACATGCAGTTGTGGTAACATAAGACAGTTTTGGCATATCCCAGATGTGTCTTCTGTAGAGGTCAGATATCCCATATCTTAGTTGCACAGTTGCATTATTGTCTCTTGACATGATGTACATGAAATTATGATATTTTATGATATCTTCTTTGTTCTTGTGTTTTGCACTTATATATATATATATATTTTTTTAAATAATTCATTTTCTTTTTTTTTTTTTAAACAGAGCGAGAGAGAGGAGAGAGAGAGAATTTTTTAATATTTATTTTTCAGTTCTCGGCGGACACAACATCTTTGTTGGTATGTGGTGCTGAGGATCGAACCCGGGTCGCACGCATACCAGGCGAGTGCGCTACCGCTTGAGCCACATCCCCAGCCCCTGCACTTATATATTTTCCCCTTATCTTGGGGATCTGATATATTCTTAGTAATGATATGAGTATGTAAAGTGTCAGAAGCTTATGGCAAGAGAAGTTCAAAGAGGAGCTCTTGCAAGCTTGATGCATTGAAGGGATTCTCATTTCTCCATGAGATCATAGCTTTGCAAAGTATTATTAGAAGGTCTAGATTCAAGGCATGCCAATTGTAGGAGAGTAGATACTTCAGCTCTTGAGGAAAGTTATCTAAATGTTCTGGGCAGCAGTGACCAATCTGGGCTATCAATATCATCAGTTCTTTTAATTCTTTCCTGGGTTATTTGGTTGTAATTTGAAAATCTTCATATTGGATTTGTAGTGAATGTTATATTGCTGTAGAAACACTTTAGGCCAGCAAATCTACTTTATTAGACTCTAACTGCTGAAGGTGGCAGGGTGGCTAGTTTTTGTTTCTGCTGGACATGTTGGTTGCCAGCTGGCTGCTGGAGGTTGCTGGGTGACTAGTTTTAGTTTTTGCTGGACTTGTTGGTTGCCAGCTGAATCTGCAGAGAGAGAACACTTCTCAGAAAACTCACACCTCTGACACTTGCCAACACTTTTTAATTATGGCATGAGCTGTGCTTCTGAATGTGACCAGAAACAGTACTGGGGAGCTTGGCAGGTGGTCTCATCTTGGCTCATAGTAGTTGTGTTTTTAAAAATTAATATTCATGGGTAACTTTCCAGTTAGTAAATCTGCATAGATTCTTCTTTTCTTTTGTGTGTGTATGTATTTTCTTTTGGTGGTACAAGAATGGAATAATTCAGGGCCTTGTGTGTGCTAAGCATGTACTTTACCACTGAGCTACATCCCCAGCCCTTACTCTTATAGTTGGATTTTGTTGAATGGATGTGTTGTAATTTACTAGTGTTCTTATTGGATATCTAGATTGTTTAAATGTGTCATTTATTGTCCTTATTCATTATAGATACAATTATTGCATGCTAATTTCCTCTTTATGGTCATTTTCTAATAGCCTAATTACTGGATCAAAATACACATTCATCTTATATTACCAGATGGCCACCCAGAAAGGTCATAGCTGTGTACACTCTTAATAGAAATGTGGGTGATATCTAGTTTTTCCATGCCATTGCTCGTTTTTTTTTTTTTTCTTCTAAAATCTGATAGGCAGTGAAAATTTGCATCATACTCTAACTGGGAAATAGGCCTTTTTCTTTTTTGTGATATTGGGGGTTGGACTCAAAGGGCATTCTCCCCCTGAGCTATATCCTTAGCCCTTTTTAAAACTTTCATTTTGAGACACATCTTGTTAAATTGCCCAGGCTGACCTCCAACTTGGATTTTCCTGCCTTAGCCTCAGTAGTGGCTGTAATTACAGGGGTGCACCGTCATACCTGGCTTCCCCCCTCCACCCCAAATATAAGGGTTTGAACTCAGGGGTGCTTTACTGCTGAGCTATACCCCCAGCCTTATTTTTTGAGATAGGATCTTTCTGAGTTGCTTGGGTCCTCACTAAGTTGTTCAGGCTGATCCTGAACTTGTGATTCTCCTACCCGAGCCTCCTGAATTTCTGGGATTTCAGGCATGCATGCGCCACCAACTGAAGGGCTTTTAGATGAAGCTACTCCACCTTTTTGTGTTCACTTGGCTCTTGAAAGCACATAACACCACCCCTGATAAAAAAGAATTTGGGTGTCTGCCTACTAGACTAAACAGTCACATGCTACTAAATGATAGAGATGTGTTCTGAGATATGTGTCTTGAGGTGATTCGTTGTCTGAACATCATAGAGTGTACTCACAAACCAAATGGTACAGGTCAGTCACTTGACATGGCCTCTTGATGTAGTTAAGTGATTCAGTAAATACAAACTATATGAGGCTGATGCTGGTGTAATATGGTATATTGTTTTACAGTAAAAATAAGTAGGAATATATTCTAAAATGAGAAAAAAGAATAGTAAATACATTAATACAAGACCTCATGAGGGGCTGGGGATGTGGCTCAAGCGGTAGCGCACTCGCCTAGCATGCGTGTGGCCCGGGTTCGATCCTCAGCAGCACCACATACCAACAAAGATGTTGTGTCCGCCGAGAACTAAGAAAAAATAAATAAATGTTAAAATTCTCTCTCTCTCTGTCCCCCCCCCTCACTCTCTCTTAAAAAAAAAAAAAAAAAAGACCTCATGAGTACTAGGTAAACATTCTACCACTGAACTACACCCCCCCCAGCCCTGTGCATTAAACTGCATGTTGTGATTCAGGGGGTTGTGAAATCATTTTAGGGATTAAAATAGAAAAGATAAATATCAGATTTATTGCAAACAATAAAGATAAATTGTGAAATTTTTATTAACAGTACCTGCATTTATCTGTGCTTATTAAGTTTGAAATCAAATTCTCTAGAGTAAATTACCTGGGAGTGCAGTTATTGATTAGGCTGAAGATTTTGGCAATTGTGGGAATTTTTATTTTATTTTTTTTTTATATTTTTGTTTCTTTCTTTTTGAGAGAGAGAGAGAGAGAGAGAGAGAGAGAGAGAGAGAGAGAGAGAGAGAGAGAGAATGTTTTAATTTTCATTTTTATTTTAGTTCTCGGTGGACACAACATCTTTGTTGGTATGTGGTGCTGAGGATCAAACCCGGGCAGCACGCATGCCAGGCGAGTGTGCTACTGCTTGAGCCACATCCCCAGCCCTGTGGGAATTTTTAACTGTGTTGGTGGGGACAAGTGCATGGAATACTTACTGCATACATGGCATACGTTACCGGCGTCTGAGTGGCAAACCACTTCACAGTACTCCATGCACTTGTCCCTGCAGTGTTGGATATTGTTAGATTGCTTTCCAAATTCATATTATTTTGCATTTAAAAAATGCAACAGTATATGAGGTTTTCCAGAACCTTGTGATTCATGGCATGGTCAAATTTTTTTTAAATGTTTAAATTAGATGAGAGTGAATTTGTTTTGCATTGTCTTAATTTTTATTTTTCTTGATTAATTATGAGATTGAGCAGTTTTCAAATGTGTGACTGTTCAGTTTTCTGTTTTTTCAAATTGGATGCTCTTTTCATAGCCAGTTGGATTGTCCTTTTAAATTGATTTTAATTTATTACATATTCTGATAATATCTGTTAATTGAATTGCAGATATCTTTTTTCTGTGGCTTATTAACTTTTTATGTGTGATTTACTGCCACAGTCTGGCTGGGCACAAAATAACTGAGCCACCACGAAGCCTTGTAGATTCAAACAGCAACTCTTTATTCCCGAACTCTCCTGGACACTCTGCCCACACTTCCCGTGAACACACTGCCTCTACCTGGCTCCGTGCACCAATTCTCTCAGAACCCTGCAAGAACTCAACAGGAACTGGGCCGTGAGGCAGCAGGATACGCCCTAATCCTGGAGCCGCCCTATTCCCAGCAGGGTCCACCCTAAACCTGGAGCCACCCTAAGCCCTGAGCAGGGTCACCTTTCAACCTAAAAATGCCATGCATCATTCCTACTTGGCTATGGCTCTCAGCAATTTACTTTCTTGAATAGAAATGATTATCAGATTTCTCACTTTTTCCTTATTGGTTTGTATCCTTTGTGTTTTATTTATTTATTTTTTGGTACCAGCATTGAACTCAGGGGTGCTTAACTACTGAGCTGCATACCCCGCCCTTTTTTATTTTTTATTTTGAGACAGTAAGTTGCTGAGACTGGCTTTGAATTTGGCAATCCTTTCTCTCTCAGCCTCCCAGGTTGCTGAGATTACAGGTGTGTTTTATGTTTTGAGATCTTTTTCGTATTCCATTGTCGCTGTTTCTGGCATATTTTTAAAAACATTTTTTATAGTTGGAGATGGACATCATACCTTTATTTCGTTTATTTATGTTATGTGGTGCTGAGAATCGAACCAGTGCTTCACACATGCAAGGCAAGTGCACTACCGCTGAGCCATGACCCCAGCCCCTTTCCTATATATATATAGATATATATCTATATATATAGATATATATCTATATATATAAATATATATATATTTAGAGAGAGAGAGAATTTTTATTTAGTTAGTTTTCAGCAGACATAACATCTTTGTTTGTCTTGTAAGGGTCCGGCGGAGCGTGGGAGAAAGAGACCACAAGAGACCAACTTTGTGCAATAAGCAGGGGAGAATTTTATTGAACCAGCATGCTGGGGCTCTGAGCCCACTCAAGAAAGGAGAGCAGCCCAGAGCTCAGAGCAGAGGTCAAGCAGAGCTTAAGTACACTTTTTGGAGAGGGCGGGGGGCTTTGCATACATCAGAACAAATCATCATGAGGCGCGGGAAAATTGAACAACAACTCTGAGACATGATTAGTACATTCATTGGTGGGAACAGTCTGGGCAGGGGTGATTGGTCACTCCTAAGCAGGGTACACATTTAAACTGATTGATTTTGTGGCCTGGATGCTTACGTGCCGAGCTACTTGGAGCCCTTAGCTATTAAACAACCTGGGAATCAATGGAAATATTTACTGGGCAGTTCCAGTATTGTCCTAACAGCTACAGAGATTACAGGTTCTGGGGGTAGCAGAGGAATTTTAACAATACCCGGTCTATTACTTTTTAGCCCAGGCCTTGCAGTTGAGAAACTTTACAATGCCCGGTCTTTTACACTTTAACTCAGGCTTTTGCAGCTTAGAATCAGCTTAGAAATTTTACCTTTACAGTATGTGGTGCTGAAGATCTAACCCAGGTCGCACACAGGCAAGTGCTACCACTTGAGCCACATCCCCATCCCCCCTTTCCCATATTTTTAAAAGAAGTTTTAGAAATTTTTTTTTATATTTAGGTCTTAAGTCTGCTTGAAAAAATTACCTTTGATATATAATGTGAAGTAGGGATCTAATCTGAATTTTTTTAAAAGAATATTTTATTAATTGTTGATGGACCTTTATTTATATGTGGTGCTGAGAATTGAACCCAGTGCCTCACACATGCTAGGCAAGTGCTCTACCACTGAGTCCCAGCCCCAGCCCCTCTAATCTGATTTTTTTGTGCATATCCAATTAGCCACAACATGTTAACAGAGTGTTTTAAATATTTGAATTGTAATTCTTTTAAGTAGGACATGGTTTTTGTTCAGTACAATTAATAGCTTTTTTTGTTTTTTTACCAGGCTGCTTCTTGTGTTCAAGTTTGTGACCTTTGGGTTAGAAAATGTGATTGGTAGATTATTTAATCCAGAAATAGAACCTAGAGGAATAAATAAATATAGAGCATGTTTTGTATATCTCCTCCAAATGTCTTTTCTCTTAACTACTTTTTTTTTTTTAAAGAGAGAGTGAGAGGAGAGAGAGAGAGAGAATTTTTAATATTTATTAATTTTTTTAGTTCTCGACGGACACAACATCTTTGTTGGTATGTGGTGCTGAGGATCGAATCCGGGCTGCACGCATGCCAAGCGGGCGTGCTATCGCTTGAGCCACATCCCCAGCCCCTCTTAACTACTTTTTTAAAAAAAGAAATTGGTTTGCTAATAGTTTTGATGAGGAAACAAGATTGCTTGGTCATTGGTATTACTAATTACTATTCATAGACCTTGGGAACTGGGTAAGCAGTTGGTCAGTTTATATCATGATCTAAAATTTGCATATATTTAGTCACTCAGTGCTGTTATCACATGTATATTATGAAGTTTGTGGCTTTAAATTTTTATTTTAGGTTAATTATTTGAGTTATTTTTCTGAGGTATCTGATAGGAAGCACTATAAATCAGTTTGGGGCTGGAGGTATAGCTTAGTGGTAAAGCGTTTGTCTAGCATATGCAAGGTTCCCAGTACCATGCAAACACACAAAAATAACGTAAATAACTCAGTTTCAGAATGAACTTTTTTTTATATATATTTTTAAACTATTCTTTAGTTGTAGACAGACACAATAACTTTATTTTACTTATTTATTTTTTATGCGGTGCTGAGAATTGAACCCAGTGCCTCACACATGTCAGGTAAATGCTCTACCAACTGAGCTATAACCCCAGCCCATGAAAACTTGAAAAAAACAGTTTTTTTTTCCTTGATGTAGATGGACAGCATGCCTTTATTTTATTTATTTTTGTATGTGGTGCTAAGGATCAAACCTAGTGCCTCATACATGCTAGGCAAGTGCTCTACTGAGCCACAGCCACAGCCTTTTTTTTTTTTATTTTTTTTTTAACAATTTTAATCTGAGAAGAGTTGCTGAGGCCTGAAGATAACTAGTTATATATCCTGGGTTTTTCTTTTTTTCAGAAGGTCTTGTGATTTAGTGGAATTGAAGCATATTGAAAAAGGTTATAGATACAAGTTTTATTTTTAGATCTGTCTTGTAATAATAGAGTGTCAGTGGTAACTAACTGCTTACTTGCATTCTCCATCTACAGCATTTTGAAAACATGAAATGATTTGCATTCTTGAGGATACTATGAGAAATGAAATAGGGCCTTGAATGATTGTGTTTTTTTTTAATATTTATTTTTTAGTTGTAGATGGACACAGTACCTTTATTTTATTTATTTATTTTTTTATGTGGTGCTGAGGATCGAACCCAGGGCCTCTCATGTGCTAGACGAACATTCTACCGCTGAGCCATTACCCCAGTCTAGTTTACTAATGGGAGAAATGTAGAGGTTTGATTTTTTGCCCCAAAGGACCAAGTATTTTTTTTTTTTTTTAGAGAATTTTTAATATTTATTTTTTAGTTCTCGGCGGACACAACATCTTTGTTTGTATGTGGTGCTGAGGATCGAACCGAACCCAGGCCGCACGCATGCCAGGCGAGCGCGCTACTGCTTGAGCCACATCCCCAGCCCGGACCAAGTATTTGACTTGCGCAGATTTTGTTTCTGAAATAGTTGAACAGTGGGTTATATGGTATTATAGTACAGATGATTTATGGAAGTAAATCTTTGTATATTTTACATGTTTTGGTTCAAAGTAAATAAGTGGTAACATTTATTTTTGGTTTTTCAGGACAGTGTTCCTTTATGTGTATTTGCATGTTGTATGCTAATTTTGTTTCAGAAGCACTAAACATCTTGTGACATGGGAATGACCTTGTAATATGGCTCTAAAGAGACTTTGCTCCTTTAAAAAACGTAGCTTTTTTTTTTTTTTGCAGTCCTGACCATAACTATTGACTATTATGCACTCTGCCTTTAATGAAGGCACCACTGTAAGATGGTGTAAAAGCATGACTTTGGAGTTACAGGGACAGGATACCTTTATTTTGCTTATTTAGTTTTTTTTTCCTTTATGTGGTGCTGGGGATCGAACCCAGTTCCTCACACACGTATTAGGCAAGTGTTCTTCTACCACTGAGCCACAGCTCCAGCCCACATATACAAATTTTAATTCAGGTTCTTTCACTTAAGTATGTGTTTTTGATGAATTGCTTGATTTCCATATGTCTCTGTTTCCCCATCTCTAAAATGGTATCCTGCTGGGTGCACAAGTTCAAAGCCAACCTCAGCAAAAGCTAGACACCAAGCAACTCAGTGAGACCTTGTCTCTAAATAAAGTTAGAAATAGGGCTGGGGATGCAACTCAGTGGTTGAGTGCCTCTGAGTTCAATCCCTGGTACAAAAAAAAAAGCTATCCCATTTCATAAGTATTGCTGGAGGAATTAAATGTGATGGAGCTTGGACAACGAAGGGTCAGTTACTTGGCTTAGTTCAGAATTGGCTTCAGGAAGTGTTAAGTAGCATTTTACCTTCTTCCTCAGAGATAACATCATGATCTAGGAAGAATGGAAAACTTATCTTTATGGGAAACTGTTGTATAATGGAGAGGATTTACGCTGGGTCACTTCTTACTTTTTAAATTTTGTATCTTGTGTAACCTTGAGGAAATTATCTGTAAAGTTTCTCCCTCACTTTCTCATTTGTAAATAGAGATAATATTACCTATGTAATAGGTAGGGTTTTAAGAATGAAACAATATAGGGCTGGGGTTGTGGCTCAGTGGTAGAACACTTGCCTAGCATGTGTGAGGCACTGGGTTTGATTCTTAGCACTGCATACAAATAAATAAAATAAAAGTCCATTGACAATTAAAAAAAAAAGAATGAAACAATATATAAAACCTAACTTTATTTGGCACATGATGCCCTATAAGTTTTCATAGTAATAGGCAATAATGTTATGCTTCTGAAGTAGGTCACCAGAAGGGCTTTTGTTTGGAGAAACCAGAATTGTTATTTATTTAGTTCATGTTTATAAGATAAAAATTAGGGAGCAATCCTTAATTGAAAGAATACTGTTAGGAGGCTATGATGGTCCAAAATACAGATGTTATAGTTGTTCAGTTCATATCAATTTCTAGTTTCCTCAAATTTTCTGTAATCTAGAATTATACTTTACCTTTAAAATTTGGATTTAAAATTAGCTTTATTAAAGTATAATTTAACATAATAACATTCTCATTTAATATATAGTTAGATGGATTTTGATAATGTATACATTTCAAATAACTTCCACCTCAGTCAAGCTACAAAATTTCCATTGTCTTGGGCCGAGGTTGTGGCTTAGTGGTGGAGTGCTTACCTAGCATGCTCGAGTGAGGCACTGGGTTCGATACTCGGCATCACATAAAAATAAAATACAGGTATTGTGTTCACCTACAACAAAATATATATTTAAGAGAAAATTTCCAGCATCTCTAAAAGCTCCTTTCTGTCCTTTGCACTCATTCCATTCCTCCTCCCCTCATGTCTGGCTCAATGAAACCATTGCTCAGCACAGAGTAGTTTTTCTCTTTGAATTTCTTATAAATAAAATCATGTCCTGATTTTATTTATAAGAATCTTTAATGTCTGGCTGTTACTCAGCACCATGTTTTTAAGATTCATCAGTATTACTTAAATGCACCAGTTTAATTTTCAGTTGCTGAGTAGTGTTCACTATGGTATATCTATACCATAGTTTGTATTTACCTGATGTTTAGATTTCCTGGTGCTTTAGCTATTATAATTAAAGCTGCTGTCAGCTTTCATGTACAAATCTTTCTGTGGATTTTGGTTTTTAATTCTCCTGGTTAAATACTGAGGAGTAGGATAACTGAGTTATGTCGTATGTTTTTCAGTTTCTTAAAAAATTAAATAGTTTTTCAAAATGGTTGTACTCTCTTATCTTCCCATCATAAAAGTACTAGTTTTCATTTAGTGTTTGGTGTTGCATTTTTTTTTTTTAGTTATTTTTTTCAGAGTGAAGTGCTATCTCGTTGTGGTTTTAATTTGCAATTTTCTGTTGGCTAATGATGTTTAACATCTGTGTGCTTACTGCACATTTGTATACCTCCCCTTTTTTGTGGGGGGGTACTAGGGATTGAACTTGGGGGCACTCAACCACTGAGCCACATCTCCAGACCTATTTTGTATTTTATTTAGAGACAGGGTCTCACTGAGTTGCTTAGCACCTCACTGTTGCTGAGGCTGGCTTTGAACTCTCAATCCTCCTGCCTCAGCCTCCCTGGTCGCTGAGATTATAGGTGTTGTACCATTGCACCTGGCTTTGTATACTCTTTTATTAGGTGAAGTCTGTCCAGTTTTCAAATCCATTTTAAAAATTAAGTTGTTTTCTTATTATTGAATTGCAAAACTTCATAAATTCAGAATACTTTGTCAGACATGAATTTTGAATGTATTCTTTTATGGGTTATCTTGCCTTTTAGGTGGTTTGTCTCTTTAGTGATTTGCCTTTCACCACATTTCTTAATTTTATTAAGGCCAATTTATGTTTTTTCCTGTGTTTTGTGTCTACAAGTGAGACCTAGATTTGAGTAATATCTTTACATTTGCTTGAGTGCAGGTCTTGAGTGTATATGAAAGTTTAAGGTATTTATTCGCCTCATACAATCCTATACTATATTGAGGGTAGATGGTGTTTTTTTCCTCAGTATACATAAGAAAATTTAGAAAGTCAAATGACAGTCCAAGGTCATTAGAACTTACAGTCAATAGAACCTGTACTTTTACTCAGTTTGGTACCAGATAGTATCTTTCACTATAGCAAAATGCCCCTTAGATCTTTTATGACCTTGAAAAAGACAAGTTCCATTTACTTCAGAGCTTTTTACTTTCTCTTTTATTTTTTGAGACAGATCTTGCTGTGTGCCCCGGCTGGCCTCAAACTCTCGATCCTCCTGCCTCAGCCTCCTAACTCAACCTTCTGAATAGCCGGAATTACAGGTGTACATCACCATGCTTTTGAAAGGATTAAAAGTGAGAGATGTAAAAAAAATTTTTGTAAGCTGTAAATTGTCACAGAGATATAGAAATTTCTTACTTTAAAATGCTATAATTTTAGGCATTTTAGGACAGAGTAGGCAATAGCCTTTAAGTTCATTTTTGAGTCTTAGTCTTTATCAGTAGTGCTTTGAAAATGTAAGGAGATTGTTAAAACCTAGAACTTGTCAAAGATATTTATAGCTTGTGATTTGAACCTAGACCTCGTTTAACAACATCCTTACTATGGTTTGATGATATTGTCCTCTGTGCATGTTCTGCAAGGTCTCATAATTCTCCCCAAAGGAGCTTTTTCCTGAAAGAATTCTTTCTAAAGCATGGAGATTTACCAGCTCGTTTTCTCTTCTCCCTTTTAATATTCATTCATTAATTTGACAGATATTGATTGAACATTTCTTATGTTATTAGATATTAGCTATCATGACATGTTTGAGTATGTCATTGTTCTGCCAGAAAAAAGGCCTCGTTTTGGTGTTTTACTTGGAATTGGGAAACTTTGTCATGGAGTTTAGCTATAGCTAAAAATTCAGGTGGAAAGCATCATTAGCATTTAAAGTCTTATCAATTATTTTGTGAATCTTCTCCATTGAAAAGTGACAGATGGTACCAGCTTTGCCTGGAGCAGGACTTACTGCTTTCCTTTTGTGGCCTCAGAAACTAGTAAGCCAATCAGTAAAGGTCATTCTGAAGCTGTGTGTGGTAGTGTTTACCTGTAATCTCAGCTACTTGGGAGGCTAAGGCAGGAAGATGGCCACAAAAAAGACATCTAGAGTTTTTGTGGGAATTTTAGGGGAGAAAAGTATGCAAACGGTACAGAAGAGAGCTGGGCATTTGTAAGTAGTCTCTTTTTAAAAACTTCAGACTTAGTATTTTACTTTACTTAAAGATGCAAATATCAGTATATTAAATACACTTAATAACTTAGGTTCTTTTTTTTGGTTCTTATCAATGTTTATGAATGATGTTTAATTTTATATCTTAACATAAATGAAAAAATTTGACTTACATGTTTTCATCTTTACAAGTACATTTCAGCTAATTAGAAGCTTGAAAAAGAAATATTATTTCTTTTTATTTTGAATAAATCTGTTTTATTTTGAATAAAATTTAGTACTATGAATTATAAACCTTGACCTGATCATCAGAATCACCTAGACAATTTAAAAAAACAGATTCCCATTTTCCATTCATCCCTAAAAGAATAAACAAAACCAAAAATCTTAAGTGGATCAGACTTTGGAGGATGAGATTTGGGAATTTGTATTTTTTTTTTAAAAGATCCTTGGATAATTGTCGATTGTCGAAGCCTCCCGAGTTGCTGGGATTACAGGCATGTGCCACCACATCTGGCATCACTTTCAGTTCTAAATTTGGATTACTTAATGGTGGAGGATAGGCTGCAAAATATGTATTGTGGTTTTGTTGGCCTATCATAACTAAGATGAAAGCAGCTGATTTCAAAGTGACTTAAAAGGTGTATCCTGGAATCCTTACCTATCATTCTGTAATAAGTATATGTTTAAGATTTCTAGTATCAAGTAGATGCTTTGATTTGATTGGGAACCCAAATGGTATAAATTGTTGAGCATGGAAATATCAGTATGTTGTATCTCTCATTACCTCTCCATTCAGACTTCAGTGAATTAAAATATAGTGGAGACAAATCTGAATCTACTAATTAATGGAATGAGATTATTTTTTTAGCATGGAATTATTTACTTGAGCAATAGGAAGAGTAATTATGTTAGTCAGTTTTTTTATCATAGTGACCAAAATACCTTAGGAGGATAAGTTTGTTTTGGACTCAACCGTTTCAGAGGTTCAGTTGATGGTTGGCGCTCCACTGTACTGGGCCTGAGGGGAGGCAGAACACCACAGCAGAAGGGCATTCTAGAGGAAAGGTGCTTAGCTCATGGCAGGCAGGAAGTGCAGAGAGAGTGAAGAGCCTGGGAGAAGATATGATCCCCAAGGGCACGCCCTCAATAATTTACTTCCTCCAGCTCTACCCCACTTATAGTTACCACCCTGTAGTCCATTCAGATTTTTAATTCATTGGGTTAATCTATTGATGAAGTCGCTGCTCTAATCCAATCTTTTCATTCTGAACATGGTTGCATGTCTAACAAATGTTCTTTGGGGGACTTATTTATTTATTTGGAAATACTGGGAATTAATGGAACCCAAAGGTGCTTTACTACTGAGCTACACCCACAGACCTTTTTAATTTTATTTTGAGACAGGGTCTTGCTAAATTGCCTAGGCTGGCCTCAAACTTGGGTTCCTTCTGCCTCAATTTCCTGAATTGCTGGGGTAACAGGTGTGAATCATCCCACCTATGTGGGGGACATATTTAGATTCAAACTGTAGCAGATAGGAAAGGTATCATATTCTATTGAAAGACACCCTCCCCTTTTTTTTTTGATGGTGCTGAGGATTGAACCCATGGCCTTGTACATGCTAGATAAGCACTCTACCAACTGAACTATATCCCCAGCCCCACACAGATCATTCCTTTTTTTTTTTTTTTTAAATTAAGGCATTTTTCTTTTTTCTTTTTTTTAAAGAAAGAAGAGAGAGAATTTTAATATTTATTTTTTAGGTTTTTTTTTTCGGCGGACACAACATCTTTGTATGTGGTGCTGAGGATCGAACCTGGGCCGCACGCATGCCAGGCAAGCGTGCTACCGCTTGAGCCACATCCCCAGCCCCAGATCATTCCTTTTTTAACAACTGAATAATATTCCATTTTATGTTTATACTACATTTTGTTAGTTTATTCATTCACTTATGTACAGTTATTTCTACCTTTTGGCTATTGTGAATAATGAGGCTATGAACATTGCCTTACAAGTATCTGTTTTAGTCCTTGCTTTTAGTTTTTTGAATATATATCTAGGAGTGGAATTACTGAGTCATATGGTAGTTCTGTTTAACTTTAAAAAAATTTTTTAAAGATGTTGATGGACTTTTATTTTATTCATTTATTTCTTTGTGGTGCTGGGAATTGAACCCAGTGCCTCATATATGCTAGGCAAGCTGCTGCTGAGCCACAACCCCAGCTCCTGTGTGTTTAATTTTTTTTTTTTTTTTTTTTTTTGAGGCAGGGGAATACTGAGGATTGAATTCTGGGGCACTTGGCCACTGAGCCATATCCCCAGCCCTATTTTGTGTTTTATTTCAAGACAGGGTCTCACTGAGTTGCTTAGTGCCTCACTGTTGCTGGGGCTGCCTTTGAACTTGTGATCCTCCTCCTGACTCAAGTCTCCTGAGTCACTGGGATTATAGGTGTACATCACCATGCCCAGCTATGTTTAACTTTTTGAGAAATCTATTACTGTACTTTTTATCATCATTTGGTGAAATGAAGTTTTGTGCAAATTGGTTTTGGTATCCAGTTGCCCTTAGCATTTATGTTATGTTTGTTTTACTCGTAAATTATGTGCATGATTTTCTACTTCTTGCATTGAAATTTCTAGAATGGAGTATTTTATGTAATACTGTGGACTGGTCATTCCTGCCCCCCGCCTTTTTTTAATATGTATTTTTTAGTTGTAGTTGGACACAATACCTTTATTTTTATGTGGTGCTAAGAATTGAAGCCAGAGCCTCAACACATACATGCTAGACGAGTGCTCTACCACAACCCCAGCCCTCTTTTTTTTTAATAAAACCTTAAATTTGAGATAATTGTTGATTCATGCAGATTAATAAATAATACAGAGATACCCCATTTCCTTTGGCACATTTTCCTAATGGTAAAATTTGGGAAAATGTAGTTAATATTACTACTGTGATATTGATGTTGATGCAGTCAAGATAAGACTATTTCTATCACTCTAAGGATCCCTCATGACAGTTAACACCCAGTTCCCTGACGCATCTATCCCATCTGTACCTCCTTAAACTACCCTTTCTATAATTCTGTGATTTCTAGAATACCATATAATCCATAGTGTATTTGGCAGCTTTTCATTGCTGTGACAAAATAACTGAGGAAAAATACTTGAGAAAAACATTCTTTTTCAGCTTGCTCCATTATTTCTGGACCAGGGGTGAGACAGAAAGTACATCATGATAGAAGGGTGTAGTAGAGCATGGTTGCTCACCTCATGGAGGTTGTGAAGGAGAGAGAAAAATAAGCGTGCACATGCATGTGGTACACATCAGCATACGGGAACAAAATATACCCTTTGAAGGCACACTCCAGTGACCCACCTCATCCAACTAGCTCCATCTTCTGAGGTTTCCACCTCTAAATACTACCACCAACTGAGAACCAAGTATTTTACACATAAGCCTTTAGGGGATATTCCAGATCTAAACTAGAACGTTCTGCCCCAGCTCCCAAAGAACAATACTCATCTCACAATGCAAAAAAACATTCAATCCATTTCCAAGAATCATCATAGCCTTAAGAATTCCAGCTTTACTCAAGAGTCCGAGTCCAAAGTCTTCTTTAAGATTCAAGACAAACATTTAGCTGTGAGCCCCTATAAAATAAAAAACCAGAATATATACTTTCAACACACAGTGGTGGAACAGTCCCAGGGTAAACAGTCCCATTCCAAAGTGGAGCAGTGGGAGGCACAGAAAGGAAAAATAAGACCTAAGCAGGACTGAAACCTAGCAGTGCAAATAACATTTTTAGCCCTGAGTCCAACATGTGAAGCACCTGGTGGGATATGGACCCCAAAGGGGTTAGGCAGCCCAGCCCCTGTGGTCTTGCCAGCTGCAGTCCACATGGCCACTCTCTTGGCCTAGCTGTGCTCACTGTCTGTAGCTTTCCTTGGCAGAATTCCACATTCCTGGCATTTCTGTGTTCTTGGGGTCTCCACTAAAGCTTCAGCTTTACTCTCACAGCTTCATGCATAGCCCTCTCGGGGGCTGCCTGTAGGAATTCTGAACCTAACCACGTACTACTGAATGGACTCTCAGGCTTTTCTTTAGAATCTGGGTGGAAACCTTGGGGAACCTCTAGCACTTTTTTTTTTTTTTTGGTGGGAGGGGGTACCAGGGATTAAACTCAGGAGCACTCCGCTACTGAGACACATCCCCAGTCCTATTTTGTATTTTATTTAGAGAAAGAGGCGCACTAAGTTGCTTAGCGGCTTGCCATTGCTGAAGCTGGCTTTGAACTCATGATCTTCCTGTCTCAGCCTTCCTTCCAAACCACTGGGATCACAGGCATGTGCCACTACACCTGGCACCTCTAGCATTTTTTTCTTTTTTTAAAGAAAGAGTGTGTGTGTGTGTGTGTGTGTGTGTGTGTGTGTGTGTGTGAGAGAGAGAGAGAGAGAGAGAGAGAGAGAGAGAGAGAGAGAGAGAGAGAATTTTTTAATATTTATTTTCTAGTTTTCGGCGGACACAATACATTTGTTTGTATGTGGTGCTGAGGATCGAACCCGGGCCGCACGTATGCCAGGCGAGCGCACTACCCCTTGAGCCACATCCCCAGCCCTCTAGCATTCTTTATACCTTCAAAACCAACATAAATGGATGATGCTAATGTCTGCTGCTTGTGGGAGCAATATCTGGGGATGCTTGCATCATGGGTTGAATGACTTCTGAGTGCCTGAGTGGCAGAATATGATAAAATGATTCCTAGGGAAGTAATTTCCTAGTCAGCTCAGTAGGAGCAGGGCACCCTGGTTCTCTCTTCTCAAAACAAAGCCTTTTCAAAGGAGTTTGTCCTTAAGCTTGCTATGGATGGGGGTTTGGCTAATTTCTGACATGCCTTCAAAACGTCTTTCCTATTGTCCCTATGCAAAGTACTTAACTTTTAAAAGTGTCACTCTTCAGTAAGCATATCTTCCTTAGTCCCAGTTTTTACACATGCTTCTTTCCCGGCCAAACTGCAGGTTTTTCCCATCTTTCTGCTCTGCTCTTTTCTCTCATTTCTCACAGTAAACCTGGTTTAAAGCAGCCAGCAATACTCATGCCACATGAATGCTCTTCTGTCTTGAAATTTCCTCCACCAGATAAAGTAGTATATTATTTTTTTACTCAACCTCATACAGAATCTTAAGGCATGGCCCAGTGTAACTGAGTTTTTTGCCAGAATATAACATGAATGGCTTCTCTTTAATCCAATTCCCAATGGATTCTTCATTCCCACCTGAAACCTCGAGCACAGTTTTCATTCCTGTCAGGATCCTGGTCTACTAAGCTCCCAACATTATTGTCCATTAAATTCTGCTTAAAACATTCTAGGACTTCTCTACCCTCTGTCTCCAAATCTTTCTAAGCTCCTCCTTAAGACCACTCTCAACCTTCTGACCTATGTGGTCCCTAGTATCCCCCCTAAATTAGGGACTCCAAACTACTCCTTTCCTTTGTGGGAGACATTTGTGCAAGACACACATACACACATTATTACCATATTCAAAATTAAAAAAAATTAAAGATAATAAATTTGTTACATATTAATACAAATAACATTTTTAGAAAAAGTAACTATTTTTCAAAATAAAAAAATTAGAAAGTTTTGCAGATTTTTCTAACATTTGGGTTAATTGAAGATAACTGCATTCTCATATCTATTTCTGCATTAAAACTTGAGTTATTACATATCACATAATCTCTGGGTAACTCCATTGTTCACTTGTGAAAGAATAGAGGCAATAAAGTTAATGTCAGTATTACTAATTTTGACCTGTTAAGACTTCCTGAAAGGGTCTTTAAAGATCTTGGAGGTCTTTAAACCCCACTTTGAAAATTAGTGTCTTAGCCAGTGACTAATCAGCTTTCTTAAATTTTGCCCTTTAAACCTAGCATAGATACGTGGACTCGTCCATTACTTTATATCTGTCTTTATTGTGACTGTTAGCGATTTTAGAGTTCTGTTTTTCCAGTCCCAGATTTGTGTGTGTGTGTGTGTGTTTGCTTGTTTGTTTGTTTGTTTGTTTGTTTGTTTATTTTTTCCAACTAGAGAAGACCATACATAGGCAGTGGGAATAAGAAAAACACAGTTGTTATTAACATGTTGCCTCATTAAGTTGGTGTTTCGATAGTGTTTTAGGTTGGACTCAGTCAGGTTATACAATGATTTGAAGAGGGAAGGTAATATAAAGAAATAATGACTTTTAACAGAGAATTTGGGTAAGGAGGAGTTGCCTAGAAAGAAACAAAAAGAATGTTAATGAGTATAGGAATAGTAGCAGTTACAGGGATAACCACTATCCTTAAGTTTGGGATGAGTACCTAAGGAAGAGAGCCTTCCACTCTTACCCTTGCCTGAAATCTAGATCTTGGAGAGGGCATGACTACGGTTCAGAAAACAGTAGAGACGTTGTTGTGGTCCTGAGCTGCCAGGACTTGATGGAGAGAATACCCTCTGGAATTTGCTGGAAATTTACTCTTCACTAGAAAACAAAGCCCTATTCTGTGTATCTTTGTTGGCAGTTCCCTCTACTGATAAAATTTAACATCATGCCAACTGGCAAAGGAAAAATATTTGAAGGTACCAGATGATTTTCGTAGTACAGACAAAAAAGGTGAATTCGAAATGGAGATACAAAGTTGGTAACAGGCATAATCCATCCCTTTCATAGTCCAGCTTCTATTAAACTCATCTACAGAAGTCAAAAGGTAATTAAGAAGGACATACATATTTGTCATTTTTTCCAAATATGGGAACCTTAAAAAGCCAGTGTATTGGGAGGCATATTATTAACAATATGATGTCATTTCAATTTTTGTTTGTGGGTATTATTTATATGTAATTTGATAGATTGGAGATACCCTTTCCAGACTATAAGCTTGGAACAGATTTTGCGAAGTATTTCTGTATTGGTTTACTTGAGGAATCTTGTATTTTTCAAATTCCTTTTCAGTTGGCAGCAAAATTTCACAGCTAAGGATAATTTTTTCATGTCTTTAGGTTCTAGATTTTTGTTAGGAAGTGAGATGAAGCAGACTTTTAAAAAAATTATGCTGCATACTTACCAAGTGAATTAGAAAAACATTTTTAGTTCAACTTCAAGGTTTGTTTATATACTCATTTCCTGTTTGCTATAGTAACATATCACCACAAATTTTAGAGACTTAAGATAATGCTTTATCTTGCAGTTCTATAGCTAAAAGATCTGACAGAATTTCATTGGGCTGAAGCCAAAGTGTCATTAGGGCTGAGTTCTGTTCTAGAGGCTTTGCAGGGAAATCTCTCGCTGTGCTTTTTCCAGATTTTAGAGACTCGTTCCTTTAGCGGTATTGCAGTTCTCTTTTCTTTTTGGAATCATGTCTTTCTGACTCTAAACTCTTCAGTTTATCTCCTCCACTTTTAAAGACCCTGATGATTATAGTAGGCTCACTGGATTGCCGCAGTCTGGCTGGGCACAATTCAGGAGCCACTTGTCAAAAGAAACGAACTTTATTTTTAGAACCACACAGGCCAAACAAAACAGCTCCTCAGGAAAAACCCTCAGAGCCCAACTGCCACCACTGGTTTCCCACAAGCCTCTCACACCAACACAAGCCTCTCCCACTCCCACAATCCTCCTGCTTTTGAGGCCGATTGGCTGGGTCGTGTGGGCGGAGCCAAAGAAGTCCCCCAGTGAGCAGCTCCATGGTCTGAAAGGGCAGGGAAACAGCCCAATGAGCATCACTGCAGAGGAGCCAATCAGCTAGATGTTGCTGGGGCCGCTGTGAGCCAATCATCAGCCGGCAGCTGGAAGTTTGCTGGGGCCCCTTCGGCTGTGGCTCTCAATACGGGATAATCCAGTATATTTTCCCTGTTCACCTGATTGGAAACATTAATTACGCCTCCATTCCTGGTTCTTTGTTTTGTAACCTAACATATTTGTAAGACATTCACAAATTCTAGGGATTAGTATGCAAACCTTTTTTGGTGGACCATTATTTGACATGTTACAATTTACTTACTTTACAGTTCTTATAAAAGGTGGGAACATTTAGATATTATGTTCCAGGTGTGATTTTGCTTAGGGGGAGAAATAAACTGAGCAGCTATTTTTTACTTCCAGGTAGAAAATTTTGTTGTGTAAAATACCCTTAAAGTTTTAAAAAGGATCTACTTTAAGTCTCATAGCCATATGCCAATGACTACTCACTGGAGGATGATTCTTCAAAATGTCTTTCGTATTACTCTTTTACCTTAGTTTGAGAATGGGCAAAAAAGAGAAATATTCACACACATACACACACACACACACACACACACACACACACACACACATACATATACACAGAGATAGATTTTTTAAGGAATTAAGATAAGCTGGGCATGGTGGCACACACTTGTAATCCTGCCTCCCAAAGGATCATGGCTATTTTACAGTGCAAAATGCATGGTGGCACACACTTATAATCCCAGGAGCTAAGGAAGCTGAGGCAGGATTGCAAGTTCAAGGCTAGCCTCAGCAACTCTGCACAACACTGTCTTAGAATAAAAAATAAGAAGGGCTGGAGGTGTGGCTGAGTGGTAGAGCACTCCTGAATTCAGTTCCCAGTACTGGGGGGAAAAGGGTTTTACTGGAATGTAAGTAAGCACAGTGTTTAGATATCACTGAGCTCATGACAGCCAGGAAAGGGACAAGAGAGAAGGGTGAGTGGGGTGGGAGTGGGGAGAAACAAGAAATGAGCTTTTAGTACACATCATCTGACATCCAACCATGCCCCAACACCTACAGTTTCTACTACCTTCTATTAATCTAATGAGCGACCAATAGATTAATGTACTGATGAGGTCAGGAGTCCGTTTTGCCCGATAGTCCAGCCTCTGAACATTGTGCACTGGGAACCAGGTCTTCAACATATGAGACTTTGGGAGACATTCCATATCCAAACAGTAAAATTAGCTCCTGCCTCCCAAAGGATCATGGCTGTTTTACAGTGCAAAATGCATTCATTTCATCTCTGCAAATCCCCATAGTCTTGAATTCCAGTGTTTCTCAAAAGTCTGTGTCTCTTAAGAGATCAAAGGCAAACTCTTAGTTTTGAGTCCCTATAAAAATAAAAAAGCAAGATACATACCACCAACAGAGAGTGGTGCAGAATAAATGTTTCTATTCCAAAAGTGAGGAATAGGAAAGATGAGGGGTGTCTGTGGCTCAGTGGTAGCGCACTTGCCTGGCATGTGTGAGACACTGGGTTTGATTTTTAGTAAAGAATAAATCCAAGTGAATAGCTTTTTGTTTCACTATTTACATAGATTTGTAGGCAGAGGTATATACTTGCATTCTAGTTATTGGGATGCTATGTTAATTATTGCTATGTAGGGAAACCTCAAAATTTCTTTCTCTGATATGGCAGTGATAAAGTTGTTGCTATAACTCTGGGTTGGCAAACTGTAGCCAACCCTAGTATCCTGCCTGATTTTTGAATGAGCTGATTGCTTTTTTACATTTAAAAAGTAGTTTTAAAAATAATGCTTTGTGATATTGGAATGAAAATTAAATGAATTGTGAATTTTAGTGCTCATAAATAAAGTTTTATTGGAATATAAGCACAGTTATTATTTACATGTTGTCTCTGGCTACTTGCATGTTCCAGTGGCAGAATTGTGTAGTTTGCAGAAGAGACCTTTTGTGGCTTACACAACCTAAAATATTTACTATTTGGCCTTTTTTCCTTTTTTAAAATATAATGTTATTGTATTTTTTATACCTTTATTTTGTTTATTTATTTTTGTGTGGTGCTGAGGATAGAACCTGGTGTCTTACACATGCTAGGCAAGCACTCTATTTGGCCTTTTTAACAAGAAGTTTGTTGACCTTGCTTTAGAGTGTTATGAGCACTGTTATTATCTTGCTCACACATGCTCTTGAAGTAGCTTCTTCAAATTGCTTATTAGATGATTAAAATGTAAGGGTAACCCTACATAAAGGGTTATGATGATGTCTTTTACTGGTAGAAAATGTTGAGAAGCTACTGTGTGTGTGTTTTTTTTTAACATTTCTGTAGAAAAATGTTAAAACAGGGCTGGGGTTGTGGCTCAGTGGTAGAGTGCTTGCCTCAAATATTTGAGGTGCTGGGTTTGATTCTCAGCACTGCATAATAAATAAAAAAATAAAGGCCCATTGACAAGTAAAATAAATAAATAAATGTTAAAACGTCGTGTAGTTCTGTCAAAAGCTAAATATGTTATTTGTTAGGACTGCCCATGAAGTACCATAGACTGTGGTTTTAACAACAAACTTATTTTCTCACAGTTTTGGAGGCTAGACTTCTAAGAATAAGCTATTAATAGGTTTGCTTTCTCCTAAAGCCTCTACTTGAATTGCAGGGTTTTTTAGTCCCGGTATGAATTCCTGGTGTTTGTTTTTCTCTTACAGGGCCATTATTCATATTGGTTAGGGCCCCATCTTTATAACTTCATTTAATTATCTCTTTAAAGTTCCTGTCTCCAAATACAATTGCAGTCTGAGGTACTAGGGGCTAGGGCTTTAACATGTGAATTTTGAAGGGATCAAGTTCATTCCACACCACCAATAAATTTCTTTTGGAAATTTTCATTTTTTCAATAAACATATCTTGAGGATGACAGTGTTCAAGATATAGATGGTGAACAAGACAGGTCTGACATTTAAGGAGTTTATGGTTTAGTGGGGGAAGACAGAAAATAAAAAGGAAAACAATTTCAGAGAGTGGTACGGGCTACAAAGGAAATTAAACAATATTATGAGTAACTAGTATAGCAGGGTAATGTTAGGGTTGCCTCAGAAATGTGACTTTCACCTGAGAAGTAAATAATGAGGAATAGCTAACTAGTTAAGTACCCAGACCTGTTTCTGGGTTCTGATGCTGTTCAACATTGGCGTGGAAAAGGATCAAATGGATAGTGAAAAGATTTAAATTTTGTAAGTTGTGATTTGAAAGGTCAGCAGGGTTGAAGTCAGGAATGATTTTTTGGACGTTATGGTAAGGATTTTGGTTATCCTCTGCACAAAGAAAATCTGAAGGGATTTTAATAGGGGAGTGACATGATTTTTCTGTTTGAAAGACTATTTGGCTGTTGAATAAATAAAGGAGACTGCAGGTACAAAAATGGAAGATAGGGAGATCACTTAGGGAACCCACATATTCTAGGATGGAAGTATTTTGGCCTGTGGTAGTTCCAGGGAGGAAGAAAAGAAATGGAAAGAATTTGAGAGTGATTTTGGAGGTCAAATCCATAGTATTTACTAATGGAGTGTATGTGGGAATTTGGGAAAAGAGAAAAATATCTTTGACAATAATATTATAGAATACTGTCCTCTGTGGCAGGTAAACCCTATAGTGTTAAAAGATTAGGTTATTCCTATAGCAGCAAGATGCAGAATATAATTGAAAAGGTAAAGCTTTCAGTTATGAAATAGGCAAACATAAGGCAAGTACACAGGCTATAGTTTAATTCAATGTCCTAATGACAGGCTTATAACTTCTAGAAAGCCTGTAGGGAATTCATAGTTTGTTAGAAAGTATGCCTTTGGGAATAATAACCTGTTTGGAACAAAAAAAGACCTGGAGAATATTATAGTGAATGTCAGGTTTGATGGCATGGCTATGCATGCAATTAAGTGATTTTCTTTCTAGAGTTCTTTACTCCAAGGTAAATGTTTTTAAAGAGAACCAGCCTTTTGGTGAAAGTGGACAGGATATATGAATTAATGGTAGATAAAAATGAATGAAATAGGTCAAGGCTTCCTATTTGAACTTCTTTCTCAAAATTTGAACTTTCTCTGTCAAGAAGAATTTTAAGGTTGTTAAACTGTTATTGTGAACCCAGAGAGTTGTGAGACTTGGGTCTTGTTTTGACACCCCTAGTTCTGAATCTTAGGGTCCTCATCCATAAGACAGGTCTCTTTGAGATGGGTGATTTTAGAAGGGAAAAAGTATGTATTGTTCCAGATTTCTGAACGGAACATACAGAAGTAAGACAATTGTGATAATAACCTTCATTTCAGAATTACTAAGTGTCGTCCCCTATTTTGTTTTTTTTTTTTTAATTTTAATATTTATTTATTTTTTTTAGTTCTCGGCAGACACAACATCTTTTGTTAGTATGTGGTGCTGAGGATCGAACCCGGGCCACACGCATGCCAGGCAAGCACACTACTGCTTGAGCCACATCCCCAGCCCTGTTTTTTTTTCTTCTGAAGAAACAGAGATTGATGAGTTTAGTCATGTTACTTTTATTAAGTGAGAAGATAGCAATCCTTATAGTGTTTGCAAAATATACCTCTTTGAGAAGTATATTTAAAAATTTCCGTATGTAGGGATTTTTAAAAAATATTTTTTAGTTGTAGTTGGATACAACACCTTTATTTCACTTGTTTATTTTTGTATGTGGTGCTGAGGATTGAACCCAGGGTTTTTGCACGTGTGAGGCGAGCGCTATGCCGATGAGTCACAACCCCAGCCCTTATGTAGAAATTTTATTATGATAGTACTAAATTGTATGGAGTGGTTTTGGCAGACATTCAAACTCTGTAAAACATGTAACTCAGATTTCTAGGAACTAGTTTTAATGACTTTTTCTCAAACTTAAAAAGGAACTGTATGTGATGAATAGGCTTTTATATGCTACATACAAGAATAAGACTGTAAGGGTTGTCATTTCCTTGTCAGCCTTTATTTTTCCTTTTTTTCCAGACTATCATTATAGGTGTGTGCTCCACCCAAGGAATTCTATCACTAGTTGTTTTTAGCTGCTAATGATGATAGAGGTTATGAAAATAGTCTATATCTAACTGCAGAAAACAGCACTTACTTTACTGTTAATTTTTAAAAATATATTTATTTTTTAGTTGTAGGTGGACACAATACCTTTATTTATTTATTTTTAAAAATTTTTATGTGGTGCTGAGGATCGAACCCAGTGAGTGCCTCATGCGTGGTAGGTGAGTGCTGTGCACACTCTGAGCCTGAAACCGAGCCCCTACTGTTAAATTTTATATGAAATAAAGTGCTTAAAAATTCTTAAAAGATACTTATAATTAATGTTTGTAGAATTATGAACACTATTTTTGGTGCTCAAAGCTATTTTCATTATTCATTTAATTAAAATATAATTATTAGAATAAATATATGCAGTATGAAATTCAAAAGCTACTAAGTGATATACAACAAAATATTCTTTTTCCTATATTTTCACTTATCCACTTTCCTTTCTCAACTTCCTAAGTTATACAAACATACTAACTTGCCTTTTTTTGCATAAAAATATTGGAAATATTTATGTAAAAGGGCGTTTTAAAAATGGTTCTTACACATAAAAGATTAAACCCTTTAGTAAATTATAGATTATTTCTAATTGTTAAATATACCATGAGAAAATAATTTATTTCAAAATAGTTGAATTTATGAGTCATCTTTTTAATATTTATTTTTTAGTTGTAGTTGGACCCAGTACCTTTATTTATTTTTATGTGGTGCTGAGGATCAAACCTGGGGCCCCTGTATGGGCTAGGAGAGCGCTCTGCCAGTGAGCTATTGAGCCCTTTATGAGTCTTACATGTTCTGGGTTTTGCCTCTTAAAAAGTACTTTGAATCTTGGAAAAAAATCTGAATAGAATAGAATATGGTTTGTTTTAGTTCTTAGATGTCTCATTCATTCATTCATTCATTCATTCATTCATTCATTCATATGTTTATTTAGCCTGGACCTTATTATGTTTTACAGGCCAGCCTCAAACTTGAATTCTTTTTTTTCTTAGCCTCCTTGAGATCACAAATATGTACCATCATAGGTAGATTTATTTATTTTTATTTTTTGGTACTTGAGATTGAACCAGAGGCAGTTAACCACTGAGCCATATCCTCAGCTGTTTTTATTTTTTATTTAGAGACAGGGTCTCACTGAGTGGCTTAGGGCCTCACTAAATTGCTGAGGCTGGCTTTGAACTTTTGATCCTCCTGCCTCAGTTTCCTGAGCCACGGGGATTATAGGCACGCACCACCATGCCTGAATATATTTCTTTATTTTTAAGGTTTATATCTTTGAGTAATTTGTACTTTATTTTGGCATAGAGTTTGAATTAGGAATCCAATTTTATTCTTTCCTGGATGATTATCCAGTTAGTTCTATGCCACAATGAAGCCATCTTTTTTTTTTTTAACATTAAATATATATATATATATATTTTTTTTTTGGTCTATTTTCAGACCACTAGTTGATTCATTGATTTGTTTGCTAGTACACACTTTTTTGTTGCTGTTTTTTAAAAAACATTTATTTATTTATTTATTGTAGTTGTAGATGGACAGCATATCTTTGGTGCTAAGGATCGAACCCAGTGCCTCATGTGTGCCAGGCAAGCGCTCTACCACTGAGCTGTAGACCCAGCCTAGTACATGCTTTTAATTGTTATTGCTTTAAAATGTCTTTACTTTAAAATGTCTTTATGTCTAGCAGGAAAGTTTCTTAATCCTTACCCCTCAATTAGTGTCCCTTTTTTTCAGAAAAATTTTGGCTTTATATTTGTTACTTTTTCCATTTAGACTTAAAAATCCATAAATTAGGAAGCTCCAGGCTTTCGTTGATTCAAGGAGACATAATCACACCACCCCTAAAACAAAAACCACTACAGAAGAAATATCCTGGAGACTGGCTGAAATGATTTCCATAACCTCTGGAAAACAGTGAAAGGTATATAACAACCAAGTATGAATACTCAACCAAGAAAAGGTCACATTTTAAATGGTAGGAAATTTGGACATGTTTTTGTTTGTTCTTGTTCCACTTTTTCCAGTGTAGTAGTCGTCTGGGTGTAAAGGAGTCTGAGATCCCATTTCCTTCCTTCAAACCAGAGGATCAGAGTAGATCTTATTGAAAAATTCTTTTGCCAGGGTATTGCCTGCAGAAGTGATCCCTGCTTTGTGTAGGGAAAGGCAACACAATTTGACTTCAGAATGGGACAAAAGGCAGAAACCTACAAATGCCTGCGTGGAGGTGCAAGAGATTTGAGGTGGTTGCATATAGTGGATCATGTAAATCATAAGAGGAATTAAGGTGAGGCTTTTTCAGAAAATAAGACATTCAAATGCAGTGTCAGTATGGGGGATTCATAAACCTACCTACAGACCCAAGCAAGACATATTCTCAAAAAAAGACCTCAGAAGGTCTTCAAGCCTTCACCTTCATCTGAGGGCTCAAAGCATGTCCTTTTGATAAGTAGAGACTGCCCTGTCACAGAGCTAGACTTCAAAGCTGAAGAGGGTGGCTGGTTTTTTGAATTTTGGTTCTGGGGATTGACAGTAGGCCCTTTCACACATGCTAGGCAAACACTCTACCACTGAGCTACACCTTTAGCCCTATTTGTTTTTTTAAATGCCAAATTTTCAACAGAAAATCTCACAAGGCGTATAATGAAACAGGAAACCCTGATTCAAAGAAACAATAAATTTCCAGAAACTGCCCCAGAAGAAATACTGATCTGGACTTGACAAAAAGATTTTAAAATTACTGTCTTAAATTTGGTTAAAGAGCTGAATGAAGGAATACACAGAGAAAGAATTAAAGGGAATTATGGAAGAGATTCATAAACAACCTGATTTTTAATTTTGCGGGGGAAGCACTACTGAAATTGAACTCGGGGATGCTCTTTTACTGGGTTACATTCCCAACTCTTTTAAGACATGGTACTACATTGCTGAGCCTGACCTTGACTTTGGACCCAGCTACAAGATATTTTTGGCAAAGAAAGATTAGAAAAGGAGGGGTTGGAATTGTGGCTCAGCGGTAGAACTCTTGCCTATCATGGTAGAACTCTTGCCTATCACCGGCGCTTGCCTAGCCTAGCACAGGCGGGATCTGGTTCGATCCTCAGCACCACATAAGAATAAAGGCATTGTTTTGTGTCCATCTACACCTAAAAAATAAATATATATTTATTTTTTAAAAGGAAACAGATTCTGAGGTTGAACAATATAAAAATTGAAAATTCATTAGAAGAGTTTAAAAGCAGGTTTGAACAGGTAGAAGAATCAGTGAACTTTAAGATAATGAGTCTGGGAACAAAGAAGACAAAAATGGAGAATAGTCAATAGAGCCTAAAGAACTTATGAAACACCATCAAGCAACCCAATATATAAGTTATGTTAGTTCCAGAAGAAGGAGATAAAGAAAAGAGCAGATATTATTTTAATAACTAATAGCCAAAAATATCCTAATTTTTTTTTTTTTTTTTTTTAGGAGGAGGGTATTGGGGATTGTTTTCAGGAGCACTTGATCACTGAGCCATATTCCCCAGCCCTGTTTTGTATTTTATTGAAAGAGTCTCACTGAGTTGCTTATCACCTTGCTTTTGCTGAGACTGGCTTTGATCTGCATGCCTCAGTCTCCTGAGCTGCTGGAATTACAGATGCAAAAACATCCTTCCTAAATTTGACAAAAAACCTGAATCTAGAAATCCAGGAAGCTCAATGAGTTCTAAGTTACATGAATTCAAGGAGTTCATACTAAGACACATAATAACCAAACTTGAAATGAAAAGGAGTCTTAAGCAGCAAGAGGAGGATGACTTGATACACACACAGTGTCACCAGTAAAATTATCAGCAGATTACTCAGCAAAAACCTGGGAGGCCAGAATGTAATAGGATAGTATATTTAAGCTTCTGGGAAGGGGCCAGGGGAGCTAGCCATGAATTCTGTATCCAGCAAAATTGTCCATCAAAAATTGGAGAGAAGTAAAGGCATGTCCATCAAAAATTGGAGAGAAGTAAAGGTAAACAAATGCTGAGGGAGTTGGTTATTAGTAGAACTGCTCTATAAGAAATGTAAAGGGAGTACAAGTTGAAATGATAGTTACTAGGATGTTAACTTTGTACCATCACATAAAAAGATATTAAGGAACTCTGTGATAGGTAAATAGATGAGTATGTTAAATCAAGCATTATAGAAATCTATACATTAAAGAAATGTTATAAGTCAACATTTCTATGGGTTTTACAGGGCAAATGAGTAAAAAAAAGTACATTTATGTAATGCATATACAGCATATAAAAATAATTTATGACTTGTATTCAAAAGTAAAGTGAGGTGAGCTATATGGGAGTAATGTTTCTTTTATGCAGTTATGGCTTTTATTTGTTTTGAGCTGTTATAACAAAATACCTCCAAGTAAGTAATTTTGCAAAGAATAGAATTTATTTTCTCATGGTTCTAGTCAAGGCACTGACAGCTTTGGCATCTGATGAGGGCTACTCTCTGCAGATAGCACTTTATGGGTGCGTTCTCTGGAAAGTGTGTCCATACACCTAGTGTATGGACTATACTTTTCTATTTCTTTATATGCCTTTTAGTTTTTTTGTTTGTTTTGTTGTTTTTGTTAACTGGGCATGTTAGATATCATATTTTAGCAGTTCTTGGTACTAATTCCCCCTTCCTTCAGGTCTTGTCATTGTTACTTGGTTATTTGATTAGTTGCTGAGTGGTTTATTTTAGTGAAGTATGTTTCCCTTCTTAGTGTTCAGTCTCTGATAACTGTTCCTCAGAGGGGTATAGTTTTGGATATGCTCTTAGTCACCCTGAGATCTTAGTGCTTTTCGGGGGGAGGATATAGAGGATTGAACTCAGAGGTACTCAACCGCTGAGCCACATCCCTAGCCCTATTTTGTATTTTATTTAGAGATAGGACTCACTGAGTTGTTTAGCACCTCGCTTTTGCTGAGGCTGGCTTTGAACCCGCCATCCTCTTAACTCAGCCACCTGGGCTACTGGGGTTACAGGTGTGTGCCACCATTTCTGCCTATAATGCTTTATTTTATTTATTCTTATTGTATTTGTAAATTTAGAAAACATTGTTGGTAGGAATGCATATTGATTTCAGGGCTTTCCTGGAAATTGATTTTCTTTCTTTTTTTTTGTCTCTTACTTTAATTTTATATATATATATATATATATATATAAAATATGTTATATATCTAATTTGTTATGTATGACAGCATAATGCAATTCAGTTCATATTACACATATAGAGCACAGTTTTTCATGTCTCTGGTTGTACACAAAGTAGATTCACACCATTTGTTTTCATACATTACTTAGGGTAATGATGTTCATCTCATTCCACCATCTTTCCTACCCCTGTGTCCCCCCTCTTCCCCTTCCTCTCCTTTAACCTATCTAAAGTCCATTTCTCCCATATCCTCGCCCCATCCTCATTATGAGTCAGCATCCTCATGTCAGAGAAAACGTTTGACATTTGTTTTTTTTTGGGATTGGCTAACTTCTCTTAGTGTAATTCTTCAACTCCATGCAGGTACCTGCAAATGCCATAATTTTGTTTTCTTTTAATGCTGAGTAATATTCCATTGTGTGTATATACGCCACATTTTCCCTATCCATTCATCTACTTAATAGCCTTTGGGTTGGTTCCACGATAGCTATTGTGAATTGTGCTACTATAAACATTGATGTGGCTATGTCCCTATAGTGTGCTATTTTTTTTTTTTTTTGTATAAACCAAAGAGTGGGATAGCTGGGTCAAATGGTGGTTCCATTTCTAGTTTTCCAAGGAATCTCCATACTGCTTTCCAGATTGGCTACACCAATTTGCAGTCCTACCAGCAATATAAGAGTGTGCTTTTCCCCCCATATCCTCCCCCAAATTATTGTTGTTTGTATTCTTAATGGCTGCCATTCTTACTGGAGTGAGATGAAATCTTAGTAGTTTTGATTTGCATTTCTCTATTTGCTTGAGATGTTGAACTTTTTTTTTTTTAGATATTTGTTGATTGACTCTATATCCTCTTAAAGTGTCTGTTCAGTTTCTTGGCCCATTTATTGATTGTTTTTTTTTGTGTGTGTGTGTGTGTATGTGTGAAGATTTTTGAGTGCTTTATATATCCTAGAGATTAATTCTGTATCTGATGTGCATGTGGTAAAAATTTGCTCCCATTCTGTAGGCTCTATTTACCTCACTGATTCTTTCTTTTGTTGAGAAAAAGGTTTGTAGTTTAAATCCATCCTTGGAAATTGATTTTCTTATTTATTTATTTAGAATTCTTAGATTCTTTGGGAAAACATTTCATTTGCTTTCTTTTTTTTAGATCAAGGGCTACAAAATGATTATAATTAAATGTGTTATTCTGTTTACATTTTTACAAATGAGCAGCACTTTTCTATATAGCTCCTGCTATGGGAAATTTGTGGTTTTATTTCAAGGATTCTTTTAAGAAACTTAATTCTACTTGCTACAATTTAAGAATGAAGATTCTGATTCTGTAGTTTACTTGTGTTATAAACCATCTAACCTTAGGGTTCAGGTTCTTATCTTGAGTCCTCTGCCTAAATCTTAATTTTGTTGACCAGCAGAAAGTACATGAGCTTCGTGAAGTTTCAAAAATGGCTTAGAATAAATCCTGGTGGCTCTTTTTTGTATCCTAACGCCTTGAATAAGTTACTTAACTTTCCATTCTCAGTTTCCACATTTATTAATTAGGCAATAATAATATTTCAGAGGACTATATTTAGGAATTAGATGAGATAGTATCACTGGAAACCTAGGCCAGAGACCTAATTTTGGGGGTTTCCAACAAATCAGGTACAGCTACTTGCCCCCAAAACCAAGTGGAAAAAGTAAGTAGTGGTGCAGAGTAGAAAAGAAGCTTTCATTTGTAGCTAGCTGGGAAATCAAGGGGACCTACATTCTTAGCGCTGTCTTTGGGGCTACTGACAGGAGCTTCCAGATTATATAGACAAGGGGGACCAGAAATATGCATAGTCAAGCAGTCTTAGGCAAACTGTTTTGGTTGATCACTTAAGATTGGTGGTGATGGGGTGCTTATTTTAGATAGCTGCAGCTTCCTGGGGGTATTCTTTGGATTCAACACAATATATTATATATGAGACACCATGTTCTTGGAATCCAAGGTGACTGAGAGAAAAGGAGACCAGATGCAAATTGTAGGCAGAGGTGCTAGTTTTTTGTTTTTGTTTTTTTTTCTAAAATCCTTCTTTTAGTTGCCTGTTGCATGCTCAAATGAAGAATCTTAGATTCTTGTCACAATACAACATATACATTCTCTGGTACAGTGTTTATCCTAGTTAATAAATGTTAGCTGTCTTTTCTCTTAAAATGGTAGTCCTGAAATAGCTTTGTAAGCTATAACCAATTAAATAAGTATATACCATTAGCATTGTTTCTGTGAGGAAAGATGTGAATGAAAGAACTAAAGAGAGGAGAGGCTGCTCAACAGTAACACAGGTTTATTTGGGACAAATATGAGGTGGGGGCCCACTGGTGACTGAGACCTGTGTTCCATTTACAGGTAGATACAGGGGAGTGATGAATGGAGAGATTTTTGCAGTTGTTAGGGGATTGTCAAGAAAAACTTCTTGTTGTTAGGGAGAGGGTCCTTGTGCTGTCACCTTCCTAAGGAACCTGGTGTTTTTCCAGATTTCAGTCCTAGATAACAGTTTCCTTTCTTACGATTATAGATTATAGAGTATTATTTGAGATTTCTTTGCATAATGGAGTACTGTCTTCTGTCTCTGGTTTAGGTCAGGCTGAGCCAGAGTGACCTTGAGGTGACTCTTGTTCTAAGATGGTAGGATATGTTTCAAAATGGCATTGCCTATGTCAGATTCTTCCTAACAATTTCCTCTTCAAAAATGGTCATTAATATAAACTTCTTAGGCTTGCTTAAGCCCCTAAGTAATAGATGCATGCTCAACTTTGGTGATCCTTATAGATTTGTGTTTGTTCTTACCATAAACTTTAGAAAGCCCGTAAATAAATGCTGCAGTAAATTCAAGTGACTTATAAAACTGACTGTTGGCTAATATTTAATATAATTTCAGTTCTTTAAGTTTTTTAGTTGTTGACAGACCTTTATTTTATTCATTTATTTATATGCAGTGCTGAGATTCAAAACCCAATGCCTCACATATGCAAGGCAAGTGTTCTACCACTGAGTGAGCCACAACCCCAGTTCCATTTAGAAAGAACTTTTGAATCGCATGGGATTTATGAGTTTGGCATGTATGTTGAGCTCATCTTATTTTGGTATTTTTAATTGGATTGGCTGTGGTAGTCTCCTAATTTGGATATTCAACAAATTGTCCAAAATAAGCTTGTGTACTGAGTGCCAAGGACTTGAAAAAAGACTTGAACCTCTAAGAAACTAAATTACTGCAGTCCAGTTTAGAGAGAGATTGATTATTTCTGAAAGTGTCTTTGCCACTCAAGAACATTGAAATGTCATCTAGATCAAATATTCATTAAACATTTATATACATAGCACTTTCTGGGAACTAAGATGGAATAAAAGGAGTTATGTTCTGGTTCTTTCTTTCTTTCTTCCAAGGTAGTCTATTCAGAGGTCAGAACAACTAAAAATTGTTGAAATGTCAAACATGAAGCATTTTGAATGTTAAACATTACCAGTAAAAAACCAGGTATGTTGGTACATAGCCAGTATCCCAGGAGGCTGAGTGAAGTAAGAGGATTGCAAGTTCAAAGCCAGCCTGGGCCTTGACTAGTTAATGAGACCCTATCTCAAAAATAAAATAAAGAGAGCTAGGGATATCGCTCAGTGGTAGAGGAATTTTTTAGCATGTGCCAGGCCTTGGGTTTAGTCCCCAGCGTTACATGAATAAATGAATGAATGAATGAATGATATTCAGTTCCTAGCAAATATATAAATAAATACTACATAAATTCAAAGTCCCTGAACTTTGTCTTATTTATTTCATGCAAAATTTGGTGAAATAGAAATAAAAACACCTTATACTAGTATCATTCTGATGTTTTGAGATTGGATATGTAAAACTCAGCTGTAATGTAAAAGCCTACATCTATTCTTTGAACAGTTAGGTATGTTTTTATTTGGAAAAATAAATTACATATGGTAGGAAGAAAATCAGGCGCAGCAAGGTGAAAAGTCTTCTCACTCTATAGACTTCACATGTACTTCTTTGCCAAGAACATAGTTTTGAATGCTTTCTAGTCATCTGTGTATAGGTATACTTTATATAGCTAGACATTTTGGTAACATGTAAGTGGGAACACATTAAACATTTTGCATTGTGTCTTGTTTTTTATTTTTTATTTTTTTAAAAGATCTCTGCAATCTTTCCTATCAGCAAATACAGATTTTTATACATTCTTTTATTGTTCTTAATGATTGCTGAATTTTTTGTTTTAATGTGTAATATAACTGATATGTTCCACTCAGCACTCACATGTTTATTTTAAAAAATACTTAAGCAAAATTTTTCTCGTTTTAGGATCAACTCTCTATCCTGAAAAAGCCATTCTCCCAAGAAGAAGGGATAGAAAGAAAGACTACTTTGTAAGAAAGGATTGGGTATCCCATGAACGAGCCAGCAGAAAAACGATTGGGGTGCAACAGGACTCCAGAGCCAGATTTAAGGCTCAGAAAAGGGCACCAACTTGATGATACAAGGGGAGGCGATAATGACATCCACCAAGGAGATTTGGAACCCATTATAGAGGCGTTTGTTTTTTCTTCCCATCATAAAACAGTAAGTAAAAGTTGAAATTACACGAACAAAGCAAAAATTTTATGGGGGTGTAGTGGGGAGGGGGAGGGAGGATACTTAAAAAAAAATAGACACACACACACAGTGCTATTGCTGGAAAGAGGGAGAGGGAGGGGTATTGATTTGTATTTTTTAATTCACAATCATTTGAAATCTTTTAAATTTAACTCTGGTATTATTTGATTTTATATTTTACTTTTCCACTGACACTTAAAATAATGTTTAATCTGCTTTCTCTTGTTTAAGGGAGAAGAAATGCTCTTTTGTATTACCATATAATCTTTCTTATTTGATCCATGTTTAGTTATGATGTTATCAGTGATGTTTTTGGAGAAATTTTAATTGTATGCTAAAACAGCTTCTCCAGAAACTGTTTATCTTCAGTTTATACCTTGGGGGTTGGTAGAATTTTGAAAACAGAAGGTAGATTTTAATTTTTCCTTTCACTTCTCAGAGGAAAGACCAGTCTTAATCAGCAGCTGCCCTTAGAGAGCAGAGATATAAATTTTTGTGAAGAACAACATTAGAAAGTCATTACAGACATTTTGCTATGGGTTTTGGAAATGTTGCATTATGTAGTATATGTTTAATGTTGCAGCACTAGTAGTACACTGTTTCTAGACTGTACTGTGTGCTCCTTAGTAGCTTGTGAATTAATGTTAGTATTACATTAGTATTTAAAAGTAGGGGCTGGGCCTGTAGCTCAGTGGTAAAGCACTTGCCTTGCATGTGTAAAGCACTGGGTTTAATCCTTAGCACCACATAAAAATAGATAGAGATACTTTGTGTTCATCTACAACTTTAAAAAAAAGTAGAACACAGACTGGGGATGTAGCTCCGTGGGTGAAGCACAGCATATGGGAGGACCTGGGACCCCAGCACTACAAACAACAAAACTGAACAGTAAAAAATAGGATGAAAATATTGAGTGCATATGTAGTAAGTAATGTACATTTAAACTACATGAAAACTACATTAAATTTGATGAAAATTTTTAGTTTTTGTAGTTGAGTATATGTGTATAAATATGAATGACATGAAATATATTTCTCACTGAGTTTTGGTAATGAAAACATTTTGAAATCTTTGGTTGGAATAGTAGCTTCACCATCCTAAAATATATGCTTATTGGTAGCAGTGTTATTGGGTTGAATTACAGAGTCTTGTCCTTTCAAATCTTTTATAATAGTGAAATTTGTTGTTCCTGGTAACACTTTATAAGACCAACTTTATAATTTTGGCTAGATTTTTTTAGAATAAAAGATTATGTATGTGCATATCTGTGTGCTTACATATGTATCAGCAGATAGTCTGATTTTTTCCCCCCACTCCTCTTTGATGGTATTGGAAGTTGAACCAGGGCTTTGCAAACCCTGTACCTCTGAGCTATGCCCCTCCTTCCCCAGTTTTTCCTTTTGGACGTTATTTGTTTAATTCTTAATTTTAACTGGATTCAGATTAGAAGCAAAAGCTTTTGTAGAGGACAGACTGTGTCTCTTGGCAATCTGTTCTAGCATTTCTCTGTTTCTTCTTTGATTCTCTTGGCCAAAAGTTTAGCATATTCTGCAGTCATTTCGTTAATCTTCTTTGTAGACTTTTTCTCCAGAACAATATGCCCATGTTGATGTGGCGTAATGAGACACTAATCTTGGTGCTTTGGTTCTGGGTTTTTTATCTTCCTTTTTTAAGGGTTTTCTGACAATGTATTTGTGAGATTGGAAAGTTTGCATGTTCTGCCAGCTCTTTTGGGTCCCAGGTGATGAGGTACAGTAGTATTTGTAAGTCCAGGAATATCTTTTTTTTTTTTTTTTTTTAAACAATAACCAAGTTGAGAATGCTCAGGTTGCCATTCATACTTTTTGCAGTTGATTGCCTATAAGGCACTGTGAAAAGAGAACTCCATCCGTTTAAAAAAAAGAGACAGGGTCTTTCTAACTTGTGTAGCAGACTAGCCTTGGACTTGTGATCCTTCTGCTTCATCCTCCCAGTAACTATAATTACAGGTGTGTGCCATTGTGCCTAGCCAGTTTATGGGATTTTAAAAGAAGGTTAAGAGTATGTATAGTATGGGGTTGGGTTGTGGCTCAGCGGCAGAGTGCTCGCCTAGCACATGCGAGGCACTGGGTTTGATCCTCAGCACCACATAAAATAAATAAAGGTATTATGTCCAACTACAGCTTAAAAAAAATAATATGTATAGTAAATACGGCCTTTAAACCAACATTATTTGTTTAAAAAGAAGTTTGACAGATACTGGTGGTAAGAGTTTTCTTCTATACTTGAGACTTTATTTCATGTTACTGTTTTTAGTGTAGCATATTAGCAGTTTAAACTTCCCTAATTAGGCTGAGCAACTTAAGCTTCCCTGAGTTGCTGTGAGGCCTAAGTAGTTACTCTTTAACTAATAAGAGCTTTTACTAGGTGTGGGTGAGTAACTGGGATTTTTCATTTTTGTTGTTTTTTTCTTTTAATTGTAATTTAAAAAACCACATAACATGACATGTACCTTTAACAGTTTTTAAATATATTATACAGTATTCTTAGTTAGCTATATAGTCAGTGCTAAACAGAGGACCTCTAGAACTTTTTTTATCTTGCATTATGGAAATTATGTACACCCCTATTGAATAGCAATTTCCCATTTCCCCTCCCCCATGATGACAATCATTTTACTTTGTTTTTATGAATTTTACTATTTTAAATACTTCAGATAGATAAAATCATGCAGTATTTTTTCCTTCTGTCATTGGTTTACTACTTAATTTAGTGTATAACATCCACAGGTTTCATTTATGAAGCGTAGCATCAGGATTTTCTTCTCTTTTTTTCTCTATTTATTTTGGTACCAGGTATTAAACCCAGAGGTGCTTGATTTCTGAGCCACATCCTAGCCCTTTTTATTTTTTATTTTGAGTACAGGGTCTTTGTAATTTGCTTAGAGCCTTGCTAAGTTGCTAAGACTGGCTCAGTCTCCTGCCTCAGTCTCCCACACCGCTGGGATTCTAGGCATGCACCACTGTGCCTGCAGATTTTTTCCTTTTTTAAGGCTGAATAATATTCATTGTATCTATATGCCACATTTTCTTTATGTATTCACCCACTGATAGACGTTTAGGTTGTTTTCATCTCTTTGCTAATGTAAGTAATGGAACAGGGAACATAGGTGTGCACCTCTAAGATGCTGTTTTCAATATTTTGGAAAAATAAAGGGAGATCGTTGAATCACAGTCATTACATTTTAAAGTTTTAGAGAAACTGCCATCTGATTTACTTTTATTTGTACCATATTATCTTGCATAGCTATTATGCCATTTTATATTCCCACTAGCAGTACAAAAGTTTCTGTTTTTTTTCACATCCTCATGATCATGGCCATCCTAACAGATAGGAGGCCATACTAATATAGAGTAGCTCATGATGGTTTTCATGTATAGTATAAGAGACAAGTTTCATTTTTTTTTCATATGATTGTATAGTTTCCCCAATATGTATATGTATTTTTGAAGTCACATTCCTTTTCCTGTTGTGTAGTCTTGGTATCCTTGGCGGAGATTATTTGACTCTATATGCGTATGCTTATTTCTGGGCTGTCTAGTCTGTCTGTACTATTGGTCTATATGTCTGTCTTTATGTCAGCACCGTAACTGTTTTGATGACTGTAACTTTATAATATGTTAAAGCTAGGATATAGAAGGCTTCCACCTTATTTCTTTGCAAAGTTATTGTGGCTGTTTGGGTTTCAAAGTTACTGTGGCTTTGTGGTTACATGTGAATTTTAGAATTTTTTTCCTATAACTCGGATTATCTTAAAGGAAGTTAAAATGTAATAATAATCAGAATAGAGGGTTGACCAAAATGTTAAACACAGATTAGAAGTTAAAATTTGCTTAAAAACAGGCAAATTATTTGATCTCTCTATTTTTTGTTACATGTAATATGAGAACAATAGATGATCTCTGATCTCTGTATTCCTAACTACAGTAGGATTCTATAATTTTATTGACAATATTAAGAAGATGTCATCAAGTTTGGGGAGCCGCTCTGAATGACCACACCTTCCTGTCCTGATGTATGAGGTATATTTCATAGTGACTTGGGTGTTGTCCCAGCTTTGATAGCAAGCTGTGGTTCTAGAAATAAGTGTCACCTGGTGGGGTTGAATTGCACTCTCCAGTTCCTTTGTAATCCTACTCCTTGCTTGCCTCATTTGAATGGCTTCTTCCCAATAAAAGGGTTTAGCATGTGCTTCTTGCTCCTCTTTCCATGGACCCCTGAGGTCAGAGGAGCCTTCACAGGACCCAAAGTAAAAGGTATTTCTATGTTTCTATGTGATTATTTCATGCTAGCCCAGTTCACCTGGATTGACCTTAAGTGTTTCGAATGTGCACTTTGAACTATTGTGAAATATGCTTATATTGAACTTAAAAATACCAGTGTTGATGAAGAAAATAATTCCTCTGGTAACTTCTAGAGATACTGAATAGTAAAGGATGTAAGTGGGCTAAGAGGAAAGGAGGGAATTTATATAGGGCCTTTCAAGCAACAGGAACAATGTGTGCAAAGTCCTGAGTCTAAAATGAGTTTGCTATTCTTGAGGACTGTGGGGAAAGGAGAGAGGGAGTGTAGTATTAGTCAATTAAAAAAAAAAATAGGGAAGAACTCTTGTAGGTGATAATATGGAAAAATGGTTTTGGAAGCTATTGGAAAGTTTTAAGCAAGGAAACAATGACAACTTATGTAGATTTTGAAAAGTTTCACTCTTTAGCTCCTGTGTAGAAAACTTAGAAGTGAGTTTTATGAAAGAAAAAAAAAAAAAACACTTGGCAGCTTATTTGGGGTCCATGATGATAGTGGAGTTGTCAAGAAGTAGATAAATTTGAGCTATGGTTTGGAGGTTGAGTTGAAAGGATTTGCTGTTAGATGGGATGAAATACATTTAAGGAGGAGACCTGGTGTAATGTGAATAACTGAATTGATGGGGATATGATACCGTATTCTGAAAGTGAAAAAACTAGAGGATGAGTTTGGAATTGAAGGTTTAGGTTGATGGATCAAGAGTTTGCTTTTGGCTATGTTAAATATGATCCATCTTAGTGGATTTGTTATGGTAGTTGAGTATGAGTTTGGAATTCCATAGGGGTTTGTGTTGGAGATAATATTGAGGAAGTAGCAGTATATAAATAATATTTAAAATTATTAAAATAGTTTAGGTTGCTCAAAAGGAAGAGAGTGAAGATAGGAAAAGATGAGAGTTCCTGGGACACAGCCTGAAGAATACCATTTAACATTTGAGGTGGTAAGACAGTGCAGCCAGTGAGAAGAGGAAAGTATAAAATGAAAAAAAACAAGAGAGTGTTTCTAGAGGAGAGGAGGCAGGAATGAGTCAGTTATTGTTAGTCCTGCTAGAGAGATCAAGGATGACTACAATAGAAAAGTTAGCATTGGAGGGCTGGGGTTGTGGCTCAGCGGTAGAGCCCTCGCCTTGCACGTTCAAGACCCTGGGTTTGATTCTCAGCATCACATAAAAATAAATAAGTGAAATAAAAGTATTGTGTCCAACTACAACTTAAATAAATATTTTTTTAAAAGTTAGCATTGGTTCTGGCAACATGGTGTTCATTGTGAACTTGAGAACCGTTTTAGTGGAGAAGTGGGAACATAAGACACACTTTGGAATAGGCCTTTATTTTTGGCTTATTTTCTTCTTAAATAAATACATTTTCCAGTTCACATTTGATAGCAAATGTGTAGATGTAGGTATTGTTTTTTAAGATATTTTTGGACCATAAAAGGAATGTTCTTTAAGACTGTTTTATTTTTTAGCCAAGATGTTGTGGCACATGCCTGTAATGTGAGCGATTCAAGAGGTTGAGAAAGGAGGATTGCAAGTTGGAGGCCAGTCTCAGCAACTTAGCAAGACTGTGTCTCCAAAAAAAAAAAAAAAGATAAATAAATAAAAAGGGCTGGGGATATAACTTGAGACAGTGCACCTCTGGGTTCAATCTCTAGTAAGGGGAGAGCAGGTGGGCTGGGAGAGAAGTGGAAGATATCAAAGTGTTCTATATTTTAACACTCTGTTTCGGATGTTTCCTGGATTCTGTCAACTTGTATTTGGAATCCATGCTATTCTTACTTTGTACTTGGTATTTTAAATATCACAATGTGGATTATGAATTGTAAAACAACTCTTCAGTGAAAATACTAAGGATAGTAATTTTTTTATTCTAATAATGTTTGTAATTGCATATTCATGTTGAATGGAAAAAAGCAGAGGAAAATATTTTACATGCTTGCAATTTATAAATTCATATACCCTGAAATTTAGAGTTACATAAACATTTAATGTCAATGTGCCAGAAAAACTTATTTATTCCTATATTAGTCAGCTTTTGCTGCAGAAACTAAACACTCAGGTTAGTGATTTAGAGCAGTAAGTACACATTTCATGAAGGCTACTGTCCAGTATGACTGTTCTAGATTGCTAGTCTGCTGAGGTCAGCTCCATATTTTCTCATGTGAGACATGATAGATTGCAAATTCCCATAGACCAAGTCAGATCACCCATTTGCATTTAAAGTTTCTGCTCATATGTGGTCTATGTTTATCTATTAATATTCTATTGGACAAAGCAGTTAAGTGGCCAGGTTCAAAGATGGAATATTCCTCTGTGGAGAGAAGTATATTACATTGCTACAGTACTTCTTTCTATTACTAAAAAAGTTTAAGAATTCTAGATATACAACGTGCTCTCTCTATATTCCTCATGCTATATGTGAGAACCATAATATGTGAGGACCATATTATAAAATCTGTCACAGTTTTCCATTCCAGGATCTTTATACAGGTTAGGTTATTGTACTTACAGTATTAATTAATTCTCAGTGATGAATCTGATAGATTGTTTTTTATTTTCTTTAAAAAAATTTTTTTTTAGTTATACATGGACACAATATCTTTATTTTGTTTATTTTTTTGTGGTGCTAAGGATCGAACTCAGGGTCTCTCACTTGCGAGGCGAGCGCTCTGCCGCTGGGCTGAAAGATGGAAGATCTTCTGTTTATCAAGTTTCAGATTATTACTTTATAAAGCTACATTAGTTTCTCTGCAAAAGAGTAAAAATGCTATGTAATATCTTATATATGGATATTTTAATGTGAGATTATGCTTATGGTTGTTTATATTGATTGGCTAGAATTTTAATAATGAGCTTTGGGTTATAAAACAAAAGCAGTTATATATCCAATGGTTTCTTCAGATTATAAAATACTGTGTCTAGTTAAAGTGACTATACTGTGGTATGTTGAATCCTGTGTGTTAGAGATGAGAAAAAGAAAAAGTTTAAGGGACCTAGAGCCCATTAATAAATAAAGCAACTGAGATATAGGTTATTTTCAGCATATTCCAGTGTTGGATAATTTGGAGCAGTTGTCATACACAGAAGATATTTGGCAGGGTCTGGAGACATTTTGATTGTTATAGCAATGGGATTGTGCTACTTTTATTTAGTGAGTAGAGGTCTCAGGAGTGCTGCTAAATATTCTATAGTAAATAGCTCCCACAACAAAGAATTATCTAGCTAATAATACCAGTAGTGCTGAGATTGATAAGCCTGATGTATACCTCAGGAGCATGTTATATATCTAGAATTCTTAAACATTTTAGTAATAGAAGTATTGTAGTAATGTAATTTTCAGGTCCAGGCTGAAATTTGTCAACAAATTGTAATCTGTGTAAACAGCCCATCTTAAAATTGTGCTGTGTGTGGCCTACAAGGTGAAACCACATGGCCCTTTTGATCTACTCTGGCTCAGGTATCTTTGTAATTGCTAGGTATATAGTGATTCTTGGTACATGGCTAAAGTGCAGAAGTGGAAAATACACAATCTGTAAATCCCTTAAAGAATAAATAAGATAATTACTGTCAGTGATAAATCCTTTAATTTACATATAAGAAGTTTTTTATTTTTTAAACATTTTTTTCTAGTCAATTTATGTAAAGTACTGGCTATTGCTGCCAGTTTCAGGTTCAGTTGTATAGTAAACATGGGAGCAAGAAAAGAAGGAGTAGTTAACAGAATACTGTTTAATTTTGAGAGTGAGATTAAGGCAAAATATTGACTTAATATCTCCAAGTGATTTGAAAAGTTCCATATATTGATATTTGTTTTTGGAGAAATATTTATTTCTCGTTATTTTTACTTTCGAAGTTGAAGTATCTAAACCATTAGCAGTAGTGTGTGTATCTTTCTTAATAATTCTAATAATGCCCTTAATTTGTAGATAGTACTTTTTACAGACGTTTTCTTATTAACTTCTCAAAACTGCATTCTGAAATAGGAAGAACAAATAAAATCTCTTTTTGAAAAAGAGAAAAGTAAGATTCAGGAAGGTTTGAGTCATTTGCTGAAGGTCCCATGCTTAAATGAGAGCCTGTGCCAAGTCTTCTGACTTCTCTTTCTGCTAAACAAAGCTGCCTTTAAGAAAATTGACACCAGATTAACTTAATGTTTCTGAATTCCAAACCCTGCCCCTGAGTTGATCCCAGAGGTTAGATTCAGCACTTGATTTTTTTTTTCTGCACAGAATTGTTTCATGTGTGTTTTCTGTTAGACCTATATAATTTTGCTTCTCAGATGTGTTCTTTTTAATGAGTTTTCTCTTTATTTTGAAAATAAATTGATATGTACCATAGTGCAGTATTTCACATTTAGAACAATTTTGCCTCATTTTCTTTAAAAAAATTTTTTTTGCATTAATTTTGAGCATTTTTTTTCCTGCTCTGTTTTAAAATGTAGAAGCTAAGTAGATTATTTAGACTTCTTTCAAAAGAGCCCTCAGGCTCACTGTGTCAAATACCAATCATGTATTTGACAAAGATAAAAGTGTAATTGCAAGGCAATAAGGGTGTCTTTTTTCTTTAGGAAGTTAAGTGAAATTCTGAATTAATAAAATAAGATTTAGGATAGTCATAAACATTGCAGAATGATGTATCTTCTTATGTAGTGTTTATCACTAGGTTTAAATCAGTGAATTTATTAAGACAGCTCATTTGAAAAAAAAAAATACAAATTGCCACAATATTATTCCAGACCTACTGAATAGAGGGGGTGGGGAGAGACACAGACACAGACAGAGAGATAAGTGACAAAGATGCTTATGCTTACTAATATTTAAAAGTTAGTACTAATTTTCATTTCTGTGTCCTGCATTTGCTTTACATTAAAATGAGATGTTGAACTAGGTAATAGGTACCTAAGATTTTTCTCGTTCTCAATTTCTGTGGTCTTTTTCACAATAGTTTTAATACTTCTTTCTTTCCTTCCTTCCTTTTTTTTTTCTTTTTTTGGTTAGAGGAAAGAAGATGAGATTTCCCCCCAGAAATCAGTCTTATTAGGTATCTTTGCTTAAGCAGTCCTATTTAATGGGTTCTTTCATACTTTTTATTGAGTTTTGTTTAGTGAAGCCATTTCTATATACCAGTAGATAAATCTCAAAGCGGGGGAAAAAAGCAAGGTTCAGTCTTCAGAGTCCTGAATTTGAATCCCTGATTGCTTTTACAGTATTGTTACCCAGCCTTTTTGATTAAGAGAACCCTTTAAAGGAAAAACAACAAAAACCTTATAGAAGTGCAATGTGTATACAGATATAAATAAAGTTTGAGACATTTTTATAAACTGGACACAAGTGTGTAAATCTGTACTCCTAGAAGTCCCCTTAATAATGACTGTGTATTTCCTTCCTCCAGAGGTAACCATAATGTCATAGATTAATTTTCTTGTTTTTGTACTTTATATCACTGTAATCATTCCAGATATGTATGTCTAGTTTCTTTGTCTTAGAATCATGTTTTCAATATTTATCTTGTGTTTTCTGAGTATAGTTGTAGGTTGTTACGTTTTATTGCTTCGTGGTATTTCATTGTGTTACTATACAACATTTTATTTACTTATACTATTGTTGAAGGCAGTCTGTGTTGTTTCCAGCTTGGGGCTATTATAAATACAATTGCTATGAACATTCTATTTTTTGTTTATTTGTTCAATATATATATATATATGCATTTCTGTTAGCTACATACCCAGGAGTGGAATTATTGAGTCAGGATTATGATCCCATGTCCCCTTTAAATATTAAAAACAATAACAGACCTCTTTATAATAGTCACATTTTAAAAGTTTGAATAACCATATGATAGAAATTGTCTTTGAATTTGAAATGTTCATCGTAAGTCAGTTTGTATTTTGTAAATCACTATAGTACCTACTTGTATTTGAAAAATAATAGTATCTACTACTTTATTATGAGATACTCAGTTCAAACACAGTATTTAATGAGCCTAATAGACTTGTATAGTTAATGAAGTGATTATTCAAGATAATGTCATTAGATGGAAATTCAAGGTACTACTTAGAGCTATGTAACTTCTCTTAGCTTCTGTTTCTTTATATACCATGCTCGATCTAGACTTCCATATTACAAAATGGGAATGGAAATACTCAGAAAATTATTGTGAGGGTTTAATTTGCAAAATGCACGTATCAGAGTGTCTGGCATATAGTTAGTGAACAATAAATAATTGTTGTCCTGTTCTTCCTTTGTAAGGGTACTCTGCTGATAAAATTGGTAAACATATCCTGCACATATAGCCTGATCCACCCCCAACAGTTCTTCCACAAAGGTGATTTCTAAATCAATTGGACTTTTCATCTTGGACTTTTCACTGTTTTAGATTGAGCTAATTTAACTTAACTTCTCCCCCACCAGCCTTTTCTTCTGATGTCTTAATGTTTATTAAATAGTATTGGCTGGCTTTCAAGTACCCACTTGATTCCTAGAGTGTCAGAGTGGGAAGGAGCCCAGAAGACATTGGGCATGTGTGCCTTTAATTGTTCTTCAGATGTTTTTAGTTTCTCTACCATGTGACGGCACTTTGGGCATACAAAGATAAGACATGATTTCTGCCCATAAGTAGCTTACAATATAGTTGGAGAGAAAGATAAAAATACATTTGTGGTGAGTGCATTGTGACTGCATGCATAGGATGCTATGGTAGCAACTCCAGCTGCAAGTGGGGATCAGAAGAGATGAAACATGAGTTTCAGAGGTAGCTAGGAAAAAGGACTGAAGGGCATTCTAGGCAGAGAGAAGAACAGTGGATGCAAAGGCTGAAATGCAAGAAATAGTATGATGCTTTTAGGGAATAGTATTGAGAGCTAACATTTATTGAGTATATACTGGTGCATATATACTGGCATTTTTCTGATCCTGAAAAGAATTCAGTGTCCCTGGAATGAAGAGTCAAGGTTACACAGTGGAGGATGCAGTAAGTTTAATCACCTAGGGTATACAATCTAGATCTTTTGGTTTCTGGTCCTGTATTCTTCCATCTTCTAAAATTGTTTTTGAAATGTATAATGTTGTGTATTGGTTGAAGTGAGTAGGCCAGTGTCTCTGGGCCTTTGACCCTAAAGCTATACTCTTTTAACTATGTTTGTTTAAGTTATAGAAGCATTTTGTAAGCATTGAGACAGGAATACAAGAGAAATTTCAAACTAGGTTGCCTTGAACTACAATTTTATGGCTTTTCCCCCACATCTTTGAATTTTCAAGGTATTAGGTTGAATAAAGAGATCAGCTTTTATGGTTGTCCTACTTTTCCTCTGTTCCAGATTCTTCTTCATAAATCGGGATATTAGGAACTACTTTTTATTTTTTAGCCTAGAATTTATTCCATTAAACTGGTTTACTTTAATCAAATTAAGGAGTACCACTGTATTTTAGTTTATTAAGGGAAAGCTAACTTGTAAATAGACTCTTTTCTGTTGGTCACATAATTTTATTTTTATGAAGAAGTCTACTTAGATCTTGATTTGTTTAATAAGTAACCAGATTTGCCCAGTTGAACAATTTATTGTCCTAAGGATCTGGTTGAGCAGTTTATTATTCAGTTAAATGAATTTTTAAGATATTCCTTAAGCTAATTGTGAAGTTATTTACAGGTTTGCACCCTTACTTTCTGAAGTAAGAATCTTCTGAAACAAATTTAGTCTTCATAACATAGAGGGTCTCAGTTCTCAGTAATGTCTATAAAGGCAGACAAATTTTAATCAAAGATGTGCTTTCCCTATTCCTGTGTATTTTATTTCATGACCCTTTTCTTTTAATTGTGGGTAATGGATGGTAGCATGGTTGTGACACTGTGTACTAACTTCAGCTAGTGTTTTAGTATATCATTTATGTTTCGCTGTTCCTCCCATTGCATCTGAAGCTTCTTTCTCAAATGGTACTTTTGCTTTTTCTGTCTTCAAACTAGCTATATCTTATTTCTCTGATAGCCATTTACATAGCTAATTCAGCCTCTTTTTAGAATGAGCCCCATGGAAGGTAAAGGCTACATTTTATCCCCCCCCCCCCTTTTGGAGACAGAGTTTCTCTAAATTGCCCAGGTTAATGTTGAACTCGTGGTCCTCCTGCCTAAGGCCTCCCAAGTTGCTAAGATTACAGGTGTGCACAACCACACCTGGCTATTCATTTAATATTTGTTAAACTGCGTTGGGCTCAAACAGATAAATGCTCAATAGGTTTGTAAGTACCTATTGAGCATTTATCTGCTTGGTATTTTTTATCAATAAATGTTAACAATGATTATATCTCTAGTGGTCCAATCTATGAAATAAAACAATATAAAACTGGTGATCAGATATAAACGTTTCAATAAAGACAAAGTTTCACACATTCCAACATGTCAGCAAAATTTCAGAATTTTTATAAGAGAATGTTTCTTTTTTGGGGGGCAGGGGGATACCAGAAATTGAACTCCAGGGGCACTCAATCACTGAGCCACATCCCCAACCCAACTTGAAGACCTTTCTTCTTTATCAGTATGGTTCTCTGTATGATTTTTTTTTTTTGATCTTGAAGACCTTTCTTCTTTAATCAGTATGGTTCTCTGTATGATTTTTTTTTTAAATTGGACAGTTCCATCAAACTTTGGTAGTAAACATACTCTAGAAAATTATTATTTAAAGTTGTACTTTGTATGAATCATCAGAGTCAGATCTTTTCACAGATGGACTTCATTGAATGTAGGAGGGGATATTAAATATTAAAATGTCTTTATATGGTAAGTCAGCATTGACTTCTTCGAGATGCCCATTGGGAGGCTGAGTCAGGAAGATTGAGAGTCCAAAGCAAAAGTGAGGCACTAAGCAACTCAGTAAGACCCTGTCTCTAAATAAAATCAAAATAGGGCTGGGGATGTGGCTCAGTGGTTGAGTGCCCCTTGAGTTCAATTTCTGGTATCTCCCTGCTCCCCAAAAAGAAACATTCTCTTATAAAAATTCTGAAATTTTGCTGACATGATGGAATGTGTGAAACTTTGTCTTTGTTGAAACGTTTATATCTGATCACCAGTTTTATTTCATACATAGGACCACTAGAGATATAATCATTGGTAACATTTATTGATAAAAATACTGATAAGCATGGTTACAGCTTAGAAATATAATTCATGGGTAAATTCTTATTCTTGACACAGATTGGCGTTCTGTTGAATTCGGATTAGCTTTTGTAGAAGTATGATTAGGAATAGAAAGTGCAGTTGTAATAGATGAAAGAAGAACATGCATGCATATAGGCAGCCCGTGCTTTGCAAAGTTTTAATATGCATGAGTTTCTGTTATGGTTTGGCTTGTCAGCATGGTTCAACTTTAAATTATCATGGTATATTTAATATGAATAGCTGCATAAAATACAAAACTTTTCAGTTGGCTTTTCAATCTGCAGTTTGCTGTGTAGGTAATAGGTACACATCCTGATCAGATACCAATCATGTCACTTCTTTCCAAGTCTGTCATTGACTGGGTTATTGCATATCTGAAAATGCAGTGACTGCACAGATAACAAAGTATATTATTGTATTGCTTCCTTGTCTCTCAATAATAAACTCAAATGGCTTCATAAACAAAAATGAATAGTAAAAGGAGGGAATGGCCCACAAATGTAAAAGTGAAGTACAGAAGTCAAAGTGATAATACTGAGAAGGAAGCTAAATCAAACATAATGGAGCTACAGAACATCTAGGGGCCTGTGGGAATGTTAACTTGGCTGTCATTTTAGAAATTTAGATAAGCAGACAGAAGAATTTAATGAAGACAAGCTTGCCAACGTAATGAGTAAAATGTTTGCTGGCAAAAACAAGTCACATTAAAGAAATCTCTAAAGATATTTTGTGCCTTGAAAGTGCAAATTGTAAAATTACCTAAACCTAGAAAGGAGCTGTGACAGTTTGCCAAGGGTTAGAAAAGGTGTTCACTTAAAATCATAAATTATATGAGAAGGCAAGCATTGTTCAAACTATTCCTGATAATTTTCTTTAAGAGAGAGAAGAGAGAATTTTTTTAACATTTATTTTTCTGTTTTCGGTGGACACAGCATCTTTTTTATTTTATTTTATGGTGCTGAGGATCGAACCCAGCACGTTACCACTTGAGCCACATCCCCAGCCCATTCCTGATAATTTTTATAGAACACCCATAAATAGTTTTATTGTTTTTTTTTTTTTCCATTACCTTGTAGATTTGAAACTGACAGTTTTTCAAGCTCTGGCAAAACTTTTTAAGGTCATGAGATAGTTTTTCATTGATTATTAAGAGTGCTTTGCATGTTTTTTGTCCCCCCCCCCACGATTGATTAATTTTACTATCCTACACTAAAATACCAAGCAAGCAAGGCCTGCCTGTGTGTGTTGGTCAAGTATTAGTTACCCTCTGCCATCCAATTGGGCAGTTTCATAGCTAGGAAATGATGCGAAAACTGGAATTGCATATATGGACATGAATTTGAACATAAAATTCTGTTATTTTCTAAGTGTCTGACTTTAAACAGATCATTTAACCTCAGGGTCATTTTATCTTTAACACAGTACCTGCTTAATGAATACTTTCTAAATATGTTGAACAAATGCAATACTTTTTTTTTCCTGATGTGAACACATAATGTTGTGCTGTGGCATATATAATTCATGGTATATAGAACTCTCTTTCAGATTAGGGATTCTCAACTACTGTTGACTTTTTGACCGGATAGTTTTTTATTGCAGGGAGCTCTCCATCCTGTTAACAGTGTCCTGGACTCTACCCACTAGATGCTTGCCTGCCACCCTTCCTTCCTGTTTAACCCAGGGATGCTTTGTCAGTGAGCTACATCCTCAGCCCTTTTTCTTTTTTATTTTTAGATGGGTTCTTGCTTAGTTGGTGAGACTGGCCTTGAACCTGCGGATCCTCTTTCTTCAGTCTCCCAAGTTGCTAGGATTACAGTCTAGGCTAAATTCACTCTTAATCCATTATTGCAAGTCATTTTATGCTTTTTGGCGGGGGATTCCTCGGAATTAAACCCAGAGGCACTTAACCATGAGCTACATCCTCAATCCCTTTTTATTTTAAGACAGGTTCTCTGTAAATTGCTTTTTGCTTTGCTAAGTGGCTGAGGCTGGCCTCAAACTTGCGATACTTCAGCTTCTGGGGCCACTGGAATTACAGGCAAGTGCCATTATGCCTGGCTAAAACTTTCTTAATAAACAGTGTTCATCCCAGATAATACATCCTGCATTCTTAATATAATTTTATTTACTTTACTTTACAAAAATTTATTAGCACCACTAAGGACACAAAAGTTGTTTCTTCCTTAGTAGTAATGTCAGATTCCTCTTCCCTTCCTATCACTTTGGTTGATCTATTAATCAATCTCTCTTTGTAGAGAGTACCTATTTAAAAAGGTGCTCATAACAGCCCAGAGTGATGTGCACACCTGTAATCCCAGAGGCTCAGGAGGCTGAGAGAGGAGGATTGTGAGTTCAAAGCCAGCCTCAGCAAAAAGTGAGGTGCCAAGCAACTCAGTGAGACCTTGTCAAAAATAGGCCTGGGGATGTGTCTCAGTGGTGGAGTGCCCCTGAGTTCAATTTTGGTTCCTTCTGCCCCCAAGTGCCCAATCTGCAAGTTTTCTTCATCCAAGTCTGAAAGGGAAGATTGTGTGTGTGAATTGTTCTTTCTCTTGCCAGTGAGGCTAGTTTAGTTTTTCCTATCAGTAATCCTCTGTTGATCCAATTGCACATATCTTGATCTCAGAATTACTAAGTTTAAGCAGTCCCACTGACATTTCAGACTCTTTGCAGTCTCACCAGATTTTACAAATAAGGGAAACATTGAACTATGATCGTATCTTATGTGCTCATTTATAGTTTAGTTTTGTTTTGGTACTGTAAATTGAACCCAGGGGTACTCTACAACTGATCCACATCCTTAGTCTTTTTTTAAAATTTCAAGATAAGGTCTCACTAAATTGCTGAGGTTAGCCTCGAATTTGCAATCCTCTTGTCTCACACACTCCAGTAGATGGGATTACAGGAACACCAAATTGTGCCTGGTTTATTTATGGCTTTGAAACTGCTGATACAATTTATTTGCATGGCAATAAAAATCGAATCCTTGTTTGTTATACATGTTGAATACACATACATATTTGAGCTATTTTATATATTATATAATTTTATATTTTAAAATTAGTCTGATTGTTTCAGGCTGTTGCCTATTTTCATATAATTCATGTTTTAATGGAACTTCATCATTTTACATTTAATTAGGCACACTCTTTAAAGCATTCATTAATTAAACCACCATATATGGGGAAGAAGACAAACAGAAACCTAGACCTAATTTTGGTCTAAAAAAGTAAAATTTTATCCAATGTTAAATAAAATAGTAGAAGTTAACAAAAAAAAAGAGTCTAATTAGATAGATACTCATTAATTGGCCAGTGAAAGACACAGACATATATGTGCTGAGGAAATTTAGAAGAGGAGACAGTTCCTATGGGTTAGGTAGGGTGTGCATTGTCTGAAAATTGGTCCTTGGTCCGTGGAAGAGTGAAAAACTATTAAATATTACAAGGAATTTAGTCCTCCACAGGACTACCATGTACAGATATGTGTTTGTGTTTAAAGTGTCATGGGAATAGGATAGGGGTAAACAATCTAAAAATGTTCCTGGGGTGGGGGAAGTGGTAATGAAAGAAAGGTTGAGAAATACCAGGTGAAAGGAAGTTAGGGAAGCATTTAAAACAGGAAGTATAAAGGATAGTTGGGCACATTTTAGGTAATCAAAGACTATGTGTGTTTTATTAGAGAATATACTCTTTTCCTAAAGTCATAGTTTGGGCGTGTAAATCTAACATGCTTTGTAATAGCCTCAAGCTAATATTTTACAAAGTGAAGAAAGGAATAAAATCTTTTAAAAAAAATAGGTTCAAATTCGTGTGCTGTGGTAGATTCCCTATTGCTTCTGTGTGTTTATTCTTAATAGTTTTCTGATCAGGGATAGAAGATAATTTTCTTCTTTTCTTAATTGCTAATGGACCTTTATTTGTGTGTGTATATGTGTGTGTGTATAAATAAACTTATATGGTGATGAGAATTGAACCCAGTGCCTCACACATACTAGGCAAGTACTCTACCACTGAACTACAACCCCAGGTGCACCCCCCACCCCAACTTTCTTCATGTAATCATGTTAGTAGCACTGTTTATCTAGCAGAATCTTTGGTTAGATATGGAATTTCAGTTCTTACACTATTCATTGAATTATAGTATCAGAATTTGAGAGATGTAGGAGGCTATATAAGTGAGAAACTTGAGGCTTAGAAAGTTTGAATGACTTCTAATAAAAACCCTTCATATTTGTGGTTAGAAGTCGCCTGACTTTTTTGTCCATTTCCCTTTTTATTGTTCTATCTAAACTATAAGCTTGGTCTAGAAACAGAAATCTTCATTTTAGTGATTTAAATCGTTATTAGATTGTTACTTTTTGCTCCATGTTCCTGGACAAAATTTTCTTTAGAATGTGGAAAGACACTGGGGTTTTGGATTTTTTTTTTTTTTAACTTTTCTACTTGACTAGCTTTAACCTTGGACAATTTACTTAACCTCTTTCTCTAATGTTCTTATGCATGGTTTGTGTTTTGGAGGGGAGGAGAGGTACTGGGGATTGAACCCTGGGGCTCTTTACCTTTGAGCTAAATCCTCAGCCCTTTTATCTTGAGACAGGATCTCCCTAAATTACTTATGGCCTTCCTAAATTGCTGAGGCTGGCTTTGAATTCATGATCCTCATACCTGAGCCCCCTGAGTCTCTCAGATTACAGGTGTATGCCACTGTGCCTGACTAAGGTTATATGTTAAATGGGGATAAGAATACTTAAGTAATAAAAAGATGGTTATGAGAATTAAGTTTGATAACCTATATGGAGCCCTTTCCTCTGTTTTGGGCATTTATTTGGCATTTGGGATTGTAGCTGAGTGGTAGAGTGCCTACTACTTATTTTAGATATACCAGGTGGGAGTCTTGATTTTCTTCTTAGTATAATAATATGTGGTTTGTGAAAATCCTAAAACCAAAAAAGAATCCAGTAAATCTCCTCCAAGAATTTGATACTGAAACAAACAGGGATGATGATGTAGTAGATAAGTTCACTTATCTGTCAGAAAATTTGATACTGTTCTTTTTTTTAATATTTTTTTTAGTTGTAGACGGACAAATACCTTCATTTTATTTATTTTTAAATATTTTTTAATATTTATTTTTTAGTTGTAGTTGGACATAGAACCTTCATTTGTTATTATGTGGTGCAGGGGATCGAACCCAGGGCCTCGAACATGCTAGGCAAGCGAACATGCTAGGCAAGCGTTCTACCACTGAGCCACAACCCCAGCCCATTATTTATTTATTTTCATGTGGTGCTTAGAATTGAACCCAGTGCCTCATTCGTGTGAGGCAAGTGCTCTGCCACTGAGCCACAATCCTAGCCCCAATACTGTTTATTTTTAGTACTGATGATGCTATAATAAACTGACTTTACTTACTGTTCTTAAATTTTTTTATCTTAATTTGACAAGCAAACTGTGTTGTGCCATTTGGCTCTTAAGTCTCTTGTTTACTTTTTTTCCCTGTGATTGCCTTGCAGAGCTCTGAGGAACAAGAGTGCAATGATGACACTTCTCAGGAGGATGAAGGGTTTATGGGCATGTCCCCTCTTTTGCAAGCCCATCATGCTATGGAGAGAATGGAAGAGTTTGTTTGTAAGGTAAGATTGTGGTTTCTTATCATTTTCTATGCTCTTTACCACCACCACCCCCCAAAACAAACAAACAAACAAACAAAAAACCCCAAAAAACAAAGGGGGTAGTACTTTGACCTTTGGTTTACTTTGGAAAAAATCTCTGGTAAGATAAGGATTGGAGGCTCTTAACTTTAACCCTGTTCAAGGCACAATGCATTTGTTTGCCTATAGCAGCCTTGATAAAAGTTCTGATAAAACTAGAATATCTATTTGGGAAACAAACTTTTCCTGATAAGAGTTTAGCAAAGTAAAGGGCTTGTTGATAAGATTAAACCAAGTTGGAAGTAGTAGATATTCAAATGCTGTATTGAAATAAATGTACTCTGCTGTTAGGATAGGAAACCCATTTTTCTTTCTAGGGATTTGATGGGCAATCAGACTACTTTTGAGATTGAAATTTTCCAGTTTTCAGCTGGTATATTTTCTGTCTCTGCGGCCTTTCTTTCAATCCATTGGCTGACTCTGTTAGGAATAATTTTGTTTTGTTTCCCTAAAATGGTAGCTAGAATTGCGGTTGCTTCCTTAGAGAAATAGGGACACTGGTGAATGAATAGGTACTTGATTAATCAGTAAGGACCTTGGCAGGTGTATGGGTATGTATGTATAAATCCACTTATTAAACATTTAAAGAGAACTTTTAATTATTCAAAGAGAAAATTTTATGAAGTGTAACTTTTCAGGGTTTTAAGAACCACAACTTTTTTTCTTTTATTAGTGCATTATAATTGTATATAATAATAGTTGGGTTCATTTTGACAAAGTCATGGAATTTAATTTACTCCATTTCAATCTCTGGCTCCCCTATTTTCCTTTCCCTGAAACCACAACTTTTTTGGGGGTTGGAGGTAGACACTGGGGATTGAACCCAGGGATGCTTTACCAATGAGCCACATCCTAGCCCTTTAAAAATTTTTTATATTGAGACATGGTCTCACTAAGTTGCTTAGGGCCTTGCTAAATTGCTGAGGCTGGCTTTGAGTTTATGATCCTCCTGTCCTGGCCTCCTGAGCCACTGGGATTACAGGCAGATTAGATTAGATTCTGAAAACTAAATTTAGATTTTCCTGCATTCACAGTGATGCTGAAAATAATTGAGACCGGTTGACTTAGAATACTATATATTGGGCTAGGGATGAGAAGAGAATGTTATGATTTTAACATAGATAACCCTTCCAGACTAAGTGCTGCTGGTGGTGGGGGGGTGAGGGTAAATATAAACATTTGTAGGTCTCATAGAACCCTGCACATTTTAATCAGTGTTTAAAAACGGATGACAGAAAAAGCCAAGCAAAATAATAAATTCATTGTGATCACTGTCTCAGGAGAATTAACACAAAGAAATAAAATAGATACATTTTGTTTTTCAAAAAATGATTCTGATGTGAAGAAATCTCTTCAAGTCATATAGTTAGTGTCTTAGCCATTGGGGAGTTTTAATATTTATAGACCAGTTGGGATACTTAACTGCCATTTGTTCTCTTTCTGAATTGAACAAAGGATAAAGCAAATAAAACTTAAAAATTTAATAGCTAATGGGAGAATAGATAGGATGGGCATTTGCATGTTACATATGAGTTACTGAAGAAAAATGTTTGAGTATAAAAACTATTTCCATTCCCTTATCTTCTACCAATCTGTTTGTGAGAACAGTCAGGAGGCATCCTGTTACATGGTGTTCCAGTGTCACTGTACCTTGCTGTGGCAGGGCAACTGACCAGGCTTGAAAACTGGCCATGTCTACTGACAGTAAGATTCTGTTTCTTGAACTGGAAGCAAGTAAACAGAGACAGTTTAAAATGATGTGTGCTTTTGCTTTGCTGGTGTTACCTTCCCTTTTGGGGGAAGTAAGTAATTTTGTCTTTAAAGTTTCCAAGTTTGATCTGATCTCTTTTTGCAGACTTTGATTTTTGCTATTTTACCAGCATAGCCAGGTTTGTGTGGGAATAGGAGGTGTGCCATGGGTAGTGGAAAAAAAATTGGTGTGTATATGCATGTATGTTTTAGGGTCAAGTATAAACCCAGTGGACCATTGCTGAGATGTTTGATAGAGGCAGTATCGTTGTCAAGCTTATAAATAAATCTTTTGTCTATTGTTTTATCTCAGGGAGTAAAGGTTGCCTATTTGTGTTGGCAGTATATAATTTTAAGTTGAGAGTGAGGATATATAGTATCTGTTAAATATGTCACCAAATAAAGTATAATTAAGGAAGTAGTATTGCTCTTTGGCTCAGTGTTTGGACCACTAGAATATTAGAAACAATGGGACAAATCACTCTGGCATTAAATGCATATGTGACTAATAAACAATATAAAATAAAATTTGCTGAAACTAAAATAAGCAGCAAAATTTTATAAGGTTAATGTTTACAATAATTATTTTTTCCAAGTTCAAAATAGATATTGAAAATTCAGTGTCTTGATCTTTGTCTCTTCCTGTGGAAGATCTCATAATACAGCCACTTTTACAAGTGGTAATGCAGCCAACCCTCTTTATCCATGGGTTTCATGTCCATGGATTCAACCAGCTGTGGATTGAAAATATCTGGGGGAGAGCAAAGTGTGGGTGGTGCCTGTCATCTCAGCTTCTTGGGAGGCCAAGTCGGGAAGATCACTTGAGCCTGTGAATTTGAAATAGACCTCTATCTATCTATCTATCTATCTATCTATCTATCTATCTATCTATCTATCTATCTATCTATCTATCTATGGTACTAAGAATTGAACCCAACTAAAGTGTGTGTGTGTGTGTGTGTGTGTGTGTGTGTGTGTGTGTGTGTATTTAAAAAGAAAAAGGAGGGTCATATTTGTTCTTAAGTTGGCAGTTCTCATTTTCTTTGGAGTCAGAGGAGGTGTTGCATAGTCAGTTCTTTTGTAGATCTTAATAAGGAGGTAAGAGCAGAGAACAGGAAACGGCTGTGGGCACAGTGGCTGGGTGAAATCTTTCTGCATAGTAGAGAGAAGGAAAGCCAACTTTCTGTGGCTTAGCTATGTTGTTTTGTACTAGACCCCCAGAGATAAGAAGTGGTAGTCTTTGGAGGTGAGCTCTGCTCATTTGTAGTCTGGATTCTTGCTTTAAGGTAGTAATCTGGAAGCACTACTGAGCCCACATTAACTGTAAGGTAAACCACATGCCTGTCATTTTCATTACATCTTTCTGGCTAGCAGAAGCAACTTAGTTCTGGATAAGTGATCGTTGTGGTATGAGCTCTGTGACCTGAGAGACACTGTAAAGAAACAACTACAGATATTGATAGACATTCTAAGGAGGAATAACTCCATCCCTCTGTCAGGGAGAGGGACAACAGGAAAAGGAAGAAAAGGGGGGCTATGGGAATTGAAGGGCCGTTAAAGTGGAGCTTCTTTGCTGTCTCTCTAGCAGGAGCAAGGGGGACTAGTCACTAATTCTTAAACAGGTAATAGCTTCTAGGGATAATTAAGGACTAGGGGTTGCTAATTTATTTATGAAGTTTTTGTATCATTTTTGTTTGATCCTCATGATTTCCTTCTTATGTGGTGAAACACTGTTTTCCTCAATATATAAATGAGGAAAGTGGAGTTTGGAGATTTTATAATTGATTAAAAAGCTCATATAATTTAGTTAATACTCGAGACCCAAGATTTTCTGACCCCTGTGCTCTGTTTCTTTTCTACTTCATCATATTTGATATGGTGGAGAGAGAAGAAAGAGTAAAGGGAAGTGGGGGCCAGGGGAGAGTTTAGCAAACGGCACAAAAGCATAATTCTATACAATTCTTTTTTTCCCAACAGATAAATATAAAAGTCATATTTAATGTCATAGGAACTTTTCAGAAGTCTGTTATGAGGGATGAAGGAAGGTCTTTATGGGTGGAACTTTAGACTCCTCATCCGTTCTTCACTCGGACTGAAGTAAAGCTGTGTTAGGGCATGTTGTATAATTTTTTTTTTACTCCTTCCTTTTCCTAACGAAAAAGAAATTTGTCAGTCTTAAGAATTCAGGATATGACATTATACATTTTGCATATATTTGCCTTTTTAAAAACTATTTTTTTTCCATCGTTCAACAATGCGGTAAAAGAGACAGTTGTTTGGGACTGTTGTTGCTAATAGGACAACTAAAATCACAAAGATGTTCAATAACTCTTCTTCCAGGTATGGGAAGGTCGATGGCGAGTAATCCCTCATGATGTGCTTCCAGACTGGCTCAAGGATAATGACTTCCTTTTACATGGACATCGGCCTCCTATGCCTTCTTTTCGGGCCTGTTTTAAGAGCATTTTCAGAATACACACTGAGACAGGCAACATCTGGACACATCTCTTAGGTATGAAATATCAGTGGTAGATGAATTAGTGATTCACTTGATAATCTTGTATTTGAGGGTAAGGATAGAACTTAAAAATGTATTGTCACTGAGGATTGAACTATGTCCAGAGGCATACTGTGATTTTATTACAACTAAGTCACATTATTCTCTCCTAGATCTTTAGAACATTATCAGTATTTTTCAATAAGTAGAGATGAAGGTGATTTTTCAGTCATTACTTATTCACTATTAAATTTAATTTGGCTTAAAATAGAAAATGAAATATAATGTTTTCTCCGTCATGATTGTATATTAAATGTAAGGTCGGGGAGGCGGGTGAAGAATAGTCTTCAGCAGATGTTGCTAGGATAGCTAAATAGCCATGTATAAAATAAGTTGGACCCTAACCTCACACCATAAATAAAAATGAACAAAGACCTAAACACAGAGCTAAAACTATAAAACTTGGGCAAAAACATAGACATAAATCTTTGTGACCTTGGATTAGACAAATTTCTTAGCATTGACAAAGCACAGAGGAAGAAAAAAAACCAGATAATTTAAACTTCATCAAAATAAAAAATTGGTTTATGTCAAAGAACATGATTAAGAAAGTGAAAAGAAGTTGGACCTGGTTGCATATAACTGTTAATCCCGATCAATTGGGAGGCTGAAGCAGAAGGATTCAAGCTTAAGGCCAGCCTTGGTAATTTAGAAAGACCTTTTCTTAAAAACAACAAGAACAAAACAGTTATGGAGATATAATTCAGGGGCATAGTGCCTCTGGGCATAGTTCAGTCCTCAGTTTGGAGAGGAAAAAGTAAAAAGACAACCCTCAGAGTGGGAGAGAATATTTGCAAATCATGTCTGGTAAGAGTCTAGTAAAGAACTGTTAAAGAACAGTCAGTTTGTCTTTATTGGTAAAACTCAAAAGAGACATCATTTTTATAAAGACATACAAATCAGATGTATTGAGAAATGAGTTGAGGGACTGGTTCACTCCTACCAGGATAGCTGTAATTGAGAAAAAGAAAAATAATCCCAGTGGCTTCGGAGGCTGAGGCAGGAGGATAAAAAAGGGCTAGGGATGTAGCTGAGTAGTTAAGCACCCTTGAGTTCAAATCCCTGGTTTAAAAAAAAGAAGAAATGCAATATAAGTTTGATGGGGAATATGGAGAGATTGGAACATTTGTATATTGCCAGTAAGATGTAAAATGGGGCAGCCCTATGGAAAATAGTTTGTTGGTTCTTCAAAAAGTTAAAGACAGTTACCAGACATTGCACTCCTAAGTATTAAAATCACATTGACAGAAAAACATGTGCATGAAGTTGATAGCATCATGATTCATGACAGCTAAAAAGTAGAAGCAACTCAGATATCTACCACCTGATGACTGGATAAACAAAATGTGGTATATAATACAGTGGAATTTTTTTTTTACCTTAAAAAAGGGATGAAACACAGATTATATTACAAGAGTGAGCCCTGTAAACATTTGCTAAGTAAATGAAACCAGCCACCAAAGGCCACATAATTTTATGATTCCATGTACATGAAATGTCCAGAACGGGCAAATCCATAGAAACAGAAAGTAGATTAATGGTTATCTAGGGTAGGGTTGAGGGGGGCTAGAGAGTTGGGAATGACAGCAGGTACAGGACTTCTGTTTTGGAATATATATAACAAGTGTTTTTTAAATACATATAGTAATAACATTTTATTTTTCTTTTTAGTTATACATGATAGCAGAATCTGTTTTGATATATAAACATTGAATATATCTTATCTAATTAGGATCCTAGTCTTGTGGATGTACACAATGTTGTGATTCACTGTGGTGTATTCATACATGTACTTAGGAAAGTTACACCAGATTCTTTCCACTGTCTTTTTTATCCTCCCTCCCTTGCCTTTATTCCTCTTTGTCTAATCCAATGAACTTCTGTTCTCCCCACCCCCCACCAGTTGTTGTGGGTTAGCTGCCACCTATCAGAGAAAACATTTGGGGGACTGGCTTATTTCGCTTAGCATAATAGTCTCCAAGTCCATCCATTGAATGTCACAGAGTCATTATTCTTTAAGGCTCAGTAATGTTCTTTTGTGTATATATACCACAATACCTTTATCCATTCATCTGTTGAAAGGCACCTAGGTTGGTTCCACAGCTTATCTACTCTGAATTGAGTTGCTTTAAACATTGATGTGGCTGCATCACTGTAGTATGCTGATTTTAAGTCCTTTGGATATATATATCATGGTATAGTATAACTGAGTCAAATGGTGGTTCCATTCCTAGTGTTTTGAGGAATCTTCATACTGGTTGCACCAATTTGCTGTCCCTCCAACAATGTATGAGTGTATCCTTTTCCCATCTGTTTTGGAATTAATGATGGTAGTTATACATTATCATTAATGTAATAATATAGTTTCTAGCTTTACTCCATTTGACTTGCATTTCTCATCACACATTTGATTTCTGCTGTGCCTCTGAGTTCTTCCCTGCAAGAATAGTGAAAGTAAACTAGAGAAAGAAAAAAATCCGATTAAATCTGTTGGAGATATCTAAGTCAGAAGTAATTTTTAGGTTAAAATGATAAAATAGGATCACTTAGCAAATGTTTGACTTCTAAATATCTGACCTTCTTTTGGTAAGTGGTCTAAGCAGTAAGAACATGGTATCTTGCTGTGGAGAACAGTTCAAGAACTGGTTATGAATGCCCTGAGAAGGTACTTTGCTGTCCCTACTGGACCATCCTGTAAGGACCAGAGAAGCAGCATGGTGCTTCTTGACAGCTATTGGTATAGGAAAGCTATTATTTCCTGTCAGGATTTGGAGGTGTTGGAATTCAAAGTGAAAACAAAAAGGACCTTTCATAGCTGGGCTGTATGTATATACCAAAAATTTCATAAATGAAATTTCATGCCAATTCTAAGAAGTAACAGCATTATCTGATTTCCTTTTGGATTATGCTGTTAGATTAAGTTATTATGTTCTGTAATGCCCAATTTGTGAAACTAAATTTTATATGATATCAACAGTATTTAAAGTAAATTTTAGATGAACTTGGAAAAAAATTTATGGAACTTTTGATACAGGTATCATTGCTGCTGAGAAAGATTATAAGCAGAATTAGTGTAGAACACTGACTCTTCAGAAGAATAATATTTTCTTCGTCTCCTTCATTTTTTTCCTAGGTTGTGTATTCTTCCTGTGCCTGGGGATCTTTTATATGTTTCGCCCAAATATCTCCTTTGTAGCCCCTCTGCAAGAGAAGGTGGTCTTTGGGTTATTTTTCTTGGGAGCCATTCTCTGCCTTTCATTTTCATGGCTCTTCCACACAGTGTACTGCCACTCAGAAGGGGTCTCCCGGCTCTTCTCTAAGTAAGTATCTGTACCGTCCATAGTTTGATCAGTGATTTTAGAGTCAGTGTTAAGGTTAGGAGAAGATATCCGTTCTTGATACCATCTGATGAGAACTTTTTTTTTTTTTTTTTTTTTTTAAATTAAAGCAAGGAACTTGCCTTCAGTTGTTGATAGCTCATGTTATGGGGGATTAATTGGGACCTATAACAGACAGTAATTTTTAGCATTAAATAATTTTTTTTTTAATTCTAGACTGGATTATTCTGGTATTGCTCTTCTAATTATGGGAAGTTTTGTTCCTTGGCTTTATTATTCTTTCTACTGTAACCCACAACCTTGCTTCATCTACTTGATTGTCATCTGTGTGCTGGGCATTGCAGCCATCATTGTCTCCCAGTGGGACATGTTTGCCACCCCTCAGTATCGGGGAGTAAGAGCAGGTAAGTCCATGTGGAGGTTTTACATTGGACATTCATTCACCAGTCATTGATTAAAGCTCTGCCTTTAGCCAGGTGTGGTGGCACACGCCTGTAATCCCAGTGGCTCAGGAGGCTGGGAGTTCAGAGGAGGATCATGAGTTCACAGCCAGCCCCAGTGATGGCAAGACACTAAGCAACTCAATGAAACCTGTCTCTAAATAAAATACAAAATAGGGTTGGGGATGTGGCTCAGTGGTTCAGTGCTCCTGAATTCAATCCCTGGTACACCCCCCCCACCCCACCCCCACCCTGAAAAAAACCACCACACACAAAACTCTGCCATTACACAAGCCTTATACTTTGTTTATGATGAAAGAAGAATAAATATTAGTTCCTGTTGTTGAAGAACTTTTAATATAGTAGTCATGGTTGTTTTCAGGGTCACTGGTTTTCTTAAGGCACAGGGTTGAGGGCAGTGGTGAGCTGGGTGAGGTCCTCTGTTTCAGGCGTTGTTTACTTGAGGCCAAACACTTTTCATAAGGTGGTTTGAAGGCTCTGCAGCCTTTATGAGGTAATGATTTCTTTTATTCTTTCAATTTAGTGTACTTTTTAAGTGACTAATTGTTATTGTGTTTTTCGTTTTGTTGTATATTTTTATTTTAAAATATTTTGTAAGCCATTGAAATAAATAAGGTTTCACCTATACAGCTCATGTTATGTGAATGTAAGCACCACTCATCTCTTCTGATATGGATAAAGGCGCTTTTAATATTTAGGATAATGCCTGTTTAATTGGCATCAGATGAAGTTCAAAAGTCTCTTAGCATCTTGATTGAGTCTTCTTGTTGGAGTATGGAGTTAGCAGAGAGGTTTTTGTTTCCCATTGAACTGGGCCTCCTTGTAGCCAAATGGATGTGTCTTCAATTTTGTAAAACCCAGTGCCTCTTGAGTTTGAATGAACAGTATTATTACAAGCAGTATATTTTCTTTCAATATTTCTTTTTTTCTTTTCTTTTAACCATTTAGTAATAAAATTCAAGCTCTGGTAGATGCCTTAAGATAGTAGAATAGAAATCAACCTCATATTAATGACCATTGTCACCACACTTTGCCTTTTTTTTTTTTTTTTCCTTAAAGCGAGTGCTTCTACGAGCAGATAAACAGTGGTCAGGGTTGGCCTTCAATAGCCCTTCAGTAGTTCTGCAGTGTTAAGCACATAAGAACTTCTTTGCTGAGTAGAACTGAGCATTCTGCTATTTATATACGTCAGAAGAACCAAGTTCCTTTGCCTTTGCCTTAGAGAATGAAAGGCCATTAGCAGCCTGTGCTTATTATGTAGAGAAAGAACTGGATCATGGTACTGTTTCTATATAGAGTAGTAGAGGTAGGAAATAGTTTTAACTTAGGTCTCTTTGGTTCCTGTATTTTGTGAGATCAGCATTATTATTTTCCTCCTCACTTAGATGCCCATTTTATTTATGCGTATGCATCCTATATATACACCTACATGTATTATTGTACTTCAGCAGTTTATTTGGTAACATCCAAATTGAGTAATGGGCTTCTTGTCTGTTGAAAGCTTACCAATGATAGCTTATGTTGTAAAGGTCATTCTTAAGTCTGCCTGTCAAAATGTAGGAGCAGTTGCTGCCCGATTTGAGTGTTGCTTTTGTTGACACACAGGTTTCAGACTGGTTTTAGATGAGTAGACTTGAAACTTTTTTTGGATCATGTCATTTTCTGTTACAACCCTAAATGTGTATATATGTATGTATTTGTGTGTGTGTGTACTTACTTGATCTTAGGACTTAGGTCATACCTAGAAGTTTGAAAAGTGCTACTTTATCATTATTATTATTTAAAAAAAATATTTATTTTTTAGTTGTAGTTGGACACAATACCTTTATTTTAATGTGGTGCTGACGATCAAACTCTGGGCCTCACATGTGCTAGGCGAGTGCTCTACCACTGAGCCACAAAACCAGCCCCCAAAAGTGCTACTTTTGATAAATGATTTTGAAGCTAGTAGGCTGTGCTGAGTAATTCTGACAAAAGTGTATGGGAGTGAACCCAGGGCCTTGCATATGCTAGGGAAGTATGATACTGAACCACACCCTATCCATTCTGACAGAGTGATGTACTTGTTTGGGAGCTTGGGAGCTCTCAGAAGTATATATCTTTCTCTTCTTTAATCTGTCATCTTACTTGTTAACATATTAGACCATTTGTTCAGGGCATTTTAAAAAATGTTAAATACCTATTTTTAGATCGTAAATTTAGATTACTAATACAAGTATTTTAGCTTTATGGTATCACCTTACCAGATTATTTGATCATTCATTGCCTCCCCACCCTAAATATGTTGCTTCTGCTCCTCCTCCTTTGTGTGTGTGTGTGTGTGTGTGTGTGTGTGTGTGTGTGTGTGTGTGTGAGATACACACACACACACACACACACACACGCTGGGGTTGAACCCAGTGCACTTTCAACACAGAGCTACATCCCCAGTCCCAGAATGTCTGTTTCTTCTAAGAGAAAATAATGCTCTATATTTAAGCTGTGTTTATAAAATGGCAGCATTTAGAGAAATTTAAACACTCTCAGAGCTATCCCTTTCTAAAGCACATAGCAACGTGATTCTAAACCCTTGGTCTCTGCTCACTTACTAAGCTAAACCTCACTTAGCAGGAGGCTACTTATATTTGTAAATATATCTTTAGCACATAGCTGTGTTATCTGTGTGATGGTGTTCCAGAGTTTGAAGAACCTCCCTTTTCCTTTAAAATAGGAAGCTAATGTTGCATTCTACCTTGGAATTTTCAGTTTTACAGATGGTACTGTGCTGAAATATTGACTCTTCCTTCTTATCTCCCCCCCCCCCCCGCCCCCTTCTCATGATTCCTAGGAGTGTTTTTGGGCTTAGGCTTGAGTGGAATCATTCCCACCTTACACTATGTCATCTCAGAAGGATTCCTGAGGGCTGCCACCATAGGGCAGATAGGCTGGCTAATGCTCATGGCCAGCCTCTACATCACAGGAGCTGCCCTCTATGCTGCCCGGATCCCTGAACGCTTCTTTCCAGGCAAATGTGACATCTGGGTAAGTGTAATCAGGGGTAATCAAGCATGTGTACCTCTTAGTGGATTATTGGCAGACTAGGAAGTGATAAAATCAAAAAAGTTTCAGACTCAAAATTGAGACTTTTATTCTGGTCCTAACTCTGTCCCTCATTAGTTGTTTCTCTGAAGAGCAAAAGTAACAACAATTCCTATTTATTTCGTGTCCAGCACTGTACTAAGTACTGTGTTTGGGTTACTTATTTAATACTTTAGCTCTATAACTGTTATTTATAGTTTCATTTTGCAGATTAGTAAATTAAGACTTATCTAAGGCACATGGCTATTAAGTGGTAGAATCAGGCTAGTTCTAATCAATCCTGTTAACTACTCTGTAATGAAAAATCATTTAACCATTCTTTAATCTCATTTTCCTCATTAGTGAAACAAGGTTATGGACCAGATTTTTGCCAAAGACTTTTTTGGTGACCAGATATACTAACTAAGGTCCTTTTTAATATCAAAGCCCGGTGATTTGTAAGGGGAGATTGTGTGTATGAATTTTTGGAGGAGGAGGAAGAGTCAGTTAATTGGACTGTTGTTAGTAAGATAGTAGAAAAGAAGAGGAGAAAAGAAAATATATAAGGGACTGGTATTGATAGGAAATTAACAGAAGAGGGCCTGCAGCATTTCAGATGTGGAATTGGAGTGTTGTTTAATATGAAATCTGACCTTTAGAATTCTGTGGCTTAGCTGTTGTTGATTTTTATAGACTAAACTGATTATGTAAGTAATCACTGTAAAGTTTAGTTTAGCTGTCTATAAAATGAAGATGATCCTGAATTTCAAGCAGTCTTTTGACCTTCAAATTAGCTCATTTATCCCTTTTGTTTCATTATGATTTTGAGATTGATATGGAATAATTTTTATTTCTTCCTGCCTTTTTGGGAAAATTAATCTCCTTTGGTTTCTAGGAAAGATCTCTTGGGATATGACTTTTTTAAAGTTTATATATATTTCTCAAATCAGTGTCTTTCCCTTAGTAAATACTGCCTTGCCACTGGGCTTTTTCATTTTGAGACTATAGTGAGAGAATAGTATAGGTTTTGAAGTGATGCTTATCGAGCACATCGAGCTTGAGATGTGAAATAGCATTCAACAGAACAGGTAAAATTTAAATAGTATCACATGCTTATAGACCAGCTTCTGATAGGAAAGTAAGAGGCTCTCTTTACTTAGTCTTTTTTTGGGCGGGAGGGGGCAGGGGTAGCAGGGATTGAACTCGGGGGCACTCAGCCACAGCCACATCCCCAGCCCTATTTTGTAGAGACAGGGTCTCACTGAGTTGCACCTCATTTTTACTAAGGCTGGCTTTGAACTTGTGATCCTCCTGTCTCGGCCTCCTGAGCCACTGGGATTACAGGTATAAGCCACCACACCCAGTTTACCCAGTCTTTTGTTTGTATAGTTCTAGAATCTTACTACTGAAGTAATAAACTCTAGGGACCTTTTTTTTTTTTTTTAACTTTTCTACTAGATCCTGGTAGTTTTCTTTAGTTTTTCTAACAGAGAGCATTTAAATGACCACAGCTCTAATATTCTTGTCCATGAACCAAAAGTATTTGGTCATATTCTGCTGCTGGATATCAAAGAATCCTTAGGAACCTTGTGGTCTTATTGCAAGACATTCTGTATGTTGTTTGCTCCCAAAGTTCACCAATACTCTAACATGCAGATTTTCATGTCTAGAGCTTAGTGGAAGAACCTGAATTTCTTTGGGGAGAGCTGGCTTTCAACTCAGCAGAATGTGATATACCTAATGGTATATCAGGATCTGTGGACTCCTTGAATTTGAGCTCAGTCATGTCCATTCCCTATCTTCTGCTTAGCATAAGCCAGGATTAAATGATCCTAAGAATTTTTTACCACTCCTCTTTTTTTTTCTCTCTTCAGTTTCACTCTCATCAGCTCTTTCACATCTTTGTGGTTGCCGGAGCTTTTGTTCACTTCCATGGCGTCTCAAACCTGCAAGAGTTCCGGTTCATGATTGGTGGAGGCTGCACCGAAGAGGAGGCACTGTGATAACCTACCAGTAACCAGGGACTGTTACCCTGAATCTAGGCCTGCAGCATCTGCAGGCCTCCCTACTGGCCATTTATGCCAGTACCAGAGGAGCCCCAAAACCTTGATAGCCTCATGGGCTTTGTGACGGCCCAAGGGCTCTGCGTGGTACACGACTGAGAAGAGAAAAACAAAAATAAATCATACCTCAAAGGATGGAGTGCATCAATTTGGAGAAAAGGAGGAATGGCCCATACCCTGACTTATTCTTGGGATCTACTGATTGAGGGCTTTGCAAGACCCTTGGCAAACTGGCTTCTGATCCGTATCATAATTTATTTGTAGAAGATGGGGAAACAGTTTAGCTGGTGATTCTCTCTTCTCCCTTTCTCTTTAAAACAATAGTACAGTCCAATTTAGGTGAACATTTATATCCAATTAAGGGGTGGGAGTGTGATTTTAGATGCTCTTTTGGGAGAACAAAGACATTAATGTAAATAAGATTTCTAACTTACTGTTTAAAGAATTTATATAAATGTTTAAAACATAAGGGTTGGGGAGGGAGGGAGAATTTTTGTATAGAAACATGCAAGTACCACACACTGTTTCAATTTTGCACAAAGTGAGGGAAGATCAGGTGGTAGCCCCAGAATGTGCAGCAGTCTTGGTGCACCAGGGTGCCTTCTAAAGGCCAACATGCACACCTTGGACCCTAGCGGGGCAGAGATATTAGCCAAGCTTGATCACTCTCAATTCCAATAGCCTTTGGGCATCCTGAATTAGAGGTAGGAGGAAGTGATGTGTGTTTCTTCAGTGGAAGCAGCACATAAATGACTGATAAGATGTGTTTAGGTAAAAGGCAGTCATTTGAAAAGCTGTCTTGTAGGCCGATAGTGACCCTTTCTAAAGAGAAGAGCCAGCTAGTCCTGCTCTTGATACTGGTGGAGACAGTGGAGGATCCCTGGGAACGTTAGCACAGGGGCTCATCTGATCACTTCCTGGCATCCCGTTCAACTTGGTGGTAGTTTTGGTCTGACTTGAGGCGTGGCAGTTGCTATTGGAGCTCTGAACCACCCTGTAAATTTCTATTAAAAATCATTCTATTAAAAATCCTGCAAATATAAATTGCCTATTCCCTGACATCATAGTTCTGGTGTGGAGCCAGCCACAGATGAGATTCTTATTTGTGTAGAGAAAGAAACCTGTCTTTAGACCAGAGAAAAGTTGAGTTTTGCCTCTGGTGTGTGGTCTTGGTAAACCTGGTGTGACGGACACCGTGGTTGTCTTTGAAGGAAGCCTGCAGAAGCCTCCAGTGCCCACTGTGGCATTTTCAGCTTCACTGAGCCCCATGTTGCTGGGGGACATGTTTAGAAGGCAATGGCATGTTATTGCTAGTGAGTCTGGTAGAATCCTTAAGTCCATGTTTTTGAATTGCTACTAGAAGTGAAGAACTATTGCTCTTGACCCAGGGCTGCCTTGTTACAGTGTCAGGGAGAGTGGTGGCAGGGAAGGATCCGGTTCTTAGACAAGATGTGTTCTGATCTTGGCTCACAGGTGAACCTCTAAAATAGCACTCAAGTCTCGGGTTACTGCCATCCAGGACTTCAAGAGAGGGTGTGTTACATCCTGGGGGGGTGGTAGGTATTAGAACTGCCACTTAGGTCCTAAGGCAGAGGGGCTGGCATTGTCAAAGGGGTGTCTAGGAGTATGAGAAGGACGTCTGGTTTGTTCAGTAGGGTTTTGTTATTGTCCCCACCCTGCCTTCCTTTCCCTGTGAATCTCCAGCTACAGATGGGGTCCAGGAAGAAAGAATCAGTGCAGAAACTTGGGAAGATCATAGGAGTGTTTTGGTTCTGGATAAGGTCACTGCCCTAGGTGGCCCAAGCAAAAGACTCAGTGGATGAAGGGCCTGACAGAACGAACAGTATTTGTTTCTTTAGAAAATAGTCCAACAGGACAGTGGCCAACTGGAAGGAAGCTCACTTAGTTTCCTGGGAGCAACAGCACATATCAGAAGCCAGACTTGCTCTTTGGTCATGTGCTTTGGGGTATAGGGGTATGAGATGCAGCCCTGTAACAACACCCAGAGAAGTAGCAGTCTTTGGGCCCAGTCACCCCACACCCCAAAGCAGGAAGATTCTGGTTCAACATAGCACAAACCCTTAGGGAACATGAAACCAACACCACCAATGTGTAATCCAGTCAACTCTCCCTCTTTTGGGTGTGTATGTGTGTGGGTATGTGTATGCCCACTTGTGTGTGTGTCCACGTGCAGCTCACTACCAATAGCCTCTATGTGCACTTGACCTACAGTGCCCGCTGAGAACTCACCAGGTTGGCGCCTGAATGCCTTACTCTCAGCAGTCAGAGGCTGGCTTGCTCTGTGCAGATTTTTAATTTTCTTTTTTGGCCCTGGGCTGTTTAGGACCTCTACAGCTTCATTCTTTCACCATTAAATAGTGGCCTTTTTCAGTATTTTCCCCTCCCCCTTACAAATCGCTGAAGCCACAAAGCACATTTTTGGGGATCATAGAAGGTTGGGGTTCCAGAAAGGTATCTGTGATGGTTCCACTCACCATGGGATTTCCCTACTTGCTGTATTCTCAATTTCTCTAATAAAAAGAACCAAATGGAAAATGAACTTTTGTTGTATTTTTGTTGCTATTTTTTCATCTTACTTCCTTTAGCTTTTGGCATATCCTTGAAGCCTTAATTCAGACACTGAAGTTTAGGAAGTTTTAGAAACTTCCCATCATAAATACACAAATAAGTGTGCTTGTGCCCTGCTTGCTTTTCCTGACTTTCATCTAACTTGGACCATGTTTAGAACAGAGAGGAAGGCTAACTCTAAGAAGCAGTTCTTGATTTATTGTTGGAAGTTTATAAAAACAATACCCTAGGGGCTTGGGATGTGGACCATGTTAACTAGCATGAATGTGGCCCTGGGTTTGAACTGCAGCACTACCCAAGAAAAAAGCAACAAGAACCTAATATAATGAACACTAGGCCATGAGTTGTGTTAAAGAATTTTCTCATAATCTTATCCTGTATCTCATCAGCTTTTGGTTGCTGTGACAAAATATCTGAGAAAGTCAAAGGAAAAGGAGATTTATTTTGGCTCACTGAGAGGTTTCAATTTGTGGTCTCTTGGCTCTGTTGTCTCCTGGTCTCTGGTGAGGCAGAGCATCCTGGTGGGGAGGTGCAGTGAAACAAAGCAGAGAGGGACAGAATATACCCTTCAGAGACGCACCTCTTCCAACTAGGCCCCATTTTTATTTTCTACCATCCCTGGAGACCCAAGTCTAGCAGTCGACCTTTGGGGGCCCTTTTCAATCTAAACCCTCTAACAACCCTATGGGCTAGTCATGTTCATTTTATACTTGAGGAACCTGAAACCTACGAAGTTTTTCTGACTGATGCCAGAAGTTCACCAGAGAAAAAGTGAAAGAAAATTTTTAAGGAGAAAATTGTCTCTTGTCTGCAGTTGAATCTGTTATATCAGACTGTTAAAACAGGTATATTGAAGCTTTGGGGGTTGGTTAACCTGATCTCATTTAAGGTTAGGAAATCTCAACCTTCTTGCCTTAGGTAAGTTAGTATTTGCTGGGGAATTTCCAGTACTTGGATATTTTCATGTTGAATTCTCACTTATAGACTCTAGTTACAACTTAAGGTTTCCCCGTGGGTTATCCAGATGTAGGTCGGGACTGTGTTCGATTCCTGACAAAAACTAAACAGGCCCACAGAAAGCCTGCTTTGGTTTTTCCTGGTCTCTGGCTGTCTGTGTGCTTTCCATTTCTCAGGTGATGTCCTGTGCATATTGTAGATAGATGAGGACAAATCTGAATTTTGATTTGATGGAGTGCCAGGGCTCTGAGTGCCCGAGAGAAGCCTGTGGACAATGTTCCTTCAAACTTACCCTGGAAACATCCTTTTCTTGAATACTTTGCACCGTCTTATGCAGTATATTGCATTTCCTTATTCCCACATGGGGCACAAGGGGCATAGGCTGTTCACTCACCACTTCCATGCCTTCAACTGTTTTTTTCTATTTTTTATTGGTGCATCATGATTGTACATAATGGTGGCATTCATTATGACACTCCGTACATGCGGACATAGCGCTAGAATTTAGCCAATATTGTTACCTGATATTTCCCCTTTACGAGCCCTTATCCCTCCCTGGTTCCTTTCCTCTACTGATATCTGTTCAATTTTCATGAGAAACTTTTTCGCCACGCCCCTGCCCCCTTCTTCTTTTTCTTTGCCCTAACTTATGCGTGAGCAAAAACATGTTAGCACTTGACCTTCTGAGCTTTCTGTCCTCAACTGTTTGACTTGAAAACAAGGCTAGTGTGGTTCATTCTTTGCTGCTGCTTGGCATGGTCTGGATCTGGGAGTGGGAATCATGGGGCCGGGAATTAGACTGCATGCTCAAGTAGCTTTGGACTGTACCCTGCCATTGCCCCTTCATGCTAGCCTAGAAATGAACAGTGGCAGGCTTAGTCCCTGTTCTGCCATTTGCCATGTCATGTGGGCAAGAAATTTTTACCTCCCTAGCCTCTGTTTTCTCACCTTTCAAGAGAACTTTGCATCCTTCACTGAGATGCTGCTGCTCTTAGTGATAACATTCATTCCCCACGGTGATTCTGCCAAACCCTGGCTCCAATCCTTCCTTTTGTGGTCTTTGAGCCCCGGCCACCCCCATACTTATATGTCCGTACATGCATACATAGTGCTAGAATTTTCTTGACCTAAAGATATGCCACTCCCTTAACCTTCCCGAGTCAAAACTTCACTTGGCATCACAAAGTGGTTGTTGAAGTGTTTTATTGAAAGCCCTGTTATTAAAACACACACACACACACACACACACACACACACACACACACACTTTGTTAGGTGGATTTAGCAGTCAGTGTATTCCTGGTACTGAGGAAGGGGAGTCTGACAGCAGCCTTGAGCTCTTCTCAGCCGAACAAAGGTGTACAGCACTGACAAGAGATGCCAAGATTTTGTACCCCTGTTAATGACTGAGGTGCCAACTTAGCTCCTCTGAAGTCAAGTTGACGGTTCTGCTGTGTGAGCCAGACTGCCACCTGCTGTCCCTTCATGGTTCTGTTAAATGTGGAAAGAGGAAGAACAGCCCTGACCTTCAGAGGCGTCTATAGAAGAGCAGTGCTGGTTAATCAGAAGTGATTTCATGGGTTCGCAGAGGGTTCCAGATCTCACAGGCTACCCTTGGCTGTATAGAGACGAGGGACCCAGAGGAAGGCCAGCACTCCTTCTGCTTGCGTTTTTCACTCTGTTGCCAAGATAGTTGATAAATTTGCCTGAAAATACTTTCCCTGGTTGGGTGGGAAGACAAGCCCTTCTGAAGACAGCACTGGACAACACTGTCCTGGGGAGAGGCTGGAGGCGGTGTCTGTGGTCATGGGCCACAGCAGGGAGTGGCTGGCCCAGGAGATACTCATCTTGCCACGCCTGCCACAGTTAGGTCTTCATGATGTAGGGAGGCACTCAGCTGTGGCATCGCCATGGTGAGAGAGAGGGCTCCCTGCTCTTCCTAGCCCACATGGGCCAGGTGGGCACCTATGACCTTTAGCCATTATTCCTGGTTTCCAGGATGTAATCTCTTTGTCCCCGCCTCCAAGAAAAACGAAGTTGATAATTAGGCAAATTACATGAGTGTATTACATTTGATCTTCCAATAATTTGGAGCCAGTTTTCAGCTCTCTAAACCCCAGTTCCTCATCTATAAGATGGGGTAAACATGTTACCGACTTCAAAGGGTGCTGCAAGGAGTAAATGAGTAAATGCATGTTATTTTCCTGGTACATGTAAATCGTAACCATTGCTAATACTTTCCTGCCACTTAAACTGTCTTCTGCAAATGTCAGTGACTTTAGCTGTAAATGGGAAATTGATCCCTTCCTCACAGGATTGGTGTGAGACTTAAATGACAGAGTAACACTGTGACAGTCTATAATGTAAGGCACTTTCAAACGTTCTAATGAACACATGGAGTTGGCCTGCCTTAGAGGGAAACTGGAGCTGTTTGCTGGTGGGAAACTGGGCCAGCTGAGGGTTGTGGAGGATAGGGAAGAAGTGACCTCTGAGTTCTTGTGTGTAAGCCACACCAATTCTTGTGGGGCTGGGCCGGGCCTTCTCATCTGAGATTATTTTAACTTCAAGGATCTGAGGCACCCCAGAATTTCTACATGGGTTCTGCTCGTATTATTGCTCCTACAACAAAGTCTGCTGCCTTGGGCTGGGGTTGTGGCTCAGCAGCAGAGCACTTGCCTCACACGTATGGGGCACTGGGTTCAATCCTCAGCACCACATAAAAGTAAATAAATAAAATAAAAGTATTGTGTCCATTTACAACTAAAAAATATTAAAACAACAACAAAGTCTGCTATCTCTTGGGATTCAGATTTGGAGTAGAGGAAGCTCCAAGATGTCGGGACCCTGGGGAGAGATGGGTGTATAACTGTGTGTGAGGGGTGTTTCCAGATGTAGCTACCTTACCAGTGGACTCTGCTTTGTACACTGAAATGTTCCCCAAAGTTCCACCTTCGAGGATTTGGGACAAAATCAAGTAATTTTTTTTGTAGATCCCTGGCCAGCAGATGCCCATGACCAGGACCTGGACCTCATGGGGAGTCTGGAGTTGATGCTCAGGAGATATCTCACCATGCCTCTGTGAAGGTCTGTGGGTCACACTGAGACATCAGTTTGGTGGCCCCAATTCCTGCCTCCACCCCTACAAGTACATCATTGTCCCATGCAGCAGCTGCAGAGCTCAGCCTGTTGTATTTTACTTTATTTGTACCTGGAATTGAATACAGGGACGCTTTACCACAGAGTCACATCCCCAACTCCTTTTTAAATGTTTTATTTTGAGGCAGAGTCTCTCTGAGTCTTTAGGGCCTTACTAAGTTGCTGAGTTTGGTCTCGAGCTTGCAATCCTCCTGCCTCATCCTCCCAAGCCGCTAGGATTACAGGCATGTGGCTCTGCGTCCAGCCTGACTTTTTATTAGCTGCAAAATTTCCTTTAGCTAGGAATTTTTAAAAAGAAACAAACAAGCAAACAAATTTTTCACAAGTTCTCCAGCAGCAACAGTCTGAAGACATCACACACAGGCATGTTGATAGTTTCCTAAAAGGGTTTGATACATATTCCTATCCTGTTCTTGGTCTTTCTTTTTACTATTCCCCCCTCCCTCCCCTCTCTCTCTCTCACACACACACACACACACACACACACACACCAGCAGCATCTAGGAAATGCTCCATCCTCCTTTTCAGCCAGGCATGCTCTTGCCTCAGTCTCCTCCCTGCCCTTGGCCTCACTCGGCTCCTCCTGCTCAGCACCTGTAGGTCCGTGGGTTCTGAAGATCAGCCTGCTTCATTAGAAACAGGTCTGATCTGCAGAATAGGTGGAACTAACTCTTTTGTCTTGGTCTAAGTCTGGCTCATGCTGGACTCCTGAAGAGAAGAGACGAAGCATAGCAGGATGCCCACAGAGCCTGGGTGAACCGTACCAGGCACCCTGGAGGGTCTTTGGAAAATGGCATCTGGGGCTTTGTTCCCTTGTTCTTCCAGCAATCTCTGGAAGCAGGATGAGCACAGGCCCGGGAGGTAACCCAGCTGTAGTGAACTGCGTCCCACACCAGAGGCTGACTTCTTAGAATGTCTCTGGAAGGATCCCCTTGCAGTGAGTGTCACCGCAGAAGCTGAGGTGGCAGCACCCAGGCACCCAGAGGCAGCAGGAGCAGGGGGAGCCAGGCCGACGTGTCCGAGGCGCCGCCACAGTCCTGAGCGTTCTCCTGTGAACCCAGAGCAGAGGTGAGAGGGCGGCATCTACAGCAGAGGCACCTTCCCATCCAGAGGGGCAAGGATGGGCAGGGGTCTCTGGGACTAAAGGGGGTCAAATCCTGAGAGAGAAGGAAGTTTCAGAAAGTAAAGCCCCATCTTTCTTAGACCTTTCAGGGGGAAAGTAGAGGCTGCACACTCACTGGAAGCTGAGGTCAGGTCTCCCGACCCTGTTGCTGAGGGGTTTCAAGGTGGGTTCCTTATGTAGCATAATCGATAAAGTCATTGGCCACTGGTGGCAACTCCATCTCCAATCCCCATCCCTTGCCCAGAAGTCAGGGGATGCGGCTGAAGTCCCCACTCTCTAATAGGCCTGGGTCTTTCTGGTGACCAGGCCCCATGCTGGGCCTAGGGGTCCCAGACACCGGTCATCTCAGTAGAACACAAATCACTCTTATTCCAAAGGTCTTAGAAGCATGGTGTCAGGAACCCAGGGACTTAGGCCAAGTGTTGTAACAAAAGATGTCCTTCTCACTCATGTCACCCAGGAAGTTACAGGGGTTTTAGGAGTTCTGTGCCAGGAACTGTACAAAGACCCCCTTGTGGTGTCCCCATTTCACAGGATATAAATATGAATGCACAGGTAAGAACACTTCCCAGTGAGATGCACATGTTCAGTTGTATTCATCAGTGTCCAGATATGCCGGCATTTACAAGGGCACACGCACTTGGCAGAGAATGTGGAACCAAGACCAAGACCCCTGCCACAGCCCACCCAGCCTCGCACCTCTGGATGAAAGGCATGGCAGGAATCGGGTCTCCGGCGGGGCTTCTGAGAGCGCATCCTGTCGCACTTGACAGAGGCATTATGTATAGAACTCACAAGGTCAAGGTCAACCGCTCTGAACCCCTAGAAGAACCTGCCCCTGGTGGAGCCAGCTTCCAAGGATAGGGGAGGAAGGAAGGCTGGCCTCAGCCCTCAAAATCGGAGCCCTCAGTGACATCGGAGCCCACCCTCCCCTCCCACATATCCTGGAGGATGGGAAGGATATATTTGACTTCTGTGGCCTTCTGCAGGACTGGCGGGAAGACACTGCAGTCGCAGGTGGGATCTGTCACCAGCAGGAGCAGGTTGGTCTTGGGAATCTGCTGCATCACAAATATCCTGCAGCAAAGAGGGGGCGGAGGTCAAGGGCTTCCCCAGGCAGGCACGGCAGCCACCACGAGAAGGTCTCTGAGGAGAGAACTGGAGGCTCGGAGTGTGAAAGTAGGGGCACAGGGGGAGGGGCAGAAATGCACGTTGGATCCTGGGCGGAATAGCCCGGGACCAATGACCCAGCCCTACTGACTTACAAAATTACATCTGTCCTTTTCTAGAAGATGGAGAAGGTGAGGAAGGAGTTGTTAATGTTTGCAGGGACACTAGGATGCTCCTGAGCAGATTGGGCTGTAGGGCGACTCTTGCTCGGGGTGTACGGGGAAGTGCAGTACAAGGATGGGCCACTAGGTGGCACAATGCCACCGCACAGCTCAGGAGGTCTGAGGACCCAGGGGAATGACTGGGAAAGCCAGGCGGGCACAAGGTCCCAGGGCGTTACATAACAAGGACAGCTGCCATTCACTGAGCCATTCCCAGGGGCCGGGTGATGTCACACAGACACATCTGTTTGTACAGGCGTCTACACACATATGTCTACGCTTAGACTTCAGAGCCCTCTGTGAGGTTGGTATGGCCCTGTGTGGTAGAGGACAAAATGGAGCCTAGGAGAAGTGATTTTCCCAAGGTTTCACAGCGAGGGTGTGGCAAAGCCAGTTTTTAAACTCAAGTCTGTCTACTGGAAAGCACTTGCTTGACACATACCCATCGACTCTGTCCCTACAGCAAGGCTTTGAGATAAATGCACAAAACAGAAATAGTTCCAAGAAAACTGCTTTGTGTGGTCAAAATCTTGCCTCACATCACGTCGTAGGAAGAGATGGAGACTGGATTTGTCAGAGGCCGACATGCGAGGCTTTACACTGCAATAGTTAGCTTGGGTCTGGCTGTCTAAGGGACAGCCTGGCGGTCCCTGGGGAACAGGAAGTCTGGCTGAGAGAACAGCCTGGAGGAGGCCATTCCTCCCAGCCCAGGGCAGAACTCCCTGGGGGTGTGTGTGTGGGGGGTCCTCTGAGGTTTGGGAACAGAAAACCCACCCTTCCGGTGGCCTCTCTGCCTTCTTGGGCCAGGGCTGGTGGGATCTAGGGGTCTTGACCCTGGAGCAAGACTGAGGGGCTCCTGCCCGGAGGTGCTGGCCTGGGGGTAGGACAGACCACAGACAGGAACAGCAGTGGGAAGGCGGGTCTAGGACCCTCTTCTTTGCACCAGACATATTCTAGGGCAGACCTAGGTTTATCTGTTGCTTCTTTTCTCAGATCTGTGGTGTTGAGTGCGTGGCCCCGCTGTGGGCTGACCTGTGCCTCAGCGGAAGGGATGGAGATGGCAGAGGTCACTGAGGGAGGCTATGGAATCCTGGCTGTGGGGCCTCAGGCGGGGACTATCTTGCCAGGAGTGGGAGCAGGGGACAGGTCAAGCTGCCCAGGGGGGTCTTACTTCTGGCAGGCCCCACACTCGATGATGCCGTTGGTCTCCTGAATGGCTGTCTGGTGCACAAACACGGGGTACTCTGTGTCGCAGGGATGCAGCAGCTCCTGCTTCTTATGCTTGTGGGCTGCAGTGGACAGAGGTGCCTCTGTGAGGAAGGGCCCCACAGCCTCCTGAGGGCCTTAGCACCCACAGTGAGCCCCCTGCTCCTGGTCCATGGCAGATGCTCTCTGGTTACAAAGGTCTCGGGACTGTGCAGGATGGGGAGGTGGGGAGAACGGAGAATAACTGAAGCAGCCTGGGTGTCGGGGACCGTGGAACTCGGGCATGAGTGTCACACTAGCTCCTGACCCTGAGGAAGCCATATTCTCTCTTTGGAAGCCTACATCCTCATCATAAGCTGGGGGTGGGAAGTGCCCCATCTCAAAGGTTCCTGAGAGGGACCCGGTGCACCCTTGTTCTTGCATCCTCTCTCCTCCAGGCACCCTCCCCCGTCCCTGCTGGAGGGCCCTGGGTGAGCAGAGGTCCTGCTAGGGGCAGCCTGAGTGAGGGGAGGCCATATACACCCGGGCCCCACCCTCCTTCACGAGGCGAGGCGAAACAGGAGGGGTGGCTTGGTGGGTGGATTGTGGTCCCTTCACTCTGGGACCTGACCCCTCCCCTGTGGACACACCTGTGTCCAACTCTCAGGTAGCTAAAACGCCATGCCAGGGCAGCTCTTAGACAGGCCAGGCCCTGCCGGCCCACCCCTGCCACCAGGCCCCAGCTCCTGCTACTGAGCAGTGAAGGGAGGGACAGATCTCTGCACCCAAGGCCACCTGAGCCTGGAGGCCCAGCTCCCGGATATTGGGGCTCCTTGGTGGCTATCAGGTGAGTGTGAAGCCCCTGAGTTCACTGAGACAAGACAGGGGCCCTGGAGACCAGGCAGCTCCCGCAGAGGGGTGGAGAGCAGGGCAGGCCTGCGCAGGCCCGGGGCTGGAAGCAGCACTCCTATTTCTCCATCACAGGCATTTCCTTTGCTTCTCAGACTAGGGGTGAAACAGGTGGGGCAGGTGGGTGGACACAGGTGGAGCTGGGACAGGGGCTCCTACTAAGGGTTAGCAGGAGGGCCGTTGGTCTCCCTAACTCCTGGACCCAGAAGTTCCCTCCAGACTTTGAAGCCAAGAGGCAGGGCCAGTGGGCAAGGAGCAGTCCTCAGGGACCGGAAACATCTGCTCAGGCTCCTTCCCGAGCTGACCCTCCAAGGAGGGAGCTGGGTGGCCCTGGAAGTCTCCGGACCTGACTCTTCTCCTCCTGCGGGGTGCTGACTCAGCGCTGGGCCTGTCTGCCTGTCACCTGAGCCACTCTGGTGGGTGAAGTGTGTCAGTGATAACACTGCTCACAGCCACAATAATAAAAGGGCTGGGCGGCTTCCCCAAGGTCACATTACTCCTGGCTGGGGCCTTGGGCTCCGGGAAGAGCTGTCCTGAAGAAGTGAAGCTCTAAGCAAGCAAAGGAAGGGACTGTCCTCAGCTTGCCAGATGACAGAGGTTGCGTCCCCACCCCATAATGAGGTCCTCTGTTCCTGGCAGAGAGAAGAGGGAGCCGTTCCTAAATGGGCTGTGATACACGGTTCCTGGCTCCTGTCACCCATGTCAAGTGACTGTCCCCAAGCAGTCCTGTTATGAGTGTGCCTGGGGCCTCCTAAAGCGGCCTGGAAACATGGCAGGGGGACGTGGAAATGTGACCCCAGGTCAGAGGTCACCTCCTGGGCCAAAGGCAGCCAGCCCCAGGGGGCAGCAGGAAAGGGAGAGGGCGGAGCAAACCAGAGAGAGGACAGCCGTGGACATGATTCCTTGTCATGAAGCTTAATGTTGAGAAAGAGACGGGGCCGGGCTGAGGAGCTGCCCAGGCAACAGGGAAGTTCCAGAGCCCCCTGGAAAAGGTCCTTTTAACACGGACAAGTGGAGCGAATCCTGCTAACAGGAGGTGACCTTGTGTGGTGGGGGGAGCTCTGAGCCCCCCGAGGGGCAGCGCATCTGTCTGCTCTCACATTCAAGCTGGGCTCCTCCTCTCCTGGGCCGTGGTGAGCCTCAAACCAGGTGAGAGAGGCTCTTCCTCACTCTGTCAGGACCCTCTCACCCTGCCACTGCCTCTGGGGGACTCTGTCCTCAGACAGTCGTGGGAAGGGTGTCATCCTCAGGGCCTCCTGGTGACCACTCTCTGGAACCCAGAGCACTGCCGAGGGCTGATGGACCCTGGGCTGGAGTGCCCGGGGAGACCTGGTGGCCGCCCAGCTGCACTTGGTCAGGGCCCCTGGACCACACCCTCTCCTCCTCCTGGAGTCTCTAATGTTCCCTGCGGCAGGACCATGCTCTGTGGGATGACATCTGGGTCCCCAGGAATGGTGGCTGCAACTGGATCAGGGACTTGGGGTCCCCGAGTCAGGGGCGTCCCAGGATGAAGAGCACTCAGCCCCCCTGGGGATGGCTCCTGGGGTGTAGGGTTGAGGGCAGGCCCTCCTCCGCTCCCCAGCCCAAGTGGCCGCCAGGATCTGCCCAGATGAGGCTACTTACAGTGATGGAAGACGGTTTTGGCTGCCCGGGGTGTGGGCCCGGCACAGGGTGGACATGGCACAGCACAGGGCATGACGTCACACGAGGGCAGGATGTCACAGGGTGGTGATGATGTCACATGGAGGGGTGGTGTCCCAGGATGATGTGGTGTCACACAGAGAGGTGAGGGACCCAGGGGTGAGGGGAGACGATGAGAGAAGGCCAGGCGAGATGAAATGATGAAGGACAACGCCTTAGAGCCGCGCCCTCTCACCCACCCACGGCCCAAGGCGTCCAAGGAGCTGACCCAAACCCACCTGCTACGCCGTCCTACCCCGGTACTCACCCTCTGCCACTCTGTCATACCAGGAGCCCCAGGCACTCCACTCCAGCAGGAGCCTGCCAGACACAAAGCTGAGTCTGGGGGACCTTCCCACCCTCCCCTCCTGGTCCCTGAGAGGGCAGAGGGCCATGGGTGAGCAGAGGTCCTGCCAGGAGCAGCCTGAGTGAGGGGAGGCCATGCACACCCGGGCCCGCCCTCCTTCACCTCCCGAGCAACCTCTTGCTCACAGGACTCCCTCATGAGCCACAGCCCCCACCTCCAGCCCCACTCACAGCAAGAGCTCACTCATCAGCCACTTGGTCGCCATCAGGAGGGCAGAGATTGGCTGGAGTCAGGGAGAGAAAGGACACACCTTTTGCAGCAGGTCCAAGGGGAGAGCTCTTGTTCCTCTCAGCTGCCCTTGGACCAGATGGGCGGCTGCCTCAGCACCCTCCTGACCGACACCCCCCGCCCCTGCAGAGGAAGCATCCCAAAGCTGACTTCTGTGGGCCATGCCTTTTGTGGGTCAGACATCTCTGGCAGGGTTAGAAGTGGCCTTCCATACGGCTGGTCAAGTTCTCACCCTGATGGGCTCGTTCACCAAGGATCCCTGAAGATTTTTGTGGAGCACTGGGCCTTGAGGTGGGGGACAGACCCTGTCTCTAAATAAAATATATAAAAAAGGCTGGGGACGTAGCTCAGTGGGTAAGGACCCCTGGGTCCAATCCTTGGTACCAAAAGGGGGGCGGGGGGGAAAGAGTCAGCCCTGGGGCCTGATGGCCTGCAGCTGGGTGGGAACAGTGTCCAGGTGACCTCTTTGGAGGATAAGGCAGAGGATGTACATGTGGGGGAGAGAAGGTCACTCACGCTGGCCAGGGGCTGGGCTGCGCTGTGGTGGTGATCCGGAAGCTTGCACATGGCCTGGTAGTCATACATAGTCACCCTGAAAATCAGAACCAAGGTGGACGGAGGCCAAGAACCTCTGCCACGCCCTGCCCCTGCTGGGGGTGGGGTGGGATGGGCCTCGTAGAAGAGCTTGTGTTCACCAGGATCCATGACGGTGCCTGAGTTAGGACAGCAGACATGGACTGGGGGCACGTTCTGAAATGCTGCTTTTGCACTTTAAATGGCGTCAAGAAAAGAGCAGCCCGTGGCTTGCTCCTTTAGCTGGGTGGCTTTCCCCCTAGTGCTGAGCTGGGGCTGGTCCACGTGGCCATATCCCCCTCTCTGCCTCATGTTGAGCCCCTGGATCCTGAAAAATTCCTTCTGGGCTCTTTGGAGCTGTCATCGAGGGTTTGGGAGTTCAGATGCCAAGATCTGGCTGGTTTGCTGAACATCAGCTCTGTGCCCCACTTACTGGTTGAACGCCCCCATGTTGAGCAGCTGGGTCATGACAGCGCCGTCCACCTCCCCCAGAAATCTTCCCGTCTGTGAGGGAGAGAGAGAGAGAGAGAGGAGAGAAAGAGAGCAAGCAGATGAGCAAGCTCACTGAGCCACATCCCCAGCCCTAGTTTGTATTTTATTTATTTAGAGACAGGGCTTCACTGAATTGCCTAGTGCATCCCTGTTGCTGAGGCTGGCTTTGAACTCAGGATCCTCCTGCCTCAGCCTCCCAAGCTGCTGGGATTACAGGCAGGTGCCACCGGACCCAGCTTGTCATTCATTTCTGGACTCCCTAGACACAGCCTACCCTGACCCTGGTCCTCTCTGAGCTGCCCGCCCCCTCTACCCTGACTGTGCCCTCTCCCAGTCCCCAGTGTGCTGCCAGAACAGTCTCCTCAGACACCACCTGGGTTTTGTCACACTCTCCATTATCTAGGAAGGAAAGAAGGGAGGGAGGGATCCTCCCCTCTCCTCTCCCTCTCTCCTTTTCACAATCAACCGTGTCTGGGGGGCACCCATGACAGCGGCCCCGCAGCACCCCCCAGGGCAGCAAAGCCCCGGGGCTTCAGTTGAGAAGCCAGGCTTGCCCCTCCCCTCCAAACCCACCCCCAGTGCCTGGCTCCAGCCTTCTCTGGCCTCTGGATTCTGCTCTTCTCAGCATGGCGGGGCGGAAAGAGCTTGGTGGCTGGCCTTGGATTTGATTGGAATTCACGTTGAGACTGGGAATAATGTGTACCATCCGGTGGCTCACAGTGAGTGGCACACATCATTACATGAACGGGGGTGTGCCCAGTGGGCCGTTGTCTCTGCCTCAATTACCCTTTCTCAGTCCTCTTATCAAGGAACTTTCCTCCTCTTCCTCCTCTGAGAAGCACTTCAGCAACATGTGGCTGCATGTCCTAGTTCTGTTGTCACCCTGCCTGGGGTATATCCGGTCGCCTTAGGCCTCCTTTGTATGGAAAGCTGTTTGGGGTCAGGGTGCATGTCTCTGAGTTCCCCACGGTGCCTGGTACCTGGGCATAGTGTGGGACTTGGGCAGGGAAAGGAGGTGGGAGCCTGAGCCCATGGCCACAGCAGGTTCTTGGCAGAGTGCTTTCTTGGCTCATGGGCCTGGCTGGCCTTCCCAGGCCTTTGTGAGGGGAGCACCTCCATGGGTCACACTTTGGCTGGAGGTGACAGAAGATGGCTTGGAGGAGAAAACCGGGTCAACTGAAGGAGGGGCGAGAAGTGAGGAGGAGAGCAGGCCAGGCCGTGGCAGGACCCCCATCACTCCTAGAGTCCCTGCTTCTGTGAATCTCCTCCGTAGCCAGCACACTCTGGGAAACACCTAGAACAGTGACAGGTGTTATGGCTCCCGATACCAGGAAACCCCACCCTGGCACAGATCGGGGGCTCGGGCCTGGCTGACCTCAAGGAGAGCCAGTGTTGTCCAGGAACCCAGGCAGGGCCTGCGCTGCATAGCTGGGGAGCCTCGGTAACCCTTCTTAAGGAACAAGATTGATTGGAAACAAAGGTCAGTGGGAATGCAGGGCTCCTGTGCACCAGCTCAGCTGAGAGATTCTCTTCCAAATAAGAGTTGCTGCTGCCATACTGGATGACAACCTCAGGGACGCTCCCTTAATGTTTAGCCTGCAAATGGGCCCACTTTGAAAACTGGGATAAGGTCAGGAAATGTCATTTTGTAAATTGGAAATAAATAAGAAAATATAGCCCTTGCATCCTACAGCCAGCCAGCCTGCTTACCTGCCTTTCTTCCTTCCCTCCTTCCTTCCTTTCTTCTTCCCCTCTTTTTTCTTTATTCTCTTTCTTTCTTTCTTTCTTTTCTTTTTTTTTTTTTTTTTTTTGGTACTGGGTATTGAAGCCAGGTACTCTCCCACTGAGCTACTGTTCCAGCCATTTAATTTTTTTTTTTTTTTTTAATTTTGGGACAGGGTCTCATTAAGTTACCCTGGCTGGCCTTGAACTTGCGATCCTCCTGCCTCAGCCTCCCAAATTGGGGAGACTACAGGTATGTGCTACCATACCCAGTTTCTATGGTATTCTTTGTTTGGAAATAGCTCACTTATAAAGTTAAAATGTAATGATACAAGCCACTGAAAATGAATGCCAAAATCATGATCTCAGAAACTGACAGGTTAATGACAGAAGCAAACAGGAGAAAAACTAGAGCTGGAGGCAAAGACTTGCCTGAGCTCTGCTGTCTCTTGGCCTGAATGCCTGACCACCTTTCAGTCACAAGATGCTTACTCATCAGGGGGGTACAATGCAAAAATGAAAGAAAGGGACAATAACCAAGAGTACAGACCAGTTTGGACAGACAAGGGCACATTCGCTGTCACACAGGACAGCTGATGACCAGTGCCTCCGGTGGTGGTGGTGGTATAAACAAGTGAGTGTCCTTTTGTTTAGATTAGGAGGCCTGACGAGGACAGGCATCACTGAAGAGGAAGTGGATAAAGCAGGGGACAGAAGAGAGGAATCAAAGGAATTCCAGGGACAAACACATGGAAAGGCAAGAGCCATCCAAATCCTGCTGCTCTTCAAGATCCAGCAGTAAGGCCAGCTGAAGTTCTTCCTGATCCCTCCAGCCTGAGTGTCCTCTCGGCGGGGTTTGTGTATGCATCGAACTCTCGTTCCTGTGTATGCATTGAACCTCCATCACTGGACAGCAAGATCCTAGGGGCAGAGACCCACCTCTGACCTCCCTCCCCAGCCTGCAGGGGCTTTATGTTTATTATCCATATTTGCTGAAGGAATGAGAGGGAATGAATGAATGACCTGTGTCTCCTGCTTCCTGGGACAGGGTAGTGGGGTGGACACCAGGCTCCTGATGAGGCTGGCCCAAATCACTACAAGCCTTTAATTTTAGTCTCTTTCCTAATTCTAGGCTTATTCATCAGCAACCAGTTGTTCAAACATTTTTTTTCCTGAGAAGCCAGGTCTCTGACCAATGTATCCTGGACATTGGAAAAAATGTATCTCTGCAAATAAACAATTCTGTTTCCCAGAATATGTCATTCAGCAGAAGGTGTCCATTCTCTTCTCCTTATTTAGTAAGGTAGCCTGACTTTAACAATGCTAGCTATGTGCTCAGCTAAAAGAACTACATTTCCCAGAAGCCCCTGCACTGAGGTCTGGCCAATGGAACATGAGCAGTCACAAGAAGGACTTCCGGAATCCACTTAAAGGGAGAGGACTCTGTAGAGAGGCACCGCCCCCCACTGACCCAACCCCCTAGTTATACTCCCCTTTGTCTGGGAAATGGACTAGAACACAGTACCTTCCCTAGCAATGTTGTCCTCTTGAGGGTGGAGACAGCTGGGGACTCCAGGAAGCCATGCTAGGAGCTTCATTGAGTCTTCTGAGAAGAATCAACCAGTGCTTTGCCTAAGGCACTGCAGTGGGGACTCTATTCTTGACTGCAGAACACACTTCCTAACTGGTAGTTTTCTTTTCATTTTTGTTGGAGTGGATTAGTGCCACTTGGCTTTGGGTACCTTGCAATTCAGGACTTGGGGTGGAATATGGAGCTGCACCCACAGCACAACCCTGTAGAGGGGTCTGGTTGCCCAGTGGTGCCTCTTTCCCAGGGGTAACACATGCATAAGTCATAGTCCACAGGCTGATGCATCTAAAGGGCCTGGGGCTCCCTGAGTTTTAAGTCTGCAGTGAGTCTGGGAGGGAGGTAGGGAGGGAGGTGAAGTCCTTTGAGGTACCACCCAGGAACCTGGAGCAGGAAGCAGATGGGCTCTAGGCAGCAAAGAAGCAGAACTAATTAGATTCCTGCTGGTTGGGTGGTTGCCCCTGGACCTGGGCTAATTTCCCTGTTGTGAAAGGCTGTTGCTCATATGTCCCCTGTCCCCAGGGAGAAAGGGTAGTCTCAACTCTAGTGATAGAATGGAAAAAATGCCACATGTCCTCCTTATACCCAGGGACAGCCTCAGTTTCTTCTTCAAAAATGGGGACAAGTATCCTCTTAAGGGGTGTGAGGGTCAGATGTGTCACCGCATGTGAAACTACTGTGCCTGGCTTCCACAGGGATTATTGTCCTTCACTCCCTTCCTCATCTGGCAGCTGCGCTGAGCTTTAGAGTCCCTTGATAACTGCCTTGGGTCACCAGAGAGCCTGCCTCTGCCTAGTCAGGAGGTTGCAGGGTTTTACTTCTGAAGCACTCAGAGGGGCAGGGCCATTTGGGAAGCTGGGGGTAGGGTGTGTGTGTGTGTGTGTGGGGCTGCTGCTGAGTACAGGGGAGCCCCAAAGACTCAGGGGCAGTGGGGGGGACTGTGGAACAGGGAAGGAGAGGGGGAGCCCAGGCCCGGGACAGGCACCTCTGTGGTGGCAGAAGGTGCCAGGGAGGGAGGGAGGAGAGCACAGTGCCTCTGAGAATCCAGGTCCCTCAGGGGAAGGTGCTGGAATGAAGCATTCCCATTGTCTAGACTTTGTTGCCCTGTGAGGACCATTTTGAAAGCTCTGTGGATGAGTGTGGATGGCAAACAAATGATAGGAATCTGAGTCCCCAGGCCCTGGTGACAGATCGCTGGAAGCATTATGATGCTTCACAGAGCCCCTGGCACTCCCCTGGCCCAGTCATGTGCCTCTGTCTCTAGGCTCCAAAGTGAGGGCTGTAATCCTGTCATTCCTGGTCCTTTAAAAAAAGAATGAGCCCTGAGCCTGGAGAGGCCTCCCGATAGCCATAGCCGGCCTGGAACTCCACCAGGAACAGGAGAGAGCCTCGAGTCACTCCCCTGGGCTGGTCGGCAGACTGCAGATGGCTGCCTTGGGACAGGAGCACCCAGGAGGAGGAAGGGCTAGGCAGGACTTTAGGAAGGACTTTTGCACCTAAAGCAGCAACAGGCTTAGCTCCCCAAGCCCCTGATGGACCTTGGCAGGGACAAGGGTCTGGGGTGGGGCCCTCAGGCAAGCCCCCAGCCACTGAGGCACTGTCTTCTAGGGATAAGTGGGGAGGAGTGGGGAGGAGGGGGTGAATCCAGGAGGGGCTTGTTTGTGTTTGGGGGGAGGGGCAGGTTTGGTAGGGGGAAGAGTCTGTGGTGGAAGATTCTGAAATGGTTCACAGTGACCCCAGCTTCCTGGTAGTTGCGCCTGTCCATGAGGTTGAGTGTACCCTGGGCTTCGCAACTGACTTCTAGCTAAGAGAAGATGGGAGAGTGATGGGATGTCATTTCTGAGATCATGTTTCAAAGGCCAGTGGCTCCCCTGTTGCAACCCTCCCCCGCCCCACCATCAGGCTCATCCGCTTGTTGCTCTGAATACAGGGGCTGCTCTGCTGGGTAAGCTGCCCTGTGGAGGGACTTGCATGGCCCCGAGCTGAGAGGGCTTCAGGCTATCAACCTTGGGGGAACAGCAGCTGTGCAAGCGTCTATGCCCTTGCCAGCGTCTCTTGAGGTGGGCCCAGGGTTGGGCAGTGTCCTCTTCAGAGCCTATGAGGGCCCAAGGGACAAATTTGGCTAACTGCTGGCTTCTGTGGGTCCTTGATCTAAGAATGGTTTATTTTCAATGGTTCTTAAAAAAATCAAAAGATTAATAACTTTTCATGACACATGGAAATTATGTGAAATTTGATTTTCAACGTCTAGGATAAGATTTTATTGGAACCACGCCACATTCATTTGTTACTCGCTGTCTGTGGCTCCTGTCTCCCTGCACGAGCGGAGCTGAGTGGTCCCCAAACGTGAACTATCTGTCCCTTTACAGAGAACGTCGCTGGCCGAGCACAGTCTCTGCGACGTGGCCCTCCTCTCCTGTTCTCGCCACCCTTCCACCCCAACGTCCCAGCTTGGCTTCACCCTCTGAAACTCTTTAGGCCCAGGCTTGGTCCTGGGGCCCTCGAAAGCCAGTACCACGGAACCTACAGGGCCGCTCTGGATTGCCCAGGCAGCAGGGAGCAGAACATGAATGACTGAGGGCGTCAGATGGTCCCGAGCCTGGTTCTAACCACTTGGTTTTGACTTCTGTCACCACCCATTTTTCTGTCAGAGCAAGTGGGAAATACTAAGAAGGACTGGTGCTCAGGCCACGGAAGAGCCCCGTGGCCAAAAAGAGGCATGAAAAGGAAAAGGGGAAAGAAGGGCAGGCAGAGGGAGGTGGCCAGGGGACCTCAATGGCTAGTGAGCAGCAGGGGTCCTGCGAAGCAACCCTTTCCAGGGCCCAGCCCCAGCCCAGGCAGGGGAAAGCCAAGGAAACCACATTTCTCTGGACTACTCTTGCTGCTGAAGGCCATTTAAAAACTATCCTTAAGGAATCAGATTCCAAGACCCTTGGGCTTCTCCTCTTCCCCAGTTGCCACTTTTCTCAGCCTCCTTCGGATGCTCTGGCTCTGGTTCCTGCCATATCCTGACACCTTCTTTGGGCTTCAGCCCCCTTCCAGTGGGGCCAGACCGCTGCCTCGAGGGGCAGAGAGATGGCCTCAGCCCTAACCCGGGTCAGCAACATCTCCAATTCCTGCAGCTCTGCCAGTACCCAGCACCCAGAATCAGCCTCCAGAGGACCATAGGCATTACCCTGATTTTTCTGAGGGGGAAACTGAGGCGCAAATAATGGAAGTTACTTGCCCAAATCATGTTTTGAATAAGTGGCAAACCCCGTGCTGAACCAAACACCATATCCCTTCCACTGAGGTTCCGTTAGAGGTCATTCGGATACTTCTGGGCTTGGTTCAAGGAAATACTTCAGGTGAATATATTCAGATTTGGTTCAGGTTTGATTAGGCTTCTTTTTCAGTTTGATTCCTGAATAAATAAATATTTAATTTGGGGACCCAATTTGGGGCTCAGCAAATATGCCTTTGTGAACGCCTGCAGGGTCCAGGGAGTGGTCCACGGCCACAGGGAGGATTGAGGGGTGCCAGGCAGGCTGCTGGGTAAGAAAGGATCTCGCCCATTTCCTTGTTTCCCCTGTAAGGGTCAGGTTTGATGTCTAGAATAGAATTTTCTAGAAAGGAAGTCCAGAAAGGAGAGGAAATGCAGGGTGGGGAGGCCCAGTCCTTCTGGGGCCATGTGGTGGAGAGGGTGGAGGAGGGATGGGGGATTGAGATGCTGAGCAGATGGCTGCTTAGAACTGTGGATGGAGGACCTCAGGAAACGTGGTGCATGGGCTGGGGTGTGGGTCAGCGGGAAAGCGCTCACCCAGCACATGTGAGGCACTGGGTTCGCTCCTCAGCGCCTCATAAAGAATAAAGAAATAAAATAAAGATACCGTGACCATCCACAACTGAAAAAAGAAAACATGGTGCAGTGCCGCCCGGCAGGCCCCGAGTGGTTTATTTATGAGCTGTCTCACCTGTGTGGTGGCAACACTCCTAACCAATGGAGGTGAGTTACAGAAGAAATAAAGAAGTGATATTTGCTCTGACCACCCGAGTGGGAGGTGTTCCGAGTGTTGTGATCTCACTGTGTTGACGCTGGGCTCAGGAGAACCCTGCCCCTCAGACCCTACACCCAGTTCCCTCAGAGGCAGGGTCCCTGGCCCTCTCTTGGGCTGAGGCGGCTACTCGTGGTCTTGATTCCTCCTCCCGCCCTTTCTCCCCAGGTCTAGCTCCCCAGCAACCCACCTCCTGCGACCTCTCCGAGATCAGAATGAAGCCATTGTTGTCCACCACGAAGCAGTCCAGGTCCTGGGGGCAGTCGGGAAGGGAGGTCAAGGCCGACCCTGTCACAGACCTCCTCTCCTGCCCGTCCTCTAGGTTTGGGAAGGCTGGTTCCGTGTTGGATGAAAAGATCACCCCTTTGAAGCCCAGCACTGCTGGGAAGGAAGGAGGGCACTCGGGCCAGAGGGAAGCCAGCCGATGGAGGGCACCTGGGGAGGGCCACAGCTCCCACCCCACCCTCTCCACCTGGGAAGAACTTACACTGTCCCCGCAGCTCTTTGGGCATGGCTCACCCACAGCACTGCACTGGAAGGAAGAAGAGAAACTATTAAGTGGCAAACAACTGTGTGTGTGTGTGTGTGTGTGTGTGTGCATGATAGGTATGTTTGTGAATATTGTATATGGTTCATTTGTGGTGTGTGGCTATATAGGGAGAGGTAGAAGTGTGTCTATAGGATACTTGTGTGTGTGTGTGTGTGTGTGTGTATGTCCATGTATGGTGTTTATTGTGAGGTGTGTGTGTATACAGTATGTGGATTATGTGGAGGGTCTACGTGTGTGTGTATATGAGCATGCTGTGTGTGGTATACGTGTGCTATGTATGCATCATATGTGTGTCTGTACGATACTGTGTGTGTATATGTGTGTGTGTGTGTGTGTGTGTGTGGCATGTGTGTTGTATATGAAGGGTCTACGTTTGTGTGGGGTGTGGGAGAGCATGCGTGTGTGGTATACATGTGGTGCATGCTGTGTGTGGTGTGTTTATTGCATGTAGAGGGTCTACGAGTGGCGTGTGTGTGGTAGGTGTGTGTGTGTGGTAGGTGTGTGTGTGTGTGGTAGGTGTGTGTGTGTGTGGGGTAGGTGTGTGTGTGTGTGTGTGTGTGTGTGTGTGTGTGTGTGGTAGGTGTGTGTGGTAGGTGTGTGGCACTGAGTAGCAGACCCTTGCTGGCTGGCAGCTGCCCAGGCCAGCGGGCAGGCTCTTCTCAGGTGGCCTTGGCCCCTGCAGCCCACAGGCCTCCTGTGCTTGGTGAGGGGAGAGGGTGGGTGGCATTGCTGGAAGCCTCCTGGGATGGCTCCATATGGCCCTGGGTCCCTGGGTGGCTCTCCCCAAACTTGCCCAAGGTGGGCACACAGCAGCCAGTGAGTGGGGAGCAGAGGAGCCTCACACGGGAGGAATATGTAAAGGCCAACTGGGGAGCCCAGAGAGGCTGAGGCCAGGCGCTCTGAGGGCAGAGGGGAGGGCAGATGGGGAGCAGGGCCAGCAGGCACCTGGCTTCTCAGGGGCCTGGACAGCAGTGGGTCTGGGCCTTGGGAGGGAGGAGGACAGCGCAGGGTGGGCAGGGCTGTGAGGCTCTGGGGCAGCAGAGGGTGCCATGGTCTGCCCTGGGAGAGAGCCCTGGGGTGAGGAGGGCCCAGAGGTGGAGGCCTGGCCTGCACAGGGGGGAGCCGCAGGGAGCAGAGAAGGAAGGATCCGGGAGACACCCCATGGTGGCTCCTGACGGGGCTGAGCAAGGGTGCAGGTGGCGGGTGAGAGGCAGAGCCATGCCTCACGGAGAGCTGGTTGTGTCGTCTATCCCTGACCTGGCCAGGAGCGGTCACCTACCTGCTCTGTGGCTGCCCAGAACTGGCGCTGGAGGAATTCCACCTTCATTTGGATTCCCACCGCTGCAGGGAGGCAGGAAGAAGGAGGGCAAGGCCAGGGGGGTGTTTTTGGGGAGGGGGTGGTGGGAGGGAAGAGAGAGTGAGAGAGAAAAATAGAATCAAGTTAGAGAAGACGCATCAGCAGGAACTGAGGGGGGGATAGCACCCGGGCAGGCAGGGAACGGATGGAGGGCTGAGTCAGACGGCAGAGTGTGAATCTGAGGCTCTTGGGGAGTGGGAGGGGTGGGGGGAGAAAAGAAGACAGGCTGGTAGTGTCTGACTTCCCCTGGGAAGAACAATACCAGAATATGTCCCAAGAGGAGAGAGACGAGGCTCCAAGAGTCCAGAGAACAGTGGGGACGGACTTGTGCTCACGTCCCTGGGAACTTTACCCCCCTTCTCACAGATGGAACCACAGAGGCCAGAGAGACCAAGCCAATTGTGCAAGATCAGGAGACCCAATGCGGCAAAGTGAGACTAGAATTCACGTCCATTCTGCGTTCGGCACCTCACAAGGTTACTTAGCTCTTACTCCTGGTTTGACAACCTCTTACATCTAATTCCTGCTCAGAATTGTCACCATATTGGATAAAAACTCTCCTTGCAGAAAATCCTGATCAGATTTACCCAGATCTGCGGGCAGTTCCCAGGAAACCAGAGATGCTGTCAGTGCACAAATATTACTCCTTTGATGACACCTTGTACCGGGGCCACCCCTGTCTCTTTGATTCCCAAGCCGGCTCGGAGAACCCAAGCAGCTGCTCACACAGTCAGAGAAATCCAGGACAAAGAGCTCCAGGAAAACTTGGGGCCAAAGAATAGACAGAAAAGTCAGGTTCTACTGAACAGAAAAAGAATTTAAAAAGTAGGACAACTTCTCGGTGTCTGGCATGACAATATAAAAATGACTTGGGTGCTTAGGATGCGTCAGACACTTTACAGGCATAAGCTTCTTTAATCCCTCCAGCAGACCTGGACTGTTACTCTGACTTTCCAAGCAGAGGAAACAGAGGTTTTGCAGCAGTTATATCACTTGCCTGGGTCACCCAGCTAGAAAAGGACAGAACAAGGGTCTGTCTCTAAGTTGGGTTTTTTTTTTTTTTTTTGATATCAGGGTTTGAATCCAGGGACACTTAACTACTGAGTCATATCCCCAGCCTTTAAAAAATATTTTATTTAGAGACAGGGTCTCACTAAATTGCTTAGGGCCTTACTCAGTTGCTGAGGCTGGCCTCAAACTCACCATCAGCCTCCCAAGCTGCTGGAATTACACATGGGCACCACCATGCCCAGCTGTCCCTCGGGTTCTTGACCTCTACTCTCAGCACCTGGATTCCAGTCCTGACAGTCAAGCCCGGGCTGCAGAGAACGGGCAAGCCTCTCTTCCACTCTGAGTTTTGTTTTTCTCCTCTGTAAAGGGCACACGGATCTGGGTTCTCAACCATATGCCACATGCATGAGAAATTCTCCAGTGAACCCAGTGGCCATGGGAGAGATTGCCCATCACCATCACCCTGACTTCCTCAGTACCCAGGGGGCTCTTCCACAGTGCACTAGCGTTCCAGTACTGCACAAGGTGCACAGCTGCCTCAGTTTGATCTTCAGTCTGGAAAGAGTCCAGAGGACTATGATGATGGGGTGGGGGAGAAACCAGGGAAAGGTCCAGGGGCCAGAGTTCTAGGTTGCATTTTCCCAGGCTTGTGATCTCTGGATTTGTTTCTTCAGGTGTAAAATGAGTCGTGGTTATTGTTACCCTAGAAAAGCAGAATGAGATCAAGGGAGATGATGGGTGAGTCCACTATTCCAGACTGGAGCCTTGTTCTTCAAACTTCAGTGTGCATCAGAACCACCTGGAAGGCTTGCTAAGCCCCATCTCAGAGTTCTCATTTGGGAGGTCTGGGGTGGGGGGGGGCGCTTGAGAATTTGCATTTCTACAGTGTTCCCAGGTGATGCTGCACTGCAGCTCCTGGGACTATATTTGGGGAACTATATTTTGTTCAGAAGCGTCCTTGTGTAATGGGGCTTTCTAAGATGATGGAGGTGCTGTCCCAAACGGGAGCCACAAGCTGCATTCCTGAGAACCTGAAATGTGTCTAGTGAGACCAAGGATGTGAATCTTTAAAATGTTATTTACTTTTCATTCATGTCTATGTAAGAAGCCACGTGAAGTGGATGGCCATCTTGTTGGACAATGTGGTGCCAGAGCTAACCTGAATTTGCAGATGAAGAAAACAATGTCCCGAGAGGCCCCTCTGCTCCCTTGAATCCCAGGCAGTCTTGTGGCGGCTCCTGGCTAGCTAACTGGGGCGGTCCTGTGATGTGGGAGCACCTGAGTTCTTTGGGGACTTCTTTGTGGCTTCAAGGTCCAGGCGGCTGACAGGACTGGCCATGAAGGGATGGGGGAGCCACTTGTTGGCTCATGGCAATGACAAAGGACGCAGATGGGGTACACTCTAGCAGGTGAGGGATGCTTGGGCCCTCCTGCCACTCATATGTCTCCCTAAGGCTGCAGCCCTCCCTCTCCTCTTGATGTGCTTTTGCACAGATTTCTTTCTCCTGTAGAAACAGCTGAGTGAAAGATGACCACCCTTCCACACATTGTCAGAGGGGAATTGTACCAATGCTTAAAACAAGGAAGCATATTTGACCCCATCCTTGACTCCGTGGTCAAAGAGGTTGCAGATTATCCCTGGAATGAGACTCTGCCTTTATTCCCAGGTGGCTCAGGGCCAAGTCTTGCGGAATCACGAGGTTTCTGAGCTGAAAGAAGTTGTATGACTTTGACACAAGGAGCCCCGAGGAGGTGGGGGCCAATTCTTCCCAAATCAAGGTCAGGTTTTGAGGGTTCATGGGCAGAAATGTGGGGAACGGAGCGCAGAGCAGGTTCTCCCCACCAGGTTCCGTCTCCTGAGCTGGACCATCAGCTCCAAAGCAAGCTCTGTGTCCTTGGCACCTGGGAAACCTTCCCCCAATTCAGGACATTCCAACTGCCTCTGGACAGGTTATCTCCCCCTGGGTCACCCATGGGCATTTCAACCTTGACATGCTCAGAAACAAACTCCGGGCTTTCCTTCCAAGCCCTGGTCCTCCTTGGGACCTTACCATTTTAAAACACATTCTCAACCTGATCGTTTTCCCTCAGTTTACCCAAGCTCAGCTGACTGTGGTTCCAGAACCCTGTGTCCACCTCTCCCTACCTCCACTGTTACCACTGATGGCCAAGCCAATCTCTCTCCTGCTTGGATTAATGCAATAGGCTTTTACGAAGTCTCCCTGCTTCCCACTCTGGCCTCTCCGTGATCCACTCTCCTCCTAGCCATGAGAGTGATCTTTCTGAAGATCAAATTGCATCACTCCCTTGCTTAAATGGCTTCCGTTGTCCCTAAAACAAAATCTAAACTACTGTGTAATGTGGTCTACAAGACCCTACATGCACCAGCCTTGCGGTGGGGGCGGGGGGGGGTGTCTCTGATTTCAGCCTGAATCACTTTCTTCCACAAACATGTTGACATTATTCCTACCCCAGGGCATTTGCATCAACTCTTCCTTTCCCTTGGAATGCTATTCCCTTGAACTCTACATGGCTGGCTTCTTATCATCAGATCTGAGCTCAAACATCATCTCCCGGCATAGCTCTCCCTGACCTCCTCAGATAGAGCAGTACTTCCCTTCACCATTCATCTTCTGTCTTGTCATTCTTTTTATTTCTCAATGGCATGATTTATCTGTTTTTGTCTGTCTCACCTCCCATTGGAATGGAGCTAACAGCAGGCAAAAAGGATTGAGTTCCTTCTGAGCCCCTAGTACAATACCTGTCACATAGTGGGGATCCATATATATTTCTTGGGCTAAATACATAAAATCAAATTGAGTCACCTGCTTGACTGGAAGCAAAATTCTACTAGACTCACTGTCCCTTATCTCTGAGGTTCAGGACCTCCTTCCTCCCTGCTGAGCCTTGCCCTGTTACTGATAATGGACTTGTCATCTTGAAGATTTAGCTGTGCTCAGAATTTCTTCTTGGAGGCAATCCACTATGAAATGGGAGATTTAAGTGAGACATGAAGAACAACTTCCTTCTGGTAAGAACTATAAGATGCTGAAAACAGGACTTGGTATAGAGGAGAGAAGATAGGGAAGACAGTGATTAGGGAACATGGAAATCTCTTTGGCAATGGATCAGCTGTGCTCTGCCATGCCCACGGGCGTGCATACCTTCCCTTTAATGATTTCAAATTCTTCTTCTTTTTTTGGTACTGGAGATTGAACCCAGGGGCACATAACCATCTACACCTCTTTTAATTTTTTATCTTGAGATAGGATCTTGCTGAGTTGCTTAGGGCCTTAAATTGCAGGAGCTGACCTCAAACCTTCCATCCTCCTGCCTCAGCCTCTAGTCATTTCAAATCCTTCTGTTCCAACCCTGCTTCACACCACATGGTGCTTTTCCTTCCCAGGCCCAGAGAGAGCTCAGTCCTCTGTCTTTGCTGAAGCCACACCCGGGAAGAGGACCACCCTAGGAGCCTCCTGCTAGCCTGCAGGAGTTGGGCTGTTCCTGTGTTTGCAGAGGAGTGCGGAACTCTTGGTGAGGGAAAACAGGGAGTCCTAGACCTTTCCAGGTGGCTTCCCCCAGGGTGGTAGGAAGAGACCTTCTCTGAGCCTGTGCTGGGTGGCTCCTATTTTAGCCTTGACCTTGACCTTGGTTCTCAGGGAACTGGCCATAGCCTGATGGAGGAGGACAGATCCCAGCCTCCTGCCCCGGTCTGCCTGGATCCCCATCCCTGCCCAGCCTCTTGCCTTCCCTCTCTTGCTGTCTCTCCACGGTGCTGATCTTGTGCCCCAGCCCTGCTCACAACCTAGCAAATCACCTCAATAAGGCCATCGTTGGCAGACGGCCTGTCAAGCTGTGCGTCTTCGCTCCACGTCCTGGCTGGCACTCGGTGCTGCTTCATCATGAGGACAGGAGAACAAAACAGCCCCACCCACACATGGGCATGACCCACACATGACCATACACGTGTACGCAGACATGACCACACACGGGTGCATACATGGGTTCACGTGTGCAGAATGACCCTTGTGGAGGGCCATGGTCTCCAAGAGTCAGAGACTCACCCTCTTCCCTCCTGGCCCTTGCATCTGCTCTGAGCTTCATCTTCTTAACCCAGCCTGTGGGGTCAACTAGACCTGGGTGGTGGGGTGGGAGGGCTCGCCTTCTATAACCCTGAGCTGGCAGGTGCACAGTGAATACCTGTGTCACAGAATGCAGGGGCCGGGGCAGACCAAAGACCTCATCCACCTGCTCATTCCATAGGACAGGTTTGAGGAGACCCAGGACTGTGGAGCCGATCACCTAGCCAACAGCTACTGGACAGTAAGAGCAGTTGACAAGAAGGTGCTGGCATGGACTGGGGGAGGCAGGGCCCCTCTTCTGGAACAGGACACAATACAGGAAGGAGAAGAAACCACCCACAGAAAGCCACCTCACAACTTCCTCCCGATAACGTGGAAGCAGACCCCAGTAAGGGGGGAGAGGGGAAGAGAGATGTTCAGTAGGTTGGACAAAGGGAAATGAAGGGAAGGGAGGGGAGAGAGGGAAATGGAAGGCAGGGGGATGAATGTGAAGGTATTTCTTGTGACTTATATGAATACACCATAGTGACTCCCACCATCACATATATCCACAAAAATGGGGTTCTAATTAGAATAAGATGTATCCCATGCTTGGGTAATTATATCAGAGTGAATTCTACCGCCATGTATAACTAAAAAGAACCCCAAAGAAAAAGATCAAAAGAGAAAGGAACCACAAGGGTGGCCCGGAGAAAATGCCACAGATCAGAGAAGAAGGTGGAGACCTGTGAAATCAGCAGAGCCACTTGGCAGCAGAGGTGACATTCTGGTTGATGTTTTAAGAAAGGAGCTGCCCCTGGGCAGGAAGAACACTGTAGCTCAGGGAAGACCTGCTTTCCTGAGGTGGGGAGACGGGGGCTGTTTGGGGGAGACGGGAACCTGCCTTGCTTGAAGGGACACCTGTGCAGGGTGAGAGGCAGGGACTTCCCGGAAGTGAAGGAGGGTCTCCAGTCCTCCAGGGATAGTAGCCCTGCCTCTGCTTCCTGGAGTTACCTGACAGAGGGGACAGAAAAAAAGGTGTAGGAGCACTGTGTGCGGCATCCTGAGTACAGCCCCAGTCCTAATGGTGAAACAGAAGAAGGGTATGGGGATACCCATATGCCCCGTGCTGAGCCATCTGCTGGCCAGGAGGCTCTCAGAGAGCTGGCAAGGTCTCACATGGGGGTCCGTGCTCCAGCTGGGAAGTAGGTCCTGCCTCCTCTTCTGGTTTAGTCCTAGCCTGACTTGGCCTTTAGATCAGCCTCCTTCCTCTTCTTGGAATATCAGTTTCTCTGACTTGCTTTGTCCTGATTGGTCAGGAGAGAGGCCTCTGAGCTCTTGAATGACCATCTGTTCCCTTCGCAGGCCTCCCCCTTTTTGGATAAGAGCAAGAACTAGCTTCCACATGTTGGAGAAAACATTTCACTGTTGGCTTTTTGAGTCTGGCTTAGTCCACTTAGCATGAAGCTAGCCCAAAATCAGGAGGAGAAAGAGAGAGAGAGAGAGAGAGAGAGAGAGAGAGAGAGAGGTTGGTTGGGGCAGGGGGAGAGAAAGGATAAAGGGCAGGGGAGGGGGTTTCATCAAAACAGAAGGAAGACCAGTGGGCTAGATGCAGGGGACTGAGATTGGATAAGGGAAGAACAGAGGAATGAATCTCACTAACTTTCCTATGCACATCCATGAATACACCACAGTGAATCTCACCATCATGTCTATCCACAAGACACCAACCAAAAAGAAAAAAACAAATCTAAAAGTAAATAGCAGAAAGATCAGTGGGAAGGGAACAGGGTAAGGAGGAGGGAGAGGAAAGGGGAAATACTGGGGACTGAATTTGGTCAAATTATATTCCATGCTTTTTAAATTCTGTCAAAATGAATCTGATTGTTAGGTATAGCCAGAAAGAAACAATAAAAAATATTAAAGAAATAAAGAGCAAGGACCCACGAGGAGCAGGGTAAAAGGCCAGGGACTAATCTTGCCTCTGGTTCCCTGAATGCTGTGTCCAGCCAAAGGTCCCCAGCCTGCCTGCTCTGGTGTAGTCCTGCCCTGGGTGGACATAGCTTTGAGACTCTCTGACCTCTGTGTGGCCATATGACCTCTGGCTTTGTGGGGCTCAGCAGCCCACTGTGGAAGGCCCTCTGGTGCCTCAGAATCCCCGGGCACCCTCAGTGGTCCTGGCAGAATGAATCAGTCTTTGAGCGAAGGGGTGGGTTTTTCCCTCTCCCACAGGCAGGATGGGAGACACTGCCCTGTTTGACTTTGAAACAGGAGACAGAACCAGCCTCGTAGGAGGCCTCAGGGACCAAAGTCAATCCACTGGTTCTGTCGTCTGGGTCTTGCCCCTGTTTCACCAAATCAAAGGGGGAAAGAGGAGGGACAGATAGAAGAAAGGAGCATCCAGGGACGAGGGACAGCCGGGAGGAGCCCTGGGAAGGAAAATGGAGGTACATGATAAAACAGCTTTCCTCCTCCCCGGAGTTGGAAACGATTAATCCACAGGCGCTTTTTTTTCCCCCACTGAAATGTGAGCATTGCAAGGGTGAGCGCTGCCCTCGCGGCCGTGAGCGCCTGGGCGCGCGCGCCTGTGTGTGCCGCTGTCATCACAGATGTACCCCCAGCTGTCACTCCATTGCTCCGGCTCTCGGCTCTGCGCACACGCGCGCGCTCTCCTCCCTCTCCCCTCACTTCCCCCTCTCTTATCTGTCTTCCTCCGTCCCTCCCTCTTTCCTTCTCAGTTTGTTATTGACCCAACAGCCCCATCCCCTCTCAACGCAGTGCCACGGGCACTCCGCCGCCGGTGCTGGGTGCTGCGTGCTGCGTGCCAGCTCCCGGCTCCCAGACTCCGGGACTCTGCATCCGGAGCCCACCAGGCTCTGCTTGGCGCTCGTGTCTGGATTTAGAGCTACCTGATCTAAGGGGCTTAGGGTCCCAGTGAAGAAAGGTGAGTGTGAGTACCTGGTGGGAAGGAATGGGGGTCGTGGGGGGTGCATGTTGGTTGGGCATGCAAACTGGGGACCATCTTTGCTGGGTCTCTTGGCTCTGCACAATTAGCAGCGGGTGCCTCCTGCCTGGGGCACTTGCTGGGGCTGGGGAAGCTGCTCAGAACCAGACACCTAGGCATCCCAAAGGTACAGAACACTGGAAACTCTGACCCCACAGTGTTGGGGACTTGAGCTGTGCATTCTTCCAAAGGGGGCAGGGGGGAAGGGAAAGGGGGAGGAGGGCAGTGCTGGTGCCAGATGACAACCCTGGGTGGCATAGAAACCGGTCCCTGCAGCACGAGGAGCAGCAGCCAAGAGCCTTGTGCTGTCTGCATGCCCGGTTCCTTACCGGCAGCCCCAAGGAACTTGAGTGCTATGGGAAGAGGGGTGGGACGGCAGTTAGGTGCTGGTGACAGGCTAGTAGAGGAAGTGGAGGGTAGCAGGGCGGAGGGCCACTCTGAGTGAGGCATGGGAATAGACCACAGGACCAGTGCCCCTTTACAGGTTGCCTTGAGCCTTGGGTTTCTGGCCTTCAGGTGGCTGTCCTTGGACAAGGGTGCAAAGGGGGACTTCCCCAACTGGACACTAGTCCACGTAGGCATGGGTGAGGCCTCGCTGGTGGGGGTGTGGCTGGAAGTGGACAAGGGGGAGTGATCTTACAGCCCTTCCTTGCAAGCTTGGGTACTGCTTCTATCTCACCTGAGCGTCAGACAGGGAGCTGGGCTGTGAGAACCCACCTGGTGTCCCATGGCTGCACGCCTGCCTTTTGCTGCAGAAAGATCAGGTGCCTTAGGAGGACTGTGTGCAGTCAGGCTGTGTCTACCTGGCTGCCTGGTTCTCAGAGGCATGGACACTCAGACTTGGAGCAGGACAGCAGTTCTCAGTACCCCTGAGGCCCATTTCAATACTGCTGGCTTCTGACCAGAAATCTGCAGTTCAAATCCCCGAATGGCAGATCTGGGGCTGGGTTCCAATTGGCTGCTCTGTCCCTCACCCCCAGCTGTCTGCATTTCTAGGGGTGGCAGTGGTGATGTTGGCACCAGGCTGTCAGGGCTTGTTGGGCATTGCCTCGTGTGACTCAGATTGACAGGGCTGCAGCTTAGATAACTACAGCGGGTGGGGGAGGGGAGGGAGCGGAACACGTGGTGAGGGGCGGGGGAAGTCCAGCTGGTAGGGAAACCCAACAGCAGCTTAGGTGCCGCCAAGAAGAGCCCAGCTCTTCCCACCCCCACCTCTCCACTGGCAGAAAGTCTCTGGCACCGCCAAAAGAGGGAGCCCAGGAAAGCCAGGCCTGGGGGCGGCAAGAGAAGGAGGGAGGTTTCTTAAGCAACCGATCTGGTTTCTTTGGGGTTTGGCTGGAAGCAGGGTCTGGGGCCCAGGGCAAGCCAACCCTGTTCCCATTTCCCAGGCACCAGGGCCAAGAGGCCACATGAGGGGGGCGGTGCTGTGGAGGAGGGGGTGGAGGAGGGGTGCTTATGCAATGACTGGGGGTGTTGGGGAGCTCTGTGGGTGGGGAGAGGAGGGGTCTGGTCAGAGGCAGTGTGTCCCCTCTCTGGGTCTCCCTCCTTCTAACCCCAGGTCATATTTCCCCTGCCCCCTGCTTGGGGCCACAGGCAGCCAATGGCAGGAGCTGGCTCTAGGGCTTCAATAGACTCCAGCTCATTCATCAGAGAGGAGAGGGGTGACTCAGGGGGCTTTCCCATTCCACTCCCCAGGGTGCCCTTTTGGGATAGAGAATTTTGACAAGGAAATGCTGGTGCAGGAAGCTGGGAGTGAGAAGGGGGCAGTGTTCTGAAATGAACTAGGAAGGTCTGTATCTGTTCCAACTACAAATATAGAGATTGTTTTAGAACCAGCTTCCTTGCTGCCTGGGCAGTGTGTGTTAGGAGTGATGGGCATGGAAGAGATCTGGAATGTTTCCTAGAAGGGCCTGATGGCCAGACAGGTGGCAGCAGCCTAAATGACACTTGCAGCTTCCCTACTGTCCCCAACCATAGAGAAACCCATGCCATCTCTGCACAGGGCTCAAGCCTGCTGCCCAGGCTCCCTTGCAGCCCTCTGGGGGAAGGGCAGGTCTGACCCTGCAGGCTCATGGCCCTCTGCCTCTCACTAGCTCTGGAACCTCTGCCTCTGCAGAACAAAGGGTGTGGTGGAGGGGACTCTGAGGACCCTTTTTGCTCCTGAGTTCAGTGGGTCCCTTATTCTGAGGGAGTGCATAGGTCTTGTCTCAAGTCCTTGACATTTGACCCCTGGTCTAGTGGAGATATCAGGGGAGGGAGAACACAGCAAGGCCCACACACTTCCCAAGAGACCTGAGGGCCACAATGACTGCATGACTTGCCTTGAGGGATGATGACAGAGATGCTCAGAGAAAGGGCAAGGACACAAGGCCTGGGGTGAGTTGGTGGTTTCTAGCTATCTGAGCCAACCCCACCTGGAGGGTTACTTTTCATGTGTAGGAGAAATGAAAGGGGCTGGTGCACCCCTGCCACCCTAACCCTGTCCCTCTGCAGTGAATGAGTGCTGGCAGACTGCTCCAAGCTGGGGGAGGGGCAGTGGTGGTGGCTGAGGCAGGTGCTCCAGGGGGAAGCAGCTCCCGCCCTCCAAGTCTCAGGGATGCAGCAGCCCACTCAGCCGGCTGGAGCACGTGGAGCCTTCTGCTTCTCCTGCTGCCTCACTACCTCCCCCAGCACTGGCATCCCCCGAGCTTCCAGCCCACCCCCGCCCCCACCTCAGCACCCAACCCTGGCCAGAAAGATCTTGGGCTCCTAGGACTCGTCACCACACCTGTGTCACTACTGAAAGAGGGGAGACTTGCAGGGGAGGTGCGGCTTGCATCTCAGTCCAGCAAGTCACAGAGCTTGTTTCTCCATGGAGAGGACGGGGACCCACTCAGCTCCACTGAGACAGTGGATGAGGAAATGCCAGGTAAACGGTAAAGTTCTGCATACATTTCCCTGTTCCTGTCTCTACCTTTCTCCACCAGAAGCCTCCACATGTGAGAGGTTGAAGAACAGGATGAACGTAGGAGCTTATAAGGGCAACTGAGTCAGTAATTTTGTCACCAGATGGCTCAGGCACGGAGCGGTATTCTCCCATTTACCTAAGCTTAGGTAAATGTTTCCTCTCACCTATCATGGGCACAAGTCCACTTCATTTCCTGTGCCTCAGTTTTCCCTATCTACACAATGGTGTTAATGATGATAACCAGAGTTGTATGAGCCTTAAGAACTCTAGGTAGGTGTTTGACTGTGGCCACTGTCTCTCTCTGGGCAAAGGCTTCTTGGAAGAGATACAAAAGTCAGAGCCCTGGCCCTGGCCTAGGCCTGGTGGGTCCTCCAAGCTCACTAAGGCCCATGCTATTCCTGACTGGTATCTGGCCCCAGTGACAGGCCAGCATTATTTCCCAGGTGGCTGTTTGTCCCTGTCTGGGAGGTACCAGCCCAATACTCCTCAAACTTAAATATGCATACAAATTGCCTGGGATCTTCTTAAAATGCAGATTCTCATTCCATCTGCCTGGGTGGGATCTGAGATTCTGTATTTCTAGACTTCCAGGCTAGACTAATGCTGTAGATCCATGGAGCACACTTTGAGTAGCCAGGGGTTAGAGCCAAAGCCACATGTTTCTTGGGGGCTTTGGGGGTTTTCAGCCCCATATTCTCAAATCAGGAGCCTAGTGAGGGAGTCCCAGGGACCCTCCTGGGTCCCAGCCCCTTCCTTCTGGTCTGTCCCTGAGACAAAACCCAGGCGAGCAGTCAGAACACGTCTAGTGAAACTGAGAGAAGGGGTTCTTTCTGGCAGGACCCTAGTGCTTTTCTGCCCTCCATTCCCCACCCCCAGGTTGGGACTCCCCTCAAAGGCTGTTAATTGATTCCAGCAGTCGGCCAGCACCTCCTGCTACAGCTGTTCTCCAGCCTGGCAATTAGGTCACCCCTTTCCAGAGGAGACTGATCTTCTAGGGGCAGAAAGGAGTCCTTTGCTTGGGGGTGTGTGGGTGGGCAGAGGATTAAGGGTCTAGGAAATGCTAGTTCCCCCCATATTTCCCTGTGAGTTAGGAAGGCTCTGAAGTCCAGAAAAAGTCCTCCCCAAAAGCAGGATCGACTACCTGGAGAGCACAGTGTGTGTCCTCATAGATCAGGGAGCTTGTTTAGATCACATTTCTCCAAAGCACACACACTGTCCTGCCACCTTGCCAGGCAGTGACAAGGGTCTGTGCTGTGAGGCTGCTTACCCTGGTTTGTGCATGGGCAACGGTTCAAGGCTGGGGATGGGCATCTGACCCTGTACTTAAGGGCCCTTCTCCACTGAATGCTTCTTTGCAGGTCAACCCTGGGGCTCCTTTGTTGGGGTGACCCTGAGCAGAGTCAGGTGGGAAAGAGGAGCCTGCTGGGGGAGGGTAGGAGCCTCAGGCAGAAGTCAGGACTGAGTGTAGTGGGAGACTTTTCTTCACAGCCTGTTTCCCTCAGGAAATCAGAAGAAGTGGGGACAGAAGCTGGGCTGGGTCTCCAGTCCCCCATAAGGGGCTATGCATGGAGAATGTCCTGGGTTAGAGACTGTCCTGGGGGTGGGGAGGGGGGTCTCTCCAGATCTTGCTTCCAGGCTGGCAGTGTCCCTGTACATCTGCCTGCTGAGGGCACTCAGGGAGGCATCCTGCTCTGCTGCCCGAGTGTTGGCCTGAGGAGATGTGCTGGAACGGTGCCAGCCAGGCCTGCATGTGTGTAGGTGCGTGCATGTGTTTGGTTGCACATGTGCGTGCACCTGTGCAGGCATGCGTGTTAACACATGCCCAACGGCACTGTGTGTGTTTGCACCACGTGCTGTGGATGGAGCTCCAAACACGTGTCTGAGAGGCCTGTGGGTGCGCGGCCCACTCTATGCACACATAAGCATCTCCCCGCAAGGGCCATTGCTGGGTGACAGTCACCAGGGAGTGGTTGAGCAGCCTGACTCAGAAGCCTGCAATCCAGTTCCTGACATACTATGTGACCTTGGGCAAGTTGGTCATCACGTCTGTACCTCAAGTGGCCACTGACCTGCCTACTGTTTCACAGATGCTGCAAAGTTCTTGGTTGGTGTTCTGAGGGGCAGGGCTTGAGGGACACAGTGGGGATGGGTATTGCCACCTGTGAAGGCAGGTCTGTGGTGTGAGCCTGCCACACATTCAGCATCATGTGACAGCGCACAGCCCCAGGACAAGCTCAGGTGCCATGTGCTTAGGAATAAGAAATAACCCAGAATGTGAAGTTACTGGGACCAGGGAAGACAGGTGTCCTGTGGACCTGCTGCTGATCCTTCCTAATGAGGAAGGCATGTTTCCTCACACCCATGATGGCTCCAGTCCAAGGTGTTGTGTACTTAGTCTGTGTTAACTCTTAAATTCTACCCACTAAGTGTCATGTTCATGGCTTTTAGAGTTAAGGAAACAGAGATGTGTAGAGTGTAAGCAGTTTGTTTGAGGGAGTAGCCAGACGGGATTCACAGAGCCTCAGCACTTGTGCAACTGAGCCAGGAGCCTACAGGCACCTGCCCTGAGAGCAGCTGGAGAAGGACAACCTGGCTGCTCCGCCTGTTGAGTGCACAGGACCCACTCAAAGAGCAGTGTGAGGATGAGCTGCCCCACAGCCCACAGCAAGCTATAGGTGAGCCACTCTGCCAGCCTCTGCCCAGCTTTTCACAAACTGGTCCTCACTATATGGAGGAAGTGGGGGCAAAGACAAAGCCCAGACTGACACGGAGGGCTGCTAATTCCTGAGAAGCTGCCACACCGCCAGGCCACATAAGCCACAGGCCACAGTGGAGGCCTCCTGAGGACCACCAGAGGGGGAAGAAAGAGGGTTGGGGGACAGGGTGCGGGGGAAAGGCCATAGGAGCCTCAGCGAGATCCTAATGCCTGAGGGGAACCCTCAGCATGCTTCCAAGCTGAGCACGCAAGCCAGCCAGCGTCCTGACGGCTCCTTCCACCTCCTCAGCTATCATCTTCTCTGCCATTGGCTCTCAGGCTCCCAGAATTAAACCAGCCTACGGGAGGCGGGAGGGGGAGGCTGCAAACAGGAATTACCAAAGACGCTGAATTTGGCAAACAAGGAAGGTCAAACTTTGGGAGCCTGACACAACTGTGCCCTTTGGGCATCCAGAGGGGACTGGGGTGTTGGCACAGTCTTCACAGCCAAGCCCCATCCTGGTCCCTACCACCAGTTGGGAGATGTCACCTCTGATGGGGCTAGCAGGGTGGAGGCTCTGGTCTCCCTTGTAACAGCTCTTGGCCACATGCAGAAGGAAGTGGGGATGCAGAGGAGGCCTGCGTTCCATTTAGGAGACACAGGGTTGGGGCAGACCCTAGGAAGGGTGACTGAGTGCCTCCTTTTCCCCCTAGAAGAGCAAGCTGCTCTCTGCACACCTGGCCTCTTCCCAGCCCTTGGTGATCTCACCCTCTCCTCCGTGGCCCTGTCTCTCCTGTGCCAGCAGCTGTTGCAGCATGAACCCCTGAGCTGATGAGTCTTATTATAGACTGGCTGGCGGAAGAGGGAGCATTGCAATTCCCCCCAAGGCGACGGAAGCAGGGCCACCCAACGGCTCTCACCTGACCTGCCAGCAGACATCGCAAAGGATCTGGCCTCTGTCTCCCTGAGCCATGGTAAGCAGTGGTGGGGTGGGGAGGGGGCACTGGTGAGACCGGGACTGGGGGGAGGGAAGCAAGCAGCATAGGTGGGCACTATACCCTGAAACCTCACCTTGCTCACCTAGGAGAGATGGGCCTCAGTTTCCCTACCTGTGATGTGGGAAAGTCCAGACAGAGGAGACCATATTGTAATGAAAACATTTTAGAGGTCACCATTCCAGAGAGGCATCAAGAAGAGGCAAGGAGAAGCTGGGCGGGGACATGGGGGGAGGGAGTTCAGGTGGCAGTTCCTGCATCCTACAACCTGGAGCCAGGTCTGAGGGCTCTTAGGCAAGCCTAAGGCTGCCCTGCCCATCCCCCCAGGGAGTTGAACATTTCCTGCCTTCTCTCTTTCTGCTCCCCCTTGTTTTTCTTCTTGCCCACACCCAGGGAATCATAGCTAAGGGAACAGGAGAGGGAATGAGGAATGTAAAGAGACACCTGGGCCCTCTTCCTAACCCCTGGGTTGGAACAGGGCCTCAAACACCTGCCCCGCCCAGCTCTCTTTCTTTCTCTCAGGACTGACAGGCAGAGCACCCCAAGGGCTCCTCTCTCTCCAGAGCTGCAGGGCCTGGAGAGCCGTGGGGTTCACCATGCTGGCACCGGGTAATGGCTCTGAGCAGAGGACCAGGCTTGCCCTGCAGTGGAGGCAGGTCTCCTGTGAGTATGCCCCTGGCCACAGGGTGAGGGCACAATTGGGGCGAGGTGCGAGCTCAGCACAGCATGGAGGGAGACTTCTCAGGCTGCAGGGAGGTTGTAGACATACTTTCCCATGATGCCCAAGGCTCTGCACTGGGAAACCAGGCTCAGGCCTGTGATAATGGCATCTGGGGAAGTCAAGAAAAGAGCCACTCTGAGAGCTTTGGTGGCTGGATTAGGAGCTGGAGGCCATGACAGTTGGTCTTGTCTCCCTAGGTAGGTCTGTTGAATCCTTCCCAGTGCTTTGGGTTCTCTGAGAGTCAATAAATTCTCTGTTGGAGAATGGTCAGGCTTTCTGAATTTTAAATAGCATGGATGGTGCCTGGAGTGTCAGTCTGTCCCAGCCCACCCTGAAGTCCCAGCTCAGGCTGGGTCGGGATGTCTAAGGGGGAACTGCTCTCCATAGTCGTCAGCTGGATGGAGCTGGGGACACCTCTTAGGCTTTTTATGCCTCACTCAGTCCTTCCAACTCTAAATAGAGCAACTCCTAGGCTCTTGGAGTATGGTGTTGGAGGGGACCTTGGGGATGGATCCATCATCCTGCACACAGGCACATTGAGGTGTGAATGTTAATGACAGCAATGCTCACAGGTTGTCAGGGGAAAAGAAAACCTGAGCATTTCTCTTCATCTGAGGGAAAGGGACAAGGTCAACAAGGCCTGGTTTGCCCCAGGCTACATGGTAAGAGGTAAGAAATGTCCCTGAGGGACATGATTCTGCCTGGCTTCTCCCCGCCTCAGTCGGCCTGTGATCCAGCTGCCCCATGACAGGAGCAACCTGAATTATTCACCAGGTGAGAGTGGCTGATCCCTGAGCAACTCAGATCCCTTTTCAGCCTCGCTCTAGGGTCACTCAGCACCTCGCAATACAGGATTATGTTTTCTTGTCATTAGAGCTTCTATGAGTTTCTGGGGCGGGGGTGGGGAAGGAAAGGAGCCGCTCTTTTCGAAACATTCCCACCTCGTCCTCCTAGTCTCTTCTCCGGGAGGGGGATCCTTATGTTCATCCGTCTGAGAGGGGAGCTTGAGGGGTTGAATATTTTTCCTCTGGGGAAACTGAAGTCTGAAGAGCGCTGATGTCAAATGACATGGAGGGGGTGGGGTGCCGCAGGCTGACCTGGCCGCAGATGGGTTCAGAGAGGTGACAGGTGGGCAGTGACCTCATGTAGCCGACAGAGGTCTTCAGTTGGCTTCTGTGACCAAGCCAGGGCCCATTTCTCATCAAGAACAAAGAGGCTCAGGTGTCAGTCTTACAGAACATCTCTGGGCTGTCACTGATCCTCAGTGGGGGACAGGCACATCCTGTTCCTTCAAGCTCTGCCCTTTGGGACACTGGATGACCTACCAGACAGAGACTCAAGACTGTCCCACCCAGGCACCCAGCTTGTGTGGCTGTTAGCTGTCTGGGTGGCTCCGACCAGGCTACGTGCTGGGCCTGCATCTTGCCAGTTCTCTAGCTGGGGTCTTTCCTCTGGGCTCGGTGGAGCTGACCTCATGCAGCTGAACTATTTTGAGCTCATCCTTTTTTCCCTTCACTGTGAGCATATTTCTCTGATATTCAGGAGGACAGCTGGGGAGGTTTCAAGGTCACTGTTAGAAAGGACCGGCTCCACAATGGAATGGGATGTTTTGTTGGATTGTTCTCTGAGGATTGTTTCTCCCAGCTCTTCCACAAACCAGACCCCATACTTGCTACTCAAAGGCATCTTGGGCAAAAGATGGGATCATGAAAGGAATTCTGTCAATTGATCCATCATGCAGAAATGCTGCCCTGAGGCTACTTGGAACAGAAACCCAGGCTAAGAGCATGGGTGGCTCTAGGTTAAAAATAAGTCATGGAACCTGTCCTGGGTCCCATGAGTTGTCAATGTTGCAGGGGTGTTGTGCATCTTATCCTTGCCATTCCCACAATGCTCTCCAGAACAGGGACCTAGGTGGTCCTGGGTTCTAACCCTCCTACTAGCCCCATCTTGGTTGTGTGATTCTGATAAATGGGAGAGCATTTGGGAAGTTGTAGGGGGCAGTGTCAGGAGTGCCCTCTTATTACCTGCCTTTCCATACACAGAATATCTTAGCCTTCCTCATGCAGTTCCAGGTTGGGGTGAAGTGCAGAGGAAAATGACCCAGCATGGGCTCTTGTCTTTTGGAAAGAGGGGAACAAAGGAGCAGGCTTCTCTGATATCCTCATATTTATGCTCCCAAGGAGGTCAATCACTGTGGACCAGCATGGCTTGTCCTCTGGGCTCAGGCCTGTGACTCGGCAGCCTCACACTCCACTGAAGTGGCTTTTGTCTGATGTGCGGTGAGGCAAAGACCTGCTGGCACAGTGTGATGTCCATTAGCATACAAGTGTCTCTGGATTTGTTAATTAGCTTTTTGTGTGGTTAATAAATGTTTGTGCATTGGTTTTGGTTTGTGCCAAGGGAGATACAGCCAAGAGGCCATTATGATATGAACCTGGAAGGAGGGAACGGGAGCTGGAATCAACTCCTAGCCTGTTGCTTTTTCCCACCTGTCTGTCCCTCCTCCCCAAAGGGATCACCTGCTGGATCGCCCTATATGCTGTGGAGGCCCTCCCCACCTGCCCTTTCTCCTGTAAGTGTGACAGCCGTAGCCTGGAGGTGGATTGCAGCGGCCTGGGCCTCACTGCTGTGCCTCCGGATGTGCCCGCTGCCACCCGAACCCTCCTGCTCTTGAACAATAAGCTGAGCACCCTGCCAAGCTGGGCTTTTGCCAACCTGTCCAGCCTGCAGCGGTTGGACCTGTCCAACAACTTCCTGGACCAGCTGCCCCGCTCCATTTTTGAAGACCTGACGAATCTGACGGAGCTGCAGCTGCGCAATAACAGCATCAGGACCCTGGACAGGGATCTGCTGCAGCATTCCCCACTGCTGCGCCACCTGGACCTGTCCATCAACGGCCTGGCCCAGCTGCCCCCGGGGCTTTTTGATGGACTCCTGGCTCTGCGCTCCCTCTCCCTCCGCTCCAACCGCCTGCAGAACTTGGACCGACTGACATTTGAGCCCCTGGCGAACCTGCAACTGCTGCAGGTTGGGGACAACCCCTGGGAGTGTGACTGTAACCTTCGAGAATTCAAACACTGGATGGAATGGTTCTCTTACCGAGGTGAGTGCAGCCCTTCCTGCCTGGGCAGGTGAGGCTCAAGGAGATCACCCCTGGCAGAGAGTCTTTCCTGGTGGCTGAGACGAGGTCTGGGGAAAGAACAGAGTGACCCTACCTCTCTGCCAGATAGGCTAGTCACAAGCATCACCCCCCATGTGCAAAGCCATTCCTCTCCCTACTGGTAAGTACAGGCTGCTGATCCCCCTCCCCCACTGCACCCCTTTCTTCTCTATGTCCCTCTCTGTGCTTCTGACCTTCATTTTTTTTTTCTCACTGTAATTGATCTCAGTTTTGTAGGGTTAGTAAGGAAACTTTAAGACACAGGATACTTTCTCTATATCCCACCAGGTACGCTTCTGGGTTTCCCGGATGTGCTAAATGGAACACGAAAACCTGCCCTTCTTTCCAATAACACCACTGCCTCTACAGTATCAATCTTTTACAGAAAGGTGAAATGTAACAAGCCTACAGACACAGCCAAATTGTCCTCTGGATGATGATGCCAGCTTCCTCTCCCATGAAATTTTGTTATCAAAACTGTTAATAAGAAGCCAAGTGGGAGCTCCGGTGTAGCTCAGTATAGAGCACCTGCCTAGCATGTGTGAGGCTCTGGGTTCCATCCCTAGCATTCGGGAAAAAGCCACATGGTTTGTTTTACTTTTTTTTCCCTTCCACCTTTCTTTCTTTTCTTTGGAGGGGGGCAGTACTGGGGATTGAACTCAGGGGCACTTGACCACTGAGCCACATCCCCAGCCCTATTTTTATTTTATTTAGAGACAGGGTCTCACCGAGTTGTTGAGCACCTTGCCATTGTGAGGCTGGCTTTGAACCCGCAAATCTACTGTCTCAACCTCCCGAGCCACTGGGATCACAGGCATGCGCCACCATGCCCAGCCTTCCGCCTCTTTTTAATCTGGGAAAATTTTGCAATGACCTATAAAATGATCAAATGAAATAATAAAATAAAAGGGAAAGGGGGGGCAAATAAGTAAGCACAATGGTTAAAGTGCCAGGCCTGGGTTTGAATTTTGACCCTGCCACCCACGACCTGTGTGACCTTGAAAAAGTTGATTAATATCTCTGTGGCAGTGTACCATCTGTAACATGGGGAGAAAAGCAGTACTTATTTTATGGAATCATTGTGAAAAATTTAAAAAAGCAATGCATACAAAATGTCTTGAAAAGTGCCCAGCATACTCTCATTTATTTGCTCATTTGCTACTAGTACTGATGAGATGCAATTTGGTACCCAGCACAAAGTAGATGCTCAATGAATGTTTGCTGAATGAATCAACATTGAATAGTGTGAAAAGAATGCTAATGCTTTTCACCAGCCTTACTATTTGTATTTCCTATCCAGCCACTAACTCAATTATTCCTAAGCAGTTCTGACGTGTTGGTTAATTAAAAACATTTTACAAACTATGAAGTGCAGTGAAATGTTAGTCACTATGATAATTTCTCCTATTTTCATGAGTGGAGAAATAATGATTAATATTGTTGTAATAGTTTCCAGTTTACAAATGTTTTTTTCATGTCCCTTATCTATCTTAATCTCTCTAGCAGCTTAATTGAGATAGGTTCTTATTTTATAGCTAAGAAAATGAAAACTCAGATGTAATTAAGTTAAGCAATTTTCACAAGATGCAGCCAAGTTCCAACCTCAGGTCTCCTGAGCAAGAGAAAGAGGTGGCTCTACTCTTAGTCATCAGTTCATGTGTAGAGGTAGCACTCTGTGCACATTCACCGGACTTGAGTGACCCAGGGGGTTGGTGGCACAAAGGAGCTAGGTATCTGCACATGCAGACCAATGCGCCATCCTTAGGAAATGTCCTTGCCCTTTCACAAAGAAATCGGGAAGGGAATTCTCTGCACAAAAGGGCCTGGAATAGGAATGCACATTTTTCAGAATTTTTCCATAATTGAATTGTTTTCAACCTTGCACTCCTTAAAAACTAACTAAATAAATAAAGTAAAAATCCTGGGAAGTTCTCATCAGGGTCCTGGGGTAAGACTGATGTCTACGGAATAAGGAGACTCGTGGTGGTTGGGCTAGAAGAGGGAGCTGGCAGTGAGGGAGTGGCTGGAGCCCAAGCCCCTTCAGCAGTCAGCAGGGTGTCTATTGCCTGCATCTAGATTTCACTGGAAGCTGAAAAGAGGCCAAAATCCAAGTTTCACTTCCCAGGGGACATCCAGGCAGCTTCATCTCCTTAGCTACTGTCCCTCACATCTCACCCCGGCTCTGCGTCTACATTCCCTGTGGTCCTCTCTGCCTTCACTGCCCATCACCGCCCACACAGCCTCATCAGCACCAGCCTCCTGTCTCTGGGATTCCCTCCCAAGATGCTCTTGCACCTGAGTCACTGTGGGGGGACACTGGACCGTTCCTAACAAGGAACAGGGAAAACTTTCTTGCTCCCCATTTTACTCCCTGCTCTCGGGAGGTAGTCTCCTGCATAGAGAATCAGGGGCTAAGGCTTTTGATTCTTGTCCCTTTTGTGAGAGGGAGGGACCCCCTGGAGGGATAAGATACTGTGTTGTGGGTTCCCAGATGGGCATGAGCAGGCAGATTCAGGGCTAGAGAAAGCAGAGCTGGGGTCTGGCTGGGACACTGGCTCTCTTTCACTGACAGTTCTTTCCTGAGCATCTTCCCCAGTGGGCACTTCCTCCTGTGGGTCAGGCTGACCCAGGAGAGGGCAGGCTTGAGGGAACTGGCTGTGAGCTTCTCTATAAAATGGGAATAATGATAATATCCATTTCCTGTGGCTTCTGTGGGGATGAGATGGCATGATATCTCTAACTCATCCACCGTGCTGCCTGCCTTGGTCAATGCTGATTTCTCTCCTCACCTTCCTCTTCTATAGACAGTGATTCCAGGATTGACTGCTTTGCTTGAACTATAATCTAGGTCTTCCATATTGGGGTCCTAGGGATGGAGAGAGGGAGTCCAGGTTCCTGATATCTACTCAGACCCTCCTTTCTTCTCCACTGGATGCAGGGGGGCGCCTGGACCAGCTGGCCTGCACCCTACCCAAGGAACTGAGGGGGAAGGACATGCGTATGGTCCCCATGGAGATGTTCAACTACTGCTCCCAGCTGGAGGACGAGAACAGCTCAGCTGGGCTGGATGTTCCTGGGCCACCCTGCACTAAGGCCAGCCCAGAACCCGCTAAGCCCAAGCCTGGGGCTGAGCCTGAGCCAGAACCCAGTACGGCCTGCCCCCAGAAGCAGAGGTACCGGCCAGTGAGTGTGCGGCGCGCCATCGGCACAGTGATCATCGCGGGAGTCGTCTGCGGCATCGTCTGCATCATGATGGTGGTGGCTGCTGCCTATGGCTGCATCTACGCCTCCCTCATGGCCAAGTACCACCGCGAGCTCAAGAAGCGCCAGCCCCTGATGGGGGACCCTGAAGGCGAGCATGAAGACCAGAAGCAGATCTCTTCTGTGGCCTGAGAGCCCCCCACCTAGCCCAGGTAGGAAGGGCAGGGAGAGCTCACCGGAGATGGCTCTGGAAAGGGCTGGCTCTTCCTCCCATCACGGTCCCTGCCTTGGCCTGACAATGGCCACTACTTCCCCAGTGATATTCTCCTCCCAGCCCTCCAGCAGCACAGCCATGGGGTGGCCATCTCCATGAACTTTCAGGTCTCCTGGAAGCTGACATTGTGCTGAAGTCTCTTGTGCGTGCTCCTCTTAGGGCCACCGAATCTTTGGAACACTTGGGGGTTCTCCTTAAGCTTCTGGCCACCGGAAGAAAGAACATGTGTGCAAGAGGAGCCTTCTGGACTGAGCACGCCCATCGCCCCTCCTGCCCCGGGGGTGGTCGCAGCTGGGTGACTCTCCCTATCTCTTGCTCATTCCCACATCATCTGCACTTAGTGGGCAGGGAGGGAGTGGTTTGGGAGCTTGGGGTAGATTTCTGTGACTCTTTTCTAATCCAGAAAGGTATTCTTAGCCCCTCTATAGTGTGAAAGCTGAGTCCTGCCTTCAGTGGCTAGTACTAACGTGCAGAGACACCAACCCTGTGATCTGGACACAGCACTTGAACACATAACGCTGTGATTACAGCATCCTGCCCCAGCAGAGGCCAGTCTGTCCCTGTATCTGCTACAGATCACTCTGACCACCCTGCTCCAGGATTCACTGAAATTCCCTCACACACATTCACAGCATCACCAGCACAGTCTCGTGTATTGAAATCACACACACACACACACACACACACACACACACACACACACACACACGTCACATGAAGACAGAGGCCATACCAGCTCAGGTGGCAGAGATAGGCTTCCCCCTCGGGTCTCTAACCCTGGGACCACAGAACTGCTGCTGGCCGCAGTCTTCTCAAATCAACGGGAGTGGGGGGAGGAACCCAAACCAATGACACAGGATTCCTTTGAGATCCCCTAAAGTGGGCCAAAGTGGTGCTGCTGAAGGAGCCTGCCGTCACCATGGTAACCTGCTCACACCTCTCCTGCTGGGTTTTCCAGGGACAAGGCCGAGAGGCCTGGAAGCTGCTGCATGTGTGGACGGCAGCCTCCTGAGAGCCCAGCCACACACTGGGTGTTCCCTCACGAACTGTGAGTGCAGCCTCACGGCCAGGCCGGTGGGGACACCCACCAGTTCCACACCTGCAGCCTCAGCACTGCTACTCTGCACCTCCCACCTGCTCCATCTCCAGCATCTTCCACCTGTGACCATGGGGCTGGGACGGGGCTGTGTTCTAGGATTGGTAGCCCCCCCCGAGGGAAAACAGGTGGCAGGCAGACGGCACACAGACGGCATACTGGTCCTCTCTGAGGCTCGGCGACTGCCAACACCTCCCTGTAAGACTCCAGGACAAGGGACAGAAGAGCCCCGTTCTGTTCGGATCCCTCAATGCGGGCTTCCTTTCTCAGGGGTTTGTCTCCTCAGTCTGGCTCCTCAGAGCTTCGGATTGCCCCTAGACTAGGGTCTGAACTAGAGAGTGGGCCTGGGGTCCTGTCTGGGACAGACACACCTGTCTCTGGGGCTGGGCAGGTTTTCAGGGTCTTTGTTTGAGGCTGTCCCTGTCCTTGGGAGTCTGGTGTGTGGTGAGTCCCTAGGTCTCCCTCTACTGGACTCTGGCTTCCTCTTACTCAAAGAGGACCAGGAAATGCCACGCTGGCTCCCGGCTCTACGATGGGGGTCCTGGTGTTGGCACTGGGGGAAGACAGCCCCGAAGGAAGGGTCCAAGGAGGGTATCAGGGTAGGCCCAGCTTGCCTCCTCTTCCTCCTTACTCCAAGAGTGGGTGGGGGGTGTGGAGAGCCTTCGAGAAGGTCCTTCTCCAGCAGGTGGACAGAGAACACCTCAGCTCGAGTGTAGGCTGCTGTTATCAGATCACACGCCCACCCTGGCTGGGGGCACAGTCTTCCTTCCTCTCTTGGCTTGCAGACTGACACCAGAGCTGGGGATTTTCTAAGGGAATGGGGGAGGGGAGGGCATTGTCAGTGGTGGTATCTTTAGCCTGAGACAGAAGATTTTTAAAGGCAAAATTATATTTCTGGTTTGTTGTTTCAGAAGACCAATAAAGACTGTATTTTCCTATGTACTTCCTGGTTTCATTGGGTGGGAAGGGGAGATGGGTGCTGGGAGACTTGCACCCTGCCCCCTCACACCTCCCCAGGCAGTGGAACACAATGCTGAGGGACATCACCCTGATGCACAGGGCTCTAGGTGACACATGGGTACCTCCCACCCAGGGCCCAGGGCCGGGGCCTCACGGCTTCACTGGGAGTCAAGTGGAGGCAGCATCTTGGGTTAGGAGGCAGCCGAGGGCGGCTAGCTCCCGGCAAGGCTGAGCTGGGATTTTAAGTCCGCCCACGCTCTGGCCTGAAGATCTGGCCGCAAGAGCCTCGGGGTAGCCTCACCAGGCAGCACCACAGCTTGTGGAGTGAAGAAGGTAAGCGGGAGACCCCGCGGTGGCTCTGTGCCCTGGGGGTGCTCATCCACCCTGGTTTGATGGAATCCGTCCTGGCAGTCAAGGTCAGATGGGCCTGCATGGCAAGAGGCCTGTTTTTGCCCAGAGGATCCCGCTGTGTACCAGGAGGTGGGGAGGGCTCCTTTCAGGGACTTCTCTGCTGACTGGGTTTTATTTATTTTTATTTTTTTGGTATCAGGGATTGAACCCAGGGGTGCTTAACCATTGAGCCACATCCTCAGCCCTTTTAAATATTTTATTTAAAGACAGGGTCTTTAAATGAGTTGCTTAGGGACTCCGTAAGTTGCTGAGGCTGGCTTTGAACTCATGATCCTCCTACCTCAGCCTCTCGAGTTGCTGGCATTACAGGCATGAGCAACTGCGCCTGGCTGGATGACAGGGTTTTGTTAACTCACTGAGTTCGACAGGATTTGCAGAAGCCCTGCTTAACCCGTTACCACCATCTTGGCTTTCTAGGAGTGAATTAAGCACCAGCAGATCACACTTCAGACTTCAAGCATGGATCCTCCAGGGGACAGAGCAGGTGGGGGTCAGAATTAGGCCTGGAAAGTTAGAGGCAGGGGACTGAGGAGAGGGCAAGAGTGGAAGAACAAGGCCTCTGGGATTGTTACTTGGCCAGTCAACTTCCTGGCTGCACTGGCCTCTGGCTGAGTGGGTCTGGGCTATATGGCACATCGGTCTTCAAAGACTAAGAGGGAATTTCCTCCTTCTGGGAACTTTCCTTGGATGGCAAGCCAGCAAGCTAGGAGCAAACCCCAGACAGAAGTGAACCATCAGGATCCCCTTCCCCGAAGTTCAGCTCTACTCGATGGCAGAACTGGGTGGCCCACCTTCCCTAGGAAGTGGTCAATGTGGGATGTTGCCCTCAACTAGCCCTAATCATTGTAGTGGACCTAAGACAGGTCCACTGTCCCGAGAGGAGAGCAAGGCTCCCAGGAGCCTTGCACATGTGTTATTCAAGTATTGGAGTTTCCAGGGGTCTGAAGGCTAAGTCCATACTGAGGCCAAAGGACCCCTAAGGAAGGAGACATTGTGCATCTCTAGATACCAGGAAAGGCCTCTGCACAGTATGTCTTGCAGGACACACTGGAAACCCAGCAGCAAGCAAAACACATTCTATATATCATGGCACCACTGTTGCTGTCATTACACTTGACCGTGTTCCTCAACTGGGGCTTCGAGGATGGGGGAGTGGAAAATAGAGACTTACCAAAAGCTGTCTTTTTAGAAATTTTGCATGTGCTGCTGATAAATCACTTGCTTAGGGATACAAGGACCCCCTTCATCCACCTGCCCTCCTGTATAGGCCCATGGCTTCATGAATGCCCTTCTCCTGTCTTCTCCCCCTGCTCAGTGCACAGATACCACAGTGCATCCCCCAATCACATACACTGTGCTCACCCACTCCTGGAGCTCACATGCACTCAGGGCCACCAGCTTCTAGGGACAATGAATAAACCCCCTATCCCTCCTTGCGCAACAGGAACCAGCTGGCTCTGGGATGAGGGAGGCTGAGCCACACAGGTCAGGAGAGGAAATTACAAAATGAAATTAAAAATATATATAACAAAACAAAACAAAAAAACCTGCAGTGTCAGTTCACCAGCGCCTCAGCCTTTCCCCATCACATCCGTGCAACCCAGAGCGTCAGAGCGATTGTCTGCAGCGAGTTAAACTAGAGGCACTGGGACACGGTTTCTATGGCAACCCCTCACGGCTCTAATTCAGCCCTGAGTTAAAAATGATATCAAATAATTGGAGAGTGCAGGAAAGCACAGCCAGCAGCCAGGCCCCATGCCCTTTCTCCTTTCTAGGTCATTAGGGGTGGAAAAGCTGAGAAGGCCACATGTGGGGGGCGGGCAGACATAAGCCCTGCCAGGGCCACAGGATGGTCTTTAGGGAGAAAAGTTTAGGTTTAACATTTGGTCTGGAAGTGGGACTGGGACTTGTGTGCCAGGGGCTACAGAAAGAAAGGTGCTGGACTGTCCTGAGTCCCTTCTGAGAGCCACAGTCGGGGACATGTCACAGACTACCAGTGATGCATGAATTTCCTTGTGACAACATGGAGCAATGTCAGAGTGAGCCTTTCTCTCCCTACTTCCTAGTCCAGAGTGGCAAACAGCCTAGGACCTGACTCAGGACAGCCTTGCACCCTATGTGAGGCAGGAGGATGGATCCCAGTCTGCCCCTTGTGCTTTCTGCCCTGAACTCAGCCTGAGGACCAAATACACCAGCCCTACCTGCCCAGCCCCAGCCCCAGCCCCAGCCCTGCCACAGGGGGCCTCCCACCTGGCCAGGTCAGACACTCCGCAGCCAGGCTGATGAAGCCTTGGTCGTCAATGCCACAAACACCCAGTGACCAATGGATCACACAACTTTTCAGAATACAGCTGAGTCAGGGACATGGGAGCTGAAACCATGGTCAGGAGGGTTTCAACACAGAGGCCAGATAGTTCTAGATGAGGCAGAGACACCAAAGACTTTTTTAAACACCAGAAACAGCAGAGTCAGAAGCTTGTCAAAGTCATTGGGTGTTCTCGTTCTATAAGTTGGGACAAATTCAGCATCACATAGTGATCTTAATCTTTAAAGACAGGCATTCTGAGTTCAGATTCTAGCTTCATTAATTCTTAGCTGTGGGACTTTGGGCAAATAACTTTTCTGTATCTCAGTTTCCTCATCTGTAAAATGGAGCCAAAAACATTGCTGTCACCTTGAGGACTAAATGAGAAAGTGCTTGGTAGGAGGTTTCCATGGTGTCTGGTACTGATTGAGCATAACATTGAGCTTTGGGGATCTATTTCAAAAGCCCAGTCTTGGAACCCAAGGCAATGGAAGAGGGAAGCAACCTATGAAATGTGAGAAAGAGGTCAGTGTTGCAGTCTCTGTGCTGTGTGATCTTGAGCACATCTCTTCACCTCTCTGGGCTTCATTTTACTTGCTTCATGAATTCTTTGAGGTCTCGTTTTATGGTTTTATAAACAAATGACTTAGGAAGATTCCATTTCCATCCTTCTCACATTTCACCTGGAAAAACTTACAGCTGGAGCCTATGCCCCAGCAGATCACACACAGGGTCTTCCTGCCATCACTGGGTAAATATTTCTTGCATTGTCACACAAATTTCTGGCCTCAGTGGCACCAAGGGCAGCCCTTACCTGCTGCAATGGCTGTCTTCTTGTCCACCGTCACAGTTACAGCGGTGCTGGCCGTAACTGCCACTGGTTCACCGGGGCCGTCTGGGGAAATGAAAATCAGCAAGTCATTTTCTTGGCACTCAGGGAGGAACAGTGGGGTAGGCTGATCCCCTACCCTGACTTGGGTAGAAGAAAAATATACACACTCTGCTAGGACATTGCTTGAATAATGGAGGCGGGGGTGCGGAGGGGTGGAGGGCTCGTGTGGTGTCTTGCTGTGACAGGAGGTTGCCATTCACCACCTGTCTCTGCAGGGTACCTTCAAGGGTCACCTGTTTGCAGATCTGAACTTGCCAGATCAGCATGTGGCCTCTGGCTGCTTGAATGATGGCATGCTATCCGTGTCACTGACACAGTGGTATTTGCTCTGTCTCTGGCTGCTCCCTGCCCTCCTAAGCTCTAGGTGGCACCTGCTTAGGAACGCTGCCATGGCCCCTCCTCTCAGCGAGTGTCCTCCTTGGAAGGCTTGACTTGCATCCGATGCTCCTTTTGAGTGAAGGGACAGGCCGTATTCTGGGACTGGGTGCTTGATGATCCTGGGTTGTCCCTATGAGTCACCATGAGTCAGAGGTGATGCTGACAGTCCCATTCAGGAGGCACAGTGCCTGGGATGAGTGACACAGATGGCGTCTGGCACATGCGAGGTGCTCTGTAAATCTTGGTTAGTGGTGACCAAGCTGCCACAACCATTCCCTGTCTTGTTACTGCATTTCTGGAACATTCTGCCAGTCTCTTGAAGGCAGGAGAGCTTTCCTGTGTTGCTTTACCCACTTCTTTTAGAGGACCACCACAGGTGTGGAATTTAGAGGGCAGCACCAGTTCTATATAAAAATAGAGCTTTCTGGCTCTGGGATGGGGGCAGCCACTCTATGACTTTGGGCTTCTTAATTTTATCTGTCCACAACTCTGGACTGACTTTCCAAAGCACTCTTTTTCTACAGGTCAAATTGCATTATTAAGAGTTCCAAGAACAGGCAAAATTTTATCACATGCTATCCTATTTTGTCAGAATGTCTTGGTAGCAAACGCTGCCTCAAACAAACAGCTCCTGGGAGCCTCGGGTGGAGGCTGTTACTGCAGCAGCGACAGTTGTAATGGGACTTAACCACTGGTTTCTCGTATCTGCTATATTGTTACAATTACCCATCACACTTCTCTGTCACCAAATATCTCACAGAAATCTAAAATTATATTCTAATTCTAGGAACTTACAATATGCAAAGCTGTTCTCGATTCTGGAAATTGGCCATAACACAGTCAGAAGGATCCCAATAGACACAGAAGCCGCCTTCCTCATCTTGCTTCTAGAAACATTTAGAAGACGCCAATATGCCTGACCCCCCGACAGTAGTCCCTAGGCTCTGCAGCTGGTTTTCTAGGAGAGAGTTTCTACTGAAATATACTCTAGCCAGTATATGCCTGTAGGAAACACCCAGGTGGGGGTGTGGTGGCCCTCACGACCCAGTCTCTGGGGACATCAGGAATATCATTGCCTGGGTCACAGAGGCTACTTGGTCTGTGCCTGGGTGAATAAGCAGGGTACCAAGTGCTGGTGGGGTACCTGAGGCTGGCTCAGGGAGAGGTGGAATGTGGAAGGGGGGAGTACCAGGCCTGAGCTACCTGGGCCCTGTGGGACTGCTGGGGCCGGCAGCTTCTGCAGGTGCTGGCTGCCAAAGGCAGCTCGATGTGGGCAGAGCTTAGCCCACCAGGCCCTGGGTAAAGGGTACCAGTGCCATCCTGGAGAGACAGGGAGCCTCTACTGCCCCTAAGCCAGCTCTTTCCTTCTCCTCTGCCTCCTCAGGGTTTCCCCGCCCCGTCAGAATGAAATTGTTTTCTTTCTTTTGGGGGTGGATGGGCGTGTGCAGAGGTGTCTGTGTGCATGAGCCCGGCAAGTACACAAGGGTGTGAAGAGGGAGGAAGCTCCTCCTCCCCCCTCAGCAGTCCCCCTTTTTGGGTTGCCAGCTTCCCTCTTCTTATGGCTCAGCTCCCCACCCACCCACCCACCCTCCTACCTCATCAACACATAAAGCTCCCTGATCAGCCAGCAGCCATAGTCACCTGGTGACAATGCAGGCAGGAGGGAGCCAGTCACCAAGGCTAGGGGCAGGGCTCAGGGCCTCAATGAGAACCTCTCCTAGGGGAGCCCTTTGTGCAGGGCAGGGAGCTCTTCTCTGCTTTGGGGTGGGCACTGTGGAAAGGGGAACTTCACCTTGGCTTTGAGAACCTCCCTCAGGGGCTTGCACTGGGAAAAAGAATTCTATGCCCTCTCTGCTCCCTGCCTTATATTCATTATGGTTAAAAGGCCTGGACTTTGGAGACGCAGACCTGGGTTCTAGTCTGCTCTGCGCCTTCCTTGCTGTGTAATCTGGGGGTGATCACAGATTCTTTCCAAGTAAGACAAGGGATAATAGCAGCTCTTATTTCATGGAGTTATACAGTTCGAATGAGTTGTGTGGGAAAGTGTTTTGTAAAGCACATGAGTTGCTGGAACATGGGTAGAGACAGCAGGCACAGGATGGAAAGGCAGGCACAGTGCAGGGTGAGGAGGCCTTCCACACAGAGGCAGACTCCGTACTGTCCACCTTCCCAATCTGCATCCCCCAGGAGAAGCCCCTGGGAACCTGGGCCTCCCTAGCCATCAGCCCCAGGGCAGCTCTCATCATGAGGCCTGAGGATGGTTTTGGCAGGAGGGTGGTTGGAAGACCTTTGGTAAAAGGGCGTCCTTGAGGGGAGATATGACACTGCTTTCTGAAGTGACACCCAGTCCATCACCTCTTTCCATCTCCCTCTGCCTCCCACTCACCCCATCAGCACTGTGGAGAACTGCAGGCCCCTGGCTCCACTGTGCTGGGCTCAGCTTCTTAGCTGAACTAGGTGGAGAGCTTCTTCGGCCACAAACATGTAGGCTCTTGGACAAGCCCCTCTATCCCTTCCCCTCACTCCAGCCACACAATTTCTTCAAGTGACAATCAAAAGACTAAGGCAAGGCAGACTGAAGGTCCTTCTTGGTTCTAAACATTTTGTGATTTTCTTAGTGTTTTGTGAAAGTCACTTAATTTTTCTCTTCTTGGCCATTTTCCACAGGGGGCGGGGCTGAGAGTTGGATATCAGCAGCTCTTAGACTCTACTTGGTCCTTGTCCTTGTAGAGACTTGTGACTTACTCTGTGAAGACTTGTCCTGGCTATTTTCCTTATATCCTGGGAACCTGCCTTGCTGCTCCTGGGTGATCCCAAGGGATAGAGATCCAGTTGCTTCTTGTTTGTTTAGAAGGAGTTATGGTGGCCCAGTAGACTTGCTAAGTACAGCTGCTCTCCAACGAGACAAAGGCTGGCACTTTCATTTGAGTAGTCTGAGGAACTTTCAAAGGCACTCAGATTTTTAGAAATAGAAGAATCTTAGTGATCAACCCTTTTGATCTCATATTCGGAATTTGGGTTAGAATCTAACTCTCTTGACTTTTGGGTTAAATCTTTTTCTTTATTCCATGCTGGAGTTTTAAATGACCACTTTGACTCCTGGCCTGGGAATGACCAGCCCTACATTCTACACAGGGACCAAAGCATGGGAAGGCTCAGAGAGTTTTCTCAAGTTGTTAATGTGGGTCAGGAGGGAAGGTAGGAAGGAAACCCAGGTGATCTGGATGTTCTGTCCCATATTTCATTCCCATTTTCCACTAAGGGCACAGCAGAAGAAAAACATCCCCATCCTGGTCACAGCTCCAAAGCACACGGGTGTGGATTACCTGGTCCCTCTGCCCAGCGCAGATTGAAGACAAAGCTACCAGCAGGCTGCTCAGAGGCCTGGCGATACCACAGAGGGAAGTTGTTCATCGTGAACACACTGGTCTCATCATCAGGCATCAGGAACATCCTGTAAAGAGGAAGATTTGGCACTTCCTCCAAATCTGGGAATATATTTATCCCTCTTTCCTTTTTCCATACAAGGTCATCTTGGCTGAGCTAAGATAGCAATTCCTCTCTGTTTTGGCAGAGTTGCAGGTAGACCGAATGCAGTAGACCCTAAATTAGTATTGCTCCAGATACTATTCCCCAGCAAACCTGCCAGGAAGTAAAAACAATATCACATCTGATGGCCCATCAGTAACTAGAAGAAGCATGGGTTCTGTCCTAGGAGGACATAGGCAGACTGTTTTGCCTGAAGGGTTCATTTCTTTTGAATACAGCTTAACTTCTTTTTCACTAACATGGCTGTACAGTCAACCTCCATCAGTTCTATCACAGCACTAATAAGAGGGGCATACGTTACCCCAAAATGGTTACTTCAAAGTTACTGCCTCTAGGTTTTTCAGAATGCTTTGGTTTCCTTTTTCTGAGCAGCTTTACCTTGCTAATTATGGCTTTGCATTCCCTGGACGCTCAGCAGCCTACAGAAGGGAGTGTTGGTCTAGAGCAGACTGGGAGGCTGGGAGAGGCTGGGTGGGGGTGGGAGATTCAAGTAGCCCTGGCTGATCCACAAGGTGGGGTATTGATATTTGATTTTGAGAACGACGGCTTTGCATATTCCAGAAGCAGATCTGTTTGGTTGCACGGTTCCTGGGCTGCCAATCACACCAGGGTCTAGGTGAAAGGAGTCCTTTAGGGATCGTGCAGTACACCTGCAGCCCTTCGTGGTGATTGTGTCTACAGGAGGCAAAGGTATTCTGCCACCTGGGGAAATCCTGTCTGTATTGAGAGCTCTTTTTTCCATTCTTAGACCCCCTTTAGAAGGGTGCTGGGAGTCATTGAGACAGCCAGCCGTTTTCCTCTTTCCAACTCGCTCAGAATGAGGGGAGTGGGAAGAGAAGGAAGGAGGAATGGAGAGGGAAGAGCAACTTAATTTGTTTTCCTAGAAAGCTTCAGCTTTGCTTAGCAAGTGTGGATTTGTCACAGAGTCCTGGAAGAAGCTCAAAGATGGCGCTTGGTGCCTGAGTATGCTTGGAATTAGCAGGAGGAGCAGGGAGTGGGTGGGAAGCCCGATGCCGAGGTCAGGTTTCTGTGCTTCTCCAGGTACCCAGTGGCCCTCACCTTTCTGAGTCTCCTGGTTTGCAGAGCAGTAGGTGGCGCTGCTCCTTCACCTCCACTCCCACCCCTACTCTGGACTCCCACCCTCCTGGCGGTACCTGGGCCCCTGCAGACAGGGTTCTCCCAGAATCTGGCTTTTTTTTAGAGCAGAGTTTCTCAACCTTGGCACAGGTGACATTGGGAACCAGATAATTGTTGTAGGGGCCATCCTGTGCATTGCAGAATAGTTAGCATTTCTGGCTTCTACCTGGTAGGTGCTAGTAGCAAAATCCCTATCTCTTCTAGTTACAACAACCAAAAATATCTCCAGACATTGCTGAATGCCCCCTGCAGTGGGGGTAAAATCACACCCCCCAGCCCCCTATTGAAAATTACTGGCTTAGAATCCTTAGCCTTCCATGACCCCCAGGGTGTTCATCTGGAAGTCCATCAGATTAGAGTTAGAATCTAATGATTTACTAAATCATTTAGTAAATGATTTAGTAAATCATTTAGTAAATGTGGGGCATAGATTGTTCAGAAAACTGCCATAGGGAAGCACCATACATACTGGGCCCCAGGAAGAGTCCCTCTCCCCTTAGGTGGAAAAAATTTTTACAAAGGAGGGGACACAGCCAGCGACTGTGTCAATCACACAGAGACTGGTCCTAAAGAGGAAAACAATTTTGGGTTTCCCTCTGAGCGAAATCTCTGTTCAACTTTCCCAAGCTCAAGGACATGGCTGCTTTCTTGCCTGACTGGACCGCTTCTGTCCTCCTGGTGTGTCCAAGCTGGGGTAGAATAGTAACTCTTCGTGTTTTCTCAATGTGTAAATCTAACCCTTCTGCCCATCCTGGACTCCCAAGTCCCAGCATATCGAAACCAAGTCTCTCCTCTGTCCAGCCATGTGCCATGGAACACCCTCGAATGTTGTCCTTTCCCACCCTGCAGGGATCATGTTCACTGGGTGACCAGCAGGACTCACCTGTCGGAGACCTTCTCGGAACCCACGAATAAGCTGCTTCTGAGGAGGCCAGCCCGGGTGCCCAGGAAGGCCACGTCCACTCCTTGCTCTGACTCACTGTGAGGCAAGCAAAACAAGAGGAATGACCATGTAGATGCTGCTACAGCAGGTCCCCAAGAAGGTCACAGAGAGCTCAGGGAAGACCTTCAGGACTTTCTGGGCCTCTCCTAGCTTGTGCCCTGCTTGGCTTAGGGGGAACTTTGTAGGAAGGCTAAGTTCTTGGGGAGTTGCATGAGATGCCCTTGACTCCTTGTCCCCCTGTTATATCAGGTCCCCCAGCTTCTAGGCAGCATTGTTCTTCTTTCGGTATTCCTCCTGACCCTGTCTTGGCTCTGCCAAATCTGGCTCCTCTAGCTTTAGGAGCGTTGGGCCTGGAAAGCAGAGGAACCCAGAAAGACAGATTTCATCTTGAGACCTATGGAATGGTAACTTCTCATGAGCAGCACATCCACAGCTTCTCTCAACTGTAAAGCCATTTCCACTTATTACTCGTGAGATTGGAATATGAGGGAAGGAGGAGCAGGCACTGTCTCTATCCGCGAGAAGTCCCAGTAGACTTTCTAACTTGGCAATAGAATATTAAGCCACAAAGAAGAATGAAATCATGGCAATGGCTGGTAAATAGATAGAACTGGAGACTATTATGCTAAGTAAAATAAGCCTATGTCAAAGAACCAAAGGTTGAATGTTCTCTGTGATCTGCAGACTCTAACACACAATAAGATGGGGGAGGGGAGGGAAGAATAGAAGTTCACTGGATTAGACAAAGGAGAATGAAGGGAAGGGAGGAGAAATGGGAAAAGGAGAGACAGTGGAACAAATCAGACATAACTTTCCTATGTTCACATATGAACACACCAACCAGTGAAACTCCACAGCATATACAACCACAGGCATGGGAAGTTGTACTCCATGTATATGTCAAAATGCATTCTACTGTAATGTATAACTAAAAAAGAACAAATAAAAAAACCAAGGAAGAAAAGATTGGAAAAAAGAATGATCACAGTCTCAACACCATCAGGCAAAGAATGACAGCAGGAGATTGAAAGGGAATGACCCAGGGTGGAGGCCATCACTTCTGACTCAGTCAATATTCTTGTTCTAAGCCCAACTTCTGGGCAGCGGTGACCCCATTTCTCTCTGGTGCCTGGGTCTGTGGGCTTCCTGAGCATCAAGGTGAACAATGCCAAAGCATCGCCAAGGACAACAATTTTCCTTGAGGCTAGGAGGTCGTGGGAAGAGGTGGCACCATGCAGTGTCCATGGATGGTAGGTATTTGGAACTGGATGGTCTCAAGTGTGGAAAGTCACTGAGTAGAAGGGTCTGGAAACTTCTCTCCCCGACCTCAGGGCTGCAGAGAAGGGCTCCTGTAGGTTTTTCCTGGGCATTTTGTGGGTCTTAAACATCACAGATACCAGTCTGGAAATAGACCCACTGAGTCAGGCCCTTGGGGTGTCTCCAGAAAGCATCCGGATGGCAGTCTCTATTCAAAAGTCTAATGAGCTCTTCACCCACAATTCAGTCTCAACAGTAATCAAGCCACGTTTCTTGTTTCATCTATAGCCCCTCCAACTGACGACATTATTTTGAAGAAAATCCCAGATATTTCATCAGTATTTTAATTTCTATCATTAAAATAAAAGAAATTTTGAAAAAACTTCAATGTCATTATCATACCTTTACAAAAATCTTATATTTTTTTCTTTTCTTTCTTTCTTTTGGTAATGGGAATTGAACCCAGGGGTACTTCCCCACTGAGTCACATCCCCAGCCATTTTTGTTTTATTTACAGACAGGTTCTTGCTAAGTTGCTTAGGGCCTCACTAAGTTGCTGAGGTGCGCTTGAATTTGCAATTCTCCTGCCTCAGCCTCCCAAGCCACTGAGATTACAAATGTGGGTCACCATGCCTGGCTCTGTAGCTTCTCAATATCATCCGATAATCCAATTGAAGTTTGGTTGAACCAGAATCTAACTACTGGTTGATCTCTCTCTTCAGTCATCAGTCTGTCTTTATTGAGATCTAATTCACATACCATACAATTTACCTAGTTCAAGTGTACAATTGAGTGCTTATGTAACCATTGCCGCTGTGAATTTTACAACATTTTCATCACCCCCAAAAAGAAACTCCACACCATTAGCAGTCATCACTGTCTTTTAACCTGATTCCCTTTCTCCTTTCTCATTCTCTGCTTCTCTTTTCCTTGCACTTTCTTTTCTAAACAAACAAGGTCATTGTCTTGTGGAGTTTCTCACACTCTGGATTTGGCTGTGATGCTTTGGTGTTATTTAGCATGCTCTTCTGTACCTTGTACATCTTATCAGCTGGCACTTAGACTTGGGGTCCTGCTTAGATTCAGGTTTGAGCTTTTATAGGTTGCTATGGTTTGGAGAATGACCCTCAAAGGTCAAGGTATTAAAGCCTTGAGGCCCAGGGTGGCACTATTGGAAGGTTCTATGGACATTGAAGAGGTAGGACCTCATGGGAGGACAGTTGGTCATTGGGGTGTGTCTTTGAGGGGGATTGTGGGGACCCTGTGTCTCTCTCTTTCTGCTTTCTGCTCATTATATAAGTAGTTTGCTCTGCTATGATGTGCTGCCCTCACCAGAGGCCTAAAGCAATGGGGCTGCCTGATGAACTGGAATCCCCCAAACCAAGAGCTAAATAAACCTTTTCTCTTTTAAATTAATTGGCTTGGGCATTTTATTATGGTAAGGAGAAGCTGATTCATACAAGTGGTGCACGCCCCATCCAGAGACACATGCTATCTGATTGATAAAGGGTTGTACAAAGTATACATCTTTATTTTTTCTATATTTTAGAAAAACTTCCCCTCATCAATATTTGGTTGTCCTGTAGTACAATTTGTGTAGAGGCATCATAAATAATTGCTATTTTTTGTTTATTTACCAGTTTTTAGAATGAGTTGTTTTCCTAATATCTTCCAAAGCTGACCTATGAGGTTCCTTTTCTTTCCCAGTATGATTATGAACCCAAGGACCTGAACATGTTTAATGTGTTTTAACCTACTATGGTTGCTCTTTTTGCTGCTCTCACTATCCTAATCTTAGCCTGTGAGGCCTCTTCACATTGGCTCTGAGATCTTTTGGGGACAATCTCATTAGTCTTTGGTAATGGTTTACTTCTTAGCATGACAAGATGTTCTGGGTTCATTTATCTACTTAACTTCCCCTGTCCTGGAATCAGAAACTTCTCCATGGACTCATCTTTTTCTTTTTAAATGTTTTTATTCCAAAACGCTCAGTTTTTAATCTTTGCAGACGGAACTTCACTTTTATTTATTTTTTTAAAGTTTCTTTTTTAAAATTTGTTTTAATTAGTTATATATGACAGTAGAATGCTCTTTTATACTTTGATGTATCATACATAGATGGGATATAATTTCTCATTTTTCTGAGTATACGTATTGTAATATATCACATTGGTCATACAGTCACACACATACATACAGTAATAATGTCTGCTTCATTCTACTATTTTTCTTATCCCCACATCCCCTGCCTTCCCTCCAAGACTCATCTTAATGAGGCTCATCTTAATGAGGACTAGTGTTGAATCTTAGTTTGGGGTTGGGGGCGTTCACTGAGGTTAGTCCTTTCAGTGGAGAGATCTTTAGCAACCATTTCAGGTAAAAGACAAAGATATTCTTTCTAATTCTCTAAGAGAAAACATGTCTTGGGTTCAAATTGATATTTCCAATTCATATTTAACATTATATAAAACTTCTTTAATTTAAAAAATTTGCATCTCTTAAAGATAGCCTTTTCAACAAATGGTATTGGGAGAACTGGAAATCCATGTGCAGCAAAATGAAACTAAACCTGTCTATCACCATGTACAAAACTCAAAGCAAAGTGGATCAAGGACCTAAGAATTAGACCAGAGTCCCTGCGCCTATTAGAGGAACAAGTAGGCCCAAATCTTCATCACGTGGGATTAGGCCTCAACTTCCTTAATAAGACTCCTAAAGCACAAGAAATAAAATCAAGAATTAATAAATGGGATGGATTAAAACTAAAAAGCTTCTTCTCAGCATAAGAAATAATCGATGAGATGAAGAGAGAGCCTAAAGAGTGGGAGCAAATTTTTGCCACACCACATCAGATAGAGCACTGATCTCCAGGACATATAAGGAACTCAAAAACCTTAACACCAAAAAAACAAACAACCCAATCAATAAATGACTAAGGAGCTGAACAGATACTCTCAGAAGAAGATACACAATCGATCAACAAATATATGAAAAAATGTTCAACATCTCTAGTAATTAGGGAAATGCAAATCAAACAACTCTAAGATTTCATCTTATGCCAGTAAAAATGGCAGTTATCAAGAATACAACAACAATAAGTGTTGGCGAGGATGTCGGGGAAAAGGCACACTGATACGTTGCTGATGGGACTACAAATTGGTGCAACCAATCTGGAAAGAAGTATGGAGAAAACTTGAAATGGAACCACCATTTGACCCAGCTATCCCACGCCTCAGTCTATACCCAAAGGACTTAAAATCAGCATACTATAGTAATGCAGCCACATCAATGTTCATAGCAGCTCAATTCACAATAGCTAAACTGTGGAAGCAACCTAGATGCCCTTCAATAGATGAATAGATAATGAAACTGTTGTGTATATATATACAATGGAATGTGTATATATACACAATCTAATATTATTCCACATTAAAAGAGAATAAAATTATGGCATTTGCAGGTAAATGGTTGGAGTCGGAGAATATCATGCTAAGAGAAGTAAGCCAATCCTCCAAAACCAAAGACCCAATGTTCTCTATGATAAGTGGATGCTGATCCATAATGGGGGCTGGGGCATGGGAAAAATGGAGGAACTTTGATTGAGCAAAGGGAAGGGAGGGGAAGGGAGGAGGTATAGGGGCAGGAAAGATGGTAGAATGAGATGGATATTATTCCCCTAGGTATATGTATGACTGCACATATGGTGCAACGCTACATCAAGTACAACCAGAGAAAAAACACTTGTGCTGCAATTGTGTGCGATGAATGAAAATGCATTCTGCTATCATGTATAACTAATTAAAATTAATTAATTAATTTAAAATTTGCATATCTTTTTCTTTTGCTGAAATTTTTCTAATGACAGCAATATAATAAAATTTGTCATACCCCCTATTTTTAATAACAATGCCAATACAATTTCTTACACTGTAATTACTTGACATAGTTTAAGATTTCATTTATTTAGTGTTTAGAGTTCTCATGCCCCTTGAAAGACTTTCCCTGTGTAGTTATTTCATGAGCTTGATACATAATTAGGTTTATTAGTTTTATTTGATTTTGATTTTTTAGATTATTTTTAAAAATACTTTTCATTGTTGACAGACTTTTATTTTATTTATTTACATGTGGTGCTGAGAATTGAACCTAGTGCCTCACACACACCAGGTGAGCACTCTACCGCTGAGGCACAGCCTCAATCCCTAGATTAATTTTTAAATTTAAATGTTTCATAATTATATAAAGCTTTGCAGGGTTCCAAAGTCCAGATTAAAAATAAGACATATGCAGAGAAAATGTAATGTATATATCTGTCCCCATGTTCTTTCATTCTTCTTAGAGTAACATCTTGTTTTGTTTTTTGTTTTTGTACCAGGGATTAAACCTAGGGGCACTTAACCATTGATCACATTTCCAGCCCTTTTTCATATTTTATTAGAGATAGGGTCTCACTGAGTTGCTTAAGGCCTCACTAAGTTGCTGAGGCTGGCTTTGAATTTATGATCCTCCTGCCCCAGCCTCCTGAGTTGCTGGCATTACAGGCGTGCACCACTGCCCCTGACTTTCTACTTGGTTTTTCATTTCATTAAAAAATATGTTTGTGAAGAGTAGAGTGGTGGTTACCAAAGCCATGGAGAGTTGTGGGGAAAGATGGGAGAGGTTGGTCAGTGGGTATGAACTTGTAGTTAAGAGCACAAAGTTTTGGTGTACAATGGAGCAGTGGAGTGGCTACAGAAAACAGCAATGTGCTGTCCATTTCAAAAGTTAGAAGAAATGACTTTGAATGTTTTAACCATAAGGCAAAGATAAGTATTTGAAGCAATGGATATTCAAACATTATGCAATATATGTGTTTCAAAACATCACATGGTATTCCATAAATCTACAGTTTTTCTGTGTCAGTTCAAAAATGAATTTATCTGTGTGTGGTGGTGCGTACCTGTAATCCCAGTGATGTGGGAGACTGAGCAAAAGAACCACAAGTTCAAGGCCAGCCTCAGCAACTTCGTGAAGCACTAAGCAAATTAGCAAGCAAGACCCTGTCTCAGAATCAAAAATAAATAGGTCTGAGGATGTGGCTCAGTGGTAAAATGCCTCAGGGGTCAATCCTTAGTACAAAAAAATTAAATTTAAAAGTTTGAAAAAACAAGTAAAACACAAACAAAAAATGAATATGTATATACCTACATGTCTATGTATACCTGTGTAGGTAATTTTGAAAGTATATTTTTATTTTTTCTTTAGATAAATGGTGAGGGGGATTAAGCACACCTTTTTTCTATCGATAGAAATAATACCATACAGCATATAGACAAATGTATCATTTCTTATAGTTGCATAGTAAGTATTCCATTGTGTGGATCTACCATAGTTTATTTAACTAGTGTTAAATAAACTGGTGTGCTTTAGGTTGTTTCCAATCTCTTATTGCTATAAGTGGTACTTATGTGTACAACTTCTCATCTCTTTCAGTGTATTTTTGAGATAACTTCCTGTGTCTTTGGGATTGCTGGGTTATAAGCTAAATGTATACATAATTTTGCTAATTATCTCACACACAGTACATGCTGACAATCTTAGATGGTTATCTATTTAATGGATGAGAAGTACCACCTTGGTACAGGTTGAGTATTGTTCATTTATGTAAGGAATAAGTGCATTTTTTCTCTATAACCGTTCATATGTCTTGACCACTTTTCCTATGCAATAGTTGGTCTTTCACTTCTCTATTTTTGAAGTTCTTTATTTATCATGAATATATAACATAACCAACACGTTATCTGTTTCATAATTGTAAACATTTTCCAGTTTGTCATTTCTCTTTTTACCTTGCTTATGTTTTTATTTTTGCCATACAAACATTTTTATGTTGTTAAATTTATTAGTCATTCCTTTATTGCTTCTGAATTTTGAGTCATTGTTGGGAAAGATTTCCCCACTCCTAGGTTTTAGAGCAACTAGTTCATGTTTTCTTTTAGTACTTATATAGTTTCATTTTTTATTTTTTACATTTAAATCTCTGAGTCACTTGGACTTCATCCAGGTGTATGGTACAAGAAAAGAACATAATTTTATCATTCTCCATATGGCTTTCAAACCAGTTATGAAAAAAAAAAACCATCTTCCCCTCACTGATTTGACGTGATGCTTTGTCATAGACTAAATTTCCACATGCATGCAGACGAAATTTCTGAATTTTCTATTCTGTCCCCTGAGTCTGCCTGACGTTTTGCATGCCAGTACCACACTTCATACACCGTAGAGGCTTTGTAATATGTCTTAGTACCTTGGCAGGGTTGTTCTGGCTTCATTGCTTTTTTATTTTCCAGAGATTTTTGCTTATTCTTGCCCATTCTTCTAAATGAAATTTATAATCCATTTATCTGGATGCAGAAAAATATTGATGGCATTTCCATTGGGATTGCATTAAGTTTATAAATTAACTTGGGAGGATTAACATCTTTCTAATGTTGTGTCCTCCTATTCAAAAACACCGTATGTCTTTCCATGTGTTCAAGTCTACTTTTGTGTCTTTCAGGAGTGTTTCATAATTTTCTTTATATAGGTTTTTGGACAGTTCTTATAGTATATGCCTTATATATTCTTATACTCTTATAAATTTATTACATTTTATTTCTTGCTCTTTTAAATAGATTTGTCTTTGCACGTCATGTCTTCTTTCTTTTTTGAATGTTGATATTATAACCTGCTACTTTACTAAATTCTTTTGTTGGCCACGGTAGTTTTCCTGTTAACCCTTTTGGAGTTTCCAAGTGTATGATCTTGTTATCTTTATTGATTTTGCAGTGCTGGGGATGGAACCCAGGGACCCATGCATACTAAGTAAGCATTCTACCACTGAGCTACATCTCCAGCCCTAATCGTATCATCTTTAAATAGAGATGATTCTACCTCTTCCTTTCCAGCCCTCATTGCCTCTAAGTGCTTTCTCTTGTCTGATGGCACCTTCTGACCTTGTGGCTCAGGGTGGGGAAAGGCCTCCTTTCTCTTGTTCCCATCTTCAGTGGGAGAGCCTCAAGCCCTATTAACATTCTGACTTTAATCGTAGGCCCACTTTGTTTTTATCAAGTATTTTTTGAAATCACGAATGGATACTATTACTTGTTCATCTTTCCTGCATCTACAGAGGCTGTTGTATCATCTTTCTCCTTAGCTTTATATTATTTTATATTCATTTCCCAGGTCATCTTTCCTAACGCACAACCTGGCTAAGAACATTTGCTCCTCAATGTTTCTCAATGTTAAAAAATATCTGTGATTCATCTCTGAACTTGAAAAGAGGAAGATCATGCTCCTCCTCTCCAAACGTAGGGGTCCAGCCTTTTGCAACCTGGTGGCTGGATTCCCGCTGGGTTATTTATGAGGTGTAATACCCTGGGTAAGCTGCTCAGTATGACCATGCCTGTGAAATGAGAGTAATGATAGCAGCTATATCACAGGCTTGCTGTGAGGAGCCAATGGATTCATAAACAGGAAGTTCTTAGTGCTTGGGCTACTGAATTCTTTTTCTTCATTTATTTCAGGTTTAATTTTGTATAGAACTTATATCTACATGATTCAAAATTATACCCAAAAAGTTATAGAGTGAAAAGTGCTCTTTCCAACCAGGTTTTACTTACTTATTTGTCATCAGACACCGAAGGATCTAGGAAACACTGAGGTCAAGTTCATGGATGCTGTGACCTTACTTACTGGAACAAAGCTCTGACCCATTTGAACTGCTCTTACCAGGGCACTTTAGCTAATGAGGTCTGATGGCTAGACCCCAACCCAGAGAGAGGGGTTCTTGGAATGGGGGCTGTCCTGGGGTAGGGATACCAACCTGTGCCTCGAGGGACCTGAACTCAGTGCTTTTTCAAAGTTAGGAGCAGGCAGCAGCGTGGCTGTGCGTGGAAGCTGTGCCGAGCCCCCGCCTTGCTGAGGCTGCTCGAAGGTCGTTCTCACCCCACAGCCCTCCCCACGTGTCCCTGTCCTCATCATCGTTCATGTTCATCTTGGGCCAGAGGGTGTGGGTGCTCCTGAGCTGCCAGCCAGGTGGTAGGAGGGGCCTGACTCAGCCAAGGGAAAGATGGGGGCCTGCAACAGGCCTGGCTGCTTTTCCTCCTGGGAACTGTCAGCCTCTCCTGGTACCTACTCAGAGATGTTGAGAGCCAACGCCGTCCAGTAGGCTTCCATGGGGGCTGTCACCACCGCGTCAAAGAGCACCTCCCGCACCAGCTCTTCATCACCTGGGGGCAAAGCCAAAGGAAACCAAGCCCCTTGAGGCCCCCTGATTACGACCTCAGCTCACATGCCCTTCTAAAGTTCAGGGAGCAAGATGCACCTCGTGAACATGCATCTGGGATGCATAAAACCACCACATGAGTTTGAGGAAGTGAAATCACCTCTTTCAGCTTTCTAGTCTTCATCTCCAAAACAGATGTTAGCAGAACAGAATAATGTCGAAGGTTCTTTCTAATACGGACATTCTGTGAAGTTAGGAGACTCTCTCAATGACACCAGGTTGGGATCTGCCCCCTGCCCCCTCCCACCCCCATCCTCCATCTGCTCCTTGACTGGCAGGACACCTTGGCTTTTATCAGTCCGTGAACTTGACCTTGCCAAGCTCTTTCCTGTCTAAGCACCTCTGCATATTTTGTTCCCTTGGTCTGACTCTGCATGGGCTGCTCTTTCTTTTCCTCTCTTTTAAAATGTTATTTTTATTGACATGAAATTCACATAGTGCAAAACTAACCAATTGGTAGTGAGTGATCCAGTGGTGTTCAGTACGTCCACAATGTTGTACAAGCACCATCTCTATGTAGTTTCATATATTTTTGTTACCCCCAAAGGAGCTTCTACTAAGATACTCAGGGGCTCTTTTTCATCCTTAGCCTAAGTGACACTGCCTGACAAGGTGGTCTGCCTTGCCTGTCCATTCAAACAGGCCCTGTTTCTCTCCATGCAATACCCTATTCAAGGTGCTTATCATGATTCCAACAACTTACATCTACTTGTATGTGCCTAGTAGATTAATGTCTGGTTTTGCCACTAGATTAAGCTCTGTGACAGCAGTGGCCTTGCCTGGGTTGTCTCTGTAACTTTAAGGCCTCCCTCGGAGCCTGACACGAGGTGCAGGCTCCATTCAGATATCTTTGATAGAATGAGTGAATGGGCAAATGAGAAACCTGGTGGGCTGGCTTGAGAGGCAGATGGGGAGGACGCCTAGGTAGCAGGATGACCAGGCAAGAGGACGGAAGAGCCTGCTGAAAGTGTGGCCCAGTGAGCTCTCCAGCTGCCTTTGTGCAGGGGAACTTCAGGTTGGTCCTCAGACTTAGAGGCTTAGAAAACACCTGTGGGCCACGGGCTTTCTGCACCAACTGGCCAAAGGTTCTCCTCTACAGAGCTGAGCACTTCACTTGCTGGGGCTCACCGTTAGGTGGCAGTGGGGACAGATCTGTCAGGTGGGGAGTGCCCTTAACAATGTTCAATTGATAGAGGCTTAAAAGGACCCCAGCCCATGACATGGGGATATCCTGACGTCACCACAGTCCCCAGAGCTTGGCCCTATGGTTAAGATGGTTGTGCCCCTTTCTTTGTGCTCAGGGATAGGGCCGAGTGACAGCCTCCTTTCCCCCTTCATTCCCTCCCTTCCCTTCAGCCCTGAGCTGTGGGATCCCAGAGGCCTGCTGACCTCCATGGGCACGGGCAGGCCCTACTCACACTCCAGGTCTGGATCCTCCCCCGTCAGGAAGCGGACCATGGCCTCCAGCTGGCTGAGCTTCCGGTGGTCTGGGTCAATATCTGTGACGCAGTAGATCCTGGAACCCCGGAGAGTCTGTGTTACCTCAATATAAAATCCTCCTCTTCCCTCCCATCCTCTGCTCCCTGCTTACCAGTCGTTGGCCACAGTCAGATCTGGGTGAAGCAGGTCGTGCAGGCCTGAAACCAGAGTGCACGTTCAGGATGACGCCCGCTGTACAGGCTGTGCACACGGAGTGTGTGGAAGGGACTGGCCCATGTGCTTCTGAAGGCAGGACTGTACTCTGGTCTTTCTCATTCTTAGCCCAGAGGAGGGGCTCACTCAGGGGAACAGGCTGGGTCTGCACAGGCATGCCTTTGCCCACGTGGGCCCAGCTCCCTGGAACGCTTTTTCTACCCATGGCCTCACGTCTGAATCCTACCTATTTTTCAAGGTTCAGGATGAATATCACGTCTTCGTGAGCCACCCGGCCAGCCAGAGGGCACCTTTTCCTTCTCCTTCAGCTTTCACATCACTCTTCCCTCTCCAGGTGGAATCTTAGTTATTTTAGACAAGTCCTAATGCTTCCCCTAGACAGCAGCTCCTTGAGGAGGCCATGACTAGTCTCTCTTAGCATCTCCCTCCAAGGCGCTAATATTCTGAAACCAGTGATTTGGCCTTCATTGGCTCCATTGGAACTGACCGAGCTCAGTGGCCAGCAGACAGAAGCCCAGAAGTGGGCCATGTCTGTCTTGTGTGCTCCCAGGAGCCTCTTGCCTAGCTCAGCACCTGAGCTCAGTCCATGCTTTTGAATGAGCAAATGCCCTCCTGACACCTGCCAGAGCTTGGTCATAAATAGGTGCTCAATAAGGACTTTTAAAAAATTTTATTTTAGGAAAGGAATATAGAAAGGCCAATAGGGCATGTGGGAGACCTTTGAAGGGGTACTGAATGGACACAGACCAAAACCAGCTACAAATATTTAGAGAGGGGGACTCCTTCATTCACAGAGGCCCAACTGACTCCAGGGCTCTAAGCCCCTGGACCAGAAGTGGGTGGGGGACGGCTCTCTCTGTCTCCTGGAGCAATCTAACCTGGGAGTATCTAGGTAGAGGAAGATGAGCCTAGGGAAGAAGAAGGCACAGTGAAGGCTGGGGAGCTTGATGGCTGGGGGACTGTGGAAGACAGACAAGGAGGGCTTTCCAACATCGCAGAGCTCCAGGTAAGCACAGAGCAGAAACCTCACCCAGGCTGGGGCAGGGGCAGGGGCAGGGTATCCCCTAGAAAAGTGTCATCTGAAGTAAACTTGGGGTAAAGAGTGGGGTCAGAGAGGAGAGCCTTCCAGGGGAAAGCGCAGCACACAGGAAGAACTAGGAGCTTGGTGCAGGGGGAGTGAGAATTCAGAGGTGGTTAGCAGGGATGCTGTCAGATTTGGCATTTCTAGAAAGATCCCTTGGGATGAAGTTCAGAGAAAGAAAGAGGCAGGAAGACGAGTTAGAGGCTGCTGTGGTTGTCCTGGGGAGAGGGGACAATGACTGGGGTGGTGGCAGAATGATGAAGCGGTGGATGCATTAAAGGGCTCAGCAGGAAGAAAGAACAGAATGTGGGTGCTAAACAGCATCATGGCCACACCTTCCCAGGACTCCCTGAGACCCTGCCCCAGGATATAGGTTTTGTTCTCTCAAGGGGCTCAGGCAGCTGCAGGTCATGGGCAGGTTGGGTTCCTCCAGTCTCAGCCTCCCTGTAGCCGGGGGCAGAGGTGAGCAGCACCACACTCAGCTTGCTCCCACGTTCTTCCCAGCCTCCTTTGCCTCCCCCCCACTCAGCCCTTCTGACAGGTAAAATGCATTCCTTGGGCGGCCTCCTCCTCCTCCTCTGGTCCAGCAAGGCCTCCCTGACCTGACCATGCACAGGTGGTAAGCCTGGTTTTGACCATTTGACAGCTAACTGGCAGATCCTGTGTGCCCTGGGCATCAGGGACACACATGTCCTCCCTACCTGGTGGCACTACCCCTAGGGGCTGCTCTCAAGCAGGAGGATGGGGAGGTGGTCAAACAGGCTCCACCCTGGGAGAGTCCATTTTTCCCACTTTCCTGTCCATTGGTCCTTGACCTGACTCACCTTCTTCCACAGATGTGTTCCCCAGGAGGACATATTCCCCGTGGCCCTGAGACAGCACCACTCCCAAGCTGCAGAGAGAAGAGAAGACACACAGAAGCATGTGCCCGACAACGTCCCACTGCACCCACTGGTTCTTAGCTCAGGTTAGGAGCTTTTCGCCCCAACAAGGAGCATGCCAGTCAAACCCCCTTCTTCAGCCTTGGCCTCCCAAGTTGTCCCCTCTAGAACTGAGACAGCACCACTACTTTTAAATTGGGCTTTCCTCCTGAGAAAGCCCTGGAAGTTCCAGACCAGGAGCCCCTCGGATCCCATTTTAAGCAAGGCACATTCTGAACCTCACAGTCCCCTCCTCCCCCGACCCAGAAATGTGGAAAGGTCTGTAGGTCTCACTAGAAGACTCCTTTCCCACCTGGTGAGTCCTACCATGCCCACCTCTCCTGGTAGAAGTCAGATCTGAATCTTGGGAGCTTTAAAAGACATAATGACTGGGATCCACCCTAGAAATTTTGATTACATTACAAGAGGCTTGAGCATTGGCCATTTTGCAAAATTCCTTGGGTATTCTAATATTCTAAAATTCTGCAGTCAGGGCATGGTGACAGGAATTTATTGGGAAAGGAAGCAATTCAGAGATAAGGATCATTTGTTTACCAATTTGTATAATGCTTGGAGTCAAATATTTGTACAGTGGGAGGGAACCTAGGAGATATTTCAAATAGATCCTTTCATCTTACAAGAAGTTACTGCTTTGATCTTCTAAGTAGATCATGTCATTTCATCCTCACAACACTGCCAAGAAGTAGCTATTATTATTACCCTCATGTCACAGATGAGCAATCTAAGACACAGAGAGGTTAAATAAGATGATTAAGGTCACACAGCTTATAAGTGATGGAGTCAGGATTCAAACCAGGAATTGGAGTGCAGAACCAGCACACTTGGCTACAAGGGCAAAGCAGGTCTAGACCTTTCCCTGAATGCTGACCTGGGTCTTTTGCTATTACCACAAAACTGCCAACTCAATATGAGAAAACCCATCCCTCTGGAAGTTCTACCCTGAGCTGTTGGTATTCATGTTCCACCCTGCCCACCCCACCTCCACCCCTGCTAATAAGGCAGGGGGTCCCTCACCTGAAAGGCGTGTCACTGATGTCTGTGAAGAAGTAGTCATTGGTTAGGAAAAGAACTCGCTTCTGAAAAGAGCAGAAAGGAGAAGGTGCTTGCTGGAGAGGAGAGTGGCCTCTGGGACCACTTAGCCCCTTGCCTGACACCCTTGGGGTTTGAGTCACCTCTGTACACGCCCCTTACTCCCCATACTGCTTCCCTGACAACCACCACACGCCCCATCATGTTGACATCCACCAGCAGAATCATCTCAGGGTCCAGCAGTTTGCAGCCTCTTGTGGAGGGGGGTGCCTGGCTTTAAGGACCAAGGTGTGGACCTGGACCTGCCCCGTCCATCACAGCTGCCTGTGGCTATGGAGCGCTTGAAATGTGCAACTGTCGAGCGGAACACTCCAATTTTAGTTAACCTTAATTAACACAGGTTTAAATTTAGAAGTCCAGTCTGGCTATTGGCTGCCATATTGGGCAATGCAGACAGATGGTGACTCTGGGGTTCCTACGGGATCAGAGAGGAGCTGGCTGTCCACGCAGAAAACTTCTGGAGCTCATAAATAGACAGTCCGCTTACGACCCTCCTTCTCTCACTATATAACCATGGAGGAAAGAAGGGGGACACCCACCCCTCCCCACTGTGCCTCCCCGGTCCCAGGCCACATCATCCTCTTTCCAACTTCTCTTTCCTGCTAAGCTGCTGTGTTCTAGGTTGCAGTTTAGTTTGTACCATCAGGTCGTGTGCATACAGTGGCCAAGGGCACGGGCTGGGCTGAGACAAATCTGGATCTGAGCCCAGCTTGGCCAAGCTGTGTGTTCCTGGGAAAATCACTTCATTGCTCAAAGCATCAGTGTTCTCATTTATAAATCATGACTCATGTTCATATCTCTTGTGTGAGGTTGCTGTGAAGTTGCCTGCTAGGCTCTGGAGCTCCGTGGATTGTCCTGCCCATGGACAGAGGTTTATGTCATTGGGAAAGCTGCATTCTGCAGATGGCTCAGGATCTGTTCTATTCTTTTCACTCCTGACTTTTCTTCTTTCACTTTGGAAATTGGAGTGAGATGTTGGAAGGAATGTAGAAGAAGACGGACACCAAAAAAAAAAAAAAAAAAAAAAAAAAAGGTTTGCTTTGGTAGGAAACTGGCTTTATACCAAACCAGAGGAGTGGTTCTCTAATCCTGGACTCACTGACCAGAGAGTCCCTTTGCCTCCTCTGTATCAGAGTGCTCCTCCCTTAGGGTCCCTTCAACAGAGCAGTCACAGGGATGTCCTGGGAAATCAGGAACCAGCACAGGTGATGATGGGCTCAGGAGCTCTGTGCTCCGAGGTGGGCTGACTTGAATGTTGGAATTGGAGATCACTTTTTAAATTTTTCCTTCTTTTTTGCGGGGAGAGTGGGGTGGGTAGCGGAGACTGAACTCAGGGGCACTCAACCACTGAGCCACATTCCCAGCCCTATTTTATATTTTATTTAGCCACAGGGTCTCACTGAGTTGCTTAGCACCTTGCAGTTGCTGAAGATGGCTTTGAACTCATGATCCTCCTACCTCAGCCTCCCGAGCTGCGGGGATTACAGGCGTGTACCACACCACACCTGGCATCCTTCTTTTTTATTTAAAAAAAAAAAACTTAGCCATTATGGAGGGTATGAAATAGAATCTTGAAGTTTTAATTAACATTTCTCTGATGGCTTATACTGTTAAGCATCTTTTTAAGTGATTATTGGTCATGTGTATATCTTCCTTTTTGATGTGTCTACTCAATTACTTTGACAATTTTTTTTTTTTTTTACTGCATTGTGAGTCTTCTTGTTATTGCTTGGTAGGAATTATTTACATATTGTAGATACGATCTATGCTTGTTTTTTGAATTTCTTATGGTTATCTTTTTTTAAATATTTGGTTTTTAGTTGTAGGTGGATATAATAACCTTTATTTTATTTTTATGTGGTGCCAAGGATGGAATCCAGTGTCTCATGTGCTCTAGGCGAGTTCTCTACCACTGAGCTACAACCCCAGGCCCCATATGATTGTCTTTTGATGAGCAGAACTTTTTGCTTTGATGAAGTGCAGTTTATCCAATTTGATTTTCTAGTATTTTTGCCTAAGACATCTGCATACTATCATGTTGAGAAGACCTTTTTTAAAAAAAACATTTTCTTGTTAAAAGCTTTATAGTCTTAGCTTTGACATTGAGGACTAGACTTCATCTTAAATTAACTTTTGTGTGAGGTCTGAGATATAGCTTAGTATACACTATACTATAAGCTATATCTCAGACCTCACACAAAAATTATCCCATTTATTCAGTTGTAGTAACAACATTTGTTGAAAAGACATTCCTTTCTCTATTGATTTGCCAAAGTGTTTTTATTGAAAATTAATTTACAGTATGTATGTGGCACTATTTCTGGATTCTCCATTGATCCATTCATCCATTCTTTTGTCAATACTACCCTGTTTGGCAACTGTAGCATCAGAAATTTATAGTAATTTCTGAAGCTAGGTTGTATGAATCATTAAAATTTGTTGTTTTATCTCAAGATAGTTTGGCTATTCTAGATCTTTTGCATTTTATCACATCAATTTTAGAATCACCTTGTCTATTTCTAGAAGTCTGGTAAAATTTTGATTGGGATTATGTTGAATCTGTAGGCCAATTTGGGAAAAACAAACATCTCTCTTAACAATTTTGATCTTACAACTCATAAACAAGGTTATAGTTTTCTATTTATCTAACTTTTACTTGATATTCTTTCAGCAATGTTTGGTAGTTTTCAGTGTAGAGGTAGGATATTATAAACTTTCTTTTTACATTTATCCCAAAGTATTTTATACTATTTGATGCTACTAGAACTTAAAAATAATTTAATTTTAATTATTTACTGCTAACTATAAAAATAAAATAGATTTTTATAATGTTGGCCTTGTGCCCTGTAAACATCCTAAAGTTATCTACCAGTTGTAGAAGTCATTTTGTAGATTATTGAGATTTTCTAGGTACACAATAATCTTGTCTGTTAATGAGGATAATTTTACTTTTTTTCTAGTGTTTGCATTTATTTTGTTTTCTTGCTCATTTCACAGGCTTGGATCTATGGGACAATGTTGAATGGAAGAGGCAAGCAGATATCCTTGCTGGGCTCTCAGTTTTAGGGAGAAGGTATTCAGCATTTCATCATTAAAGTTAGCTTTAGGTTTTTCATAGGTGCTTTTTATCAGATTGAGGAAATTTCTTTTTGTTCCCAACTGAATTTTGTTAAGTGTTCTTTTGTTATCTATTGAGATGATCCTATGACTTTTCTCCTTTATTCCGTCAATGTGATGAATGACATTGCTTGGTTAGTTTTTTCTATGTCAGATTAACCTTACTTTGTTGGGGTGACCACACTGTATACATTTCCATGTGTATTATTCCATTATTTTCTTTTAATAGTCAATTGGCTTTTTGAGAAATTAAGAGAATAAATAACAGATAGCCTTATATTAAGCTACATTATTTGCCCTTTCCAGGGTGGTTCATTCTCTTCTGTAGGTCTCAGTTTACATTTGGTTTCATTTTTCTTCAGCCTGAGGAATATCCTTAGGGATTTCTTGTAGTACAGGTCTCATAGTGATGAAGCCTCTGTTTCCTTTATCTGAAAAGGTCTTTATTTCACCTTATTTTTGGAGATTCTATTCTCTACATATAGAAATTTGGATTGGCAGAATATTTTCCCTTCCAGCAGTTTAAAGGTGTATTTCATTGTTTCTGAATGAGAAGTTGGCATCATTATTATTGTTTCTTCTATAGGATGCATCTTTTTTTCCCTTGTAGCTTCTTTGAAAATTGTCTCTTAGCTTTGATTTTCCATAGCTGGACTATGATGTGCCCAGATATAGTTTTCTTTTTCTTTTTCTCCTGCATAGGGTTTGTGGATACTATTGGATCCATAGGTTGATATTTTCACCAAATTTAGGACATTTTTGGGTATTTGTTTTTCAAGTTCTGTTTTCTGCTCCATCTGTCTCTTTTCCTTCTGGGACAACAGGAACATATATCACTTTTATTGTCCCATGGCCACTAAGTGTCTTCCCTCGTTTCCTTTCTTCTTTTCTTTCAATTTCCCTCCTGTTCTTCAAACTGAGAAATTTCAATTAATCCATATCCAAGTTGACTGTCCTTTCCCTCCCACTCTGCTGGTAAGCCCATTTAGTAAAATTTCATTTTGATGGTGGTATTTTGTGATTTTAAAACTTCCATCTGGAAGCACAAGCCACAAAAGCAAACATAAACAAGTGTACTACATCCAACTAAAAGGCTTCTGCACCTCCAAGGAAACCATCAACAAATGAAGAGGTAACCCACGGATTAGAGAGAGTGTTTGCAAGCCAGATATTTGATAAGGGGGAAATATGTAAAGAATTCACACAATTCAATAACAAAAGGCCAAATAACCCAATTTAAAAATAGGCCAAGGACCTGAACAGATATTTATCAAAAGAAGACATGAAAATGCCAATACGCATAGGAAAAGGTGCTCACCATCACTAATCATCAGGGAAATGCAAATCACAGAACTGTCATCTCACACTTATTGGGTTGAATTTTGTGGGGTGGGTACTGAGGATTGAATTCAGGGGCACTCGATCACTGAGCCACATCCCTGCCCCTATTTTTTATTTTATTTAGAGACAGGGTCTCACTGAGTTGCTTAATGCCTCGCCATTGCTGAGGCTGGCTTTGAACTCTCGATCCTCCTGCCTCAGCCCTCCAAAGCTGCTGGGATTACAGGTATGTGCCACTGTGCCTGACTGGGATGGCCTTTTATCAAAGAAGACAAGAAATGACAAGTGTTGGTGAGGATGTGGGAAAAAAAGAACCTTTGAGCACTGTTGGTAGGAATGTACACTGGCGTAGTCACTGTGGAAAACAGCATTGAGGTTCCTAAAAGAAAAAAAAATAGAACTACCATATGACCTTGCAAACCCTTTGCTGGATATATGTGCAAAAGAAACCAGCACCTTGCAAAATTATCTGAAAACTCGTTTTCACTGCTCTATTATTCACCACAGCCAACATATGCAAACAACCAAAGTGCCTGTCGATGGATGAATGGATAAAGAAATTGTGAGAATGTGTATTCTTACATATATAATGGAATATTATTCAGCCTTTAAGAAGGATATCCTGCCATTTGCAATGACACGGAACAAACTAGAGGGTATTATGCTGAGTGAAATAAGCTGGACACAGAAAGACAAATAAAATATTGCATGATCTCAATGGAATCATGTGGAATCCTATAACAAACAGTCAGATACACAGAAACAGAGTAAAAGAGTGGTTACTAGAAGCTGAGGGATGGGTGGGTAGAAAATAAGGAGATGTAGGTCAAAAGCTACAAAGTGGCACATGCCTGTAATCCCAGTAGTTTGGGAGGCTGAAGTAGGAGGACCGCAAGTTCAAAGCCAGCCTCAGCAACTTAGTGAGGCCCTAAACAACTCAGTGAGACCCTGTCTCTAAATAAAATACAAAAAAGGGCTGGAGATGTGGCTCAGTAGTTAATTGTCTTTGAGTTCAATCTCTGGTACCAAAAAAAAAAAAAAAAAAAAAAAGCCACAAAGTAGAAGTTTGGAAGGATGAATAAGTCTATAGATCTATAGTTAATATTATACTTATTATGGTTTGGATATACAGTATCCCCCAAAAGATCATGTATGAGACAATGAATGCAAGAAGGTTTAGAGGAAGAGATGATTGGGTTATGAGAAATGTTAATCCTGATGGGATTATCTGAGCGTTAACTGAAGGTGGGTAGGGTGTGGCGGGAGGAGGTGGGTCATTGGAGGCGTGGCTTTGGGGTATACCTTTTGTATCTGGCCAGTGGAGGTCTCTGCTCTCTGATCATTATGTGAGCTGCTTCCCTCTGCAACACTCTTTTTCCATGATGATCTGCCTCACCTGGAGCCCCCAAGGGGGGGAGCTGGCTATCTCTACAGTGAGAACTCTGAAACCGTGAGCCTCCAGATAAACTTTTCCTCCTCTACTATTATTCTGGTCCAATCTTTTAGTCACAGCAGTGAAAAAGCTGACTAAAACAATACCCTAGTGATTATCCAGGAGGGTAGAGTTTAGGTATCCTTTCCATAGGAAAAGCTGATAAAAAGGAAAGGTAGCTATATATGAGATGTTGGGCACAGTCATCATGCTTGACTGTAGTAATCTCTTTGCTATTCATGTCTATTGAGGCGTTATTTGTACATCTTAAATATACAAACAACAGGTCTAATGTTAAAAGAAAAAGTTTCCATTTGGTTCTTGTAGAGAATTTGTACTGTGTCAAATAGCTGAGCTGGAGCTACATTTCTCCAAACTGAATTCCCTGCATGGCTCAAAGTTTGGGGTTGGCCAAAGTGAAGTCTGCATGAGACTTGGGGACAGAGGCCAAGTGGCAGCTGTTACACATACTGATTGCAGGTACAGTCCACCAGCACTGTGCAGTTTGCTCTGATCTAAAAGTGCCTGCTGCTGCCTTGTTATGTGTGTGTACACACGTGGGCACCCAGGTCAACAGGGTCACGAATTTGGAAGAACCCAAGGGCTAGCAAAGAACATTATGCCTGCCTCTCTCCTTCCCTCATTGCTAATTGTTTGTTCCAAATGATCGACACTGTGCAATGACTAAAAGACTCCTAGGTTATGTGCACTAGGTTAGATGCGCTTGGATACTTTTGCTTTTCTGGATTATTCTTTTAAACATGTCTAAGGATACCTGGCCAGGATGCTGCTGATAGGTCAAAGGTATGACACCTGTTATTGGTCTACATTTTGGAGAAAAAGGAGAACAGGCTGAAGCTGGACCCCTGACAAGTTTGATATCCTGGATCTTGGCCCAGGCTGTGCTTTTAATATTTTTGGAATTAGCTGGACATATTTCAAATTCCATTTTTGACTATGTCCTTTAGACAGCACGTATCTCTCCAGTTTGCCCTAGCCCCAGCACCCGAGCCCTGAAACCTCTGTGCTTCTCTCATTCACATTTCTTAACCTGACCTATTTGTCCCTGCAGGTTTTTAAGTTTGCAAGTCCTGCTCTCCATCACGCTGTGGTTTCTACTACTGTTCTTGGGGATGCCACTGTGGCTGCACATCTGCAGATGGGGAAAGGTCTGAATTGATCTGTGGGATGTAAGGATGTTTATAAAGTCTGAAGGAGAAAACAACAGAGCCAGTGACCACGTGCCAGGATGTGGCTTGAGTCATAATAGATATTCCCCCAATGCTTTAAGAAAGCTTTTCTTGGCTGAGACCTGGACCTGAAGATTGTTTCTATGGAGGAACAAGCTTGTAAATTGAGACACACCACGGAGCTGGGAGAGAGGGCTGGGATTGACTAGCAGCAAGAAAATAATGACACTGTCTGCTGACTGTTAGAGAAGATGTGGGGGAGACAAAGCAGTTGGTGGTGAACACAATGTAGCAATACCCGGGAAAAGTGGCATCATAATAGATCAGAGTAGTCAAAGGCTGGCTGCCACTGTGCTGGCCACATACCAGCAAAATGTCCCCCACACAGTGTAGGCTCGGGAGCTTCCGGGGGTGAAGTGAAGAGAGAAAATGTTAAAGAGAACTGAGAGAGATCTGATGGGGCAGAGGGAGACGGGACAATGAATTGTCTTGCTTCAGCATTGGGAATTGACCCTGGACTCTCACATAGCAGGTGAGTGCTCTTCCACTGAGTCACAGCCCAGGCCCTAGGACAGTGGATTTTAAAGATGAAAGAGAAATGCTAATTCCAAAGAGGCTATGGGGAAACCTTTAAGGCTGGAGAGTTGAGAACTCAGGCCAGTCCTTCAGAAAGGCCCTCTGCAGCAGTGGTTTGGGAGTGGGTTCTAGAATTTTCAATTTATCATGTAGGTGACCCCAGGCAAGTTTTTGGCCTCCTAGGATCGTATTAAATGAGCGCTCAGTCCAGTTCCTAATAAATGTGGTTCACCATTAGTAGTCACAGTAGTAGAGTAGCAAGACACACACGTCTACATGCTATGAAATATCCATCATCGTCCTTGTCATCGCAGTCATCCTACTTTATGTCAAAGTATCCATATGTCATGAAGATGGTTAAATTGCAAATATGTAGCCTGGATGGTTTATTAGTAGCAGTGAACAAATTTCAAAGGGATGGAGCAGTGGTTTCAGGAGAAGTTGGACTGCTGGGTCTGGTTAGGCCTCTGCCTTGGTGTCTTGGAGAAGTGTTTGGCAGCTCTATACCCATTGCAAAAATCGATGTAGGCTGGGTATAGCATAGCCAGACTCAAGTCTCTCTTTAAGTTGCCTTGGGCCATGTGCATATTGAAAGTTTCATTATTGGTGAGATACTCTGGCAGGCCTGAGCTAAGTGAGAGCCCGGTGCATGGAGGGGGAGTCTGGGATAAGGATGAGGGTGCATGAAAGAAACCTCAACGTCTTGGGGGACAGCTCTCACAGGTAGCCTGATATCAGGGATACGGTCTTGTCTGCTGGAAGGAGGCCCTTCTCAGCTCAGAGCTTGTAAAAATCCAGACAGATGTCACAGAAATCAAATATTCCCAGTGAAAATCAGCGCATGACCTAAAAGGGACACTTGAAGTTCTTGCCCTTCCCAATGCTTTCTTGTTTGGCCTCCACGGAGGTCTGCGTTTGTGGAAGAACTTGGGTCTAATTGTTGCAGACAGATGCTGTGTTCTCTCAGCTGAGGCAGATGGGCAGCAGGAGGAGGAGGTGGGGGTGGCTGTGTGGGAGGAGGTGACATTTGTAAATATGTCAAGGGACAATGAGAATTCAGTGGATGCTTCGGAACCTTCTATATGAGAAAATGAAGTGGTCTTTTCTAGATGATGTGCAGTCTGTAAAAACGATAATGGTACCAATGAAGGTACCGGTCCTTGATTCTCCGTGGTGAGAGTCGGTGGAAATCAGCTACAAGAAATATGGAGGATTTTCAACCTCTTCCCACAAAATGTGTTGCAGCAGAGCTGCTGACAATTTGCAAAATGGACTGTCACATTTCCCTTTCTGTTATAAACAACCAAGGGGCCCAATAGCGGGCAGCCTGCGGAGGAAGAAGAGCTGTGACTGGGACTAACCCACCCCACTCGGCAGCTTCCAAAGAGCCAAGTGTGGGTGCGAGCAGCAGTGCAGGCCTTGGCCAGGCGTGCGCCCATGGGGCTGCGGGTTTTGGATGGGCCCCTGAGCAAGTCCTCCAGGCTGCAGAGAGCACCCACTTCCCAAGATCTAATTAAGCTAAGTCCAAGGCAAACCTCAGTGAAATGCCAAGAAGCCACCCTCCTTGCCCGCCCTTCCCGGCTCCGTCTCCAGCTCCTTACTTACCCCTTTGTCCAGCGGAGCCTTCACGTCCATGGTGAAAGAACCTGTCTCCCTATTGATCATGGCCGTTCTCAGCTTGGAGAGGAAAGACAATGGCGTCAGTTCCTTGGCACACAGTGGGGTGATCGGACAACAGGGGATCCCCTAGGACACTGGCTTCTTCCAGGTGTCCTCTGAGCAGAATACCAGCGGGGAAGACAGACCCGATTCTGGGAGTCCTTAAGCTTGTCACTCTGAGTGGGCACCAAGGCAATGCTCTGAAGCCAATGGAGGCACTGGGGGACACCGGTGTCATGCTGCTGAGACATAATTTCCTCTGGGATGAGACCAAAAGCCAGGCCAAAACAAACTCGGTCGCTGACAGATATGCTTTTGCTCCACCTCCCTAATCCGTGTCACTCAGGAAGACAGTGTTATGTTTTCAGAGTTCAAGGAAGTGCCCCTTATGGGAATTGCCTCCGTCTTGGACTTGAAAAGACTCTGGGACCCAACTGCTCTGTGTGCAGGGAACACTGACCCCCAAACTCATAGCCTCTCACAAGTGTCTCCTCCCCCAGTGTCCCCACTCACGATTTCAGCCTTGTCTTCCCACTCCACTTCAGACAGATCCACGCTATTGTAGTTGGGTTTGGGTTTCAATTTCTTCCCCTCTCTGTACTGGAGTGGGCCGGTCAGGAAGGAAAGCACGAGGTTAGCTCAACAAATCAAAGAATCTCAGCGATTTCTTAAGTTTTACTTCTACTTCTACCCAGGGTAGAGCTTCCCCTGCCGACATTTGCCACAGATGGGCTCATGGCCTCTGGGTGAATATGTCCCAGGATGAGGCCTTCCCTACTTTGTGAGCCGGCTTGGACAGCTCTAATTGTTAGAAAGTTCTTCCTCCTGAGGAGCTGGAATCTGTCTCCCTGCAACTTTTACCCATTGATCTCAGTTCTCTCCCTGGAGCCACACAGATGTGTTCCTCCTGGCAACCCTAGAGATTTCACAGGCACGCGTCACTCCGAGACGTCTCCAAGCTGAACATTCCCAGTTGGCAGATGTGTTAGCTGCCTCTGCATAGGCTTTACTGTCAGTGTCACTCCCATAGTGGAACCCCAAGACAAAAGTCAGTATTCCACCTAGGCCAATGGGTGGGGGTGTGGTCTGAACTACCTCAAGGCTGCTCTGACCCCTGCCTAGGAGTCTGCTGGGCTTCCCGACAGCAATGCCACCTTGGCAGCTCAGAGGGTGACTTCAGTAGGTCAAACCTTGTTGGGCTTCCCTAGGTGATACACTGTTAACTTACACCTTCACGGTCTTTTTTTTTTTTTTTTTAAATATTTTATTAGTTGTTGTTGGGCCTTCATTTATTTTTATGCAGGGCTGAGAATCGAACCCAGTGCCTCACACATGCTAGGCAAGTGCTCTACCTCTGAGCCACAACCCTGGCCAACGTTCTTTTTTTTTTTTTTTTCTTTTTTTGAAACCAGAGGCACTTAACTGAGCCCCATCCCCAGTCCCTTTTTATTATTATTTTTTCTTTTGAGACAGGGTCTCACTAAATTGCTGAGGCTAGCCTTGAACTCTCCATCCTCCTGTTTCAGCCTCCTGAGTTGCTGGGATTACAGGTGTGGGCTGCCACACCCAGCACCTTTATGGTCTTTCACAGAGCTTTCCTTGCATCCCTAATATATTTAATCTCATGACTTTCAGCCCTTTGTTTGAGAAGAACGCCTTCTGAGTACTGATTTTTCTCACTGACTGTATTAGCCAGACCTTCCAGATTTGATGGCATCTGCCTCCTGCATTTTCATCTTGTTGATAGGATTTTGAATGCTACAGAGATCTGCAGTGCTTCATAACGACCTCTCTACAACTTGACATCGTGCCATTAATCAACACTCTGAGTGTCATTATTTTCTAGCATCGACACCTCTGTCTCCCTCTCTGTCAAGACAGATATTGTCAAGTTTTCTGCAATTAGGTCTGTAACGCTTCCCCGGTTTAGTTTAGTAATCCCATCAAATAAAGGAGAGAGGCTAGTTTGTCATCAGGGTAAATTAAAAAATAGAGTGGTGTCTACTTCAGTAGGATGAGGCCCCCAGCAGATGCTTGTGTGGCTGAAGTCCTTGTCATTATCTTGCTTCTGCCAAACTTTTTTTTTTTTTTAAATCATTCACTCAGTTTCTTCAGGAAATCATCATTCTTATTTCTTGTCTCTCTGGTAGGTCTGTGGTCTCACTGTCACAGTGCTGTCTGCCTTCCATTCTTCTCCTTTTCTCCTCACTCTGGCTTGCACAATGCTCCTGTTCTTGGCCTCGTTGATGTCCAAACTCATTGAACTGCACTGTCCCTACATCTCTTCCAAGGGATCTCTTTCTTTGGCAATAGTCCACTGCCATTTCCTAAATCCTGATGGCACCTGAAAGATTGCCTTCAGTCCCTTATTTTAAAACCATGATTCCACTTTCTTAGGGGCACTGATATAGAATGATTTCAGGTTAACAGAATGGCTTTTGACTTGCTTGACTGTGGGAGACCAACCTTGCACATGACTGAGTCATACTCCCTGGCTGGGTGCTGAGGCGCTCAGTCACAGAAATGTGGCAGAGCTTTCCCCACCCTTCTTGGGTTCCAGGGTCAGTGTCTGGTGCATGGGTGAGTCTTGCTACAGCCCCATGGGTGAAGCTACACTCACCTGTTCCTTTGTAATAAAACCCCTTGCCCTGTTTAGGATAGAATCTTCCATGGAAGTGCCTTGTGTGTGTCCCCTTCTCTTACTGTGCCCTTGGGTGTGGCCTACCCAGATGTCAATCAACCTGCTGACAGTGGATATAATGAAGACAGACTCAGCCCCCTGAAACCTGACCCCTTGCCTCATTTGAATAGCTTCTCCCCAATAAAAGGGGTCAGCGTGTGCTCTCACTCTCTCTTCCTGTGGACCCTTAAGGTCAGAGGAGCTGTCACAGCGACCCCATAGAAAAAGGTATCTGTGTCTCTTGTGTGGTTATTTCATGCAGCCCAATTAGCCCAGTTCAACTGGAGTGACCCTTGAGCCTTTTAGTCAAGAACAGAAACCCGGCACTTGACTACATCACTAGCCATATCCTCCATGACTTTCCTGAGAGTGTCTTCCAAGAGATCTCATGACATTGGCTTCACCATACGTTGTGTAATTGAGTCCCATGTGCTATCACCCTCTATTTGTTTCATTATGCACATCTTATTTCCTTAATTGGATATACATTTCTGGTTCTAGAATTCTTCAAAGCATCATAAGGCCAGACACACAGTAGGCCCACAGTATGAACTGATTGGTGGAAGCCTGATATTCATCTTGATTCTATAGGTGGTGATAGGTGGGTTTCTCATCAGGGCCCCTTAATTCTACAAGTCAGTGCCAGGATCAACATATGTGTCCCCCACCCCCAATAATTCATTTGCTAGCACTTGGGATTGTCTCCTGCAGAACTTACTGGTCCAAGATGGTGACATGCCATGGGTTCAGATGCTTGCCCCTCAGAATTGAATTGTGAAGACAGAGGGGACATGGTGGTCTCCAGTGTGTCCTGATGTCTCTCTACCTAAACCCTTAAGTAGCAGGTCAGTCACCTCATGGACACTCAGAATCCATTTGAACCAGATGCAATGGAGCATGGCTTAGAGAGGTCTCTCCAGATGACACCGGGGCAGAGGAGCCCCTTGGTAGGTTCTCCTGCTGTTGGTTGCCCCGAGATGCAGCCCCTCCCCAGTAGAAGACTGGAAGGGGCGGGGCTAAGATTTCCCTAGGACTTTGATTCTCCTACCCACAACCACTGCACCGAGAGGTGTGGCCATCATTGCTGTGGCTTGTGCCCAGTGCCATGACCAGAGGCAGCAGGGAGCCCTTGACCCTGGAGGTAGAGATTTCAGATACAGCCATGCAGCTCTCTCTCTCTCAGCCACCAGTTGCTCAGTTGAACCCCTGTGAGAACTCCCTCAGCTTCTTTATCAGGGTGAGGAGAACTAGGAAGAGGACGGGGTACTCAGGAATAGCCTGAGAAAAACTTAGGGGGACCCGCAACCTCCCCCGGTTCACTGCCCATTTGGTGGGGCCCTGGTGCTCTGCTCATGTGTCTGTCACACTGCAAGACACTGCGGCAGGGAGGGGGACCATGGACTTACAGGCCCACGTGGTAAAGGCTGGGTCCAGGTACTGGCTGGGAGGGGGTGGAGCCTTTAGAGGTGGAGGTCCCTGGGGGTGTGTCCTCGAAGGGAATTTATGGAACCCTGGATTCTTCTCTCTCTCTCTCTTCCTTCACAACCATGAAGTGAACCGGTTTGGTCCACCATGATGATGTGCTGCCCTCACTCACCAGGGGCCTAACCTCCAAAACCAAGGGAAAATAAATCTTTCCTCTTTATAATTTCATTATCTGAGGAATTTTGTTATAGTAATGAAAAGCTGATGTCCTACAGGACTCGTTGCCCTCAGAACTGCAGCCTTCATCCCATGCTCTTTGGACCGCACATCACCACTTCACATATTTTTTTTTTTGCCTTGTCTCTCTTGCTAGATTGCAAACACTTTGAAAGCAAAGACAAAAATGTCTATATATTTTTTCTCCTATGACCCTCTAGGATCTTAAGTGGAGCCCAATATATGTGCATTGTTCTACATTTATAAACTATCCACAAATCCCATATCATTAGGATCCCAAGGCAAATAAGATCTGTACCTACCAGGGGTCGGAGATCAGGATGTGAGAGGATGTAGCCATTGTTAGTGTTCATAAAGGCATATCCGTGTACCCCAAGCTGCCAAAGTCAGGAAAGAAAGGGCATGAGACTGCTGCTGTGTTGGACAACTACAGGGGCTGGGTCTGCAGGACGGCTGAGGATGGCTGCTCACAGGAGTTTTTCAAATAGGAACAGCAATGTACCAATAGCATGCTGACCACTGGCCATGAAGTCCCTTCTAGCTTCTGCTGTTTGTAACAACCATGATAACGCACATCATCTCCTGAATCTTCCAACAGGGCCTCTAGGTGCTTTTTTTTTAATATCTATTTTTTAGTTGTGGTTGGACATGATATCCTTATTTTATTTATTTATTTTTATGTGGTGCTAAGGATCGAACCCAGAGCCTCACACATTCGAGGCGAGCGCTCTACCCCTGAGCCCCAGCCTCAGCCCGCTCTAGGTGCTTTGATGACATCTCTCATTCATTCCCACAGCAGGACTGTGTGGCATGGAGGAGCAGATTGGGAAAACCAGGGAGGGAAAGAACTTGCTGAAGGCCACACAATAAGTCGTAGCTAGTGGTGACAGAGGGCTCCTGAGGACAAGCTGCTGTCACCATGCTCAGTGCCTGCACCTGTCTGGGGCTTAAGTATGTGTGTGGGGGGTCCATCCTACTCTAGGCTCGGCTGCCATGGCCTGGACAGAGGCTCTTGGGCCTGGGTGGGGCAGCCCCAGGGGAACCTGTACCTGCCCCATTACAGTTGGATCTTAAATGTCTCACAAAGGCCCATCTGTTGAAGGGTTTGGTTGCTAGCCTGTGGCACTTTTGGGAAGTTAGTGGAACCTTCAGGAGATGGAGCCTAGTGGGAGAGAGTTAGGTTATTGGGGTGTGCCCTCAAAGGGGATATTGGGACCCTGGTCACTTCTAGTCTTTCTTTTCTTCCCAGCTACCATGAAGTAACATTTTTTATCCACCATGCACTTCCACCTTGGCAAAGCAATAAGGCCAAATGACCATAGACTAACACCTTTGAAGCCATAAACCTAGATAAACCTTTCCTCCTTATAAGTTGATTTTCTCAAGTAATTTGTCACAGCAATGGAAATTTAACACATTACCCTCAGAGACTTGACCCATGCTCACCTTGTATCTGGGTGCCAGCTTCATCAGCTCTCTCAGGGTTACATCGGAGCCCACCACACCCAGGAGAATGCCATGGGATCTCTAGAAGGAAAAACAGGAGGATTAAGGAGACTTCTCGTAAATGAGGCCAGACCAGACCCTAGGCTTCTCCAGAGCTCCAGAGAGGAAGCCATTTAGGCCTTAAATGAATCTTCCTCTGCAGTTAGATTTTAGACGGAGCTCTTTGGAATAAAAATTTAGAATTCATCAGAAAAAGCCCCAGGAGTCATCTTAGCTGCTGCGAAGATTAATGCCCAGTATTAATATTTAAGTGGTAATATTTAGATGAAATCCAAAGTTGAATGAAATATTAATCTTCACAGAAGAGGCTGAAGTACTGGGATCCTGGGGACCATAACTTACAGGTGCTCTGAGCACAGGGGACCTGTGAGAAAGTATTTCCTGGCCAGACAGAGGAGGGAAGTCTGCAGAAATCCCCCCACCCGAGACTTAAACACAAGTCAGAGTCTTTCCAACATGGCCTTCCATGCTTGAAGGCTTGCAGAAGACCCCTCTAACTTTGTATCCCCAATGCAGGGGGTCCTCAGGGCAGAGAGGGAGCTTTGAGAAGGACAGACTCCGGGCCCCACTCTGACCAAGAGGCCTGGGCAGAGCCACTCTGGGACAAAGCATGGGAATCTGCATTTGAACGCTCCCAGCCTGGCCTCAAGGACTCCCTGGTCTAAAGGTGCCAGGTTCTGATCCCTGCTGCCTCACGGGGAGACGCCACTCACTGTCTCGTTCTTTTTGCTGAAGACAGGCATGGCCACGGTAGTGAGGAGCATCAGGCTCTGTGACTTCGAGGTAAAGAGCTGCCGGGGGAAAGGCAAGGGTCAGTGAGGAGGCTGGATGCCCACTGGTTTGCACCTCTGAAAGCAAGTGGGGAATCACAGTCGTGGAGCCAACAACTCAGAATCACCTTCCAACAGGAAGGAAGAGACCTTAGGTGAGGTGTCCCCTCTGTGCAAAAAGGGGAGCTGGCAGGAATGCTGGGCGAGCGGTGGCTGGAGAGGAAGACGAGGCCCGTGTCCTGAGCCCCCAGCCCAGCTCCCGCGTGTGTTCACCTAGCTGTCTCATCCTGGCCAGGCCAAGGATGAGCATGAACGCGGGAAACAGGCCAGGAGCAAAGAATCTTGGGATAGCATGAGTTTTCCCAGAAACCTCTGATATGAATTTGAGGTTGCTAGAAACCCTAGCCTTGCTCTCCTCTCCTCAGGGCCCACCTTGCTGTCCATGTAGGCCTCCGTCCAGATGATGTCATGGTCATGGTTAATGACCATGGGGCGGCTCAGCACATGCAGATATTCCATCACGTTCTCCTGGGCGTCGGCCAGCGTGGAGATCTGCGTGTAGTAGCCTGGTGGCGGGGGTGGGGGTGGGGGTTCCATGGTTGCAGAATGAGGAATGATCTTCCCAATGTCATTCAGAGTTTCTGGGCAGGGCCCACAGGACCTCCTGGCTCACAGCTGGGCCCCTCTTGGGACGGCCCAGGCCATAGGAAACTGTTTCTCCAAGGTTATACCCCGTCCACCAGGGGCAGCTGGAGGCCAGAGGGGGACAAAGGCCCACACTGCCTCCACTGGGGACATCTCAGAGGGGTCTCCAAGCTCCAGAGCCCCCATAGGAGTAGCAGGGGCCTTGATTTCAATGACAGTGCTCCCCATTAAATATTCTATCTTGTCACTCCATCGTAGGGTCTGTTTTCAGGGCCACAATCAAAGCCAGTGATTCTTGTCCTCCTCTACTCCACAGCCTCTGAGTTTCCCTGATCACCATCCTCCCTCAGGTCTCTGGGGTTACGGGATGGGTTCCTACAGCCTCTTCTCTGTAGCAGCCATAGTGTGATATTTAAAAGAGCAAATAGCTCATAAGGCTACAAATGGTTTAGTGCATGTTTACCTCTCTGGTCTCATTGCTCATTACTTTGCACAAAACATTCATTCTTCATGCCAGTAAAAAGGAACAGCTCTTAGGTCCTCTTGTCTCAGACCCTGTGAGCAGACTCTTCCCTCCATCTGGAATACCTTTCCTTTCCATCTCCCAAACCTGGGTAAGTATCTCTTCCATTGCACCCCTAGAACACACCAGCCAGTCTGTGCCCTTCCACCATTACAGCACATTTTAGATTATATCAGATTCTAAATCTATTCTGATCACTCCTGATTCCCTAGCACCTGGAAACAGTATTGGGTACACAGTAGATGCTCAATGAATTTTTGTTAAATTAACAGAGCTTAAGTTGACACTGAAAAACCCAGGTCTTGGGTTCTGGTCAGAGATACAGAACTGATTGCACACAAAACATTATCCCCAAGAAAACGGTGACCCTCTGTTTTTTTTCCTTTAGAGTTAATGGCTTAATTTGCATGTATGAAGCAAGGCGCTTTGCTCACCTTTATTGTTGCAGGCGATCCACTTCAAGCGGTCAGCAAAAGATACTTCTCTCCCAATAAGGTAAGTGAAAACTCGGACCTAATCCATAAGACGGGACGGGCTCAGCAGACACAAATAGTGTTATCTTCACTTTTGTGAGGCTTAGATGTTGGGGCAGGCCACTCTCAAAAGTCACACCTACTTTTGGTCAGAGAAGATCCTGAGGCCAAGGCAGCAATGTGGCTTTCCCTGGGCCATGGTGAATATGGAGGAGGTTCAAGGGCAAACAGTTTGGCTGTTCTTATGTCTCAAAATCATGTTCTGGGGTGGGGTTGTGGCTCAATGGTAGAGTGCTTGCCTCACATGTGTGAGGCACTGGGTTTGATTCTTAGCACCGCATATAAATAAATGAATAAAATAAGGTCCATCAACAACTAAAAAATAAAATTTTTTTAAATTAAAAAAAAAACCCACAAAAACATATTTTGGTCTCTGAAGTCCTTACACCAGTCCTTGGGGCCCAGGGTGACCCTATTTTGGAACTTCCAATTAGGACATACCTGAATTTATATTCTAAATCTAATGGGAAAGAACATTGCACTTGAGGCTCTTCTGCCATTGTCCTCTCCATGGAGGGAGTAGGACAAGCACCCTCCTTCCCCATGACCTCCCGCAGATCAGTCACCTTGCGATCCGGCCAGTTATACTTCTGGAATATTGGCTCATAGCCCTCCACGGCCCCGTCAGTGATCAGCATGATGGCTTGGTTGCAGACACTTCCTTGCCGGGCCTCTTGGAACTGTGTAGGGCAGGAGGAGTTCAGTCAGCACAGAACAGGACTCTCCCACCTCTGTCTCCAAGCTCCCTCATAATCCCCTGGCTCTCCAGGCCTCACCGCCTGCAGGTACCTTCTTCAGGATCTGGAAGGCCTCATTCAGGGCCTGGTCCACGACCCCCACACCTTTGACCACCAGCTCTTCCACCAGCTGTTTGAAATGCTGTCAGGGTAAACAGTAGAGGGGGCTCAGTGGATGGAGCATTCCAGGGAACCTTTGTCTTTGGTCTGAATTGAGGAGGCTAACTTGGAACTATTGCCAGAAAGGCAGGGTTGCAGGGTCCTAGCTGGATGATATGGCTAATCACATGGGGGGGGACCCCTACAACAGACGTTTCTCAAATGCCCCCAAGATAATGAGAATGAATGGCATGGCACAGATCCATCCTCCCACTGGAAGGAAGTGCAAACACGAGACCAACCAGATGGAGGAGGACAGTCCAGGGCTGGAGGCCATGAATGACCTCAGCATCAAGCCCTTGACTCAGTCACAAGCATGTCACAGGAAGACTGTGGGGGTGCCAGGGACTGAGGCCAAGGCTCGAGAGGACACTAAACCCAGACTCCCTGCAGACGGACATGAAAATGCTCCCTTTTAAAAATCGTTGCCGTGTCCTCTTATCTTTTTCCTTTTATCAGAGGAAAGGACTCAACCCTATGCATTGGAATTTGTCCTCCCTTCAGGGAAACTGTCACGGAGACTGACATGGAGAAAGGCCCACACGGGAAGTGAAGGGGGAAACTGAGCCTGGATCCTCACAGAGAGAGACTCACTTCCCCAAGGAAGGGAGACCCTTGGGATGTGAGGTCTGCTTGCTCACACTTTGATCTGATGAGCAGCAACACATCGATCAGGGTGATTTCCGGGTGTCTATGAACAGGGTCTACCATCCTGCTTTTCAAGTAGGCAAAAGGAGCCACGAAGCAGTCGTCACAGACGCTGGTTCTGTCCTGACAAGGGTACAGGGCCACACGTGGACACTCACCTCTCGGTTGTCTCGATCTGCCTGGACCAGGATCCCTTTAAAACAGGGCTCAATATAGTGAACGTAGTCATTGTACTGCAGTCGCGGTGAGGAGGGAGGAGAGAACAGACGGGTCAGGGTGGGAGAAGTCCCAGCTGCTCAGGAGTAGGGTTCCCGTGGGCACCTGCGTAGTGTCTCGGGGTGCTCTGAGCTTTTTGCGGTTTGTCTGACCAGAGTAATAACAGAGCCTTTGCTTTAAACATTCTCCCTCAAACCTGGCCCTGGTATGCTTCCTCAGCTGGCTGCCTCAGTGACACCTTCCTGAGCCTACAGAGAGACCCTGAAGTTACCGAAAGAATCTCTTTGTTCTCTGATCCCAAAACCAGATGAGGTGCTGGTCTTGCACCAGAATCCCACATGTGGGTCCCTCCTTGTCGGGTCTGAGTAGGGGATTAGAAGATGTGCTGTTTTACCTTTGCCCTTCATTTATGCAGAGGGTCCTTTGACTATCAACAGTGGGTGGAGTAAGGAGAAAAATGAACCATCACTGCTCCCCTTTTCTTAATTACCCCACTCCTCACAATTGGAATACAAATTTTCAAGGTGTCCCTAATCCACCTTCTGCTTAAGTAAGGGACTGTGATGACATCACAACAGAGCTGCATGGGTTCTGGGGACACTGGGGGGGGATGTTTCCCTCTCTAGCTACTTCGTAAGCAGCTGGGGAAACAGGACAGGAGGTAGGAGAAAAGGGCTGGGCAGGCTGCAAGGGACGAGGGTGTTGTCCCTCTCCTGTGGAATGTGGAACCTATATTCAGTGGTCCTCCTGTCACTGCTGTGGGTCTGGGGTCAGGGAGGAGAGAAGGGGGTTAGGAGTGATGCAGGTGGGTAAGCAGAGGCCTGGGGGAGCAACTCAGGGACTGGGGGGCATCCTCACACCCCAATGTGGTCACTGAGGAGTTAGACAACTTTTTCTTGACGTTTCATTACTAAGTCAACTCTAGTAGAGAAGAGAAATGCCAGTCATGTGGTAGACTGGTAGAGGAGGTTTTTGGATCATGTGGACAGTCTACTGTGCGTCTGTTGAGGGCTGAGCTGGCCAACCCCTTTCATTGGATTTTTAAATCATTTGCCTCACTTATGTCTCCCCTCTTCTTTCCCCCACGGTGTCTGGATTTGGTGGGATAAAGGAAGTGGGAGAACTGGAATCGTCAGAGAGGAAGAACCAGGGATCATTTGTCCTCCAGCAGCATGGGAAGCTGTTCAGGGACAGGCATTATTCAAGGGCACGTGGATGTGAATCAAGTAGGTCTAACTTGGCCAGTGCTTCTTAACCAGTATCGGGTCTAGAGTCCTCTGAAAAACTAACAAAAGATATGGACTCAGAAAACCAGATGTGTACATTTTACATAAGATTTTAGAAACTTCCCAGACTTCCTGAAGCCCATCCTTAGGTGAACCATGCACCTTATGTTGGGGGCCCCGGTTACAGAGGAAATAATTTTTGCCTGATGAGAGGCATCCACTGGCTGTAAGTTAAAGTCCTGACACAGATGGAGGAAAGTTTTCCTAGAGCAAGTGAGAGCTACCCCAGCACAGGGAAGCACATTTACCGCAATGATATTAACAAAGTCATTCTCTCCCAGGGTGTCCAAGATGGTGATGATGGTGTGCTTGGCAATAGCCATCCTCAGCCCCTTCATGCTGCCACTTATGTCCACCAAGATCATTATGTCCTTGGGAGAAGTAGCAGCTTGTATGTACCTTTAGCAGAAAGAAAGGGACAGGTCAGAAAAAACACTTGACCAAGGGCCTTCAGCTATTTCTATTTAGATTCTGCCCCAAGGTCAGTCCATGTCCCCTCAGTGACAGGTTTTATCATGCCCCATAATCACTGGACTCTGAAGCCATTCAGGGAAGTGAAATGTGTCCACTTGATGGGACCGGTCAAGTCCCTCATCCTTTTTGACTTAGACCAGTGAGGATCCCTGAGAGGCTGGCAGCAGGAAAGGAGAGAGCTGGATTCCAGCCTGGAGTAGGTTACAGATGTGCCAGAAGGAGGGTGTTGAGAGAGAGGAGGAGGTAACACAGGGTAGAGTTGGGACAGCCCAGTGTCCTGGAAGGGGGTCTGGTTTGGAGAGACACTACAGTCCATGCTGGAGCACACATGGCTGTGGACGGAGGAGTCCAGCTACCTTAAATCTTCCTGCTCTTGTGTGGAATTAGGCTTCTACATACCCAAGGCCTTGGGTGGTGCTGGGGAGGGTGGGGATCGTGAGTGGAGCAAACCCAAAGCACTTCCCTGTGAGCTCTTACCAGCCACGGTTTCGACAGTCGAAGGTAATGACTCCATTCTCATCCGGTGTCCATTTTATACCTGGGGAAATCAAGGCTGGTTCTTTGACTAGCTCAATGAGGTCACCCCAGAGCCCCTGGCTGGGTGCTAAGTCCCAGGACAGTTAGGATTCCCAAGGCAGGACCTGCTTTGGACATGGGCAGGAGGGCAAGGAGCACCTGACCACATCCTACAAACTGAGGCAGCTGGAAAGGAGATACCACCCAAAATTCAAAGGGCCAAAATTGGGAATAAGTTCACAGTCAGAAAGGACCTCTATATGTGGAGCCTTGGGCTTTTTGTGAGGCTCAATGTCCTATCAAAGCTCTGGAATGGTGTGATTTTAACATCCATTACCATCTAGCAAAGTATGGACAAAGAGAAGAAAGAGCCAGGCGCTTTGGCTTCTGCTCTGTACTCAGGTTAAGCTCATTAGCACTCCCGATCCTTCCTGGACTGGGAGAAATGATGTGACTGCACAATTATAAGCTACTTGAAGTCAGGGATTCCTGGACCAAGCAGAGCTCATAATGTCTGTCACCTGAATGAAAGAATGAACGGATGGCCAGCCATCAAAGACGTTGCTTTGACCACTAGTAGAGAACCTGGGATAAATTTGTTCTATTCATCTAACCCAACATTTATATAAAGACACACAAAGCACAGAAAACACTAATGTGATCCACAATAAAAATCTCTCTTTGGAGTGACTTTCACAATTTGGAACAGAGGGTTCAAAATAAGATTTAAAAATTGTAATTATTGAAATTGTAATATATTGTGCTTGCACTAGAAAAGAAAATGTGGTGGTATCATGACTATCTAGAAGCTTCAAGGGATCTTCTAATTTCACAGTAGTTTGACTTTAGATATGATGTGCCCTTTCAGACCCTGCTGGATTACAAGGGTAGAAAGAGGATTCAGGGCCCTTTGAGTGAGAGGCAGCAAAACTAAGAGCCCAGGAATTATAGAAGTCGAAACCACCAAATACAAAATAAAGGATAGGTGTGTTTGAGAAATCACAAAGAATGTTCAATAAGAGAAGATCAGTAATGAAGAAATAGTCTTAAAAATATAGAACTTTGAGAAATGAAGAAAATATTTAGGTAAAAATAAATTAAGTGGCTATCGAATTATTCATAGATAAAGAGAAAATTCACTCAGTTAAAGGAGTTATCCAGGATTGTATACAGGGTAGGATGAAAAGGTCTAATACATGTCTGATTGGAGACACAGAAAGAGGAAAGTTTGAGAAGGATAACTTTAAAGAAATTATGTTGGCAAATGTTCTAGAGCTGATAAAACACAACTCCTCAGACCAGGGACCACAAAAGATCCCAAGCAGGACGAATAAAAAGACAATATTACTCAGCCATAAAGTATGAAATGAAATTATGGCATCTGCCAGAAAATGGTTGGAACTGGAGACTTATCATGTTAAGTGGAATAAGCCAAATGTTCTCTCTGATATGTGGATGCTAACACACAGTAAGAGAGGAGAGGGAAGAATAGAAGTTCATTAGACAGAAGGGAATGAAGGGAAGGAAGCGGGATGGGAATGAGAAAGACAGAAGAATGAACTGGACATAACTTTTCTATGTTCACATATGAATACACGACCAGCATAACTCCATATCATGTAACCACAAAAATGAGAAGTTATATTCCATGTATGTATGCTATGTCACAATACATCCTACTGTCATGTACAACTAGAAAGAAGAAATAAATAATCTAGTTAATAAAAAACAAACAAAGAAACAAGACACTCACACACACTTTTTGAAACTGCAGAACTTCAAAAGCAAATAAATACATATCTTGAAAAAAGCCACAAAGACCAAAACACTCAACCCTGGTGGAAGCCACAAGCCAGAAGCAAACAAACAAAAAACCAAACAAATAAAAAAGAAACCCATCACCACCACCCCAAACAACAAAAGCCAGTCTTAAATGTTGAGAGAAAAGAAGTTAATTTAGAATTGCACTCCCAGCAAAAACATCATTCAAGAATGAGGACAAGGGGCAGGGGCTAGGGCTGGGGCTCAGAGGTAGAGGGCTCACCTCGCACGTGGGAGGTGCTGAGTTCGATCCTCAGCACCACATAAAAATAAATAAATAAAATAAGGGTACTGTGTCCAACTACAACTAAAAATATATTTTAAAAAGAATGAGGAGAAAAAAAGCATCCGTAGGTAAACACAATGGGCAGAGCATGCTGGGTCGGCGCTGTGAACATCAGACAAAGGAGACTTACAATGAAACGTGTCACTGTGCTAATGAGATGAAGCAAAGCAAAAAATGAACGAAGACAGAAAATTTAGTCGGTACTATTTTAGTCGGTGACCAAAATACCCAACCAGAACGACTTAGAAAAGTTGATTTTGACTCCTGGTTTCAGAAATTCAGTCCATGGTTGGCTGACTGCTGTGCTCTGAGCCTGAGGTGAGGCAGAGCATCATCGCAGAGCAGAGCGGGGAGGGGGATCAAGGCACCAGAAACGAAATATAAACCCCAAAAGAATGTCTCCAGAGGCTCACTTCCTCTAGTCATACCCTACTTGCCACTCAGTACAGAGGACCAAAGTGGAGTGACAGTTGCCAGAGGCTGAGGGGAAGAAATAACAGAGTCAAGATTTAATGAGCCTAGAACTAAAGCTTTGCAGAATGAAAAGGGTTCTAGAGATGGATGGTGTTGATGGTTGTACAGTGACAGCACACTCAATCCCAGTAGGCGCTTAAAAATGTACTCAAAGATGAAAGATATAGAAAATTTTATGTTATGTATATTTTTCCTCAATTTAAAAATTAAAAAAATTACAAACTCTATACCAATCAAAACTTGTGAGAGCAGCAAAAGTAGAGCTTCGGGTGACAGGGTACAGCCTTAATACTTATTTTAGAAACACAGAAAGGCCAAAAATTTAAACTAAGTGTCCATTTAAGAGGTTAGGAGGAGGAATGGCAAAATAAATCCAAAGAAAGGGAAAAAAGAAAAAAATTTAGATCAGAAAGTTAGAGCCAAAATAGATCAAATATGAAACAAAGAACTAATAGAGAACAACCAACCAAAACAAAAGACGATTCCTGAAAAGATTAACAAATAGAGAAACCAATGGAAAAATTATGAAAAATATATATAATTATACAAATAAAAAGATACATAATAATAGATATAGCAGAGATTTAAAAGAGAATAATAGATTCATATGAATAAATCTGAAAACTCAGATGAAATGAATGGATTCTGAATAAAAGTATTTCATTAATAAAATAAAAGTATTTCATTAATAAAATAAAAGATCCTAATAAAAGTATTTTAGGAAGAAATAGAAAGTCATATTAATGTTTCAAGAATTAAATAAATTGAAGTGATAATTTTATATCCCCATATAGAAAACTTCAGGCCAATGTGGTTTTATAGATAACTTCTATGAAACTTTCAAGGAAGAGATCTTATTCAAATTCTTCCCAAAGCCAAAAAAAAAAAAAAGAGAGAGAGAGAGTGCACTCCAATTTATTTTACAAAGCTAGTATAACTTTGAAAATCCATCATGTACAGAAAGAAAAATTAGAAGACCATTTCACTTGTAAATATAGATGCAAAAATCCTCCTCTTTTTTTTTTTTTAATGAAGCTGGGAATTGAAGCCAGGGCCTTGTGCATGATGGACAAGTGCCCTCAGCCCTAGATGCAAAAAACCTAAACAAAATATTAATAAACTGCCAGGCACTGAGGCACACGCCTGTAATTCCTGTGGCTTGGGAGGCTGAGGCAGGAGTATCATGAGTTCAAAGCCAACCCAGCAAAAGTGAGGCACTAAGCAACTCAGTGAGACCCTGTCTCTAAATAAAATGCAAAATAGGGCTGGGGTTGTGGCTCAGTGGTTGAATGCTCCTGAGTTCAGTCCCTGGGACCTAATAATAATAATAATAACAACAACAATAATAAATACAACCAATGTATAAAAGGATTTACTATAATCAAGTTAGGGTAGTCATAGGAAGGCAAGGATAGATTCACATGAGAAAATTCAATAGTTAAGTGGGCAAAATATAATATGTATTACACAGAAGAGGAAGAACAGGGAGCTAATAACATAAAATGGTGCTCTACTTCATGAGTGACCAGGGAAATGCAATGTCAAACCACAGTGAAATGCCATTTTTTTGACTAAAAATTCATCAACAAAAATTTTAAAATTTAATGATATCCAGAATTAAAGAAGATGTGGATCTCTTAGTCATTGCTTATTGGAATGTAATTGGTGCAAGTTTCTGAAACACAATTTGAAATTTTTTGTCAAAGGTGAACTTCATATATCTTAAAACTTAGCAAGGAGCTGGGGTTGTGGCTCAGTGGTAGGGCGTTTGCATATAGCATGTGTGAGGCACTGGGTTTGGTTCTCACCCCACATATAAACAAATTAATTAAATAAAGGTCCATTAATAAAAAAATCTTAGCAATTTTATTCCTAGGTATAAAACTAAGGGAAACTCTTATATCTCAGGAGACAAGAGTCTTTATAACAATATTGCTTATAAAAATGAAAAACAAAGATGGGAAGCAATTCATTTAGGATCAAAAGGATGGATAAACTGTGACAAAGAAGATGTGACAATATAGATGAAGAAGTAAGCTCCAAATATCCATATACTAAACTAGTTTTATGTATTTCAAAGAACAAGCAAAGCAGAAAGAGGATTCTGGAAGATGGCAGAGTAGGCAGCACCAGAAATCCATCTCCCCATCTAGGGAAGAACAGTGCTGGTAGAATCTGTCTGATGTAACTATTTTGGAACTTTGGGGTCTATTAAAGGCTTGCAACTTGTAGGGGAAGTCTTTGATGGTATATTGCAGTTAATTTCTCTCAATTTTAGCTCCTAGCATAATAGCAGCTATCCACCCCCAACACCTCATCCCCTGGCTCTGTGGCAGGCAGCTGTGCATGTGTTCTCAGAGCAGCTTGTACACAGCTTGCAGGAGCCAGCATAGGCAAAAATGGACCCTGTTGTATATGGACCCTGCATATATGAAGTTCCTCCTTATCAGCAAATACTTTAAATATGTGCATATATGAAGAACATTATTCCTAACCATGCCTGCCCAGGAAAATGCTCAGAAGAGACTGAGAAGACCTTAAATTTACACCTCAGGCTGATCTTCATCCCAGAGAACCTACCAAAAAACGAACAAACAACAAGCACACAATCAAACAAGCCAAAAACCATCACTAAAACAATAGTAAAACCCTGGAGAAGGGAGAGAGTCTAGTTTTCAGGATTATCACACTGTTAGATTTAAATGTTCAGTTTTCAATTTAAAAAAATCACTGGGTATACAAAGAAATAAGAAAGTGTGGCTCAGTCAAGGGGAAAAAACTGTCTGAAAAATATCCAATGCAAATCTATTAGACAAAGACTTTACAACTATCTTCAAGATGCTCAAAGAACTAAAAGAAGATGGGGAGAAAGTCAAGAGACAATATATAAACAAAATGGAAGTATCAGTAAAGAGACAGAAAATCTAAAAAAAAAATTAAAAAAAGAAATTCTAGAACTGAGACTATAATAACTGAAATGAAAAATTCGCTAGAAGGATTTAAAGAAAATTTTGAGCAGGAAGAAAATAAAACTAGTGAAATTAAGATGGGACAATGAAAATCACTGAGCCTAAGGGACAGATAGAAAAAAAGGTTGAATAAAAATGAACAGAGTCCAGTTGGGACTCCATCAAGTTGACCAACATCACTGGGGAGTATCCCAGAAATAGAAGAGTAAGAGAGCAGGTAAAAGAGAGTACTTGAAGAAAGAACAGTTGAAAACTTTATAAATTTGATGAAAGACATGAATATAAACATCCAGGAAGCTCAACAAACTAAGTAAGGTGAATTCAAAGGGATCTATATTAAGACACATTATAATCTAGTTTTCCAAAAGCAAAGAAAAAGAGAGAATTTTAAAAGCAGCAGAGAAATTAAGACATTCCCATAACTGAGGGAGTTGGTCATTACTAGACATCCCCTGCAAGAAATGCTCCATGGAGTCCTGCAAAGTGAAATGAAAGGGCACTAGACAGGTCTTGAAGCCATTTGGATAAAGACCTCAATAAAAGTAAAGACAAAGGCAACCATAAAACTAGTACTTAACACTAGTTTGAACTCTACTCTTTGTTTTCTGCATGATTTAAAAGCCCAATAAATTTTTTAAAAATTATTAGTCTAAAACAAGTATTATTATGACTTTGGCAATTCCACATTGAGTTTTCTACATAATTTAAGAGACTAATTCCTTTAAAAGAATTGTTGGTTTATTTTGAGGCACATGATGTATAAAGATGTAATTTTGTGGCATAACTCACCAAAGGGGTGTAAAGGGAGCTGTAAATGATCAGGGTTTTGTACGTTATTGAAGTTGATCTGGTATAAATTTAAATTGGAATATTATAAATTTGGGATGTTAACTGTAATCCCATTTGTAACCACAAACAAAATGGTTATAGAATATGTACAAAAGAAAATGAAAACATAATTTAAAAGATCAACTAAACATAAAACAAGACAGTAATGCAGGAAATGAGGACAAAAAAATTATAAGGAATATAGAAAACAAATAAAAAATAGAAAAGGAAATAGCAAAATGATAAAAGTTCCTCCTTATCAGCAAATACTTTAAATATAAATGGATTAAACTCACCAACCAAAAGACGAGATTAACAGCTTGGATAAAAACATGATCCAACTATATGCTGCCTATAAGAGACTTCAGATCCAAAGACACAAATAGGTGAAAGTGAAAGAATGAAAAGAGATAGTCACAAAAATAGTATCCAAAAATGATAAAGATTGGTATATAATATTAAACAAAAATAATTTAAACTAAAAAGTTTATGAGACAGAGAATAATAATATATATTAATAAAAGGTTTAGTATAGCAAGAAGATACAACAGTTGTAAATATGCACCTAACAGATTATTAAAGCACATGAAGCAGACACTGACAGAATTGAAGGGAGACAGCTCTGCACTAACAGAGACTTCATTACTCAACCACACAGAAGGTAAAAGGAAAATAGAGGACTTACACAACATAATAACTCATCTGAGTCTAACACACATATACAGAACACTCTACCACCAACATACTCTTCTCAAGTGCACTTGGGACACGTTCCAGGATAGACTGTATGTTGTTAGGCCATAAGTTTAGTCTCAGTAGATTTTAAAAGATAGCTAACATATAAGGTACTTTTTTTAACCACAATGGAATGAAGTTAGAAATCAATAACAAAAATTAACTAGAAAAATCACAAGTTTGTGGAAATGAAATAATACACATTTAAAGAACAAATGGGTCAAAAAATTAGAATAAAACAAAAGAATGAAAATGAAAACAGCATACTAGAGCTTATGGGTTAAAGTGAAGGCAATGCTAAAGGGCAGATTTATAGCTATTAGGAAATAAGTGAACTAAAAAGTGGATTCTTTGTAAGGATCAACAAAACTGACAAAGCTTTATTTAATGAGAGGGAATAAGAAAAAGAAGACTCAAGGTATTTATAATTAGAAATGAAAGTGGGGATTTTGCTACCAATTCTATAGAAATAAAAAATGATTGTTAAGAGAAGGTTATGCACAATTGTATGCCAACAAATTGGATAACTTAGATGAAATGGACAAATTCCTAGAAAACAAAAAACTAAGACTAAATCATGAAGAAGTGTGAAATATAACCCAACCTATAACTAATAAGGGGATTTAATAAAAAATCTCCCCACAAAGTGAAGCTCTGGACCTGATGGCATCACTGGTAAATATGGCCACATGCAAAAAACCCATACTAATACACAAAAAAACTTTAAAAAATTGAAAAGAAGAAAATACTTTTTAACTTTCCTGTAAGGCCAAAATTACCTTAATCGAAAGTCAGAAAAGATATTATGAGAAAAGAAATCTACAGACCAATATTCCTTAACATTGATGCAAAACTCATCAATAAAATACTAGGAAAGAACCAAATAAACGACAGAACAAAACAAATTCAGCAGCACATTGAGAGTTTATGCCAAGGATTTGTTTTTGAGATGCAAAGATTTTTCAATGTACAATAATTGACCACTGTAATATACCACTTTAACAGAATGAAGAAAAAAATCCACATGATCATCTCAATTGATGCAGAGAAAGCATTTGACAAAACCCAACACCCTTTTATCATAAGAAAGACTCAGTAACTAGCAATAGAAGGAAACTACTTCAATATAATAAAAGCCATATATGGAGAAAGCCACACAGTCAACTGACACTTGGTGAAAAATTGAAAGCTTTTCCTCTAAGATCAGATATAAAACAAATAATTCTGATTTTTCCATTTCTATTCAACACAGTACTGGAAGCTCTAACCAAAACAAGTAGGCAAGAAAAAGAAGCAAAAAAACATACAAGGTAGAAAAAATAAAATGATCTCTTCATAGACTATATGATCTTTTTTTTTAAAGAGAGAGAGAGAGAGAGAGAGAGAGAGAGAGAGGAGAGAGAATTTTGATATTTATTTTTTTATCTTTTTAGTTTTTGGTGGACACAACATATTTGTTTGTATGTGGTGCTGAGGATCGAACCCGGGCCGCACGCATGCCAGGCGAGCGCACTACCACTTGAGCCACATTCCCAGCCCCAGACTATATGATCTTATATGTAGAAAGCCCTAAAGATCTGTCTCTCTCTCTCTCTCTCTTTCTCTCTCTCTCTCATACACACACACACACACACACACACACACACACACACACACACACACAGTTAGACTGAATAAATAAATTCAGAAAAATTGCAGGATACAAAGTTAGTTGAATTTCTATTAATTAATAATGAACAATCTGGAAAGAATTACCAAAATATTTATATTTATAATAGCATCAAAAAGAATAAAATAGGAATTAACCAATAAGGTGAAAGATTCATTTTGTACAATGAAAACTGCAAATATTTCTGAAAGAAATTAAAGACAGGGATGGGAATAGGAAAGACAGAATGAATTGGACATAACTCTCCCATATTCATATATGAATACATGACCAGTGAAACTCCATATCATGTATCACCACAAGAATTGGATCCTAATTAGAATAAGTTATATGCTCCATATCATGTATAATATGTCAAAACACACTCTACTGTCATGTATATCTAAAAAGAACAATTTTTTTAAACTAAAAAAATTTTAAAAGAAATTAAAGACAGAAATAAATGGAAACACACGCCCTCTTCATGGACTGGACTATTAGGATGTCAACACTATCCAATCTACTGATTCAGGGCAATCTCCCTCAGAATCTCAATGACATTTATTGCAGAAATAGAAAAAGCCATCTTTAAAATCAGCATACTACAGTGATGCAGCCACATCAATGTTTATAGCAGCTCAATAATACAATAGCTAAACTATGGAACCAACCTAGATGCCCTTCAATAGATGAATGGATAAAGAAAATGCGGCATATATACACAGTGGAATAAAGAAGAGTGAAATGATGGCATTTGCAGGTAAATGGATGGAGCTGGAGAATATCATGCTAAGTGAAATAAGCCAATCCAAAAAACCAAAGGATGAATTTTTTCTCTGATATGTGAATGTTAATTCACACTAAGGGAGGGCTAGGGAAAAATAGAGGTACTTTGGATTAGGTAGAGAGGAGTGAAGGGAGGAGAGGGGACATGGGGGTAGGAAGGATGGTAGAATGACACATACATTATTAGCCTATGTGCATATATGACTATATGACTGGTGTGATTCTATGTCATGTACAATCAGAAGAACGAGAAGTTATACTCCATTTATGTATGATGTATTTATGGTCATGTATAACTGATTATAACAAATTAAAAAAATCTTTAAAAAATCCCACTTAAAATTCATAATGAATCTCAAGGGATTTCAAATAACTGAAATAATCTTGAAGAAAAACAAACTAGAAGAGTCACATTTCCTGGTTTTTGAAACTTCCTACAAGGTCACAGTAATCAAAACTGCATGTTATTGGCAAACAGCAATGAAATGGAATAGAGAGGCCAGAAATAAACCCTTCTCATATGATTAAATCATTTTGACCAAGGCACTAAGACCATGCAATGAGGGAAGGGCATTCTTTTCAACAAATGGTTTGGAAAAACTGCATATCCACATGCAGAGGAATGAAGCTGGACTCTTATCCAACATCATCAATACAAATTAATTCAAAATGGGTAAAACACTTTTAAGTATAGACCTACAAGTATAAAATTCTCAGTGTGGGGGTTGGGGATGTGGCTCAAGTGGTAACGCATTCACTTGGCATGCACGGCTCACTGGGTTCCATCCTCAGCATGACATAAAAATAAAATAAAGATGTTGTGTCTGCCGAAAACTAAAAAATAGATATTAAAAAATTCTCTCTCTCTCTCTCTCTCTCTCTCTCTCTCTCTCTCAAAAAAAAAATTCTCAGTGTGGCTTTGTTGTGCTGTGTGGTAATTTCTTTCTATTGTTTTCTATTGCTTGGTAGAAAACAGAGGAAAATCTTCATTGCATTGGCCTCAGCAATGTTATTTTGGGTATGACACCAAAGGCGAGACAAAAAGAAAAAAAAAAACAGACAAATTGGACTTTGTGAAAGATTTTTAAATTTGTTCATCAAATGACTCTATCAATATGTTTGAAAGCAACCCACAAAATGAGGAAGAATGTTTGCAAACCACATGTCTGAACAGGGATTAGTATTTCAAATGTATAGAGAACCCCTAAAACTCAACAACAACAGCAAACAACCCAATTGAAAAATGGATTAAAGCATTTGAATAGACATTTATCTAAAGGAAGAAGATATACAAATGACTAATAAGCACATTAAAATGCTTGACATCATTAATCATTAAGGAACTGCAAATCAAAACCACAATGAGATACCATCTCATGTTTATTACCCATGCCATCCTGATACAGGTGACAAGTGTTAGCATGAAGGTGGAGAAATGACCACCCTGTCACTCTAGATGGGAATGGAAAACAGTACAGCCTTATAGAAAACAGTATGACGGTTCCTCAAAGAATTTAAAAAAGAATTACCATATGACACAGCAATTTCACTTCTGGAGCTACATTCCCAGCCCTTTCTGTTTGGGTATATAACCAAAAAAATCGAAATTAGAGTCTCAAAGAGATATCTGTACACCACTTTCTTATCAGCATTAGTTAGTCACATAGCCAAAAGGTGGAAGGAGCCCAAGTGTGCGTTGAAGGATGAATGGATACACAAATGTATCACATATGGACAATGGAACATTATTCAGCTTTAAAAAGGAAAGGAATTCTGACACATGCTGCAACACAGATAAATCTTAGGGGCATTAGGCTGAGCAAAGTAAGTTGAGCCTGAAAAGTCAAATGCTATGTGATTTCATTTCTGTGAGGCACCTAGAGCAGTCCAAATCATACAGACAGACTGTAGAGTGATGGTAGCCGGTGGCTGGGGTGCAAAGGGGAGAATGGAGTGTACAGATTCTGTTTATAAGATGGAGAGAGCTGGTGATGGCCGCTCAACCTAATTTACTGAGAGGCTAAGCCCCAGGGTTCCAGAGAACAAGCTCAGAAGATCGTGGAAATGCCACCAATGTCCTCACCTGGATAGATCCTGAAGAATCCAGTTGCGCTGCCAAAATACTGCCAGGTCAGTGTAGGGTCTCTCTGAAAATTCTCCACAAAAACAGGGTTCAGGGCTTCAGACATGTAGACTCCATTTAAAATATCTGGATCTGAAGGGCAAGATGATAGAAAGAACTTCAGGGGTGACTAAGGTGCAAGCAGAAGTAGCCAAATCCTCACATGCTAAATGGGCATGTGCGTGCGCGCGCGCACACACACACACACACACACACACACACACACACACACACACACCCTCTAGTACAGAGATTGAGTTCTTTCCCTACTATGGTTTGGATGTATTTGAGGGTGTCCTCAAAGGTTCATATGCTACAAGTTTGGCCTCCAATGCAGCAATTTGAGAGGTGGTGGAGTTTGGTGGGTAGCAATTGAGTTACTGAGGGCACTGTCCTTGGGAAGGAATTTTTGTAGTTCTTATATGGCCCTGGTTGGTTCTTAAAGAAGGGTTTTATAAAAGACCAAGATTGGCTCCTCCCTACTCTTTTTTTTTTTTTTGTACTGGGATTAAACCCAGGGATGCTCTACCACTGAGCTACACCCCCAGGCCTTTTTATTTTTTATTTTGAGACAGGGTCTTGCTAAGTTGCTTAGGGCCTCACCAAGTTGCTGAGACTGGTCTTAAACTTGTGATCCTCCTAAGTCTCGGGGATCACAGGCATGGCATACACCACCATGACCAGCTCCGCCCCACTCTTTGACTTCCAGTCTCATGGGCACTTCCACCATGATGCCATCCGCCATGATGTGACACAGTCTGGCCCCCAGCCCAGTGCCAGTACTATGTTGTTTGGACTTTTAGCTTTCAAAAATGTGAGCTAAGTAAACTTCTTTTCTTTATAAGTTGCTCGGTCTCAGATATCTTGTTCCACCAATGAAACTAGACCAATACACCATACTGTGTAGAATAATTTCTCTACTCATCCTTAGTTAAGGAAATTGGAGAGACAATTTATAGCCTGCAGTGCTACTCAGGCAAAGGAGGCAAATTCGTTGATAATACCAGTATCACCACCCCCACCCTCACAACTCCAAAACAGTTCCAAGAGAGTGATAGCCCACGGGAGCTGTGGTGGCAACCTTTGTTGTACACGTTGGTGGGTAGCTGCACGTTGCTGATGGAGGTGTTCACACGCAGGTTGCTGAAGTGTGCGTTGGACTCCAGGACAAACTCGGCTCCCAGCTCCACGTAGTTGCCATTCTCATCCTTCTCATTGATCAAGACTGAGTTATAGTAGTCAAACTAGGGACAGAGGGGCATCAACCCAAGAGAAATAGAAGACACAGAGGACACAGAGCCAGAGAGAAGGAAATAACTTAAGTCAGAAGGATGCGAAAGAGAACTGGACAAACTGGTGGCCAAGTTCAGGGTGATGTGGGGACAACACATGTCCAGATAACTGGAACTGAGGACACTTCAGAGTAGTGTTTGGTGTAACTTGTCCTGATTATTGCCAGGTTGTCTGCTTGGTTTAGTGTGGGTCAAAGCAGAGTCGGAGGCAGGCAGATGGAGATTCAAGGAGAAATGGAGACAAAGAGTCTCATCAGCACCATTAGTTTTCTTCAGGGTGGGAAGGGTGCTGGAGACCAGAATGGTGCCCAGGTGGCCCTGTGCCCTCAGCCTGTGGTTCCCATGTCCCTCTCTGAGGGACAGTGGTCTTATTTCTGTCTCTTCCACACAGTGTGGGAGAGTCTACTTGGATTAGGACCCATAGATCCATAACCAGCCTGGCCTCCCCATTTTCTCCATACTACAGGGTCACACCCTGCCACCAGGGCTATTACTGCAACCCCCCACACCCCTCCAAGCTCCAGCTCTCAACGCTGCAGCCAGCATTAACTTTCTAAAGCCCATGTCCAGCCATGTCTCCCCCAGCTCCAGGCTTACCATTCCTTGCAGAAGGAAAACCAGATCCTGAGCCTGGCATTCTAGGTTCCTACCATATCTCCCAACACCCCTCCAAGGCCATGTTCTGAGTCACCTTCCTCTGGACACAAAGCAGGCCACCCACTGCTTCTTTTCGGTCTTCTCTTTTCCCTTAGCCTAACGACTCTCCTCCAGGTCTTGCCTGCCCAAATCCACACAACCTGTGGCCCAGGCCTCGTGCAGCCTGCCTGCAGGAGTTTCTGGTGGCCCTCCCTCATCTAGTCCTCATTCTCCTGTTGCCTGGTTGACCTATCCTTGTGGACTGGTCACATGCCTTCCATGAGAGCCACGCGGACTATGAGCTTCCTGAGGTCAAGACTATGCCCACTCTTGAGCTCAGGGCTTGGCTTTGCCCCTGGGGGCGAACATTGTGTTTTACAAAATGAGTGGATCACCACTCTACACTCCACCCCCGTATCCAGTATCAGGCAGCTGGATCTAGTCACCTTTGATGGCCACTGGGTGTGTGGTTGTTAAACCCTCCAGTGACAGCTCTGGCAGAGGACTTACCACCAGAGATGCGTTGAACTCATGGTTCAGGTCTGCCTCTTCAGCAGCCTCCACCAGATTCTAAGGGACAGGAAGGCAAAGGGGATAGAGAATGGGTAAAGTGGGTTATGGGTCCCTAGTAGGTTAACCATAGGATCACCAAGTGCCCCAACAATTCCACTCCTAGCTGCTACCCGAAGGCAAGCACCCTTGCTTTCCTCCTCTCCTCTCCTTTCCCTTCCTCTCATTCCTTTGCCCATGAGGAACCACTTTCGTGGTCCCCAAGTGATCTGGGAAGCAGAGGTACTCATACTGATGGGCCCTGTGCTAAGGAGACTTTGTCACCAGAATGCCACCAAGCTTAGCTGGGCCAGGTAGGAACAGGATGTCTCCAACCCTGGCATGAAGTGTCTGCTGAAGGAATCCTGGTTGGTGTGAACCAATAGATACAGCAGGGCTTGAGAGGCACAGGCCCACACTCCCCTGTGCAGGAATCAGACCATCCCAAACCAGTGTGGTCTCTGAAAGGGCTGATAGGACCAGCCACATCCTCTGGGAAGCCCTGAGAACAAAGAGAGAAGAAATGGGGCAGGGAGGTGGGCTGGCAAACCTTGACAGCTTCGACCTTCCTGCGTAGCATGTTCTTCATGTCCTCCGAGAACTTCCTCACCAGCTCCAGGCCATCCACCTCCTCGATCTGCAGACTGGACTCCACATCCTTGTATTTCTGTTCAGGGCAAAGTGGGAGCAATGGGCACACTTTGTTCTGTACCAGGAGGCTTGTGCCTGGCCACATGTGGCCTCCACCCTCTAGGCAAGTGTGTTCACACATGAAAAGCCTGGTTCACTCAGCTGGAGGGAAGGTCAGGCCCTCTCTTCTTTGCATAATAGCACCAATAATAATAAGAGCTGCCTCTTTTCAAATGCCCTCAGTCAATGAACTTGACCAAGGTCAACAGCCATCGAGCAGGGCAGCCTGGATGGGATCAAGGCTCCCAGAATTCCATGCCCACTGGAATGGGCATTGAGGATCGCTGCCTGACAAACTGTCAGTGAGCCCAGGAGAGCCTGGAGAACTGGGTTCAAATTCACTTTATGGGCCCAGGAGAGACCATTTCCCACTGAGTATATCATGAATGCCTGTTTAACTAGCTCTGCAGTCTGTTGGCCCTGTGACTTTAGGCATATCACTCAGTTTCTTCGCCTGTAAGACTGATATTTCCATGCCTTAGAGAATGTTCTAGAACGTGGAGTCTCTAAAAAATGTTTTTACCTAAAACTGTCACACAATTACTGCTCTGTCTTTCTCACCTGGGGCTGGAGGGTGCAAATGAGAAAATCAAATGAGTTGGTGTTTGCCACATAGGTATTATGAGGGGAAGCTGGGGTCTTAGCTGTCATTGTGGGGGTAGCAAGTGGTGGGGGGGGTCCAAGTACTGTAGGGAAGGGGAGATAAGAGAGCGAGGACTGCAGTGTGGTCACGGGCAGGCATGGAAGCTGCGATTCGGCATCACTCATGAGATGTGAAGATGCCTCACGGAACTGTGGGGAGAAATCCATTGTGAACATAAAGCTCTGACTGCATGGGAATGATAGAGAAGGTGAGCTATTATTAAAACTGCTCTGGGAGTTTTAACTCCTAGAGAAAAATGAAGTTTCTTATTATCTGGCACAAGGACAGGCTAGCCATACATCTGCACAAAAAGAACTGAACAGATAAAAGATGGAGGTGCTACAGCCCTGTCTCCTCCACGAGGGCTTTCTGCCTGTGGGCTCAGACCACTGCTAGGGCACCACGTGGGCACTCCAGCTCCTGGACATGGCTGTGGGACTGAGGGCAGGAGGTCAGGACCACTCTTCCTGCCCACCGGCTTCTACCTAGGGCCCTTGCACTGCCCTTTGAGGCTCCGTTGCCCCCTCCTCCTGCCTGCCTCCCTCTATCATGTGTTAGACCTGCACCCAAGTGTGCCCACAGACTGCTCCCCTTCGTTTTGAGCAGCCTTTCTGCCCACCCAATGAGGCTCTTGCGGGTTTAGTTCCATGTTAACATCAGCTTCCCAAGGAGCTGACTGACCATGCCACCATACTGTCCCCGTTGACTAGCTCTGGAGTTGAGCAAATTATTCACCTCCCTGGGCCTTGGTTTCCTTATCTGAAAATGAGGAATTTAGACGAGATGATCTCCAAGACCCTTCAAAGTACTGACCTTTGAGGACTCTGCTTCTCTACCAGGGGGGAGACCTGACTGACTGCCCTCTGACCTTGACCACCCCATGATCAGTTACTGACCTTCTGCAGCAAGAGGGAGCCGGAGTATCTGGTCACGGTGTCGTAGAGGCCCCGGCCAAAGGTTTCTGCCCACAGCTTCACTCTGCCAGGGATGAAAGTCAGTGTGTGTACGCAGGCCTCCAGGTACACGCATGTGCAAAGCAAGTGTCTCACACGGACACACACGGAACACAAGCACACAGAAATACACATGATACACACAGAAATCCACACACAGGTATGAGCATATACACACACACACACACTAACACACACTCAGAAACACACACAGAGAGAGCTCTTGACCCTCTTCCTGGCCCTGAAGCTGCGGCAGAAGACTGGAGAACCCACCAGGGCCCAGCAGCTGCACCAGGGTTCAGTGACGCCCGCTACTTGGCTGGTTCTCCTGCTGAAGATCACAAGACCAATGAGTTTGACCCCAAGGCCTTGCATACACACAAGGCCTGTTTTTTTTGTTTTGTTTTTTTGAGTAGAAAAAGGGGAGGAGAGGAAGGGAAGAGGTGATGCACAGGTTCAGGCAGGGTGAACACAACTGGAACTTCCTGGGCTGCGTGTCTCGATGAGCCATTTATACTTGTGTTTACTTACTCAAGGTCACTGGGGACCACTGAGCCTTCCTCAAAGACATCCTGAGGAGAGGGGCTGGGGGGAAAGGCTCCGAGTGGCTTTCCTGAGGCCCAGGGCAGGGCAGGCTGGAAGGGTGAAAGGAGGCCACACCTAGGTCTTGGGTAAGCTGCCAGTGAGGAGACCCTGACCTCTTCTCCACGCTTCAGAAGTACACTGGGATCCTGATATCTAGGAAGGTCCAGGGGTCCTGAGGTTCTCCAGGTGGAGCAAATGCGATTGGTCTGTGTGATTATTTCAAGATCAGCATTTAATCAGTGACTCAACCAAAATTGATCGAGGTCTTATTATGTGCACAGCCCAGGGTCACACCACAGTGCAAAACCTTCACTTAGGAGACAGCCCTTCCCATATAGATAGCATAATACAAATTTGAAGGGGGTCCCATGGAGCTGGGGGAGTGGCAGTGATGGTAAGGGAAGATTTCCTGGGGGGGGGCATCTGAGGTCAGTGTTATGAGCTTTGGTAGAGCTTAGCCTGGCAAAGAGATTTGGAAGAGGATTCTAGGTGGAGAGTACAGAAGAGCTTGGAAGAATAAAAAGTGACTCCAAGTTTCCAGCTTGGATTGTTGAGCTCATAGTGGTATCACCAAATAAAATTAAAAACATCAGGAAGATCAGGAGCATGTTGGGAAGGCGGATGGTGTGACTTGGGTTACAGGGTTGTGGAGTGCCATTGGGTAAATTGTGCACTGCCCAACTCCAGATGGCACCAATCCCGTTGTATATTGAAAGACATGAACTTGAGATTTAAAACCTCACGTGATGTCAGAAAGAGATGTACACAGGCATTGGAAATGTGAGTGATTGTGAGCCAGTCAGTACATGAGCAGAAATTGCATTCTGAGGGTAGAGGAGTTTTTGCAAGGAGAATGTATAGCATAAGAAGATCCATGAAAGATGCCAAATGTTGGGGAGTGCCAACAATTTCAGGGGCATGCAGAAGGAAAGGGGCACTTTAAGAAGACAACAAGTAACTCAGAAGCCCCCAGGAAACCAGGAGAGTGTGACAATATGGAAGTTGGGACTTTGGGGTTCAATAAAAGTGGGTAGCATCTGAAGCAACGGGGTCCTGACAAAACTTAGATTTGGGAGGGCGGGCGGTGAAGACTGGAGGCTGAGTGGAGCTTGACATGAGCAGGGTGAAGGGTCTTTGGGGTGGGAAAGACTAAAAGAAGAACTCAGCAGGAGAGAAAGGGAAGACACAGGGGGAGGAGGGTGGGGAGAAGGCTGGGAGGGGGATGTTTGCAGGCTGCGATCTCAGCCTGCTGTTGAGTTTCCTACATAGACCGCCTGCCCTTGGGTTCTCCTCTGCAGAGAACTGGATTCCGGCCATCTGGACTTGGCCCTCAGCCCGTTCCTGGAGTTTGCCTTCTACTATTAATTGGTGTGCATTCTGGGGATGCAAAGTATTAACAGCTCCCCCAGCAACATCAAAGTATTAACATCTTCCTCAGCAACGCGAACCGCACCGTTGTAGAGCCCCCGGCAGTGGGTGTCATGGTAAAAAGCAAACCCAGGCTGAGTTCAAATTCTGGCACTTGCATTTACTGGACTTGCAAACTTACAAGAATATCTAACTTCTCTGAGCCTCTGTACCCTCAAAAGCAAACTAGAAATTATACCACTCATCTCTCTGAATTGCGGAAGGGATTACAGGAGTCATGGGTGAAGCACCTAGCACAGTGCTGGTGCTGTGAACAAGGAACAAGGAAGGGGATACCACTTGAGGGAAACCAAATCCACTGCTACTCAAGATCAAGTACAAACTCTGTGCATTGTTTGGGCTCCCTCATCCCCACCTCTGTTCAGGCATGTATTTGGTAACTGGATGTACTGATAGCCTGGCTGTCATGCTGGGCTCAGGTGGCTGGATTTAGATGTGGACTGGGCAGTCAACACGTTTAATCTAGAATGCTCTACTCCCCACATGTAATGGGAATTCCTAGGACTGAAAAATAAACACTCCAGGGATATCACACAGAAATTTATACCAAGGTGTGAATGACTGATACTAGAGTCTTACCTGGAGCTGGTCTTAATGGTGGGATAGAGAATTAAGGCCTGGAAGGAGGCAGAAAGTCATAGAAAGGAAAGAATGAGGCCACAGAGACAGGAGTGTGAGTCAGCACACGAACAGAAATTGACATTCTGAAGGCAGAGGGACTCTCTCAAGGAGAATGTCTAGCATAGAAAGATCTGTGAGGGATGCCTGATCCTGAACACGCCACCTTCTGTTCGCATGAGCCATTCTATCCTATCGGTTTAGAACTGCCTTCCCCTTTCAGGATGTCACATTACAAGTTTCCCAGCAAATCCTCTGGGCAGCCATGACCATCTCTTTAAGGGTCCACACAGCACCCCTCTGCACAGCCTCGCCAGGCGGCCATCCTGGGAAGGGCATCGGCCCTGCAGGGGCTGGACCTGCAACTTGCCATGCTAACGAGGTCAGAGCCGGAAGGTCAGTTCTACGCAAAGCCATCAGACTCTGGGGATTCCAAAATCAGCAGAGATTTGGGGAGGAGAGGAGGGCAGGGAAGAAAAGGCCTTGAGAGCAAGACAGTGGGCAGGAGCAGCCCCCAGGAGAGTGGAGAGGGAAGGGAGTAGAGGATGGAGGGGTGCTGTGGGAAGGAAGGGAAGCATCAGGGGTTTCTGGGGTGAGGCTGAACTTCATGCTTACGTTTCCAGAGGAATCTTGGTCTGACCCCATGTGGGGGCCAGAGAAGTGCTGGACAGCAGCAGCCACAGGATGACTGTGGTCTTCTGCAGGAAGGCCCAGGCTCCTGGCTGCTGATGGCAGGGGGCCCAGTTGTGTGTGGAGCCAGGGTTGGGGTAGAACCTGGGTAGCCCAGGCATGGTGATCCTGCTGGGGTCAGGATAGGGGGAGAGGAAAGAGCAGCCCCAGCCCATCAGCTCTCTGGCCTGCCTCCCAGATCTCTGGAGGTCCAGAGCCTTGGGACTGCAGGAGCCTGCAAGCCTAGAGGGCTCAGCCTCTCAGCTGGATCCTGGTAGGAGAGGGCTGCCCCACGACTACAGAGGAGCACACCTGACAGCAGGCCTCCTGGAGAGGTTGTGACAAAATGGGCCTCTCTAATCCTCTGGCCTCTCCTCTAATCCCTGTCTGACAGCAGAGAGGGGGGTGAGCAGAAGGTGTGGGCAGTGACCTCAGCAGGATTACCCTGATCTCAGCTCATTCCATTAGGGGCTGCAGCATATCCTTCTGCTTTAAAGAGGCAGACCTGTACCAACAGAAGAGCTTCTGGACCCAAGAGGACCAGGATGCTGTGAACCCAGCTAGGGGACAAAGGAAGGGCAGCTGGGTTTGTACAGTGGTCTGATTGGCCAAGACTGTGGCAAACCTTCTCTTTGACTTCAGAGCAATCCTCGGAGGACAGAAGCATCAGCCCTGCTTGGCTGGGCCTCCGGAGGCTCTGGGAGCCTGAGATAGGGGTCGGCTCATGTTTCCAAGCCTGCTGCCTTTGGGCTAGGTCACTAATAAGGTAATCTCTGGGCCCCCACGCCCCACACCTTACTTGCTCACGGCTCTGGGAAAGGGACAGGTTTACTGTGAAGTTGATAATGTTTTAGGTCCTCCCTCTTGCATGGACCCCTCCCTTTCCAGGGAGTCCCTACATCAAGTGTTTTTGTAAAATTTACAAAAGTCAGATAGTTCAATCACAATGAGTGAAGTCTGCTATCTCTGCTTGCTGACTTCTTCGACTTTCCTTTAGTTGGGTTATGTTTGTTTGAATGACTGTGGGCATTTGCACTATCCAGCTCAGTGAAAGCTGAGTTGAGGAAACACTTAATTTGGGCTTAGTGGAATGTAGTTCGGTCACTCACAGTCACTTCCTTGTATAGACAAGTCATCTGCAATCACTCAGGACCATGCCCCCACCCCCAGGTCAAGTTGTATTGCGATGTAAATATGTTCTACAGCGCCTACTGCTGGCTATATGTGGTAGGTCAGGGGGAAAATAAGGCTCCAGACCCAGAGCAGAAGCTACTCTGCAGAAACTCATCCAAAGGATCTGGTTCTCATATAGGCCTGACCAAAACAAGAATTCTCTCCCATTAGAAAAAAGGTTGAGATTGATGGATATAATTGCAATCACACCATACACTGGTTTCTTTTCTGATGGCAATTATGTAAAATAGAATTGATCAACATTTTCATGTTTGTGAAATTGGTGGTGGTACAGTGTGAAGTGAAGCCACACACTATGCATCCCATGTGCTGGACTGCAGCTTCTTCTTAGAGTGATTGATTTGTCTTTCTTGAGGAAATCTGGTGGTTCCAGCAAAATGGTACGCAAAATTGCCACCAACGCAGTAAAATGCTTGAAGAAGCAAGTGTTCTAGTGACAAAACTCCTACACATATTCATCAATAAGTCAATGTTGTAGTATCAGAGGAATCTGGTTACACAGTTATGTGGCTCAATACAATGTGGCAGTGATTTTAAAAATGCATTTGAATTGTTCCTATGAACGCCTTCATTTCAGATTAATGTTGTATAACATTAACATGTCTCAGGACTACAAATCATACACATTTAGTATAAATACTACAGAGGTGTGTTGGGCGGTTTGTAGATAAAAGAATATGTACTGTTTCTAGGCTTTGTGAGTTTTGGGGACTTCTTCAGCTTCTCAAAATTTGTAATTGGGAATGATTTTTTAAATAATAAATAAATTTTCACCCTTTCAATTTATTTATTATGGCAAAATTATATAACATAAAATTTGTAATTATTAATCATTATAAGGGTGTAGCGCAGTATTATTAAACACATTCACATTAGTGTGCAACAATTACCACCATCCATTTCCAAACTCTTTCATCTTATAGAACTGAAACTATGTGTCTGCATTTATATATATATATATAGTGTGTGTGTGCGTGTGTGTGTGTGTGTGTGTGTGTGTGTGTGTGTGTGTGTGTCTGGTACTAGGGATTGAACCCAGAGGCAATTTACCACTGAGCTACATCCCAGCCCTTTTTATGGTTTTGAGACATTGTCTCATTAAGTTGCTTAGGGCCTTAATAAGTTTCTGAGGCTGGCCTTGAATTTGCATCCTCTTTCCTCAATCTCCCAAGATTTTTGGATCACAAATTTACACCACCAGGCCCAGCTATATCTTTTTTTTTTTTTTTTTTTAAAGAGACAGAGTCTTTCTCTGTTGCCCATGCTGGAATACAGGGACTTTGCAGGCTATTCTCACTACTGTTCTGTATATGAATTTTGACCTGCTCCATATGGAACTGCAACACTATACCCCTAAACAAGAGCTCCACATACCCTGCTAGCCCCTGAAAATCACCAAATCACATTCTATTTTGTGGGTTTTTTTTTGTGGGGGGGGGTACCAGGGATTGAACCCAGGGCCATTTAACCACTGAGCCATATCCCCAGCCTTTTCCAATATTTTATTTATAGACAGGATCTCACTGAGTTGCTTGGGGCCTCACTAAGTCACTGAGGCTGGCTTTGAACTCACCACCCTCCTGCCTCAGCCTCCTGAGCCACTGGGATTACAGGAGTGTGCCACCATACCTGGCACATCATTCTACTTTCTGTCTCTATGATTCTGACTACTCAATCTCATATAATAAGTGAAATCAGGCTGGGCACACTGGCACATGCCCAAGTGGGGGCATGCTAAACATAAGGGGTAACTTTTTCTTCTAACAACCCACTCTTAGGTAATCCAGTCCTGTAAGAGTGAGATCTCCCACCTGAGAACTGGCAGAACCCATTCCCCTGACCCAAGTACCTCCCACAGGCTCTACCTCCCAACCTGGCCTCAACTTGAGTTTTGATAGAGACACAACCATGATTGAGTCACTGCAAGAAGAGATGGCAAACTTGGATAGGGTACTTGTTAGGAGTTTAACAGAACGACTATTTACTATTTACTAAATCCTAGTGACTCAGGAGGCTGAGTCAGGAGATCACAAGTTCAAGGCCAGCCTCTGCAACTTAGCTAGATGTTAAGCAACTTAGTGAGCCCTTGTCTCTAAATAAAAAATAAAAAGGGCTGGGGATGTGGCTCAGTGGTTAAGTGCCTATGGGTTCGATCCCCAGTCCCCCTCTCCCTGCAAAATACTACTGAACTATACACATAAATCTTACATTATATGTATTTTGTGCTGTATGCATTTTACCCCAACTTTTAAAAAGAAGCAGGAAGAGGGGGTGGAGGTACAGCTGCCCAGTCTGGACCCCTGCTTTGTCTTCCAAAGCCTGCTTCCCATTTTTCAAACATTGATCACAACAAAACCCTAGCTCTGTCTGTATTCTAGCACAGCTTTGAAAGGGAAAGCACATTTTCAGATTCCTAAAGCCTTTAAATCATGACTCAGCCAATTTTTACTATTAACAAAGGAGGAAGCAGGAGCAAATAAGGCCATTAAGCAAAACACTGCGGTCTAGCTTGAACACGGGCCTCCTGCTCGCGTGCCTCCCAACCGATCACAAAAGAGCACAGCCTGGATTCATGTGATAAACAAGCACATCAGCCTGGCATCAACCTAGATTTGCAGATGCAGGGGGCTGCAGTGCAGCGGGCGGTGGGACATAAGCTTCCTTCTGCCTGGAGAGTCTGGGGCACATCAAAGTCCTGGGAGCAGAGGGCAGGGGGTTAATTTGAGGTGGGCCAGGCAGGCAGCAGCTGCACGCACAGTCTGTCTGCCTAGGAGAGGCTTCCCGGGGGACCTGCCGGATCTATAAATACACGGAAGTCACCCCTCAGAGCAAGAGGGGCGCGCATGCGCTCATGGGAAGGACTATCAGGAAAAACTGAGGCTGGAAGCCACACAAAGAGGGGGATGCTGAGGGGATGTAGGTTGTAGGGGAGGACCTGGAGGTGCAAAGGAGCTGTGAATTTCCATTGCATGCCCTCGACTTCCCAGCCCAGTAGTAGTGCAGGGAGAACTCCTGAAGAGGCTTTCAGGAGCAGGCTTTGAGGGGGGAGACCAGAGATGCCAAGGGGTGCTGGCCACAAACCAGTAGCTCCCTATTTGACCCACAAGTGAGCCCTGACCCAACTCCAGGTCCTGACCTGCTGTGGGTGGGCCTGTGCAGACAGGGAGTGGAGGCCATGTGGCAATGTGACAATGTCCATATCAGAGATAGACCCACAGCTCCACTGTGGGACACTGTGAGGACTGGGAAGGCTGGGACCCAAGGCCAGGTCCCAAGGCCAGTCTGACCCAGTGGGCTTGGAGTTGTAGCACGGGGAAGACAGAGCCCTGCCTTGGGAAGCTGCTCAGCTCCCTTAATTCTAGTGTGCCTTTGGGCAGAGTGCAGCCCTCCCTGGGCCTCAGTTTTCCTGATCTGTAGGTTGGAGAGGCTTGTGTGCTGGAGTCCCCCACAGGTGGCCTTGACCTCCCTGCCCTGCTGCACATGGCCCTGTATCTGAGGAAGGTTTGCATTTGCTCAGTTCTGGTAAGTCACAAATCTTCTCAGGAAGGGCTATCCAAGTGATGGTGGCCAGAGAGAGGTCACCAGCAGTACTGAGAGCGAGGGCCACTGTGCTTAATATAATATGAAGATGAGATTCATATGTTATTAATTAGCCTTTTAACTAGGATAAATTCTCCTTGAAGTCTTATTCATATTTATTATTTGCTTCACAAACTATGGAAAACATGGGAACTTGGGGGCTCTGGCTTCAGGAGATCTGGTTTGAACACCAGCACTGTTCTTTCCTAACTCTGTCATTGAAGACATCTCATTTTTCTTACTTGTAAAACAGAGATGGTTCAACCTGTCTGCATTAGGCATCAATGTATTCTGCTTCAAATAACAGAAAACCCAACTAACTTACAGGGATTTGTTAAAACTAAGCAAGAAATCTGAATAGGCAGTTCCAGCACAGCCCATTTGGTTCAGCTGCTCTGGGATGCCTGCAGACCTTCTTTCTAGCTTTCCTTCCTTTGTGTTCTGACTTTCAACCTCATGTTTGCCACCTCATTATCACAAAATGGATGCTGCTATTCTAACCATTACATTCAAATTCTCCGTGGGAGGTAGAAGAAGAGCCATGTCTCACCCCCTGCACCAGCATATGTGTGTTTCTGAGCCACTGGCCAGAAGTGGGCTGTATGGTCACCATGAGCTGCAAGGTAAGCTGGAAAGACAGGAACAGGTTTACCCTAACTGCTTGTGGCCGGGTATTGTTATCAAGGAAGAACAGAGTGATGGATATTATGTTGCCAACTATGTCTACCTCACTCTCAAAGCTCTTAGCACTGAGTCTGGCACTAATGCATTCCCTATTATCATTCACATTTAAGTTCTTGTCCTATAAAGACTAATGGGCAAACCTTTATTCTCAAGGCACTTTAAAGGGAGCTGGTAAAGGGTATCCCCTTCTTTTCAGAGGAAAAAATCAAAGTTATGCAAGAAAGGGCAGAGACCAGGGCAATGACTCTTGCAGACCGCAGGGGCCTACTGGAGCCAGAACTTGCATGGCCTTTTTGGTTTGTTGCCGTGGAAGACCTGATTGCTAGTCCACACTGTGATACTAACCACCTGTGTGACTTTGGCCTTTCATCTCTTAATCTTGTCATCTATGTACAAGAAATGGTCGAGAGGATGGTCTGAGTGGTGGATGTGAGCTCCAGTGCTCTATGAAAATCAGGAGGTTTGAGCCTCAGGGAACAGAGTGGGCTTAGTGACTGGGAGCGGGCAGTAAGTGTGTGCACACAATAGACACATATGGGCACACCCATGCACACACACCACACGGTGCCACTTCAGACATGGGTATGCAACACACAGAGGTAGATGCAAATTCCGTGCATGTTAAGCCATCTGCCAAGAAGGGCCCCAGTGACACAGCATAAAAAGCTTGTCGAAGGAGAGGGAAGGATGAAGGACAGGCTGAGATCTGCTGGCCTTGGTGGCACCTGTCACATCAGGCCGACAGGCAGAGTTTCCAGGGTCCTTCCTGCATATGATACAGAAAGGTGTGACTATGTCCGTGCTCCTTGGAAACTACCTCCTTGGTCACGTCACTGGAAAGTCCAAGCCACTTGCACTTGCTGTATTTCCATTCCAGATGGAGGTCACATGGCCCAGAGGAGGAAAAGCAGAGAGGCCTGGGAAGCCCTCTGGGAGAGACCCCTGGGCACCCCAGCAGTGGGGAAAGGAGAAGGAATTCCAGGAGTGTCGCTTCAAAATCAGAGTCCCGCCAGCCTCGCCTTCACTCCCTACCTTCTCTTGAACTTACACTTCTGTAGCCACAAATGATCAGAGCCCTGAAGAGGTGGGAGCACCCTGCAGGTGACAGTGCACATCCAGGACGTTGCAATGAGTACTTGGCCAGGTGGACAAGAATGCAGTGGAAATAAATCCCGCAGGCCACCCCACTACCTGGGCTGGAAAAATGGCATGAACTTAAATTTAGAATCACTAAATATCCTGGCAGTGCGATTCTCAAAATCGCACTGTTGTTCAAAATGTTGGGGCCCCAGGGCTGGGGTTGTGGGTCAGCGGTAGAGCGCTCAATCCTCAGCACGACATAAAAAACAAACAAACAAATAAAGGTTATTTTGTCCACTACAACTTAAGAAAGAAAAAAAAAATGCTGGGGCGTGTGCCAGTGAGAGCAAGGCTCTGGAAACAGGTGCTGAACTTGGTGGTGACAGGCCACAGAGGCCGGAGGGTAGGACCAGAGGCAATTCCTGGTGGAGAGGGGCTGGCCTAGGGCAAGGAGCAGGTGGTTTCCCTGTAGACCCAGCCAGGTCCTGTGAAGGAAACCTGGTCCAGGCAGCTGCTTGCTCAGAAGTTGCTGTTCTGAGCTTCCCAAGGACAGCATCCCTGAAAGGCCAAAATGGGCCCTTGTCTGATTGTGGGAAACGTCCAGGGTTAGCATCATCCAGGGCCAACAGATTAAGACAAGCTGGGAGCCCAGGGATGCCGTCTGGGTTTTTCTTAAAGCAACTTTGTATTAAAAGCAGTAAGACAGAGGTTGAAAGAAATCCTGTGGCCCTTAGGAAGGGTTCATCTACTTCATCCAGAAGGGGAAATGTTCCAGAATATTGTAGAGGTTTTCTAATAAAGAAATTGCCTGTAATCCTAGTATCTCAGGAGGCCAAGGCAGGAGGATCGCAAGTTCAAAGACAGCCTCAGCAAAAGCAAGGCCCCTAAGCAACTCACTGAGACCCTGTCTTTAAGTAAATAAAATAAAAAATAGGGCCGAGGATGTGGCTCAGGGGTCGAGTGCCCCTGAGTTCAGTCCCTGGTATCTCCCCACCAAAAACTTGCATTAAAGGAAGTCAACATTTTGTCACAGTACTTGTCTTCAAGTGACCTTGTGTACACTGGCCTGCCCTCCCCAGTGGAACAGCCCTGTGGCATGCCTTGGTTGGGCTCAATGTTCCCGTTCAGAGAACCCTTGGCTGTACCTTGAAGGACGGTTAAAGAGGCTCCTGGCTTGCCTCAGGAACACAGTGGCCGAAGGAGAAGCAGCAAATGGGAGTTGGAGCCTCTGATGATCATGTGCAATGGGGCTTCTGGAGACTTCTGAGTCCAGCCCTCTGTTATTTTTTTCCTGAAATATCACTGGAACCGGGAGAGAAGGGGCTTCCCCTGTGTTGTGCCTAAGATGTGCCCTGTTTCAGGGAGTGTGGAGGGAACAAGATGGGCATGCTCATAACTGTGGATCTGTTCTGGTCACCTGTCTGTGACCAGTGGCCTCTGGGTCCCTTGAGCCTCCACCCCTCTGTTTATATCTCCTTGTCTTCCTTCATGGGGACTCCATTGGTGCCCCAAGGCAGCCATACTCCACGCACTTCTCTGTGAAGCGCCCTCTGGAAGCCACTCCTCATTCTCTCCTCTTTCCCATCTCTAACTGTGGTCACTTTATGCCTCATGTAGCCCTTGCTGTCCTGCCACCGCAACTCATTTTTAAGTGGACATGTTTCTTTCTCTTCGTCTCTCCCTGCTCCTCCCTAATCTCTCCCCTCCCTAATCTCAGGGGAAACAGGATTGCCTTTCCTATTCATTTAAGCAGATTTATCTGCCCTTGAGCATACAGCCACCCGAGGAAGGAAGTAATCCAGACTTTGGGGATGGTACCAGAAGACCTCAGAGAGGACTGTCTCCCAAATTAACAAGTGAATTTCAACTCCAACAGAGAACAGAGAATGTAGCCTTTGAATCACCTCATTAAAAGCCCCCTGTTCCTGCTGATGGGCAGAATCACAGGCTTTGGGACAGGAGTCCCCTGTGTTTCTCCTTTGCTAGCAAAGCAATAAACCCTTTTCCTTTTTCTCAAAACCATCTCCTCGTTATCCGATTGGCATGGGGACACAGACTGAGCTTCTGTGACACGTTCACTTCCCTTCCTCCCCTTCCTCTCTGGTTTCTCTGCAGCCCACACCCCACCAACCTTTGTTTGGTGCCCACTGTGTCCCTGGAACTGCACAGGGTCATACACACTCAGCGGAGGACACTACAGAGCTCACAGGATACTGAGAAGACAGACACAGGGACACTCCTATCCAAGAGGCCAGAGAGGGAACAGCTCCCTCTCTGGATCTTCACAAAACTATGCTCCTGTAGAGGTGGGTTAAGTCTGATAGTAAGCCCAAGTACATTGCAGGGCCCACCAAGTCTTAAGAATCGTGTAGACTCTGGGGAAGCATCCCAAGAATTTCCCAAACACATAGAGCATGTGAGGTCAGGCTCTGGCTGAAAGTAACAGAAAACCCTACTCAATTGATTTAAAAATAAGAACAATTTAGCTGGGCACGATGGGAGGCTGAGGCTGGAGGATCACAAAACTGAAGCCAATCTCAGCAATTTGGTGAGGTCCTCAGCAGCTTTGTGAGATCCTGTTTCAAAAAATAAAAAGGACTGGGGATGTAGCTCAGAGGTAAATGCAACATTGGGGTAAATTCTCAGTACAAATAATAGTAATAATAATAATAATTTAGTATCTCATAAGAGAGCTAGAGGTAGGTGATCCTAGAGTTAGTTAATGCAGCAAAAGATGTCACTGAAGATTCAAGTTCCTTCCATTTTTCTTTCTGGACATACTCAGTATTTTGGACTGTCCTCAAGCCAGCTCCCTTCCTGGTCGCAGGATGCCTGCCACTGTTTCAGACATGACATCTGGACATGATATCATCTTGATGGGGAAGAGATTGATTTTTCCATCTCTCTCTCATTTTATCTGTGAAAGCATCTGTTGCAGAAGCCTCCCAGCAGACTTCCTTTTACTGATCAATGACCACACCTAACGGAATCGAGGCGAGGCATGTGAATGGGGACAGTCATAACTAGCTCAAACCAGCTGTGGCTCTCTTCCAGGCTGGGACTGGGGCCTACATCCCCAAATAAATGTGGTCACGCCAAGGACCCCTGAAAACCCAAGGTCTGATGGAATGGAGGAAGGGGAATGGTGGGTGGTTGTGGAATGCCCTGGGCTGGGGGGTGCCTGTGGCACGTGCGTGGAGGCCTATCTCCAGTCAATGGGTTCTGCCTGCACAGCAGGGGGGGGTGTATTTGGGGTTTTTTTTTGCAGAGCCAGAGATGTCCATGCAAGGATAGAAGAAGGGAAAGCAGCAGCCTCCTCTGCCTGGAATGCCCTTCCCACATACTCACAGGGCCCCTCCTGAAGCCCCTTCAGCTCTTTTTCACTTGTTCCCTTCCCAGGGAGACCTTCCCCTGGACCCTGTCCAACCTGCCATCTGTGCTGGGCACCTCCCTTCCCTCCCTGCTCATTCTCCTCCTTGGCATTTCCTTCTCTAGCTTCCCACATATTTTGTCCCTCTTTTTCTTTCTTTCTTTTTTTTGGTATCAGGGTATGAACTCAGGGGCCCTCGACACATCCCCAGCCCTGTTTTGTATTTTATTTAGAGACAGGGCCTCACTGAGTTGCTTAGGGTCTCACTTTTGCTGAGGCTGGCTTTGCACTCATGATCCTCCTGCCTCAGCCTCCTGAGCCGCTGGGATTACAGGCGTGCTCCCCTGCACCTGGAGAGTTCGTCCCTCTTGCTTAGTGTCCATGTTCTTCTTCTCAGGGCTGGAGTACTTGCTTTGTTCACTGCATTTCCAGTGCCTAGATCCGTTCTTGGCATGGAATAAGAGCTCAGCACTTACTAAATAAATAAAACCTGGTTGTTCACAAACTGTAATAAGAAATATATATTTGGGGAGATGGGGTTGTGGCTCAGCAGTAAAGCGCTGACCTAGCACGTGTGAGGCCCTTGGTTCGATCCTCAGCACCACATAAAAATAAGTAAATAAAATAAAGATATTTTTAAAATTATATCTAAAAAAAAGAAATATGTATTTGGAGTCCATCCCCAGCTTCTGGCTCTGAGCTCCTAAAACCCTGGGAATTTCCTAGAGATGCAGCTCTAAGAGCATCATTTGTTCTGATGTTGCCTCTGACCTCAGGTCCTGCCACAGATCTCACAGATGCCTTGGAATTCCCTGGGAGCATCTTCTGTGGCAATAAGGCAACTGTTGGGGGGTCCTGGAAAGTCACAGGAAGACCAAGCCAGGAGTGGGAGTTTGAAACTTCCAGCCCCATCCCCCATCCTCAGGGAGCAAAGAGGGAGGGGCTGGAGATTGAGTTCATGATCCATTGTGCCCATGGGATGAAGTTTCCATAAAAATTCCTGAAGTAAAAGGTTCGAAGAGCTTCTAGGTTAGTGAACACATCCATGTGCCCAGGAGGGTGGTGGGCCCCAATCCCATGCAGACAAAAGCTCCTAAGTTTGGGACCCTCCCAAATTTCACTCTATGTACCTCTGTGTTAAGTGTCCATCTACGTCCTTTCTCATATAGCACATGTGTTTCCCTGAGTTCAAGAAGGTGTCGTGGAAAATTATGGAACTCAAAGAAATGGTCATAGGAATCTCTGATTTGTAGCCAGGTCAGACAGGAGTGTGGAAGTGTGGGTAACCTGAGGGTCCACTGCTTATTACTGGCATCTGAGGTGGGGCAGTCTCGGTAGGACTGGGTCTTCATCACTCCAGATAGTCAGCGTCATAATTAAATAGCAGCGTGCTCTCTGTTGGTGTTCCGAACGTAGAAATGATGGTTGTGGAAAACCATCCACATCTGGTGTCAGAAGCGAGGTGTTCTGAAAATACTGAAAGTAATATGACTGTCCTGGGGAAGGGTTGCCTTTTCCCATACACCTACCTGGGGAGTAGGTGCATCCCTAGGCCTTGGCCCCAGGTCTCCTCGGGTGACCCTGGTCCTGGCTCCCTGTGCAGATACAAGAATGTTCTGCCTTGAATCAGAGACACCTAGGAAAAGCAAAAAGAAGGGGTGAAAGCTGCCACATCCGGAGCTAGCAACCGTGGGTGACTGTATAAACCGTCAATTGGGATGTGATCCAATGTGAGGACAAAGGTTTTATAAAGTTCACGAGTTTGTTGGATTGTGCATTTTCCCATCCCCAGGGCAACACAGGGTGACACAAGGTGACAAGGTGAGAGTGTAGCAAAAGGACAGTCACGGTGGGGGTGGGCAGGGCCAGGAAGGGAATTCGTGTGCCTGTCCTGAGAGGAGCAGGTCGATGCGGCGTGGAGTATTACACAGGGATGAGAAATGGCCGGCTAGATATCTGCATGGCAACCAGGATGAAAAGTAACAGTGCAGCATTTGGTGAAGGAAAAAATAGAATCAGATTCCTAACATAATATCATTAACATAACTGTAAAATGCATGCTTGAGGCTAGGCAATGATGTCTTAAAATGCAAAAATTACTAATAATAAGAGAAAAAATAACTGCATTAAAATGAAGAACACTTGGGATGGTGTCAGAAGAGACCATTAAGAGAGTGAAAAGGCCGACAATACACAGGAAGTATTTCTCCCTGTATCCAATAGATGATTCATAGAACACAAAAATAACTAAGACAAATCAACATAGAAAAGCAAAGAGCCCAGCCAAAAAACTTGATTGAGCATCTCACAGAAGACCAGATACAAATAAGCCACATATACACAGACAGGCTGTGTGCTCAGCACCATAGTTATCTGGGAAATGCAGGCTAAAGACTTAACAGGAGGGCTGGGGATGTGGCTCAAGCGGTAGTGCGCTCGCCTGCCATGCGTGCGGCCCGGGTTCCATCCTCAGCACCACATACAAACAAAGATGTTGTGTCCACCAATAACTAAAAAAAAAAAAAAAAAAAAAAAAAGACTTAACAGGAAACCACACTCCCACCAGCAGAATGGTTGAAAACTAAGACTGACAGTGTCTCACTTTGGCTACGTATGTTGCTGGAGGAAGTGTCAAAAGGCACTAAGAAGGCATGATAGGGAGGGGAAGTGTCTGCTTCTCTATGACCCCATGGTGCTTCCCCTGTACATACCCCATGGAGATAAGCTCCATGGCCACCACAAACATGCACCAGAAAATGTTCATTGTCACAATGTTCATCGACACTTCACTCATCAGAGTTGAAGGATATGGAATAACAACCCCTGGGGAAAAAAAAGGCAAATGGTGAGCTTTGGGCTCTAGACTTTCATCCCAGTATCAATGGGTTTCCAACTCTTGCAACTGTTTCCCTGATTTACACTTTGAGCCTGCACAAACCAGTTTCCTGACGGCGCAACCAACACATCCTATGTCTCTAATGGTTAATTCACACTAAACATTCTGCTATTGTTAATTCTCCTTGAGACCTATAAAAAACAGACCCCACTGAGCATGGTGGCACACGCCTGTAATCCCAGAAGCTCAGGAGGATCACGAGTTCAAAGCCAGCCTTAGCAACAGCAAGGCGCTAAGCAACTCAGCGAGACCCTGTCTCTAAATAAAATACAAAATAGGGCTGGGGATGTGGCTCAGCAGTCAAGTGTCCCTGAGCTCAATCCTTGATACCCCACCCCTCAAAACAAACAAACAAAAAAAAAACAGACCCCTCTTGTAACCAGTAGCCGTTTTCTCCCCTGAAAATGTGCCATTTCACTGCTACTTAACAAAAACAGCTTGCTGATCGGAGGTCTGCTCCCATTCTCAGTTATCTTTGCTTACAAGAGTCAAAAGCTGGGGGCTGGGGTTGTGGCTCAGTGATAGAGTGCTTGCCTAGCATGGGTGAGGCACTGGGTTCAATCCCCAGTACCACATTAAAAAAAAAAAAAACTGAATAAACAAAATAAAGGTATTGTGTCCATCTATACCCCCCCAAAAAAAGTCAAACACTTGGAAAAATCCAACAATTCAAAATTAATGAAACTTTGAATACTGCACAGCAATAAAAAATAACATAATGATTAGTGAAAGAGAAGACTATGTAACTCTATTATGTGAACTTCAAGAAAGTCCCATCTGTCTAAGATGGTAAGAATCGGAATAGTGATATCTGGGGATTGGTTTTGACCAGGAAGGATCAGAATGGACCTACCAGAAGGCTGGAGGTATTCTATATCTTCATCTGAGTGATGAGTTAACACAGGTACCTCGACATTCATACCCAGCTACTAATAAAATTAATTGAATTGTATACTGTTATGGTTTGGATGTGAGTTGTGCCCCAGAAGCTCATGTGTGAGACAATGTAAGAAGGATCAGAGGAGAAATGATTGGGTTGTGAGAGTTTTAACCCAAACAGTGAATTAATCCCCTGATGGGGATTGACTGAGTGGTAACTGAAGGCTGGTAGGGTGTGGCTGGAGGAGGTGGGCACTGGGGGCGTGGCTTTGGGTATCTATTTGTATTTGGTGAGTGGGGACCTGTTTCTCTACTTTCTGATCATCATGTGAGCTGCTTCCCTCTGCCACACTCTTTTACCATGATGCTCTACTTCACCTTGAGTCCTGAGGAATGGAACCAGCCTTTTCAGACCATGAAACCATGAGTCCTCAATAAACCTTTCCTCCTCTACAATTGTTCTGGTTGAGTCATTTAGTCACAGCAGTGAAAACAGCTGACTAAAACATACATTTAGGATTATGCATACTTTACCTGTATGTGTTTTACCTCCATTAAAATCGAAACAAATTCTTGCACAGAAATCAATATGCATTTTGTGAGAATACCTGGAAATAGGAAGGAATACAATGAACAGATGAGCAATCATGGGAGTTTGTTGGGGAATGGGAGGGGATAGACTTAACAGGGAAGACATGAAGAAAAGCAAAAAGGAGCCTTGTCCAAAACAATGGTGAAAGTTTGTATAAACTAAGGAGTGTGATTAATTCAATTTCCTGTGAACTCAAGGTACAAAAGCAATAGCAGCAGAATAGGGGAAGTTGAAGTTAAGGCAGAAAGCATAGGGCTTTAGAAACTTGAGCTAAACAAACACTAAGAGAACTGTGGGATCATTGTAATCCAGTGTCTCTTCTTCCCTTGCTCATGTATTAGTCAGTTTTACATCATTATAACAAAATGCCTGACATGGACTACTTATAAAGTAAAGAGGTTTATTTTGGCTCATGGTTCTGGAGCTTCAGGTCCAAGATTGGGTGGCCCCATTGGTTTGGGGTCTCTGGCCAGGATGGCACGCCCTGTCAAGAGCATATGTCAGAGCAAATTCTTACATCAGGAGCCAGGAAGCAGAGACTGAGAGCTCAGGGCCCCATGGTCTTCTTTGAGGCACAACACTAGACCTTTGGACTTCCCATGAGATACTACCTTTTTTCTTTTTTAAAATACTTTATTTTTTAGTTATAGTTGGACACGATACCTTTATTTTAAATATCTATTTTTATGTGGACTGAGGATTGAACCCAGAGCCTCACACATGCTAGGTGAGTGCTCTACTGCTGAGCCCCAGCCCCAAGAGATCCCACGTCTTAAAGGTTCAAAGTGTCTCTCACTACTGCCACCTTGGGCCCAAGACTTTGAGGACACCCTTATAAACTATAGCAGCCCATCACCAAGAGCAGCCCACCCTGGTCTGCTCAGTGTCACGATGGGATCCAAGACAGTGACAAACCTCAACAAGACAAAGTTCTTGAGTTGGATCATTCAGGGCCAAAGCTTCCCATGTCGGTGACAACCTGGCACTTAAGCCAGACTACACCTGTGTCCGTCCACATGTTTATCAGTTGGTACACCACCTTGTCAAGCCCAGTTTGGAGGAAACTCACACATAGCAAACTTTGAGTAAGGTTTAGGTTCTCCTGCTAAGAAACCATCACCCTGGTTCATGGGCCATAATCCTGGGGTCTCATTGGAAACATTTTTGTGTGACACCAGTGACAGTTGCTGGTGGGACAACCATTGGATCAAGAAGAACCCTCACTTTAAAGAATTTCAGTAACAGTATTGTTTTGAGTTGAATTCTTATGTCCTTCCCAAATTCCTATGTTGAAGCCTTAACCTCCAGTACCCCAGCCTGTGACCTTGTTTGGAAATGGGTTATTACATGTCATTAGCTAAGCAGAGCAGGCCCCTAATCCAACAAGACTGGTGTTCTTACAGAAAGGGAAACTTGAACACAGAGGGAGAGCAACATGTGGTGATGAAGGTGGAGATCAAAAGTGAAGCTTTGTCAGGCCAAGGAACCCCCAAAATTGCCAGCAAACCACCAACAGCTGGGAGAGAGACCTGGAACAAATTCTTCCTCATTGGCCTCATTGGGCCCAACCCTGCTGACACCCTGGATTTCTGGCCTATAGAACTATGAGGTGTTGTTTAAGGCCTCCTGACAAGGGGCACTTTGTTAACAGCCCTAGGAAATGGAGGCTGTGGTCTGATGCAGATCCTGAACTGCCTTCCTCTTTGGTCCCAGTCCTCTCTTAGGAGTTCCTCTTCACTCTAATAAGAGAAAAAAGGATTTCTTCTCTGCAGCATGGAAATAACTTCCAGTGAACATTCAGAACATTTGAGATTGTTTTTAGAGGTGGAGAGGAGTGTGTGGGGTGAGGGTCATGTGAGGTGTCATGAAGAGGTCCTGCAGAGCAACCACTGGGCACTGCTGGTGAGAGCCAAACCTCAGGGGATCAGGCTCAGAGATGCTCAGGATGGAGTTGGCAGAGGTTTGTTGTGGAGGATGTGGGAACAGCTGAGGAGTGTGTGTTTGTGTGTTGTTAGTGAATGCATACGCAGGTGCATGTGTGAGTATATGCATGTGTTTATGTGTGCAAATGTGCCTGAATTTGTGTGTGCAGGTATGTGTTTGTGCTCTAAATAGATTGAGAAATTAAAGAACAAATCAGTGGAGGCACCCAGCAGGAGTAACTGGTCCTTTAATGAATCCCCCCAAACTCCTCCTTCTTTCCCTCCTGGGCTTGCTATGAACCTTCCTTAATTAATGCCTGCAGAAGGCTTTCAGATGCTAGAAGCAGCAGCAGCAGCAGCAGCTTTATAAATAAACACAGACTTCTAAAGGTTGACTAATGCCTTCACCCCTTAGGAGGGAGACGAGAGCTGGGCTGTGTTGGGGGCAGGGGCCTCCGAGTCAAAGGAGGCAAAGACAGTGGCAGCACCAAGGTTTGGGGCCCAGTTCCACCATTAAATAGTTGCTTCTCCTTGGGAAGGTTACACCCCTCCCTGGGCTTGGTGAGCTGCGAGTGTTGGACGGTGACCTCACCAGATCCTTTCTCATGCTCATATTTTATATAGTGCTTTTGGCCAAGGCCACAGAGTTGTGTCAAGCTGAGTACAAAAGGGTATTCAAGAGAAGCAGGCAGGGGCCATGTGGCTGCTCCTTGCCAGATGGGCTTCCCTGGCCTGGAACCACCCACACAGTGACCTGTTTATGGAAGATCAGTACTAGGCTCTCTCAGGGAGGCTTAGGAAGGGTACCTAACTAAAATCTGGGTGATGGCAGCCACAGAGGGACTGCAAAGTCATTCTCCTATGCTGTGAGTGAGGCACCCTGCGCTGGCCCTGGAGGGGCCTGTCTCCTGGTGATGGAGACAAAGAGAGTCGTGACCATTTTCTACTTGAGGCTGATGGCCACCTTTGACAGTGGCCTCCCCTGATCTTACATCCTAACTCAAAAGGAAAGACCTCAAAAGATAAAGGGGGCTGAATGTTGAGATGGAAAATAACCACATCTGGTTCATCTTTTCATTTGCAGAGGAAGCTGTGCTTTGAGTGTTCATATGAGGGGGGTTTTGTCACATGCAGCAATGACAGAGGTTAACCCAGAATGCAGGCTCCTGCCTCTAGGGTAGCTACTTGTCTTCGGCCTGATATCTTTTAGGTGTTTATTCTAAGCTGGTGCATTAATTGGACAGCTGAACAAAGGGGATCCCTGGGGTCGGATGTTTGGCTAGCCATCTACAGTGATATATATGGTGACCATTTGGCCCATTTTCCAATGACAGTCTAAGTTTATGCCTATTGTCTGGTGGAATTATTAATAGTTCACATTCAGAAGTATCCTATTTAGGATGAATTATGTGGTCATCCCACTGATAAACAACAGGATGACACCAAATAAGAAAGAGGACTTAAATCCCCAGCATCTTTGACTTATAGAACAGAAAAGAGGTACAAAATCCCTCCAAAGTTGTTCTGCAGTTTTCAGTTTAAGTTGTGTAATGGAAAATCATTCTGTATTTTCCTCCATTAGGTGGGTGTGATGGCAAGTATTTGAGCTGGAGAATATTCCCCAAGATCTTCAAATCAGGGCCACCCCCACTGGACCAGTAGCTGTCTAAGGTTGTCACACACAAAATGCCAAGTAGTTCCCAATTCCAGGGTCACTGAGTCTGAAGTCATAATGAGACTTTATTTTTAAAAATATTTTTTTAGTTGTAGATAGTCACAATACCTTTACTTTATTTGTTTATGTGGTGCTGAGGATAGAACCCAGTGCTAGGCAAGCTCTAGCTCACACGTGCTAGGCAAGCGCTCTACCACTGAACTACAACCCCAGCCTTGAGACTTTATTTTTATTATCAAGTTCTACCACCTTTTTCTATAAATAGAGGAACTGACATCCAGAGAGAGGAGAATGGGGAGGAGGGGAGATCACATAACAGATCATTGGGTCTTGCTCTTTCTTCTGCAGGAGACTGACTCCCTGTGTCTGGCTGTTTACATGCAGAAAGGCAGGGGAGAAGAGGGGAGCAATCCCTGGCTCTCAGTACTTCCCCTCCCTGTCCTGTGTCCCTCCAGTTAGCCAGGAGAACACCTGCAGATCCCCCTGCAAAGGAGAACAGAACATGAGATCTGGAGCAGGTGGAGGGGTTGAGGGCTCTTGGGGTAACTATCTGGAAAACATGGGCAGACACACACCCCACCCACCCAAGGAGACAGAGAGAGTCTAGGAGAGGTTTTGTTGAGAGCCACAGGCCATCGGGGAGCTGTGGGACCCTTAGTTGACGCCTTGTGTTCAGTGTTGGATCAGACAGTGTAATGTTGTACCTGAGCCTGTGGGACCCAGACCCCCTCATTCCTGTGATGGACCCTGTCCTGTTATCATCAGCTCCAGGTGAGGATTTGGGTTTTGGGAAGTACTTGCTGTAGGTTCTTCTTTTCTAAGTCTATGTGAGCCTGCAACCTTGGCCATTCTGCCTCTTGTTTCCCCTCCCAGGGTGCAGCACAGGTCAGTAGAAGCAAACTCTATAGGCACTGAGTGAAATGGTGAAATTAAGAAATCAACTTCTGGCTGGGTGTGGTGGTGTATGCTTGTAATCCCAGCAACTCAGGGGCTGAGGCAGGAGGATTACAAGTTTGAGGCCAGGCTTGGCAACTTAGTAAGGCCCCAAGCAACGTAGAGAGAAGGGCTGGGAATGTAGCTCAGTGGTAAAGCATCCCTGGGTTCAATTCCCAGTACAAGACAGAAAGAAAGAAAATAGACTTTTTTTGAATTTCAGATCACTCAGCTATAAAATGAGAGAAATAAAATGTGCCTTGCAGGGTTTTAGTAAGGGACAAAGGAAAGAATAAAGTCTGATAATAGGGTGTCTGTACAAATGATTGATAGGTATATCTGTTATAATTATTGTTATTGCTGCTATTATTATTATTATTATTATTATTATTATCTCTAGTCTGCATGTTCTTATTTAATCTTATCATCATGAACCTAGTCAACCAGGCAAAAAATATGGTGGTCATCCTTGACTTTTCCCTTTCCATGCACAGATGATTCATAATGAAATCTTACCAATTTTGATTACTAAACCTTTTTAAAAATCTGGACCTTTTTTGGTTTGGTTTGGTTTGGTTTTGTAATCACCCTTGGATCGGGCCGTCATCAGTTCCTTCCTGACCATGGGCCCAGACCCCAGTGGTGTCTCTGTTGCTGTTATAGCTTGGATCTTGACTATCTCCCAAAGGCCCTGCGTTGAGGTGTGGTTTCCAGCCTGCACACAAATGGGAGGTGGTGAAACCTTTAAGAGGTGGGCCCAATAGAAGAAAGTTAGGACACTGGAGGTGTGCCCTTAAAGGGGACACCGGGATCCCAGCCCCTTCCTGTTCCTCTCTTTGCTTCCTGGATGCCATGAAGTGAAGAGTTTCTTCTGCCACATGCTCCCGCCCTGATGCACTGCCTTACCACAGGCCTAGAGACAAAGAGCCAACTGACTATGGACTGAAACCTCTGAAATCATGAACCCATGGGAACCTTTCCATGATAAGTTGATTTTATCAGGTGTTTTGTGTTGATGACAGAAAGCCAACACAACTGCCCATTTTCTCTTATATTCCCCCCCTTTACTGAGCTGCCAGAGACCTATAAAAAAAATCTGACTATATCCCTTTGATTAAATCCATTAATGACTCCCCTGTGACTACCAGGTCTAGATTATGCTTTTTCCAGCTACATCTCCACCAGTCTCTTAATTCCAGCACAATGAATGGCTTATATTCTGGTCTAATTTCCATACAATTTCTCCCCACCTATTCCACACACACCAAGGCTCACTATTTCTTGTCTTTCTATCTTTGCTTATGCTATTCCCCCCCCCCCCTTGAAACATGCCTCCCCCATTTTGTCATAGATTCTCAGTCATCACTCCATTTTGGAAGACTTCTCTGGGCCCTGTAATATCCTATGCCTATCAATTATCACTCTATAATGTTGTCTTATGATCAATCTACCTCCAAGCTAGACTGTGAGATTCTAGGGGCAGGGACCAGTTCTTATTCATGTTGGTGGCTCCAGTGCCATCCATGTCCCAAGTACACAGGGCTTAATGCATGTTTACTCAATCAATGAATGAAGTGACTCCAAACTTAGCATGTGGTAAAGAGCTTGGGGAAAGGTAACTCATTTCCAATGAATGGAAAATATAGACACACTTTTTGGACATATGAAATTGAACAAAGCATGCTTCTCTGATATCTTCAGAATGAAGGATGGCTAAGAGGGTTGGGAAAAGCACTGAGGAGGATAAAAAGCTTCTAGGAATCCAAAGCTAGGGGTAGCTCCCTCTCAGCTCACATTACTGAGTTTGACCTAGGTAAGACCCCAGCATCTGACAGGATATGGACTTTGGCACAGATGGCACATTTTGCTGCAGAGGCCCTCATCCTTCTGGGGGTTCATTCTTGATGGAATGTCTGTCGTCACAGTTTCTTAGCCTCTGGAAATACAGGGGGAACTACTGTTTCCACAGTGCATAATCAAACTTAAGGAACTCATGACCCTGGAAAAGCAGCATGAGCAGAAAACATGGAAGCATCAAAAGTTATTCCAGACAAAATGTGACAGAGCAATAAAGAAAAGCTGGAGCCAAGTATGGTGGCACACACCTGTAATCCCAGTGACTTGAGAGGCTGAGGCAGGAGGATCACTAGTTTAAAGTGCCTTAGAGAGGCCCTGAACAACTTAGCAAGACCCTGTCTCAAAATTTAAAAATAATGTTTTAGTCGGGTTTTTTTTTTTTTTTTCACTGCTATGATTAAATAATCTGACTGGAACAACTGTAAGGGGGAAAAGTTTATTTGAGGGCTCACAGTTTCAGATGTCTTCTTTTGAAGGCCAGTTCCATTCCTTGGGGCTTGAGGTGAGGCTGAACATCATGGCCAGAGAGTATGGCAGAGGGAAGCAGCTCACATCAGGAAGCAGAGCAGGAGACTCCACTCTCCAGATATAAATATATACACCAAAGCCATGCCCCAATTCCCACCTCCGTTAGCCACATTCTACCACCTTAGTTAATCCTATCTGCATTGTCTCACATGTGAGCTTTAGGGGGACACCATATCTAGAACATAACAAATAATAATAGTAAAAGGGTTGCGGATGTGGCTTACTGGTTTAGTGCCCCTGGGTTCAATCCCCAGTACCTAATAATCATCATCATCATCATCATCAAAAGAAAGAGGAAAAGAAAAGCTGGTTACAGCTACTCTTTGAGGCTGAGTACTGCACATTCCACTGGACAGCTGTCCATAGAGAAACACCCCTGGGAGCATGTCTGGTTCTGAGCCAAGTGACAATTTCTAAGCTCCTATGAAAAACACTACAGAGAAAAAAATTCCTTTGATTCATGGTAGAGAAAGAGACAGGAGAGGGTGGGATTAGAATCCAGATCTTTGTAACTATACTTAGGGACAGTGTTCTTTGTACTTCTGCACATGGGATAAGGAGCTCATGGCAGCCTACATCCCGGGACTGCTGTCTTGGTCTTCTGAGCCCTTAAATGATGTAGGTACTAGATGTGTTGTAAACAGACAAGCCTACTACTACCTGTCAGACAGCTGGTGGGAAGTGGGAGTGAATCTCTGGGAGGAGCTAAGTTTGGACAGGTCTGGCAGCTTCCATCTTGAGACCCACTGAGAATGTCTAGATTGCGGTTGGTCGGCATCTCTAAAGCACCCATTTCAGAGCCAGCCCACCTTAGTGGGATGTTCTACCTTGACTCTTCTCCAGATACTTGGTGCCTTTCATCAATCTGAAAGTCCTCAGACTTCCAGAGAGATTTGTAAGTTTGGGCTCACAACTCTAGGGTCTCCCACACTTCCTTTTGTCTGTTTTGAACATCTTCTGCTTCCTATTGTGTCCTCAGTTAACCTTTCATGGTTTGGATTTCTTGCATTTCCCTTCTTCAGCAATTCTGGGGGCTTGGTCCAAGCCGTGTGGATTGCTGGCTCAGAGCCTCTGAGCTTTCTGCAGCACCCAGCCCCTGAAGAATATTAGCTACCAACAGTGATCTGCTTTTCACGCCCCTCGGATGTTTTAAGACTGCAGTCTGCACACGCAGTTTTTATTTGTGTACTTTTCTCAAAGCTCTTAGCTGTTGGGAGGCATTACTCATAATTCAATTTGGTGAAAATCTATCTGGATACCCAAGTTTGAGTTAAATATACCAAGGATTTGTATCTGCCTCCCTCACTCCCCTAATTGTAAGAGGGAGTAGGGAGCATAGCATTTGGAATCTGAAAATCAAGTATTCAGCAAAACACTGGGGAGGGAGGCTCACCAATATGTGCAGCCAGCCAACTTGACATGACGAAGCGTTGCTACAACCTGCTGGCTGCAAATGATAAATTTAACCTTAAAGATGACTTGACGTTCCAAAGCTGGGAAGCAAGCTGATTTCTCTGAAAAGACAGAAAGAGGCAATATCTGGGTAGAGCAGGTATTGTTTGCAAAAAGGATTCCTCCCTCTAAGAAGGAGTGAGCAGTCACTTTGTCTATAGGGTCTGGAGAACTAATTCCTAAAACTCTCTCCTATACCTCCAACCCTGCCTGTCCCACCCCTACAAACAAAGAACTGTCATTACAATTCTGAGCTCTTCACCTTCTCCGCATCTGCACTGACATATGGTTGAACCCAAGCAAAGACTGGTGGTCAGAGCACTCTTTTATTTTTTTAAAGTCTATTTTTACACACACACACACACACACACACACACACACACACACACACCACATTTCTTTTTCATCTCTATTATTTATTTATTTTTTATGTGGTGCTGAGGATTGAACTCAGTGCCTTACACATGCAAGACAAGCACTCAACCACTGAGCCACAACCCCATCCCAGAGCACTCATTTTTGATGTGACATCCAACTCCCCATCCTCAGTATCACACTCACCAGGGAAATAGGATTTCATGGGTAGGAACTGTTGGTTTTCTCTTTAACACCCAAGAGAATGGAAGAGAGCTGGTGTATTCAATAGCTGGGATTTCTTTAGGGGGATTTCTTTCTTCTCTGATTTGCATCTTTATCATTCAAGAGAAGAAAGCAGAATCCTGTCTGGTATGTGAGATGAAAAGAAAAAGGATATGAAGTTTGAAGAAACTTACCAGATGCCAACAATCTGGGCCTTCATGGGGGATCCTTTGGTCTGGTAATATTTTATCCTAGGCCTACCTTTTGAAAGATCTGGAAGAAGCCAGTTGTAGGTGGTTTTATACCAATAGGCTGGGTATATACACCAGAAAGTTCTTGCAGATGCTAACAAAGGTTTCTCACACTGAAATTATTACCATGCTTGGCCTGCTAAATGCAGAGACTAAGCAGTGTCAGTGTGTCTTCAGAAAAACGTTGAGGTCCTACCAATCTTATTGAATAACATTGCCTTCTTTGGCTTTGCAAGTAAACCACTGCTTGGTACAGTTTAGACCTTAAGTGTCCCCAAAGGCCCATGTGCTAAAGGCTGGGTCCCCAGCCTGTGGTGCTTTTGGGAGCTGGTGGGACCTTTAGGAGGTGGGGCCTAGTGGAAGGAAGTTAGGTCATGGGGGTGTGCCCTTGAAGGGATAGTGGGACACCAGCCCATTTCTGTCTCTTTCTTTACTTTCTACCACCACGAGGTGAGCAGCTTTGCTCCACCATGTGTTCCCACCACTGTGTACTGTGATGCAACAGGGCTAAGTGATCATGGATTGAGACCTCCCAAACCAAGAGCCAAAATAAACATTTCCTCCTTTAGGGTGATTTATCTCAGGTATTTTGTTACAGCATTAGAAACTTAACTGAGTTTTACCCATAAATGCATGGGCAGTAACCAGCAATCCTATCTTGGGTTATGCTGACAACTTTGTCTTAAAAGAGCTCATGACATTTCCTTTGTTGGGAAGGGACAAGTGTTACTGTTTTCTTTTTATTGATGAAGGGGAAAAGATAGTGTGTTAATTAGCTTTCTGTTGCCGTGACAAAATACCTGAGGAAAACAGCTTAAAAGGTTTTGGCTATGGTTTCAGAGATTTCAGTCCATGGTTGATTGACTCCAATTGTTTCTGGGCCTGTGGGAAGGCAAAACATCATGCCAGAAGGGCATGGTGGAGCAAAGCTGCTCAACTCATGATAGCTGGGAAGCAGAGAGAGAGAGTATACAAGATAAACCCTTCTGGGACATGCCCCCAGTGACCCACTTCCTCCTACTAGGCCTCAACTTCCTAAAGTTTCTACCATCTCCCAGTAGTCTCTTTAATTATGAACCCTCAATGGATTAACCAGCTAATGAGATCAGGGCACTCATGAGCTAATCACTTCCCCCAAAGCCCTGTCTTTGAACACTGTTGCAGCTGGGACCAAGTTTTCAACACATGAGCCTTTGGGAAACATTCCAGATCCAAACTGTAACAATGATATAGCAAAGTGGCCCCGGATATATAAGTGCCAACATCATACTGAACACTCAGATCATGGTAGATGTTAAAGTGCCTCCCGAAGGGGGAGCCCACAGCTCCAGAGTGCCTGGTATGGAGGACTGTTTGACATACACTGCTCCTATTTAGTCCTACAGACCCTGTGAGGGTCTTATGTTTCATAAACAAGAAACAACGTCTCAGGATGTCCACTTGTCCAGGAACTGAAGGCAGACCTGGGACTCCAAGGTTAAGTAATTTGACCCCTACTCCAGACAGCTTGACTTCTGCAACTGCAGGGTGGACATCACTGCACTGGACAATGCTACCTTTACGGACAAGTATCTCAGGGCTCCACCTGAAACTGAGTTAGGTTACAACTGATGCTTGGGAGCCAGAGACACCTAGGAGTGGCATCCAGGAGGGTCTCTGAATTCAGGATGGGAGTGGGAAGAGGAAAAGTTAATTTAGATATGAAATCTAACTTTGGGTGCCTCAGATAACCCTTTTGATCTATTTTCTTGAACTCTCTAGAGAAAGGTCTTTGTACAAAGACACTCTCATCTGCTTTGTGGTATAGAAGAAATAAGCATTCCATCCTCAAATGCCCTTTAAAAGGGTGACTTAGTCTTTGGTCTAGATGAATTGGGGCTGTCACTTTTAAAGTGATTCATTCCAGTCAAGGATGGAGAACGTATTATTTTTCAAAACAGACCACTGTGGTGTTGACCTAAAAAGGCCCAAATGAAGCCTGCATGTGTCTGAGCACACTGGGCTTGGGCTCATTCCTCTCTCACATCAGCACATGGGCGCTGTTTCACAAGAGATGCTGCAACTGCTATTTCTTTTTATTTTATTCAGTGCCGAAGTAGAAGAAATATTTCATGAAATTAGCCATTCACCACTGCAAATATATTAGGAAATCTTGAGAATGAAATTAATCTCTTTCTACCTAGAGAAGTTATTTTAAACATGTCATTGCCATCAAAAAGAATTTTTAAAAATTTTTATTACTTTTATTTTTATTTCATTAACTTATTTTTCTGGTGTTGGGGATGGAACCCAGAACCTCATGCATGCTAAGCAGGCACTCTACCATTGAGCTACATACTCAGTCCTCAAACAAATTATTTTTAAAGATTGGCCAGCAGGTAAGCATATCATTGATTTTGTTCCAATTTCAGTAGATATGTTGCCAAAGCAACACTGTTAGCATTGATTTTGGGATAACTGATCAATATATGCCTCTATCCTTGTCTTAGTCTCCTATGAGAATATGATATAAATGTAATTATTAATTTCAAGTATTTTAAGAGAGCTTCACATGGATTTATCACTATGTCAGACAATGTAAGAGACATCAAAGAAACAAAGAACCCATCTCTTCCTGATGCTAGAAGGTAACACAGTAGACTCCTCAAAGCACAGTGTGGAACAAGGGTTCAGTAAAAGTCAACTCCTTCTCCACCCACCTTTTCTCCTTAGAAGAAAAGTTCTCTCATGCAGGAGAATGGGGGAGGTGTTGTTCTAATAGAACTTTTGCCTAATGTTTGGCAGAACAAAGGTCTAAAGCTTCAAGTTCAAATAGGTATCAGAACCTGCAAGGAAACCTATTTTCTTCCTAGGCCTCTATTTATGATCTACAAAATGAGAATAAAACCTGTCTGCTGAGCAGTAATCTAAAGATCTTTTATGATCCAAGAATAAAAAGGACTATAGAAATGCAAAGCTTTATTTATTGCTAATACTCAGCAGGGACTAATTCCCATGTGGACCCTATTGGGCCTGAACAGCTTGGCAAGGGCTCTTCTGCCTCCTTCCAAGATTAAGCTCCTTGTCTCTGTGAACACAGAAATCAATCTGCTGCAGAGCTTGAAGAATCCTTATCATTATGCCCCTGTACATTTACCACCTATTCTCCAAGGCTAAGAAAGGCTTTGCAATCTTCCCTCAGCATTTTTTTTTGCTAAAAATGATAGAATGTTTCTTTGGAAGCACAGGCAGGCATATCCTGCTGCTAGGGCCCCAAAGAAACTACATGAGCTGGGTTAAATGAAGTGTTGCTGGGAATCTGGGCCATTTGTTGTCTCCTAAAACAGCCATCCTCTAGAAACTAGCTATAAATACCTTCAGAAATAATTTCCCTTTAAAGTCCTGGGTAACACATGCTAACTAGATTTCTGCAAATGAAAGGGTGACTTTGGTAAAAGAAAACAATCATTACTTCCAAAGGCTCATGAACAGCTTTTTAGGTTAACTTGTGGGAGGATACTGCCACCTGGTGGTCAGCAGGTGCTTCAGCAAAAAGAGCTCAACACTAGCAAATGGCGCTCTGAATAACCAGACCTGTTAATAACAAAAAAACAGCCCAGAGAACAGCCCTTCCCAAACAGAGCCAGATTCTTAAAATGGCCCCATGAATGTAAGAAAAAAGAAAAGGCTTGGCATTTTCTGTGTGACCTGAGCGAAGACATTTTCTACCCACTCAATTCTTAGTACCACATATACTGAAGGATGTGACTCTTAAAAAAACAAAACAAAGCAAAACGAAAACACACTTAACTATACAAAAACATTTTACTTCATATTACACGTACTTTTTAAAAAAGGCAGAAACATTTTAGTTTATACCACTTCACACAAAAGAACCTTGTGCTGGAATTCTAGAAGGACCTTGGAAATCAGTTTTAAAATGATTTGCTTTCACATAGTCTTTTTCAGGGCTGCTTGTGTCATGCTGAAGAGATAGGCTTCATAGATTATATTTAAGAAGTTGTCATCATTCTGAAAAACAAAATTAAAAGGCACAACAAATGTAATTGGGTGGCAGAAACCAAGGCTACCTATCTTGGAGCAGAACTGGCATCAGATACTAAGATGCTCACCTCTGCTTGTTCACTTGAACATCGGGCAGGGTTTAACTGTAAGTGAGGCCATCAAATGAAGCTGAAGGCAAGGCGGGGATGGGGCTGCTGGCTTTCAACTCAGTGTCTGAGGTAGCAAGTGCTCTTGGGCAACAGAGCCACATGGCATCATGGAACAAGGTTTACTCATGAAAAGCCAGAGTCTGCTGCATGAAAAGACGCATTTCAGCCAGACTGGTAGCATTTGCCTGTAATCTCAACTACTCAAGAGGCTGAGGCAGGAAGACTGCAAATTCAAAGGCTCACCTGGGTTAATGAGACCCTGTCTCATTTTTTTTTTTCTTAAAGAACTGGAAGTATTGCTTAGCATGTTGAGGTCCTGGGTTCACTACCCAGTAAACCTCCCCAGAACCCCCCCCACACACACACACAAAAAAAAAACAAAAAACCAGGTCTCCAATGGATGGGTTGAAAGGAAATGATTTAGGTTACTTAGCCACATCCCCATCCCTTTTTATTTTTTATTTTGAGACAAGGTCTCACTAAGTTGCTTAGGGCATTGCTAAGTTGCTGAGGCTGGCTTTGAACGTAGGATCCTCCTGCCTTAGCCTCCCGAGTCGCTGGGATTACTGGTGTGTACCACCACTCCCAGCTGCAGATAGTCCTTAAAGGTTCTCCAAGTTGCCCACAATATGTATGCTTTGTTTGGGGACAATAATTAGCATGTTATCTGCAATATGCTTCATTGGTCTCTTACCAAAGCCAAAATAAATCTTCCCATGAGTGGTGGAAAGTTTCTGGCCTTGGCAAGTGGGCAGCAGTTAGACTGATAAGTCTCTGGATTCTTTTGCCAGGCTACAGGGTGAGAGAGAACCACAGGTCTAATTAGTGGTTTTCTTGATTTTTAATGCTAGAAACATCTCCCTCCCACTCAAACCCTTTAAAGCTTTAGCGACTCACACACATTTCATATCTTCCCTCTACCCCCTGCTCCCATCACACACATAGACAGCATTATTCTCATGAAATGAAGGCAGTAATGTTATTCCTGTTTTTCCTTTAAAAATAAAATCCTATGTATGAAATTGTATCCTAACAAATGAGACTAAAACCACAATGCCTGAATGACTTCTAGCGGTGCTTCAGGAAGGTGATATCTAGAACACAGAAAGAGGTGAAATAGGCCTGGGGCTGTGGCTCAATGGTAGCGCGCTTGTCTAGCATGTATGAGGCACTGGATTCAATTCTCAGCACTGCATATAAGTAAATGGATAAAATAAAGGTCCATCAACATCTACAACATTAAAAAAAGAAAGAAGTAATACATATGCGAAGTGTAGAAGGAACAGGAATAGAATTTCTAAGTAGCAATGTATAGAGTCTTGGGACAATGTGATATAATGAAATGAGCCAGAAAAGTACAGATCTTTAAAATTAAAATTTAAATTTATTTTTCTTTATTGTTCACAGTAAAGAAGTTTATTCTCTCTAAACTCTCATGAACTTGTCATGGATAGTTTAAAAACATGGAAAATATTCTTATTCTGATATTTATGAATTAGCAAGCCTCAATCATTTGTTATTGATCTTATTTTCTATCAGTTTGCTATTAGGTTTTTGCATTCAGATGCTGATTTCTAGCCCCATTCTTTTCATTCTTTCTAAAATGTGTTCTTTTTAAAAAATGCTTTTACTAATAAGAGACTCTTGTCTCTTTAAGTAGAATGAGACGACTGCAAAAGCCCTAGCCTACTCTTTTGAAAAGACATCTGGTGCTTAAACAAAGTACCACAAACATTTTTCTTAAAGAACATTCAACACAAAGATACCTAAGTACATTAAAGACATAAATTGAGATGTCTGAAGACTGTCTGGATGAAAGCAAACCCCCCTTTTCAAGTCCTATCCTTTACTCTGTGTGTGCTTTGCTAGGTAGGGCACTAAATGCTCTTCTAGAGACTGGTCCCTTACAACACTTGTGTTATTAACATGCCCATGACATAACACAGGGGCATGGGGCTCTAGGAGACAGATAAGGTAGAATCCCAGTTCTGCTAATTTACTGTCTATGTGACCTCAGGCCAGTCACTTACCTCAATTTCCTTGTTTGTAAAAATGGGACAAATAATAAGGTTTTGTATAGGATTAAATGAATTTAAATATGTAAACAGTGCCCAGCACAAAGCTCTATATGAGTTTCAACTATTATTGTTGTTATTTCATAGAGACAAGTGAGCCAGGGAGTCCCATCATATCACCCTGTCCTAATTAGCAGGTCTCAAAGCCATTTATAAAGTGTGCCTGAAGCAGCCACAGCCAGTACTTGCTTCCCTGCCTGTTCCTACATGTTTGATAGTCTGCTGGACTCAAGACTACGACTTCCAAGATGGGCCTTACGTTTGTTTCCCACAGTGAACTCTCTGGGCACCCTGCAGTGCCCAGAGGCCCCTCAGTGTTGGCCTTCTTTTCTGACAGGTGACAGCTTGGAGGCTTTAAGTCAATTCTCCAAGTCACAAATCCCTTGAAGGGTACAGACATCCAATGCCACAATTAGTATTCTAAACATTGTCCAGCTGGCTGAGTTCAGAAGCCGTTGGGGTGCACGCCGAGTTGTTACAGGCTCCCTTCTTGTTCTTGGGAGGACTAAATAGGCATCCGCTTATATCTCATGGCCACAACCAGTAGGTCCACAGGTTGGGTAAGGAGGGAAGGGAGATGACAGGGCCCTCTTACCTGAACCAGATATAGCAGTGCTTCTTGGAGCTGCAGCCTGGTGAGTGGGCTGCCGGCTACCACAGAAGGCTCCGGGTTCTGCAGGGGCAGGAGGAGGCTGGTGGGGGCAGCAGGTGATTCCTGGCCTCCCAGGAGCAAGAGCCCATTATCCCTCTCCCTCGGTGGGGTGCTGGAGGCTTTTGTGAACACCATGGGGGACATGAGCAGAGAAGGAGCCACTGTAGCAGGAGTTCGCTGAGGTGAGATGACCTGCTCACAACAAAGACATACACACAGGCAGGATTAAGGAGGAGCCCACCGAAACTCAAGATGCAGAGGCCCCTTGTGTACAATGGTGGATATCAGTGAATCTCAGTATTAATTGTTCACAGCTCCACCAGGTGGGAAAAACTTATGAGATAACTGATGTCTGCTCAATTCTTTAAGTGTTTTCCTTTGGCATCACTAAGCAGCTCTGGAACAGTCACTCTGCCAGCTGTTGTATTCCCACTGCATATAAAGCTTGGCTTTGGGATAATATGCATTTAGGAATGCTGGTCTTCCTCAAGGGTGCTGTCCATTGCCCCAACCTAAAAATCCAAGCAACCATGCGAGTTGCTGCATGTATTTATTTGGGGCACTTCTCCCGCTCCTCTGCTGCCTCACTCATTTGTTACAAGGAGGGACCATGATTTGTGGGGTTTACTCCCTCGGGTCCCTTCCTGATAGGACCCGCCTGCTTGTGGAGTGTTTTCTGTTTCTCCAGGCTGACATGCTGGCAGCACTGCTGGTGACCTGTCTGTCTGGGTAAGTGTGTCTAACTCACTTGGCTATAGACCTAAAACCAAGTTCCAAGTTTCCCAGTGGCTTTTCCAGTTATGCAAGTGACATTCTGATCCCTGTCTGACTAACTCCTACAGTTATCATGTGTTTTTAACTCAGGTAAGAAAAAGGGATGTTATTTCTCAGCTTCCGAATACTCTCAAAGAGGTCATGAGAAGAGAGGTAGAGAAGCCAGCGATATAGAAATTGCTATAATTTTATAATCATTCCCTTGGCATCTTTTTTTTAGCAGATACTGGCCTAGAGGAAGATGGGCTGTTTGTTTCTTTTAACTTGTCCCTATTTGATATTTTGAGGAGAGGTGCTGAGAACTGATGCTCCCCACGGGAGGAGTCACAGCATTAGGAAGAGCACAGCGTGGGCTGCCAGAATGTACACTTTCCTTACTTGGCTCTTGACATTTGTGAGTACTGAAGAGAGAATTATATATGCAGAAATCTAAATCAGACTATTAATCCCACTTTTCTAATTCTAAGTCATCAAAGAGAAAAAAAAAGACATTTTAAAAGGGGGACAATGTCATGCTGAAATGAGGGTGAAGGTGAGTTATAAACGTCATTAGAAGGCACTCAGATTGGGGATTTTAATTAAAAAAAAAAAGGGAAAAGATCTAGACACAGTATTTCATGTACACAGAGTTATGGCACACAGCCAACATCTTTGTTTTCAAAAAAGCTTTCTGAAGAACTGTTTTAAGTTACATTACACAACATGTCAAAAAGACCAGTGGTAATATGTGTTATAAGGAGGGGGAACTTTTGATTTTTAAACCATTATATTTTCAGTGATTTTGTGGCCATCCAAAGAGAACATTATCCCAAGCCAGATCTCCAGATATCACCACAGGCAGATGAACCAGCAGCTTCTGGTTTTCTCACAATTCCCAGTTATTGATGGATATACAGAACCATCTCCCCAGAAAAGGTTAGAATATTTCTAAAAATTCTAAGATTCTCCCCTCTGTGGCAGCTTGTGTATGGAGAGCAGAGGTAGGTGGCACACTTAACCCTTCCCTGATCTTCATTAAGCTATGATGATTTAGAGGTGGATAAAATAGGTTGTTACTTTTATGAGGTGTTTTCTGCTTACTTAAGGATCTACATGACTGTGGGCTCTATAGGGGGTAGGGAGTTGGCTCTCTCCTGTTGTAGAGCACAATGCCCAACATGTAGGAAGTGCTCAAAATCATTTACTAAATCGATGAACAAGCAATAACTGTAGAGAGAAAAACAAGAAGTCAGATGTTTGATATTTCAGAGTGATTTTAAACCAGGCCATTTTTAGTTTCCATAGGTAAAGATAGGTTCTTTTCTATGTCTGTGCTGGTCTTTAGACCTTATAGCTTAATGAAGATTTGACTTTACAAATAAACAAGTGCTAAAGTGTGGGGGTTGGGGGAGCTTCCACACTGCTAAGCAAAGTTTCTCCTTCCAGGCAGAGAGGTAAGGCCAAGAAGATGCATAGGGGTGGCTTTAAACAGCAATGTGTATGATACCTGGCTCCTACGGCAGAAGCAGATTGCAAATTTCACTGCATCATAGTGATAAGATATCTGGTGGCAGGGGGTGGTGGTGGTGGGGTGGTAGTCGATACTTACCTGCAAAAGAGGAGCCTGCTTCTCTGTGCTGGATGTCCTGTTGATCCATGGCTCCAAGGGTTTGCCTGTCCTAGAGCTCTGGGTCACCACAGGGAACTTGGCTGCCAAGGCTGGACGGTGAGAGGTCTGTAGCTGCTGCTCCTGTTGTACAACCTGGAGCTTTCTCAGTAACTCCTGGGGGGAGATCACCCCAGGGCTGCTCGTCTGACTGTCAGAGACAGGGAGCATTTGTCTTGGCAGGGTGGACTGTCCCTTTCCATGAGCCTGATGTCCTAGCATCTGAGGTGGAAGGGAGCCATTGAAATACACCAATTGTGGCTGGGCCAGGTCCTTGGCTGGAGTCACAGGAGTGGCAGCAGAGAAGGTTCTGCTGCTGTTGGGGGCAGCTGGGCTCACAGGGCCTGGTGTACTAAGGTCATACTTGTTCGCTGCCCCTGGGGTACTCTGGAGCTTCTCTAACAGGTTCTGTGTTCTGGAAGTGCTGTGCCCAGCATGTGAAGTCCTGATGTTATGGGGAGACCCTGGCTGGAGAGGTCCAGGAATAATTTCCCTGGCAGAATAGGAGTTTCCATTCTCACAGGGCCGTTGTTCAGGCAGCTCTGACAGTGGGTGCAGGTCCGTGTTTCTGATCATGAGTTTTTGAATGGCTGGACAAAGCTGCTTCTCCATGAGAGGTCTGGGCTCCTCATAGGACAGGGAGCGTACAACTCCCTGCCTAACTGGAAATTTCTCTTGCTGCTGCTGCTGCTGCTGCTGCTGCTGCTGTTGTTGCTGGGGAGTGTGGGGGAGTGCTACAGTTTCTGGACAGATAGCTTTGTCCTGCTTCCCAAACAGAGCTGTCAAGGATAAGTGTTGGGGTTCAGGGTCTAAGGTCTGGAAAAAATAAAGATATCTGAAAATGGGTTCACACACAATTTGGTTATGGAAGAGGGATACAAAACATAACTTACCTAACTGATGATTTATTCTATTAAAAAGGATCAATTAGAGAGAATGAAAAAATTATAAACTTGAAAATTTTGAGACTTTCTTTTTAATGTCAAATTCTTTCATACCCTCTTACCCCTAAGATAGTCATTATATTTTCATGTCTGCTGATTGATAAAGTAGACATGTGATCCTCGAGGGGGCCTGGGGTTCATAGATTGGAAACTACTATGGGACAAAATTACATATACTAACAGATAAACACTCTCTACCACAGGAAGTCCACTTAAGCCTGTAGAGTACAAAGGTATTGAGAATACACAGAAATAGGAGGAGTTTAGGTTCCTGATAGCTTTTCACAGAATTACAGAAATCTAGAGCTGGAAAGAAACAAGTCATTTACTACAACTTGATCTTTTCAACTATATGCCAGTGGCTTTTTAAAGAACAGTTATCAGATATGTACACTGTGTCTTGGCCAGCCAGCTAGAGAGCTCCTCTTTTCCTCTTTGGATCGACTCTACCTCTTTCGGCCACCTTCTGCACTGTCGCATTAAGAAAACATGAGCTCCATTCTAAAGTCAATATATTCTGGTTTCTCTATTAAAATATAATAAAAATTTCCATGGAAAGCAATAAAAAGAAAGCTAAAAGAAATGAGAAAAGACTTCTTAGTCTTCATCTTTGGCTCCCTGTTCATTTTCAGAATTTTGGTTTAAACTAATTCCTTGAAGAAAAACCTTTAATCAGGAATAACCATAATTAAATGACAGACACTATATTTGCAATAAATGAAGCTTTCAGATTAGCAAGTTTTGTTATTGCTGTACTATTCTGAAATATATATATATGTATATATATATATATATATACACATACACACACATATATATAATACATAAACATACACTGACAAAAAATCTGCTATTTTTTACCTTTTAAATTGCATATAAAGCTGCCACATTTATGTTTTAAATTGCAAATACAGTGACAAGTTATCAGGTCTACGGGGGATTTTTATTTTAAAATTTTTTATTGGTGCATTGTAATTATATATAATGTTGGGATTCATTATACCATATTCATACATGCACATAACTATCATCTCACTCCTTTTTCATTTCCTCCCTTTTTCCTCCCCTCCTCCCTCTACAGGAGGTTTTTAAATCACTCCTTTAAACACTGAGCTCATCGAGAACAAATACCCCATTCTCTTCACATAGTTCCTACCTAGCCCTATGCTTGGCATAAGGAAGTGCTCAGAAATATTAACTTCACTGCCGGGCATGGTGGTGCACGCCTGTAATCCTAGCGGCTTGGGAGGCTGAGGCAGGAGGATTGCAAGTTCAAAGCCAGCGTCAGCAAAAAAGCGAGGCTGTAAGCAACTTGGTGAGACCCTGTCTCTAAATAAAATACAAAAATAGGGCTGGGGATATGGCTTAGTGGCCCAGCACCCCTGAGTTCAATCCCTCATACCCACTCCAAAAAAAGAAATATTAAATTCAGTTTTGCAGCTTTGGTGGTTGTTCTTTCAGTGACCTTGGAAACCACCTACTCCAGAAAGAATATAGAACCAGTGGGAAATGTTTCTGTTGCCTCAGACATAGTTATTGGTCATCTGATGATGGTTTTTAAAACAAGTATCTTCTAAGGCGTTCAAGTCCACAAGACATGAGCACAGAAGGTGGTAAATACACAAAGTAAAAACTTTAACCTCTGTCTAGGAAAAATAAATCATTAATAATAAAAAACTTTAACTTGAAATTTTTCCTAGATTGACCTTCAGCATTCTTCAATGGCACCAGGCCCTCTGCTGATATACTCTGGGTAAAAGTTCTTTAAGAATTTCACAGACAGGCTGAGATTAAAAAAGCAGAGAACTTACCTGGCTGGGCTGAGGTATGAGCTGCTGCTGGTTGTCACTGGGTTTTACTGGGATTGGTTTGATGAGATTAGGGTTATCATAGATGGCAGATGAACTCGTTATCTGTTTTGGCTCGGAACAGGTTTTACACTGAAATGGAAAAAACAAACATCTCAATCTTTGGTGTAAAAGATTGCCTTAGTGTTTTGTTTTGTTTTGTTTTTTTAAAAAAAACACCTTCTGTTTCTTATCTAATTGGTAGATGATTTTTTTTTCCTTTGGATAGGTCTCATGCACAAGGGATAATTTCTTAAATTTCTGTGGTTTGAGCTATATTTGGGTATAAATCAAATTTTAATTTTAATTTTTCTTAGTTGTACAATTCAGTGCCCTAAACTATTGTCAACAACATCAGCCTAGGGTCTAGAGTTCTCAAATACTTGTATAATTGAAAGGTTATCTACTTGTGTAAGTAATAGTCTTAAAAGATATGCTCTAATGCTTTTCAATGATAAATAGTTACAGAAACTATTCCTTAAATAACATGTCTAGAATAGAATAGAGGGTTTCCCCTCCATTTGTGGGAGAGTTACTGAATATATTACATCAATGCAACTAAACCAAGAATAAGAGCTGACTCAAACCACTGATTTAAAAATTACTAATATCATCTTTATTTAATAAATGGCTTCTTGCATAAACACAATAATTCAAATCTGAGTGTTCTGAGCCACTCACTACAAATTAGATTTTCAAAGAGAAAGAGACAAGAGACAAGCCTTATCATTTCAAATGCTGACTCATTAACATCCATTAATCTAACCAACCATGCAATTGCTAACACAGTGGGATTCATAACAAAAGGAGAACAACATGATGTTGGTGTCTACTTTGCTAAAGCATCAAATAAAACACTATAAAAACACTACCTTCTGTACTATAGATTCTCTACAGCATCATTAGTTTCAACTGTATAGTCCAGGCCTCAGGCTACAAGACACTGTACCTGATATAGAACGAGCTATAAACACAATCTTATCCCTCAGGAACCCAAGGTTCCCAATGTGTTTTCCAGTTATTGGGGTACATTTTTAAATTCAAGGATATAGGAGCATGGGATATATTACTACTGAGTGTACTTAAGATTTATAAGGTTAACCATACAACATTCTATTTTCTTTCAAGAACTCTGTCAATCATTTGGGTGTGTGGCCCTAGTATTAAATGGGATGTGAAATCACTTTATGAGTCATAAAAGTATTATTTCTTATTCTTAGGTGAATGATGATGGTGATGGTATGGCTGATGGTCAGCTGGCCTAACTATTCTACGACACGGATAACCAACAAGGCAAGACAAGAATATTACTGAGATATAGTCACTTAAAAGACTTTCGTGTGAAATACCTTTCATTTTTGCTTTCTATTTGCAATAAAGTAGATATTTACTTTCACTAATTTTCTATGAACTAAATTTCAAGCAAAGAAAACATATTTTTCCCACCTTCCCCATGCTGATATCCAGATGGGCCAAGAGGCTGTTTGCCTCTCTTTATGCTCCTAGGTAGCTTTTTCCACTTACTGTGTCTCTAGAAACTATCTTCTATGTTACTACAACTGTCTACTTCTCTGAGAGGCATTGCTTTATAAAAATTGCTCCCTATCAAATTGCTCAGAATTAAACATTATTCACCTCAGTACTTTGTAGCTAATTTTCCAGTTGTTTAATTTTCTAGGCTTCTTTTAATCCAAATAACTTTAAAATACTTGGGAAAAAACACAGCTTTTGAAAACATATGTAATGGATTCTTCATGGAGAACCTGAAGCATTTCTTTAAAACCTAAAAAGCTACGTCCCATTTTATCAATCACACATACACAAATATATGTGTCTGGGCCAAGAGATATGTCTGAAAAAAAAATAAAATAAAAGTGCCAAAAGCTGACATTTTGGGTTATGGATTATAGGTGCTTTCTCTTTTATTAACTAAAAATTTAAAAGTTGATACATAACAATTGTGCATACCTATGAGGTACAATGTAATGCTTCTATACAATATATATTGTTTAATGATCAAATCAGATTTATTAGTACATCTATTCCTCATAGATTTACCATTTCCTTGTGTCAAAAACATATAAAAACCTCCCTTCTAGCTATTTTAAAATGTTCAGTATTGTTCACTACAGTCACCTCACTGTATCATAGGACCCTAGAACTGATTTCTCTGAACTGTAACACCGTACCCATTGACCAATCTCTTCCCATCCTCAACCTCCCTCTCCTCTTCAGTCTCTGATAACCCTATTATATTTTCTGAGGTTACCTTTAGATTCCAAATGAGTGAGATCATGTAGTATTTGTTTTTCTGTGTCTGGCTTATTTCACTTAATGTAATATCTTTCAGATCCATCCATAAAAGGATGCCATCTAAATTTATGGCTGAATAGTATTCCATTATGTATATGTATCTTTTCCTTTTATTTTTCACATTTTAGAATTTCCTCATTGAACATCAAAAGAGACAATTAAATAAATCACAATTCTATCTAAAAATGAGGGACTCTTGTCTTAAGTCAACAAATACAGTCCACTACTAAATATCCAGAACCTCACTGTACAACCCACACATCACTGCTGAAGCTGGTTCTTTTTCTTATTGAACTTTTTAAAGGTTATTTTACTATTTGCTTGAATTTCAACTACAAGTTAAATAAGGAAGAGGTAAAGGGAGATGGCACACAAATTAATATTGTCCTTTAAAGCAGATTCATAGAAAGTTGTTTCTAAAGAAGCATAAAATATTAGCAAAAATTAAATGTTTATATTGTTTTATTAGCTTTCTGTAAAAAGTTGTGTCACTAGGCCTTACTTTACCAATATCATATACCTAAATATAGCTCAAAACTTTTCTTCTTTTACTTCTCGGGATTTTCATGAGGAATTCTACAGAGACTTAAGTTTAAAACTTAAAACTGCAAAAATACTAGACAAAAATATATGGAAAAAGGTTTACGACATCAGTCTGAACAATTATTTATTTATTTATTTATTTATTTATTTTTTGGCTATGGCCCCAAAGGACAGGCAACAAAACCAAAAATAGACAAATGGGATTATATAAAATTATAAAGCTTCTGTACAGCAATGAAACAACAGAGTAAAGACATAACCTATGGAATGGAAGAAAATATTCTGCAAACTATACATGTGCTAAGGGCCTAATATATAAAATATGTTAGGAACTCAAACAACTCAAAAGTAAGAAAACATAACCTGATTTAAAAAATGGGCAAAGGACCCGAAGGAACATTTTTTTTAAAAAAGATATACAAATGGCCAACAAGCATATTTAAAAAATGCTCAGGTTGGGGTGTAGCTCAATGGTAAAACTTTGCCCAACATAGGTGGAAATGCAAATCAAAACCACAATATCACCTCACTCCAGTTAAAATGGCTGTTATAAAAAAGACAAAACATAACAAGTGTTGGTAAAGATGTGAAGAAAAGGGAACCCTTACATTGTTGGTTGGAATGTAAATTAGTACAACCATTATGGAAAACAATATGGAGGTTCCTCAAAAAATTAAATATAGAACTACCATAAGATCCAGCTATCCCACTTCTGGGTATATATCCAGAGAATACGAAATCAATATGTGAAAGAGATAACTTCACTCCCAAGTTAATTGCAGCATTATTCATAATACCAAGATATGGAATCAACCTAAGTGTCCATCAACAGACAAATAGAGAAAATGTGGTATATATTCATAATGAGATATTATTCAGCCTTTTAAAGAAAGGAAATCCTGTCATTTGTGAAAACACGAATGAATCCTGAGGTCATATGTCAAAGGAAATCAACCAGGCACAGAGAGACAAAGGCCACATGATCTCACTTTTATGTGGAATTTAAAAAAAATGAAACTCACAGAAGCAGAGAGTAGAATGGTGGCTATCAGAGGCTGATGGTGGGGGGACTGGGGAGATGTTGGTTAAAGGATACAAAATCAGAAAGGAGGAAATAAACTTAAGACATCTTGTGTGTATCATGGTGACTATAATTAAAAACAATATATTGCATACTTGAAAGTTGCTAAAAGAGTAGATTTTAAGTGTTCACAAAAAATATTACATATATGGGGTAATGCATGTTAATTAAGCTTGATTAGCCATTCCATAATGTATACATGTATAAAATCATGAGATATACAATAATATATGTAATTTTATTTTTCAAATAATAAAAAATAATTTAAAAAATAAAACTGACCAAAAAATTCTAGAATTGAAAAGGATCTCAGAAGTCTTAGTTTAACAGTTACCTAGAAAAGTGAAATTCTTTTATAACATTCCCAATAGGTAATCTTTCCATCTCTTCTTAGACACTTCCAATAATGTGGACTCACTTATCCACAAGAATTCTGAAGAAAATCTTATTTTCTTTCTCTCTTTATTCTCTTTCCATTTCCCCCCTTTCTTTATACCTCAGAACCACTTTACTTACGATCTTATTTTCCTGAAATGCTGTGTGTGGCAGAGGGGACAACCAGATGGAAGAAAGGTTACCTGACAGTGGAAGTTAATAGGGGACACACACCTCTAGTTGTTTAGGTCAGGTTAAGTGACAGAGAAAAAAACACTTGAAATGGGCCTTGAAAGGTTGATCGTATGTGACTGGGTGAAGAAAGGGAGGAGACAGCATGAGAAAAGACAAGAAGGCACTTCCAGAAAGCGAAATTGCTATTCTGTTTGGCAGGAGTTTCAAATATTTGTAGAAGATAATGGGGTTAAGAATAACCCAAGGCCATGTTGTCAAAGGCCTAAAGAGCCCAAGGGTTCATACACCACTCAGTGAAAAACTAAGCATTTAGACCCCTACATGATTATGCAGGTGCTTCTAGAAAGTTACATTATATCATATGGCTGCTAATGGAGAAAGGAATAATTTCTTCTATTATTTGTCTCATAGTGGGAGCAACTGACATTATGTATTTTATTTATTTATTTTTATTTCTTACATACATGACAATAATGTATTTGATTTTTATAGAAAAACAGTCTGTACTCTAATTAAACATCTGCATTTCATGTCAACATTTTATAACAACAAAACTATGGGGACATAAAGATAAATATAATGTTATTTTGATCTCAATGAATTGATAATGTTGTGGGAGAAGTTGATTTAAATGTAATAAATGAGAAAGAACAAAATAAGTTCTACAGAGAAGTAGACTGTGTGGGGGAGAGAGAACAACACAGATGGAAGAAAGGTTTACCGGGACGGTAATTTGAAGAAATGTGGAAAAATTCCATGTAAAAAATGGCTTGGAAGGATATGTGGATTCTGAAAGGCAAACAAAATGAAGGAGGAAATAGTCCAAACCACAGGTATAGTATAAAGTGATGTGTGGCTTTACTATCCCAGACCTGCAATTTGAAATTTCTCCAAAGACCTCAGATACCTTTTAGGGAGAAATAATACTTAGAAATAACAATCTGGGTGACAGAAGTGTTTAGTTCTCTATCTAGAATTCATCTAGGGGTAGGAAAGATGGTGGAGTGAGATGAACATCATTACCCTAAGTACATGTAATGAAGACACGAATGGTGTGACTTTACTTTGTGTACAACCAGAGATATGAAAATTTGTGTCATATATGTATAATATGAATTGTAATGCATTCTGCTTCATACATAACAAATTAGAATTTTAAAAAAATCATGTGAGTAAAAGCATTGGAAACTATTAAAAATAAAAAAGGACAATCTATTACAGAATCTCCTCTAAGGAAGAATCCTGAGAAGTTGTTCCTCTGGATTATCACAAATCCTTGCCAGAGTCTACATAGACTAACACATTTCTCTCACTGCATTTTCTGTATTGTTATTAAGGTGTGATTATTGGTCCACTCAACTGTAAAATTCTGAAAGGCAGGAGGTTGTGTCATCCGCTCCTGGATTCCCAGCTCTAGCACTCCTTACATCTGTGGGCATCCAACATGCTGTCAAGTGAGTCAAAGGAGTAAGGGCAGGTACTGAGTTTCTTTGCTCCTTAGACACTTAATCACAGGTATGACATAGATATGAATTGTTGAACAAGATATTTTAATGATAAAAACACTCTTAAGATAAAAATAAAAACAAATTTTCACTGTGGGACAAAAAATACTTATTGCTACTGGGTTATCATGTATTTCTAGATCTTTTCAGGGGATTCAGTATTCTTTGTTTCTATAGTTAAGAAACAAAATGTGAACTAATAATATTTAACATTATGCAGTTTTAACTTAATTTATTTGATTTCTTTTTTTTTTTTACTCTTACACAGAGGATTTGGCTCCAGACACATTAATGTAATTTCTTATTTATTATATCCATGACAATTGAGAAATTATAATTCTAATATTCCTACTAACATTAAAACCACTTAAGTTCATAATTTCTTTGCCCCTTAAAATATAACCTACTAACACTATTTTGAAGTCTTTCTTATTTTTCCAAGTAATTATGTTATAATATGATATTCAGTTACATATACTTATTTTAGCTAGTTTAATAAAAATTCTAAGATTTTTCTTTTCTTTCTTCTTAATTTTATTTTTGTCCATTTTTCTAGAGAGGATTAATCTTTTACTTCTCAATTTTTGGTAGCTCTTTATAAAATAGGGAAATTAGCCCACTTCCTATTTTTTTAGGTACAAATTTTTTTCTCTGTTGTTTTTATAATTTTTCACTTTGCTTCTTTTTTAAAACTTTGAAAAAATATTCACTGTTTATTTTTATGTAGTTGAAATTAATTGCTTTTAAGACACAGTTAGGAAGATTTCTCTATTCCTAGACTGCAAAGAAATCCTTGTAAGTTTTCTTTTGTTATATGAATTTCTAACACATTTGAAATGTACCCCAGCATATGGTATAAAGTATAGATTCAATTTTGTACTCTTCTAAATAATACAAGTTGCCTAAACAATTTGTTTATTTAAAAATCCATTTAAGTATCTGAAATAGTTACCTTTATTAGATCCTAAATTTCTCATACACTTGGGTCTAATTCTGGACCTTCTCATCTATTCCATTGATCCATCTGGCTGTTTGTGTATCAATACCATCAATTTATATTGTTTTAAAAGTTTAGAACTCAATTTTTAATATCAAATTTTAATATCAGGTAGAGGTTGTTCTGCCCCTGCCTCCCACCCCTATCCCTTTGTGTCCCTTCATCCCCACCCTTGCCAACATTGTTGTTCTTTGCTAGGGATTTTCCAGTTATTATTCCCTGTATATTTATTTACATGAACCTTATGGTCAACTTGTCTAGCTCTACAAGGAGGAGGAAAAATAGGAGGGGGAGGAAGAGGAGAAAAGAAACCAGTGATACTTGCTTAGGGATTACTTCAAATTTATGGACTTAAGGAGAACTGAGAGCTTTATGTTGAATTTTCTCATCTGAAAACAGGGCATATTTGTTCAAGTCTATTTTTATGCTTTCCAAAAATTATTAAGTTTTTCTCTTCAGGTTTTGTCCATTTTTTGGATGAATTTTATTACAAAGGATTTTATGCAATTTGTCACTACTTATTTAAAAAATTTTTTTTAGTTGTTGATAGACCTTTATTTTATTTATTTATATGTGGTGCTGAGAATCAAACCCAGTGCCTCACACATGCCAGGCAAGTGCCCATAGCCCCTTGTTACCCTATTATTGGTGTCTTCTTTCCCAGTGCATCTTCTAACTGGATGCTGTTTGTTTATATAAAGACTATTGATTTCTCAATAGTCTTTTAATTCACTTAAAAGCAGTTTCCGTTAGCCTACTAAAAGCAAATAAACATTTTGTTTTCCATGCAATTTTACTTGGAATAGTGACCAGTCTTTCTTAATGACAATATTCCCATAATGGAATTGAAGTATGTATCACAAGAAAGGGTAAAAGCTCACCTTTGTGTATTCATCTTTGGCTTTGGTAAGCATTCGTAAGATATCTACTTCTTTGCCCTCTCCAGAATTGGGCATCACTGGGGAAATTCCTGCTGCAGCTCCCTGATGGGCTTTCAACTGTTCATACTGAGTTAGGCTAGAAAAACAGAGGGAAAGAGCCACATAAGGAAAACTGATTTAACACAAATGGCTTTAAAAACCATCCCAGTTCTTACCCAGTTGTTTCATCCTCTTATAAACATATTAGAAATAACACTTCAGGAATTCAAAGAAGAAAAATGAGAGGTGAGGTCTTAATTGACTACATTATGAATATTGAGTAGGGGTCAGCAAACTATAACCAGCAGGTCAAATTCAGTGCCCCACCCATTTTTGTAAAGAAAGTTAGAAACACAGCCCTGCTCATTTGTTTCTGCATTGTGTAAGGCTGCTTTCCTAGTACTGTAGCAGAGCTGAGTAGCTGCAAGAGAGATCATATGGCCTGAAAAGCTTAAAATATTCACTATCTGCTCTCTTTCAGAAGTTAGTTTGCCAGCTCCTAGTTTAGAGCACTTGAAAGGACTCTGTCATTCACTGCTAAGAAAGCCCTATTTAGAGTTTTCAAGTAGTGAGGAAACTGCACAACAAAGAGAAATTTTTTCTCCTTTCTTGTCTCAGAGTGCCTTGAAGCCAAAGCAAGTTTGAGTGTAGCGGCTCAAATCCTATACTTCCTTGGCAGTAGAGACTCAGTGCAGAATTCATCCCAATTTTGAAAAGAGGAGCATTTTAAAAGGCGCTTACGGCAATGAAATGAAGAGTGTATTTTGTTGCCCTGAAAACAACACAGAGGGAGACCAGATTGCTCCTACATGTTGCAAGGTAATGTTGAGAAAAATGCCTTTCACTTTGTGTGCTTTGACTTTCAGCTCAAATTCTTTTATTATTGTCATGAAGTTTATGGTAAAAAGAGATCTGAGAATTTACTGAGAGATTTAATTCTAACTGGGACAGGGGTCTGTTCCCACAAGTTGGCTGCTTATTGCTAGTAAATAATCAATTTCCTGACCGAGCTGTTAAGCAATTACTGCAGAATGCTGACAATTTTACCATGGCCTCTTGGCTGAGTTACAGGGTATTTTTTAATCTATATGAAAAATCCTGCTATTATTATCCACTGCACGATTTACAATAACGTGAATGTTCTAGGAACTCATTGTTATGTTGTTAAATACCAGTTTGAACACACTTAATCACCATCTGCAACTTGAGCTAGTTATCTAAAATTAGCTCTTGCAAGCTAGATTTTCAGGAATCAATTTTTTTTAATAAAAAAAGGGTTCCCCATTTTTTCATCTTCTTGGGGTCACTTTTTAATAATTTTCTGCCTCAGGATTTTAAAATGGAAATTGGTTCTTTTGCAGACAAAGCTGCAGCATCACATCCATGTGGGCAGCAGCTATCCTATGTGCTTGACTTAGTCCAGTCCCAGGCTGAGAGCCAGCACCGTAGGAAACATATTTCATTCTGAGTCTCTTACCCATCCTCATAAATATCAGGGAAATAACTGCCTCACAGTGAGCAGCCCTAGGCTCAGGAACTGATCAAAGTAAACCAATCAGAGAAGATAGCATGCTTACTTGGGCTCTCCTTTCTTTCTTTTTTTAATTGATACTGGAAATCTAACCCAAGAACACTTTACCACTGAGCTACATCCCAGCCCTTTTTTATTTGTTTATTTTGAGACAGGGTCTCACTGAGTTGCTGAGGATCTCACTAAGTGGCTGGAGCTGGCTTCGAACTGGGAATCTCAGCCTTCCAAATTGCTGGGATTACAGGCCTACCTACTTTTCCCAGCTACTTGGGCTTTCCTTTCAATGCAATCAGGGAAGCTAAGAGTGGGAAGTCAGGCAGTAATGTAAACCATTTTCCAGAGATAGAACAGGAAGACTATCTTAAGTACTTGGTGTTTGACACTTGAGACATGGGAGGATATTCAGAGCTCCTACAAACATGGACATATAGTTAAAGCAAGTATTTAGGAAAGAAAGGAAATGGAAAATGTTAGAGGATCTGGAGCAGCCTTTTAGGATGGCACTGAATGTTCTTTTTACTGATCAACTTTTCAAAGCAAAAAAAAATGCAAATTTACAAATGAAAATATTAAGGAAAACTGCCATATGGAACAACTTATATTTCATGTATTTCACATAGGCAGAACAAAATGAGTTGAGTCACTCTAGATGATAAATCTAGTGAAATGTAGCAAATCATTTCTTATGTCTACTTTTCATTCATTAAGTAGTAATAAATGTTTTCTTGACCACTGTGAAATGATTGCTATAAGAGATGCATCCTGTTAAGATTACGGCACAGTTATAGACACTTAGAAATACAACAAAAGCATTAGGTCCTGAAAAATATTTAGCTTTTCAACACTTACTTTTTCATAAGCTCTGCAATTCTTTGGCATTCTTCCTTATCGTAAAACCAAATTCCATAAATGGACACTGCAAAAAACACATTGAACAAAGTATGAGCATCCTCAAAACCACAAAATAGAAAAAAAATTTCCTTTCCATCTTAAAATACCTAATAATTTATGTATTAAATTAATTTATTCAATAATTATGAAATAAATGAAGACAATATTGGAGTGAAGCTTAAAAATCTAGCACTAGAAGTCATCACAATACCTGACTTCAAATGATACTATAGAGCTACAGTAACAAAAAATGCATGATATTGGCATAAAAACAGACACACAGACCAATGGAACAGAATAGAAGACAGAGACAAATCTACACATCTATAGTCATCAGATCCTTGACAAAGGTACCAAAACATACATTGAAGAAAACACAGACTGTTCAAAAAATGATGCTGGAAAAACTGGTTATCCTTATGTAGAAGAATGAAACTAGACCCTATTTCTCACCCTGCACAAAAAACAACTCAAAATGGATCAAAGACCTTGGAATTAGATCAGAAACTACAAAGTTCCTAAAAGAAAATCTAGGGTCAACATTAGGACATAGGCACAGTCAACAACTTTCTCAATAGGATCCCTAAAGCTCGGGAAATAATGTCAAAAATTAGTAAGTGGGACGATATCAAATTAAAAACCTTCTGCACAGCAAAGGAAACAATTAGGAATGTGAAGAAAGAGCCCACAGAATGGGAGAACAATCTTTGCTAGCTTCTCTTCTGACAAAGGATTAATATCTATATAAAGAGTTCAAAAAACTATACCAAAAAATAACCCAATTAATAAATGGGCAAATGAACTAAACAGACACTTCTCAAAAGAAGAAATACAAATGGCCAATAAATATATGAAAAAATGTGCAACATTTTTAGAAAGTAGGGAAATGCAAATCAAAACTACACTGGGATTTCATCTCATATATCAGTCAGAATGGCCGTCATCAAGAATACAAACAACAATAAATGCTGGAGAGGATGTGGAGAAAAAGAAATATTTTTACATTGTTGGTGGGATGGTAAATTAGTATAACCACTTGCAAATCAGTATGGAGGTTCCTCAAAAAGACAAGGCATGGAATCACCATAAAACCTAGCTATATCACTCCTTGGTATTTATCCTAAAGAATTAAAGTCATCATAACATAGAGACATATGCATACCCATGTTTCTAGCAGCCCAATTCACAACAGCCAAACTATGGAACCAGCCTAGGTGTCCATCAATAGATGAAAGGATAAAGAAAATGTGTTATATGTGCACAACAGAATTTTATTCAGCCATAACTAAAAATGAAATCATGTCATTTGTAGAAAAATGAATGGAACTGGAGACCATTAAGTTAAGCAAAATAAGCCAAACTCAGAAGGTCAAGGTTTGTATGTTTTCTTTCATATGTAGAAGAAGCTAGAGAAGAAAAAGTAAAAGAAAAGTGCAGAGGTCAGGGGAAATCTCATGAAAGTCAAAGGGAAATCACTAGAGGAAAGGGACATGGGACCGGAAGAAGGGAGGTAGGGGGAAATGCTGGGAATGATATTGGCCAAATTATATTGTTATATTTTGTGTGTGTATGAATATGTAACAACAAATCCCATCATTATGTAGAACTACAAAGCACCAATACAAATGTGGAAAGAAAAAGTAAATAAAATAAAAATCTAGCATTGGAATTCTTTTTTTTTAAACATTTATTTTTTAGTTGTAGTTGGAAACAGTATCTTTATTTTGTTTATTGGAATTCTTTAAGCCCATACAGCCATGTTTAGTAGTCCTGTTCCTGTGCACGCGTGCGCGCACACACACACATACACACACACACACAAAGTCTAAATAAAGTTATTTCCTTGGAAATATAGCACCTTAACACAATAGGCATTTGGTAAATGCTTCTTACACAAATGAATATAGATTGAAAATGAAATTAGGATTTCTAAACTTCCTGGCTTCAAGACATCATTGTTTCTGTCCTCCATTTGCATATTTCATAAACACATTTCATTTTTATTTTTAAATATTCAGAAACCTGATGCTCAGATTATGCCTAGAAACCTCCCTCCATTCCCCTTCTCTCAGAAATATGTTAACTAAAAAACTGGCTTTATGAGCTTTAGGATAGGGTAGTTTAAAAAAAACTTAATAATAAATCTAAAATGTCTGTACAGTAAATTTACAACTGTTGAAAGATTAGATATGACTATAATTTAATCATTTAGTACTGAAAGAATGTATAATATAGTCACTATTCTCCTATAATTTTTCAAAATGAGTTATATAGTAAATTTAGTATATGCCTATCTCCACCATCTTTATAAAGTAAAGGTTAAAACAGTTCCAAAATACATTTATAAATATCTAGTTGAGAATCTGGTGGTATTAATCATGTAAATAATGTATTAACTATACATGCATTTTTGAAATCTTCATTGAAAACAGAAACAATATTATGATAGAACAATGAAGACCAACAAAATAAAAATTTTAAAAGAAAACATTTTTAAAATAAAAAAATTCAAAATATTTATTTATATTAATATTATTTTGTCATTAAAACAGCTGGGATATTTTAACTCTACCGTGCCCCCCCACTTTCCTGGTCAATGCCAAGGTATGAAACTTCTGCTTCTTGACAGTAAAAACTCAGAGAGCAAAAGTTATGAAAATGTTTTGTGAGTGCTATTTTAAGCAAGGATCTTAAAGAGGAACTTACGAATCTGAATTATTAACTTGCCAAGAGTTGGCAATGAGGTTTTAAACTTTGTGTAATTCTCAGTGTATGAGGAATCTTTATTCTACCCACCTATATTTGAAGGGGATAAAAGTGGACACAAAAATCCCAGCTTTTTCTTGATGCATGTTAACCTCTTAGATAAAATTCAGACTAAAATTAAAGCCACCTAAACACACAAACTAATTCAAATTTATTAAGTGGTTGAACATCAATGTATTCCTCCTTAGTACACTGACAATCTTTTAAGGAAAACAACATCTGAGTTCTGAAGTTGCTGTGTTCCCTTCCCCCACCCTCCTTTGGTAGTGGGAATTGAACCCAGGGGCGCTTAAGTGAGCTACATTCTCAGCCCTTTTTTACACTTTATTTAGAGACAGGGTCTCGCTGAATTGCTGAGTCTCACTTTGAATTTATGATCCTCCTGCCTCAGCCTCCTGAGCCACTGGGATTACAGGTACATGCCACAATGTGATGTGTTCTTGGTGATAGTTTTTGTACCAGACAAAATTCTTTCATCTCAAGATCTTTAAATGCTAATCTGGAAACTTCACATTCAAGGTTGTTTCCAGTCCACAGCACTCATTCCCTGCTCCTGATTCCCTACAAAGATTCCTACACACCAACCCTCCTACTCTCCTATTCTTGTAGGTAAAAGCAGATTGGATCATTGATGTTCAACCACTTAATAAATTGGAATTAGTTTGTGTGTTTTGGTGGCTTTAATTTTAGTTACAATCCTAGAAGCCTGCTCTGTTCTTTTTTTGGCTCCAGGGAAAACATTCTTTCCTTGGATACTGAGTTTCCCAAAACTATCAAAGGACAAAGGTGATAGAAAGGGAGAAAAACACAGTATAAAACAAGAAACAGAAGGCCCAATGGCAGAGGAAAAGCTAGCTATTGGTGTTGTTAACTTTATTAGTAGAAACATTTTGGGTGTCATTCTTCTCAATATTAGACACTTATGGCATTCGACATAAGCAATTAGATTTTCACAAGGGTAGGATGCCAAGGAAACTGTTGATACAACAGAAAAGCAGCTTGACTTGACATTGACACTACCATGAGATAACTGGAATACAGATTTATGGAGAGAAATTGCTAGAAAAACATCTTTCAAATGTCAACTCAGAGTGAAAAAAAGAATGGGTTTGTAGTAATTATTTAAGACACCAGGGAGACTGCTTTAGGACCCGAACATTTATCTTTAAAGCAACATGGTTTTAAAATGGGATCATTTTGAAATAACTCTTCTCATCCCAGTTAGGATTTAGTTCGAACATAAAGTTTAAATAGCTCGTGTGCGTGTTGGTGGGGTGGGGTGGATAAAAAATAGGTTTATCAACTGTCCTGGCCACTGAAAGGTGGCACCAAGATAAAATTTAGAACTGGTTCTAAATTTTTTTTCCTCCCTAAAATAGTTTTGCAACTTGAGAGGCATTCTACTGGGAAAGGAGCTGTGAATTCCATTAAAGTGCACATTCCAACTGAAGTTTTCTGCCCAAGGTCTACCAACCTCTGTACAAACCTATCACTCTTCTACACAAGAGGGCATATCAGAACAGCTCGTGGTGATATACAAAAACCAGAGTTCATCATGCCTTCTGGAGGTGATGAACTGACAGGCTGACAAAAACCATTAACTTCACATTTCAATCCAAGGTTTCCTGTAAAGCCACTGGGTGAGAGGCCTGTCCAGACTCTGGCAGTAAGCACAGCAGGGAAGGTAGGAAAAGACAAGAAACAAAAAGGTGTGCTTTTAGAATTCTAAAACTTAAAAATAGTCTAAATTTGCAGCCATTGTATGGACCTTGTAAACTTTTGTGGCTCCAAAATGTCACTACAGGAATAGTTTCATTACAAGGAGAAAAGATCACAAGCAGGATATTTGTTTAGTTTTAAAATCAACCTATTAGTACACATCTGGGAATTTGCAATGCTCCGAGCATTTGTTCAGCCCTCTACACCTGCATATCAGCCGCTCTCCAGTCACCTGTCTGCCGAAACAGAGGTGAAGTTCAAGGGTACATTGGTGCATGAAGCTCAACTCAACTGTTTCTACATTTCTCCTGGAGGTAAGAAACCAAAAGTGAAGTGAAGAATAGGAAGAACATGTTTACAAATTTACTCTTTACAGCCTAATGATACCTAGTCACAGGCTGATGGCTTTCCACTCTAAGGACTCATCTCTTCAGCAGTCCTCTTTTATTTAATGGGGACTTTAGCAGCATAGTTGTGAAATTTTGCCTAAAATTGCGCAATCCTGGTTAATGCTATTCTTTGAAAATTTTCAACTGAAAAGATGATATTTCAGGTAACAAGGAATGCAACACTGCCTTTATATAGTAAAACACCTATCTTCTATTTTCCTTTTAATTCTGTGAGAAAGATCAGGGAGATGAAAATTTCTATATTAGATTTCAAGTCTGAACTTTGTGTGTACACACAGATAAGACAGAGAGCAAGCTGATTATATTCAATAATGGAATTTTCTTCTTTTAAGTTTCTTTAGTGGAAAAATAGCAAGCTAATCAAATTTTAAGAGGAGACTTAGGAGGTCATTACAGCCAACATCAAATATCACTTAAATGCACATTTTCATTTGGAACCCTTTGATTCTCATTAGCATGGTGCATTAGTTCATTTTAGATTTACCCCATTCTGTCTATGTTTCTAACAAATATTTCTATTCAATCTGCCCAAGATATTTAGCATTTGTTCTATATTTTACCCCAAATACCTTTCCACTCCAAATCATAAATGGTAGCTTGTAATCATTTAACAAGGATTTGGGCTAATGTTTGTGTAAATTTTAAAAAGAAGGCATGTTATCGTTAGTTTAAGTGATGCCTGGTAAAGTTTAAATAGTCAGGCTGTCTGCTTTGGTGGGGCTTGGGCTCACTGTTTCTGTCCCTTCTTGCTTCCTTCCCTCCCTTCACTTATTCCTGTCAAAAGGAAAAGGAAATGTGTTTTTCTTGGAAGGCTGACAGGTCCTCTCTTTTACTAGCAAAAGCCATGGAAACATGGTAGTGACGAGTTACACAAATCTCTTTTGGGCATTTTGGCATAGAGCAAAATTCTAAGAAAATTTCTTCAGACTCCATTATTTTCAAGAAATCTTTCTCAAATGACTAGAATAATAATCTCAATGTAAAGATGAAGGCATCTAATCATATATTTGGTGTGAATGCCTATTTTAGAGACTTTGTTTAAATACAGTATTTCTTGATTAACTGCACCATTTATTTTGTTCAAGCTTTTACAAGCTGGACGATACTGATGATGACTAGGATTTGGTGGTAAGCAGCAGGCACATGCAGTCTCACCCTTTAGAAGACTGAAAGATACTTTAACAGTTAGGAAGCTATAACCGTGAAATTTCAGAACTGCTAGTCAACTAAGAAGTGTGCAGTTCAGTAACCTATTTTGCTAACGAAGAACCTGTGATCTAACAAGGCTCGAAGGGTTAGCCAGTCATTTTCTTGATTCTGTTTTCTCTAAAATATGTGCCCCTTCCAGCCTTCCAGGAGAAATAAATGAAGTAGTAAAAAAAAAAATCATTTTAATATTTGATTGATTTCTAGTAGGGGCAGTATTTTTACAGCAGTAAGTGTCGGAACAGCAATTTTGTTGCCTATGTAACTGGCATCCATAGATGGGAAACAGGCCATGCTTGGCTGGCTCTGTGCTGATTCTGTGCTTCTACCCAGTTTGGAATGTCTGAGCTAAAAAATGCTTTCCTTTGGTGTGTTCTTTAATGCCTTTAAAGTAATGTTCTTTCATTCACCTTCTGCTTTGGCTTTACTAACCAAACACGGACACATCTTGTAAAACAAAATCTTCACCAGCCACAGAGAGTCTACATAACACTGTTATCTTTGGTTCTGGGTCTGGTTCTTTTCATGTGACATAGTTTTACTGCACCTCACAAATCAGTGATCCCATGATGTTGGGATATTGGAAGGTTCACAGCAGATGAGAAGCAGTTTCTATTTTATGGGTGACTAATACTCATGAGCATTAGGGGGGAAACAGTAGAAAACCTGAACAGTAAAAACAACCCTCCCCTTTCTAAATAAACTTCATTAGAAAGTTAAGACCATTAAAAACAAACAGGTAAACAAAAAACCTGTAACTAAAGTATTATGCTAATGTGGATTAAATTAATATGTACTAGTACACTATAAGTATACTAGTAAAAGATGGATTTATCTTTCAGAAAGTTTTCCTTTATAACAAATGCATGCTAGGTCATTAGATCTTCTAATCCACACAGAAGCCATACCCTCCCCAATTGAGAATGTTGACTTTTGCTATTACCTTCAGGGTCACAAAAAGTCAGGTGGCATCTTCTACCTTGTGTACTGATTCCTAATTTTATTTCAGGGGAAATCTCTAAGAGATTTAAGAGAGTCAAGAAACTTCTGAAAAAATTAGGAAGTAGGAAAACCCATAGTTAATAATAAATAGAAATAGCAACAACTTAATCTGCTTTTTTGGCCACATAAATTTATTTTTTCACTTTGTTCATAACCTTGCTGGTTAATTTCAAAATTTCCTAGGCCACAAATTCCAAACAGGGATTTCCTTAAACATCTTCCTTTCTTTGAACCCCTATTCATCCTTGAAGACCCAGTATTGTGTACTTTTGTGTGTGTGTGTGTGTGTGTATATATATATATATATATATATATATATATATATATATATGTATTTATATATCTGTTCCCTTCACTAGGCTATAAACTCCTGGAGGGTAGGGTTATGTTAATGTATCCAGCACAGCAACTAGTGTGGAACAGAGTTATTTGTTTAAATAACTGCTGAGTTAAACTGAAAGTGAAGACTTAAAGCTCAAATCATGGGCAATCCTTGCTAATATCAATTCTGGCTTCATTAAGCATTGTGGCCTACATGAGTTAGACACCTCTACCATTCAATGACACCTTCTACCAGAGATTACAGAATGAGGATGCAACTAATAATATCCCTTCTATTTTCCTTGTAACTTCACTTGGGTTTCTTTTGCCTCAAATACTTCACATCTGTAGGCATAAGTAATGTTGATGGGATTTTACATTAGGATATGAGCGTAGACACTAATATACTCATTTTATGTGTGTTTATTATTACAACAATTCTACCACATATCATTCTTCTGAACTACTTGTCAGGCACTAGCAAGCAAGAGCTCAAAGTATACAACAAATCTGCAAAGTCAAATGCATTTCTCTTCATTATGAAAGAACACAGAACAAAGTAACCAATAGTAACTTGGTCTAGAAGAAAACTACTATATTTATATTCCAGTCATGTCAGATAATAGTAATCTCAAGTTTACATGTACAAGTACCTAAATTATCTTAAAAATATAAGATTTATATGCAATGTCAATTATTCCAGCAACACACTGAAAATTCTTTAAGTGAATTACTTAATGTAGGGAAATAAATCCAGTTTTACATAATTGTAGTTTGTCAGAAAAGTATGTTTAAACTAAATATAAAACAGAGAGTATTTCTACAGGTAAAAGATATACTACAATGAAGAACAGACGTCCTCATATTTGAATCAGATGATTTAATCAAGTGTTTAACAATGACAGAAACAGCTTTGCTGAAAATAGCCTAACTATAAAACACATGGTCACTGAAAAATTTCTAAGATTTTACATAGCACTGGTTTAATCAGAAGACTTTATTGCTACTTTCTAATACAAGAAAAGTGACTCAAGAGTTTCTGTACTTTTAAAATTTTGACTTTAATCCATGAATATGGATATAGGACACACCACTTTTCCAAGTCTTTTCAGTTGTAAGCAGTTAAGTCATGTTTTGGTTCTACTCTGAAATAAAAGCCCTTAGGTTGTATATAGAACAATTCTAACATCAGTTCTTGGTCAAAATAGCTTTTCTTCCTCCAAAACCGATAAGAATGTGGAACAATTATAAATTTTCCTTCTGTGGGTTTAAGAAGTAAATTAAACTTGATTCCTGAATTAGATTATTCGAAACCATTTTCTAAATAAGTTCTGGACAAAACCCAGTAACATAAAAAACAGAATGTAAAAGAATACACATGAACAACTCAATACAGCCATAATGACCACTTACAATATGCAAAGTACTGTGTTAGGGCAGACAGACTAAAGATGCTTCACTCACTAAGCGTTGAAGAAATGTTTTGGAATTCAAACTGTCTCTGCCAAGATTTAAACTTCTTCTAGGCCTCAAACTGGGCTTTCTCAAACAAAAATATAAAATATCATACAATTCTAAGCCTCAACTGCAGTGTATGAATCCAAATAGCATTACTACATGGATGGTTCCTTGGTAAAGCCAAGAATCTTAAATATTCATGGTTCAGGGACTCTACTTTGATTATATTCTCACATAGTAGCTATATGTCACCTATATGATTCTCACATAGTAGCTTATGTCACCTATATAATTTTGCCACATGGGTTCTTCTTCATCAAAGCATGCCAGGTTGTTAAGTTAAATAAGTGTGTGTGTGTGTGTGTGTGTGTGTGTGTGTGTGTATTCCCCCCCTCCCACTAAGGTGGCTGTCCTATATGTGAGTCCCTACTCGTTTATGATGGAAGTGTAGAAGTTATAGAAGTTGTGTGGTCTGGATGAAAAGAAGTATGGTTTACCCATTATCATACACATGCTTGTGTGTGTGTTTCAAGGAGTTATCAGATATCACCACTCAACACATGGAAAAACAAACTATGAAATCCAGATACCAAGGCTCAAAAGTGAAATTTTACTTGAAGTCTTTAAGAGCATTTTTTTTTTGGGGGGGCAGATACTGGGGATTGAACCCAAAGGTATTTTACCACTGAGCTACATCCCAGGCCCTTTTAATTTTTTTTAATATATTTATTTTTTAGTTGTAGTTGGACACAATACCTTTCTTTCTTTCTTTCTTTATTATTTTTTATGTGGTGCTGAAGATAGAACCCAGGGCCCCTCATGTGCTAGACAAGCACTCTACTACTGAGCCACAACCCCAGCCCTATTTTTTTGGAAACAGGGTTTTGCTAAATTGCTGAGGCTGGTCTCAAACTTTTTATCCTCCTGCCTGAGCCCCCAAGTCATTGGGATTTACAGGCATGTGTCACTATGCCCAACAGAGACTTCTTTGGCAGTTCTTTAGATAAATTGTCTCCTTCAGAGTTTAGATCCCTTCTTTTCAGCATGAGTGGAGTACTGACAGAGAAGAAAAAGTTAATTCTGGATTTAAGGTCAGAGTGACAAGTTCCATCACTCAAGTCATAGTAGATGTGTAACCCTTAATCATATATTAAAACACACTAGCTCTCTATGCAATGGGGCATAATAAATAGGTCAATTTTTCAGTTAGAATGGTAAAGGAAGATTAAAGACACAAAGTGAATTCAGTGATCACATTGTAATTTTTAAATTTCAGTGGCCTTCTTTTCTTTCTCATTAAGAAGCACAGACTTAAAGTTCTTGAAGGTTACCTGGGGCAACCAACTACTCCTCTCACACACAGTAAGAGAACTTCAAGATTGTATAGGTTGCCTAGTCTGGATATGACATAGCAAATTCCTTGTCTCCCATTCCACATTATTCATAATTTGAATGAGTTTACTTTGAAGATCTATATTGCTGGGTAATCCTAAAAAGAAAGGCATTCTATTGTTATTCCTGCAAATACTAAGCTTCTGCCTGGCAAGAATGTCAAGTATTTTTAGCTGTATAATTATATTTAAGATGTTTCTTGACCCTAGAGCATTTCAGAAGTTCAATAATATCCCTAAAATTATCTGTTAAATGGTATGTATATATGCAAATAGGTATTTCAGAGGATGGAGAGGTACAAAGCATAGGCCTCCTGGAACAATACCTGGTATGTGGTAGGCTATTAAAAAATATTTGAGGAAGGAAGGACAAGAAGGAGAGAGGAGGAAGGAAAAAAAAGAAGGTGGGGGGCTCGGGATGTGGCTCAAGTGGTAGCACGCTCGCCTGGCATGCGTGCGGCCCGGGTTCGATCCTCAGCACCACATACAAACAAAGATGTCGTGTCCGCCGAGAACTAAAAAATAAATATTAAAATTCTGTCTCTCTCTCTCTCTTTAAAAAAAAAAAGAAGGGAGGGAGGGAGGGGAGGAAAAAAAGAGGTGTGAAGGAAGGGGGAGGGAGGAAAAAAATTTATCAGATTCTCAAAGGCTTTTATGACCTAATGAAGATTAAGAACTATTTGAGACTATCAATATATGCTAAATATCTTCAAATGGAAAAATAAACTATCAATTATTTATGGGCAGATCATGTGGCTTTCATTTTCTTAGTAATAAATTTACACATGGTTCACTATTAACCTTACAAATTGCTTCTGTAATAACTGTTTAAATTGATTCCAAGATTAAGAAAAGAGTGATAAAATCTCAGGGTCTTAGAATTTGTTAAATTGGAAGAATTTTTTTTCTCCCATGTAGCCTGAAGTCTAGAAGACTTAAAAAGCATGGATTTGTCAGTATCCTCAGCCACAGAAAGGGCAAAGTACACAGTTCAGTTTTAATTACTGCTTGGTAATAGTTTAAAAGATGGCATTTTCAATCTCTACCATTAAGTGGGGAATAGGAAGGAATTTTTGAAAGCTGGGCAAATGTTTAGCTCTTTTGAATCAATCACTCCAAGCAGAATATTTTCAAAGCTTTATCTTAAGCATACTGATGCTTCAAAATGCTAGACAAAAATCATCAGACATATATACATAAGTAACAATTCTAGAATTAATATAAATGATTTGTGAATTACCTTAAGTCCATTGTACATGTCTCTCTCATATCCAGATCTATTTGTTTTCTGTGCTCATTTGGTATCAGAGAATATAAATAAAATATAAGCTATGGTCTCAGTCCATAGGGGACTATAATTTATTAATCATGCTTACATAATCAGTAACCAATTAATTAATGATATATAATGGCAGAGAAAAGATTTCATAAAATGCATTCTAAGTACAGTGAACAATGTTGCTTCCCAATTATGATCTATCATTTTAAATTTGACTCTCTCGTTGGTATTATTTATTAAGGGTGTATACAGGTACATTTTAACTGGAGCTGTGGAAGAAATTAATGTTTACACTTTAATCATTTGTTATACATTTGCTTTAGGGAAAGGATTGAAATCTAGATGCTACAAATCTGACTTTTTGAAAAACTGACTCTTAAGACCAAAATAGAAGATCAATTCCTTCTATTCAGGAAAAAGATTAAGTTATATTGGTTTTCATATTTTCTACAAACAGAAGACTTTTTTTCCTCTGACCCTGTAAAGACAGAAGATGTCTCAAGCTAAGGCCAGGGGGTATATAGTAAGTGATCTGGAAATGAGAAACGCAAACTAAACTATGTCTTTTACCCCACATTAGCTCAAACTTTCAGTTGAGGTCAAGCTACATCAAAGGCTTTTGGTATCATACTGGTTGAAAGTACTGTGGATATGTTTTAGAACAAGGATTGCTATATTTCCAGGTTGAGGAAGCCAAGATGCAACTCCAGGAGAGTTAGTGTAATATCCTAATCAACCTAGGAGAGATCAGAGTTAGATGAAATAGTGGTTAACGAATGTCAGGATAAAAAAAGAATGGCAAGGGCTGGGGGTGTAGTTCTTGCCTATCATGTAGGAGGCCCTGGGTTCCATCTCCCCATGGCAAAAGGAAAAGAAAGATAACAAGCTATACTTGAGTATTCGTTTCTTTAAAATCTCATTTTATAAGATTCAATTATTTCTACTTTTTAAAACTGGGAAATAATTTATATACAATAAAATATAGATTCTAAAATGTTCTCTGTTCTGTGAGTTTTGAGAATAGCACACTCTCATGTAACTACAACCCAAAACAAGATCTAAAACATTCTTATCATCCTTTTCCAGTCAACACCTACAACCCTCACTTCTACCACCAACCCCAGAGGGAACCATTTTCTGACTTTTATCACCACAGATTAGTTTGGCCTATTCTTAGACTTCATATAAATGGAATCATGTAGTATATACTTCTTTGAAGATGGCTTCTTTTGTTCAACATGTTTTTGAAATTCATCTGTGTTGTTGAATACATCAATAGTTCAATTATTTTTATTGCTGAGTAGTATTCCATTATATGAGTGCACCACAATTTGTTTATCCACTTATTGATAGCCATCTGGGTTACTCCCTTTCACTATTATGAATAAAACTGCCATGAACATTTGTGTAGGAGTCTGTGGATATAGTTTTCATTTCATTTCTCTTCAATAAATACCTATGAGTGGCAGTTGGCTGGATCGCATAGTAATTATATGCTTAAATCTATAAGAAATTGATGACTGGGCTAGGGATGTGGCTCAAGCGGTAGCGTGCTCGCCTGGCATGCGTGCGGCCCGGGTTCGATCCTTAGCACCATATACCAACAAAGATGTTGTGTCCGCCGAGAACTAAAAAATAAATGTTAAAAATTCTCTCTCTCTCTCTCTCTCTTCACTTAGCATTATCTTCTCTAACTCCATCCATTTACCTGCAAATGCCATTTGCATCTCTCTCTCTCTCCTCTCTCACTCTCTCTTTAAAAAAAAAAAAAAAAGAAATTGATGACTCCAAAGTGGTTGTAGCATTTTACTCTCTCACCAGTAATGTGTGAGTTTCACTTGCTCTTCATCCCCATTAACATATAGCAATATCAGTCTTTTAAATTTTAGATATTCAGGAGGTATTCCTGAATAGCTTTAATCTTTAATTTACAATCCAGCTTTAATCTACATATCCAAATTTAGTATTTGATATTACTACCTGTTTATTATAAAAGTTATATATTTGTTTTTATAATGTCCAAGAAGCATAAAAGAAATGCTCAACATGATCAGTTATGTAAAAATGCAAATTAAAACCATAATAAGCTATCATGTCAGAATTCCCAAGAAAGCTAAATTAAAAGAACCAATAATATCAAGTTTTAAAAGGATATGGAACAACTAGAACTCTTACACATTGTCGGTGAGAATATAAGTAGGCACACAACTTTAGAAAACCATTTGGCACTATCTGCTAAAGATAAACAAATCCCTACACTATGACTCCACCAATTCCACTCCTAGGTAGAAACCCAAGACATATCAGCACCTAAATGTCAGTGCTCAATATAAGTGCTATGTAAGCTGTATGCATTCCCAATACTTTTTCCCAGTCTGTGTTTTACCTTTTCATTTTTTTAAAAGGTGTACTGAGAAGAATAGAAGTTTTTAATTTCATGAAATTGTTATTTTTTCTTTTATAATAAATGCTCACAAGATTCTATTTAAACTGAGTGTTTGCTAATACTACCTCTTTTAAAATAAAGAGCTACATATTTGGTTGTTTCTATAAGAAACAAAAAAGTGTCTTATTTCATTTGCAGATAAAATATCTGTAACATAAGCCTTACTATTTGAACTTCATTGCCATGGTTTAACAGAGCCATGGGAATACAGGGATATGACTTGTTTTCATATATGATAATTAAAATATCAAGTTTGTAGTGAATAAACGTCTTAAATCATAATATTTCAATGAGAGTCTAATAATTTTAAGGCTACATCCCTAGAGATTTCAGAACCTAAATAAAATTTCATAAAGAACACATATTACATATATATGATATACACACACACACACACACACACATATATATATATACATATGTGCATTATGCATTATTTTATTCACACAGATGAATCAAACATTTTCCCACCTTATATTTCATCCTAGAACTATCAGATATCTCACATCTATCTAATAGGATAGATGGCATTCTCATAATTCACAATTATTTCCAGCAACTTTTGGCTGTTACTACTATCTATGTGAAATTAACCTTAAGGAACAGATTAGTTCCTGTGTAAAGTGCTAAAATTATTTGGTGCTTTGAGTTTCTATTCAGGAACCACACAGGATTTTTAAAAAAATTTATATATGACAGAGGAATGCATTACAATTCTTAATACACATATAGAGCACAATTTTTCATATCTCTGGTTGTATACAAAGTATATTCATATCAATTCCTGTCTTCATACATGTACTTTGGATAATAATGACCATCACATCCCACCAACATTTCTAACCCCATGCTCCCTCCTTTCCCCTTCCAACCCTCTTCCCTATCTAGAATTTGTCTATTCCTGCCATATTCCCCCTCCACCCGCTATGAATCAGCCTCCTTAAATCAGAGAAAACATTTGGCATTTGGCTAACTTCACTTAGCATTATCTTCTCTAACTCCATCCATTTACCTGCAAATGCCATGATTTTATTCTCTTTTATTGCTGAGTAATATTCCATTGCCACACAGGATTTTAAGGTTGCTTAATGCCTGCTGATAATGTCCAATAAGAAAAAGACTAAAGAAATAGTTGTGAAATTTTTGGTTAAGATTTATTAGTTGTCTTGATAAAGAAATCCAATAAAAACAACTCAGCACTAATTGCCAGCATTTAATTATGCACACTTAATGCAAGAAATTAAGTGCTAGAGGTGAATACAGAGATATCTGGTCCTGAAGGTGTTTGTACTCTTAATAGAAAAACGGTGAATACAGAGATATCTGGTCCTGAAGGTGTTTGTACTCTTAATAGAAAAACTATAACTAATGTTATACATAAGGTAAAATAGAAGAACAACTAGTAAGTTGTTCTTTTATTTATTTCTGGGTAAGCATTTAAAACGTTATTTGAAACACATATGTTTATATGCCTGTCTTTTGTGTGAGGATGCTAAACTTGGAGGAAGGGACTTATCTTATTCATTCTTGAACTTCCAGGCTCTGGCACAGAATCAGTACCAATAGGCAAGTGTAGAATAAATGCTTGGGAAAGTTAAGAGATGTACAGTACAGGGATGAAGGTAGAGCTTACTGGTAGAGCTCTTGTCTGGCACACACAGGTCCTGGGTTCAATCCCCAGTACTGCAAAATATATAAATAATAAATAACAATGTGGGGGACTGGGGCAGGGGGGTAGAGAGAGAAGGTATATGTTGTAAAGAGATAACCCAGTTAGATAACCAGATAGTGAAATTACAAAAACATTCAGGAGAGGGAAAATTTAGTTAGATTCTGAAATATAAGTCCAATTTATCTGGTAAAGATTGGTCAGGAGGAAGGGGAGAATTCAAGGAGGAAAAAAGAAGACATGTAAAAGCATAGAGAGAAAAGCATTCTGGAAAGCCTCAGTTGTGCTAGAGCATCACACGAATATGCAAGAGGGGTAGTAGACTTGGTCAGAAAAATAAACTGTGACCCAACTATAGCAAGCTTTGAATGTCAGGTGAAAAAGTTTACTTGGTAGATTGAAGATTTTCAGAAGGAAAATGACTTGATTAGGTATGTGCTTTAAAAAAGTAAATCTAGCGGTGATTTTGTATGGAGGAGCTAAATTATAGCAAATTATAAGGTCCATAACATATCCTCTTTATGAGGTACTGGATGTAGCGTGCTGGTACAGAACCTGCAGGTAATCCTTTCATTTTTGATGCTGTTTATCTGCAGAATCCTCTCTCTCTCTCCCCCCACCTCCCATTTTTCCTTGAGCAAACTTGCCAGGGGCTTATTGCATTGGTTTTATTGGCTACTTTCAAAGAAATCAAGCATCTAAAAACTTCATCTTTATCTGAAATGCTAGGAACCAGAAGTGTTTCAGATTTTGGAACTTTTTTGAATTGGGAATATTTGCATAAACTTCACCAGTTGCATATCTCTGACCTAAAAATCTAAATCTAAAATACTCTGAAATTTGAAACAGTGTCATGGTAGTGCTTAAAAAGTTTTGGATTTCAGGGTATTGTAGATTTTGGGATTAGGAATGCTCTATCTGTTCTTTTTCCTATTTTATTGTGGTAAAACATATAAAAACATAAAATTTACTGTTTGAAAGTGTACCAGTTCAGTGACTAAGTGCATTCACAATAGCTGGAATTACACGTGTGCCACCATGCCCATCATCCTTCGCCAAACTTATTCCTCATCCAAACTAAAATTCTATACCCATTAAATGAGGACTTCCCATTCTCCCCTTCTTCATAACCCTCATAACCACCCGTTCTACTTCTGACTCCTAATAAAAGTGAAGTCATACAATACTTTTTGTGCCTGGCTTATTTATTTTTACTTACTTAACTATTTATTAAATATTTTTTTTTGGCTGTAGATGGACACAATATCTTTATTTTTATTTATTTACTTTTCTGTGGTGCTGAAGATTGAACCCAGTACCTCACGCGTGTGAGGCAAGTACTCTACAACTGAACTACAACCCTAGCCCCTGGCTTATTTCACTTCACTGTTCATCCAATGTTGTAGCATTATAATTTTGTTTCTTCTTAAGGTCAAATACGTTATTTGAATGTGTCACATTTTTTTCACATTGATAGACATTGGGTATTTCCCACCATTTGGCTATACTGAATGCCACTGTTACAAACATTGTTTTGCTCGAATTGTGTTGAGTATATTTGTATTTATATTCAAAGGGGATATTAGTTAATAATTTTCTTTTCTTGTAATGTCTTCATCTTATTTTGATAGCATGGTAATGCTACCCTCATGAAATGAAATGGGAACCATTCCCTTCTCTTCTATTTTCTGAATGAGATTGTTCAGAATTGGTATTATTCCTTCCTTGAAGGATTGGTAGAATTCACCAATGAAAGTATCTGAGTCTAGAATTTTCTTTTTCACAAGTTTTTTTTTTCTTCTTCACAAATTCAGGTTCCTTAATAGATATGAAACTATTCACGTTGACTAATTCTGAGTGAATTTTATGATTTTTATCTTGCAATCATAAATCAGTTCATCTAATTTACTGAATCTATGTGCATAGAATAGTTCATAGCACTTCCTTATTATCCTTTGACAGATAATCCTTTCATTTCTGCTGTTAATTCGCAGAGTCCTCTCTCTCTTTCTCCCTTTTTTCCTTGATCAGTCTCATCAGGGGCTTATTGATTTTATTGACTACTTACTTTCAAAGAATCAGCTTTTGGTTTCACTAATTTTCTTTATTATTTTTCTGTTTATTTCATTGACTTCTGCTCTTATTTTTATTTCATTTCTTCTGCTCCTTTTGGGTTTAATTTTTTTATCTTTCTATTTTCTTAAGGTAGAAGCTTGTATTAGTGGTTACAGATCTTTCCTCTTTCTAATAAGAATTTAATGTTATGTTATAACACATTCTTTGGTTGCATCTTAAATGTTCTATTTATGTCAACCATTTCTAATTTACTTTCCTAATTTGAAATCTGTCATTTCTCTCCACAAGTTAAGTAGTTCAATATATTTGACAAAATATACCTCTAAAGTATACATCTACACATTATAATTTTATTTAGTTGTGAAAAGGAAAACATAGTAAAGAGTTATGCTAGGAGAATAATATAAAAGACATGGTCAAATTCAGCTTTGTTAAATTATTTTTTATTTGAGAGTCTCCTCAGGCATAAGGGTCTCTTTTTTTCTTTTCTTTTTTTTTGAGAAAGGGTCCCATGTTGCCTAATCTGACCTTGAACTCATGATCCTCCTGCCTCAGCCTCCCAAGTAGCTGGGATTACACATGTATGCCATGATGCACAGCTGAGCCCGGGATCTTGAAGTTGATTTTTCCCCATTCAAATGATGTTTCCATCTCAAAATATCATGGGTCATGGTATACTACCTAATCTCTTTAACCTCATTATCCTTAGTTATAAAACAGGAATAACACTGTTTCCAAGAAAAAGTTATGGGAATTAAATGAATTAAAACCATATAATGTAATATAATACCTGGCAGACAGTAAAAGTGAACCTTTGTTGAATGAATGAATGAAATTTCATCCTAACTTTAATGAATTTTCACCCTATTTCTTTTACTCTTCCTCTGTTTAGTTCAAATCTCATTACAGTAAAGTTTAAAGACTTTTTCCTAAAATAAAATAATCTACTTTGTGTTTGATCAAAATTCAAAATTTCTTTATTCATCAAATATTTATTGTTTTGGCTAAATGAGGAGAATTTGGGATATTTGAAACCTTCTTTATTTTGCTTTTCTAAATTCATCCTATTCAAGAGAAGGATAGCTATAGCTTTAGACACTGATTTATTTTCCCGTCTAAAAAACTGAGAAAACTCACTATGAACCTGTTATCAACTTCACTACTGTTTACCTGAAATGCCTAAATATGGTCTATGATATACACAGAACAAAGTGAAATGCCAGGACACCAACATGAGATTCTTGACTACACAGAGCTTGAGGGGATAGAGTCTTCTTGAAAGACCAAGAGAGCCAGGTACCATGAAGCTTTCCTATAATCCCACCTACTAAGGAGGCTGAGGTAGGAGGATCACAAATTCAAGCCCAGCCTGGGTAACTTAGCAAGACCCTGTCTTTTAAAAAAGAAAAGACAAGAATATGTCATCAGAGAATATGAAAACTATATGCAATTTATGCAATTATTATATAAAATATTTGAATTATAAAAACATCTAAGAGGCATCTGAGACCTTGACAGCAATTGTGGATACCTTTCTGTGTACCTGTGATGCCAGAGACTGAAAAGACTTTTACAAATAAATAAAAACTAAAACCAAATGACTATAGATACAAAGGCAATCACTATTGACTATTAAGTGTCGGGGGGTTGGGGGGGAAATGAACACAGAAGATTAAGTAGATCCATTCCCTTCTATTCTGTTTCTGTGTTCAACTGATTTTAATTCTTTTATATAAAAATTATTAGAAACAATTAAATCCCCAAAGCTGCCTTCAATTTGCATTCATGTTTAATAGTAGAGGGAGTAATCCAGGGGGTATAGAAAAAGCAAAGAAAAGGAAATCAGAATTTGTAGGTTTGTATATGGGTCTGTCACTTCATTAAGTCTCAGTTTTCCCAATTATAAAATGGCAGTGAAAATGTCTACCCTATAAAGTTGTGATTATTAATTTGAAAAAATAAATGAAAATATGGAAAAATGAATAAATGGAAATAAAACAGTATTATTTGATAGAAATGTAAGGTGAACCACAAATGTGAGCCACATATGTAATCTTAAATTAAAAAATACAAAGAAGCAGGTGAAAGTAAGTTTAATAATATATTTTATTTAACCCAATATATCCAAAATATTATCATTTCAACATGTTGATCAATATAAAATTAATGAGATTTTGTTACATTCCTTTTTTTTGTGCCAAATCTCTGAAAAATGATGTATATTTTACATGCACAGCACAGCTCAACAATATTAGGCACATATCAAGAGCTCAAAAGCTACAGACTACTATAGCAGATAGCAAATATTTAGAACCAAGGTGAGGCTTAATATGTTTATTAGATTCAAATAGTATTTCCTATCAGATAATCCCTGTGGGACTAACGAAAATTATTTTTAAAATTGATATATTAAAGAAATTTTGTATTTTTATATTTTTGGTATAGTATGTGATATGCTATAAAAAAGAATTTAAAATATGATCTATAATGACTAGACCAAGTATTTATACAAAATAAAAGAACAAAATGATTTTGATAGGTCACTAGTATTTATAATTCTATAATTTTTTTGTTTTTTTTTAAGGATTTGAATCATACATTAATTTGACACAAAATCTAATAATGTCAAAAAGGAAAATCTGACATAACCGTAAGCACATAAACAATTCAAACTATATGCTATGATTAATAAAGTATACCAGCTGACAAAGAAACAGCAACAGAAAATATAATATTTCAGAATGTTTCTCTATAGTGCAAAACTTTTCACTATAGAGACCTTTCATTGGTAGGTCATATCAACAGTATTTTTTCAATCATAAATTACATTGAATAGTACACAGTAGGCAGATTTTTATATAATAAACCTAAAGCAAGATGGAAAACATATAGAAGACATTTCTTAACTTCAAGACCTTTTTGAAAGCTATCTACAAAGCCCAAGTGCATGTGTGTATACACACACACACACATATATGTTTATATACTGAGTAGCATGATCTTGTTTTCTAAGTAAGGAGATGCCCCTGAAATTGATATAATTCCATCAATCTTTCTCTGGCCCAACACAAGTGGTCAGATAAGACGTAAGAGTAAAATGAGGATACAATATTAGACAGATGATCACTACCTCATTTCAAATCTGACAAGGATGTTTTGATTACCTAGTATAATTTCAACATAACAGGATTATGAAATTCTTAAGAACTGAAACTCTTTGGACTTCAATTTTTCACTTACTATATATTCAAAGACAGCCCTTCTAGAATACAGGCCCTCTCCCTTAAACATTTTATCAGTGTGCTCAGTCAGAGGTAATACATGAGGAGATAAAGTACCACTGACTGAACTGTTAATTCTATGTTTGGTGGCTCCTACTATGTGTAGCTCTGAAGTCTTCTGACTAAGCATTCATCTCCCGGCTCAGCCTTAAGATCAGTAATAAATTCACATTACAAACAAGACAGGGTTGACAGACTCATTATTTAAACTTCTCCCAATTAAAATGAGGCACCCATTCCCTCCTAACCCCTAGTCACTGATACTAAACAAAAAAACAAAGGCATACTTTGTACAATGTTAAACACTTAGCCAAACTTCAGAAGTAAAACTACCCAATGTATTAAGAAACTCACATCTGGCATTTCTGTAGAGGAGGAAAGGGTCCTGGAGTTGGAAATCCAGGTCTTTAGTAATGGGTTCTGTTCTATTTTCCATGCTCAGCCTATTCATAATGGTGAATCCATGCTTTGGAGAAGCAGACCTGAAAATCACAAAGAGTGTGTGTGTAGAGGGGAGCCAAAACACAAGTTGCTTAGTATATTACACTTGTGGTGTAACTACATGCTGATGTCTCTTTGTATATACACATAAATAAAAGATTATGAAATTCTTAAGAACTGAAACTCTTTGGACTTTAATTTTTCACTTACTATGTATTCAAAAGACAGCCCTTCTAGAATATAGGCCCTCCTCCCTTAAACATTTTATCAGTGTGCTCAGAGGTAATACACGAGAAGATAAAGTACCTCTGGCTGAATATATATACACAAGCAGACTGTATCCATACAAAGCAACACTTCTTTATAATTGACATCATTATGTATTAATTCATATGTAAGACATCACAACTGTCACAATCAGTTCTTGGTAAAAAAAAAATTATACTGTGTGTGTGTGTGTGTGTGTGTGTGTGTGTGTGTGTGTATCTTGCCTGTCGATATATATATATCTTGTCCCTGACCTATGTTGTAATTCCTTTAAGACACAGATGGTAACTTTTAAAACCTTATAGACAGAAGCTTTGAAAAGATCTTAGTAGTTCATATAGAGTATACCTCACAAGTACATAAAGAAATTTTTCATAGAAAATATTAGTGTTGGTCTGAAATTGAGAGCTACAAAATCTGTTAGAGAAATGAAGCAACTCAGGTCAATGAACTTGTGAGGAGATGTAGTACCAACTAAAAATTTATGTACTGTTCTAAAGGGTAGATATTTTGTTTCTTCCACCTAAAGCAAACAGTTTCATGGATAAACTACAAGTTTTTCTCAATAAAAATGTGGCATTTAGTGACTTGTTATTTTTCATTTCATTCAATAAATCTTGAATGCCTACTCTATCGGGCAGAACTCAAATTATACAGAGTATAAACACTAACAACTACATGTGCAATTGTTTACCCTTGGGTGACAGCCATACAGTAATTCAACTGTGCAACTTCTGGTGACAAATGAAATGCCACATACTTACACAATGAAACTGAGGCAAGCAGAATTCATTTATTTACTTTAAACTATGGTTCTAGGGTTGTTATTAACAAACCCACAGAAACATTATGAGCAACAGGAAGAAAAAAATGTTTATATCTTAGCTTCATTTCACTTCCAACCATTTGATGCTGATAAAGAAATAAAACACAGCTATGTAACCACTTTCATGATTTTCTTTAAAACCTCCAATTTAAAAACTGATGGAAGGCAATCTTTTCCCAGCTTATTTTAAAAAGAGGTAAAGTGGTGGTAAGTATATACTCAATACCAGAAATAATCATGATAATCATTTAGACTTAGATTCAGAAGGATGAAAATGTACTCCTTAAGAGCTATGACTGAAGATCATCTAGAAAGTTAACTCCAGAAATCATCAGTGGGTCTCTATGAACTGTTATTACAGGTAGGAAGACATGAGAGGACATGAAGAAATCATTCTTCAATTAGGAGTTTCTATAGAAGAATTAGAATTTGATTCTTCATGTATTTCATTATTACAGAAAGGATCTCATATCTTTAGCAGTATGGGTACTATACCATCTCACAGTTCATAAAATAAGCTCAGGGACAGACAGAGAAGCCAGTTGCTCTAAAGAAAACTTGGAAAAGAAGTGAAAGTATATTACTTAGGAGCTCTACTACTTGCAACCTAAACTCCCTTTGAATTTTTCTGTCATTTTCTGCAAAAAGTCCTCAACATACCAGAATCGAGGAGCAGAGAGATTGTAGGAGGGAGCCATGTTGGGTGTGTGGAGAGTGCAGGGACCTATTCTTGAGGAGTTTGATTTGGGGAAGAGATTAAGTAACATATTTTTTCCCCTCAATTTAATAGTGTGTTTAATTACAGCTCCATTAAAGACTTGGAGTATATTAAGAGGTACTTGAAAATACAAAGCTACATTTGGTCTAGCTTCAGGAGAAAATATCTGAATAATTTGTTATTCTTCCATGCTTAAAAAAAGCCCACTAATAATCCCTAAAATCAATCATTAACAAATCTTACTTTCTTAATAACACTTGTGAAAAATGAAAGAGAACGCATATTGTGTGTTGGCACACATCAAAGTTCAATCATTTGGTTTTCTCTTTACATTTCAAAATTTCTCAGAAGAAGTCACGCTGTACTGAATAAATTCACTTGGTGATATGCTCTGGTGCTTCTGGGATGTTTTGGAACATAATGTGGCCTAATATGCCAATGATTCTTACATCCTTCTGCCACTTTTCTGAGACAATCTGACCTCCATATTGTCCTGGCCATCCATTCCTTCCTTCCAACTGTTCCTGCTGTCACCACTCAAACTGCTTTCTTTGCTGCTTACCCACTGCTTACTTGTCCCCACCCCCAGAGACCACCACTGTTCTTGCTCTGTGCCCATAACTGGCCTCTCCATTCTGTTCTTGTTATGCTTGTTATGGCTGATTCTTCTGTGTCCTTCTTGGCCCTAAAACCCAACCATTAGTCCTTATCAATTTCCTCTTTACACTCACTCCTTCTCTCATAATTTCAACTACCAAATTATTTCACACAACTCTAAACACTCCACCTCTAGCCATCATCCTATCAGAAGAGGCCGAATACCTCCATTTGAATGTCCTGCTACCATTCCATCAGCATTACCTCAAAAAACTGAAGACTAAGGACTGGAGTGGTAGCTCAGCTGTAGAGCATGTGCTTGGAATGCATAAGGCTCTAGGCTCCATCCCCAGCACCATAAACAAACGAAAAACTTACCTTCAAAACAGATTCTTGACCTCTGGTCTTTCTATTCTGACTATGACTTTGTCTTTGTATTCCATATTCAAAAATATTTATGTTGATATTAATTTTACCATTCCCTCTATTTATACAATCCTTCAATGTCCTTTCCATTTTAATTTTGGTCATTCTAGTCTCAACTCTCATCATCATATCTACTCCCAATAATCCTAACCTAACCCTAGTCCTCCCTAATTCCAATGCCTCATAACAATGTTAATACATTTGCATTCCCCTTATTTCCTCGGATACTCTTGTTTATAAACCTTCAGTGATTCCCTACTGCTAGGAAAACAAACTGCAAAATCCTCAGTGCCATTCCATGCCAGAAAATTTCTTTACTTGTCCTAATAAGAACCCGTTGCAATAGATTCATTTTCCTGCCACATGAATGGCACATGCCTGTAATCCGGGAAGCTCAGGAGGCTTAGGCAGGAGAATCATGAATTCAAAGCCAGCATCAGCAACTTAGTAAGGCCCTAAGCAACTCAGCGAGACTCTGTCTCAAACTAAAAAAATTTAAAAAGGGCTGGGGATGTGGCTCAATGGTTAAGTGCCCCTAGCTTCCATCTCCAGTACCCCACCCCAAATAATGAAATAATAATAATTTTCCTTACTGTCCCTTTCATACATTAGGTTCTATGCCTGGCTTTGGCCATTCTTCCTATTGAGACTGCCTGTCCCTTTCCCCTACACATTTAGTTCTACCTCATTTCCTACCAATTCTATAAAACTTATCATCAAAGCATCCCATTCATTGCTTATAACCTATTAAATGGAACTCACGATAGTCTATTCTGTTTTTATATTTTGTGTGTGTATGTGGTGCTGAAGATGGAACTCAGGGCCTCACACATGCTAGGCAAGCACTCTACCTGAGCTACACCCTCAGATTCTTGGTTCATCTTAAATGTGAATATATGTGTAAAGAAAATATACTTGTATTTCCTTTTTCCCCAGTGAAATTGCTACCCCAAGAAGGATTTGCATTTCATATTTTATCTTTGCATTCCCTCACTGAAGGTGGATGGGATTTAACAAAGACATTTTATATGAATGTTTATATGAATAAAACTTTTAACTATTAAGACAATATACATACTCCAAGTCCCTGTGTATGTGAGTGATGGTCAACAATATCTAAGAAAAAAGAATAACTAAAAGCATGAGTTTATTAAATCTATCCTGATGCATATCACTAACTACACAATGGAGGATGAAAGACATCTTCAATTTTTTACCATAATTTTTTAAACAGTCAAGGGTTGGGAAAGGTGATCAATAAGCCCTTTTCCAAATATTGATTAAATAATCTTAACATTCCTAAAAGTGCACTTCTAGTTCTTTGCCAATGCATTATATTAAAAAACTCTGTATCATTCATTTGAGTCAAAGGATAATTATTTAATACTATTCTAAACAGAAAAAGAGTTAAGTTCAGCTATACTGAAGTTTTAATTATATCCTAAAATTAGTATTCCCTAGAATATACCAGCTAACATTATGCAGTATTCCCTTTCTCCTGTCAACTTATAATTTCAAACTAAGATTCTGTTGTTTCACTTCTTTTTGAAATAAAACTGCACTTGAAGAAGAGTGACATAATTGAACAAAAATATTATTTTGAAGATTGGCAGTTTCTTTTTAAAAGTAAAATACTCTTACCTTGTATACACAAATAAGGTTCCTTCCACATCAGTCTTCTCCTAAAAGATAAAAACCACAATGTGTGCATGTTCTCTTCTTTCACAGAGGCAGAAAAAAACATTAAATTCTTATAGAATACTATAGGAATGACATTTCATTTCAAATTGGTGGATGTAACCCCTGGAGTTATTCTTAGGAAAAGGAGAAAACAAATTCTCGGCCCTAACTGTGACTCTGTTAAGCAGCAAGAAGTGCTCAATCTTTTAACATTATCTGTCTTTCCCAACCACAGGGTTAACAACATATCACTATCCAAAACAATAAAAAAGTTAAGTGTGCTCCATGGACTTCATTTAAAAAAAAGAGATGATAACAAGTGTGCTGCCTTTTCCTCTACCCACGAAAGTGGGTATATAGCAAGCTGCACAAATCACTGGTGTCTGCATTTCATTATCCTTCACTTCATTTTTTGGGTTCATCTTCCTTGATCTGCTGATAAGTGCTTTGACTGCTAGAAGAAGAGAGCAAGGATGCTGTAGTTTTCAGATGAATAAATCATCTACTTGGTGTGCAATATTTACAAGCAAGTTCGGATCCAAGACCTTTAAAATAAGAGTCAGAAGTATTACCAAGTTAGGACTCAAAAACTGCCTGAGAAACTCTGGGGGAGGTGGTAAAGTTAAAATGATAGTTAACTTACATTTCTTTTCAATTTCTCCAAATGCAAGAACCAGGCCCCTGAGAATAATGGTTATGAATAAAATGCACATAAGTTTCTTTTGTTTAACTAGTAATCAGACTATTTTAGTTCTAAACTTAAAAATGTACTTTTGGTACTTATGTGGCTTAATTTCAGAATTCTATTTAAACCCCCAATATTTTTTGTGTTTTGTTTTGTTTTTGGTGGTGCTGGGGATTGAACCCAGGGCCTTGTACATGGTAGGTAAGCACTCTACCAACTGATCTATATTCCCAGACCCCCAATACTTTATTTTTAATATCAATTTCCATAATCACTATGAATTAAGCACTGTTTAATTTGGTTGAGTATGCACTCATTAAAGAAAAAAGGTTGTTAACAAATTTTTAAGTCATACAAAAACTGAAAACTTGATCCTTTCACATGCTAAAGTAATTGCAGCAATTTTCAGAGTCCCTTTAGTTCGGTGAGTCTCTAAGTATGATTCACAGCTCAGCGGTGGCAGCAGCAGCAGCAGCAGCACCACCTGGAAACTTGTTAGAAATGCACATTCATGGGCTCCTGCCCAAACCCACTGAATCAAAATCTCAGGGTAGCACCCAGCAATCTGCTTTTTTATTAAGCTGTCCAGGTGATTCTAAGGCACGGTAGTTTGAAAATAACTGCCTAAGTTCAATAACATATTCTCTGCCCATAGAACACTGTGCTTTGAAAAATACCTTTAGTTGAAATGAAAAATATTAATATACAGAAATATTATTTTTCTTTATAAACAAATGTGGTTAATTTCTGTTGAGAAATCTACATTCTAAGTGCACTCTAAGCACTAAGAATTAATTAAAACTTAAACCACAACAGTGCAAATCACTAAGAAAAGGTCACTAGAGTACAATGTTACCCCTTCTAAGAATTTGTGAGTGTCCTTAAAATTTAATAGATGGTATTTACTAGTTCACATGCCTTTAAAAATAAATTTGCAAAATCTGAGGATTTGTTATTATTCATTACATTGAGAGGAAACTGAAGCTAAGAGTGATAGACTGTGTAACTAATCAAAACAAACAAACAAACAAAAAAAAGAGTGATAGAGCCAGGAATGTGAGGAACCTATGTGCAATGCCAGGAACCCTTGCCACAGGCCAAAACACTTCACTGTCTTGGGGGCCTGGGACTGTTTTAACCTTAGAGATGCAAACTGGAGTTTCATATGTTTCAGCACACATAAACTAACAGCTACCAACTTCTTTTATGCCACTTCAGCTTTGAAAAATCTAAAATCAGAACATAAAATCATAACAAGCTTTTTTATTGGTACCAGAGATTGAACTCAGGGGCTCTCGACCACTGAGCCACATCCCCAGCCCCATTTTGTATTTTATTTAGAAGACACCTGGCTTTTCCTGAGGCTGGCTTTGAACTGGAGATCCTCCTACCTCAGCCTCCCGAGCAACTGGGATTACAGGCATGGGCCACCCGTGCCCAGTTACAAGCAATTCTAAAACCTAGAGTTGTTCTACAAATTTGTTCATGGAAAGGAATTGTTTCAACAATTACAATATGGAGTGTTGCTCTTGCCAGATCAGACTAGGCTAATTAGTTTATTGTTCTAGTTTCAGTTTTTCCATTGGAAAAGAGATAACCAGCCTACACCTCTCAGAGCTTTTACTGAAAAGAGAGAGAGAGAGAGAGAGAGAGAGAGAGAGAGAGAGAGAGAGAGAGAGAGAGAGAGAGAGGTTTTAAGAACTCTATGATACCTGGATAAAAGAGGTTCTGGAAATGTAAATTTCTGTTCTATTATGGCTGAGCCAACTCAAATTCATGGATTTTCCTGATCCCTCCACCATTATCCAAGGGCACCCAGGTTTCTTTTTTTTTTCTTTCTGAGCAAAGTCTAACACTGGGAGTTAAAACAGAATTTTATTAGATCTTCCTTAGATCCTCCAAGTAAGGAGGACTTTCATGTTAAAGTATCAGCTCATGGTTCTGGGATATTTTAACATAAATTTGAAGGGTACAATTTAATGAAGTAATACTATACTCTATTATGAAATCTAAGTGCTAAAGAAATAAGCAGTTGGAATTTCAAAACAAAAAATAACAGTGGAATATATAGTAATGCTGTTATAAACTATTGGGACTCAGCACATGCATGACACTTTTCAAATAACTCAAAGCAATCTCTATTTTACTCATTATTCTAAGTTAAAATATTGAAAATGCAGGCCTCCATTTGTCTTTCCAAATCTGTCTCTCTCCATCATGCATGTAGCACCCGAGTCTCCTTTGAAGCTTTCAATAGTATCAAATGACTAGGCCTCATTTTATCCAGACGTTTTGATTTTGTGGGTTGCACTTCTAAAAACTCCATGTTATTCTGATACATATAAACTTAGAAAACCATTAGCCAGAAACACAAGACACTAGTCACTCTAAAATAGTTTCTCAGGCTTAGCGCTTTTGAGGTTTTGGACCAGTTTGTTGTTGTTGTGGGGTGCACAATAATGCCTGTACATTGCAGAATGCTTAGCAGCCTTCTTGCCCCTCAGTGTGACAACAAAGTCTCTTCACATTGCCAGATGTCACCTGGGGGCAAAATCAACTCCAGCTAAGAACCACTGCTCCAAAGACTGAGATTATAAAAAAAACAATACCAGGGTTATACCCTTAAAGTTTCACAAATGTATTTTGGGAGAGCAGTCCTTCTTGGCAATGGGGAGGTCTATCTCAAAAATTTCTAGTCATGACATCTTTCTTAAACCTCTTTTTTTTGGGGGGGGGGGTGCTGGGGGATCAAACAAACCCTGGGCCTTGAGCATGCTAAGCACATAATCTACCACTGACTTCCTTCCCCCAGCCTCTTGGTCCAGGCAGTTCATTCTTTCTCCACCCTTCATTTTCAATTTCTCCTCTTTTGAATGCCTGCTGTCATTCCTCATCTATTTCCAGTGTAATAAGAATACCCCTCCTTTATATCTCACCAGTCTTCTTCCACACACTTTCTCTTCCATTCTCAAGAATGTTCTTTATACTTTTATTAGGTTTGCATTCAGAAGGCTCCCACCCAGAGACTTGAGTGATGTCATCTGGAGAGAGTAGTGACAATTTACTTGCCCCCAGTCACTGTTTTGCAGCTGAACCTAGGTCTCTCTCTTTTGCCTGGCTACCACAGCCTTGAAGATTAGTACTTTGAAAGAATGACCTTTTACTGAATGAATTATGCCCTGTCTGAAGGCAACAAGTCCAGGAAGCAGGAAAACATAACTCCTGTAAATAATGCATTGTGACACTTCTGCCTTTTGATGAGGCTTTTGTTGATGGGCTTCACTGGATATCTAGTAAATCTCTGCAAGGATTTTAAAAGATCTCTATCACACAGATAACTGTCAAGGGCCTTTAGGCAACTACTGTTATTCAAAAGAAATGCTCTACTATATGTTAACAATTTCCAGGGATTCTCAACTCAAAGCCTAATGTCAAATCAGCTAACTGTCCTTATCAACTACAGAGTAACTGTTACCAAATTACCACATTATACCTTCAGCATTTTTTTTATAGAGCAGTAAAATAGCCACATGTAACTATACATTTTTAATAATTACCATGGAGAAAATTGTCTGCTATATTGCTCAATCCTTTTTATATAAAGACCCAAGTGATAAATTTTCCTGGAAATTAGGGGGAAATGGTCCCTCTCCTGAGCAAGTGGAACACTTCCTAATTACAGAATAATAATTATAGGGTCTCCATATTTTAGTTTTGGATTTGGCTACTAGTACAGCAGATCTTAATTCTTTGCATCATTTAAGAACTTAGTGCAAAACTCTCAAGAATTTTGTTATTAACTTAGGGCAATGGGCTGAGGATGTAGTTCAGTGGTCAAGTGCTGGCCTGACATTGATGAGGCCCTAGGTTGGAGGCTCAGTACAGCACACACACACACACACACACACACACACACACACACACAAAAAAAAAAAAAAACTTGGGGCAAAACTGTCCTCCTTCTCCAATTTTTGTTCCTTTATTTACATATTTAATTTTGTGGAGCTGGGGATTGAATTTAGGGCCATGCACATGGTGGGTAAGCCTAACTTCCTGCTAGCCTTTCAGTGTCTTTTTATGTTAATTATTTCCAGGTGTTTTTATTACAGGCCACTGAAGATCCACACTGGAAACAATGTAGGCTAATGAATGTGTTAAAAAAAATAATATTTGCTCAATATGGATGTTTTCTTTGCTCCAATCTTGATGTTTCTCACTTTGAGAACACATCAAAAAAATTCATCAGAAATCCTTTCAAAATAAGTTCTTTATACCGTTTTGTAACTTTTAAAAAATGCCGGATGGTTACATAATGGATAGATGAATATTATTTGGTAGGAAAATCACCGTGAGGAAGCAGAAAAGTACTGTCTACTGTCAAAGGACGGGGTGTAAATCTACACGAGGCGATTCCAAAGCGGGGGGGGGGGGGAGAACCCTCCTCAAAATGTCTTGCACTCCTACGCCATTCTAGTTGTGAGGAAAATTAAATTGCACTGCATTACTATTTACTGGGGTTCAGCTTGGAGAAGAGCACTAAAATAATTCGGCCCCCAAATGGATCAAAGGCTATGCAACATTAAATCTGAGAACCGTCAGCCTCCTTCTAAGTATCTGACCCCAAAGCATTTTGTATTTTATTCCCCCCTTTGCTTCGTGTTGCCCCTGAGTTTGTAACTTCAGATTCTCCCCTTCTGTCAGGGTTGGTTTCTCTTGGCCCCCTCTAGGACTGAGGCTCCAGAACTCTTCCCATTCGTCTCCTATCCTGCCTCCTCTACCGCCACCGTTTCACAGTAACAGTTGCATTTTCTCGGAGCACATCAGTCTTCCGGCCTCAAGGCATCAGGTGCTCTCCATCAGCTCTCGGGGTCCCCCGATCGCTCTGGTCTCCCAACGTGGGGTACTTCCGATCCCCAACTCCAGGGGGATCGGCCGGCCAGCCTCCCTTCCCCCCAAACCCAGGGGGTCCAATCTCCACAACTTGGGCCGCAGGACCCAGATCTACCGCCGGCCACCTCCAGTGCGTCAGCGTCTCCTCCCCTCGCCCGGCTCCACGAGCCCGGAGTCGGACCCCCTCCCGCCCCCGCGCCCCGGTCCCGCCCCAGCCCTGGACTGCACCACCCCATCGCGTCCGCACGCACCCACTCGTTGGCCCGATGGCCGAAAGTGTACAGGGCCACCTGGCTAGCCACGTCCACGATGCGGTTGATATAGGGGTCGTGGCGCTGCAGGGCTGCTAGGCTGATGTCGCGCCCCTTCCCCACCAGGCCGCCCGCCGCCACAGCCGCCATCTTCCCTCCCTCCCCGACAGCTACCGGGGCTCTGTGAAGCCACTCTCAATAGATCGCGGAACAAGAGAGCGGCCTCGCAACTAAAAACCCCTGGCGACCACAAGTCCCGGGGAGGCCTTCCGCCCTAGCCGCCCGCCGCCCGCCGCAAGGCATTACTAATCGATGGCCGCGCCCCCCCCCACACCCGATCGTTGCCACTGGCAACGACAAGCCGAGACGTGACTCTGGATCCCCGAGTGATTTTGTTGTTGCTGCTGTTGTTTTACCTCCTAAGCTATTTTCTTCCTACTTGAACCTTTCAGTTGTGTGTGCGGTAGGGTTTCCCTCTTGGATATGTTCGACGACTTGTCATGTCTCTTCTTTGGCGCTTAGACATCAGACCTAGAACAAATAAATAAGCTTCAAGCATTAATAATTCAGAAAATGAAGAGACTGTGATTCTGAATGTGCTACACGCAGTGGTTTCTCTTAGTGAGGTCTCCAAGTCCCTTTGTGGGAGTGGGGACGGTCTTTGAAACCCTTTCAGGCGTTCTGCAAGGTCAAAACAATGTTCAGGACTATGCTAAGACTTACTTGATTCGTTCACTGTGATGACATTTGCACCAATAGTGCAAAAGCTGTTGATTGGTAAAAGTGCTGGTAGCTCAGTTTGGACCAAGGCAAGGCCACCAAACTACAGTCACCGGTGAATATATTCTTCACTGTTGTTTATTCTCAGTTAAAAAGAAAGGGGAAAAAATAGGAAGAAGATCAAGTCAAATGTCGCCTGATAAAGAAGTAAAATATATTAATTTTGTTAAAGTTCAGTCCTTGGGTTTACTTCTTAATATTCTGTGTGAAAAAATAGTAAGCATGCCTAAAGCAGATCTCCTGAATACCAAAGTGCCCTGTTTGTCTCCAGGAAAATTCTCCCATGCTTGAGTTGTGAGCTGAATTAGTGTCTTTCCCCCGCCCCCCAAGCCTTTTTACTTTTTATTTTTTATTTCTTTGCCATTATATATGAGCTCTTTTTTGCATTATAATTCTTAATATGCCTTTATACCACCATTTATTATATCTCTGTTTGTATATAAGGTATGTTGATACCAAATTCACATCTTCATACATGAATTTTGTACAATGATGACCCTCTCCTTCCACTATCCTTGCTATTCCCTTTCTCTCTCTCTTTCTCTCCCACCCCTGTTCCCTATCTAGAGGTAATTTTCCACCCATGCTCACGTTCCCTACCCCACTTTGAGTCACCCCCTTATATCAGAGAAAAATTCGGCATTTGTTTTTTGGGGATTGGCTAACTTCACTTAACATAATCTCCTCTAATGCCATCCATTTCCCTGCAAATGCCATGATCTTATTCTTTTTTAGTGTTGAGTAATATTCTATTGTGTATAAATGCCACATTTTTTTTATCCATTCATCCACTGAAGGGCATCTAGATTGGCTCCACCATCTATTGTGAATTGCGCTGCTATAAACATTGATGTGGCTGTGTCCCTGTAGTATGCTGTTTTTAGGTCCTTTGGGTATAGTCTAAGAAGAGGAATAGCTGGGTCAAATGGTGGTTCCATTCCCAACTTTCCAAGAAATCTCTATACTGCTTTCCATATTGGCTGCACAAATTTGCAGTCCCACTAGCAGTGTATGAGTGTACCTTTTTCCCTGATCCTCGCCAACACTTATTGTTGTTTGTCTTCATAATGGCTGTCATTCTTACTGGGGTGAGATGTATCTTAGAGTTGTTTTGATTTGCATTTCTCTGATTGCTAGAGATGATGAGCATTTTTTCGTATATTTGTTGATTGATTGTATATCCTCTTCTGAGAAGTGTCTGTTCAGGTCCTTGGCCCATTTATTGATTGGATTATTTGGTTTTTTTGGTGCTTATCTTGTTGAACTTTTTATATGCCCTAGAGATTAGAGCTCTATCTAATGTGTAAGGGGTAAGAATTTGTTCCCAAGATGTGGGCTCTCTATTCACCTCACAGATTATTTCTTTTGCTGAGAAGAAACTTTATAGTTTGAATCACCCCATTTGTTGATTCTTGGTTTTAATTCTTGTGCTATAGGAGTCTTATTAAGGAAGTTGGGGCCTAATCCCACATGACGAAGATTAGGGCCTACTTTTTCTTCTATTAGATGCAGAGTCTCTGGTCTAATTCCTAGGTCCTTGATCCATGAATTAGTGTTTTAATTTTTACTTTCATGGAGCACTATTTTTACTTGAAAGATGGGTCAGCTATAGTTATTCAGGCAGGCATTTAACCGACATTTTTCAGAAGTAAAGTTCACCCATTACTTCCAGGAAAACAAAGGACAATTATTGTTGCCAATGATAATTTTTGAGCCTTCAAGTGGGAATTAACATATGTATCTACTGCCATGAGCTTGACAGTTTCTCAATAATGAAGCCTTTTCCGATGAGATCAGTGGTGATATTGAGTGTAATTTTTACAAATATTACATAACGAAAAGTGTCAGCATTTGAAAGATCTCCTTAACTCAGTGACCTAATATTTCCTAAATGACCAAATGTCTCATGTTACATAATCATGCATAGGTAAAAGACACATTTAAGGACAAGGTGGACTCATAGATTTTAATGTACCAGAATATAAAAAAAAATTAATAGATAGGAGGATTCCAGATAGCACATTGCAACCAACCTTTGAGAAATGTCCACATGCCAAGTTTTTCTGTACTATCAAAGAAGGATATCCACAATTTTTTGAAAAGACTATTAAAATAATCTTTCTTTTTTCAACTACATTATCCATGTGAGGCTAGAGTTTCTTCATATACTTCAACCAGAACAGTGATAGAATATAAGTAGAAATATAAGTGACAGATTATAAACAGAAACAGGTATGGGAATCTAGTTGTCTTCTATTAAGCCAGGAATTAAAAATATTTGCAAAAAATGTAAAATGTAAAAGAGGATAAAGAGGGCTTGAGACTAAAAATGTTGAGAACCATCGATGTAAGCCATTTACTTAGCACTAAGAAATCTTTACCCACATTCATGAACTCAACCTATTTGATACAGATAGGGTACACATGGATTCTCAATAAATTGTAATATAATCTTTTTAGTGACAATATAAATTTTATTGGAATTCTTGGTTAAGCTCCATTTTGGATCTTGTGTCCTATCTACATCAATCCTGACTTCCCAGTGGTGAAGAATGCTATAGGGATGTCCAAATATTTTTTTTTTGACTGGGGCTGGGGCTCAGTTTTAATCTGACCTACATCATGCATTTATGTCTGATATTAACTGAAAAAAAGTTTCATGAAATAATTCTAAGTGATATAGATAAATGTATATATATTTCATTTTTAAAGTACTGTTTTTGACTCTTTAAATAGATTTTTTTGGTTACCTAATGCATTGTAACTTGAAGTTGAAAACCATAGGACTGTAGCAACTGAAAAACCCTAAAAATATAACTAGAAAACTTCCCGTGATAGTCAGCTGGCTTGTTTGCAGTATCAATGAGATTTCTTTGCCCTTGATCACATACTTATAAAAGTGAGCTTAATTTGTCATATGGGCAATGGGGAATTTTCTGATTAACTCTTGGACTAATCTGATACTCTCTCACACTATTAGCTCTTCTAATTTTGATCATTCTCTATGAACCTACAGCTTCTACTTTGCATTTTTCTCACCATACAATGGGGTATTGCTTTCTCTTTCCTCAGCTTCTGCCCCTTAGGTTTCATGATCCTTATGCAGATAATTTTCTTTTTAAATTTTCAGTGTTTCCATCTTTAAAGAGTAAAGTACAAATTCTGCCCCCAAAAGAACCAACTGCTTTGGGCTCAATAGAGAAAGTAGGTAAAACTGAGGGCCATTATAGTATGTTAAAAATTCATTTAAGAATGTCCTACAGTCACACAGCACTTACTGAGAGCTCACTGGATGAAATCCATTCATTCATTCTCCATGATTTATTATTGCTTGCTGTGTCTGTGCTAAAATCACAGGGTGATAGCCTTCCCAGACCCTCATCTCACAAGTGAGTATGATGTACATCCTGCTACCTTGCTTATTGGTAGGTTTACATCTGTGAGCACCACACCAACCTGATTCTTATTAAACAGAGTTGATTTTTGTTCTGCTTAGAATTAGTGAAGGAAATGAACCTGTCTCCTGCTTCTGTCTTCTTGTCTCCAAACCCTTTTCTCCTAAGGATCTTACACATTGTCATCCTAATTCCTTTGTCCATTTGTCCCCTTACCCTAGAATGAACTTTTCCCAGAAAACTTACCTGCTGCCTCTTTCTCTCATACAGTCTTTTTTTCTTCTTTGATTTCCAGTGCATTCTTGCTGCTATTGCTGTTTTTTGGGGGGGAGGGTATTTAACTTTCTTTATCTGAAATGACAGGATTTATTTAATTATTTAGTATGCTGCATATATCTTTCCCAATTCTAAAAAGGATAAAAATAAGAGTCACCAATCAGAGGGTGAGAGGAGGGGAGGGAAGGGAGAAGTGCTGGGGAGTGATACTGGTCAAATTCCGTTGTTACATTGTGTGCATGTACAAATATGTAACAACAGTTGCCATCATTATGTACAACTTTAATGCACCAACAACAATTTTTGAAAAAAAAATGAGTCACCATAATAACAAAATAATTGTTTGCTTTTCTTGACAGATAAACAGAAAGGGGGCAAATAGTAAGTTTCATGCAGCAATTTAAAATTTTTTATGTGCTTGTTTATTTTTTATGCCCTTGCAGTTTCCCAAGCACTTAGTCCGATGCTTTGTGCATAATAGAGAGTCAATACATGCTTGTTCTATTGAACTAAACCAGGAATCAGTTGACTTAACTCATTAAATATCAGCCTTTATTATTTTTTTTCCTTAAAGAGTTCTTGATTTATAGAATGCTGAAATGCAAACTGGGATAAAAGAACACACAATAGTAAATTCTGGCCTTTTTGTGTTTATATTCTAAGAAAGATAGAAATAGAAAAGTCTTTATTTTGTTATTTTTGCCTTTAAATATCATTTATAAAGACTTAAAAGACCAAAAGTCATACTTGGAAAAGATAAATAACGTTGCATCGACTTTAGCATAGCCATATTATTTGTGTCCTTGGCCCACAGAGCTTCATTATTTTTCTTTTCATTCTCTTTTTTCCCTCCCAAATGCCCAAAGCTCTGACCTTCTAGGATGACGCCAGACTTCTGCCTACTTTCTACTTGAATAATCTTTGTTTGTAGAACCAATTCATCACCATGTATCCAAATGGACTACGTCGAAAACTTGACTTTAGTAAAAGACCATTTCAAATAGGCAAATTCTTCTCTAATCCACATCACTTCCATTTCTATTGGCTTCTGCAGGACTGGCATCCTTCCACTGTGTTTCCCTTAGCCTCATCATGATACCTTGGACAAACATTGGTGCCTTCGGGTTTCATGATTACTTTATAATTGTCATTATGAGATTAAATATGTGCTAGCACCTGTTTTTGTAAAGTTGGATACTGCAATTTTAAGTGAGTTTCTGATATGATAAAAAAAAATCATTACTGGATCTTGGATTTTTACACCATTGCAATGACTAAGGCAAAATTCATCACCTAACTCATCAAGATAACATAAGAAGATAAGATGTTGAATTATTTGAAAACAGGGATAAGACTTAAAAATGTTTGGTTTTATAGCTGTGTATGAATGTTTGTATGTAAATATAGATCAACTATTTATGTGATAATAATTTTAAAATACAAGTGCAAAGCCTGTTTTATTACTACTCTTTTCTTTGTTGTATAATTAACCTCTAAGGTTTGCATTTGTCCTATAGTAGGATGTGTTAGAATGGAGAGGAGAAGAAGAGCTTCCAGGATGCCCCTGAGAGTTTGTGATTCTAAAGTGACTTCAACAGCTTCTGAGGCTCTGCTTGTGCCATCTGTCTGAGTTGCCCTTTTTGCTAGGAATTTTATTCCAAAGGATGATGGAAGTGAAGAATTAACTCCCTCTCCCAGTGGAGAGAAACAGTTTGATGCAGTGTTATCAGGTTTTCAATGCACGGTTCATTTATTTTTAAGCATCAGAGCATGGTAGAAAAGGTACCCCGTAGAAAAGGAACATAGTTTACCCTCTTTCTATCTACATGATCTTCAACAAATGACCTCACCTGGGCCTTGGTAGTCATAATATGGGCCCTACCAATTTCAGGGTATAAATATGATCAAGTGAGAAAATGTTCCTGAAAACGCTTTGCCATCTGTAAACTGTTCTGCAAGTCAAAAAAAGCCCACTATTATTATTACTACTAGTAGCTTCACCACATCATCATTATTATTAGTTTCATCACCATTATTACTTCTTAAAAGCAGCTTTATTGAGATATAACTCTTACTATTATTATTATTATTATTATTATTATTATTATTATTTCTAATAGAAGCCCAGAAGCGATACTTCTAGTCTCATTACTCAGCCAATGCTCAAATCATCTCAACAAAGTTCTGCATAATGACAAGGAACACATTAATCCCAGAACAGATCATTCCCAATAATTTTATAAGATGTAGGACATGGGCTACAATTATCAGAAACTTCACTAAAGAAGAAATAAGATAGGAGACATAGTTCTGTGTTTCAAGAGGTTGTACAAATGGAGTAAGATTGAAATAATCACTTGGGCGATGGAGTAGAATGAGAAGGTGCAGAAGTAGGGTGAAAGCTGGGGACCATGAGGAAGGAAGAGACCTGCTGGGTGGGCTTTGCCAAGGTAGAAGGTAAGCTGTGGAAAGTCAGAACTTCTCCAATCTGAGCCCAGCCCCTCCCTGGACTTGACCTCTGTTAACCTGACTTGGAGAAGGGCTGGGCTAATCAGAGCGTTTTGGAGCACAGAGATCAGACACGCACGTTCTTTTCATCTCTCTGTGCTTCTCTTCACCAGTCCCACAAAGTGTTTAATTTTGCTGTCATTGTCAAGGGTCAGTCAGATAAAGCCTTCATGGGCCTAGAGGTCTCTGTATTAACATCTTTGTAGTTGCTTCCTCAATGCCCCCACACACCAAGACATGAGGAATTATCTTTAAGTCTACATGAAGTGCTAATTGGCTTTAACTACAAAGACCTAATGTTCATGAGTCTTAGTCAAAATAATCAGTTACTTAATTATTGAGAAGAAGGAAAGATGTGGAAAGGACAAGTTGAGACAGCAGAAGACAAATCACACTGTTTAATTTTCAGTGCACCAAGGAAGGGACATGGAAGGTGAGTGGAGGTCACCTGCCATGGCTCTACACACCTTGGGAAGATTTTACTTAGTGTGAGTGATTTCACCTGAAGGAGTCTTATTCTGGGATGGGGATGTGTTGGGGTCCTTACTGAATCCCCTTTCCTATAACTAGGTGTGTGCTATCTAGTCCATCATCATAGCATGATTATCATAAAGGAACGGGCTGTGTAATTACCTGATTTGATCAAATAATCCACATTGTGAGGCATGTCACTACACTTCTCTGTGGAATAAAGGGATTGAATTAGAAGGATGCTTCTCAGCTCCAAATTCTGTGATTCTGTATTAAACCATTTCTGTTCATATCGAAGGCATATAGAATCTTTACAAACATGTAGATGAGCCCAGAAACAATGCTGAACAATCTGTTCAAAGAAGCATCCTGTAAAGAAATTAGGTCAGGGTGGCAGCCATTAAAGACTTTTATGTGCTATCAAAACTGAGGTCTAAATGCTTTGATCAAGAAAATATAGTTTTTCCTCTTTCATTTGTTGTGCTCCCTCATTGTATAAGGAAAGTAGTTTCTCTTGGGAGGAAGAAATATTTACTCTTGCAATGCTTTGGGTGGCTTTCTGCCAGGGGTGATTGGTCCTCTTCATGGATTTTTAATACAGGTGAGAGCATATTTCAAATTGTCTGTGTGATGACTTATACAGCAATCTATAAGAAGCAGTCAAAAAGAATGTCGGAGACTTGGGTAGAACGTTTTTGAAGAATTTTCTAATTAATGATTGTTGTTAAAACCTACTACGTTAGCTTTTTTACTTTGTGATTGATTATTTTCCTTTTGAACTGATACATGAGGCCCCAGAGTAAACTGAACTGCAAAATACTGTGCTGAACCAAAGTTTAAGTCTAAGGGGACAGGTGTTGGAAAAATACTTGGTCAGAAAAATGGCTTGGTCAGAAGCTAGGACTCTGACAGTGGGAACTGGGAACTGAGGGATAAAGGGAGGCACAGTATCTGCCTGCTTATAATGCCTGGTCCTTTGAGCCTTTCATAAGTAGTCTGTACTGGCTTGCTCAACTATAGCCTATAAGGCCAAATCTGGCCCTCTTTCTGTTTTGTAAATAAAGTATTATTGGAACACAGCTATTCTCTTTGTGTTGTCTGTTTTCTCCTAACAGTAATAGAGTTTAGTAGTTGCATCAGAAGCCATCACTTGCAAAACCTAAAATATTTACTATCTTGTTCTTTACAGAAAAAATTTGCTGATTCATATTATTTAAACAAATTAATAAAGTTGTCAAGGATGTGGGGAAAAAGGTACACTCATACATTGCTGGTGGGACTGAAAATTGGTGTAGCCAATATGGAGAGCAGTATGGAGATTCCTTGGAAAACTGGAATGGAACCACCATTTGACCCAGCTATCCCTCTCCTTGGTCTGTACTCAAAGGACTTAAAAACAGGGACACAGCCACATCAATATTTATAGCAGCACAGTTCACATAGATAAACTGTGAACCAAAGTAGATGCCCTTTAATAGATGAATGGATAAACAAAAAAGTGGCATATATACACAATGGAATATTACTCAGCAATAAAAGAGAATAAAATCATGGCATTTGCAGGTAAATGGATGGAGTTGGAGAAGGTATTGCTAAGAGAAGTTAGCCAATTCCAAAAAAACAAATGCTGAATGTTTTCTCTGATTTAAGGAGGCTGATTGATAGTGGGGTAGGGAGAGGGAGCATGGGAGGAACAGACAAACTCTAGAAAGGGAAGAGGGGTGGGAGGGGAAAGGAGGGGGCATGGGGTTAGAAATGATGATGGAAATCATCCAAAGTACATGTATGAAGACACGAATTGGTTTTTTACTTTGTATACTTTGTACATAACCAGAGATACGAAAAATTGTGCTCTATATGTGTAATATCAAATGTAATGCCTTCCACTGTGATATATAAATTTTAAAAATTAATAAAAAATACAAAAAAGAGAGACTACATCAAAAGCAGGGGAAAAATAATAAACGAGTTATACAGAGAACCTTCATATTCAGTAGGCATCCAGTTTGTGCACAATGTAAACACATAATAGGTTGGAAAGGGTGACAAATATAAAGCCCAGTCTCTATTCTTAAGGACCTTAAAATCAAGTTGAGGATACAAAAACTAGCATACATGAAAAAATGTAGTGAACAATAAATGGTAATATGTAATCAAGAATTAAATTGCAATGAGCAAGCAAGTACAAAATTCAGAGAAAAGAAAGAAGGATCAACGAGGCCACTAGTAGTTGGTAGTAGACAACATTTAATATAATAAAGTTCCAGGACACAATAAGAGCTTGGATCCTCCCTTGAGATCCACTGTAATTGGATTTGACCTGTATTTCAACTCCAGTGTCATTTAAGTCACTGATAATATTTCTGGCCTTGTGCTTAGGGGATACCTTAATGACCAGAAATATTTCTGAGTAATTTTAGCCGACTGATTTTTCTGAGATTTGGGATTCCTTCAATCTCCCTAAACTACACAGAATTTGATCTATCATAATGTCTTTCTTTTGTGGAGATAATATAGTATAATGATTAAGAGCATGAGCTTTGGACTCAAAGGGACTCAGGGCCACATCTTGGCTTCACTTCCTCCTACCTATGTAACCTGGGTGAGGCAGGAGGTATCTGCAAAAAACTAGGCCTCATTTTCTTTACTTATAAAATTGAGACAATAATGGTTTCAACCTCTTAGGATTGTTATGAGAACTAGATAATATAAAGCCTGTGAAGTGTTTAGAATAGAAAGTGCCTGGCACACAGATAGGTCTCCATGAATATTTACTCATTGACCATTGCTCCCAATAATAGCAAGATACATATCCTGCACAAGAGGGTCATGCTTACTTCCAGAACTAAAATTAGTAGTTTATTTGTATAGTAACAAAATATGCTAATGTAAAGTACAGAATTATTGTCCCCTACCTTTTAGTTTACTAATGGTTGTAATTTTTATTTTTCCACATTATTGCCATTGCCAGACTGACTTTCATTTCTGTGATGTCCTTGGACAACTTGGGGCAGAGTGCTCTACATAAAAAGCACAAATACAGCCTGTCATGTGGTGCATACCTATAATTCCAAACAATTGGGAGACCAAGGCAGAAAGAGCACAAGTTCAAGGCCAGTCTGGGCAACTGAGAGAGACCCCGTCTGTGGGGAGCCACATTAAGTTACCACACCTTCCAGTCCTGATGCACCATGGGGATCTGAAAGATCACTGTAGTCTGGCAAGGTAGAGCCATGACTTGTTACTCGGTCTTTTCCTCTGCTGGGATAGCAAGGCCATACCCCTGGGGTTGAGCTACACTCACCTATTCTTTTGTAATCCTACCCCTTTGCCCTGTTTGGAATAGAATGTTTATGTGTGCCCTTCTCTTGCTCTGCCTTTGGGTATGGCCTTCCTAGATGTCAGTCAACCTGCTGACAGCAGACATTATGAAGCTAGACTCACCCCGCTCCCAAACCTTACCCCTTGCCTCATTTGAATGGCTTCTCTCCAATAAAAGGGTTTAGCATGTGCTCTCTTGCTCTCTCTTTCCATGGACCCCTAAGGTCAGAGGAGCCCTTGCCAGGTTTCTGTTCACGACTAAAAGGCTCAGGGATCACTCCAGGTAAACTGGGCTAACTGGGCTGCACAAAATAACCACACAAGAGACACAAATACCTTTTTCTTTGGGGTCGCTGTGACGGCTCCTCTGACCTTAAGGTTCCACAGGAAGAGAGAGAGAGAGAGAGAGAGAGAGAGAGAGAGAGAGAGAGAGAGAGAGAGAGAACACACACACACACACACACACACACACACACACACACACACAAGCTGACCCCTTTTATTGAGGAGAAGCTATCCAAATGAGGCAAGGGGTCAGGTTTCAGGGGGCTGAGTGTCTTCATGATGTCCACTGTCAGCAGGTTGACTGACACCTGGGTAGGCCACACCCAAGGGCACAGTAAGAGAAGGGGTCACACACAAGGCACTTCCATGGAAGATTCTATCCTAAACAGGGCAAGGGGTTATATTACAAAGGAACAGGTGAGCATAGCTTCACCCATGGGACTGTAGCAAGACACACCCATGCACGAGACACGGACCTTTGAACCCAAGAAGGGTGGGGAAAGCTCTGCCACATTTCTGTGACTGAGCACCTCAGCACCCAGCCGGGGAGTGTGACACAGTCACGTGCAAGGTTGGTCTTCCACAAGCCATCACAGGACCCCAAGAAAAAGGTATATCTGTCACTTATGTGATTATTTCGTGCAGCCCAGTTCACCTGAAGTGACCCGGAGTGTTTTAGTCACGAGAAACACGACACTTGTCTTGAAATAAAAAAAATAATAAGGGTAGGGATGTAGCTCAGTGGTAATGTACCCCTGGGCTCAATCCCCAGGAACAGAAGGGAAAAAAAAGTGCCGATACAGACCTATATTTGAAGTTGCTGCAGGAACCAGGCTTTTTCAGTGACTGTCTTTGGAGGGCAGGCAGTTGGCAGTGGCCCTGGCCTTCGGGTTGGGAGGCAGGCTCTGCAGCTCATCCCCCATCTCTGTGGTTATGGAAGAAATCATGAATAAACCAGACCAGTTCTCCTAATCTGTAATAAGGAGATAATAACATTTATTTTTGTGACTGTTGTGAGTATTGCTGAAAGAGCTCTTTGAAACACTTTAAGTGTTTTGATATAATCATAAAATATGAGGCTTTAAAAGCAGGATCTGAGAGTCCAGAGAAGGCTCTGCTTTCTCTGTGGATAATGTCTAATGTTAGCATTGTTTTCTGTTTTCCTTGAGGTAATTTGAAGATTAAAGGGCAGGGTGTTTTCCACATTTCCTGGTGCTAATAAAGGGCCCTCCCCCAATGCTTTGACCTTCACCGCTGTCATGGAGACTCCTAGGAGCAGTGACCATGATTCTGGCCAGCAGGGCTCCCACTGCTAACAGGGTTGCTCCCTCTCAGGGCCTTTAGCCAATATATTAAGAACCCTCAATAGAGAAACCATTGTTTGGTTTTGCTCACTCTTATTAAAAATAACATGGGACTTAAAAAAATAAAAGAAAACTGTCAGAAAAACAGACATCCCTTTTTAACCCAATAAGTCACACTTATTCTACATGGAAATAGCTCTTATGATACACAAAGCAACTCACCGGCTCACCACTTCCCCTTGAAGAGGGTAGCAAATATCGCTGTATTCATTTGTCAATCACCTTTACACACAGTCATTTGTTCACAGATGCACATTTATTAAGCTCTTACAGTGGCATAGGCAAGACATTGAGCAAGATAGGCATATTCCCTGCCCTCCTGGAGCTTCAAGTCTCCCTGTGAAAACTGACATATGGACAGGCAATTGCAATAACGTGGAGTGAGTGCTACGTGAAAAGTTTGGCATGTTTGGGAGAAGAGCAGAGACACAAACAGAGGCTTCAGTTTTTTTACTGGAATTACCAAGGACAACAAAATGAAGACACTGTGCATACTGTCTTTGTGGCCAGACCAGGGTAGAATTGTCCTAAGGGTGTAGGGCTAGTCATGGTTATTCTTGGATATCAGACTTTTCTTGGATGGCTTGGGCTTTAGGTCTTACAGAAGAGCTAGAGGCTTATCTGAGTCAGAGGTGTCATCCTAAAGCCACTTTGGTCTCCATTGGCATTGAAGCAAATGAAACTAAGTAAGATCCTCCCAAGAGCACATGGAATAGAGTCTTGGCCCAAGTATTTACCTATGTGAAGCATACATACCTGAACCACTAGCAGCTTTCACCTGCTCAATCTTCTATCAGTCTCCTTGGAATCTCCTTTCCTAAGAAAAAAACTAAACTGGAATCCCACCTTCTTCATACCTGTCATCCGGAAGCAGGGAGAAGACCAGGTCAGCCTATGAAAGGGCTCGTTTGCCAGTCAGAGAGTTCTCCTGTGCTCTCTATCCCCTTTCCCAGAGCTGAAAGCTCATCTCCAAGCATGACTGGCAAGGTTTATCCACTGAGCTATACTTACTACTCCTTATATTTTTGAGGAGGGGGCGTGGGGAGGGTACTTGGGATTGAACTCAGGGGCACTCAACTAGTGAGCCACATCCCCAACCCTATTTTGTATTTTATTTAGAGTCAGGGTCTCACTGAGTTGCTTAGCACCTTGCTTTTCCTGAGGCTAGCTTTGAACATAAATCCTCCCAAGCCACTGGGATTATAGGCACTACTTCTTGTATTTCCAAAGGAGCTATACATTGTGTTTCCTTTACTGTTTCTCACAATTAAGATAGTGCTAGTCTATCATAGCCCCCAAGTTCTTTTTAGTAGAGGCTGAAAAAAATCTAGGGGGAAGGCTGGTTGGAGCCACATGTGGAGATTCCAGGAGTCCCCTCTTTTCCTGGGCCTGAGGCTGGGGGTGGAGGAGGAACAGAGATAATTCCTAGTGTTCAAGTCAGAATTGTGGTCAAGATAAGTGATTTTGTTTACCTCTCTGTACAGAAGAAAGAAGCCCAGAGAAATGAATTTTGGGTAGCCACATCAGCTTATGGTACAGAACACCTACCCACACACACTACCCTGGCCATATACTAGAATTGCTGGAAAGCATTTTAAAAGAAGAACTTAGTGATCAGGGCTTATGCAGATGAGTCAATCAAATTCTGAAGTTAGACCAGGGTAAATCTCATCAAGTAGAACCAGTAGATGTAGAACCAGTAGACAAGATTCTTGGCAGCCTGTTTGTCAAAAGCAAGCTTCTTGGGTTTGAATCTGGCTCAGCGGATGTGGAAACTTGGGCAATTCACATCTCTATCAAACTTTTATTTCCTTCTCTACCAAATGAGGATGCTAATAAGGCCTGCTTTATAACAGGCCTTATAGGACTATAATCCTATAATCCTTTATAGGATTGTTGTTGAGGATTAAATAATAAAATGCAATTAAAGCACACCGGATGTATCAAGTAACGACTCTGTTATTTGGTAATGACAGGCAGGGCTGAACTTTAGGCCTCCCATGTCCAGGCAAGGCTCTTTCGACCCTGATTATTCATCAGGCTCTCTGGAATGAATTCAGTGATGAATTCTTTATAAAAACAGACATGAATGACTTTGTTTCTTAAATAAGGAAGACTATTTCCTGTTAAGGCCCCTTACATTTTATTCCTATTCAATGTCTCCTGTTTAATATCATTCATTTATTTATATATTCATTTATTTGTTGAGTGTCCATTAGGTTCCTAATACTATCTAAATATCATCAGAAGAACAAAAATACAGATCCTGTCTTCCAGGATCTTAAAGTTGAATGGGGAAGGTTTGGGGATTTAGATCGGGGCAGAGTGCTTGCCTAGAGTGTGCAAGACCCTGGGTTCGATCCCAGCATTGCAAAAAAATAAAAAATAAATGGAGAAGAAAGACTAAAGCTATTGCACAATATGCTTACTATGACAATCGGTTTTTTTTTTTTCTTTCTTTTTCTTTTTTTGTAGTGCTAGGGATTGAACCTGGAGCCTTGTGCTAAGGCAAGTACTCTATCAACTGAGCTACATTCCCAGCCTGACAATAGGTTTCTTTAAAAAAAAAATGTCTAGGAATACTCTCTTATCTTCAGCAATCTGGCTGACCAAAACACTATTACAGTTTTGGTATCTCCTAAAATGCCAAGTGCTGCTTCACCCCCAGACAATCTGATTTATTTTATATGTGATATGAGTTGGGCATGAAGGTTGTTTTAAGCTCCCTAATAATTATAATGTACATCAAAGTTTAGAATCACAGACTTAGAAGTTTCTTGTTCATTAAGAATATAACTAACTCTGAAGTTGAGTAGTTACGTGTCTTCTGGGATCTGACTTGAGCTTTGGGAATTTGCAGCTTTTTCTCTAGGAAAAAGAAAGTGCAAAGAAAGGGTTTTAAAAGAGGGATGTGACATTTAAGTTTCAGAAAGATAATTCTGGCTGCAATGTAGAAAATGGGTAAGACTGGAGACAGGGTGATCCATAGGGGGAAAGCAAAGATATCCAGGTCCTAACGTAGATGGCATGGGGGACTCCAATGCCAGGTATCAGCGGGGTACCTGGCACTAAGGAGAAAAAAGGGAATAAGGACAAGTAAAATGTTTTGCTTCTGCTGGTTTTTCAGCTTTGAAATTTAATTGTTGCCTTCTTGGTAAACATCCAAAGAATTCCAATGATTCTTATGAGATTGGCCTTAAATGAGGACAGCCCCTTCAAGACTCCCGATCATTTATGACTTTCAGAATGACAAAGGGATGAATTATTGCCTTTTTAAAAAAAGTAATAGTTAGATTTTATAATTACCCAGTTAATTTTGGCAATGTAGATCATTAAACACCAACATAGATTTTTCACAGAGAAGGGTGGAAAAGGGGCGGTCTAGCTACTTACATTGATCCAATTACCTGGATAATTGCCAGCTATCCACTTAACTTTGTGATATGAAGATGGTTTCAGTAATTTATTTTTTTCTGCCCCCCCACTTTATTTAATGTTTCTTCTAATCAAAACATTTTTACTGTTATTGGTTCTGTGGTGCTCATGTGACTGTGGTGGTGAGACGATTGGATTCCATTTGCCGTGTGTTCCATTAAATTCAGTTGTCAGTGCAGTTCTAACACCAGGCCTATCATCATCAGTAAGGAGGTACAAGAAGGCAAGAAGAACCCAGCAGGAGGCTCACAGTTTGGCTCAAAGGCATAGCACAATAAATTAGAGAAATCTTTTGCCTTCTAAACTCACTGAGCACAATATAATGTTCTCTACAAAAGTGAGGTTCAGAATATTATCTTTTGCAACCCTTTGAAACACAAAAACCATTCCTAGCTACAGAGACATAAAAAAAACAGCCCATTGGTCAGAAATGGCAGACCCCAGGTCTAATCAATGAGTACAATAATGAAGTAAGCCCTGGTGTGTACTATTTGCTGACCTCTCTGTTGTAAATAGTCTGTGACTTGGTCTCAAAACACCAACATGAAAAGCCAGCCTCAGCAACTTAGTGAGACCTTGTCTTGAAATAAAAAATTTAAAAAGAACTGGGAATGTGGCTCAGTGGTTAAGTGCCCCTGGGTTCAATCTCTGGTACCAAAAAAAAAAAAAAAAAAAAAAAGGAAGAAAGAAAGAAAAGAAAAAACCAACATGAATGTTACTGAATGTGAAGTTAGGAAGAGAAGTTCAGAAGCAAACCATCATATAATATTTCCACCCTATTGATACCGGAAGATGTAAACAACTCTGAGAACAAAGATGATGGTAAAATAATTAGAAAGTGATGATTTTTTGAGGAGTTCTTCCCTTTGTTTCTAATAGAATTCATTTAATTGTAAGTTTACATAATTTGGTTTTCATATTGGCTGTGTTTAACAATTGGCTCACAACATTTCTGAAAATTTAACAATCTTCTCTCACAAGCTAGTACGAATTGGTGCCAGAATGCTACTGCAAGGAGAAGGGAAGTTGGAATGTGCAGAGGCAGCTGGGATCAAAGCAAAGGAGAGAGGAAAGATGAAGTTCATGGCTGTGGACAAACACGTGGTCCATCCCTTGAGATGCAGCCAAGTGTGGTCTTGCCAAAGACAGTCACTGATGGCACAGAGCTAGTTTGGGCCTTCTATCTTGAAAAGCACCAGTCAATTGATCTCAGCTCCATTTGACCAGTATCTGGCAGAGAGAAGGATGTGACTTAATACATGGTGAATCTGATTTTAAAAATATAACATTCAAAATTCACATTTGAATAGAACTATGGGAGGTAAAGCAAAAGATAGAGGTTTTCCTTTACAGTAATGTTGGGGTTTCTTTCCTCATCTAGTTCTTACCAAAGTGCAAATAAATGAAACCAGTTAAAGCAGTGGTCCCTAGTCCTTAATTTTTACCAACTTGAACTCTCCCTTAAACATTGTCTGACAAAGGAGCGAAATGTATCACTCTCCACTTGCAGATGGGATTCTTATGGATGTTATTGAAGTGGGAAAAAAGTAGAAGCTGAACAAGGCACTTAATAGGCTTTACTTTGGGTTTCAACTCTGTATGTCAAGTGCCCCTGGGTGGTGTGGATGGAATGGTTTGATAAATAGGCAGGGACAAAGGGGAAAGCAAAGGTGAGATGGTTGAGATTCATAAATAGAATTCCCTGTAGTTCAGTGGTAGAGCACTTGCCTAGTATGCATGAGGCCCTGGGTTTAATCCCCCGTACCCACTAAAAAATTAAAAAATAGGGCTGGGGTTCTGGCTCTATGGTAGACCACTTGCTTAGCATGCATGAGGCACTGGGTTTGATCTTCAGCACCACATAAAACTAAAATAAAGGTATTGTGTTCAACCTACAACTAAAAAAAATTTGAAATTAAAAAATAAAGAAAGGAATGGCCTCTAACATAAAATCATATTTTTGTAAGGAGATACTCTTAACTACGGTGGTCATTTGAATTGCTCACAGATTGATTTAATGTATAGTACCCATGATATGTTAAATATATTTGACATGAAATATTCATCTACATGTATTTAATTCTTACCATTTAATTGTATCCTTAAGATGTCAATGGTAGAATGGTTTCATGTTTCTGTTTATCTCTTATGTTCTTAAAACTTTCTGCTGGGAGCAATCGCTTATTAAATGTCTTTTTGTGTTACTTGCTATGTATGCAGAATGGTTCCATGAGCATGGAGGACAATCTTTAAAATTGTGTTGTTGATAAACATAAAAAGGCATATAACTCTTTCAGAGAGCTTTCTCTACTTCTCTCCCTGTCTCTCACATACATATGTGCACACACATACACTTTTTAGAAGCTGAACAAAAAGCAGGAACAGGATCCTCTTAACAACTGTCTTGGTGAAGCTCAATAATGATAATTGCTAGCACCCACTGAGGACTATCTGCATGCTAAACACTTTACTGCATTAAAATTTGATCTTCAGAATAACCCTATAAAGTAGGTACTAATATCATTCAGATTTTTCAGATAAACTAATGGGAGTGAGGTAGATTGAATAAGTTGCCCAGGCTCATACCCCATAGGCTGGAGGACTGGTGAAGGTACTTAGGTACAGGCGGGAGGACTGGTACAGGTCTTCAGGCCCGGGCTCTGCTCCATTTGTGCTCTAGCACCTCCTTTCTCAAATCTCCTAATCTAAAGTGGGAAGATAGGAGACAACATAAGAAGGAAGGAAAGAAAATAGAAAGACTAGGGAACGGGCAAAGGTGGGCTGCTTACGGCAACAGAGGGTTCGGTGGGAAGAAAAATAAGGGCTCTGGATGGAGTTTCCTGAGTCTATAAGTGCACTTGGCTACAAAAAAAAAAAAAATGGTTGAGCAGGAAAGAAGGGAAAACAGAAGGGCTGATTTGGTGGAGGGCCATGGAAGGAATAAAATTAGACATTGTAGCTGCAGAATAGAATCACTGAAACTACACTGAATCTATAGAATCTCGGGGATGGAAGAGAACTTGAATGCCATCTGCCTAATACATAAATTTACTCTGCATCTTGACGAGGTGGTGGTTCAGCCTCCTTGGATGTCCTTGGAAATGGAGAACTCATTAGATCCTCTCCACATATGGCATAATAGAAAATTCTTCTCTTTGTGGAACCCAAATTTGCCTACCAGTGACTTCGACTCAGTAGCCAGGAACTGGCTTCATAGGATGATACACAAGTCTTTTACAGAATCAGTTCCAGGGTAAATATGGAATTACCCACACATTTGACTATTCTTCCTCAGCAGTAATATTATTCCTAAATACTAAGTTTTCAAATGATTCCTAATCGTTGACTATCACTCAATGCATTATTTCTTAACTGACTACCTTCCTGCTAGGTATTAAAAATAGCTGATAACAGCCAATTTTGTTTACTCTATATCAGTAGCTTTGTAAATGTTGTTTTCCATATTGTCATTTTTGTCTTACATTTGAGGAATCTGAAGCTCAGAGAGCATAAATGACTTGCTCAGGACCACCCAGGCTGTAAGCAAAGGGGTGGGATTTGCATCAGACAGCTTGGATATTGAGGTGGAGTGGTGTCTTGATCTGTTTTGTGCTGCTATCACAATTTTTAGACTAATTTATGAAGAACAGAAAAAAATATTTTTTTTCCTTTTCAAGGTTTTGGAGGATGCAAAGTCTAAGATCAAGGTACCAGTATCAGGTGTGGGTCTTCTTAGTGGCAGAAGGTGGAAGAGCAAGAGAGAAAACCTGCTCCTGCAAGCTCTTGTATAGTGACATTAATTCATTCAGAAGGGTTCTGCCCTCATGACCTAGACCCCCCAAATATCTTACCACTCAACACTGTGGAATGAGGTTAATGGATTTGAGGAAACAGATTCATACCATAGTAAATACCTGACAATAAACTATTCATTCTACCTGGTATAAAAAAAGAATATTACTGGATGTGATGGCACACACCTGTAATCCCAGTAGCTGGGAAGCCTGAGGCAGGAGGATCACAAGTTCAAAGCCATCTTCAGCAATTTAATGAGGCCCTAACCAACTTACTGGGATACTGTCTCAAAATAAAAAGTAAAAAAGCTGGGGATGTGGACTCGGTGGTAGAGCGCTAGCCTTGCATGCATGAGACACTGTGTTCAATTCTCAGCATCACATAAAATAAATAAATATTGTGTCCATCTCAACTTAAAAAAATTGAGAGAGAGAGAGAGAGAGAGAGAGAGAGAGAGAGAGAGAGAGAGAGAGAGAGAGACTGTGAGCTGGGATGTGGCTCAGTGGTTGAATGCCCCTGTTCAATCCTTGGTATATTTAAAAAAAAAAAAAAAGTGTTACAGAGAGTAGAGTCTACCCAGCACTGGTTTATATGAATGTGAAATTTGCACAGTCCTCCTGGAAAAAGGACTTGGTTTAGTGTCCTTCTATCAAAATCTTGAAATCTTAAAATTTTAAACAGGGAGCCCTGCTTTTCATTTTGTACTGTGTGATTGAATTGCTCTGTGTCTACTATGAAAAAGGAAAGGAAGAAAACAACCAAGCAGGCAAATCAACCGCCTTTTTGGTGGCATGGTGCATGCAGTGTTTGTAGTCTTACAGGTTAATCTGTTTCTGAGTAATCTTTAGAATCTACTCTCCACTTGGAAGCTCCTGTTCTTACCATGGAGAAAAGTCCCAGGGGCAGCTGTACAAACTGGGGTGCGAGGGGTGGGGGTGGCTCCTTTTTTGTATCTTTAATGTCATGCATGGAGGCTGGACTGAGTTCTGGCAGAAATGCTTTTATATTTTTGGTTTTTGTCACTTTCTACTCCTTTGACACCATGTTTCCTGTCAAATGCAATTTACAGGCACATGATAGTGGTTGACAGGAACAGCGAGCCTCCAGGATTTCCCTAGGAGAAGCTTCCACCTGTTCTGTGAGTGCTTCCTCCTCTTAGCTAATGTGGAAGCTCTCTCACTCTCATGACTTCCCCAGCCTGCTGGAAATGCCAGGAATGCAGACTTCACACACAGTAGGCGTAGGTGTGGTGTGGAACTGCAGCTGGACCTTGCTTGTAGTAATTGTTCCAGGAAAGTCAGCTGGGACAGGTCATTGACGGTACTCCTTAGATGTCTGCTTCCAGTCATCTCAGTAACTCCAGCTTAACAAAAATGTGCCTTTCTCGGTAATTATGGTTCAGTCCCCAAGAACACATATCCACCTAACACTCTTCTTATTCTTTTTTTTTTTTTTTTGTACTGGAAATTGAACCCAGGGCACTTAACCACTGAGCCACATCACCAGCCCTTTTTCATATTTTTATTTAGAAACCAGTTGCTTACGGCCTTGCTAAGTTGCTGAGTCTGGCTTTGAACTCTCAATCCTCCTGACTCAGCCTTCCAAGCCACTGGGATTACAGGCATGTGCCACCACACCTGGCATCAACACCTTTCTTTATAACATCAGTTCCTTATACCCTGTTTTACTGCTTAATAAGCTTCAATTAGATTATGAATACCTTCCAAGTGGCTGTAAGGTATCATCTGGGAAAGAGCAGTGGACGGAGTTTGGGAACCTGGATTTCTGTCCAGTTTAATCTTCCCAGTAGGCAATGGCCAACTCCTGCACTTAGTATTCAGCTTAGAAATTTTTTATGAGAGGCGTTGTGTTTTGGGAATGGACAGATGTTGAGCTTGGGTTCCCTTCCTCTTGGCTCAAAATGAATAGGCTTTCAATCGATCAGGAGATATTTACCAAGGTCTTTTCATTTACTGCACTGTGAGCACTGTGTCAGAGTGATATGCAGCCTTTCCTGGCACACTAGAAGCTCATTATGAGAAAATTGCATAAAGGGCTGGTTTTTCTGACTTCTATCTAAGGCCATGGAGTCTTGGCTTTGATCATCAAGCAAGATCTACCTGGATCAGGTGGTTGTATATGACATCCTTACATGGGGGTACAGATTCAGCTGCTATAATAAGGTATTAGGCAGCTTTGTGTTTATAACAAATACCTAAGATAACCAACTTGTAACTAATTTTGGCTCACATTGGGTGGTTCCAGTCATTATCAATTGGCCCCACCATTTTTGGGCCTGTGGCAAGGTAGTGCCTCATGGCAGAGAGCTTATGGTGGAGCTGTCGTTCACCTCATGGCCAAGAAGTAAAAGAGAGAAAGAAAAAAAGAGCTTGAGGTCTCACTCCCCACTTCAAGCGTACACCTCCAATGACCTGAAGAACTCCCACTGTTTCCCACCTCTAAAAGTTTCCACCACCCCCAAAAGCACCCAGCTGGGGGCTAAGCCTTTAACAGATGGACCATTAGAGGACACGTCAGATCCAGACTAGAGCATCTAACCTGCAATTTCTGCAAAGTCTTTTTGGGATTCTGTGGCTGTAATAAAAGGAAGGGGCCCCTTTTCTTTCTAATTTGAGTCAGAAAGGAAAAATGACCAGAAACAAGTTCTATGGTTCCATGTTCCATGCAACTACTCAAGACAGCTGTCTCAGCACAACTGGGGCAGCGCTCTCTGATCCCTCTATGGCCAACGGCTGGTAGGTGAGTGACCATGGGTATTGTTTGGCTGGAGGCTCTAGAAGTGGGTGTGGTGGTAACGTTTTCTCATCCTAATTGTACTCTGCAGAATGGAGGGGCAGGCATTTTCTTGTTGAGGACCAGTTTATGCTAAGCCTCCAAGATTGTTTGTGTTTGGCCTCCAAAACTCAGTGTGAGCCTTCCTACTTCTTCGCTTTCTTCTCTCCAGAATGCTGTCCCCTCTTCTGTCTTCTTATTCAAATCCTCTTTATCCTTTGTAGATTCAAATACCTCTGACTGGAGAAGATTGCCTCTCAAATACCAGCCTCTGAATATGCATGTCACGTGTTGGTTCTCCCTCATATTTCTTTTATAGGTCAAATCAAACTATTACTTATCTCTATTGTTAAACATTCAGCTTCACAAATTTTTTCTTTTTTTTTTTTCCCCTTGGATTATAAACTCCTTTCCCCCCTGATACATTTATCAGTCTTTTCCTGGGGCCTGTTCTGCACTGGATACTGTCCCAGGCACAGGGCACACAAAGACAAATACATCCCCTCTCTGCCACCTCCCGAGGGAAACTGAGGGAAGGCGGCTATGGGCAACAAGAACAGAACATACTATGGCTTTTCTAGTAGATGTATGTGCAAAATGCTTTCAAAGACCAGAGTCAAGCCAGCTGCTTGGGGATGTGGTAGAATTCTGTGAAGGAGCTAGCATATTCATTGGTCTATAAGATTGTAGAGAAGGATGAGAACAATTGCTGGCTGAGGGGGCATAAGTGTAAACATTCAATAGCCCGAGGGAAGTGAGGTCTAGGTGTTGGGGTGAGGGAAGGAGAGATGGAAGAGGAGAATGAATAGGAGACAAATCTGAAAAGGTGAATTGGGCACAACACGGAAGTACTTATAGGTTCTGCTAAAGCTTTAGATTATCCTGTAGGTAACAGGGAGCCTGGAAAGTTTGAGGGGGAGTGGCACAGTCAGATGTGGGTTTTAGAATGATGATGTTTGGACTTGGGGTAAAATATAGATTGACTGGGGTTGAGGAATTAGTCTAGACAGAGGGATCAGTTAGACACAAATTCCTGACCGACAATGACGTTGGCAAAGATAGAGAGGAGGAGGGGATCTGAATGATTAGCCTTGGATAGGAACGAAGGAAGCAGCACATTAGAGAGATCCTGAAGGTGACTAATTAGATGCAGAGGAAGTGGCAGCTGCCAGAAGTCTTTGTTCCTCTGCAGAAGATCATGTCTTTGATAAACATTCAATAAACATCAGCAGGATTTAAACCTTATATACCAAAGTGTATATTTTGGAACATTTAATCTTTGATGTTAACTCCTAAGAGTTAAGCATCATCACATGGATGGGGGCTGGGGATATATAGCTCAGTGGTCAAGCACTTGCCTAGCACATGTGAAGCACTGGGTTGGATCCTCAGCACCACATTAAAAAAATAAATAAATAGAATAAAGGTATTGTGTCCATCTACAACTAATAAATAAATAAATTTAAAAAGAACCACATGGATATTCTTTTTTTTTTCCTTTTAGGTGGGTTATTCAGATTTTGTGTTAGAGTTTGTTGTGTGACTACAAGAATCTGCAGTGCTAATTATCATCCCAGTTGGTGGTCAGAGTATTTTCTTATTAATACTTGGGACATTTTGGGGAGTGCACAGATTATATTCTGGAAGCACACAATCAGAATTTATACCTGCCATTTTTGAAAGAGGAACTTGGGGTGCAAAATGATGCTTTTTTCCTTTAGGTTTTGTGGGTTTAAAAAAATCAGCAAAGAGTATCTTTCTAATTTCTTCTGGTCATTCTGCAAACAAAGGCACTGTGATATTTTACTAAATTCAACCTGTGTTATTTTTGTTGCTTTCTGCTGTCAGCCCAGCAATCCAAACAAGGATTGATGTGGGGGGCAATAAAGGAAAGGAAAATGCTTCTTGGTATAATCTCTGAAAAATAGTTTGCCCTTTGGGTAGTATATGCCACCCAAATGGCAGCACAAGGGGTTTAGGGGAACATCTTTTCCTTTTTGCTTGGTGTTGCCCATAACTGCATAATCGTTTTTTTAGTTAATTGGTTCAGATGCTACATTGTTTCCAAAGGAGACCAATCTTTCTTCTCTCCTCCCTCCCTCTGCCTTTTTCCTCCCCCTATTTGTTCCTCTCTTTCACTTTAATGCTTAAATGCTTAATGGTCTATCTGCAGATCTTCTCAGTTCCCAGATACTGAAAATAAATTATCTTTATGTTATGGCTGCTATTAATATATTCCTGTTTGTCTTGGCCTCTGTGTTCTGGGTAGCCGTCTGCCTAGGGCATTGCATCAGAAGAATTGTATAACCTCTCCTAGCACTGCAGCAAACTTCAATCTGTAAATGCCTGTGGAATGAGAAGAGAGCAGGGCTGAACTGACTATCGACATCGAAAACACACATTCCCTTCCCTGGAGGTCTCTGTCAGTGCATCTTTCTAGAACATCCCTGCCCTGGAGGTCTCTGTCAGTGGATCTTTCTAGAACAAACCCAAGAAACTCATACTTTCTCTGACACTTCTCGTCCAGTTATTTGTTGACTCAGTTTTTAATCATGGGGACTGGGTGAGATATCAGTATCATATTTTATGAAGAATGAAATGGTACTACCTTGATGGATGTAAACCTCGAAGAAATGATCTGGCTTAATAATTTCTAGAGTTTTTTAGAGAAAAAACACACTCAGAATTGAACAGCTTCCCCAGAGGGGTCCACTGGGTTGGTGACATTTAGCAGTTTGTTAAGAGGGATCCGAGCCCCTGGGGAGTTTTAGGTTTTGACCAGGCTTCTGTGTCCTCAGAGGGATCCCCTTGCATGTCTTACCTGCAGCCTTTACTTCCTTGGCACAAAGTCATCAGTCTAAACAAATGTCTCTGGGCAAAGTGATTAGAATAGTATAAGTTTTCCCACAGCGTTTAAGAACACCTCAGGATGCAGTATTTGAATTTAAGGTTTTTGGGTTTTATTTGTAAAAGAACCCTCAGAGTATCTAGTCAAGTGCTTTTCAAACTGTGTTCCCCAGAGACAGAGGTTGCAGGATAGCATCTCAGAAACTGCTCTGAATAGGAGGGAGGTCCTGGATCTTCCCTCCTCCCACTTTGAGCCAGAAAAACTCCACATTTGATCTGTTTTAGAAAAGGGATTTCTAAGTAAGATTGAGTTCAAAGAATGAATTCTGCTGCTTAGGTAACTGGAAAACTATTGGTATAATCCAACTTCTCATTTAATAGATGATACTGAGGGTCAAAAATGTTCTACAATACACAATACTTGTCACCAAGATGGACCTGGAGCATTGGTCTTCTGTCTCCAGTCCAGTACTCTTAACATATCCCATGAACTACTTAATTTCTTGGTTTAGCTAGGACCAATAGGGGCCTATCTGCATCAATCTCAGAACTAAAATAAAATGGGTCCTGTCTTTGGAGAGGCTGTGGAGCACAAGGTTGAGCACGTGGGCTCTGAACTTGGACTTTCTGTGCCTATCACTATTACTTTTTCTTTCCTTCTTCTCTTTTTCTTTCTCCTCCTCCTCCTCCTCCTCTTCTCCTTCTCCTTCTCCTTCTCCTCCTCCTCCTCCTCCTCCTCCTCCTCCTCCTCCTCCTCCTCCTCCTCCTCCTCCTCCTCTCCTTCTCCTTCTCCTTCGAAAGAGGGATTGAATCCAGGGTGCTTAACCACTGAGCCATATACCCAGTCCTTTTATTTTTTATTTTGACACAGGGTCTCACTAAGTTAATGAGGCTGGCTTTGAACTTGCAATTCTCCTGCCTCAGCCTCCTCAGCCTTGGGGATTACAGCTATGCGCCACTGCACCAGCATTAGCTGTTGGACTTTGCATACGTTACTGAAACTTTCAATATCTTTTGTTTTTTGTCTGCAAATGACTGTTATCATAAAATAAGTCAATGCACATACAGTGCTGAGAGCAGTGTGTTGCAAGTAGTAAATATTAGCTTTTATTTAAAAGTTTGTATCATGAGACTTTTGGGATCCTGGGCTTTCTGTAACTTTTCCTTAGATGCATTATTGACTGTTGATCTTTCCACATTTTGTCTTTGGTGCTGTGAATGACCAGGTCCCTCTTGTCTGCTAAAACTTTTATCACCAGGATGGGAGAAATAATAGGATCACAGAGTTTAAACTGGAAGTTTGCTCTGTGTTACACATAACTGACAAGAACTGAAGCCCCCTGATTGGAAATGACTTGCTCAGTCTTATGGAGCTTTCCAGATGGAAGGCAGGGAAGAACAAACAAAGCAACCCTGAGGAGCTTCATTCTACCAAAAAAACATTTCTCATTCATTGGTCCAATATGTTTTTGTTGCATTAAAGGTTTTTTTGAAATAAAATTCACTTAATATAAAACTAACTAGTTTACAGTACAAAACTCACAGGCACCTTCATAATGTTGGCCAACTATCACTATTTTCAAAACTTTTTAATCAACCCTAAAGTAAACCTATACCCACTGTGAACTCACTCTGCAGGCCCCTCCAGCCTCTGTCAACCATTGCTCTGCTCTCTCTGTGGATTTACCTATTCTGAATTTTTCATAATAAATGGAATCATACAATATGTGAACTTTTGTGTCTGGCTTCTTTCACTTAGCATAGTGTTTTCAAGGTTCATCCACATTGTGGCATGCATCAAATGCTTCATTCTTTTTTATGACTTTTATGTTGCATTTTGGTCAAAGAATTTCATTCTCATCTTTTGTCTCCCACCACCTCCTAAGATGAGGCTGACTATAATACAGTTACATTGTTTCTTTCTCTCCTTCCACACCAAATTTCAGTCATTGATGAGGAAATAATACTGTGACTCCTCCATTGCTTTTTACCTTTTTCTTTCTTTTCTTTTTTCCCCAAGTACTGGGAGTCAAACCCAGAGTCTTGCATATGCTAAGCAACTGCTCTACAACTGAGGTACATCTCCATTCTGTGTTTTTTTTTTAACACAAAAGCTTAACCACTGAGTCACATTCCCAGCAACCCCCTCTTTTTTAGATATAGATGGACACAACACCTTTATTTTATTTATTTATTTTTATGTGGAGCTGAGGATCAAACCCAGTGTCTCACACATGCTAGGCAAGCGCTCTGCCACTGAGCCACAACCTCATAAAAAGTCCCCCTTTTTTATTTTTTATTTTGAGGCAGATTCTCACTAAGTTGCTTAGGGCCTCACTAAGTTTCTGAGGCTAACCTTGAACTTATGATCCTCCTGCTTCAGACTCCTGTGTAACTGGGATTACAGTCATGTGCCATCATGATCAGCTTTGGAACTCCATTTCTTTTATTTTCTTCTTTTTTTAAAGAGAGAGAGAGAGAGAGAGAGAGAGAGAGAGAGAGAGAGAGAGAGAGAGAGAATTTTAATATTTATTTTTTAGTTTTCGGTGGACCCAACATCTTTATTTGTATTTGGTGCTGAGGATCAAACTGGGGCCACACGCATGGTAGGCTAGCGCGCTACCGCTTGAGCCACATCCCCAGCCCGGAACTCCATTTCTTATGGCAAACCTGTCCCTTGTCTTTCAGGAAAGCCACCTCTATTCTTGTGTAGTCTACTTCATTAGGCCCCACTGTCTGTTATTTAGACAAATGCTTGTGCCCAGGCATTTGTGACTACAGTGTAAAGAGGGGGCTTGGTGACTGAATTTTGTGCAGAACGCATGTGGTAGCAGAGTAGCTCTCCAGCAGTTGATGCCACCTCTAGCAGTAGTCGACATGTACAGCCTGAAAAGGGAGTCCTGAGGATACATGGGCCCATTGGGTCCAATGCAATGTCACAATGCATATCACCAGAGCAATATGTCACAGTGTCACTTTGAGATCTTGAGGTATTCCATTTGTTAATGGGGTGAATCCTTGTCTGTAAAGATGAACATCTGAACTGCAGAGAAGATATTAAAAAAAAAAGAAGAAGAAGGAGGAGGTCTGGGGTTGTGGCTCAGTGGTAGAGCGCTCGCCTCGCACGTGCAAGACCGTGGGTTCGATCCTCAGCACCACATATAAAAATAAACAAGTGAAATAAAGGTGTTGTGTCAAACTACAAGTAAAAAATAAATATTAAAAAAAATAAAAAGAAAAAACACTGCACAAATCAGGTCTAATAATTCCTCTTTTAAGCATGGATCTAATACAGAGGAATCCCTGGCATTCTTCCTTAGAATCAATTACAGTCAATTTTTTCACGTTTTACATCATTTAGAGGAATATTGTCAAGATAAAATCTTGCCCGACATGGATTTTTTTTTTTGTTTTAATTTCCTTACTCTCATAAATGCAAAACTTAATAGATTATTTTGCCCCAAACACACTTTGCAAGCCAAATTGATGAGCTGTCTCTATTTGGGCTCTAGTGATCTTGATCCCTCACTGGGAAGTTGAGCTGCTTGGATCCCTTCTATGGTTCCCAGATGTGCCCTCAAGGCTGCACTTTGTCCAAATGTAGGGGACCATGTCCTGGTGCCTTGAGTGCTTGTGAAATGATGTCTGTCTTGCTAATGGGATTATTTGTGCTCATCTTTCTAAAGCATGGATACACAGCAGGGCAGAATCACCTGGGAGGGGTCAGGGCTTATAGCAAGAGATCTGACAGGCAGCCAAGGCCAGGCAGGCATAAGACCCATTCCATGGGTCTGAAGAATTAGGTGGTACCAGACATTTGACCTCAGGGAACTTAATAAAAAGGATGAAATGGGTACCAGAAGTGAGGAAGGTGAAAACTGGAGAGCCAGCCAGGTTGGGGACATTGCCCATGAGTATAGGTTATGAGTCAGAAGTGAACTTTGTTGCTGACTTCTTGGACCTTCTCTTTTGTTCGGGTGTTAAGCAAGAATCCACAGATGTGCATTTGTGCTTAAAGGCAAGCCAGGTCTCTACAGGTATAATTTGTCTCTGATTAAGGATGGGCAGTAACCTAGACCTTCTCAGAGGTCACCTGATGTGAATTGCTAGCAAGAGATTTTGTTCTTTTATAACAAAGGGGTGCAGAGACCTGCTGCTCAGTTGCCCATGGTCATTCTTGGTCCTTTGCTGCCAGGCAGACCCTCTCCTCCTCCTCCTCACATTTGCAGCATCTAGTTGTGCTCTAAAGAACCATTCTGGAGTTAGTCCTTCTCAGCATTATGGTCTCAGTATGAGGAAACCAAGATTCATGCCACATAGGCCTTGTCCATGCCTCCCTTCTCTGAGCCCTTTGTAAGATGTGAGTGTACAACAGCTAATTGGTGGGTCTGATTCCTCCACGGGAAGGTAGGCAGCATGATCCAGGCACCTGAGCTTGACCTCAGGGAATGGAACCCTTACAGGCACCCACTTCCTAAACACAGTTCTTTTCCTGTCTCCTCTCCTTCCTTCCTTGCCCCATGTCTTTGGTTTGAACAAAAGAGGATTAAAGAATGTGTTTCATTTTCATTTTCACCCTTATTTCATTTGGAAGTAAAGCTTTAAAATCATTGAACTCTGTTCCCCATCTCTCTACGTCTCTTGCCTCCCGTGACCCTAGAGCAAAGTTTCTGAATGCAAAATAGAATTTCTGGGGAGATTTTAAAATCCTGATGACTAGGCTATACCCCAAATCCAATTAATCATTAGATTTTTTTATATAATAAGGAATGCTTTGGTGCCATTTTGAATATAGATGGGTCAGTGGCTTTCTTGGAGAGGGGGTGCCTTTTTGTTTTCTAAGTTTCCTTGTAGAGTCCTTCAAATTCTGTACAATCCTTCCTGAGATGCCCTGAGAATAATGGCCTCCCAAACAAAAGCAGATTGGCCTGGAAAGAGGGTGGCAGTAAGCAGTTTCTATTTAGTCTTACCATTAATATGTAATAGTCATATTTGTTATTTCTCCATCCTAGGATAGATAGGTTGCTCTCACATTGGCCTTAGTATCATGAGTGATCTCTAAAATGAATGCCAGTCACAGTCTCCCAGCATTTTAGGTGTACCCTCAGTACATTTAGTACATTGGCTTGGAGCCTCATGCCCCTGTTTGTGGGTGGCACATATTGAGAATGGCCTCTGCTGCTCTTGAAAAATAGATTTTAAAAAAGAGAGACATTCTTATTTTTTCTTTCTTTCTAACTGAACCTACCAAAAGCATCTTTAGCTGAAGTCAAAGTGAAGACAGTTGATGCTTCAGAATAACTGACAAGCATAAGAATCTGCTGGAAACGGGAATGTTATTAGGTGGCTCTGTTTGAAGAGGTTCAGATGTGAATTAGACCAATCCATTACACTTGCTTAGTGTTTGTTGGGGCTGCAATATTTTTATGCAGAACCCATGAATGGAGACACAGTTCAGTGGTGTTTATTAGTGACCTTGTCTTGTCCTCTGAATTATGGACAGGAGGCTCAGAACATTGGGGGCTGGAGTGAACAACTGTGCAGTGTTTTCTTCGTATTCCACATCTCTGAGATGCTGCTGCCATCTCGGGCTTGGATTTTGAAGTAGAGGATGTGAATGTGGCTTTTCAAATCTGAAATATTTATAGAACTAGGTCTGATTGAACCATCGCTGTAAAGCCCTTGTTCTGGAAATAATAACACAAGTCAGGAGGGGAGTGTGTGTGGAGAGAGAGAGAGAGAGAGAGAGAGAGAGAGAGAGAGAGAGAGAGAGAGAGAGAGTCCTGTCCTAAAAAGTATCCCCACCCAGTGGTTTTCTTGGTTTTGAGGTACCTTCTTTGTGAAGAATCAAGGATTTTATCAGATTGTCAATCTGATCAAACTGGTTTCAAACTGCAGATGGGGACAATGGAGGAGAATGCCAAGCGAACCCTAGGGCTTAAACGAGGTGCATTGGCTTGCCATGGTTACTCTGTTAAACCATCCTTGGGAGTTCTGATGACCTGGTATGGTTGGGCTTCCTGATCCTTGACTCACAGAGAACTCTGAGGACTGTGTGGGCAGAACCTCCCATAATGAGTGGAGCTCAGTCTGTGTCCAGCTGGGTCCTCTTCCTATTCCTGGCATAGGAGTTTGCATGACGCTACTCTTGATGTCTTCAGCCCCCTTCCTATGCATAGCTGCTGCCTGGGCTGTAGCCTGTCCTGGAATGCTGAGCAGGGGGTCAGCATCTGACACTCTTAGACCCAGAATATTGATCCCTTTTCCCCTTCACACCCAAGCTACTTTATAATACTTTCATAACAGGAAAGCCCAACTATAACTCTTTCTTGGAAATTGAGCTTCACGGTCCTTCCTCCATGCTAAAAATCTCCCAGGGTCTCACATTGTCCTGTGGGTGCAGGACATTCTCTTTAAGGCTTTAACTATGACTCATGCTATAATCCAAAGGACAGAGTTTTTCCGGTCATCTCATGCTAAAACAGACAAGAAAAAACAACCAGAACAAAATTCCAGCTCCCCCTCATTTTGAATCACCCCCTTCCAGGTCCAACTTCCAGCAATGGTCCCATGAGAGAAATGAGAGCAACAGGGTCTAAATGCCCTGTGACCTCAAGAGCAGCAGCTGCAATGAAACGAAAGTCACCAGAGGCACCATTAATACAAGCATAAGAGTCCAAAGCAAGAGTGGTGGTAAAATGTTTACATCACCCTGGTCACACAACCCAAGAAGCCATGCTTGACTCTGGTGGCATAGTTTGAGAAAAAACACTGATAAAGAATGAGAGATGAGGATGGTAGAGGATGTGAAATTATCTCATGTTTTGGCCCAAAGAAGAAACAATTCATGGTGAGGGGAGGAAGATACATTAACTGTAAGAAAACACTAATTAATAACAGCGATCACATTTTGAGTATCTACGATGCCTTAGACCTTTGGAACATATTGACTCATGTTAGTGGGATCATACCAGTCCCACTGGGTATTTGTGTTCCCATTGGATAGATGATAATGCCGAGACTTGGAGTTTCTCCATAATTTGCCCAAATTCACACACCTGGTAAGTGGCAAATTAAAATTCATGGCCAAATCCTTTGAGATCCAAAGGCCATTTCCTCTGACTCCCCAGTGATTGGAAGAGAGAGTGCACTTTCTATGAGTGATGACCCAGAGCTGAGTCAGAACTTCAGGGAATACTGCAGAGGAACAGACCCTCAGATCAGTCTAAGAAAGAGCTTTCTCATGGAGTCGTCAGGAGACGGAATGAGGACCCTGATTGGAGCTGAGCTGCCCATCCCTCCAGGATCTTCAGGCAGGGGCTGAGAGACTAAAAGGGAGGGTGAACCAGGGTTACTTTGATCTTATAAGAGAGGGTTACTAGATCACTCCTAGTGATCCACCCTTTTTAAGATTACTCTAGAGTAAAACCTCCAAACACAAAAGTTCAAAGAAAAGGTCAATGTAAGATGCTGGGCCACTCACTCATTCATTCAACAAATATTTTCTTAGTGTCTTCTGTGTGTCAGGTTCTAGAGAGACAGTGGTGAATAACACATAGTCCCTGGTCCACAAGGAATCTATGGCTTGGAAGGGCAGAGAGATGTACAAACAGGTAATTTTATTCTGTTGTAAATATAATTAGGAAAGTACTGGATGCTATGGATACCTAATGCAACTTTGTGGGAAAGGGGAGGAAGATTTGGGAATTTACGAGGTTCCGGATGAAGTTAAAGCAGTTAAGCAATTAAAAGCACTAAAGGCATAACAAGGCTCACATCAGAAATTTTAAGTGACAGGGGTGTCCACTTCAGGAGTGAGCGCCCCCTGCTGGTGCACAAGGACCTGACCACCCTGGAGGGCAAGGCCTTCCCATTGATACAGGAGCCTCAAACAAACAAAACCAAACAACAAATGCAGGTGGCTATTTTAAGGCAATGTCTCTTATTGCTCCAAAACATCCAGTGTCAATGTCCTGAAAGAGGCCAGCTTCCCTGAAGTTTTTCACTTGGCCAGAGTCATTCCGTAATTTTTTTTTTTTTTTAAATGGGAAAACTTTGTTGCTCTTATTGGGTGTTTTGCTTTGTCACTGGAAACCTAGTAGGGTGTTTGTGGCTCTGTGTTTGTTGGAATCCCTTGGTTCTGCCTACATCAGCTGCAGTCCATTGTCACATGTTAGAGCATGGGTAGGGTGGTGTTGCAAGGGGCCCATGAGGTGGTGGGGGCCGGGGAAACAGACCTCTCCATTTCTCCCAACTCCGTTTCTTCCCCCTGAAGATGTCTGCCACAGAGGCACCTTCCCACCTTATCCAAACAGAGCCCTGTGGCTTCCCACCCTCTCCATAACAGACTCATCCGAATCCCAGTAGAGCACACAACCCAGATTCAATTTGTATCCCCATAACACATGCACCTACATCCAGGTATGAGAGTAGAACCCCAAAACACGACAGGTGAGGGAATCATCTCATTATTTTCCTACCTCCAAGGCAGGACTGTACTTAAACCATCTCAGACAGATGGTTAACTGTCCTATTTTAAAAGATCTCTAGGGAGGACGATTTCACAATTCCCTGTGGCTGTCTGTTCTAGTATTTAATCATCTTCATTACCAGTGAGTTCTTCTTCATGCCGAATCTAAATCTCTTTGGTTGTGATTTAAGTATTTTTTTTTCCTTGAGGGTAGACACCATGGATCTTGTGCTTCCGGGGAGGGGAGGATTCTGGTCCTAATTTTGCTGCCTTGGGAATCATTTATTTTAACACCCTTTGGAGTTTGTTTCCTTTATTGCTAAACAGGGGAATGGAGTTAGGAATGGTTCTCAAGGACTCTTCTAGCTCCAATATCTATGACTTTTCAAAGTAAAAGTGCTGCATAGCTATGCTGTGCTATTCAATGTTTCATGGAAATAATAATGCCTGGTTGCATGAAAAGCTTGTAGCTGAAATTTGAAATGATATCACATAAACCTTGTCCAGGTTTCTCTTAGTGACATGGAATGGGACTAGGAAGGAATGAACAGCTGGAAACTGGGGGAGGAACCCACTCTCAGTTGAACCTTACGGAAATCACTGTAAGGAGGCCCTCTGATCACTTATTGAACAGAAAAGGGATATCATATTTTGAGAGTGCTTTTCCAGCCTCTAACTCCAGAGAGTTCAGAAAAGGAAGACCCAGAGGAGGGTGCTTTTATAGTAGGATATATTTTCATCCTCTCTTCTTTCCTATCTTTAAAAAGCAACTGCCTAGGACAGGGGATACCTTAAACCATTATCAGGTATCCCTCTGGCAATCAATTAACTCTTTACCAGGAGGAGGAAAGCAGGCCACAGAGGAGGTCATTGGTGAACACACAGGAGGGTAGCACAGCAGAATTCAGGGTGCCCCTGCAAGACAGGTTTGTCAAGGACCAATACACCAAGGGTCCACACAAAGAAACAAGAAGATGCAGAAGTTAATTTATCTTTCCCCTATCTTTTTTCCCCAAATGTTCTCATTTGCTACCTTTGGTATGTGTGTCCTGAGGAACCATTCTTATTCCAGGCAGCATTTGGTTACTTCACTTTATGGGAGAATTGCCTAGTTCATCCTAGGCAAAGTTCCACCAGCCAAAGCTCCCCAAGCCTCCGTCCTCATCTGTACATAGGAGTAAATACAGCTTCTGTCAATGACTGGATCACATCATGAGACAGATGAATCCGCCAGTCATTTGTATACTCTTACCTCCTCAAGCTCTTTAAAAGGGGAGAGGAAAAAAGACTTCATTGTTGGTCAGGCTTGTGAGGAATTTTAATCTTCTGCACATGGCAATGTGAAGTGGTAGAATTTCTCTTGCCTTTATGAGTGGTATCTTCAAGCAGGGCACAGGGCTCCCTGTCTGCCGACAACAATTCTTGTATTGTTATTTCAGAGTGAGCTGGGAGTTAAAGGGTAACTAGGATTAAACTCAGTCTTGAAATTGTTTGTTAAATGGCATGGAGAACACCAAAAATGACCTTGGGTTTTTGGAGGGAAGATGGGGGAATGGGATGGTCCCAACCCAGACATGACTTTCCTGGGAAGAGACAGTGCTCTTTACTTTGTAAAGATGAGTCAATGCACTGCTGAATGGGTTCTCATCATTGTACCAGCCAGGGAAGGGTTTACTTTGACTCAGGATTCTCATTATGTCCCCACTGGATGAATAGTAAAAATTTTGAAGGTACTTGGGACTCCTATGTAGCCCTCCATTTTTCAAAATATGGTTTGGGGAGCAGCATCCGTCTCACTTGAGAGTTGGTAAGAAGTGAGAGATCTCAGCATCCAGATCTGCTGAATCTGATTCTGTGTTTTAAGGCTGGGAATGCAGCTTGGTATTAGAGCACTTGTCTAGCTGTTGAGGCCCTAAATTCCATCCACAGCATCAAAAACAAAACAAAACAAACAAACAAAATAACCCCCCCAAAAAATCTGTAGTTTAACAATCCTCAGTGGATTCCTATAGTCATTAAAATCTGAGGCTGTCTGGGTTAATGCACTGGCAGATAGAACTCTTTGAATCTGTGTGCATGGTCCTAGGCAAAATTGTGAATGTTCTCTTTGAGGCTCTGACTCTAACTTCTGATATTCTTTTCTTATGTTAGTGTTCTCTTCCCTCCATTCCCATTCCCTCTCCCTACAAAATAAAAATAAAAAAGACAAATAGGAACTAAGGCTGTGTTCTCAGTATGGCCCAGGCTCCCTACATAGTGGGGAGAAAGTCATGAGGAGACCATTCATGCTGACTTGTTAGTGACTTAGAAAGCCAAAGGGTTCTTTCTCATGGGGATATTACACTCTAAAATAGGACACTTAATGAATCACTGTTTAACTTAAAGATTCAGTTTCCATTCATGGAATTTGAGTCACTGTGGCACTCTGTGGAGATTGTAGATATCTGAGGGATTGGAAGACATTTTTACTATGCGTATGACAGTGTACGAGTGACCTCTTAAATCCAACTACATAACAGTCTGCCCCTTATTGAAAGGGTGACCCCCCCAAACTTTTTAGTTTAGTAAGTTCTCCTTATTGTTCATGGACACTAAATTCTTACAGCTGCTTCTCAGATACTTCTTTCTTATCTTTATTATTTTGATATGCTTGACCACTTAAGATACAAAGTCCCATTTTCAAAATAAGCAATGTATTTTAGGAGAGTTTTTGATAAGCCTAAGCAACATAAAAGAAGAGAATTGTGGAGATATGATTCAAGAACTATTTCTGGAGATAGCTGGACCCAGATTTAACAGTGTGCTAGGATTTGCTGGGCAGCTTTGACATATGATGAGTGTTAATATAGAGTCAAGTGTCCATTTTATTGCCAGGTATTGTAGGAACAGATCCAGCTTGCATGGTATTTTTCCTTTTTCTTGCTTGATCTGATTTTTTTTTTCTCATCTAAGTCACTTCCTAAAGATCCAATCCACCATCACAGCAATACCCTCATATTCCCAGGTCAGGTGTTTTCAAAGGGAAGATCCCTTGACATGAATTTTATCAGTAGGAGCTTGTAAAAGACAGATGCAAGGAGAATGAAATGGATAAATCCAGGTGTTACAGATGGGACATTGGCAAATGCAAGGATTGCAAGTGTTATATAAATAAACACACCTTTTATAGGTGGGAAATTGCAAAAGACAGATGCTGTGAAAGATGGTCTATGGGACCAATAGTCAGCCCCTTGCACATAACATGGGCCTCTTAATGGAAAAATATAAATGAAAACTTTCATGCAGAGTCCCAGCCCCCTAGTAGAGGATCTGTTTGGTTAAGTAACTCACTAAACAATGATGAGAGGACAAGTGAGTTAACCTCCCTTTGAACTATTCTCCTTGGGGAACCTACCAGGGATATTTTCCAGGAACATTAGCTACCAGCTCAAGCCCAGCCTTTCATGTAGATACTTTTGTGAAATGATTGAGGAAAGTAGGGCAGGTCTCTTGGTACCAAAATTTATCCTCTACCAATATTCTTGCAATCACACCATTAGCAATATATTCCTTTGGATTAACTCCCAACTATCTCCAAAGATTAATAGGCATCCATGTTATTAAGCGCTTCTTACGAGCCAAACACTATTCTTGGTAAAGAAATTTCAAAGGTAAGTAGAACATGGTTCATGACTTTGAGATGCTCAAAGTCTAGTTGGGGATACAGGATAAACACATTACTGTAACAATATAACTTGTGCTTTGATTAAAGTAACTCTAAGTCTTTTTGAGAGCCAGAGGAAGAGGATTCAGATCCATGACTAGATCCTAAAGAATGAGTAGGAGCCTGCTGGACAGATGCAAAAAGACAATAGATGGCAATTTGGGTGTGGGCAGGAGGGACAATTTTGGACCATGAGGCCCCATGGGTAGGGGGCAAGCATCTCTGTGCCTGGGCTAGGGATTATAGCTCTTGGGTTCCCATGAAATATCATGTAGGATTGGATGTGCAGAGTGTTCTGAAGATGGGAGCAGGGTTTATGAAGAGGGAAGCCAGAGAATGCCAAAGACCAGTTTGTCTACTTGGACACTGTAGAAAGCATGGCAGTACCAGGTTTTTCTTTCAAGTTGTCACCTCTTTATTCAGCTTGCTTGGTCATCTAGATGGTTTCCCACATCTTGTTTGCTCACTTAATGACTTTGGCAGTAAAAAGAGTTAACCAGCAGATTTTGAGGTTCGATAGCAAATCTGGGTTTTTGTTCTTTTTTGTTTTTAACATTCATGATTTGGGCATTCAAAAAACTATTGAAGATGGCTTAAGTGAGGTCTTGTGTGTGTGTGTGTGTGTGTGTGTGTGTGTGTGTGTGTGTGTGTGTGTGATGGAAAATATTTTTAGCCCCATGCTTGTCAAACTTCTGTACCATTGATCAGTTCCAAGAAATGAAACTTGTTGCTTGGCTCTCTGCATAACATCTGTCTTGGAGGGCCTTAGCTAAATGCATAGATATAAAAGCAAATAGTAGTTAACTGATACCACTATAGGATTTGTTTTCAGAGTTTTAAAAGAAAAATTTGACCATCAAAATGGTTACTTGGATAAAACTGTTGAAATTCTATTTGACTTTTATGATAAATTTGGCAGAATTTGGTTATCAAAGTCTAAGTGGTAGACTGGGCAATGTGGAGGTGTTGAATACCTTTGACTTCCACTTCCTTTTAAAAATTTTTTATTTTTAGGTTCTAGGATTTGAACCTGGGGGTGCTTTATCAATGAGTCATATCCCCAGCCCTTTTTTTATATTTTATTTAGAGACAGGGTCTTGCTGAGTTGCTTAGGGCCTCACTAAGATGCTGAGGCTGACTTTGAACTCGAGATCCTCCTGCCTCAGCCTCCAGAGCTGTTGGAATTGTATGCATGTGCCACCATGCTTGGTCTTCCACTTCTTTTTTTCTTTTTCTTTTCTTTTTTTTTTTGAGAGAGAGAGAGAGAGAGAGAGAGAGAGAGAGAGAGAGAGAGAGAGAGAGAGAGAGAATTTTTTTAATATTTATTTTTTAGTTTTCGGTGGACACAACATCTTTGTTTTTGTATGTGGTGCTGAGGATTGAACCCAGGCCGCATGCATGCCAGGCGAGCACACTACCCCTTGAGCCACATCCCCAGCCCCTCTTTTTTTTAATATTTATTTTTTAGTTGTAGGTGAACACAATGACTTTATTTTTTACTTTATGTGGTGTTGAGGATCAAATCTAGTGCCTCATGCATGCTAGGTGAGTGCTCTACCTCTGAGCCACAACCCCAGCCCCTCCAATTCTTAAGAATTGGTTTCAAATACCTTCTCTGCAAATGTAGTGGGTTCTTAAATAAGAAATAGTGACCAACTGTGCTTTTTCCAAAAGGGCAACGAAGACAAATGACAATGGTTGGAATTTTGTTTAGTGATACTCAGTTGGAATCAGGAGAGGTTATTGGATACTATGACAGGTTTTCAAAGAGGATGGAAAATTCTGTCTTCCAGATAATAAATACCCTGCTGTCTGTACATGTTCACTTACCAAGTATTTTTCTACTAGTATTTTATTTTGCACTCCAAAACTTGCCTTTAGGAGTTCACCAGTTTATGGTTTATGGAACTGATGATATTCAAAAGGACATAAGCCAGGCAGTAATAGATACAAGCTTGAACCCAGAGTTCATTCGAATACCTAACCCTTTGCCTTCTCCACTGTAAATAAAAATATAGCACCTTCAGATCTGTCCAATAAATCCTGATGGAAGAACAGAACTGAAATAATTTCTCTGAGATTGAGAAAATTCAATCTCAGACTATTTGAAAAGGTAAATAGTGAAGCCCCAGTGTCTGCTTTATTTGGCCTTTCTGAATTAAGTCAGAATGATTATGTCATAGATTAAAATACAAATAATCTGGGGTTAAAAAGACCTGCTCAGGACTGTGGTATTCTGGGGATGTTCTCTATGTCTTTTGGGATAGTGTGACCACATGATGTCTCATGTGTCTTTCTACAAGAATCTCAAAAAGATTACAAGCCTTAAGAAGGGAGGAAAATTGTTCAAAATCATGTTGGGGATGGAAGACACAGTGAGAAATGAAAAAGCAGAGGTGTTCATTTGTTTCACAAACATTTCGTCATATGCCAAGGTCTGTAACTCTGACCTTCCTTATGCAGAACAGCAACGTGGACAATGCTCAGAGGCAGCACTGGCCATAAATCAGGCTCTTGAGCTTGGGCCTTCAGGGCCAGCTTGGGCTGAACCAGGGTCCACATTGTTTTGCTCGCATATCTTGCATTTTAAAAGAGTTTTGGAAAAGTGCATGACTCCTCATACATTTTCAAGTTGACATCCCCAAATTTTCATGATAAGTTTAAATGGCTGCAAATGATGCAATTTCTGGTGCTTTGTAAATCTTGACAGTTTAAAATAAAACTGTTGCATCATTCTTTAAAAAGTTTCCAATGAAATATAAACACCATAGCTATTTGATACCTTCTATTATCCTTTCAAAATATATAAAAGCCATGTTTTTAGCAAAGATTTTGCGTCATTTCTTTTTCTCCTGGGAAACATATTTACATTCTATTTCCTTCTTAAAGTTTTACCCTAATACAATGAATTTTATGCTTGAAGGTCTTTCATTGATCACCCTATTATATGGTTTTGGAACAAAAAGTGGTATGTAAATGGAAATATAAATAAATTTTTTTCTGTAACCTTAAGACATTTTTTTGACAAAAGCTTTTATAATGTTTTCCATTTAAAATATTTTTATTTTTAATTGACATATCATGTTTGTACATATGTACGGGGTACAGTATGATAGATGCATATATGCTATGTGTAATGATCAAATCAGGATAATTAGCATTCCCAGCTCATCAAAAATTTTTTATATCTATATGTTGAGAGTCTCTGAACTCCTCTTTTCCAAGTATTTTGGATTATATCATAACTTGTTTTAGAATAACTCTGCTGTGTTATAGAATACTAGAAATAATTGCTCCTATCTAATGATATTTTGATTTTGATACCCGTTTTCTTTTTTTTTAATTATTTGTAGATGAACACAATACCTTTATTTATTTATTTTTATGTGTGCTGAGGATTGAACTCAGTGCCTCACATGTGCTAGGCAAGTGCTATACCACTAAGCTATCACCCCAGCCCTTGTTACCCATTTTCTAACCTGTCTTTATTCTCTCTTTTCCTTCCTACTCTCTTGTGACCACTATTTCATTACAAATACAATTAATGTATAATTGAGCAAAACAAAGTAATTATATTATGAATTTCACAAAGTGATTATTAATATAAAATTAAGATAGTATTGGAAATATATCTTTTAAAAAGACAGATGACTGGAGGGGTGTTATGTATGTCTGATTAAAGAAGTTTTCTGGAGACCATTCCTTGATTAGTGCCTAGAGTTATCTGTATAGGCTTATGCATGATGAAAGCAAGTGGGTGAATGACAGGTGTGCTTCTCTTCTGCACAGTAGGAGATAGATATCTGTGAGAGAAAGGAGAAGCAGTAAGTGGGCTCTGACCTCTTCCTCAGGTTGTCCTTCACCCAGGGTTAAGATTGAGTATATCTGAAAGCTGGGGGTTTGGAAATGGAGTCTATTAGACTAGCCATGTCCCAAGAGGATTACTTGTATACCAGTTTGAAGATGCCCTAAACTACTCCAAACACTTTCCAAGTCCACTTGGGAAATTGTTAACATGCTCTTGATTCATCCACATAGGAATAGTTTGCATAAGCTATTCAGCATAAATAGAGGCATAAATATGCTTAAAATTTCAGCAGATTTTCAGCAGAGGGAAATGCATTCTGGGGTAATTCATCTGTAGAATCAGTTGCAATGGATATGCTCACTGATTTATCTAGAACAAATAAAAAAAGTATTACATGCTACATAAATTATAAATGCTGTCAATATTATTCCATCACCAGATCATTATGGTTATAACCTGCCCTCTTACAAATTAGAAACATTGACTGATATTATGCTGGTTGGAACAGAAGTCAATTCAGCTAATCAGAACTTGGCAAATCCCACGTCACACACGGGTCACACACACAGAGTTGTTGATTTATCGCAGTCTGTTAGGATACAAAACCTTGTGCTATGGCAATGACTTCCAAATTCTTGGGGGCTTGATACAATAAAAGTTCTTTCTTTATCACACTATATGTCCAGAGCAGGGATCAGTGGGAGTTTTTGCTTCACAAAGTCACTCAGAGATCTAGGCTAATGGATGCCTCTCCATCTTGTAGCTGCATGATATGGATTAGATGGCAGAAGAGAAAGATAGAATTGTAACAGGTTTTTAATCGCCACAACTGGAAGTGATACATATCATTTTTTCGTACATTTCATTAGTTAGATGTTGTCCAAATACTTGTGTCCAAATGCAGAGTGATTGAGAAGTATACTTTTCCATGGGCCTAAAAGATGAGAAAAGAAGAATATTCTTGTTAATTAAACTACATTAGAACTTGATATAGGTGGCACTTTATACATGACATTGGTCTATTTGAAAGATGATAATCAAGGATTAGTGATAAATAATAAAATAATGAAGTGATATTCATTACAAAAATGAGTACATAAACAGTACTAAACATGAGAAGTACAGACAATTGGAATCGTCTATGGAAAAAAAAAGCAAAAGTAATAAGCTTTGGAAGAATGAAATGTGCATTCAAGTATGACTGACCTCAGATCTCTTTAGCAGTAGAGTTACTTCTGCAGGGTGATACCAAGAGATGGTTGGAAGTGTCCTGCTATACTTGAAAACTCGGTGAGGTTCTTGGTTCCACCATGCACCACCTGGCCACTGATTGGAAGTCTTTTGGCAAGTTACTGATAGTCACCACTAAGAAGATATCTCTTTGGTTAGCCATGTGAGACCTTTGACTTTGCTTTGTCTATGTTTTTATCTAGATGTATTATGGAGCATAGACTTGACTCTGAGGCTGGTGATGATTAGCTGTAAATTCCCCACCTACCATGGAGTTGAATAATGGCCTACTCAGAAACTAGTTCATAGTACCAAATGTTAATTAGTTATTGGCCATTCATTTGTGTTCATGTTCTGAGAATGCAACTATTTGGAATTATTCCATCAGTGTAGCCCACATTCTTTTAGATTTGAGACAAGGACAGGACTATTGCAGTTTGACCTAAGTATCCCTATTAAAGATTCTTGGAATCTAGAATCATAACAGAGGGGCATCCTTTAAAAAGAGGTCTTAGGGAACAAATATGCTTTTTTTTTTTTTTTTTGTCTAATAAGGTGGCCTGATTCTAAATGTTATATCAGGCAAAGGGCTATCTGACCTATGTCAGACCAGGAACCAGAAATTTTCAAGGTTGCAGAACTTTGACCTAACATGATTTCCAGGACTGTAGGAAAGGAAGCTAGAAATAAAATGTTATGAAATTCTAGGAGGGGTGCATGCAAAATGGCCAGTTACGAAAGAATCATCCCAAGTACAAATATGATCTGAGCCATCATGTATTATTCATCCTTGGGTCATAAAGAGAAGAACTAAGGGTCAGAAACAGAAGACATAGATTGAATGCCCCCTGAAATATTGAAGGAAAGCTGAAATTAGTATGAGCTATATTAACAAGAGGGCTGTGAATGGAACAAGAGAACTGATGGCTGAATTCTGATGACCAGAGAAATGCATTTGCTCTCAGGGCTGCATTTTGAAGATGACAGAGAACTTAGATGCATTCAAAGAAGGGCAGAAGGAGAGGAGAGAATGTTGATAAAGTTGGTTAGTAAAGGAAGGTTCTGGAAGGCCTATCAAAGAGAACATTTTTCTGCTTCCTTTGAGAAAACATTTTCTGTCTAGCTCCAGAGAAGACCTTTGGAACTGGACTGGAACAGTTACAAAGACAAAGGAAGACTATGGAGCAGAATAGCTGTGGGGTTTAAAGTTGGGTTCACTCCTACCTAGTTGAGTTGGTTTGGTCAAGACACTTCAGCTCTCCAAGCTTTCCATTTCTCCAATTAAAAAACGGATGCTAATGTTCAACCTAAAAAGTTACTGTATTTGTGAGATTGAATATTAAGAGAAAAGATTACCTTCTTTTAGTCTAGTAATTATGCTGTACTTATTTAGTCCTCATTTAAGTCTTGGCATATGATCTTAATACTATTTCATTATTGAAGGAATTGAACATTGGAAAGAGTCAGGCTTTCAGGAACCACTACATGTTTGATTTGAGATTCAAACAAAAGTGAGTGAAGAAATGTTATGCAGATTAAAGTAGTGCAGTGAGTTGTATGATGGTCCCCCAAATGTGTACGTCTATGTCTGAATCCCCAGAAGGTGTGAAGGCTAGCTTATTTGGATAAAGGATCTTTGCAAATGTAATCGATTTAAGGATCATGAGATTAAGAAATCTGCTCAGTGAGCCCTAAATCCAATGCCAAGTGTCATTGTAACAGTGAAGCAGAAGGAGATTTGACATCCAAGAGAGGAGAAGGCAATGTGACTACAGAGAGGGTGACTGGGGTGATGTGCCCCAAGTCAAGAATGCTGCCAACCACTAGAAGCTGGAAGAAGCAAAGAACAGATTCTTTCCCAGAGCCCTTGAAGGGAGCAAGACCCTACCTGATTTTGAACTTCTAGCCTCTAAAGATGTGAAAAAATAAATTTTCGTTGTTTAAACCATTCAGTGGTAATCTGTCACAGCAGACCTAGGAGACAATGGCTTCCACCTTGGGATGGCCCTTGGGCACCTCAAAAAAGTGAACATAATACTGGACTGGTTCTGAATGCTGATTGGAAGAGTTCTTTTTGGAGGTCAGCAGAATACCCATACACCTATATGAAACAATCTTTCTAAGGGCCTACACATGCAATTAGAATATAATTTTCATGATTTAGCGCTTCCCTTGGTATCAGTTCCCCTTTGCAAAGAATCACAGGAGATGAAGCTCCATGTTCCAATTTTTCGGGTGAGAAAACAGGATATAGGCTAGTTATCTGGTAAGTCTGGACCATGAAATTGCTGAGGTAGAGAGAGAGCACCCTGATTTGAATTCACACGTGGTGTATGGATTCTCCCAGCAGGAGAGCCAGTCCCCAGGAGCAGGCCAGAAGCTGTCCTGCTGCTTTCTGTCCTTGGGGGTTAAGTATGACTTAAAATCACTAGGGTAGTCATGTAACCACAGTGCGGTTATCCAGCAATTTAGGCTGCTATAGAATGAGGATTGGATTCTTCTCACACTCCAAACACTCTGGCTTTCCCTTGGGACCTAAATTGGGGCTAAGCTGCAAGAAGAAATTGGGGCTGAGCTGCATTTCGTTAAATTTCCTTATATAAAGATGGCCTGGGGGTTAGCAGGATTTGGCTTCCAGATGAAGGGACCAGAAGGCAAGATTTAGATGTGATACATGGGAGAATTTGGCCAGTCAAGATTCTTAAACCATTGATGTGGTTTGTGAAGGCATTGCTATTATGCTGGGTCCTTCAAAAGAAGAAGGGATGGTTATTCTGCACCTTCTGTTCTCTAAACTGTCAGTTGGGGGAAGTTGGGGGACTTTCCCCTAATCCTTTCTCTCCCTTCCACTTCAGTTTTAGAATCTGAAATGTCTTGTGCAGTAGTGGACTATATCTGACTTCTGGATTTGTATAGACTTGAATTCAAATCCTAAGTTTATCATTTGGTAAACAAGCAATCTTGGGTAAAAAAGTTAATCTCTTAAATACCATTCTGAACCTGCATTCTTATTGACAGGTCTATGTTGAGTTCTAGGCTCATAGTAGGTGCTCAACAAATCTTTCTTGTGAGAATAAAGGAAGGTAACAGTTAATATTAAAAGAATACATTGCACGTGCCACATGTTTTGCCTGGATGATTTCATTTAATTCTTAAACCGCCTTATGGGACTGGAGGTATAGCTCAGTGGCAGAGCGTTTGCCTAGTATGTGTGAGGTACTGGTTTGATCCTCAGCACCATATAAAAACAAACAAAATAAAGGTATGCTGTCCATCTATAAGTATAAAACAAAAAATTAAAACCACCTATGGAGGTTGGTACCATGATGAGCTCCATTTTGCAGGAGTGTTAGAAAGTAAAGTTAGGGGTCCAGGTTCTCATAGCTCATAGAGGGAGAGCTTGGCTCTATCCGTGGCATGACTCCAAAGACCAGGCTGTTAGCTGCATTGAAAATACTTATCATAATATCTGATAATTACTAGGTTCTATTAATTGGTATGGATTTAACAAGCATATACTGAGAACTATGTGCCAGGCACTAACTACTCATAAGAACACCTAAGCGAGTAGCCTGGTAAAACGGGGGAACACTACGCTGCTGACATGTAAGTGAGGTTTGATCAAGGAAGCAGTCCCACCAGGAGTGACAAGGAGTAAGGTGTTGAAAACAGGGATTAGCCTTTGCCTGACGGCTTGGGGGCTGGTGAAGAATCTATGGAATGCTGTGGCCTCTACCTCCAATGATGAGTCTAAAGTTGCTGTAGATCAACAGGACCAGAAAGTGAGAACAAAAGCCAGAGAATGTGGGAGAAGGGAGGCCAAAGCAGATTCCACAAGGACAGACAGAATCCCCAATAGTCTCTCACCATTTCAGACCTTGACAATGAAACATAAAGCTGTAATGCTTTACTGCAGAACTGGCCTGTGCTTTTCTCAGGATTCAGAGTAGCTGAAGGAGATCTGGTGGGAGCTAGAGAAGCTGTGGGCAGCCCAACGGGATAAGCCAACAGATGGGTGACAATGTATGCATGCTGATCTTCACAGGATGAAGGCAGCTGTTTTACTTCTACCTTTCAAATACTCCCCAAATCCTTCTTGTGAATAACCCCGACTCGGGGCCACAAAAGGAAGGCAATTCTAGAAAATATGACTCCCATTCAGTTAAGTTGAACCATCGCAAAACCACTGCAGGTAATGTTTGAGTCTCTGGCTTCTGAGAAGGAATGGTCCTGTGGGGCCTTAGGAAGAGATGATAAAGAAGGAGGCCTGCAGGAAAGCACAATTAAGCTGAACCTTCTGGTTCATCACTTCCTATTCTTGTTTGCCAACCACTTTTATCTGCTTCAAAATGCTTACGTTATATGTGGACAATCCTATGGATTAAGAATTAAAGAATGATGGGCTGGGGATGTGGCTCAAGCGGTAGCGCGCTCGCCTGGCATGCGTGCGGCCCGGGTTCAATCCTCAGCACCACATACAAACAAAATGTTGTGTCCGCCGATAACTAAAAAATAAATATCAAAAATTCTCTCTCTCTCTCTCTCTCTCTCCCTCTCTCTTTAAAAAAAAGAATTAAAGAATGAAACATGTTCTCAGAAGGACAGTGTTAAAATTTGCTTGGTGCCACTAACTCTCTGCCATCAGCACAGAGTGACTGACACTTTAACCATGCACATTGGAATGCAATGAAGAAAATGTAGTGCATTTGGACTTGAGACACTGGACAGGTAATTTTTACAGGTGGGTGGCAGCATTTAGTGCTGCCAGGGAGGAGGGGCAGATGGAGAGAAAAGGCTGGGACAACTTGGGGCTTTGATGGGAAAGCTAATCCAAGGACATTTGTTAGAGGTATCATCCCTGGCTAGGAGGTGGAATGAGCTCTCTGCACTGAAAGTACAGGTGCCTATGGAAGAGAAGGAGCCTGCTTTGTAACCTGGCTTTTTAAGTCTTTGGCTGGACAAGGAAACAAAAGAAGAAAAATCAACCCCTTACCTCTCAGAGAAAACTCCCATAAACACTTTGGTGTGACCCTTTGTAGTTTTTTTTTGTTGTTGTTTTAGTTCAAATATACATCTGTTCTTATGAAAAATGGAGTCATACCTTATATAATATTTTGTAACCTATTTTTCTTTTTAAAGTAGTCTTTTCCCTTGTCAGTTAACATTATTTACATCTGTGCTAGATTTCCTTGTATGAATGCACCTTAGTTTATCTATGTAGTGGCAAAGAGAATAGATTTTGAAGCCAGGCTGCTGGGGTAAGTTCTAGGTCTTCCAACACCTTCTGGCTGTGCAAATGGGAGCAAGTGAATTGACCTTTCTGTGCTTTAGTTTACTCAGCTGTAAAATGGGGATAATAATACTTTCTTCATAGGGTTATTCAGAGGAGCAAATGACTTCATATATGTGAGGTACTCGGAACATTCTTTCAAAGTTATCATTTAACCAATATTTTTGTTGACTGTTTAGTTTCTAAGTTTTTCACTCTTACAAGTACACTGTAATTAACAAATTCAGTGCACTCTTAATTACTTCCAAAGGAAATATTTGTGGTCACAGTAAGAAATCTTTTAAAGAATAAGTAAATCATGCACTAAGAGACATTGAATGGCCATATACAAAGCATCATGTTATGTACAAGGAGGATTGAGCATGCTACTCTTTCTTAAGACATTAAAACTGTGAGTCAGTGGGGGAGAAGAGACACATGCACATACAATCTAACATCAGGTAGAAAGAGGGGCATGAATGAAGGAATGTGTGATGGCGAGGAGAAGGGAGAGTATCTATAGCTGGGAAATCAAATCCTTCAATAAAAGAGAGAGACAGACTCCCTCCTCTGCTCTCACCACCTCCAAAATCCCCAAATCAGATTTCCAAATGGTCTCTGTTTGGCATGCCAAGAATTTGTTACCTTGAAAGAGAACACCCAGGGCTGAGTTCCAAAGTTAGAAGCAGGGATATGGGCGTTCATTGCAAGACCAAATATTTAGGAAATACCTTTTTCTGGAAAGGAAAGAACACATTTCACAGCTGAAAAGGGAAGTGAAAAATGAAACTAAAGAAGCATGAAGGTAATATTTACTTGCTGGATTTATATAGTGCCTACCTTTAGAAAAGCTGGGCTATAAATCCATCCTGTGACCCCCTAACACATATACAATCTATTCCCAGTTACATGGCTCTCTGTGAAGCACATTAGCAATCATTTTGCTGCCATTATAAACTTCCATCTACCTGCAGCCTACCTCTGCCAGCTCACCTTCAGCCATCCCCTCAGAAGAGGGAGCTAGATAATAGAAGTGTGAGTTTCATATCAGATCATCCTGGGCTAAGTTCCAAGCTCTACATTTACTAGCTGGGTGACTCTGGACATGAATCTTAAGTTTCTAAGCCTCAATTTCCACATCTGTGAAATGGGGATAATAATATTAAGCTTTATGGTGCTGCAATGTGGATCAAATGAGATAATGCCTATGAAACACCCATCAGGGCAACGGGCACAGACCACTTGCACATGTTAGCTATTATTATTCCTGTACTACAGTATGTAAAGGAATGCAAATCACCTTTACTATTGGATTAATGAAATGATCACATATCAATCTCAGAAACAAGGACCTAGGATGTTTCCTAAAACAAATAGGGAATATTTGCATTTGCATCATTTAAAATTTTGTCTATGAGGCTAAAAGTTGAGTATGAACACCCCTCAATGTCAAAGAGGTCAGATTTCTCTTGTAATTAACAAAATATAGACTGTTACTCATATTAGAATGAAGATGATTGATAAACCTTAATACCTCTCCCAGAGGACCTTGCATTTTAATCTGGAGCCAAAACCACTGCCCAAAAGAAAGAGGCAGGAATGGTGAGGTTTCAGGTATCAACCAGAGGACAGAAGGAGGCACTTTGATTCAATACAGTGCATTGAAGCATTCCTGTTAGTATCTTGGGCACTTATTCATTCATTCAATACATGTTTATTACATACTCACTATCTGCCAGACATTGCTCTGTGCCCTGGTAAGCAAAATGGACAAGCTGCCTACCTTCAGATTGTTTACATTTTAGTGGGGGTTACCAACAATAATCAGTAAAATTAAAGAATAAGCTATGCAAGTATGTTAGCCAGGGATTAGATGCCACACAAAAGTCAAGGGAAAGTTCTGTGGGAGTGGGCGGTTGGCAGTGCTAACTCAAGAGTGAGGCCTAGGTGAGCCTCATTGAGAAGGTAGGATTAGAGCAAGGTCTCCCAAAAGGTGAAGAAGTCTGCTAAGTGGATGTTTGGAAAAGATGTTCTGGGTATATGCCCCTGGATTGTGTGTGTATGTGCCTCCCACCCAAGAGGAGACAATCACTCCTGGAATGTTTAGGGAACATCAAGGAGGCTAGGGAAGCAATAGAGAAGCAATAGGAGATGAAGTAATGAAGTTTATCATGACCATTTCTTTTAAGGACCTTCAGCTCTGACTGTAGTACTGAGAAAACATCCAAGAAGGGTACGGGGAAGGTAGACCAGCGTAACAGTTACTGCAGAAACCCAAGGAAAGGCTGTGCAAGGAGCAGGTTTGTATACACTGGGTTTGAGATGCTCAAGGAACAGTTTTGGACATACTAGGTTTGGCTGGAGTCTGGAATTTAGAAGAAAGGACTAGACTGGATGTCAAAAGTAAAAACAAAAACAAAAAACTAACAATGTATTATTCATTTACTTTTAATATTTTCACAATTAACACACATTAATTGTACAAATTTACCGGTTTCACGGTGACATCTACATTAACGTATATATTGTGCATTAACCATGTCCCCCTACCCTTCTACATTTGGTAAAGACAGTTGTTTAAAGATATGGAATGGTTAAGATCACCCAGGGAATGAGAGTGGATGGGGAGACAGTCGGTCTGAGGGCAGGTTGGTGGAGGTTTTCCTGGAGAGGGAGTTGTAGGGCTCCAGAACAGGCTCAGTAAACCCCACAGTAAGGGAGCCCGGGCCTGCAGGGGGTGCCCTGGAACTTGCTGTATCTTTCAGTGATGAAAAGAAGCATTTGCTTCTCTAGGAAGGAGAGGTGTTCCACAGATTCCTGCCAGAGTGGCAGAAATAATTAAGAGAAGTAGCTAAGGATATCCTAGTAGAACACGTGCTCCGCTGCCTCCAAGGAATCAGAAAACCTGGGTCTATTAATCTGTTCAGACATCTGGGCACCACTGCCTTGCCCACAGGCTCCGCCTCTCGGGCTCCTCTTCTCATCCCCCTCCCCTCTTCCCACCCTTGCCTCTATATGTCACTTCTACAACCGCTCTGATTATAATTGATCAAACAGAATCACGGAATCACGGCTCATTTTGCCGTTTTGTTCAGTAGCCCGATATGAAAAGAGACTGGTAGTTGGGCAAATTGTATTCCCTCTTCTTGGAATTCTGCTCACAGAGGCCTTCCCGGCGTGGCGGGCCCCGCAGGGACACGCCACTGCCGCCGAGGATAACGAGGGCTGGGGGCTGTAGGCCGGCGCGGGGGTGAGCGACACCAGTGCCGGGGCGCCAGGGGGTGTGTCCGCGCCGCGGCCACCACTGCCCGCGTCCGGCCTCCCCAGGGGCTTCCCACGTGGCCCCTCCCGCAGACCCTTTCGCGGCCTGGGCTCGCTTTCCTTGACGTCATGTGGGTAGAGGGCTTTCTCCCGCGGCGCGGCCGACCGTACTCAACTTCGGGTTCAAGTCCGCCGCCGTGCGCCCTGCGCGGTGCGCCCGCTCCCTGCGCGCCGCCGCCGCCGCCGCCGCCACATCTGGAAGCGTTCAGCGCGTCTGCCTCCAGCGCGCCGGGCGGGCGGGCGCGGGCAGGGGAGGGCGCGGGCGCGGCGGGGCTTGGCTGGGAGGGAGTGAGCGCGGCGCTCTCTCGCGCGCCCGGTGTCTCCCTCTCTCTGCCTCTGCAGAAACAGCTCCCTGCCAGAACGGCGCTCGGCGCGGCGCGGCGCGGCCCGGAGCGGCGACGGCGGCTCTTCCTGCCTCCTCGCCCTCAGGAGTTGGTGGCTCTTTTTGACAGAAAAAAACCGGGAAGGGGCCTTGGGGAAGACTCGCCAAGAGTGGGCAGAGACATCTCAGCCCCCTGGTGGCCCGGGCGGACCCCCTTCGCCCCCCCCCGTCTTGGGGTCCATTGCTCTCGCTTGCCCCTCCTTTCCGCCTCTTCTTGCTCTGCCTCTCTCGATTTATTTTTTCAAATGGTGTAGCCGCCAGAGGTGCGGTGCTAAATTCTTGGAAGGGGCCCGGATGTACTGAGGATGCATTACAATCTCACTAAAGGAGGCAGTAGTGGAAAGGAGCAGTTTTTGGTGTTCGATGCAATAATGGGAATCAGGTAATCATCAGAAGGGAAGAAGAAATACTGCGGATCCACGGCTTCCTTGAATTGTGCACGAAAGCCGCCGACCTCGGAGGAGGGATTAATCCAGACCCGCTTGGGGTGTTTTCACATTTCTTCCTCTTTGTGGCTTCTTCTCCTTTTTCCAACAATTTTTGGTCAATGGTCAATGAAAATACGAGGATGTACATTCCAGAGGAAAACCACCAAGGTAAGGCTGGACTCCGCCGCCTCGCTGGGCTCCAGCCCAGGCTCCCCGCCTTCTCCACCCCGTTCCTGCTCTCCCCGCGCGCTCCCCGCGGCTCCGGGGCTGGTCCCTGCGGAGTGGCCCGGGGCTGCGTCCGCGAGGGGCGCCTCTACCGCGTCGGAGCGCGCGAGAGCCCGGCGGGACCTGGGGCCCGAACCGCCGAGCGAGACGGAGCGGAAAATTCCCGCCCCTCCCCCTCCCCTCCCCGGCCCCGGCTTCTCCAGAGCATGTGTTTCCTATGAAATTCCAGGCGAGGGGGGAAAAGTTCCCCAAGTGTCTGCTGCTGCCTCGCTTTCTCGCGTTTGCCCTGAAAGCCCAACTGCCTGGCCGGCCGCGCCTGGGGGAGGGGGCGCCGGCGCCGCCGAGCCCCGCGGCCCAAGAGCTCCGCGGCCTGGGGTCCCTCGCCCTGCCACCGCGCGGCGGGGAGCGCGTGCGCGCACCCCACACCAGGCCGGCCCCGCGCCCTCGGGCTGCCGGGTGTCCACTCTCTTCCTGGCGCCCCTTCCCTGGGCAGCGCGCTCCAGGTGGCGGGTGGGAGCGGGGGATGCAGATGTGAATCTCAGCGCGCCTCCCTCCCTCCATCCTTTCCCTCTCCTTCCCTCCTCCTCGGCTCACCTACATCCACCCACCTCTCCACTGCCGTTGACCCCGAGCGCGCCCACGCCTCCTGTGTTCAGATTCTCACCCCGGTGTGGGCTAGCACCTGAGGATGCAAGCGGTTAGAATCCAGGCGATGTGTGGGCTTTGCTTTTTCTTGTTTTAAGGAAATAATGAAAGGGTGTGACTAGCTCACGCGGCTCCATACTATTGCCCAGTGTTTTCTGAGCATCTCCATCCTGGGCATCAAGTGTTACCAGCTCTCCTTGTGATGGTGAAAGGCATTCAGGTAACTCCCCACTTCCTGGAAACTTTCTCCCTAACCCCCCATATTAACAAGTTATTATTTTTGGCATTCCTCAACAATTAAGGCTATGATGGGGTGTAGATGGAGGGCTTCTGCTGGAGTGTCCCGCATCCTCCAGGTACCTCTCTTTAGCTGTCTCTTGGGTGTAGTCTCCCTTTTTTCTCCTGCTACCCAGCCTCCATCTATCTCTTTTTCCTCTCTGCTCCTTCCTCTGAATGCCTGTCGCTGTTGGTCTCTGTTCCTTCCCGGGTTCTTCAAGTTACGCTCCAAAGATAGACCTGGGGAAAGGAGTAATCTCCATGTCTTTTAGGTCCGTCCTCTTCTCTCCTTTTGCCCCCATCTCCACCATCTGGGGACAGGGCCATTGCCCTTTCCAGGCCGGAGCTGCCCTCCAGCCTGCCTGACTGGTCTTCCTCCATCCTGAGGCTGACGTTGGATCCGGCTGTCTCTCTGCTTTCCAGCTTGGGTTTCAGGGTGGGGATTTTGGCCTCCTTTAGGGAAGAAAGTCAAAGATCATGAGTTACAGGGTGAGACAGGGCTTTGGGGTCACAAGGACAGCTTCTATCTCCCTACCCAGTGCTCCAACCCCTCATCTGTCCCCCTATCCCTTTCCTAGCCAATGGAGTCATAGGTAGATTAGGAGGGAGGGAATAAGACACAAAAGACAGAGTGATATTTTTGAAGAGTGGGGATGGATTACTCCCCCCCAGATTCTACCCACATCCTCAATCTAAGCAACCTTGCAGAGGAAAGCTCAGTAGTATTGTCCCAACTATTACTACCAATGGCAGTATACTGTGGTAATAATAGTTATTATTCACATAACGATCATCTTAAATAGTTTACAAGGTCTCTGTTCTAGTGTAGGATAAACCCCTTCTTAGCCATTTCCTTACTCTAATTCTTTTCTTTTGCCCCTCTGCTCCTCAATACCCCCTACCCGCTGTGCAAGAGGCAGGCATTAAAAGTAGGAGCACCAACCTCTGAGCTTCCCAGGAAGGATGGAGAGGAAGGGAGCAAGTGAGCCGGTGGCCCAGAGCTCTACCTTTCCAGCAACATGCCAGCAAACACTATAGCAACCTGAAATCTAGTTCTCTCCCTTGAAGCTGCAGTGGTTATATAATTCATAGGAGGAAATTTGCCTCCATTCCTAGATGCAGTTCTCAGGTGAAAGAGCACCAGGATCCTTGTCCCCCCTCTGCTTTCCATCCCCTCTTCCTTGATTGGTTGGTATCACTTAGGTTTCTTTTTTTTTTGAGGGGCGGTTGGGGGAAAGTGGCAGAGGTGAGGAGGACAGACTTGGAAGAGCATACATATTTATAAGAAAGAGGTGGCTTGCTTAATAACCCATGGGGTGATGAAACATAATTGGATGTTTAGAGTTTCAGGAGACAGAGAAGGGGAGCCAAGGGACTACCTCAGGTCAGTAATGGTGGTGATGAACTAGAGAGGAGGTTCAAAAAAGTTGCCAGGTGACTGGGGCTGTGATTTCTTCGCTTCCCAACACTTGAAAACACTGCATGCACCAGATCCCCCACACCCCAGCTTTTCTGTGGGATATGTTTTGAGGGTTAGGCCATGGAGGCCAGAGGCCCGTAACTTGGAACAGCCCAGAAGTTCACAGAAAGACTGGCTTCTGACCCTGGGTTTCCGGCCGGGGGGTGGCACATGCAAAACGTGCCTCACCTCTGGGACCCTATCTGCTCTGGTACCATGCCAGCCTCCCACTTTTCTGGGATGATTTTCCATTGCAGGTTCCAGCTAGCAAATGAGTTTCTTAATAGTCAACCATTTAACAAATAAAACATCAGAATGTCCTTTATTTTCTGGAGACAAGGAAGAGGGGAGAAACATGTGTTCTGGGAGTGGAAGACACACTGTGCTTTTCTTTTAACTACTTAGCCATACAGCAGACTAGTAATCATCATAATAAAGTAATGATCACAGTTAACTCTCTTTACAAATGGTCAGAACAATGTTCCTTGCTCCTCAGCGTATGCAGGTTAAAGAAGGCTTAACACTAGCTTCCCTTTCTCTGGATGCTGCATGGAGAGAATGGAGAATAAGGGTACTGAGGTTTAAAATGTTGTTCCTAGTATTGCCCAGGTACTTTTCAGTGTATCAGAATATGATATAATAGAATATATTTAAAAGAATTATTAAATATTTCCATAGAATACATGCATTGAAATATGCGTGCCTGTACACATACACACATGAGTGTGCACACACAAACTAAGAAAAAGCAATTTCAAGAGGATTACACTGGACCTAATGCACCTCACTGACCTGGTGTTTTGCAGAGGAATATTGACCATGCAGTCACTTAAGATGGTTTGGACATTTCTACAGTTTTGGACATTTTGTGATAAGTAGAGGCTTGTACTGGCAGGTAGAGGCTACAGGTATAGATAGTACTTATAAATGCAGTAGTGAGCCATTAGTCCCCTGGAGCTGCTTCTTAGTCTTGGTGATGACTTTAGTTAGACACCTTCAATTTTCTTTTCCACTTAAAACTGCTTAAGGTGTTTTACTTTTTTTTTTATTCTTTGAATAAGACCTACCAAAGGATTTCAAGGAACACCTTAGTACAGTTCTTGCCTCATGCTAGGGGCTGGACACATGATTGAATGCCTGCAATGAACAAATGAATGAATGCAGACCCTGTAAGACCAACCGTGGATGTGGCTTCTGCCTCTTCCAGTAGGTGGCGCTACAGGGCTTAGGAGTCAGTGAGGGTCTCCAGGGCCAGTCAGGTGAGGAAAGATGTGGAGGGGAGCTTGGAGGCAATTTCCTGTTGGTGATGTTATCAGTTTCATGAGGCCCACACCTGCCTGGTGCAGAGGATCTGAAAGACCAGAGTTTATTTCCATGGCATCCCACACACCAGCGTGAGGGAGGTACCCCAGTCCCTCAGTGATCTTTTCACCTCTTAGTCATGATAACCCACTTTGGATTTCTCCTGTTGTATCTCAGACTTGTGTTTACCTTTAGCACGGACAGCATTCTGCAGGGCATCAAGGATGCCTTTGGGCCAAGTTTTAGCTGAATTTGTCATGGCCACATATTGATTTTCTCCCTGATTTACCATGGATGGTTTAGAAACCTGAGGGTCCAGTGGTTTCCAAGCCTGGTCTAGCCTAAGCGGAACTGAAGTTTGGGATCTGGAAATGTTAACCTGTGGGGTTACAAAGCTCATCAGCTCAAAGATGAGACATTTCCCTAATTTTATTAGGGAGAAAAACTCCACAAAAACAGTGGCATATATTGCAGCTGATTTCTGTTTTTAAGTCTCCCTGGGTCTCCTGCTGGGTAATAGCACAAAAACTCCGGAGACCTAGGTTAGGGAGCCACTGAGATTTGTTCTCATTTTTAGTGATGTTTTCTACCTCCTGTCCTTTCCTTTCCTATCCCTGTTTTCCTTGGTTTTCTGAGTTGTTGTGGTGAGTTCTATGAGGTCTGGAAGTCCTGCCACCATGTTCAGAAAGGGCGAGTGGCTGGCTGCACTTTCTTCCTTTTACAGTAATCCTTCCTGCCTGATGTTGCAGCTGTCAGTGATGCAGGAGTTCCAGGTCAGCCTGCCTCATGCCAGCTCCTCCTGCCGGGTTTCTGAGATCAGTGGTCAGTGTCCAAATTCAGGAGACAATTTTGTTTTCAGTGTGGACTAAAGAAAGCCCATAGGTGATTTGGGAAACACCTGGGGACTTACCAAGACTGATTAGCAAAATAATCATACTGATTTAATCTACTTCTAGATTTTTGTCCTCATTGTTGCCTAGGTTAATGTTGGGCACTTCGGAGAAGAGCGGAAGAGTGATTAAAAATTAAAAAAAAAAAGGCACGGGGAATCGTTTTGCAAAATATCAGGTGCTAAATATTTAGCGACATAAGTGCTAAACGTTCTGATAATGAAACAGCACTCCGAGTCATGGCTGTCAGTATTAAACTAATTTAGTAAACACCTGTTTACATGTACCTCAGGGTTAGATACTGTATAAAACAAGTAACAGTGACAGGCTCTTTCGGGGAAAATGGAATATTTTTCATTGCAATTTCAAATCCAGACACTTGGACTTCAACTGAACCCGTTATGGACAAAGCATCCCGGAGGGGTCAAATGATTAATGATGTGATTGGAACCCAAGTCCTGGGTACTACAGAAGAAGTCTCCTGTGTGTTTTAACGTCTAGATGTGGTACTGGACTTTTCTGATCTAGTGTGGACACAGGCCAGGAGTGCTTCAGCAGACCCTATTTGCCTCTGCAGTTTGGGAGCTCTTGGAGACACATGCTTCTAACTGCGAGAGGAGCAGAGCAGTTCCTGTGTTGTACCCTGTTTCCACTGAATTCAGGCTGGAGCCTGGGGACCCTCAAGAGCTTTGTTTCAGTTCCAGCCGCGTGTTCTGTGGGGTGTGGGAGCCCCACTGGGAGACCTGGAGCCCAGGTCAACTTCACAGAGAGGTGCAGTTGTGAGATGGCTGGGGTCTCAGAAAGTGAGGGAAGGTGGTAAGGGGCCCAGCCGATTGGGCTGTCTGGTGGAGGCAGCTTGGGGAACAAGGTTTCAGGGGTACTCACTTCTTAGGGACTTGAACTCAATTTAAGTAGGGATTTGAGGAGGGAAGTTCAGGCTTGCAGCTCAGTTAAAGAAAGTTGAAAATGGGCTCTGGCTTTCCCAGAGACCAGGGGAACAGTTTGTTTAGTTTTGAACAGAGGACAAAAGAAAGGGGTGTTAACTGGCCTGAGACCCCAACACTTAACCTCCACCTTCTGAAAGTCCCACAAAATGGACCTCTCCATGATGGGTTTCCTTGGAGATGGGCTTCTGCTGTTGTATTTGGGTGGGGGTGTTCTAGACTCTTTACTGGGGGGTATGTGTGTTGGGTAGGGGTTCTACACTCGTGTTCTTGAAAGGCTTATCAACAGAATAAATGTAATGTCTCTTTGTGAATTTACTTTCCAGGATCAGAACATTTTATGGGTAAAGGAACCTTAGGATACGTATCATTCCATTTCTAGAAGAGAAAATGGAAGCTCTGAAAGTGTCTTTCAAGCACAGAAGTGACTAGAAATACTGTCTTTGGTCTCTTTATCCTCCCACTTTTTCTTGACCACCCTCCATGTAGGTTAGGCCCCCTGAGAGAGCATCACTTAATATTTCTGGTTAAATTTTGCCTAATAAACTTCCTTCCTCCTGCCTTTATACTGCCTTAAACTAATTTCTGAGATGTTAGATTTAGGAACAGAGTTGGAAGGGTGAGGGCTAGGGGAATCTATCATGGGAAAGGTTTAAAAATAATTGCTTAAACTACAGAAATGAAAGTTCATAAATGTCTGCAAGAAATTCCTACCAATTTCACCTCACTATTTTGTCTGCAAACAGATCTACCTCTAGGCCTTTCTTATTTGCCTACTCTCTTTTGGTCCCAATCTCAGTTCTTTTCAGCCCCTTCAGGGGAGTAGGGTGGAGATGAGAAGCCAGACTGGGATGTAGGACTCTCCCTGGTGAACTGTTAGGGGTTCTCTGTGGATTGGCTAGCTTAGACGTTGGCCAGGGCATGGATACAAGATGAGCTCCAGGGTAGAAACCATGGGGACGTTGAAGTGGCAGCTGGCCAGAGCTCAGGCTGCCATGGATTCTACTTCAAAGGCTTCCTTCTGCTTCCTGGTCAGGGTTGGTCTCCTAGGATCCCTTAACTATTCCCATGAGACATTCCTTGGAGAGGGGGGTTTAGATCCTACAAGAGGATTGACCTAGGACCTGCCTCTGACATTCCCATCATCCTTGAAATGTTCATTGGCATCTCCGAGAAACTGGAAGGTTTTGAGGCTGATGTGGTTTAACTTGAAGACAGAAGCCTGAGCCAGACTCATGCTTGGAGATGTGGCCTTTGAGATCCCTGGAGGAAGCCACCATTTCAGAACATGGCGTGGCGATAATTTCATGAAATATTCAAGCTGCCAATTTGCCAACAGGGGTTTCTTTTAATACACTTGGCTACGCTTGGTGCTGCCCGCTTGAACCTATCTAAAAAGAAAATAAAATGATCTTGTCTCCTGTCCGTTGGAGAACCAAGCCAAAATCCAGACAGTAAATGAATGTTCTTCCCCTTATTGCCTGTGGGCAGAAATGTTGACTTGATTACTCAATTAAGCTCTATTTACTTTGTAACCATTGTGTCATGTTCAGTCATTTAGATTGTTTCCCCCCCCTTTTCAAAATAATCCAATGTTGGGCTGAAACCTTTCAAAGACATTAGTTAGCTAAAGTAACAAAATAAATAACTAAATAGAAATAAATAAGGCCATAGCTGGAGAGGCAACTTGGGGCATATTCTTTGACTTGATCTCTTTCTCTGTTTTTGAAAGAATCAGGTCTCATTTTTTTTTCATCCCTAAAAGGGAGATGATAATTCTTAGCCAGTCGATTTCAGGGGTAACCATGGTACTTCACATGAGAGGATGAGTGGAGGTCACTTTGCAAGGAACAGCGATTCTTATCCCCCACCCAGCCTAGCATCAGAGTTTGAAAAGACGACACCATGGAACAACTTTCACAGCATTTCAGACAACTTTGTAGGTGTCGTGGGAGGGACAATGTTATTCAAAATTTAAAGATGAAAATGTAAAAACAAACAGGAGAGTCTGAGATGGGCTGTCTGAAATCAGAATAATTAAGGGAGAAGTAAAAAATCAGTCAAGCTCTCTTGAGAATCCAGTTGAGCCCGGTGTTTTGGCATATAGAATGTCTAGTGGTTTTCTTTCTTTTTTTTTTTATTGGTTGTTCAAAACATTACAAAGCTCATGATATATTATCTTTCATACATTAGATTCAAGTGAGTTATGAACTCCCATTTTTACCCCAAATACAAATTGCAGAATCACATCGGTTACACATTCACATTTTTACATAATGCCATATTAGTGACTGTTGTATTCTGCTGCCTTTCCTATCCCCTACTATCCCCCCTCCCCTCCCCTCCATCTTCCCTCTCTACCTCATCTGCTGTTGTTTAATTCTCTCCCTTGTTCCCCACCCGCCGCTTTCCCCTCACAACCTCTTATATGTAATTTTGTGTAATATTGAGGGTCTCCTACCATTTCCATATGCTTTCCCTTCTCTCTCCCTTTCTCTCCCCCCACTCGTCTCTGTTTAATGTTAATCTTTTCCTCATGCTCTTCCTCCCTGTTCTGTTCTTAGTTGCTCTCTTTATATCAAAGAAGACATTTGGCATTTGTTTTTTAAGGATTGGCTAGCTTCGCTTAGCATAATCTGTTCTAATGCCACCCATTTCCCTGCAAATTCTATGATTTTGTCATTTTTAGTGCTGCGTAATACTCCGTTGTGTATCTTGACAGCTGTTAACCACCCTGTGGCCAGTAGGATCCCAGGACTGTTGATTCCAACCTGAGGGGCAGGACCTGGGATGCAAGTTTCTGTATGCCCCCTGCAGTATTGCGTCATCTCAGCCAAGGCACAAGGCTCCTTCAGATCCAGAGCCAAACTGGCCAGCAGCCCTTTGATGGACAGAATATCTGCACATTTGATATTTGGGCCATCGAGAACAAAAAGGACACCGCCTGGGCAAATGAGCATTATCTTTCTTTTCAATGTGAATTTTCCAAACCTTGACACAGCTTTCCAGTATGAGAGGACAGACTGCCTGGAAAAGAAAACTTGTCTTCAAAAATAAACCTTGGCTTTGGAAAATAAACTAATTTTTTTAAAATTAATTTTTTTATAGCAAAAGTGATGGAGGTTTGTAGATAAAGAGAAGGAATAGCTCCATAGGGCTTCTTGAGACACTCATCAAAAGAGGAAAGGACTTTGATATCCTATTGTAAGTTGTGGGATTAGTCTTTGATTTCTCCAAGCAAAAATGATCTCAATCATTAAAAAGTACCCTGGGAAACTTGTGCATTTCAATTAGCATCTTTCCCTCCTCGCAGCTTCTGGTTCCTATAATCTGTAGAGCCATCCATGTTTGAATTTTTATTTAAGAGAGGGAAACCCCTATTCTGAATTATAACATCTATGTTTTTATATTTTAGAATGGGCCAGGAGTAATATCTACCATGTGTTAATGTCTAACATTTCTCAGTCAATGTTCTTGGTGCTTCATGTGCTCAACATAATTTCATCTTTACACTAATCCTATAAGTTGAGTGTTAACAATATTTTTCAGATGAGGAAACTGAAGACTAAAGATATTAAGAAATTTGTCAAACATCTCCCAATAATAATGGAGCTAGGAATTCAATTCAGGTCTGTTGAATTTTTAAAAAAACATTTGCTCTATTATTTCTCCATATGTTAGTCAGCTTTCTGTTGCTGTAACAGAAATCCCAAGATGATCAGCTTATAAGGAGGAAAGATTTATTTTGACTCATGGTTTCAGAGATTTCAGTCCATGGTCTGTCGGCTCCATTCCTTTTGAGCCTGTAGCAAAGCAGAACATCATGGGGAGTGTGTGGAGGGGCAAAGCTGTCACTTGATAGTGGTGGGGAAGCAAAGAGAGGAAGAGACTGGGGTTCCAATATCCCCTTCAAGGGCACAACCCCAATTACCTAATCTCTTCTCTCAGGTCACACCTCCTAAAAGTTCCACCCGCTCTCAGCAGCACCACAGGCTGGACACCAAGCCCGTCAGCACATGGGCCTTTGGGGGACATTGCAGAATCAAACCAGAGCTCTCCATTTGAGAAAGAAGAGAAGGAGGATCCCTCTACCCTTCTATCTTGGGAAAACTAGCTAATCTTAGCCTCATGGAACCTAGCTTACTTTGTTTTGTGGCAACTTCTGCTGCTGCTGGGAAGGTGTTGTGGATAAAGAGCGGAATGATTTTCTTACTTGATGGCTGCTGTGCCCCGTCATTCTACTCAGCCTCCATACCTAGTCCACATTCTAGCTCTTAATGTATTCCCATGGTTTCGACAGGGCTCTCTGGTTCCTCAGATCGTTAAGCCTGGTCATGGTGTCACCTTGACCCATTCCTGGAAAGTCTTCTGAGTAACTCCCTCCTGGAATATAGGCACTCTCCATACTCCAGCAAGGTTCTGAGGAGTTCAGGGGATCATGCTTGGCCAGCTGAGCTCCCCAGACTTCATGCATTATTTATTGATTGATTTATTTTTAAATAGCAGCTTTGATGAGATATAATTCAAATGCCACAACATCCACCATTTTAAAGTGTACGATTCAGTGGTTTTCAGTATTGTAAAATAATCAACACTATCTTGTTCCCAAACATCCTCTTCACCCCCAAAAGAAACCCTGTACCCAGTGGCAGTCAAGTTTTGCTCCCTCCTCTCTCCAGTCCTTGGCAGCCAAGAATTTACTTTTGTCTCTATGGATTTTCATGCATAATTGACAGCAACAATAATTCTACGGTTGGAGTTTGCCTTGTAGTCTGTTTGCAACACATTTCATGAATTTTAGACCCAGGTCTGTTGTGATAGTCTACATAGAGTTAAAAGGAAGCATGTGAAATTAGTTAAGGACCTGGGTGTCATTTAGAGGTGGGATTAAGAACTTTGAATTACACAAAAAATGGTTTAAAGATTTATTTTCTAAGTATCTCAGTAAAGCTTGGTCTGAAAGTCAGATCTCCTGTGATTGTTGAAGAAGACATGAATTGTGGTCTTTTAAAGTTTTTTTTTTCATTGTGGCAAAATTATATAACATAAAATGTGTATTCTATTTTAAATGTGTAATTCAGTGGCATTAACTATATTCACAATGTTATACAACCATTAGTACTATTTCTAAAACTTTTTCATCATCCTAAACAAAAACTCTGTAACTATTAAACAATAACTCCTCAACTCCTTCCTCCAGTAACATCCAACCTACTTTCTGTCTGTATGAATTTGCCTATTCTAGGGCTGGGGATGTGGCTCAAGCGTTAGCGCGCTCGCCTGGCATGCGTGCGGCCCGGGTTTGATCCTCAGCACCACATACCAACAAAGATATTGTGTCTGCCAAGAACTAAAAAATAAATATTAAAAAAAAATTCTCTCTCTCTCTCTCTCTCTCTCTCTCTCTCCTCTGTCACTCTCTCTAAAAAAAAAAAAAGAATTTGCCTATTCTAGATACTTCATGTAAATGATTGAATGTCCAACTCACTTAGCATGTTTTCTAGATTCTTTCATATTACAGCATGTGTCAGAACTTTGTTCCTTTTTACATCTGAATAATATTCCTTTGTAAGTACGTATTACATTTCATCCATTCATCTGTTGGTGGACACTGGGTGGTTCCCACCTTTGACTCTTGTGATAATGCTTCAGTGAATATTGGAATATGTTTGAGTCTCTGTTCTCAGTTCTTTTAGGTATCTACCTAGAAGTGGAATTTCTGGGTCTGAAATATGACTTTTGGTTCTAAGAGTCCACTTCCAATGGTGGCTCCCCAAGTTAGAATCTCATGCAGATGAGAATACAGCCTTTGGAAATCCTGTTGTGTCAGTAGTGAGGGTCTTAGATTTTCTCTGAGCTTCTAGTCCCTCTGTCAGAGATTTGACTTTAATTGGGTGTTTAACAGCCTGGCAGCTGCCTTTTGATGAGGAGTGACTGATCCTGCCCCTGTTCCAGAAATAATGAAAGTCTCTACATCAGTTCGGCTTTCACCTCCATGCCGACTGGGTTTTGTAACTCGACAGGAAATGGGTGTTTGGCAAGACATAGCTATTTAGTCTGTCTCTGTCTCCCTCTGCCTGTTTAGTCCAGAAGCACCCAGGCCTGTGGACAGAGAGATCCAGCCTGACAAGCACCTGGATTATGGGAGAGGATGGCTTCCTGATGCGTGGTTGGGGGGAGTCCTCAGTGGACTGTGTGTCCACCCAGCTGAGAGGCAAAGCATGGCCAAATTCACAGGGGGTCTCTGCCTTCAGGCTTAATGCAGCCTTTTGGGGGAAAACAGCACCTGAGGCCTCCCGCCTGATCCTCATGTGATGAAGGACTAGATAAGGAAGGCAGAAAATGGGAGGAGGAAAGTAAACAGAAGGTGAAGAGAATCAGAAAAAAGGGAGGAGAAAAAGGAGAGCAGGGATGGAGAAGGCAGGCCCTTTGCCATAGGTGACTCAGAGAAATGACTCTGGACACCCATCTCCCAACTTGGGATGGCTATTTTCAGTAATCCTTTTCCCTAAAATTATTAATTATTGTGTCTAGCTGAGCATGCTGAACTCTGTAATCTGAGGAAGAAGTAAGCACAGATTGCTGCCTCAGCTGAACCTACATGTCTGATGAGACCTGGGTATGGATGAGAAGCTGACTTCAGACCCTGAAGGCTAGTGTACTTCATTTAATCCAGCTACTAGTAAATTCCTCTTATGTGGGCTCTGCCTTCACATCCGCTCCCTGATCCTGCTTGCAGGTGCTTCTTGGCCACCATCCAAAACTAGAATGTTGCTCCGGGTGTTTGCAAGGTGGATGCTTCTTTCACCATTTCTGGCTGCAGGAGACATCCTGGGGATCTGAGCTCCACATCCAAGTGGATCATGGTGACTCAGATCTCGTATCTGGTCTGCAGTGGATAGGATCTAGTACGTTTGTTTTTTGGTTATTTAAAAGGCAAAAATTTTGACCTATGCCCAGCTGTCTGAAAGACTAAGAGATAAGAAGGCTTTTCAGGATAAATTGACTGTGAAATGTTTCTGAAAATGAGGTATCTCATGCCAATGGCGATGACAGCCATCCTAAATAACTCTCTTCCTTCCACTGGTGTCCACCCCCCACTCCCAAGTTAGAATGGTCAGTCACTACAAAAAGTTATTGAGCATCTGCTTTCTGTAAGGCAGTTTGTTCACAGGATCTCTGGATTCAAGGGGACCTTCAAGGTTGCAGACCTTTAATTATCCTTTCCTTTAAGAGTGTATAGTCTAGCAGAGATAAGATAGTTACCCACACACACTCACAGCTAGCATAAATGGCAGAATATCCTTGATTTTTTTTTTTTTTTTTTTTTGTACTGGGGATTGAGCGAATGGCTGTAACCACTGAGCAACATCCCCAGCCCTTTTTTGTATTTTATTTAGAGACAAGGTCTCATTGAATTGCTCAGGGCCTTGTTAAGTTGTTGAGGCTGGCTTTGATCCTCCTTTCTCAGTCTTCTGAGCCACTTGGATTACAGGTGTGCACCACCGTGCCCAGCTCCTTGATTTTATAAAGATAAAGGATTCACAGACTGGTATAGAGGTGCAGGCCTGTAATTCCAGCTACTTGAGGCTAAGACAGGAGGATTGCAAGTTTAAGGCCAGCCTCGGCAACTTAGCAAGACGCTGTCTCAAAAATAAATAAATAAAAGGGCTGGGGATGTAACTCAGTAATAAAGTGCCCCTGGATTCAATTCCCAGGAACCCTCAAATAAATAAATAAATAAGTAAATAAACAAACAAACAAACAAATAAATAAATACCTCCCAGATTTAAACGGAAGGGTGATGTGGTTAGATGGAATAAATAAAATGCACAAAACATATACAAAGGAGGTGGTGGTGGGTAAACCTTGAAGTGAGGACATCAATGTAGTGGTAGTGGTGGGGTAGGCATTTCCAGCAGAAAAAATGGGTTACTAATAATGTGTTGATGGCACAAGCCTTGATTTTAAAGCAACAGTGAGTTGGTTTGGCTGGAGCATAGGTTATGTATGTGGTTCTGGAGAAGCAGGAGAGAAAGTTGGGGTGACAGGAAGGGGATAACATGTAGAATGCCCTCCTATGGGGCCGAAGAGTTTGCTCCCATGTGGGGGTGATGGAGGGCCATTTAAGCATTTGAGCAAGAGATTGGTGTGATCAGAGGGTGGAGGCAGGGGAACTAAGACTGCAAGAGGGGGGCAGTTTTGAGGCTTTTGGGACTGTCCAGGCAAGAGAGGGAAGGAGTGGTGTTTCTAATACAAAGCCAGAAGGCAAGGGACTCTTGATATTCTCTAGCTGGGGAGAGTAGAGAGACTATTTGGAGGACAAATAAAAGATACCTGGCATGCATGCAGAGCAGAGTTCTGCTCACGAAGGTGATATCTGAAACCATGGAAATGATGGAATGATGGGTGGGGGATGAGAGATGAGATGTCAGGGGTCTCAGGAGAGGGTGCTCAGTCCTGAGGGAGAAGGGGCAGCTTGAATGGAGTCTAAGTCCGAGGAGGCAAGGTGAGGTAACTGTCACAGGGGCTTCCGAGGGACAGAGTGAGTCCAGCTGAGGTCAGGAAGCAGGAGTTAGGGGCCAGCAATGATCAGTATTTCCTGAGGAAGTCTTCCTGGAACTGACTTTGGGCAAGTGGTGCAGGCTAACCAGGTCAGGGGGTGGGGGGTAAAGGACTCCGTGTCTGGATGGAGACCAACAAAGCTAGGGTTGGTGTGGGATAGTCATAGTTGCCTGAGCTGAACGAGTGAGTGATAGTTATGGAGATCCCAGGACACATCGATTGGGTAGAGTCAGGGGATCTGAATCTTGCAGCCTACTTAGGTTTCCACGGTCATTCATTAGAAGAGTTGGTTGACTTCTAGAGCTCTAAGTGGTTGTGCACAGGGGCAGAGAGCATGGGAACAGAAGATAACAAGCTAGGCTGGGGGGCTCGTGCAGTTTAAGGAGGATAGTACTGTATATGGTTTGCAGACCTCCAGTGGTCCATGGGCTGCAGGTTTGTCCCCCAGGTGATGCTCTTGGGAAGTGGTGGGCCTAGTAGGAGGCCTTGGTCACTGGGAGTATGTCCTCCAAGGGGATAGTTTGACTCTGGTTCCTTCTTTTTCACTCCTTGGTCATGAATTGGGCAGATTTACTCTGCCACATGCTTTTGCCGCAGACCCAAAATAATGGACTGACTGACCATGGACTGAAACTTTCAGACCTGTGAAAAAAAATAAACCTTTTCTCTTTGTAAGTTGATTTTCTCAGCTGTTTGTTATGGTGATGGAAAATTGACTGACACAGGTAGGCTTTGGGTAGTGGAGAAGGAGGTGTGTAGGTATGAAAGGGTGGGCACTTGAAGACAAACTGCTGGCTTCACAATTTGGCCTCCCGAGAGTCATTGGGGTGCTGATGCTGAAGCAGAGAACCCATGGCCTGGAGACCTGAAGTCATATTCAAGACATGGATGGAAGGAAGCAGGTGACATGCGGAGGGTTGGGGTGGGGTGGGTGGAAGTAGATTCCTGACATCAAGCTTTTCATAGACTGCCTTGAGCATCATGGACAACTTGCACTGCTAGCCTCAGTCATGGCAGGACAGTAGAGAGGAGTGTCCTGAGCAATGCAAAGCGGAAGTACCAACCTTTGGGCCCTGTCCCCATGATCCCTGCCCCACTCTCTCCATACCCTCTGTCCACACCATCCAAGCTTCCCAGCCTATGATATGGCTCTCCAGAGAATGGGTTATCCTTGTGGAGTGTTGAGCCCAGTCATTTTATGTCCTGATATCAGAATATCAAATTCCTGAGAACCGAACATTTTATTTTTTCTCTCTTCCCTATCCCCTTATAACCCAACAGCCAAAATGTTACAAACCACTGGTAAATCTCAGGTTGGATATCCTTTGTGCTTTGCAATGCTCAATCAAGAAAAATATGATATTTTGATCCCTGTAATCAAGAAAAATATGGTATCTTGGATGTTTCGTGAAAGACTGAGTTTTGGGTGCCAAGGACAACATCAGTTTGAATGTCATGGAAATATGCACTGCTGATGGCTTCAAGCTAACACTTGGTACAGGAAGGAGTTAATAACCAGGAAGCTCCCCCAGACCCTACCTTAGTCCCTATCACGTGTGCAAGGAGATCTGGTTGAGGGGTCTGGTCCGTGGTATCAGTGAACTGGAGGCCTTTCCCAGAGGCAGTGGGAGGGACAATGGCTGCCAAGGTCTGGTGTCTCTGAGCTGAGGAGGTTGGCTCCTGCACTAGGATCAAGTTCCCTGCATTGGCCAGGCCTCTGGATCAAATAGAGGCCAGTGCCATTCTTATATGTTGGCATTGTTCTAAAGAGAAGCCCAGTTGTTGATTTCTCAGCACAGAAGCCAATTTGCACATGGTTTGGAGTGGAGTGTTAGCCCATCATGGTGAAATGTTCAGACAGCCCAGTGGCCTCAGGTCCTTGCTTTTTTTTCCTGCCTTCTTGGCTAGGGAAGTAGCCCCAGTCATCTGTCTGCCTTGCCCGGAAGCTGAGTGTTATGACAGCCCTTGCGGGAGTTGGCATGGCCGACCCAGGGGCCATCGCTTCACCCTATCTGGCCTCATCTGGAATTTTACTTTCAGAATTTGGCCTTATTCTGATGAACATCATGGACAGGAGTGACCCCAACTCGATCCCTAGCTGGACCTGGGCCACAAAAAGTGTTGGGATTTTTCCTTTCTTTCCACTCCAGTGAAACGGGCAGAATGAAATGTTTTCCTCTGAGGGTACCAAAATTGTGGAATGAACTCAGGGTCCAGAAGGACAGGTTTCCTCCATTCCAGCTGCTTTTATCCTCCAGAAAATTGGTCCTTGGTGTTTCTTCAGAGTTTGGCTTGGATTTCATAAAACAAAGAAAAAAAAAATCCCGAAGAAGAAAATGACCCCTGCAAAAGTGCTTGGGTTAGGTGAAGCAGAGCGGGATGGGATGGTAACCCTGGGAGCAGGCACAGCTCTCCTGGAGACCTGTGAGTGTCACAGGCTGTGGCCATGTTCAAGGTCTGGTGTCTCTGAGCTGTGCCCTGGCTCTGTGCAGTGCTTTCTAAGTGATTATGCTTAGGTGATGGTCAGTTTAGAAGGAAGAGAAGGATACAAAGGTATTAAAGGTCAGAGATAAATGAACAGAAATTCTAAATCCAAGACCCTTAGGGATGGGTTTCTCTAATACTTGGGGGCCAAACATCCATAGGTTCTTGGATTTGCCTGTGTGATGTGTATGTGTGCGAGAGTAGGCATGTGCAGTCCTGGGTGTGAGTTTAGCAGAGTGTATGTGAGAGAGAAGCAGAGAGGAGAGAGCAACATGACTTAGCTCGAAACCCCAGGAACACTGTGTATTGTCACATCTGGGAACAAGGACATCTGGGAAAAAGGACATCTATGTCTAGATGTCTTTACCTCTTGCTTTTTTTAGTTGAATTATTTCACTTTACGGTTCTGCATCTGCCTTACACATGCCCCATTATGAATCTGTTTATTCTTTTAACTCTATTAATAAATGATTATTACTTGAGAATTGCAAAGGGATGGATTGAAATATACCAGGAGAAAACTTTGTGTTTGGACGTTTTTGCTATGTCAGCTGCATTGGGAAATTGTAGCAATGGCTCAAATGCTGCAAGAGTAGTTCTGAGCTAAGTTTACATTGAGAAAGAATGTCTTGGGGGTGGATTAGGAAGACTGTAAAACAACCCTCTCCGTGACTGAAAAATAGTACTAGAGAAAAGAATTTAGGTTTTTAAAGGTGTGGGGATGTCTCATGCTTTTATGGCTTTGGGTATGAAACTACAGAGGGGGTGTTGGATTGGGGTTACTTTGTCTTTATTCAGTACATGTGAATAAGAAATCACATTCACTTCTAAGATAGTCTTTGGAGGGGGATGATGCTTTATTGCATTTTGCATGTTTTTCCTTCCTTCTGGGTTTCTTTCTATAATATCGAAATATATGTTTTGAAATTTTGTAGTTATTTTAGCAATGATCCATGAATGGTAAGCTTCCTCAGTCTTTGTCTGAAATTGTCCCCCCCATCTTCACTCTTGAGTGATGGTTTAGTTGGCTACAGAATTCTGTGTTAGCAATTATTTTTCTTCAGCAATTTAAAGATATTCTATTATCTCCTGGGCCCTATTGTTGCTCTTGAGAAGTCTACTGTCAGTCCTAATGAATAATCACTATTCTGATGTTTTGAAAGATATTCTATTTGTCCTTAGTGTTATGCAGCTTTTTAATGCTGTGTTAAATGTAGATTTTTTTTTTCTTAAAAAAGTCTTGCTTGGACTTGTTGAGATACTTTAAGAATTCATATTGTTCATCAGTTCTGGAACATTTTCAGTCATTATCTCTTTTTATAATTACATTTATTTTTAACTGTTACATAAAAATATAAAGTTAGGGCTGGGGCTGTAGCTCAGTGGCAGAACACTTGCCTAGCATGTATGAGGCACTGGGTTTGATCCTTAGCACTGCATAAAAAAACTAAACAAATAAAATAAAGACATGCTGTTTATCTACAACTATAAAAATATAAAAAACATAAAATTGTATATTTTAATGTTAGCATGACATTTCAATATCTACTTACCCTGTGCAGTGTTTAAATCACATTCAGTCATATCCTTTCAAATACTACCTCTCCTCCAGTCTCTGTTTTATTTTTCTGGAACTCTATGATTAAAAAAAATATTGATCTTCTTTACTTTACCCTTTCTTTTAAAATGATCTTTCCTGTTATATATTTTTTATTGCTCTTTGTGATAATAAAACACACTCACACACATACACACCACACATGCAAATCCAAGAACCTGTGAATGTTTGGCCCCCAAATATTAGAGAAACTTGTCTCTAAGGGTCTTAGATTTACAATTTCTGTTCATTTATTTCTGACCTTTATGGCCTTTTTTTTTATCCTCCTCTTCAGGTAATTCTTGTATCTTCCAATTCACTATTTTTCTTCTTGTTTGTATCAAATCTGCTATTTAAACTTTAAACACATTTTTATTTTCAATGATTTTCTAGTCTTAAAAGTTCTATTTTGTTCCTTTTCAGATATTTTGTTTTTCTTGTAGTATTTTCCCCTTTATGATTTTTGTTCCATATTTCAGATTGTTAATTATTTAAAACATATATATTTATGGTGTATTTCAGTTTTATTCCCGATTCTGTCTCTTGGTGAATTATCATCCTGTTGATTGTGTTCACAGACTGATGGTGGGCCACTTCCTTCTGTAAGTTTTGAGTGTGATCCCATCTTTCCTGTGACTTTTTTTGCCCTGTGAAGTTCTCAGCACCCTGCCTTGTGGAGGTACTGTTATACTGCTGTTTTGCATTGGCCTCCAGTGGACAATGTTGCTCGTTTTGCTGGTCTGGAAGCAGTTTTTAATGTTTGCTTCTTGACTTGGAGTGCTTATAGCATACTGATGCCTTAATTTATCAGGAGAAAATGTTTTAACATCCAGAATCTCAGTCAGAGACAAGTGGAACATGTATATGGAATGCACTGAATTCATTGTACATCAGAAAACATTTCAATTGTCTGTCGCTGTTGTGTTCACACCCACTCTGATGGACTTCCCTTTCCCATTCTCTGCTGTGATCTCAGGCCTGTCTTAGCTTTCCACTCACATCCAGTTATTAGAACAGTCTCATTTCAATAATTAGGACTCATTTTACAGATATTAAAAAAGTTCAATCTAGTCTGCTAGAAGCTCTAATTTCATATTCAGTAGACAACTTAAGGCCTTACCCATGACTTTCAGATTTGGACAGGGGAAGAAGGTCAGGGCCTATTTTCTTTCTTCTTCTATATCTTCCCCTCTTCTATTTTAGTCAGTTTTTGTGTCACTTTGACCAAAATGCCTGATGAGAACAATATAAAGGAGGAAAAGTTTATTTTGGCTCATGGTTTCAGAGGTTTCAGCTCATAGGCTGTGGACTCCATTGCTCTGGGCCCAAAGTGAGGCAGGACTTGATGGCAGAAAGGTAGGACAGAGGAAAGTAGCTCAGGACACGGCAATCAGGAAGCAGAGACCTCTGCTTATCAGGAACAAAATGTAAACCCCAAAGGCATGTCCCTAGTGACCCCCTCTCCTCCAGCCACATGCTACCTGCCTACAGTTGTGTTCAGTTAATCCATATTGGTGGATTAATGCACTGGTTAAGTTAAAGCTCTCATAACCCAATCATTTCACCTCTAAACTTTCTTGCATCTTTTAAAACATGAGCTTTGCGGGGGTACCTGGACCACAATGCTTTCCTTTCTTCTGAATTTTCCAGGATTAGGGAAGAGGAGAGGAACCTGGAGACTTCAGGGCTAAAGTCTTTCTGTGTGGTGCTACTTTTGCCTGACATGGCTGGCCACCATGCTATCTGGGATGGTAGGGATTCCATAACTGGTTCTTTCCTAGAGCACCTTTGTGGGTTCTTTGATGTGTTCCTGGGTCCTTCATACTGTTCAGACCCTGTCATGGGTGATGTGGTCCCTGCCAGACCTCCCAAACTTCACAGCCTCTTTCTGCTAAAGCAGCCTTCTTGGGTGGAGCACTTTTATAGTGACTTGAATCCAGTTACCTTACAGATCATCAACTCAGCTTGATAGAGACGACCACATTTAGTTAGAAGTTAGTTACAGGCTGCTTCCCCTTGTCACCCATTCTCCTTGTCTGGTCAACACAGCTGCTCCAATGAGCCCCCTGACTGGAGAATTTCCCGGGCAGGAAGCAGGTGCCATTGCTTGGTTTGTTTGTACCCTCTAGACTTGGCCAGACAGGTCAGGACTTTCCCAAGAAGATGGCTCTTCTCTGGGACATTGAGGGTGTGTTCAGTCACTGCCACTTAGTGGGCATCAGATGGGAGGTGAGAGGCTGGGCTTTTTTTACTATAGGTCTTTCTCCCTCCTCCTAAAGATGCTCCTCTTGGGACCAACCTTCCATGACTTGGGAGAAGGAGGGAAGCACTGTCTCCCTGAGCCCGCACAGGATTCCTGTGTTTCTAGTGGGTGGAGTGGTTGAGGGAGGTTCAAGGACCACCTTGGCTCATCCAGTCCTGCAGCAAAGTACCTGTCCAGTGCCTCTATTGTCTGAGGGGCAGGCCATTGATTGTTCTCGGGTTTGGGGCCTTGCCTGGAATTCTGAACAACAGGAACATTCTCAGTAACATTTTTTTTACCCAAATTTCCTTCTCTCTTCCTTAGTAGGTGGGCAGAGGTTTTAAACCCTTTTTGCTGCGGCCTAGCTGTTGTTCTAGGTTCTGGGTTTTATGCCAGAGTCTCAGGTCTAGCTGTCTGCTTTGTGGTGTCTCATGATGATGTCTCTGACCCTTTGTGTATCTTTCAGCCTAGTCCTGGCCCTTGGGCCCCTGGCTAGCTCCTCATCCAACTTTATCACCTCAGCCTGATGCTTAAAGTTTATATTTTCTTTTCCTTTCTGGGACCGAGAATTCCCTCTGCTTTTTATTTAGCTCATATAGCGCAGCATTGTTATTTATTAAAAGAACGAACTTTCCTAAGCATGGCCTGCCATATTGTCAGAACCAGGAAATTTGCCTCTGTGTTTTATAGACCACTAGTAACACTTCTGCTTCCATCGCAAGACGGTTGCAAAGACAAGTGAGATAATGGATGTGGACATGCTTTGAAAGCATCGATGCATTTATAAGGAAGGGAGTATGATGAATATACCACTACTTGGTTTGTTAATTATTCTCACTTGAACTGGACATTTGGGAGAACTACATTTATAGGAGGAAATGCTCAGAAACCAATGGGCCAAGAGGACCTTTTATAGCTTACCTCCTTAACTACTGCCTTCCTTCACGGCACCCGGTGAGTTCTAGACTGTCTGATAGAACTTACTCATTTACAGAAATTTTAAATCTTTAGAGTGTTCATCCATTGTTAATTTCAAAAAAATATCATTTTGTGTAAAAGACATTCATTAGGTTTACATTATAATATACATTTGATAGATCAGTGTGTTAACTTTCTGTTATGTAACAAATACCTAAGATAATCAACTTACAGAGAGAAAAAAATAAAACTATTTTGGGCCACAGTGTCCCCTTCCAGGGCATATCCCTAATGACCTAAGACCTCTTACTAGGCCCCGCCTCTTAAAGTTTCCACCCTCTTTCCCACTTTGGGAACCAAGCCTTCAACACATCTGGACGTTCCAGATCCAAACTGGACACTTCAGCCTTTATTAAGTAGATTAAGTATATCAGACATATACCAGGTGTGTCAGGCTGACTTATTCTGCTGTCTTCACTTAGGGAACCCCAGATAGACAGACCATCATTCATGAGCCAGTCAATCAATCCAATCAATCAATGTTAAATGAGTGCTTACTGTGAGTCTGACACCGTAATAGCCCCTTGGCAGAGGGCATAAACAAGCATAACTAGTTTTGACAGCCATGTATTAAGTGCCTACCAGCTACCAGACAGACACAGTGATGAATTAAACAGATGGGCATCTGCCACCCTAAAGCGTACAGTGGAGCCCCTGGCTGAAACTGCATTCGACTTTCTCGGTGGTATCAATTATTACTGCCATACTCATTTGGGAAGTGAGAAAGTCCTCTAGATTTACAAAACCTTGCTGGATTTGGAGTTCACTTTGATACCCTGATTCCATCAAGCACCAAATATATATATATATAAAACATCTCCCTAGGCCAGCAGTTCAACAGCTTTGGGAATGGGGGGCAGCCGTCCAACACTGTATGAAAGATGATTTTTTATGAGGTTGAGTTGCAATCTCTGTGCCATTGTGATTCACCTTTGTTTGTCACTTTCCCATTCTGTGCCTTTCCTGTTTCTGTGGAAAGGGCTCTTCCCTTTTCTCTCTCCTTTTCCCTGTCAAACATGTCCACAGAAAAAAGTCCCCTGTGATACTGTTCTTGCTCATCCTGACAATCCTTGGCGTGCCTTGGATGAGCACTGCTCTCCCGGGAGGCCAGCTTGGTCAAAGGAGAGTGCAGGGTGGGAGGAGAAGGGTCCTTTAAAGGGTGCAGTTAAGAGCTTCTCCAGGAGGGGCGGGGCCTTCCAAGGGAGGCTGGAATCATATTTACATTTTACCTTCTTTCTGAGGTATTTGCAGGTTCAGCCTTTTCTCAAATAGTGAAATGAAAGATTTTGTGTCTTCTCCAGGAATTTCAGGGATCAGCAAATACGTTCAGGAAGAATTAGTAAGACTAGTGATCAGTCCATGGATGATTTTACTGAGCCTGTGGTTCCAAATTAAATTAGGCTAAGGATCCATCTAATATGACAAATAGATTTCAGATTCTGGGGGGATTCAAGACTGGTTGTGGACGCCTGGAACAGGGTTCAGAACTGTTGTCTAAGTGCAGGGAAAAGTGTTCAGTGATTGATTACTGATGTCTGCCACAGACAGGATGGAGGTAAGGAAAGGCGATTGGCATACCTACTATTTTGGCCATTCCTCATAGATAGAGAGATTCTTAAGCTGTATTTTACACAGCTGGTTGGTTCAATCAGTTCTCTCAAACAAAGAGGCAAGTCAATGAAAAAGTAAAATTCAGTTGAAATATGTTTGGTACAAGGTGTAAAAAACCTATCCATTTAAAAAATTATCTATTTCATCTTTTATTCAACTAGGTGGGTGAATCATAGAGGTATTTTTACAGGCGAATTAAATCTAAGAGCTTCTAATTTCTGGTCTAACTTTCCTGAAGGAGTCACTAGATAGTATTTTATCATTTTATTGCACTTTCTTTCTCAGTATTTTTCAAAACATCTCACACATATTGCCTCATTTTATTCTCACTTGATCCCTGTGACAGATTTGTTTCTAGTGTAGGTGGGGAAACTGATGTTCAGAGATGATCTGACTCGCGAGAGGTAGCACAGCAAGTCACAAGCTGCTGTCCTTTGCACCATGAACTCTCTGTGACTCGTCTGGGGTCTCCCTGAAGGAGTAGAGATTTCCATGCAGTTGGTGATTGTTGATGTACTCTCTCAGAGCAAGAGACTGTATGTTGGTGCAGTGACTCAAAATAGCTGTCTATTCCCTGCTTAAGGCTTTGTCCTCTGAGTGGCAATCTGATGAATTAGACCCCACTGCTTCGATAAAATACTTTGGAGTTTATAGGATGGAAAATTTTGTTGGGAATGAAAATAGCCCATAGCCATTCATACCCTAAAGTTGTCAGCTAATGGCATCTGAGTCACCTCCTCATCATCTTCTGGCACCCGTAGGGGGCCTCCCTGTGGTCCACCTAGAGTGGTCCGAGCTTGGCCATATTTGGCTTTCTAGAGCGCGTTTGCTTTGGAAGTGCCTTTCAACCTGCCAACACCCAAGCCGGGACCCAGAGCAAGCCATGCATTTAAATGGCCAGGCGGTGGAGAGAGCTCAAGTGGAGACGGCCAAGGGATGTGGGGCCATTTACTTAACATAAATCAGCTCTCGGCGTGCGAGTGCCTTAATGCATTCCTTCGATTATAAACAATTTAGAGTTATGACAGCCAGCATCTTCTCACCCCCCCCTCTCTCTAGGCCAGGCCTCCATTTGGATTTGTTTCTATCATCAGGGACTTTGATGATTGAAAGGATGGTGAGGGGACCATCTGAAGAAGAACTAGATCTTATTTATGGAGACCTTACTCCTGGAGCAGGACCTGCTCCACAGGTACAGGTAGAGCATGAGCCCTGCTTGTTCCTCCTGGGGGACGTTTGGCCCAGAGTATCACATCACTATCTCATCTAATCCTCACTTCTCATTTATGAAGGGGAGACGATGTAATAGATTTTGTAACAGATTATAAAGCTATTATCCCCATTTTCCATAAAAGAAAATCAAGGTCCCAAGAGTTTAAGTACTTTGCCTAAGGTTACTCAGCCAATAGACAGCAGAGCTGGGATTTGAACCTAGACACCCTCTTCTCTGAGCCCTTGCTCACCAAAAGCCTTGTCATAATTATATTGTTTCTCTTCTAATGTGGGTAGTTTCTTGCTGGGCTGTTGACATTCTCCTCGGTTGCTTAAATAACAGCTCATATACTGGCAGAATGAGCCTGTGGACACTGCAGACTGTCCCCCAGCCACAGGAAACTTAGGGTTAGGAATGTGGGGTGTCATGGAAGTTAGTGTCATTGTGATGGACTTGTCCTTGTCCCAACCCCAGATTTAGAGCAGTGAAAGTTGGGGGTCCCCGAGTCTTGATTCTTGCTTTGGCCCCAGGTCCCGCCTGGGAGTGAGTGTGCCAGGGTTTGGGCTTGGGCTTCTGCTTGCACCATGGAGCGCCAACAGCCAAGGGAATCCATTTTGGTATAAACAGAGGTAGGTATATTTAGAAATAATCTCTAGAGACTGTCATATGTGTTTATCTGCATGCTCAGAGATAAAAGTCAGGGAGGTGGGTCAGGAAGAAAATGCTTGCGTTGACATCCAGTTGACACATGGCTCTTTCCCAGGGACACAGGGCAGCCTGATACACAGGGTCTATTTTAGGGTCTTTCTTTATCAGTTTGGAATTGTCACTGTCTGCACTGCAGTAAAGACTAGCCTGGATCTGTCTCTGCTGACTTGGGAAAAAAAAAAAAAAAAAAAGATCATCGCACTGGCTCGCCTGGGAGTCGCAGTCTTTCCCCAACACGCTCACATGTTGTAGGGCTCTTTATTTTCTTTCCCCAACCCACCCGCAGATGTAACCTTCTGATTCACTGTCTAATTTAGGGCAGAAACTTGCAGAGCAATGTCAAGAGGGTCTGTTTTCACTTCTGGATGTTACACATGCTTAATGTTCTTGCTTTGAATGCATTCCAAGAGGATACAATAAATAAAGGGGCATGCACACTTCCATTGCTGTGGCTGCATGGCTCGTGTGGACTCTGCTGCTCAGGGGACAAACCACATTTCTTTTTCTCCCTTCCCATCTCCTTCTTCCTCCCCTTCCCCCACTCCCAGCCTCTCCCTCCTTCTCTCTTTTTGCCTCCCTTTCTCCGTTCCAACCCTCTCTTCCCCTCCCTCCCTTACTTCCATCTGCCCCTTCTTCTTTCCTTCTCTTGTTAAACTAAATAGATTTCTCATTCATTAGACAAATCAGTTTTCCAAGGGATGGGAGAGGGCAATCTACACCGTGTATTTTGCACTCTTAAAGTTATTTGCCTCTGGCTTTTCTTCCAAGTTGATTCTCAGGTATCCTAGACTCAGCTACTCTTGAACTGGGACCACTGCTGTTTTCTTCAGGGTGACCCAGTTGCAATGACTCTTATTTGATGGAATGGGACTTCTTAAGTGGCCTACCCTGTTTGGAAGGCCTTGGATACCTCCTGGTTTTTGTACTTGTAAAGCTGTGTTTGAAGGACCTTGAGTTCTGCTCCACAGGACTTTGCACTGCAAGGGAAATTGAGAAGGGCCTCATGGGCCAAGTACCCATAGAATCTGGGAGAGGGTCAGAATCACTGGCTGGGACAAGACAAACTGTCATAATCTGAAACAGATGCTCAGCTGGGTTTATGTGTTATGAATAACTGGCTGTAGCTTAATGCTTAGCAGTGAGGTTGACCAATATTCAGTACAAGATGTTGCCCACTTGAAGGAAGAATGGACATTTGATTTAGGATGTGCATCTTTTATGATCAATTGGGAAATTTAATTTAGGAGCAATGAACAGCTGTGTGAGTTTGTGTGTGTCGGGTTGGTGAGAACTTTAGGCATTGCCTTTAGATTTGAATATCAGTTAACCTTCTGGGCAGATGTTTCACATTGGAGAACCTCGTGTATAAAAATGATACGGGCATTCAGATTTTGCAGTCCCTTGTAGCACTTTTAAAAAAATTTTTCCTCTCCTGTCTTTTTTAAGGGAAAGGAGAGACTTTAATGTATGCAAAGTTAGTCCAAGGAACATAATATTTTATATTGCAGTTTTTAATTTTTATTAACTTTTTAAGAGGAAAGGGAGTGTTTTGGTTAGACTGGGCTGAGTTGGGATTTGGAAATAAAAATAGCCTCACTTCACTGTATATGGTGAATGCCAGGCCTTAAATTAGGAATTTCATATGAGTGTTATGAAATTCTTGTAAGAGTGCTGTGTATAGAGGTGAGTGTTTTAAGTGAATAGAGAATATGTGAAAAATAGCTAATACCATGGTGGCCCCTAGAAGTTTGAATCTGGATATCATCGTATAGGTTTTTGGGGTTTGGGAGTGGGGAAAGGTTATAATAGCTTCAGGCCTCTGAGAATGAGGGGAGCTAGAATGGAGCCCTTGCACAAAGCCCAGAACCTCAAGAGTTTCCTGTTTATGAAAGGGAAGTAGGAAAACCATTGATTCCTCTGGAGTAAACATCAAGGAAGCTTACTGTCTCAATTGGGCCTACAGAATCACTTACAAGAAAGAAATACTAGGCCCCAGCACTCACAGGCGTGGAGTGTGAATTTATGGCCATGTGCCACATAGCAATTTGGTCAAGGGTGAACCACATATAATGGGGTCCCTCCAGATTATATGGCCTAATGATATTGTAGCCTCAGTCTGTATAGGTACACTATGATGTTTGCACAGGATGAAATCACTTTCTGATAGCATTCTCAGAACATATTCCCATCGTCAAGTGAAATATGACTGGACTTACACATTACAGGGAATTTAGGATAAAAGCTAACATGACAAATAAGTCTAGGATATTGATGGATGAATAATGAAAATCTGGTGTAGACATACTTCTAGGCTGAATTATGTCCCCTCAAATTTATATATTGAAGTCCTAATTCTCAGTGCAATGGTATTTGGAGATGGGGGCCTTTGGGAATATTAGGTTTCCATAAGGGTCATGAGGGTGAAGCCCTGAGGCTGAGATTAATGCCCTTATAAGAAGAGATGCCAGAGAGATTGCTCTGACTCTTTCTCCTGGCCATGTGACAAAGGAGTGAGAAGATGGTTGTCTACAAGCCCAGAGGAGAGCTGTTACCAGAAACCAACCATGCAGGTATCCCAACCTTGGACTTCCATCTCCAGAATTGTGAGGTAATACGTTTCTGCTTCTTAAGCCACCCAGACTATGATGTTTCCTTATGACAGAGACACATACACTGGCATATTATTTAGCCTTTAAAAAGAAGAAAAATGAACCTTGATAACATTATGCTAAGTGAAGACAAGAAGATAAATATACTATGATTCCACTTGTATTAGGTATCTAATGTAGTCAAACTCTTATAAAGTAGAATAGAGTCTCCAGAGGCTGGGAAGAGGGATAAAGGGCAATAGATCTGTTCATGACAATGTGTGTGTAGTTAACACTAGTTTACTGTTCATTTTGAAATGGTTAAGATGGCTGTTTTGGTTACTTTGGCTTCTATAACAAATTATAGCTTGGGTGGCTTAAAAACAAATACTTCACACTTGGGGGTTAGGATTTTGACATGATTTTTGGGGGGGACATAAACATTTTGTTTACAGAATGGCAATTTTTTTCCAAACAAAATAAAACAAAACAAAACAACAACAACAACAACAAGAACAAAAACACACAAAAAAACTAGATCTAGGATAACTTATACCCATAGGGCCTTTCAAAAGTGAGCACAAAAAACTGACTCATGCTTCTATAACTCAAGGGCCTTCAGCCTTTCATAAAATAAGCAATCCTGGCTGCAAATGAGATAACAATAAAAAAAAATCAAAATAAATAATGCGTGAGGAAGACTCAACAAGTACAACAAGCAGAATTACTATACTCAAAACTCAAATAACAACACAAATTGAAGACAGTCTAAAATAAACTTGTTTAAAATAATTAATGAGATAGAAAAAGAAATATAGAACATAATAAAATACTAGCATTGTCTAAAAAAAGAAGATTGTACTTCTAGAACTCAAAAACACATGGAAATGAATAATTTTATGTCTGGGTTAAACATCAGGTTAAACATAGCATAAGATAAAATCAGCAGGCTGGAAGGTAGAGCTAAAGAAATTGCCCAGAATGCAGCATGGAGATACAAAATACTGCATAATGAAAGAACAGTCGAAAGAACCGGAGGAAAGAATGAAAAGATTCATTATATGTTTTAATAGAGTTTGTGGAGACAGTGAAGAGAATGATGAGAAGGCATTACTCTAAAAGATAATGCCAAGAATATTTCAAAATTTAAGAAAGATATTGATTTTTACATGGTAATAGCACACTGAGTATTGAATAAGGTAATTAAAAACACATCCACCTCTAGATACTCAATGTAGAGAACTACTTAAATGTCAAAGAAATGAGAAAATCTTAAAAGCAACCAGGGAGGAAAGACCGATTATCTCTCTACAAACAGCAGACTCCATCAACCACAGTAGAGGTCAGAAGATAGTGAAATAATGTCTTCCAAGTGCTCAGTGAATATCAAACTCAAATTCCATATAAAGCTAGATTATCATTTAAGAGTTAGGATGAAGAGACATTTTTCATAGAAATGAAGACTGGTAGTATATACCTCTCCACTGATGCTCTCTGAAAGAGCCACAAGGGACATGTTTTATAAAGAAGCATTAATTATCTTTTAAAGAAGACTAAGATGTGTGATGATTCAAAATTAAGGTGCTTTTCAACATGAAGCAACAATAAGGTAGAGGGCCAGGGACAGATGGGGTTGGGGCAAAGTTCAGAATTTAATGTATATGAAATCTTGCTATTTTTCAGAGGGCTAATGAGTTACTATTTAAAACATATCCTAATTCAAAAGAAAAAAGAGAAATATCCAGACATTGACCTTTGGCCATGATCATCATTAGCAGAACAGCAGCTAACCTATCCTGAGTTCTTACTGTGTACCAGTGTCTTTCATTTACGTTATTTCATTTAGTCTCCCAGTAACTATATGGAAAAGGGAATTGTTCCCACTTTGGGAGGTAAGGTAACTGGGGCATGTTTGCCTTCATATCCTCATCACTCAGAATAACGTAAAGCAGTAGTATATGGTCCGTAAAAATGGGGGCGACCAGAACCACACTGAGGTTAAAATACAGTGAACTTGTTCTCACTCAAGTCTGCCTAACCTCAAAGTCCCTGCTCTTTTCTCTGCAGTGCTGTGCCCCTCACTGTTCCCTTCTCTGGCTAAATGCCTTTTTGGAAGAGTCAGAAATTGGCTTTGCACTCCTGTGCATGGATGTCCCATTTTTTCTCTCTCACACATATCTTTGGCTGGTGGGACTTTTCCCATTCAGACCTGATGCCCTGGCTGTGTTGTTACCATGTGTCACATGGACCAGCTGAGTCTCCTTGATCCTTGTTTTGATTTCAACAAGCCTGGGCTCGCTATCTGTCCCCAGTTTCCATGTGGTACTCCGACAACATCACCAGCACGGGGTTGCTAGGAAATGCAATCGTGATCATAGCATTTGGAGCACGTGTCTTCTCTCCTCCCTCCTGTACACACCTGCTTTTACCATCTGTTCAGGATGCTTCTGGCACCTTGACCCTGCCATACTCAGATGCTCCACTGCATTCTGGACTGCAGATTGTAGAGCTTGGATTTTCTTTAATTATCAGTGAGAAAACCAGTTCCTGGGGTTGCTAAGCTACACTGGACCCTGTTCTAGTCACACACTGAAGAAGAGGTGCCAAGAATGAGATGTCCCATGTCCAGGCAATTTTCATTCAGTTTCTTTTGAACAAAAAGACTATATCTGCTCAAGTTTACTTACCTTCATGCATGTGGACACTTATTTATGTGCATACACACATATGCACACACACACACGCACGGTGTGTGTGTGTGTACTTTCACGTATATACACATGCACATGTAGAATTAACTAATTAAGTCTATGAAAAAACATATATGTTATCTGTTGTTTGCTTTTTGGCCCTCTGGCTCGTTTAATCCTGGGCCATGCTGTTTGGTTTCCTGAATTGCCAGTTAATTTCAGGACCAAACAGTGAAATCAGCTAACCTACAAGACCTGGCTTTAACACAGAATAAAAGCAGAGCTCTGGATGTATTTAGGTTCTTGTTACTGACAATCTCATACAGTGTCATCATTCTTCTGAGAATTTTTCTTGGTGCATTTGGGCAGACCTGAGATCAAATTTATACCAGAAGCATTCCTGATTTAAATAACCAGCATTAGCAGGCCTGGTGGACAGATGGTGTCTTAAAGGCAAACAAAGGCTCTTGGCTTGATGCTGATGGAAGCCATGGGCTCCTCCAAGCCCTCTGCTTTTCTCCAAATGCTGCAGATACCAGCACTGCCAGGACAGTCCTGTTACTGAGGCCTGTGTCCTGTGGTATTGTGGCTAAGAAAGAGCATTTCATCTTCTCTACGTGAGTGCCAGAGGATCAAGTATACTATTCCTAGGGACAGTTGAGGTGGATGGAAATGGCATTCAGCTTGGAGTTGTAAGAGCTGGGTTTATATTCAGACTCAACCAGTCATCTCAGGTGTGGTTTTGGTAAAGCCTTTGAACCTCAAGTTTCTTTAGTTGAGAGTTTATGGTATTTCTCTTCATATTGTAAAAAGAATTGAGTGAGATAATGCAGGAGGAAAAGCTTTGTAAATCTTAAAACACAATACAAATATGAGGCATTGTTACTCTCAGTGCTTGGAGGACGTATTGTGGGAAGTTAATGGCCCTTGCTGTACCATATTTCAGTGCCAAGAACATTGAGAGCTGTCAATAAATATTGATTAATGATGAGGTGGAGAAGCTGTTTGGGCTCAGTGTGGAACCCAGTGCTTTATAAATTAAATGCATGCATTCATTGAGCAAATATTTATTGAGTAGCTACTAAATGCCAGGCATTGGGAATACATCCGTGAATAAAACAAGTAGAATTGTAATTAACATTTCCTTTGGCCTTCACAGAATTAGAAGAATTACGTGTATTGTTTTCATAAAGTTAAATTTATTCAATAAAGAATCGGTCTTTACACTATATCTGTCCTGCTTTTGGTGTTAAAATGTCTTTTCTTGGGGGCAGTGATGGTGATAGCAGATGGTAGTTGATTTTTTGAAAAAAATCTCTTATGTAGTAAAAATAAGAAAAGGTGTTACTGGTCCTTGAAATTCAAAAGCCTAGGAGCCACTCGCCCGGCCCAGTCTCCCACCCTGTGCAGACTTGGCATTCTTCCCAGGTGTCATCTAGTTGGTGTGTGGATAATTCTGGAGAAGGGGACCTCACTATCTTCAAAAGGCAGCCCTTCCAGTTTTAAATAGCCTGTATCTTTTGAATATCCTTTTTAAATATTAAGTTGAAATCTGCCGTCCAGTAATGTCTTCTCAGCAATCTTCTTCCATCTGGAGCCACCAAATCCACTGTCTCCATTTCCTTTGGCTCTTCAGATTTATAAAGCGGGTTACCATGTTCCTCGTAATCATATTTTCTGGATGTTAGTCCCCACTTTCTCTTCCCAAGTTCTTTTGGCCTCATTTCTCCCTCTTCACCCTCTCCTTCCACCTCTTCTGGCCACCTTCCACTCTGCCAGGAATCTGCTGCCCATCAGGGACCCAGGGCTTAGCTGTGGGCTGATTGGTGCTGAGTGCTCAGCCTGCTCCTTCCCCTGGTCCTGGGCTTCGAATGCACATGAAGGAAGTCAAGACTGCCTTGGCCTTTTTGGCAGCTCTGCTGTCCCGTGGACTCATTTTGTGTTGAAGTCTCCTACACCCCCCTCCAGCGGTCCCCCTCCCCGAGTTAGCCCCTTGTCATATAAATTGCTGATAAGACAGAGTTCCTCCTACCCCGTGTTTAGGCAGTGCGATTTTTTCTTCGTCTAAGTGCAGTCCTTTATAGTTCATGCCTATTATATTTCATCTTGTCACTTTGGACTGTGGTTTCAGCATGTTGAGGTCATCTGAATCCTGATTCAACCTTCCAACTTACTAGCTATTTCTCCCAGATTTGTGTCAGCAGCATATTTGACAAATTTGTCTTCATCCAAAATTTTAATTCAGTGTTAAAAGAGTGAGAGTCAAAGACAGAGCTCTGGGTCACATCAGAAGAGACATCCCAAGTTTAAATGCATCTGTAACTCAGTGCCTGAGGCATCTGTGCAGAGAATCAGTGCATCTGTGAGTGCACACATCAATCCTCAGTGTGTCTTTGCTAACCACAGACCACCTAAGTGTTATCCGCGCTGCTATGTCAACTCTATTTCTAATTCTTTGCATATGTATGTTTTGGTACCAGCAATTGAACGCAGGGCTGCTCAACCACTGAGCCACATCCCCAGCCCTGTTTTGTATTTTTATTTAGAGATGGGGTCTCGCTAATTTGCTGAGGCTGCCTTTGAACTTGTGATCCTCCTGTCTCAGCCTGTGGAGCTGCTGGGGTGTGCCACCAAGCCTGGCTGCTTATCATCTTAGGGTGATGTCAACCATGCCTGTTATTGAGCCATCATTGGTATGATTATGACTTTCAAGTTTGGTTTTTCTGCTCCGATATGTTTCAGGTTCACAGTTTTAATTTTTTTTTTAACTGGACCTATCAGGAATGTTTCAAGTTTTAAAAAAAAATCCATTCTTTATCTTCCTGCCCTTTAAAGCCTTCTTCTCCCTGTGTGATCACTGTTATTTCAGTGATAGTGCCACTGGGTTGGTCAATCCAGATTCCTGGAAGCTATTCTCAGTACCTTTGTTTCTCTTCACACTCCACAGCTAATCCAATCAGTTGGTCTGAAATTCTTCTTCCTTAATACAGCATAATCCACCCCTCAGACTCTGATCTGCCTGTCCTATACAATTCACCAGCCTTCTGGCTAGCTTCCCCATTCCTGGTCTTACTCCTAGCTCATCATTGACCATGTCATCAGAAAGTAAAAGCACAATTGTATTTTGTCACTGGATCCCTGTCCACTGTAGATGGTGGCTGGTTCTTCATTGTCCAGCCTTTGTCTTGCCAACCTAATCACTGTCCCTTCTACTGATTCTAAACTGTAGAGATACTGTCTACTGCTGGTTCCTAAGTGCAGAATGTTAACTTGCACTTTGCACAGGCTGTTCCCTTTACTTTGAATGCTTTTCCACTCTTTCTAGTTAACTTACCTGTACTATTGGACTCTGGCCAGGCATTCCCTCCTTTGGAACTCTTTTCACAGCTTCATACTGAGTTTGGCATCTCCTTTTCTGAGCTGCCAAAAGCATACCCATTAGATAACTTATCATTGGTAGAATAACTGCTTGTCTGCCCTTCCTACTTGGTCAGGGCCCTTCTAGACTGTGTCTGCTTATCACTGTAGCCACAATTTCTAGCACATAGTAGGCACTAAGAATTTATTGAAACCGGTGAATGGATGGCCTGAAAAATCATTTCCAATTTAACTGGGACCAAGTGACCATTCATTTCCCTTAGCAATACTCTGATTCTGTGTCTGTGGCATCCTTTGATTTACTAGCCTTGTAATTCTATTACAAAAGGAAAAAAAGGTAATTTGATGTTGATTAGGTCTTCTTTTTTTTCCATAGGTGTTTCATCTGATTTCTGATTCACTCTAGGATTTTAAACTCTGTTTTTTCTGCTTAGTTACGTGTTTGTTTCTGTGACCCTGTATTAGTCAGCAAAGGCAACTAATCATAACAAACAGCCCCAAATCTCCTTGGCTTGGCACAATAAGTTTATTTTTTTCAGTGATGCCACATTCCAGGGCAGGTATTCCTTGTCAGGTGGCCTTGTCATGGTGACTCAATGACCCAGTCTGTTTTCATCTTACAGCTTTGCCCTGTTCCTGTCTTTGGAGTCCTCCCCATGATGTATGGGAAGAGAAGAAGGAGTGTGCATGTGAGAGAGATGTGTGGGAGGGTCTCACAGGCCTGGCCTGCAGCTTGCACACCTTCACTTCTGCTTTCAATTCATGGCTATATGCAACTCTGGGGAGACTGGAAGGTGTAGGCTGGCTGTGACCCTAGCAAGAAAGAGGGGACGCAGGTATGAGTGAGCATGAACAGTCTCTGCCATTGCACCTGTTCTTAGGCTCTGGGCTCATTCCAGGGTCCTTCTTGTCCAGGGCTCTGTGCTGCGAGCCCTTGGATTTTTGGTCTTTGCTCTTTGCCTTCTCTCAAAACCTCTTATCAGGTGGAGCTTCTCTTTGCTTGCTGACTTGTCTGGATTCCACTCCTCCCCTCTCCAGTTTCCTAGAAGCTCCTCTTTGCTTTGCTCACGTATGTGTCTGTGTCTGGACTGTCAGATGGCTGGTACCTGTCAGGTGTGTTTCTGGGGGGACAGCTCACCCTGATCCAAGTCCCAGCATGATAGAGGTGAGTCCTTTCTCTGTGTCCAGTGCTGTGAGTCTTGGATCTGGATTCAAACTCTATTTTAAGAGACAGGGAGCTTGGAATTGCAGTCAAAGAGCCACTGGAAAAAAATCCATCCTTTAGGAAGCCAGATGAGTTAGTGCTGGATGTCTTAAAGAAGACAAGCCTCACGTTTTATTGTGAGATCTTTAGGTAAGAGATAAAGGCAAAATTCTCAATTTCCAGAACTTGGGGATATTGTTATGGGTTCCTGAGAAAGGGTAAAGAATGTGCTTTCCTGGAAAAACTGAGTGGGAGATCCCATCTCAGGTGCTCTGGAAGTAATCTAGTGTGTGTGTGTGTGTGTGTGTGTGTGTGTGTGTGTGTATGTGTGTATGTGCATGCACACGTGCAGGAGACAGATGAGCAATCTTAAAATCTTTCTCATTCTGTGATGCTTTAAAAAGAGGTGGGTATTATGCTTTGGACTCATACCTCTTTTGAGAGATGCTCAGATTTATTACTAAATGATTTCATAAACAGAAGGGGTATTGTCTTATAAGGTTTCAGGAACAATGATGCCTGAAATTCTATCCTTTACACTGTCATCAACTCACTCTGCAGGTCACACACTGGAACAAGCCACTTTCCTCTTCTTTTGATGGTCTGTTAAGTGGTTATGGGGACAACATGATCTTTCAGGTTTCAGTGAGAAGTAATTCATGTTTCTAACATGCTTTAGAATATGTGAGTACAACATGCCTATGGGAATTCAAAATACAGTTGTACTTTTGTTAGGTGCCTGTCTCTGTATCTTGGTTCTTTGCTTCTTGCCTTGAAATATGCAGATTTTTTTTCCAAATACTGTTGTTGTTGTTGTTATTATTATTATTTCTGTGCTGGGGATGGAACCCGGGCCAAGTGCATGCTAATCAAGGGCTCTATTATTGAGCTATAGCCCTAGCCCACAAATAGCACTTCTAAGAAGTAGTTCCTTAAATTTGTGTTCCTCTCCTGTTGAGGACTGAAATGGAACCCTCTGTTGGGTTGGGAGCTAAGGAGGAGGGGGAGGAGGCAGAGGAGGCTGGAAGCCAACACATTCAAGCCAGGGACCTCACTATACATAAAGGCCATGAGCAAGGTGGTTAAAGCACGTCTTTGATACCAGGCTGCTTGGTTTGAACTGGTGGCTGTGGGCAAGTTAGTTATCCCCCTTGCCTCATTTGTCTCATCTGTGAAATGGGCATAACCATGATGCCTAACTTAGGATGATGTTATGAGGATTAAATTATTAATATACATAAAATCACAAGAACAGGGTGTGGCCCATGGGAAATAGTCTGTAAATATTAACTATTATTTTTAGCAAAAATTTCAGGCAGGGGCTAAGGCCATGAGCAAGGTGGTTAAAGACTGTGGCTCAGTGGTAGAGTACTCGCCTGGCATGTGCGAGGCACTGGGTTTGATCCTCAGCACCACATAAAATAAATAAAATAAAGGTATTGTGTCCACTTACAATTAAAAAATTAAAAATAAAAAAAAGAATTTCAGACAGGTACCAGATACCTGTCTCAGCTGCCTTCTCCTTTGTTACTTGCTGAACAAACAGCCTCCTCTTAGGTATTTCGAGGGACCCAGGGCTGACTTCCTTCTTACATACCCAAGAAGGATTCCCACTGTCCTCAGGCTAGCCTGGGTTACGTGAGGAGAGGACCATCAATGCACGGAGAGGCCGGTTTCTGAGTTTATAGGGTTTGTTGAAGTGGTTATTATATGTAATCGCGGCATCGAGGGAGCCTCAGAGGGCTCTGCTGTGCCAGGCAGGCCGGGAGCGTGTGCTCTGTTGGTCTTCTTAAATGAGTCAAGACTGTGCTAACGTGTAGGGAGGGCTCTGTTTCCAGACCCGTGTTATTACTTCTGGGAGAATCTCTGGGGCTCTGAGACTTTGTACTTCTCAGTCTAACCAAATTGAAGCTGTCCCCCTTTCCTGGTGAGTCACTCTGCTTTAACCTCTGATTCAGTGTTCTCGAGGGACTTCACCTGTTTAATGCACAATGAGGAAGGTCAGGCAGGGGCTAGACCAGTGGTGTGATATGAGCAGATAGATGATAACTGTATGGTGTCACTTGCAGCCTGGGCCTTTTTTCCACATGCCCTTATTTCCCCTCCCTGTCCCCTGACCCTGGGGTAAGCCATGCGTGAGGACGGAGGATTAAGCACCACTTTGTAAGAATAGGATTCATCAGTAGGGGTCAAAGGTCATTCTTTTCTGAAAAAGTAAATCCAAACAGATGTCCATTGGGGGTGCCTCCCATTGGTAGAGCACAATCCCGGGGGCTATGGGAGATGGTTGGAGTAGTAAGACCTGACTCCTGTCTTCAGGGAGCTCCCCATCTCCTGGGGGAGACAGACACATGAGTGAAAGAGGTGGCGGAGAGTGTGGGTCATGAAGGGGTGAAAACGGAGCTATCACACATGCTCCACTGTGAGAGTTCCGGGGGTTCCGCTGGGCTTACGTGGTGCATGTTAAGTATCCAAAAAAAAAATAGTTTTTTTTTTCTGTTATTAATAACACATAGCATAAGCTACCATCCATAATATAAAATGACCATTATATAAACTATTGTTTTGAAGTGTGCAGTTCACTACTGCTAACTATATTCACATTGTTATGAAACAGATCTCCAGAAAATCTTCATGTTAACAATCTGAAACTCTGGGTGCCCATCAAATTTCTCTTTTCTTCCCTTCAGCCCCTGACACAACCACTGTTTTACTGTTTCTGAGTGTGATAACTGTAGATCCCTCATGTAAGTCATATCATGCAGTATTTGTCATCTTAAGACTGGCTTATTTCACTTATATAATGTCCTCTACGTTCATCCATGCTCTAGCATGTATCAGTATTTCATTAAAAAAAATTTTTTTTAGTTGTAGTTGGAGACAATACCTTTTATTTTATTTATTTATTTTTATGTGGTGCTAAGGATCGAACCCAGCACCTCCTGCACATGCTAGGTGAGTGCTCTACCAGCCCCCAGTATTTCATTTTTAAGGTTTAATAATATTCCATTTTATGTATATACCACATTTTACTGCTTATCCTTTGACTGATAGGCATTCAGATTGTTTTCACCCATTACTTACTGTGAATGGTGTCACTATGAACACAGATGTGCAAATATCTTTTTGAGACTCTGTTTCCAGCTCTTTTAGATTTGTATCCAGAGTAGGATTCCTGGATCATAGTAGTTCTACTTTTGGGGGGGATAGGGGTAACAGGATTGAACTCAGGGGCACTCGACCACTGAGCCACATCCCCAGCTCTATTTTATATTTTATTTAGAGACAGAGTCTCACTGAGTTGCTTAGCGCCTCGCCGCTGCTGAGGCTGGCTTTGAATGTACAATCCTCCTGCCTCAGCCTCCTGAGCTGCTGAGATTACAGGCATATGTCATCATACTGGCTGGTAGTTCTATTTTTAACTTTTTGAGGAACCACCACGTTTTCCACAGCGCTGTGCCATTTCACGTCCAACCAACAGTGCCTGATGGCTCCAACTCTCCACACCCTCTCCAACACTTACTTTCTATTTTTTTTTATGCTTTTTGATCCTAAAGGGTGAGATAAAGCTCATTGTAGTTTTGATTCTTATTTCGCAGATGATTAGTGATGCTGACCACTTTTATATCATCTTTGGGGAAATGTTTATTCAAGTTCTTGACTCTTAAAAAAATTTCTCTTTGTACTGGGGATTGAACCCAGGTCTCTGCACATGCTGAGTGCATGCTGTACTACTGAGCTGTATCCTCAGCCCCTTTTCCCATTTAAAATCAAAACTCAAGCTTTATTTATGTCTGTCCATACCTCTTCATCACTTGGGATTGGCCTGTTTCTGCAGCAGTGGCCAGTCCAGTCCTGTACTAACAGAAACAGAGTAGCAGGTGCTTCCCCTTCAAGAAGTTCCCAAAATATAGGTTACTTATTCTCATTGGCCAAATAACCAGGAGCCTCTGGAAACACTTCGCTCTGCCCCTATCCTGCTGCTTTCAGTCTGTGATGATTTTATACAGATGAGATGCTGGGTGTGTAAGCTTCCTATCGCTGCTGTAACAAATATAATGACTTAAAACAATACAAACTTATTATCTTGCACTTCTGGAGGTCGCAGGTCTAATGGGCTCTCTGGGCCGAATTCCTTCCAGATGTTTTAGGTGAAGAATCTTTCCTTCCTTTTCCTGCATCCCTTGACTCCAGGCCCCTTCCTCAATCTGCAAAGCCAGCAGGGAAGCATCTTCTGTCTGCTTTCCTGTCTCCATGATCAGGACTCTGCTGATTTTACCAGACCCACCTGGATAATCCAGATAATTTCCCCTTCTCAAGGTGCTTAATTTATTTGTAGCTGCAGAGTTTCTTTTACCGTGGCAGGCAGCCTATTTATAGGAACCAGGGATTATGTCCCAGACAACTTTGAGAACTGGTGGTCATTATTCAGCCTGTGACACTGGGCCTCTGCTCTCTGACAAGCAGTGGTTAGAGCAGCATTTGTCTGGAGGGTTCTTATTCCGACCTTCCAGCTTTGGACTTCACCTGGGGTTAAAGAATCATCATTCCAGGAATCTGGAAGCTTGGACCTGAGTCTGGCTTGACGTTGGCCTGCCTGGAACCGAGGTGAGAAGCTGGCTGGCTCTGCTCCAGGACCCTTGGTCTAAAGGAGGGAAGCGGGAGAGTTTTCAGGTCCTCCCGCTCTGCTTCTGCTGAGTCTGCTCTCCTTCCCCACCCGGCTCTCATTTCTCCTTTGGTTTCTTCACAAGGCTTTTTCTCCCCTCAGCTCAGGGGGAGATAGAAGCTGCCCTGAAGGGGTAGAGGAGGAAAGGTCTGGGAGGCTTTGGGAAAAGGGCTCCTGGGCACCAGTTAGTCAGCAGGGAGGCAGCCATAGGAGAAATGAAGGTCACCAAGGCACTACTTTATTGCCTGTCCCCTTTCTCCAGCCCCTCCATAAAGTTCCTTGGAACAAACAAATGAAACTATTACACGCCCCATAAGCCTAATTGGACTATATATAACTTGTACACTGGCTTCGAATGAAACTTCAATTCTCCTTCTTTTCCAATTTATTCCTGATAAGGTAAACTATTTGTAAACTGCTGGTCAGATGGAAAATGTGTCTCCCTGTGGCTTGGATGTCCTGTAACCAATTGGTGTGGTGACTGGGACGGGCACTTCTGCATTCAGGGAGCAGAGAGAGATTTGCAACCATGGATGTGGCACAGGGGAGGAGATATCCCTAGGTTGTTTGTTCTGTTTGGGACAGGAGGTCCACCTCTGCTCTGCTGTAGGCTGGGAGAGGTGACCCAAGGACAGCTGGTATCCTTGAGTGGCTAGGGAAGCGGGGCATGCCTGCTAGTATCTCTCTTTGCCACTCCAAGAGAATGTTAACTTGAAATAGTTAAACTTCAGTAGGCATGCATTAGCACGCATGCATTCTACTTGAGAATTATATTACATTGTTCCCATTTTACTGATAAGAATGCTGAGGATCCAAGAGGTTAATTTAGCGAAGATCACATAGCTAGAGTTAGGATTTAAACGGAGATGAATCTAGTGTCTAATTAGATGTTTAATTCCAAAACATATCTTCCTTCTACTGATGGCATCTTTTATCTCCTGATTTGTTGCCTTCATTTGGAACCAATGCCCTTGGGTCGGAGAGTGGGAGCCACAGGTGAGGGGGCACTGGGGTCTGTCAGTTACTGAGGTAGTCTGTACAGGAGGACAGCCCCAAGCTGTGAGCTCTGGCAGAGGCCAGCCGAGCACTTCAGAAAGCCAAACTGCCTAGGGCTAGTCTCTGGGCCAGTCCCATGTTGGCCTCTTTTAGGTTAAAATTTAGTTATAGATTCTGAAAGAGCAAGGGTCTGGCTGGGCAGAGTTGCCCGAGAGCACTCGCGGGTGTGTGTTGTGTGCCTGTCTGCATAGATAAATGTGCAGTTGTGGCCTTCCTTCCCAATCTGTGCCAATCTGTGACTGGTGGCTTGCTGAGGCGGGGGAGTGTCTTGCACGGCCGTGTCTCCCACAGCTCAGCACCATCGGGGCCCCTGGTGGGCATCCATCTTGTTAGGGTTTGCATCTGGAATATCTCCTTAAAGCTCATGTGTGTTAGGCTTGGTCCCCAATGCAGCAAATGTTCAAGGTGGGGTGTTAGGGAAGAGTTGGATCGTGAGGGCTCTGACCTCCTCAGTGGATTAATCCTCAGTTGGTGGGTGAATGGACTGCTGGGAGGTGGTGGAAAGGTAGGCAGGTGGGGCATGGTTGGAGGAAGTAGGTCACTGTGGGTGTGCCCTGGGGGACTATTTCTTGTCCTTGTTTCCTTCTTCTTTTTCTCTCGCTGCTTATGGGCTGCCATGAGCTGATCAGCTTTCCTCCACCATACCCTTCTGTCACGATGTGCTGCCTCACTTCAGCTCCAAAACAAAGCTGCTGCTGACCATGGACTGAAAGATCTGAAACCATGAGCCAAAATAATAAGCCTTTTATCTTTTAAGTTATGTCAGGTGTTTTGGTCACAGCAATGAAAAGTTGACTAGCACCCAGACATTTCTTGAAAACTCACCCTGTACCAGGAACTATAGGGGCTACAGATGAGAATGAGAAGGGACTCTGATCTCAGGTTATTCTTGAGCAGGGAGCAGAAGCCACATACATACTAACGTGGATATAAGAAAAGCATGTTGGTGATGCTCAGTGCCTCCATGCTGACACCTGTGTTTGTAAGGGATCATATGAGGAACTCTTTACCTGATGCTTGGGGTCAGTGGGTGGTGCCTTTATAACTCCTTGGCTTAACCGGAAAGTTGGGCCAGGCATTTGCCCTCCTGAGTGTGAGCCCCGAGAACACAGTTTTATAAAGCAAACTGCCTTTTGGTTATGGTGCTAGCAACCAGGGTCTGCAGTTTCAGGCTGCCAGGGGACCATCCGGTGCTTAAGTCCATCTGTGCTTTGTGCTGAAGTGACATTTTCCTTTAGCAATGTACTGGGTGCATAGAGCAGAACAAAGCCAATGCCCTGTTTCTCCCAATAATCTTCCCTCTGCAAGAGAAAACTGGGGAGTTCTTGACTTTAGGAAGATGCTTCCAAGTCACTCCAAAGCCTCTGCCTCTACACTCTTGTCCCCCTACCCCAGGTGCCCTCATAGATGGAGACAGCTTGTTATTAGCACCATTTCACAGGTTGGGGAAACCAAAGGCAGGAAGAATGCAGAAGGAACTTTTTGTTTAAGGAAGTCACTGAGCAGGCTGTTGAGATTTCCACGGATCCTACTGCAGAATCCCAAATGCATCAGAGAGGATGGGGAACAGCTGAATAACGCAGAGGATACTTCAGAAGCTAGGCACTGTGGGAGTACAAGTCTTGCGTGTCCCACTCTCAGGGAGTTGTGGAGATCCTGCCCACGAGTCATGCTCCATGATACTCGGGAAACGGCTCTAGGAAGTGACTGCCTGACTCAGACATTTTGCAAGTTTAAGTATTTATCAGCATTAAAGGCGGGAATTCAGGGATGGGGGTGGGTGAGTAGGGGGCCTGAGGATCCATCTGGAAAGCCAATTTCTTTTGACAGCATGTTCCAAACAATAAATTCTTCCTCCTCCTCCTCCTCCTCCACCACCACTACCCACTTGTGAATTCCAGAATCTGTGAATGCCAAAAAAGTGTGCAGGACCTGGAGATCATTTGGTGAACTTCCTCATCTTACAAACACAGAAGGGGAGATGAACTTGTTCAGGTCACACAGCTACTTAGGGAGGGAGGAGGAGACCCTGGCATCCATCCCTTCTCAATATACTGACTCAAGAGGGAGTACTGCCCAGGAAATGGAAATAGCAGGAACTATCTGCTTCAGTGGAAATATGGAGGGCCAGACACTCGGGACAGAGTTCATGTTGGGATGCCTACAAAGGCCTTTCAAAGGTGCTCAGGCCTCACTTAAATCTCTCCTTCATTCACGTAGGCCCCTGGACTCAGCCCCCTTTAGCAGTAACAAAACAATGCCAGTTAATGACGACTGCTCACGGAGGTCTGGGTAGATGGCGGCACTGTGCTAAGTGCTATACAATTTTTTAAAAACCCTTGCAAATAATGTGCCCAGGCTGAAGGGCCAGTAAGTGGTAGTACAGAACAGGAACTGTGCTTTCAACCACTAGGTTAGGCTACTTTCTCTGTGGGGAGGTGGCTGCTGTTTTTTTTTTTTTTATTTTTTATGTGTTGTTTTTAGATCTACATGACAGTAGAGTGTATTTTGACATATCAAGCATACATGGAGTATAACTGCCCATTTCTGTGGTTGTACATGATGTGGAGTTACACTAGTGGTATATTTATATATGAACATAGGAAAGTTATTTCTTATTAATTCTACTGTCTTTCCTATTCTCACTCCCCCTCCCTTCCCTTCATTCCCTTTTGTCTAATCCAGTGAACTTTTATTCTCCACCCCCCCCCCCCGCCTTATTGTGTGTTAGAATCCATGTATCAGAGAGAACATTTGGCCTTTGGAGTTTTGGGATTGGCTTATTTCGCTTTGGCTTATTTCGCTTAGTATGATACTCTTCGTTCCTTTCATTGATTGGCAAATAGGTGGCTGCTGTTATTCATTAATTCCCTTGTAGTTTGGTCCCCTAAAATTCAGTATTTGGGGCTGGAGTTGTGGCTCAGTGGTGAAGCGCTTGCCTAGCATGTATGAGGCACTGGGTTTGATCCTCAGCACCACATAAAAATAAATAAAATAAAGGTATTGTGTCCATCTACAATTAAAAAAAAAATTTAAAAAACTCAGTAGTTCTAGATCCCACACTCTATACACCTACTTTTTTCTTTGCTGTTGACCTAGACCAAAACGAGGTCTAATTTGTCCTAAAGGTTATAACCTTCCTTGTTACTATGGGAACATAGTCGGAAGCGAGGAACAGACACAGGGTGACAGAGTTACAGAGACACTAGAGTCCCACGGCATGTTTACAGCCCGGGTTTCTGCACTGTGGATCCTAACTGCATTGCAAGATGAAAAATGGCAATGCTATTGACCTCTGCCTTCTGCTTTTGGGCTCCTGAAGATGGACTTCCTCATGTGTCCCCTCTTGCTCCCTTTTGGCCCAGGCTTTCCAAGCGGTTGAGGCTGAGAAAGCGTCCAGGCAGCAGTGAACTGCATGGACTTGGCCTAAACTAGATTTCCAAGTACCCTTGACCTCAGTGGTGTCCATCCCTCTGCTCCTCTGCCCAAGCCAGGGATGACCCCAACAGAGGTTTCCTCGGTCCTCCAAGGGGAAGAGATGTTGGAGTAGAGGGGACAAGAGGGACAGATAGGCTGAATCTAGAAAGTGTCAGAAAAACCTGAGCCGAAAGAAACGAAAGGGCAGCTCAGGGCACAAGAAGGATAGGAGACATGTCATTGTGGAGGAGGTGAGCTCTGGAGATTCTGAACACACGAGGATCTGGGGAAAGAGCAAGGAGTGCCAGAGAAATTGAAGTGGGGTGGGGGCAGCTGATAAGGTGGCCCCAGCCTGGGCTCACTGGACAGGGCCCTGTGCTTCTCTGTCTAGGTTTTATCTCCAGCAATGGGAATACTGTTGTTGGTTTCCTCACTTAACATGGTCAGGATGCTGAGTTGAAATCAGCACGCCTCCCTCGGCAAAACCCTTCTTTTTGTACCCAATAGGGGCCAGCTCCAGGCTGGCACCGGAGCTGCAGAGATGACTATGTTAGGGTCTGCCCTGCAGGAGCTCCAGGTGCCTGGAGCAGGGCTTTTGGGCACTTTGGAAAGGTGCAGGGCTGACCTGGCTTCCCACTGTCTGTCTCTCCCAGCCAACGGTCCGATGCCTGGTATTTAATGGCACTTGAGAACACTAGATGCATGTGGACTCGAGTCTGGTTTTACTCTATTGTGAAGGCATGTTTGTGCATGCGTGTGTGATTTATTTGATATTTGAAAACAATTTATGACCAAAATTCTTTGCCTCCTTCTCTGGTCCTGTCACGTGCTGAAGGCTCTGGAGAAGAGCTCGTGTGGGGCAGGGCCCTGTCTTGCCACTGCCTCCCCTCCCCAGAGGCCTGAATTCACTCCTGCCATCCCCTTCCTGAAGGTCAGCCTGAGTAGCTCACATTCCAAGACTTTACCCCCTGGTTTCCTGCTCCTGAGAACAGCCTCCCTTCCCACATCTCCCTCCTCTTAGGATATTCTTCTAAGGGTTCTGAGTCCAACACTGAGCCCTCTTTGACTTTTTCAAAAAATGGATTTAATTTTTTGTTATGGGTGAAATATACGGAGCATAAAACTTTCCATTTTAACCATTTTTAATTGTGCAATTTTGTGACATTAAGTAATTTACCCTTTCATATATTCATTATCATTATTTGTCTCCAGAACATTTTCATATTCCAAACCAGAATTCTGTACTCCTTGATTCCCCATTTCCTCTCCCGTCAGGCCCTGGCAATCTCTCTTCTGCTTTTGGTCTCTGTGACTATTCCAGGCACCTCATAAGTGAAATCGTACTATATTTGTCCTGTTATATCTGGTTTATTACACTTAGTGGAATGTGTTCAAGTTCCATCTGTGTTGTACATGTGTCAGGATTTCTTTCCTTTTTGAGGCTGAATAATATTCCCTTGTATGTTTTTTGCCACATTTTGTTCATCCATTTGTTTTAGTCAGCCTTTTTATTGCTGTGACCAAAAGACCTGACAAGAATGATTAGAGGAGTAAAAGTTTATTTGGCTCACAATTTCAGAGGTCTCAATAGACGGGGCCAACTCCTTACCTTTGGGCCCAAGGTGAGGTAGAACATCATGGTGGAAGGATCTAGTGGAGAAAAGTAGCTACAAGGAAGCAGAGAGAGCTTTGCTTACCAGGGACAAACATGAACCCCAAAGGCATGCCCCCAGTGACTTCTCTTCTCTAGCCACATCCTGCCTGCCTTCGGTTTTCCCATACAGCTAATCCGCATTAATGGATTGATGTACTGATTAGGTTAGGACTCTCATAATTCAGTCATTTCACCTCTGAAAATTCACACATGAGCTCTTGGGGGACAGCCAATATCTAAACCATCACACCATTCGTTCATTGACGAATGCATAGTCGATTGGTATCTTTTGACTATTGTGAATAATGCTGTTTATGAACAATAGCATATATACATCTGTTGGTGCCCTGGCCTTTAATTCTTTTGGGTATATATCCACAAGTGAAATCCCCGGATCGTAATAATTCAGTGTTTAGTTTTTTGGGAAACGTCTATCCTATTTTCCCAGCCAGCAGTGCATGAGGTTCCCATTTCTCTCCATCCTCACCAACACCGGTTATTTTCTGATGTTAATAGAAATCCTAATGGGCATGAAGAGCCCTTTTGGCTTTGAGGACCATGGTGAGCCCCCATGAGTCCTGGGGCAAACCCTGAGAGGGTCAATTAGAAGACAAATGGAGGCTCCAGGGGTGTCGTCCTTCCTACCTGAGAGGCCTCTTTGGTTGCACTTGGCCCCAGAGTACGAGCAAAGTGGAGGCGGCCACTTGGGACAGCTGAGTACTCTCAGGCCTCCTCTCTCCTGGAGAGAGCCCCACCCACGAGCAGAAGGAGGGGATGTTGAGCTGCACTTTCTGGGGCTCTCGCCTGGGGGGTCAATGGGCGTGAGCTCCAGGCACCGAGGAGTCAGTGGGAAGCGGTGAGATGCCGGGACCAGAGAGTTCTGGAACCTGAGGATATGAGCTGGGAGGACCCCTTCTCTTGTCTGGTAGAGCTGCCTCATTCTGAAGAAGAGGAAATGAGAGCCGCGAAGAAAAGGGATGGAGGTGATGGAGTTGGGATTGGAATTCGGATCTCAACTTCTGGCTTTGTTCTTTTCCCACCAAATTTGGGAAAGCGTCAAGATAGCCTCATCTCTCTACCAAGCAGCAGCAGGGGAGGCTTGCAGATATTTTTGTTGCCTTCCATCTTTTTGTCTGCCTGCTGTCTGGCAGAGGTTTTGTGGGGATTAATGAGATAAATAGCTTTGACTTTTCTAAATGAAAGAAGCATTATACTTTGCACAAAGCATAGCTATTGAATGGCCTGTGAGTGTTTAGGAATAAGCGGATGCTGTTTTTTTTTTTTTTCTCTCACCTTAATGAGAATTAGAGACACCCAGGAGGAGGGTGGATTGGACTTCATGGGTGTATCTGCGTGTGTTATGTTTTTAGCGTGCACACACGTGCGGGCTGATGGCCCTCCCCGCGGTGCAAGAATGTTCAAGTCCTTTGCTACAGAGGATCCTTGGGAAGTGGAGCCACGTTTTCCAGGATCTCCAGCACTCTCTGTTTTGTGAATTCTCTGGGTAGATTTATTTTTTTCACGAACTAAGAATGAAATTTTTCACAAACTAACGGTGCAATGTAGCAATTTTAAAAAGGTGGTTGTTTAACCTGGAGCATGTGCTTTAGGGAAAGAGTTTTTTTTTTTTAAACAGCTTTCATGTTTTATTTCACTTTATTGTGCTCTTCCCTGGTGCCCCGAGGCCTTATGTGTGGGTACCTCTGGAATGATTCATAGTAAATAATACTATACCTTTAGGTAGTATTTCCACAGACACAAATTCATTTGGTCTTTATGATGGTCCTGTGAGGAATGTATTATTATTTCTATCCTACAGAGGAGTAAATTGAGGCCTGGAGAAGAGTCCATCACTGGGTAGTTGGCAGTGTTGCTAGTAGTGTGAAGGGTGGTCACAGAATCAGGGGCCTGCATCTTCAGACTGTGTGGCTGTGTTGCTTGGAGAAAGCAGCTCACCCTTTCTGATGTCCAGTTCTGATTAACTTCCAAGGGCGTATGGTTAGATGAATGGCTTCTCTCAGACCTGGGTTTGGGCCCCAGGTCTCCTGATTCGGAGTCCTGGTGTTTCAGGGAAGGTGCATATTCCTGTTTGTCCTTCATGGAGGTGTGTTGATAGGAGATGGAACTTTTTAAAACCAGGATAAGAAGAAAAAAGAAATATCTGGCTTGTTTTCACCCATTTTGAATCACCCATTTTACTTTTCCTTAAATGTGGATACTTCTGTTTATGGAGTACATGGCTGGAAACCCAGGGCTGCCAGTCACCCAGTGTCAGAGCTCAGGTGCATTTGGCAGAAGGCTGCCAGGACGTGTGTGGAGTTTGTGTGCCACTCACTCCTCGCTGTTTTCCCTGCAGCTGTAGGCAGACTTTGCAGAGTGGGACTCAGCAGCAGGACATGAGGCTGGCCCTGGTGTGGCCACAGTAATATTAGAGGTATAAATAACAAAACCCAGAGCATTCTTCCCTTTCTAAGCAAAGAATTGCTTAAGGTATGGAATTTGGAATCTAGAATAATAAAATACAGCTAATACTCAGGAGGCTTTTATCCTCAGGCATTTTTCTGAGAGTTGAATATCATTGGCTTGGCACCATGACGCTCTGAGACAGGTGCGATCACTATCTCCATTTCACAAAGGAGGAGCTCAAAAACAAGGAGGTTGTGTGACTTTTAAACTCACACAGCTAGCGACTGGCAGAGCTGGACTTTGGATCCGATCTGCCTGGTTTCCAGGTTCCTGCCCTAAGTTCTGCCTTTCTGCCAATAACTGTCACTCACTCCCTGTGTTAGTCAGCTTTCCACCGCAGTTACAAAATGCCTGAACTGAGAAACTTACAAAGAGGAAAGGCTCATTTGAGTTCACAGTTTCAGAGATTTTGGTCCATGGTTACTTGGCCCCATTGCTTTAGACCTGTGGTGACATAGTCCATCCTGGAGAGAGAGTGTGGCACAAGAGGCTGCTCATCTCATGGTGGCCAGGAAGCAAAGAGAGGAAGAGGGGCCAGAGTTCCAATATCACCTTAAAGGGTGTGTCTCCAGTGACCTCACTTCGTGCATCTGGGCCCCACCTCCTAAAAGTTCCATCACCTCCCAATAGCACTACAGGTTGGGGAAAAGCCTTCAACACAGGACCTGTGGGCGTTACTTATCCAAACCGTAGCCCAACCTAAAAACAACACTAGTAATATTTTCATGTTTCCTTCTAGTCTTTCTTTTTAGAAAAAAAAAATCTTTTATAAAAAGCATTGTTCATTGTATACCATTTCAGACCCCATTTCTGTGCTTAATATTATGCTGTGAACAATTCTTCTCATAATATTTTTCAGAGTGTTATTTTTATGGCTTCCTAAGATTCCATCGTATGGATATGCATTGTCTGGATCTCATTTATCTCACCAGGCCCCCACAATGCTCTTTTAAGTCATTTCCAGTTTGGCATTAGCATAATTCACACTTCAGTGAGTGCCCAGATGCATGACTTTGCCTGGGTCTTGGATTGGTCCTGAGAAGGAGGAGACTGTAGCCATTTCTGAATGACTCTGACTACTGACTGCTAACTGCTTCCTTGACAGGGTGTATCAGTTCATGCTTGCCTCTGGGCAGGTGAGAGGAAACAGTAGCTCAGGGCTCAGCCTCCCCGTGTCAGCCGGGCTGGAGGAGCTGCAGGCACAGCTCAGTCATACTCATAGCACAGAACAGAAAAGCTCCCTGCCATCCCAGGGTGACTGGTTCTGAGAGGTTTGTGAGCTCTGAACCCTAGATCAGGAATAGGGCCACACCTCTGTTGCAGGGACCATGATGCATCCTGTTGAGTGGCCCTGGGGCTGCACGGCAGAACATTCAGAGGTACTGCACACACTCTAAGTCTGCAGTAAAGTGGGCCAGAGCAACTGACCCCCACAACATAGAGACAGACGTTGAAGCAGTTAATATAGGGGAAAAAAAAATTCTAGAACAATTACATTTCAAGAGACTCACTCATTTGTTCACCAGGTTTTTATCACACACATATCACACTCCTGACTGATCTGGGCTCTGGGGAATACAGAAGTGAACAAAATAGACCTGGATTTCTGTTTCTTGGGGCTTCCCTTCTAATGGGGGATGAGAAATATTCATTTAACATAGTAATAGACAAACTTAGCAAATGGCAAACATACGAATTGAAAATACTCGAATAGTAGCATCCCTGTAAACTTCTGCACAGATACTTTTGAAGGCTGGATTAAAGTTCTGTGAAAGGACTTCCGTGCAGCAAACGTGTTTTGGCATCCACTATGCTAGGATTTCTGATGCCACAGACCCAGTTTCTGCTCCAGGAGCCTCCAACTTAACAGGAAGAATAAGAGAAGTCCCCAGATATTAGCGCTTAACTCATCGCAGGCATTCATTATCCAAAGCAAAGGAGCTGCTCAGTGTTTGGGTCCCCTCAGTGTTTTGTCAGGCAGCTTTGACACCCCGTGCCACCCCCCCCCCACTTCTGAACCCTCTGCCCATTCCCCATACTAGCCATCTGGAGGATTTTCCGTTTTCTTAGCTGGTTTCTGTCTTCAATCAGGGTCAGATCTATTGTTTTACTACAAAGTCTATTCTGCTGTTGCACTTAAAAAAGCCAAAAATGCTGATTATGAATACACTCGAATTAATCCTCCGCTAGGGCCTATAATTTAGGTGCGCTTTCACCTTCGGAGGTGAGGAGCTTCGGTGCAAATAGCAAGAGGTCAAGAATCTCAAGATCTCCCTCCTCTCCATGCTTGGAAATGAGTGGAAGAAGTTTTATGATTATTGCAATTTGTCCTCTTTGGTTGAAGATTGTGGTTCAGCTGTGCACATCTATCAGTGTGTTTTTTTCCTGATGGTCTCTGATGTCAATATGAGAGTTCTTGAGTACCAAGGGGGAAGTGGCATTCTGATCAGGGTCCTCTGGGCAAGGTAATATTGGCCTTTGGGTCATATGCATATGGTTTGCCTCCAGTGAGATTTTTCTATTAGGATTCTTTTTTTTTTTTTTAACCTTGTTTTGACTAGCTGCCCTAGTAAAAGGCAGAGAAGAGGTTTTGTTTGCTGCGTCGGTCAGAAGGTGTGAATGCCAGTAGCTTTACCACTTTTCCTGCTGACTTGAGCCTCTGAAATGCTCCAGGTTCTCTGCCTTCCCTTCTACTTTGCCCCAGATGCAGGTGGTATGTCGAGGAAAAATGAAACAGTTTTATTTTAGGCAGCATCTGATCGATTGAGTCAGGGAGATAGCCACAGATGTCCTTGGTCCCTCACTTGGTCTCTTTGTTGTGGAGCAGGTTTGACTACTGTGGTCATGGGCACTGTTCTGAGCATCCCCATTTCTTATGACTGTGTTTGCAGCAGGGTGAGAGAAGAGGAAGACAGAGCGAGTAGGAATCTGCTCAAACAGTGGCAAGTAGCTCAGGTCAGAGGAAAAAGGGATCAGAAGATAACATATGCTTGGCACCTTCAGAAAACCCCTTGGGTCCTCACTCTGGTGAGAGGGTTTCCATCTAAGCTGGGATGTCATGGGGCTCTTCCTTACTTAGTGTGGGGGGCATTGTTAGGTTTTCCATCTGCCCAGTGAGAAAAAAATCACTTCCTCATTTATTTGTCAAAAATGTGAGATACTGGACTCGGGGTGTAGCTCAGTGGTGGAGAACTTGCCTACCATGTGCAATGCCCTGGGTTTGATTCTCAACACAGGGGAACAAAAAGAAAATTAGATACTGAAAAAGACTATGACTTCTCTATTGTTTGTGTAGCTTAGAATCTCTTATGCTTTGAAAATATGTCTTTTTGCATAGGGTGATTATTTCACGATCAAAAAAATCCACCCACCCATCAACATCTGGATCAGTTCTTGATTGCATTTTTAAAAAGTTTTTTTTCCCCACAGTTTAGAATCAAGTGCTTATTCTTTGCTTTTTCCTACTACTTACAATTATTCTTTATCGTATTTTTTCTCATTGGCCTTGCTTTTAATACAGACCTGTGTAGTCCAATATGTAGCCTCCAGCCAAATATGGCTACTTAGATGTAAATTAATTGAAATTTAAATTGTATTTCCTCATTTGTTGTAGGTACTCAAGGACTCAGCAATCATACTGGCCATAGCCGGTGTCTATTTAGAGGAAGGCAAATGGACAGCCCAGAATGATAGAACATTCCATTACTGTACTTGTATTGGATAGTATATTGCTATAGACTGGTGTACTCAGCCAAAGTTCAGATCTATAACAGACAGATATTAATATAGGAATTTAAGGACTTATAAAATTGGAAGGGTTGGGAGAGAAACCAGCTCCAGGCTGGGCCTGCAGGAGGGACTCCAGAGCAGCATCGCAGAGCAGGCCAAGGGATCTGCGACTCTGGTACTGTTAGGAAGCTGGGAAATGTGAAGCCCCAGTGCCAAGAGTTCGCTCCAAGAGCACACCACCTTGTCCATGGTCCAGGAAGTCACTGAAAAAGTCCCCCGTCAGCTCTATACTAGCTAAATAGATATCCTCCCCACCTGACTTACTCAGTTCTTGGTTGGCCAATCCCAAAGTTGCATCAGGAATTTTAATTATAAGAGAGATTTGGAATTGTTTTTAGCTCTCTGGCAATCTAGGAAGGCACAGTAGAAAGAAGTTGGAGGAACTGTTGAGCTAGCCAACCCACTGGTCACCCACCTGTCACATGGTGGCTCTTTCTAAGGCATACTGGATCCTTCTGATAGTACCATTCACCTTGAGAAGGACAGAGTCTTGAATTATCTTCTAAGACCAAGGGACAGTATTCTTCCTGTTCACGTTTGCCAGCTATCTATCTATCTATCTATTTCTTTCTTTCTTTCTTTCTTTCTTTCTTTCTTTCTTTCTTTCTTTCTTTCTTTCTTTCTTTCATTTTTGGGGATGAGTGGGGACTCAGATTGAACTAAGGGGCACTCGGCCACTGAGCCACATATTTTGTATTTTCCTTAGAGACAGGGTCTTTCTGAGTTTCTTAGTGCTTTGCTTTAGCTGAGGCTGGCTTTGAACTCACAATCCTCCTCCTGCCTCTCAGCCTCCTGAGCCTCTGAGATTACAGGTGTGCACCACTGCACCTAGGTGCCAGCTGTCTTCATAATGCAATAGATAGGGAAGATTAACGGCCTTCTGCTTTGTGATCATCGGACCACTCATGGCTAGAGAAATGTAGTTTTTCTTTCAGGTTGGCTGTTCTGCTCTTAAAGGGTATGTAGGCCTCTTGCCACAATGTTGAGATGACAGAGAGCAAGAGCCAGATGGACTTTCACAAACATCTTGAGTGACACGCTGGCCTGAGAGAAAGCACATTTTTACACTTCAGGGATTGATAAGTGGCCAGGACTTTAGGAGGAAATTCATTTGCAGTTCTCTCCTTCCTAGGTGTGAACTGCTCTTCTGGCTCCCTGTAAGTTAATCTTGGGTACAAAGGTGCTTCATTAGGAATGACCTTCCTTTGTGCATAGCAGAAGGCACTAAGGCAAGAGCAGGAGGCCCTGCTGTCAAAGCAGGCCAGAAGCTCCATTCTGTTTTCTACCCCTGTGTCTAACTGGTGTTCTTTATATGGTGCCAAGGGGGCTTGGGTGGCATGAAGGAAGGGAGGTGGGGAGAATACTGGAAACTTGTATTTGAGTTCTGCTTATTTGGATTGAAAGTTTAAGGAGGAATCATTTATGCTTAAACTTGAAGAGTGAGAAGAAATCAACAAGCAAAGAGCAGAAGGAAGAACATTCTTAGAACATGCAAAGGCACTGTGGTAGACAAGAACTGTGCACATCTGAAGCATGAAATGAGACCAGTATGTTGGGAGTGCATAAGACCAGGCCTAGAGAGGAATGCATAAACTCAGAGAAGTGGGCCTGGGCCAGTTTACACTGGCTTCATCATAAGTCATGGCACAGAGTTTGGATTTTGAAGGGACTTAACTAGGGGAATGACAGGGCCTCATTTATGATTCATGTTTCTAAAAGGTCACTTTGGCTGCTGCATGGAGATCAGATTAGGGATGGGCAAGCCCAGGAATGAGAGAAATGCTAGGGGGCTACTGCAGCATTCTGGGCAAGAAATGGATGGTGGCCTGGACTAGGGTGGTGGCCCATGAGATGGAAATCATTACTCATGACTCTTTCCTCAGTTCTTCTCTGCCACTTCCACATCCAAGATGTAAGTGAAAGAGTCTGATGCTTGAGAATGACTCTGTTTTTTAGGGCAGAGATGGACAGATTCTAACAGTGTTTTTTCTAACATTTATCTATTGTCCACTGTGTGTTGGTCTCCTTTCTCTCACTGTAATAAAATACCTGAAACAATCAATTTATAAGGAGTAGAGGTTTATTTTGATTCCCAGTTTCAAAGGTTTCCGTTGGCTGCATTGCCTTGGGCCTGTGGTGAGGCAGAAGAACATCAGGACTGGAGGATGTGGCTCTGTAAAGGGTTCACTTCCTGGTGGCTGGGAGGTGAAAGAGAGAGACAGGAAGTGGGTGGAGTTCCAATTTTCCCTCCAAGGTCGTGCACCCAAGAATCTAAATTCCTCCCATCAGGTTCCACCTTCCAAAGATGCCATCAGTGCTGTGGCCTGGGGACCCAGCCTTTACCGCGTGGGACACTTAAGATCCAAACGACAGCAACCTTCATTCTTATCATGACACCATAGCAAATAGATGTGGAGCATTTTCTAGCATATGGCCCTGCATCAGGTGGCTGGATTGAGATGAATTAAAGACAAAAAAAAAAAAAAAGTCAATTGTTCTATCAGCAGACACCTTCCACCTTTCTGTTTTCTACACCTGTGGAAAGCAGGGGTACTCCTGACTTGGACTCCTCAGGCAGACCCCTGGAGAGCAGAATGGCATGATCTTGACCAGTTCTTTTGGGGGTCTTCTCCTGGTCCTGGTCTCTCTGAGAAGCAGCAGCACCTGTATGCAGGAGGAGGGAGCTGCTGCTGTCTTTTTAGGGGTGTCAAGCATTGCAATGACAGGCGGGAGTCATTTTCTAATGTTTGGAAAAAAGATCACTGCTGTGTGGCCCCTACCTGTGTCTGTGTGACCTGATCTGCTGAGCTGCCCGTTGGGCTCGTTTGGGGATGAGAGCGTCAGTGGAAATAGCCTACGAAGGCAGGAGCCAGAGCAGACTTAAATGGTGGCATTTTTTCAGCTGGCAGCCAGGAGACAAAGCTTTGAATCAGCTTTATAATTTGAAAATTGGTCTCTTTGCATTGGGTGGTGATTTTGTGCTAACAAGAGCTATCAGGGACACAATGCTGTCTGCCCTACCTTCACAGCGCTACTCGGGATTCAAAACCCTTGTGCCAGAGACGGAGGTTCCCCACTGCTGGGATTCTTGGATGGTTATGCCACTTGTTGGGGGTGATCTGGAGATAGTCCTAGGGCCTCAGGTCTCATTGGGGAACCATCATGGTGGGTGGGAAAATGACTTGGAGGAGGGAAGGCCAAGCTGAGCTTGGAGTTCAGCCTTCACAGAGGCCAGCCCTGACAGGCCAGACCTGTCTCACCTGTGTGTGGTTCTGAGTGGCAGTGCCCTTCATCATGTCACAGGGCTGTAGCTGTGCTCGGGGCTGCCTGGACCAAAATACTGGTTGTTTTCTTGTCCTCTGGCTGGGGAGAAGTTGACATTCCACTTTTCCCCACGGCCTATTCATATGTGCTTTCTCCAGATGGTATGCTCCAGAGAGATCCTTGTGTTCTGGGAACAGTTCACAATATAAATAAGGTCCCCCGTGGAGTGCAGGCTGGGGGTGCTCAGAAGTCAGCTTACCAAGACCTGGTGTTCAGAGCTGCCTCTTGGCTCTGTGGAGGCAGCCACCATCTTGCTCATGGACACCTCTGTCTCACGGTAAGGGATCCGGGTGACAGGACGCACCCACATACAGCCTTAACAGGGCCATAGATGTGTCGTCAGGCCTGTGGCCTCCGGCCCTTTTCTCAAGTGTTGTCCAGACGTCCCTGGGATTGCTTGGTGTTTGGAACTGGCAGCTGAGATGAGAGGGAGATGAAGACAAGCCAGGGAAGGGCCAAGATGCGGGTGGGAGGACACTCGCCTCAGGGGAAGTGTGAGGTCTTGTCATAGGTAGAGAAGTGGGGTCTGGAAGGCTGAAAGCAGGGGACGGGGCTGCTTTTATGTGTGTGAGGGAAGAAGAGTTAGTCCAGGAACCAAAATAGACTCTATTAAATTTTGTCATTGCCAAAGAGAGTCTAGGAAGGAAAAATGATTTAGCACAGATTGAATGGAGCAAAACTGGAGTCCAGCCCTCTCTGGGGGAACCACAGAAGGTGGAAGATTGGGCTACTTGGGACTTGGTCACTCTGATGCATAAGCAGGACCCTTTCTACTGTCATTCACCCTGGAGGTGCCTGTGATCACCCCAGAGGGTTCCCCAGGAGGCTGTAGTGTAGTGGACACTGTCCGATGAAGATTCATTTCAGTTTAAGGATGTTTTTAGGAATGCAGCCTGTTCCATCCCAAACCCCACAAAACCCGGAAGAGGTGTGTGCTCTGTTTGTCACCGTGCATGTGAGCACACACGTGTGTATGCATGTGGAGTGTGTGTGTGTGTGTGTGTGTGTGTGTGTGTGTCTGTGTGACAGAGAGATCTGAGGAGGCGGGAGTATCGTCTGGCAGCTCACTGAGTCCTGTGAGCTGCAGAAATCTTCCATTGTCTCATTTTGTGACCTTTAGTGAGTCACACGCTCCTTTGTTTTCTTATGTGTTAAGTGGAGATACTCATCTTGCTGCTTATTAAAGCGGTTCTTGTGCTTCAGGTGCCTTTACTAATTCAAATCGACTCTTTGAATTCTTTCCCTCTGGGGTCTTATAAGAAAGGTAAGCTTTCTTGGGGCCTTCCTCACGTGAGGCTAGGGATCCACACAGTGAGCGCGGGGAAGACTGGGACAAGCTATGTAGCCAAGGAGACTTCTCAGCACACGGAAGTGCTGCGCTCTCCATGAGCCTGATGTTCTGGTTAATATACTTTACCCCTGGGATGCAGCAGCTGCTTGGAGCTGGTGGGGCAGAGGAAAGGGGGAGGGCAAAGGGAATCACTGGTGAGGTGGGAATCTGTGTCACATGGAGAATGCGGCCATGACTTTGGTTCAATCGGGAGGCAGTTTTCTAGGCCCTGGAGAGGGGCGTGGTGCTCTAAGGCAACAGAATGGACAACAGTAGTATAGCTGATGAGCTGGTACCCAGGGAGACCTGATGTGCTCATCTTGGGGTCAAGCTGGGGTGGTAAGCATGTGGCACCAGTGTATTTACCATTCCCTACCCCTTGTGCCATGATAGGCATCACTGATCTATCATGATGTGTTTTCCTGTCTTGCTCAGGAGAGTCTCAGAATCCTGTAAGTACAGCATTTGGACAGTGATGTCAGTCAATTGGCGTAAGTGGGGAAGCTCATGGTGTCTCCCTCTTGTGAGGGAGAGGATACAGACTATGGAATCTCACAGAAATGACAGCTCAGTTGGGTACACATTTTGGGCATTGAATAAGCATATTAGATCTTTCTTGGTTGCATGAGACAGAAACCCAACTCAGATGAGTTCCTAAATAACTTATAATCACAGTGAGTGTGGGGAAATGACTTAAAGTAAGAGTGGCTATGCCGACCTTGAGGTGTAGCTTTGGTGGAAGCCAGCTCCCAGAGTCGCACCTGTTTCACCTCCTGTCCCTCAAAGTAGGGCTAACTTCAGGCATGGCTGGATGCAAGAATCCCGTGATCCTGAGTTCTCTCTCTGGGATGGACTCTGTAGGGTGAGAATATTCTCTGTTGAATTAGGGCTCTCCAGAGGAACAGAACAAATAGAACGTACATGCAATTATTAGAGGGGATTTTTTTTTTTTTTTTAGTGTGGCTTACATAATCAGTCTGGCCATGTGCAGATTGGAGAAATGGAGAAACCAGTTGTTGCTCAGTCTAAAAGGTGGACGTGCAGAACAAGGGGGACCAGATAAGGAAGGCCCAGTCCCAGGCTGAAGGTTTGGAATGCCCTGGAGATTTGCTGGTGCAAGTTCACAGTGAGAGGGTGAAGAACAGAGCAGTGTAGCCATCTCTTCTTAGGTAGGGCCCTCTGGATTTTTCTGGCTCCCACCTAGGGTTCCTCCTGGACAGTACTCATAGACATAGCTTGATGTCTATGTGAATGGCAGCAGCAGTAAACCTACTGCTCAAGAAAAGCTGAGTGTGCATGTGCGTGCACTTGCCCTTCTTGTCTGTTTTTTGTTCCATCTGGTCCTATTGGATGGTGCTGCCATCAGGGCAGGTCTTCCCCCTCAGTTGGCTGACCTTTATGCCAAGTATCTCTGGAAACACCTTCACAGACTCACCTAGAAGTGTGCTTTACTAATTTTGAGGCCCTTCTCAATTTAGAACTTTAAAACACTGACTAAGCTGGGCCAAGTGCCCTTAACAGGCTCCTGTGGGAGACAGGAGTAGCGTGGGGATGGTAGGTTCTAGGAAGCAGGTCACCCTGGGAGCAGTTATCTCGCAGTCCAAATATAAAAGGACCAGCACAAGCCAAGAGCTGGGGAGATGATTGGGAGAGGCACTACATGTCCACCTGTGTACTGGGGAGCCTTAGGTGAGGAGAGGGAAGGGGTTCAACAGTGTAGTTCATTCTGTGCCCAGCAGCTGCCTTGGGAGGACCTGTGTACACTGAGCAGAGAAGGTCACTGTGGGAAGACTCAATTGATGTATGTGAAATTGGTCTGGCTGCTCCACCACTGTCTCCAAGCAATTGAAGTGGCATCCACATGCCAGACTCACCTTTCAGGATAGCATTCCATTCTCTGAGGCTTTTGTTGATCTCACTGCACTAGGTCAGCTCACTGGCATTACAAATATCAAGGTCAAATATCTGTTCTGGGAGGCACACGTTTGGGTCCAGGGTGAGCTGATCATTTGGCAAACCTTATAGATTCTAGGGTAAGGCATCTGTCCTAACAGACTAGAGAGTGTCATGCATAGATGATGTCTTAGGGACTTTCTTGAAGGCTTTGGTACCTTTAAACCAGAGCAGTGTAGCCATCTCTTCTTAGGTAGGGCCCGCTGGATTTTGCTGGCTCCCACCTAGGGTTCCTTCTGGACAGTACTCTCTACTCCATCCTGTTGACCCTGTCACATAGCTCCCCTCCTCAGATGTCAAATGCTATATAATAAATCACCCCAAAGCAAAGTGGCTTACAATAGCAAACATCTTGTTATCTCTCAGTTGTTATGGCTCAGAAATTCAGGAAGTTCCTCATTTGGCACCATTCTGGCTTGAGGTCTCTCTTGAAGTGCAGTTGGTGACGACAGCAGCTGTAGGCTTATCTGGACTCTCTTTCCACATGGTCTCTCCATGCAGCTAGTTTGGCTTCCTCACAGTATGGTGGCTTTTGCTTTCCTTCAGCTGTCCATCCTGAGAAACTCAGGTCTAGGCAACTTGGCCTTTTTGAGCTTGGAAATCCTCTAGTGTCTCTTCTGCTGTACTTTGTTTAGTGGAAACAGTCAGAAAAAGGCAACTCATTTCAAGAGGAGGGTTCCTTGATCTTCTTTCTCTGTGAGAGAGGTCAGATGTCAAGGGATTTGCCTATAATTTAAACCACCTCTCCCACCCGTGCCAAACTTAATGTGCAGATGCTTTGGGGGGCCTGGATGTGGCATTTGCATTTCCATCTCTGTGACAGATACCTGATATAATCATCTTATGGAGAGAAGAGCTTTGTTTGGGCTCGTGGGTATGGAGGCTTCAGTTAATGATCAATTGGTCCTGTTGCTTTGGGCCTATGGTGAGGCAGCACATCAGGCCAGGAACATGTGGCAGAGCAAAACTGTTCATCCCATGGCCAAGGAATAAAAAGGGAAGAGGAAGAGACTAGGGTCCCAGAGTCCTGTTCAAGGACATGCCCCCAGTGACCCAAAAACCTCCTGCTAGGCCCTACTTCAAAGGATCCACAAACCCCAGTAACATCTCCCTGCAGGCCAAGCCTTTAACACAGGTCTTTGGGGGGACATTTAAGATCTAAGCTGTAGCACTGAATGTGAATTTAACTTGAGTCCAGTCCCCTCGTTTTATTGTATTTAGTTTTGGTTCTGGAACTCAGGTGCAGAGAGCTAAGTGAATTACATTCTTCAATGCATATTTGTTATGAATTTATGTGATGCTCACTCACTCATGCATTCATTCTTCATTCATTCTTATCCCCGCATCTTACTCTGATTTTCTTCCTTAAACAACCATTCTGTTCTGTTTGAAGAATATCCTTTTGTTTGTGAGTTGTTCTTACAAATGTGTTGGAATTTATGCATTGCATTGTGTTCTATCTTCCAATGCACCTTCCTTTTCTAACTAGTACAGTGCTGCTGAGGTTCACGAATTCTATAGTAGGCACGTCTCTTGTCTGCCTCAAATGAGGCGGTGAGATCAGGGAAGGGAGCCACACGTTCAAGGTCACCCAGCTGAACTAGACCAAACTCAGCCTAGAACCAATTTCCTGGTGGTTTCTTAGCACATCACACTAGTGTTTTCATGTGTCACCTCCCAATTTTATGCAATAGCTTGAAATGAAATTTTTTTAAAAATGTGAATCTGTGTCCCAGGTGCGCCCATTTTCACTCTAGTGACTGTTATCCTCTTTCCTCTTTTGCTGCAGGTTCCAACTATGGGAGCCCGCGCTCAGCCAACATGAATGCCAACGCAGCTGCGGGGCTCGCCCCTGAGCACATCCCCACCCCAGGGGCAGCCCTGTCTTGGCAAGCAGCCATCGATGCAGCCCGGCAGGCCAAGCTGATGGGCAGTGCTGGCAATGCGACCATCTCCACAGTCAGCTCCACGCAGCGGAAACGGCAGCAGTATGGGAAACCCAAAAAACAGAGTGGCACAACTGCCACGCGGCCACCCCGTGCCCTGCTCTGTCTGACCCTGAAGAACCCCATCCGGAGAGCATGTATAAGCATCGTCGAATGGAAATATCCTTTGTGCTTTGGCCTGGGAAGGGTGCTTTTGGGACTTGTGTCCTAGAGGCCAGCCCTCTGGGGCTTAGCAGTCTGTAGACGGTGCTGTGCCTACAGCTGATTCATGGGTCTGCATCAGTGAGGCCTGTGAAAATGCAGTTAGAGGCCCTGTCCTAGACTCAATGAATCAGGATCCTGGGGACAAGGTTCACGATGCCTAGGTTTTAATATTTCCCCCCCGTATATGGCTCGAACGTCCCTAATCCAAAATCTGAAATCTGAATTGCTCCAAAATCTGAAACACGATGCCACAAGTAGAAGCTTCCACACCTTCTTCATGTGATGGATAGTAGTGCAAATACAGGCTCAGTAAAAACACTGTAAAAATTACCTTCACACTATGAGATACATGTGAATCATAGATGAATTTTGTGTTTAGACTTGGATCCCCTTCCCATACTTTCTCATTATGTGAATGCAAATATTCCCAAATCCAAAAAAATCCCATATCTGAAACACTTACATGGCTGAGCTTGCCTGGGGATCCACTCAGGTGATTGTGTTAGTAGTCATCATGGGTTACTTCACAACCTTTGTTCCCTCCTTTGTTACTGTACTGGGGTAGTTTCATGACCTCACCTCTCTCAAGGATGAAGCAGCCCAGGAGATATAAGAATGTAGCCATCCATGGACTGGTTTTTCGGCTCCAGGGCCTGGGAGCAGTGGCTCTCAGCCTTGGTAGCATGTTAGAATTCTGTAGAAAGTTTTAGCAAACTTTAGATGCCTGAGCTCTACCCAGGCATTCTTAAAAAAATTCTCCAGGTTATTCTAAAGTAGTTACAGTTGGTCTGGAGTTTAAAACACAGAGTTCTTCTGTACACATAGAAACCAATGAATGGGTTCTTCAGAGATCATAGCTCCAAGGATTGGGCTGTCACCGTGGAATTACAAGGCTCTTAATATCTAAGTGTCATGGAGTTGTGGAGATTAGAAAAAAAATCTTAGAGATTTACAGGTCTACCTCTAATTTTCCCTAGTGATGAAATGAGTCCCGTGAAAGATTCTCCAGGGTCATATGCTCAGTATCAGATGGGATTTGAACCCTGGGTCTTTTTTTTTTTTTTTTTGTGGTACGTTGGGTCTTAATATTTGGCATTTTTGCAGTAAGAATTTGTTTGGGAGGGCCACCATATTTCTCAATGCTCAGGATAGGGGTGTTAGGTTTCATTAGTAAGTTTTTAGGGAAAGATTTAAAAATCTTGGGTAGTGGTCAGAAGGTAGAAGAAAATGATCTGGGGATAGAAGAAAGTTTCTTTAGAGTAAGCAATATTCATTCTATGCATGCTTAAGCCTTTTCAAGTAAAAAGTAACTTCAAAAGAACGCAATGTAAATGAAGGGGCTGCTGCAGAATTGCCAGGTCAGACCTGAGTGATGTAGTATGATGAGTGAATGGGAGGGGGGTGTGGTCAGCCATAGGCTGCTTCCAGAGCAGTTTGAGGCAGAACCATGGAGTGGGAGAACTGAGGGCTCCTGCAGGTCAGGCACAGGTAGGGACTAGATGAGTACCTGGGTGGATGTTCAGGGGGTGCAGTCCAGCTCTGCTGGGACATAGCGGGGCCTGGGTCAGCAGCCTGAACACTCACTGCACGGGTGTGGCAGTCATCCTCCCTGGGGAATGTGCTTCCCACCTGGAGGAGGTGATGTGGGCCTTTTTGCTTCATGGGTGGCGTTCCTAGACTGCCAAGGAAGGATAGCTGGACAGCTAAGGAGCTAGGAAAAGGTGGAATCTGATGCTGTCATTAAGAATGCAGTTTAAAAAATGACCTGGCCCTCCCAGGGTGACGTGCAGTGTACCCAGGGCTTACCTGGGTTCTCCTCTGCTTTTCAGCTGATGGCTCTTCTTATCTTCCTGATTGGTTTCTTTACACAGCCTTACTTCCAACATTAGCCAATGATCTTAGCAGAGCATGATGGATGGATAGCCTAAGCAGGGGCAGGAGGTAGAACTGGCAGCACTTGAAACATCCCAAGCTCAGGTATCCCCACGGGGGTGGAGGCAGCCAGTTGCTATTTGATGAATGGAGGCACAGGAAGTCTGGCTCAGCTGCCTTCTTGGGCTCTTGTCCTGGAGAGAAGAGCACAGGGTAGCAGATGATGAGAATGAAACTGACCAGCCCCTAGGGCGAGTGTCACTCTCCTAAGCAGGTGGGAAAGGGTCTGGGTAGGAAGAGGTGCTGCAGTAGGAAAGCTGGAAGGACTGACGTCATGAAAATGCTCTAGGGTACCACCGGCGAGATCAGTGTAGAGGAGCCCTCACAAATTCAGAGTCTAGAGCCAGACTAGATCCCATTCTACCACCAGCTCTGTGACTTTGGACAAGTTAACATGTACCTTTCTGTTTCTCGTTTCCTCCCTTAACAATGGGAGTGACAGCTGTGCTTTCTATGCTGGGTGTTTGTGGGGTGCAGTTAGACCAGTGCCTAGCATGGAGTAGCTCCTGTTCTCACTGTCACCATACCCACCCTGGCATCTGGACCCCCTATATCACCACTGACTCCTTGGTCAACTCAAGGGCAGCATGAGGTCAGAGATGAGTGAGTGGATCTGGGTTGTGGCCCTGGCTCTGTTCTTTGCCAGGTTGGAATCTCGAACAGTTGTTTTACTGTCCACATCTGTTAAGTGGGGAAGTTGGACAGGTCCACTGCATGCCACCTTTTAATATCAAGGCACACATGCAAAAAAAAAAAAAAAAAAAGGCACCTTGAAGGAGGCGTGCTGGCTAAAGGGACCCTGAGCTCTCCTTTAGGGCTGAGGGGTTCTGCCACCAGATAATCACTGAGATTCCTCCCACTTCCAGCATTCTGTGACCCTGGTCCAAGGCTGCCTGGGTACACAGTCACACACAGGCTGTGTGTGACAGGGGGTGAGTACTGCACTGGTGGGCAGGAAATATGGGTTCTAGTCCTGCCTGGTCATTAATCTGTTAGGGAACCTTGGGAAAGTTTCTTGGGCTCTCTGGCCTCAGAGGTTTGGACCAGATCATTCCTAAGCTCTTTTCCTACTTCAAAATTTGTTACCTTTGTGAGTAGAGATTTCCCCGGGAGAATTAAACTGGTTCTTTCACCCAGCGATTTCCATCCCCTTCTCTTTCTCCTGTTAGACTCTGAATGAGGCTGAAGGTTGGCAGAAGGGACCGGGCTGGTAGGAGTGGAGATAGAAGAGCACAAGTTGGGCCCTTCCTGTGGAGCTTCCTTTTCTGGCCTTGGGTGGGGTGTGGTGGGGTGGGCTCATTGGAAGGGTATTATCCTATGAGCTCATTTGTCTCTAGAGGGTGTACCCTGTCCTGTGTTTTGATGAAGAAGTCAGGGACTGGGAACCTCAGTGTGTTCTGTTACTGGTGAGTGAACTCTGGGCTGTCCCTCTAGAGACCAGCACCGTTGATGGAGAAGTTGGGAGGACCAGCAACTGCAGCCTTGCTTACCGGAGGCAGGGCCTCTGCAGAACCAGGGGTGTCCCCAAAGGGGAGATGGCTGCCCTTCTTTAAACACGCAGCACACATCCTGCCACATTCTGGGGGGTCCTGAGCCCCTCACCCCAGATGGGCTCTAGGTTCTCTGGAATCTGTCAGAAAATGAAAGAGGAGAAGAAGAAGGAGAAGGAGGGGGAGGGGGAGAGGGGAGGAAGAAAACCACTTTTCACTTTCAAAGATTAAAAAGTAAATTCTCCAGATTTTAATGAAAACCATGAAATGTCACTTTGTCTTAAAATCCCACTCCACTGCTGTCCTTCCCAGGTGCGATCAGGTCTCCTGGTGGCAGTGCAGAAGCCACGTGGAAACGGGGATCCAGGGAGCCCTGCCTGGGGGCAGGTACAGCCTGTAAAAGCCACTCCAAGTCCACATGAGGGAAAATGAAGTCAAATGCAATCTAAATAAATAAAAGAAGGGGAAAAAAGTTTTTAGAAATCTGTGTTTACTCTGGCACGCGACTGGCCTCCACTGCTTTTGACATATTAGGAAAAATTTTGGCGGGGCCCCACTAGAAGCACTTAAAAAGGCATATGTTTCTTTTCAGAATACAAGGGGCTTGGAATGCATTGTTTAAACAAAATTCTTACCAATCTTTGATTCATTTAAAAAAAATAGAGAGATGTATATTTGTTTCACTTGGGCTCGCTGCAGTGTTAATTTCCTTAACTCCCTTCCTCAGACCATTTGAAATAATTATTTTACTGACTATTTTTGCCAATTGTGTGGCCTTAGCAATCTATATTCCCTTTCCAGAAGATGATTCCAATGCCACCAATTCCAACCTGGTAAGTCCTCAAGTCATTTCTTACTACTCGGAGGAGAACTGAAGTTGGATCACATGGATTCGAGTTGGAATGTGCGAGAGGAGTGAGATGTGCATTTGACATGTACCAAAGCGCTGCCGAGCTCAGATCTGGAATGCCATTTTGCTCTTTATTCAAATCAGCACCTGTCTTATCACAGCCTGTTTTCAGAAAGAATATTCCAATTAGGAGGCAGCGAACTGTGTGTGTGTGTGTGTGTGTGTGTGTGTGTGTGTGTGTGTGTGTGTATGTGTGTGGCGGATCCTGTGTGTGTTATAAAATGTGCTGCCTAAGTTGCAATTGCAGGTGTGCTGGAGTGAGCATTTATTCCTGGATCATTTGTCCTGTGTATTTTGAGTGCCTTTGTTCTATTGGTAGGATTTGCTCAGGCGATCTGCAGCCTCGCTATGTGATTGCATGATAAATAATTTCTAGGAAGCTTTCAGGAAAGTTTGCTTTTGCAGCCAAGATGTATTATTGAGTTAAAAAGGTTTTATTTTCTTGGGAAAGGAGGCTTTCCATTTGGATTGTGGAGAGGCCAGTGCTGGCAACTTGGGGTTAGGTTTTGTCCATGGAAAAAGTGGAGAGTGTGTTTACTTTTGGCTGAGCACGAAGTCATTACAAAGGCCTTTGCTCCGTCTGGGCATGTGAGGAAAAGCGCTCTGGAATGTGGTTGGTGAAACTGGGCCACTTTGGGATGCCTTTGTGATGGGCATGTAGAACAATATTGTCTCTCTGCCCCTGCAAGACAGCATAACTTTTCATATGAGTCCCCCAAAGCAGTGTTTGGTCCCCAGAGCCACCATCCTTCCTCTGTTGCCAGCACCTTCCTCAAGTGACTGAGACTTGACTGTCGGATGCGATGGCTTTCAGAAGAAGCAGGAGGGTGATAGAGTCTCCTTTCCATCGTTGCTGTCTGCTGACGCTATCTGGGGGATGGTTCTTTTGTCTTAGAACCTTTGACATGTCCCTTGGACCCTTTGGAAAGTAAATCTGATGCATGCTTTTGCAGCTAGTTGCAGACCCATATGGGTTAGAGCATTCAGTGTGTGGGGGGCTGCTGGGCTTCTGGATGGGTGTGGGGTTGTGTGGTAAGGACACGTTCCAAAGGTTCCTGAGCTGGGCAGTGAGTGCCGAGTGATGACATGACAGACCATCAGTGGCAGTCCGTGCAGCCATCTGAGGCATGACCTTGTCTCTTAACAGGCAAGAAATTGTCCCCATGTCAAAATAAGAACAAGCTGAACAGTCTCCCCAAAGCAGGAGCTCCTTCTGTTTGTTCTGTTTCTTCTCTGTGTCCACCTCCCTCCCATCCCAGGGTCCTTCCAGAATCCCTCTGCAGCATAACACTTAATCTGCAACTTCAAAAAGAGGCCTGGTTACAAATAGAATCCAGGTCTTGTTTTTACTCCAGTGAAGTTTTGGGGTACTTTGTGGGCAGAGGAGTTTGGTGTATCTTAGATCTCAGAGATGGTCATCCATCCCACAGCTCCCAGGAGGATTAGTAGGACCACTTGGGAGGATGCCCAGAGAGAAGCCCTGGGTTGGCGGAGACCTGTCAACCTTGTGCCTCCAGGAGGTGGAGGGGCTGTGGGCGGGAACCAGGGGTCAAGGTTGGACTTATTCTGGAGGTGGCTGGGCATAGAAGATGCTGGACATATTGTAGTTTCTCTTAAATCCTACCATGGAGCAATGGATGTGTTCTAAAACTAGAACTTCACACAATATCATTGAATCAGTGACTTAGGATGGGGGTTTTTATGTGAATGACATCTCAATAAAACTGTGGATTTGACTCATCACTCTGTGAATTCCATGGGGTCATACCTTCTCTGGGGTAGCCAGTGCCATGGACTGCATGGTGGAGTGAGGCAGTAGCCATGGAGGATTCAGAAATCCACCCAGAAAACCAACAAAAAAGAAAAAGTCCACATCAGCTGTGGACCAGGGCTGCGGTCAGGGCTGAGCACTGGGTACTGTGAGTGTGGGGTCTTATTACTGCTATCATCTTCACTGTCCTCAGCCCAACCCAAACCTGAATCACCTTTTGCCTGGACCTTCATGATGGCCTGAGATTCTCCTGGAGCCGGGCACTGAATTTGGAATATGTCAAGAGGTAGACCCTGTCTGTGACTGATAGGAAAGATAAACATAAGAACATGTTTGCAAATAGTGAAAGGACTTACAAGAGGTGATTTCCAGGCCCAAAGAGGTGTTTTTGGGCTGGAGTATGCACATGTGCAAAGGACCTGTGGTCATACTCTGAAGGATGGGGTGCTGATTTTGAATGAAGGAGAAGAGCCAGGTGATGGCGGCTTCATGGTCTATGCCAACAGCTGGATTTAACTTCCAATGATGAGGAGCCCCTGAAGAGCAGGAGAGAATTCTTATAGCAAGAAGGGCTGAGCAGCTCAGTTGGAGCCTCACTATGAAGAAAAAAGGAAACTTTGCCAAAGTTCAGATGATAGTGACGATAGGGACGGAGAGGGTGGTGGATTTAGAAGGTGAACTTGCCTGCACTTGTGACCATCCCTATATCGTGGGCAAAGGAGAGGGCTGAGTCCCAGCATGGTGACATGGGTGGCCAGGTGGCATTAGCAAGGAGAAGGACTTCAGGGGAAGGTCACATTTAAGAGTCAAGGCATCATGGATATGACTGGGGATTTGTTAGGTGAAGAGCCCCCGGAGTGTACGATGGTGATGTCTAGGGGAAGGTCCAATGGGTAGTTGGCAGGCGTGGAGCTCGGGAGACAGTTTGGGATGAGGCTGTAGACTAGGGGGTAATGAGAGAATGGGAAGAGAGAGAGGCCGTGGGCATGGACCAGAGCGCCTGCCGTAGGGCAGAGGGCAGGAGGAGCCGAAGGCCAAGCTGGGCCCTGGAGAGCAGTGTTTACAGAGAGGGTGGAGAAGAAAGACCCAAGAAAGGATGTGGGGGCAGTTTGGTCTGAGAAGTAGGAGGGGGAAGTTCAGAGAGTGAAGTCTTTGAAGCTAAGGAAACAGTTTAAAAATACGAAAAAGGGGACCAGTCAGGAGGTCAAAAGCTGGACTTTATGACAACTCAAGGCTGACAATCTGACTCTGAGGAGTGTGCTGAGCTTTGAAGAGGCTGCTGATCCGAGTGTGTAGCCTTGCCTGGTCTAGGAAATCAGAGGTACCTAATGACTGTGTGCTGACGACTGAAGTATTCCACTCGTCATGCCGGACTGACTCCTTACATGATTTAGTACTTCCAAAGTGAAACTGGAGAATTTCCCCATTAGTGTCATACTTTTTTTCTTCTTAATTTTTTTTTTAGTTGTAGATGGACATATACCTTTATTTTATTTGTTTATTTATTTATTTATTTTATGTGGTGCCAGGGATCGAACCCAGTGCCTCACTCATGCTAGGCAAGCACTCTACCACAGAGCCACAACACTGGCCCTTCTTTTTTCTTAGTTTAATAAAGAATTGCCATTTTGGAGTCCTGCCTCTGAGCAGTAACAAAAGAGAGACAGTGATGCACCTGTATCAGTGGTTCTCAGACTCTGAGGCATGAAAATCCTGTGGTGAACTGGGTCATATGCATGTTCCCAGCCCTGACCCAGAGAGTCTGATGCCATGAATCTGGAGTGGGTCCCGGTGTTTGGCACAAGCTCCCCTGGTGGTTCAGATGCAGGGGCCTATGCACTGCTGTTTGAGAGCAGTGATCTAGAATGTTCTCCCTAGTCTGAGTGGATCCACCTTCAGCTCTCTCCACAGTCTGCTCTGTCTACCCACAAGCTCTTTCTAGGATCCAAACAGAAAGATGACATACGTCAACTGCCAAGAGGTTTCCCACTCTATTGGGTTGAAGAGCAGTCTATTTAGCAAAGCACGCTTGCCCGTCACAGGATTTGTAAATGCACATCTGTGCTTGCTCCTGCTCTCAGTTTCTCTCACAAATCCGTCGTCAGTTCCCTTCCATTCTTTCCTGAACTCTTTGCTTTCTCCCACCCGCTGCATTTAATCCCTACTTCATTTTTTCTAATGCTTTGCTTTCTTTCCTTTTCAAGAGTTGAAAAGTATTCCAGAATAGAGTTTTATTTTTAAGATCTTTCTCTCATTATTTAAATAAAAGTCTTATGCACCATTTAATATATACTTCTGCTCCCAAATCCATTATCTTCGTTATCTTTTCATCATGCTGGTGAAGCATACTGAAACCTGAGCTGGTCTGTGACATGAAGTTCTCTTCTGGATTATTCTCAGACCTGGTACTGGCAATGCCAGCTACTCCATAAGCCATCATTTACAATATGGCAACCATAAACTTGTTCTGTCAATAGCTGTTGCTCGGTAGGTAAATTGTATGTGCCTGTTGAATAGCCTCTGCCAACAGAGAGAACCTATTGTGCATGGAAAACTCCCAGTACTCTGCAAATCCTGAAGTCCACAAAGACTTGGCTGGCGTTGGAATATTGAGAGAATATATCTGGCATTTAACCTTGTGCAAAGAACAGTGTTATGTACTTTATGTAGCAAGAGCCAGGCTTTTGGTGGAAGCGGGGAGAAGGGAAGAGGCCAGAAAAGCAATGGTTTGGGGGCTGTGAGAGGAGAGTTGTCTTGCCCAGGGGCTGGAGCTAGACTAGAAGAAACTTGGGACGTCAGATGTACTAATGTGTCACTGTGAAATTGAGGCAAGATAGCACCATAACCTGGTTGTGAAGATTAATGTGTGAAATGTGTAGAGCTGTGCCTGGCACAGGCAAATGCACGCTGTCCCTTAGAACTCAGACCAGAGACTGAAAGCCACTCTCCTCCTGGGGTCCCTGTAGGTACATCAGCATCAATGTCTTTCAGGATAGCTTTTGTCTCACAAGGGTGCAAGAGGACACCAGATCTCCGTTTCCTGGCAACTCAAATCCAGCAGGATTGGTGTGTGTCTGTGGGTGGCTCATCTTTATTTTCTGATTACAAGGGGAAGCAAGTAGAGCTCCATTAATGGTGGAAGAGGAGCCCCCCTCAGGGGAGAGCCCTGGGGGGCCTGTGGGGACTGCATTCCTCACAGGGCTTTTTTTTTTTTTTTCTTGCCTTCTAGCTAGTTAGCTCAGGGATCCAGGGCGTGTCAGAGGCACTGTAAAGCCAAGGTCACCTCCCTTCCTCTCAATTCCTAGGCAATGCTGGGTTGAAGACATGTGGGGTCCCTCATTTGAACTCTCAAGTTCTGACATGAGTCTGGGTCCTCCCTCCCAAGCTCTGAGAGGGGCAGGCGCTGAGAAGTGACTGAAAAAAACTGCCCCTTTGACTTTCACTCCTCTTTGTGCAGTGAGCTGTGATTTCTTTTATTGTCGCATTTGCCTGCGAGTGAGAAGTCTTTGTGGGGCTTTCATGCATCAACAATAATGATCGTAACAAAAATGGGGTTTATTATTGCTATCTTGTGTGTGTCATCCTAATGCACCAGACACACGCTTTGCAGATACACTGGGGTTATGAAACATATTAGTAGATGATCGCGGGTAATAAGCCACGTAGTTCCTGAATCACGTACAAACAACCTCTCCTGCGCTGAGCAATGAGGGGGCCACAGGGTGCTGAAGACAGAAACAGAGAGACTGTTTTGGGGTGAGAGAATTAGCTTGGACCAGTGCATTGAGAAAGAGCCTCTACTGAGTGAGGTCTCCCCTTAGGAATTCCGAATAATCTGGTCTGAGTGGAACCAGGACTAGCGTGTGTCTTAAAGCTGCGCTGGAGCCAGGATTGCAGGCATTGACCTAGGAAGAGAGACCTGAACTGTGTGGCCCTGGTCAGTCACTTAACCTTCTGTTTGCATCTCCTCTGACCAGTGAGAGTAGTAATACCTGCTTAATCATAATATACCTTCATTGAGTCTCATTAGGTGCCAGGGCTTTGTATATACTATTTTAAATACCCCTCTCCAAATAAACTGTACTATATTTATTTGTTTCCTGGAGGGTGGAGAATTTATCCATCTTATTCATGGCAGTATCTCCAGTGTTTTGACCAGTATCAGGCACCTGTCCAGCTCTTGATAAATATCTGTTGAGTGAATGACTAGGTGAATGAATGCAGGCTGCTAGGCATTGTCCTTTTATTTCAGATGAGGAAATGAAATCTCCAAGAAGTAAAGTGACTTGGTAAGTGAGTGAGTGGCACAGCTGGACTTTGAACTCAGGCCTGTGTGAAACCCCAGCTTGGGCTCTTTTCTCTATTTTCTGGAGTGTGTAGGGTTGCTGTGAGAACCTGATGAGGCAGATGTGAACATGTTTCAAAGATGAAACACTCTGTGGCAATGTTAGCAGGTATTTTCAAACAAACCAACAAATAAAAAAATGGTTCTGTCACAAAATAAATTCAATAAAATCTGAGTTGACTGAAGTAAAGTTATAATAACTTTAAATAAAGACTTCTCTAAGCCTCCTTTATATTTTTGCGGTGCTGGGGATGGAACCCAGGGACTTGGGCATGTTAGGCAGGTGCTCTACTGCTCAGTCCTAGCCTCAACTCCATCTCCAGGTTTTTTTAACACAGTGGCAACAGGCATAGCTGATGAGTCTGCAACACCTATAGTTGAGTTCCTAAAAGCGTTGTGTGGATTAATGCTTTTAAACATCACAATAATGTTGTGAAATGAATATAATTGTTATCCCATTTTCTAGATGAGAATGTGAAACTCAGAGAATGGAAATGTTTTGCCCTGTGAGAGGTAGCCAAGATGTGAGGACAGCGTGTGTAGATGCATTGTGGTTTCCATAGCTGTGTTCTTAACCTAGGTTGTAGCTTCCTCCCTGGGTGTTTAAAGTGCACCGTGTCTCCCTAGGTCAGGCAGAGAGGGTAGGAGTGCGTTCCTCAGAACACCTCTTGCGAATGGCTGCTGTGTAGAATGCAGAGGTTCAAAACCACAGACAAAACTCTTGTCCCCAGCACCAGCACCATCATTAGAAAGGACAGAGCACATTGCCAGGCCAGAGCAGGAAAGGAGGCCAGCCAGGATCACGGCTCTGCCTCATCAGGAACATGACATTTCAAATCAGATGGCAAGCTCCTGGATAGACTTGTGCCTAATCTAATGGTCATAAACCCTCAGGGTGCCTGGGGCAATTGTTTGACTCAGTATTTATCCACTAAATATTTCAGAGAGAGGAGGAGGCATTGTCTGCTCTGTGTTTGCTGATGGATGGGAGAAGAGGTGATGCTTTGAAGTCTAAATATGGTGACACCTCTTGCTCCATTTTTACCCGTCTTTATTCATCCTGGGGGGAAAATTCTCCATATAAAATTCACTTCTTATGTAATGAAACCCCTTTCCTATACCAAACTCCTCGGCACATAAATATATTTGAAGAAACTCTTTCTAGAATATAAAATAGAAATCCCTGGATCCTTAGAAGAAAAGTACTAAGCATATATCACCCTTTTTTGAGAAGTGCACAATCATTAGGATTCAATTATTGGACTGGCAATAATACCACACAGCCACCAGGAGAAAAGGGAACCCCCAAAGGCTCCCAGAATGCTAGGATCTAAGAAAGGTTTTCGACATTGTTTTCATACCCCACCCTGTTGGGCTGTCTACCTGCTCCAGCACCCACTCTTTTAACTTGCTGCTCCTCTCTCCAGTGGGCTAGGAGAGTAGATAACCTGGTCTGTTCTGGTAAGAGTAAATCAATTCTGATCAAGGGACTCATGTATGAATAAAGTGTATTAGCTTTACCTTGTGGATTTTATAACATTGATTTGGGCTTCTTGGAAGCCCTTTTCTCCTCTTTATTTCCTTCTTCTCACTGGTTTCCATATGATGGAAGTTGTTGGATTCATGCCTTCTGACTAATAATAATAGCAACAGTAATGTCAACCCATTGCTGGCACTGTTCTAAGTACATTACAGTGTGTTAAGCCATTTAGTCTTTTCAACAACTCCACAGGACCTCTACTATAATTTTAACCGGACTTTTATTTAGTTAGTTACATTTTAATTGATATATAATAATGGTGCATATTTATCATAGACATTCCATTTTAAAGATGAGAAAGAGGCACAGGGAAGTGAACTTATTCAAGGTCACTCAGCTCTGAAGCAGCAGAGCTGAGAAGGGCCCAGGTGTGAGATTCCTACGTCTCTGCTCTTCACTGCTGTGCTGTGTGGCCTCCCTGGGGTCTGGGACAGGGGGTGTTTGCGTGGAATACAGCACTTTAGTTCTGGAGTCCTCAGCTGGCGTGTATGCCCTTTATGTGGTTGTTTCTCTACCAAGGGGTGCAAAGGAGAGCAGCAGTTATAGTCATCTTTAAAGCATCTTAGGGGCATGACTGTGGAGCCCTTCCTTTCCCACCCAGGAAACATGGGGGTTAAACAAGGAGGACGTATGTTTTATCCACTGCTACCAAAAAGGTGAACTTGACTTTGAGGCCCTGTTTTCCTAGAGACCAATGATTCATATTAGCTGAGTTCCTCAACTCCATGGAGCCCTTGAAATTCTCCTAAGTAGTTGAGAATCTCTGGTTGGGGTGAGTGCGACCCAGAATCAGCCCAACTTCCTGGGACAAGGTGAGGACCAGAATAATCCTTCTTGTGGACAGAGTCACTGGAAGCAGTTCCTAAGAGCTATGTGGGCCTGCATGTGAATTAGGGATCTTCTTGAGACTCCAGTCGACACCTGTCTGGTGGCAGGGCCCGGAGCTTCAGATATGGCAGACTTTAGTGGCGCCCAACAGTAACCACCTCTAGACCTTTTATAATGGAAAAGGATTACACCATGCCCTTTTTATGGAGTGAGCCATAAACAACTGGGCCTGTGAAGGACAGCAAGAAAGCAGCGTTGAACTAGTCTTGGGGTCTAGTTCTAGTTCTGCCACTGACTAGCATTAAGGCCTCGTCGCTTTACTTTCCTGGATTTTATATTACTCAGCTATGAAATAAAGATAGTAATAAAGAAAATAACTCAGTGAATCACAGCAGGTTCAAATGAGAGTATGTATAGAAATGATGGAAATACTCTGAAAGCAGAAAGTGCCATTTATATGTTTATAAATTTATGTTTCTACATAAAGGTGTTATCATGATAACTGATACCAATATAATTAAAAGTAGACAGATGTACTCTGCTTCTGAAATGTTTACTCTATTCTTCTGGTACGTTCCTTTGTGAACCTTTTCCCTCAGCCTCCAGATAACATAGAGATGTAAAAGAACCAAAAGCCAAGTTCCAAATTTAGTTTCTGACCTTTCCAAGATGGATGGTGAGCGGTGTGGTTATAACCTGCTGGCTGCTGAGGGCTGGAGCCTGGCGGGGCAGTTGAGGCCTGGGAAAGGAGGCTGGAGGGATGCTTGACTTTGCCCTTGGCCTGGAGCCAGCCCATCCCTTCACACAGGTAGCCCCCTGCTGAGAGTTCATTCAGGAACTTCTGGTTTTCTCACTGGGTCTGTTTTAACTGTTGCATGGCTGAGTGTAGCTATTGGCTAGTCCCTTTAGCAGTGCCCTACAACTTGTAAAGCCTTCCTCAAATACACAGCAGAAATGATGCGAAGACACTGGAGCTTCTCTTTCTTGGCTTTGGGTACACAGTCAGAAACATGACCAGGGAAAGACCCTCTCCTCAGCATCTTTAACTTCTCAGGAACACAGTCATGTATCAAGAATAAGGAAGATTGGGGGTGTGTCCAGGAGGGGATCTCTTGGGCTATACCAGGCCTTCTGTAGATCTGATCAGAGGTGCTCTGGTGCTCAAGGCTGGGCAAGACTTATCAGGACCAGGGAGCACACACCTTAATGTAGTCTGTGCCAGAATATTCTGGTTTGGTAGGGGAATGCAGGTGGCTGATGGGGAAACTTGTGCTTGAAGGCTGGGCTATGTACACAGTTCAAAGTGCATTTGAGTCGTAGAAATGGAACAGGGTGGATGGGGATGGGTTTTGCAGGGGAAGGCGTTGAAGGTCCAAGACCTGGCTGCAAGCACCACCTCTGCCAGACTGACAAGAGTGAGTGGGTGAGAGAGACCTCAGCGGGCTGGGATGGCTTCCACTTTCCCTGCCCATCAGAGGAGCATTTCAAGTGTTGACCCAGAGAGGGATACACCTCAGTACAGCTGCTGTGCCCTTTCATTGCCACTGTCTTCGGCATAGTCTTCTCATAGCCACATGTGACAACATAATAGGCAGAATTTCCCGCAGGTCTGTACTGAGCATGTCTGAATTGGGCTTGCTTTTCAAAGGGGTGATATCAGAGGGGTATCCACTATTTTCCTTCATCCACCTTCATCTGAAGAGTGTTGCTGTTTTGGCAGAAGACTCAGATATAGGACAGACAGTACCAAATGGGGACAGTACCAAATGGTCTAGTCCAGGGTCTGCTGCCACCTGGCTGTGTGTCCCTGGTGAGGATGCCTAAGGTTCATAAATGCTGCTAAAGCCGCAGCTCTGTGCCCTTCACGTGTCACCTCATTTAATCCTCCCAACAACCACGTGAGGTCGACGAATGTTCTCACCCTTTGACAGAATGAAGCAGGCGAGAAAAGCCGGCAACTTGCCTGGGATGCAAGGGGCTGTGGTTACACCTGGACAGCAAAACCCAAGTCCACACTCTGGGACTCTCCTTTATGTCTTTGGCAAATGGCTTCTGCTGCCTGGACCTCTGTTTCCTGTTTCTGATTTGGGATTGTGAGATTGATCTCTAAAGTCTTTTCTGATGTTAATGTTATGAATTCCAATAAGGCAGCAGACTACAAGCCATTGACAGCACCACCATCACATTCCAAAGGGAAGAAAGGAGGCCATACTCTGTGCACAAAAATTATCATTATTGGTACTGGGGATACAACCCAGGGGTGATTTACCACTGAGCCAAGTCCCCAGCCCTTTTTATTTTCTATTTTGAGACAGGGTCTCGCTGAGTTACTTGAGGCTTCACTAAGTTCTGAGGTTGGCTTTGAACTCGTGATCCTCCTGCCTCAGCTTCCAGAGCCACTGGGTTTAAAGGCATGTGCCACTGTGCCTGGCTACAAATACTACTTTTAAGAATTAATAAAAAAGAGGGCAAATTAAAAACAGTTGTTGTCATCCACCAGCCCATGCCTTCCTGAACTGTACATTAAAAAAATTTTTTTTGTAGTTGTGGATGGACACAGTATCTCTATTTATTTACATTTATGTGGTGCTGAGGATCAAACCCAGTGCCTCACATGGCGAGGCAGGTGCTCTACCACTGATCTACAGCCTCAGCCCCCTGAACTGTACATTTAAGGGAGACATGTTGACATGACCTTTAATGTGGGAATCTCCTGGTTTTTGTTGGGTTGTGGGACCTTGCCCAAGCCTTGCTCTGAACACGCTTACCCCAGTGCCCACCCTTTTGATTTGGCTTTTTATCTTTTCACCCACATCCTAACTCCAGGTGCTATTTATATGCTGTAAGTTGTATCTTTAGTTTACTTTTAAGTTTCCTGAAGACATTGGACTTCATGTGTATAATCACCGGTTATTAGCAGTGTCTGAAAAAAAATACCTATGGTAGGCTAGTTAGGGGTCCATCCAGAGATGAAGTGATGAAGTGAGCCCGCTCTGTCGCGGCGTCAGCACCCGGTGAGAAGGTAAGGAGGGTCATCGCCCTGTGTAAACACAGAGAAAGCAGAACTAAGACATGGAGAGCTCAGGGCTGATCTTAGGGCTGTGAATATTAGACGGCCCAGAAGGAAGTGATGAGCATGAGCTGGAGTGATTTTCCTGGCAGAAATATGGCTTGAGTGAGATCCTTGAAGATGTGGAGGAATCGGCTGGACCAAGAGCAAAGAGACTCCAGGTGAAGAAAAGAAGAGATATAAATTCCATGCAGTTTTTATGAATTTTTGACTTAGAAACCAAATTTTAACAAATTCAGTCGAACAATGTTCTTGGGGTGGTCTGCAGTCTTTCATTCAATAGATAAGGCACCACAGTGCTCCCCACTGGGGCAGATCCCCCCTCGGAGGGGGTCCTATCTAAGGAAGGCAGATAGTCAGCATCTAATTAAGTTGGTTATTTATTCAATGATAACTGGTCTCTAAAATATTTATGTTTTGGGTATGACTATATTTATTTAAAATTAATATTTTACTTGTGAAACTGAACAAGCAAACCTCAAACTGCTGCTCACTTTTACAGCCCAGCGGGCGGGGTGATGGCGCCTGTCTCTTGAAGATGATGTTGCTCTTCAGTTATGATCGGAAGAAGTGCCGAAGGTTGTGTGGCGTTCTTTTCACCTTGCTAAAGTGACCCCCTGGATGAGAAAAACCTGAGATTTGCTGAAAAATGAAGAGATAAAGAGGGAGGAAGAAGTTTAGATCTCACGGAGGCGGGGGGCGGGGAGATGGTGACTGCTGGAAGTCAGGTCCCACCTATCTTTAGGGACCAGGAGAGGATGCGCGGAGCAGAGAAAATGTACCCTAGTAGGAAAGAACCCAGCAGATTTCCAACACTCGGCCACTCTAGAGGCAGACAGGACAGCAGAGTACTGTGAGAGAGACGGCTCAACAGAAAACTGAACTACTAAGCAAAAAAGCTCGTGCCTTTGAAGGAGGTTTTAATGGTCAGGAAGATGCTGAGCCCCTAAGGGTGCCTGCTATCAGGAAGATTTGAAATTCAGAGTTCTTTTCCTCCCTACCTCTAATAGTAAGCCATTTCTAGGAAAGCTTGTTTATTTGTATAATTTTTTTTTGTTGTTGTTGTTATAGTCAGTTTATGCTTTGGGAATCAGGAGAGTTTTCTGCCTGGATAATTTTTTTTTCCTATTTCATTTTCTACAATGCAGAATTCTTGATTTAGGGCTTTTGTAACTAAATAATAAATAATATTTGTTTATTCTATGGGCCTTTGCTTGTGTTAGAGCAGTTTGATCTCAAACACTTGTAATTATAGAAATTGAAATCAGCTTTTCTTCACTTATGGATTCCTTTAGATTTAAAATCTACTTTTGGTTAGTTTATAGTTGCAATACACCTCTTTTTTGTAGGTCCATTCATTTGTTTTTTTCTTTCATTTATTTTTTTTCATTATTCACTCATTCAACTACCATTATTGAGTATCTTTTATGTTTCGGGCGCTGAGCAAGGTTCGTTCAGTTGCAAAAGACCTTGTACCATGTGGCCACAAGCTTGTGAGGACAACACTGGATTGGTCTCAATGACTGTACATGTCAAGTACTGCCAAGTGTGCGATTTGGTGGAAGGCGTGGAATTTCCTGGCATTTCTCTTTCTTGCCTCAATCCACCTAATAGCTCAGGCTAACGATGCTGCTTCCTAGAGCTTGGACATGTCCCACAGGGCAGAGGAAAGTGCTGATCTCAGACCAGAAATGCTAACCTGGCTCTCTGCCCTTGGGCAAGTCACTTAACCTTTTTGAGCCTCAGTTTCCATCTGTTACTTAGAGCTAATTACACCTACTTAACTACAGGCTTTTTGTGAGGAGCATTATCTCATTAGAGATAATGTTTTTAAAAGCTCTTTGAAAAATTGTGCAACATTATTCAAATGGCAAGTATTGTTATGTTTATTATCAAGTGCTTACTAATTCAACACCAGGGGTGGTGACACAAGAAGAGAGGCCCCCTGATCGCACTCTGCTCCCTCACTCGGCTTGGCACTGGGGGTGTGTTTGGAGGGGTGGGACCATGCCAGGCAAGCCAGGCCTTTGAGGAATTTATGATCAGATTGGGGAGACAAGAACCAATCCGGGAACCGTGTAGTCGCAGTTGAGAGAATCTCAGGGCCTTTCTTGCTCCAGAATTTTACAGCTGTAGTCAGGAGAGGCTTCACTTGGGAAGAGGCACTTGAACTTGGCTGTCACTTGCATGAGAATCAGAATTATCTTTGTATTCTCATCATTAATCAATGAGTCACAGTGTGTGATGAGGGACATACAAATACATTTTGGTTGGGAAGATGGGAAACTTGCAGTGGTACAAAATTCCCTCCTTCCAGGACCAGAGGGAAGAAATGCAAGGAGCAGTGCTGGTGGGACCCAGAGGAGGGGGCCATGCAGGCATGAAGTGTGTGGGAAAGGCACTGGAGGGACAGTGCCCAGGCCTAAGGAAGGCAGGATGTAGACACAGGCAGAGCTGTTTGGAAAGGGATTCTGCTTATTAACAGTTTTTAATTATTCACTTTCCTATTAAACTGAAAAAGATTGCATTCTATTCTTGTTTTGCTTCTGGTGGATGGAACATTGTGCACCCAAACTCATACAGCCCTCTTTCCCATTTTTTCTCTCTCTTTTTTTTTCTTTGCAGAAGAGGTTTTATAGTGATGTGACTGATTGATTGCTCAAGGTGAATGTCTCGGGGTTAATGTGATCCAAGCCCAGGCTGAGTATAGGATAAGGAGGGCAAACAGAGGGAGACCAGGAAGATGACAGGATGAGAGCCTGTGTCCATCCAGTTATGGTGATTCAGAGAGAGGAGACAGGCGAGTCCTCCCTGAGAACTCTGAACCCCCTCCCATTATCAAAGGGAATTAATCTCACTGAAAGTCACATCTCTATCCTAGCACTATCCCTATTCCTATCCCATCTTTATTTCTTCATCTGTTAAATTCAGGACTTGAATCTGGGAAATCACAACCACCAGAGAGGGTGGCAACCTCCCAAATGCTATGACCCCACTTGTTTAGTGTTTCAGAAGCTTCCAAAGGATCCAGCAAATTAGATTGAATTTCAAGAAGTGGGGCTGACCCAAGAGAGAGGAAAGTTCAAAGCAGTGCATTGCAGAGGTTGAAGGTGGAAATAAATCCTGCCGTGCTGGCCAGGCCAGGCTGCCTTCCAGACAGCCTGTTTCTCTGTGACGTCAAGACAATGGGAACATTATTGACAACTTCCTTAGGCCGCTTTTGGGAATGAAATGCCAAATATAGGCAAAGCAGACTCTTGGCTTTGTTGGTATGGAGGAAGCACCAAAAACGTCCTGTTATTCAATACTTTCCAGATACCTGTTGCCTTTTTATGATGAGTGTTAATTTCCATCAACTCAGTGATGGATAGAGAAGGCAGAAAGGTGAGACATGGGGAGAGGAAAGATCCAGCAAGGCTCAGCTTCAAGGAGTAGGGAAGAGAAAGAGAGAAAGCGTAGGTCCTCAGATAATAAAATGTAAAGGGGAATCATTGAAAACACCATGAGCAGATCGGAAGAAGACCAAATGTGAATTACGGTGTGAAAGGATCCCTGTTTTATGATCTCAAACATTTTGGGGGAACTTTAAAAAAAATAATTAAATAGGAAGCGTGTTTTCTCCCAGGTGAATCATTTTGAAAAATTCACTCCTTAACACTTGGGTTTTTATGTTCTTGATTCCTAATCCTGGGGATTACCCACTGCCAGATGTGCAAAATCCCAGTAGAATGCAACATGCTATGGGTACATCTGGTAATAGTTAGGAGGATGCTTGGAATGGGAACATATTTATGTGACTCCTTGGACCTCTTTTATTGTATATATGTTCATGTGCATATATACACATACATGCATACTTCTATAAAACTTGTAAGGTCTTTTAAAATTTTTTTTGGAGAAATTAGCATTATAAAGTCATAAAGAAATTTCTGCAGGGACTTTAGAGTAGAGATAGAAGTGTGTGTGTGTGGGGGGAACACCTAAATACATCACTCTTTGGCAAACCAATCATCCACACAACTGCAGAAATTTCTGATAACTCTCTTGCGAACTGAATTCCTGCCTGACAGTTCTTGGAAATGTTGCCTCTGCCTTTCTTATTAAAATATTGCATTGAAAGACCTGCCATAGAGATATTGATCTCACTTATGGGCAAGGAGGCATCTGAACTTACAGCCACTGCTCAAAATTGTGCATGTTTCCATGTGTGTATTTAACTGTCACCCCTCTCCACAGCCAGACCAGGCTATAGATTTGGGGGAGTACATTAGGGTCCAGGGTTCTGTGCCCCATCTTCCATTTAGCTGCTAGCACCTTTAATCATACTAATAATGACAGCTATTGTAATGCTACAGCATGTATTATATGCCAAGAACTTTGAGTTTGGAATTTTAATCCTCATAACAGCTCTGTAAAGGAAGTGTTTTCAGCTCTAATTTGCAAGCAGGGAAGGAGATTCAGAGGCAAGGTAGCCTAGCTAGGATCACACAGCTAAGAATTGGAGGAACCAGGAATTGAGACAAGTTCTTTGATTCAAATCACACAAGCCTTATTCTTCCTATTGTACAGAAAGTTTTGCCTCCATGTTAACTCTGGAAACAGCCTAAAAGGGGTTTGAGAAAGATGGAGAGATTTGGTGTCTGAGATCTTAGGAGTGAGTAAGTCAAGCCTTCTCTTTCTGGGCGTTGCAGGATGTGCCTTGATACTAATGCTTCCTTGGCTCCGTGTACAACTAAAGGCAGTCCAGTGGGCCGGTCAGTGGATGTCTCTGGGACTCATTGCTTTGCATCTTGTCTGGATCAGCCCTAAAATTTATTTTTGATCTTTCCAGTGGAGATTTTATATAGAACTTGATTTTTCTTAGGTCCATCTGTACAGACTTGGGAAGCAATGTCTTGTATCTGGAAAGATGAGATCCTGGGGTTTACCTGAGCCGCAAAACAAACCTTGCAAGATGACATTTGGGTCAGTGCAGAATTAACTATGAAACTGATGAGTTTGCTTTGTCTGAGATCTCACAAAGGGCATTTAGATGTTTGAGGCTGAGGAAGAAAGGACAGCTCTAACCCATCTTGAGATCTTGTGAATTGTTCTTTTGACCCTCTGGAAATGCTCAGATGAACACACATGTTCAGACCCATGCCAGGCCAGTGTGAAGAATCAAGCCGAGTATGCATGCATTCTAGGCTCAAATCCAAAAGAAAAAGAGAGAGAGGCCTGGCAAAATATCATGGGAAATGTCATCGTCCCTTTTCTTGGACTCAAAAAGTCCAAGACTCATTTAATATTTAGATTAAATATTAATCAAGAGGTCAAGAATCTGCATAGCAGGCAGAGTTTTAAAGAACCAAACTGGCTTCATGAGCCAAGATTAGGCAACAGGCAGGAAGCAAGATAAGGATATAGGTTATGATACTAGAAATTGGGTATCCAGGCACAGAGACCTCATAGTAAGGGGTTAGGGATTCAGCAAGGAGAGTGGGCAACAGAGCTATAATATGCTTATGGGACCTGTGAGAACAGCAGTTGTAGAAAGGGTCTGGCGATCCTTTTTATCAGTTCAGGAACTTTCCATGTTGGTGATGAGCTGGGACTCAGTCCCGGTTTGGGCAGGACTGGAGCTTGCACGTCGAGGAAGTCAGAGTCTGGCTGGAGTGTAAAGTGAAGTGGCAGAATGACAGGTCTTGGCCTTGTCTCTGAAAGGACTGTCGCTGTGTGGAAGAAAAAGTTAGAAGGCAAGTGTCCCCATCAATCTGTCAATCCACTGAACCCAAGAGGAATGAGTATCCCCTCCACCCCCAATCACCCACCATTCCCTGGGGCACCACAGAGAGAATGCAGCAGAAGAAGCAGAGGCATTCCAAGGTGAGTTTCATGCACCCAGAATGTGGGGTGCTCTCAAAGAGGAACACAACCCTTTTCACATCATGATTCTCTTTCCTCTTCATTTCCAAAAAAGGCCACAAAAAAAGGTTTGATAGCAGCAATACCTTTCCTCCCCTTTAGAAAATTAGGTGGCTTGAAAATAGGTAAGGCTTATTTTATTCTCTCCATGAGTTCTGATGGAAATGGCATTTGGTGAAAAAAATGTGTGTGGCCTGGTGTGCAATGGATAGTAATTTCTATGGGTGTTTTAGAGACAACGACACAATCAAACTTCACGTATGGAGTTTAAGTGTTCAGTTTCTCTCTGGGTCTTTCTTTTTTAGAGAAATATGGCAAACTGCCTCTGCCTTTATTATTTTCTTGATCTAATAGCAATACCTTATAACAGTATTTGTAGAGTTCTGTGTAATGGACAAAACAATTGGGGTATGCCTTTGGGGAATATGACATGTAAAACTCAGTGGTAAATGTTACCTCTGAGCAGGTGTCAAGGGCCTGGGACAACCTGCAGCTTTGGGTTCTGATTGCTTTCCTTTGTGTTGGTTGATTCTTCTGGATGGAATCACTGTTGTTCCATCTTTGACAATTATGGAGAAGCATGAGAAATAGTCACAGATTTCACAAGGTTTACTCAACTCCTCTACTTTGCTCACAACAGACTCTAAGAGTGAAGTGTGATGCCTTGGTCACAACCAGCTGTGGTAGAAGTCAAGGTTTAGGGATCATTGGAACTAAAATGAATCCTAAAAGTTCTTTTAATCTAATTTCCTGACTTTATAGGATAAGGAACTGAGGCTGAGATAGATTTTTGCTTAGGTCTCAATAAAATGGAAACCACCTCTACCATGGGGTTGTGCTCTGTGTGTCCTGTAACTGCCTGGGGGAAGTTACAGGACACACAGAGTTTGGAACATGGAGTTTGGGATGGCGCGGCTGGATGTCTGGCCGAGGAGCCATTTTTATAGGGTTTAAAGCTGCATTCCTCACGCGTAAGATGTTTGTATAGGTTTGGAGTAGCAGAACCAAAAATAGGCTTTCCCTTTTCAGGAGCAACTCTGCATAAAAGACTGGCTGGTTTTGGACTCTGTCCCTATCATATCCATTTCAGTAGCCAGGCTAAGGGATCTGGCCAGGAGGCTGGGTACGTCCCAGCCAGAGAACAAGTGCTTGTCAGAATGAGTCGTGAAGCTGGGCAGAGAGCCAGGTTTGCAGAAATGGCATCATATTGCTAAAGAAGGGAGATTTATACCTTGTCTTGACCTCCATCATGATGAGACTGCTACAGAAAAGTAGAGATGACACCAGGCCACTCTGGGAAACACATTAAGCTTGTCTTCTTCCATCCCAAATACACAGGCCAGTGAACTCTCTGGAATCCATTCTGCTACATGGGAGGGATGAGCCGAAGCTTGGCAGATGCCCATTTCAGTTGCTTATTACCTGCCAGGTATATCCTGAACCTCTACTGCTACTGTGAATGTAGCACACCTCAGAGAGACCTCACCCAAGCAATGACATGGCCACCAGTGGAGTGAGTATCAGCCACTGAAATTGGTCTGTCTGGGCAGATTTTAAATCCTCGTGTTCTTAGTGCCCTGATCCATGTGAGAAGTTTGGAACTTAGTCTCTCATTGTTATTTGTAGTCATGGCTCTTGAGTTTGAGGACAATACCAGACATGCAGTTCTGTACATAGCTACATCACAATTAGGAAATGCATGTCATGGTGGGGGTGTTCATACGAAAGAGGTCAAAACTCCATCAACCCCAGAGTCTGGCTTCTTCGTCTTTCATAGTTAAAGAAATTTCAGCTGAGTATGTGATTGCTTGGAATAAAGAACTACAGTTACCACCTTCCCTGTGAGATTGTGTGACCAAGTTCTAGCTAGTGGGATGTCAGTAGAAATGCTGCATGCAGTTTCCAGGCTGTGTCCTTGTAGGAACAAGTATGCTCGCCCCTTTCTTCCTTCCTGCTGGCATGAGTGCAGCATGGTGATGAGCCATGCTGGGCCATGCAGACTAAAGCAGCACCCCAAGAGTGACCCATGAACAACACAGAAGGCACCTGGGCCATTGATGCCTGTTGAAGGATTTTCATGTGAGAGCCAATAAGTGACTTGAGTTTATGTCCCTGTTATTTTGTCTGCCAAGCACAGCTCAATTTATAACCTAAGTTATACTCTATTTATTGGGAACTTTAAGAAAAAGAAAATAGAACAATAAAACAAAAAATTGCATTTGGATAAGATGACCAAGTTAACATGACACAAAAAAGGAGACCAGAGAATGGAAGCACATTGTTTCTATACCTTCTCTTCCTGGTCCCATCTTATACATAAGACTGGTTTGCTTGTAGGAAAGATGGGTAGATCTCACTGATACTGAGTGTCCTGCAGCCATTTGTGGGATAGCACTAGGATTACTTCCTCCTAGAGATTGAAGAGTGGTGAAAGACAAATTCGAATTGGGAGGTTAAGGATTTAGTTAGTATCAGCAGAAACCCAAACCAACATACCTGGAATCCCAGTGGCTTGGGAGGCTGAGGTGGGAGGATTGCAAATTCAAGGCCAGTCTTAGCAATTTAGTGAGGCCCTGGGCAACTTAGCAAGACTCTGTCTCAAAAATAAAAAAAAATAATAATTTAACAAAAAGGGATGGAGTGTAGCTTGGTGGTTAAACATCCCTGAGTTCAATCCCCAGTACCAAACAAAAACAACAAAACAAAAACAAAAACAACAAGCAAACCAGTGATGGGCATCTCATTGCCCCCCGGTTGGTGGTAAGTGTGGTGCAGACTGGTAGAATGCAGCTCTAGGAGACACTTTCAGATCTGACCTAACTTTAGTCATCCGTTTTAGTGTCTAGTGAGATAACACAGCAGTCTATCCATCTTTTAATCTTACCAGTGTCTCCTGTTTCTAAAAGAGCTTATTGTAACTTACCTGAAGAACTGGCCTATCAAGGTTTGGATGTGAGATGTCCCCCCAAAACTCACGTGAGTCAATGCAAGAAGGTTCAGAGGGGAGATGATTGGGTTGTGAGAACCTTAACCCAACTAGTGAATTATTTCCTGATGGAATTAATTGAGTAGTAACTGGAGGCAGGTGGGGTGTGGTTGGAGCCGAAGGGAATTGGGGGCATGGGCTCTGGGATAGATATTTGTATTTGGCAAATGGAGGTCTCTCTGTTGACTTCCTGATCATTGCATGAGCTGCTTCTCTCTGCCACACTCTTCTGCCTCTTCTGCCATGATGTCAGCTTTACCTCAAGACCCAAGGAGTGGAGCCGGCCTTCTAGGGACTAAAACCTCTGAAACCACGAGCCCTCAAACAAACGTTTCCTCCTCTACAATTGTTCTGGTTGGGTCTTTTAGTCACAGCAGCAAGAAAGCTGCTAACACATGGCCCTTGTCCTTGAAAATAATGAAAGGCGGCAGCTCGCATTTCATAGAAGCATATTACTTACATAACTCTTTGTGCTTTTTATGATTGTGGTATTAAATATAAATACACATATAAATATAAAATTTGCTGTTTTAACCATGTTGAAGTATATAGTTTAGGGCCGTTCCGTACACTCGTATTGTTGTACACCCATTACCACCATGCAGCTCCAGAACTGGTTTTCATCTTGTAAAACAAAACTCTGGACCCATTAACAACTAACTCCCCATTCCTTTCCCTCTAGTCTCTGGCGGCCGCCATTCTGCTTTCTGTCCCTGTGAATTTGTCTGACTATTCCTGTCACCTCACATACGTGAAATCATGCAGTGATTGTCCTGTAGGGACTGCAGGCTACTTTTGACAAAGTAGGGGAGGGGTGGATGAATTCTTAATTAGTAGGAAGGAGTCAGGGTCTGTGTGGATTGGGAATGTAAGGACCCCAAACTATAGTTCTACTTCTTCCTCCAGTGCAGGGTGTGGCAGCCTTATGCCAAAATGCCTGCTACCATTTTATCTTTTAATTTAATCTTTTAATTTTCCTTACTGGGAAGACAATGTGGCCTGTCTTCTTCATTTGAAGGCACACAGGCATAGATCATGAGTTAAATATTAGGATGTACTGGGAAAAATATTAAATATTGGGCTGGGGGCGTGGTCCACTGTTAGAGCACTTGCCTAGCATAGACGAGACCCTGGGTTCTATCCCCAGTACAGGAAAAAATATCAACTATCTCCGTAAAGGTAAATGCTAAAAATAATGATAATGATGATAATGATAAGGATAGTAGATTCCTCCAAACTCCACCACATTAATGGCACATTTGGCCATCCTTGGACATTTCTCTTTTTTTCTTGCTCCAACCCTGTTCCCCATCTCCTGAATTCCCAGATAAAAGTTTGTTTAAAATCAAGAAAAAAGTAAGACTTCACCTTTTTCCCCAAGGACATTCCTGAGGCCTCTTTGACTAGAGATTTCCTCTGTAAAATCCAACAACAGGCTCTCCCAGTGGATTTTTTTTTTTTTTGCATTTAAAAATCTTGGGTTCTTTCTTACAAAAGGAGGCTTAGTCATCTCCCCTCAATGACAGGCCCTACTTAAAAAACAAATAACTAAGAAATTCTGCATCCCATGTGCTGCGGAGACTGGCCAGGATGATGCACCCTGAGAGAGGCGATCCCAAAAGAGCTCCTTGAACTTGGGATCCTCCTGCCTTAGCCTCCTGAATTACTGGGATTATAGGCACGTGCCACCACACCCAATCAGGTTATCTCTTCTGTATGCTGACTTCACCTCTGGATCCTAGAGTCTTCCCACTCCTTGCCCCATTTGTTGTGGTCATTTCAGCTCTGTGGCATCCTGGTGCCCACTTGAGCAGCAGGGACCATGAGGTGTTAGAGAAGGGAGACTCCTCCTTCAGGCCCATGTGGGTCAGTGAAGACCCCATGACTGGGATTCACATTCTGGAGTCCTGTGTTTGCAACGGCAGCTCCAACATCTTAGGATTTGCTTGGTGGAGAATCCTCAGCTCCTGGGCAGAAGCCACTGAAGGTTCACCAGGCCCTTTTGTAGATGAGAGTTTGCCCAGCAGGACTCCTGGTCTGATGACTGTTCCCAAGCTGCCTCCTGCCTTCCTACTGTTTTCTAGCAGTTTTCTGTACCTACCCAAGAGCTCCCCACGGGGGGGGGGGGGGAGGTGGGGGGGGAGGCGGGGGGGGGCGGGAGTGTGCCTCACCACTGCCCTATTGATGTTGACAAAGCTCTCCAAAGTGGGCTGGCCCTCTGGCTTGTTTCCTGAGGCACCTCCGTGTTCTTTAAGGAATCATCTTGCCTTCCTGGGTGTAGGGGATGTTGCTCTCTGCTTATTGAGTTATCAGGAGAGGAGAGATTTTTCACTCCGTGGCACTATGGGAAGACTCTCCTAATGCAGGAGTGACTCTCTGCCTGCAGTCATGTGGGCACATACACACACAGTCCTACCCTAATGGATATGGACCTCCTTTTGGGTTGAGAATGTGGAACACAAAGACACATTTTCTGTGACAGCTGTTCCCATAGTGTGGGATTGATTTACCTGTAGTCAATAGGAGGTGGGATGTTAGTGTTCTTCAAGCACAGTGATCATGAAGTACAGCATCTTCCCTCTGCAGATGAGGAACCTATAACCTAGAGCACTTAAAAGGCCAATTAACTTTGTGACTTAGACACTTTTTTTGTTGCTGATTTTTGCAAAGCTGAGGTTGGAACTCAGGTCTTGCACATGCTAGGCAAGTGCTCTACTACTGAGCTACACTCAAGCCCTAGACAAACAATTTTGCTGCACTTAGGCTTCAATTTTATATATATATAAAACAGATTTCCCTAACACACCTCTAAGGGCTCTTTCGGAATTCTATACTCAATGAGTTTTTATAACCATTTTCTCACCATCTGATGGCCTTGTAGAATGGACCAGAATAACTGGATTGTTTGTGAAGGAATTTCTGACCTCAACCCACTTTCTTCATATAAAGAATTAATCAGTTTTAGAGATTCTTGTCACTGGGGGCTATGGCTCACTTAAAAGTGCTGTAAGAAATAAATGTGGATGAGGATGTGGAGAAGGAGGAACTCTTATACACTGGTGGGAATGTAAATTAGTACAGCCACTATGGAAAACAGTATGGAGGTTCCTAAGAAAACTAAAATAGAACCACCATATGATCCAGCTATATCAGTCTTGGGTATGTATCCAAAGGAAGTGAAGTCAGCATACAAAAGAGATAACCTGGCTGGGTGTGGTGGCACAAGGCTGTAATCTCAGTGACTCAGAACACTGAGGCAGGAGGGTACCAAGTTCAAGACCAGCCTCAGCAACTTAGTGAGTCCCTGTCTCAGAATAAAAAATAAAAGGGGGGCTGGGGATGTGGCTCAAGCCGTAGCGCGCTCGCCTGGCGTGCGTGCGGCCTGGGTTCGATCCCCAGCACCACATACAAACAAAGATGTTGTGTCCACCGAGAACTAAAAAATAAATATTAAAAAATTCTCTCTCTCTCTCTCTCTCTCTCTCTCTCTCTCTCTCTTTAAAAATAAAATAAAATTCAATAAAAATTAAAAGGGTTGGGATATAGCTTGTTGGTAAAGTACCCCTGGGTTCAGCCCTTAGTACCAAAAAATGAGGTGGGGGGAATCAAGAGTAAGCTGTATGCCCAAAGTGTTTACTGTGGCACTGTCATCAAGATATGGAATCAGCACAGGTTCACATCAACAAATGAGTGGACAAAGAAATATGGTGTGTATATATATATATATATATATATGCAATAGAGCATTATTCAGCTATAAAGTAGAATGAAATTCTGTAATTTGCAGGAAAGTGGACAGAACTGGAGGACATCATGTTAAATTAAATAAGTTGGATACAGAAAGAAAGGGTTGTATGTTCTTCCTCGTATGTGGGAACTGAAAAGAAAAAGAAAAGACGACCTGAAAGTAAGAGAAGAGGAATGACAGGGAATAGGAAGGGAGCCAGGGGAAGGGAGAAGGGAAAAGGAGGGAAGAAGAAAGATAGATGGACATGATTAACTCTGTGTGTATGTATGGAAATATCACAGGGAACCCCCATTAATTTGTATAATTAATGTGTGTTAATTATACTAATAAAGGAGTACTATAATAATGCATTGGATTACTGAGAGAAGGGACTGACCACTTCTTGGAAGACATCACCAATTCAAAGTCTGGATGGCCTCTTTCCTAGAGAAATGGGCATGTAGACTAGTGTAGACCCTGGGTGGGAAGGTGAGCCAGGCATCCCATCGTGGAGGTGCTTTTCTCTTGCTTTGAAAGGTGTAATTACGTTTATACTTAAGAGAGAAATATTTTTTAATCTGAGTATTTTCTCTCTTAAACTTCGAGCAAATAACTTCTCTTTGTTTACATGCCACCTCCATAGCTCCCCAGTGCCTCTCACTTTGGCTCATTTAAAATGTTTTTCCTTGAAAAGGTAAAGATGCAAAAAAAAAAAAAAAAAACCCCAAAACAAAACAACAAACGAACAAAAAACAAAACAAAACAAAACAAAAAAACCCACCACAATAGTAATGGCTCAGATAAAACAATAAGAATAAATGAGAGGAACATAAAGTTGGGTGAAATAAATCAAAAAGAATGTTCAATAGGATTCCATTCATAGAAAGCTAAAAAAACAAGCAAAACTAAGCCGTCTTTTAAGGTACACATACATAAATACTAAAGCCATAAGGAAAAGTCAGAAAATGATTACAGCAAAGGATAGTAGCCTTGACTGGGAGGAGGGATGGTGTCATGATGAGGAGGGACTTACAGGAAAGGGCTGCTGTGGGCTGGCAGTGTTGTTTCTGGATCTGGATGGTGGTTATATGACGGTTTGCTTTGTCATTATTCATTAAACTGTAAAAATATGTTTTATGTACTTTCCTCAATGTATGCTATATTTTACAGAAATAGCATAAAATGGTATGGAAATTAGTTAAAAAAAACCCCAGTAGCTTAAGAATTATAGATAAATATGGCAGATTGAATGCTCTCTTCCAAAATCACACTAAAATGATGGTAGGGAGTCTTTAAAAAATGCGTAAACTACAAAGATAAAATGAATGGGAAGGAAGACATCAGCAATCAGATATGCACACACTCACACACGCGCACACTATTTCATTTTTTTTTTGAGGGCTTGGTCTTTATTCATTTTTTGTGTCTGAAATATACTTTGATGACATGTTTGGCCTGAGATTCTCTGCCATGGTCCTTAACATCTACACAACTGCAACTATTTGCTATATAGGGATTTGTTTTCCTGCTGATTTTTCAGGTTTTTCAAATTTCCTTTTTATGGCGAATCTCAATTAAGTTGATCTGGTTTTCAACACCCAGTTCTGTCCCCATATTTTCCTACATGGACTTATGACGGTTGGATGCAAGTATACACGAATTCCCGAAGCTAGACCATCGTTGATAAGGGTGATCTCCAGCACTTCATTTAAAGCACTTCTAACGTCCATTTATTTCATTCCAGCAGCAATACCTTCCTTGCCATGATGTAGGTCAATTTTGGAACTGAATCTTGAACTCTCCAGAGAGGTTCTGCCTTTCAGTAACCCAGCAATGGTAGCTGGAAAAGACAAACAGTATTTTGAAAGCTGGAAAGTAGATGAATAAGTAATAACTGACTGCACAGGTCAGATAGCTGGATCCTAAGCTGCAAAGGGGGAAACTGAGACAATTAAACTTGACGTTCATAATCCCGTGAACTTCAACGTTTGGGTTTTTATAACATTAGGTATTTTTTGGAAGTAGTGGTGAAAGGGGCTAAAAACTACAGAATTTGTTTGAAGTCTGTTTAAGAAAGAAGACCCCAGATTCCTGCTCTCATTCTTCACTACCCTTCCCTGATTGAGCTGAAGACAGAAGGGTTGTTCTCTAATGAGGATGAAGCAGAAGAGGATGGAACATTGCTGGCACAAGTGAGAGCAGGATAGGAGGGGTGTAAGTAGTGCTGAGTCCTCTGACCTGTCTCTCCACTTCACTCTCACAGTGCTAACTTGTAGGCCTTATACATGCTCGGGAGGGATTTGAACATCCTTCTCTGGCAGAGTAGCTCAGCTTATAGAAGAAGGCACTGAAGATTCATCAAGGTGTACCCAAAAGATCAAGTCAACAAGAATCCCACAGAGCATTCAGAATATCTTCTTTGTTTTTTGATGTTTCATGTTTAATATGTTCAACAAAAGATTCTTAAATAGCTGAGGAAGGCTTTTAAAATGAAAATAGAAACCAAAGCAAATAAACAAAGGCCGCCTGTTCATTTTATTTTATTTTTTGGTACTGGGGATTAAATCTAAGGCCACTAAATTCAAACCACTGAGCTCTACCCCTAACCCTTATTATTTTTTATTTTGAGACAAGGTCTCACTAAGTGGCTTAAGGCCTTGCTAAGTTGCCCAGGTTATCCTTGAACTTGTGTTCTTCCTGCTTCAGTCTCCCAAGTGGCTGGGATTACAAGTGTGTGCCACCATGCTCAGCAAAGAACACTTCTTTAAAATAGAATATGCAAGAAGAAAACTTATGGGCTGGGATTGTGGCTCAGTGGTAGAGTGTTCACCTTGCATGTGTGAAGTACTGGGTTCTATCCTCAGCACCATATAAAAATAAAATAAACGTATTATGTCCATCTACAACTAAAAAATATTTAAAAAAGAAGAAGACTTAAAAACAATATTTTCCCCTTGTATTAGAAAATATCAGAGAAGATTACTTTCCTGAAACAGAAGCTGATTGCTATGTAAAAAGCACATTCGGAATACAAAAAGGAGCTCTAGGAAATTAAAGATGTCATCACTGAGGGTTCTGAATGAGTAGAACCAAAATCGAAGAATCTCGAGGAAAGTAGGGCCAAAATTAGAGATGGAAATTAAGAGGGAAAAAATATGACAATTAGATAATCAGTTTAAGAGGTCCAATATCTAGATATTAGGAATTTCAGAAAGAGATAAGTAAAAAAAAAAAAATAAAATGGGAAAAAATCATCAGTGAAATTACTCTAGCACATTTTCTGAAACAAAAAGGCATTAGTTTCCAGAATGAAAGGTCTTTGTTAATTGCACATACAAATAGATGGAGTAGGTTTATACCAAGGGTGCTCCATTGTGAAATTCAGAAAAATAGGGACAAGTGGATGATCTTACAAGTTTCTAGAAAGAGAAAAAAAAAAGGTATTACAAATGATCAGGAATCAGACTAAATTCTTAAAGACAATGCCCTTAAAATTCTGAAGGAAGACATTGAGAATTTTATATCCAACCAAACTATCACTCGGGGTTAACCAGCAAAGCAGAGAGGCAAATTGGAAATGTGAAAGGAGATCTTTCCTAGTCATGATAATGTAGACACAAGATGTTGATAAAATCACACATGGTATAACTATTGGGGAAGAAGAGGTGAACGAGCTGAATTCTTATCTTCCATAGTGGGTAGAAAGACTAAAAATAAATTAAGAAGCATATTATATAGAAATATGACATTAAATACCAAAATAAACAGCTGAGGGGGAAATGAGAGTAAAAAGGAGAACTGGAATTTTTTTATCTTTTTCTTCCCTTCCTTTCTTTTTCTCTCCCTGTTTTTGATGAGCCTTGCAGAACTTACTGATTTTTTGTGTATGTCTAACAGATAAACATAAAAACTGGAAAAAAGTAATAGCTTATTGCTGTTACTGGCTTCCCCTTTGGTATTATTTCACATAAATCAATGTTGTCCTTTCATTTATCAAAAAATCTTTTGAATATTATGCTAGGTATTGAGACAGTATCTTTTATTGGTTGCCTCCTCTTTTCATTGCTTCTGTTCTGGACCATTCTGCTGGGACCCTAAGTTTAGCGAGAGGTGACTATCCATCCCATACTCCTCTCTCTCAATTTTTGCTGGGCTTGGCTATAGCTTTAATGTGTTGTCAGGAAGTTTCAGCTGTGCCTCTTTTATATTTTCTGGTGGTAGTTGTTAGGGATGATACATTTTGCTTTCTCTTTTAAATGGAGAGAAGCATGCCCCACCCATGAATTTCTAAAGGTCACAGTGTATGATTTATTTGCTTAGCATAGTGCCTAACACATAGTGCCTAACACTCCATGGATGAATGAACATGGTAGTGTGATGTATGTTTACTCATCATCGGCTGCTTCTCATCATCAAAGTAGACGTACTCATCCTCCCACATCCCCAAAGTGGCTCTTAGCTCAGGCAGGAGACCTGTTAGGGAGACCCTAATAGCCTTCCCAAACCCCCAGATATTTATACTTTTGCTACCTGAGATCTAATTATTTGAAGTTCAATTCTCAAAGGATACTTGAAGGATATTTGGAATTTAAGGAAAGTACAATGTTCACAAGAGGGAAAAAAAATACTATGAGCTATTATCACAGTGATTACCATGCCCCAACATCTCATAAAGAGCATAATGTGGTTAGAGAGCTCTTTTTATTATTTCAGGACACCTATTGGAAATTCCCCCTTTATTTGAGATACGGCAACAATGCCAAGTTTCTTGACTTTCTGCTGAAGGATCATCTCATCCATTGACTTGTTTGGGTAGTTCTGGGTATTCCATGATGATCAGATGCTCTGGTTGGTAGCCATCTATCTTTGATAAACATGAGATTTCATTTGGTCAGCAGCATCTTGCCGATGACGATGGTGATGCTGTGGATGATGAAGGGGGCCTTTGTGAGTAAAGGTATGCAGTGCTCATACTGTTCATTTATCCCTGGGATTTGATGGGCCCCAGACAGAGTGGTGCAGAGAGCTGTGTGAGGGTGCCAAAGATTAGCTTCGTTGACCTCCTTTGTCATTTTGCTAAGGCCTGGCCCGAGGTGCCGGTGTTGCTGTGCAAGGCACCCAACCTGTCGCCTCTCGGTGTAATCCAGAACCCTTCATGCAGCCTCCTGGCAGCAGAGATAAATGCTCCAACAAGGCAAATGAACCCAGAGGGAATAGAAGCCTCAAACTGTGAAAAATGATGGAGACTATGGCCTACTTTCTTGCTTTGTAAAAGTCATTTGCACTTTTCTGGGACACAGCTCAACTCTTGGGCACTGTAGAACAGAGATGTGCGAGAATGCCACTCTGCAAGCAAAGGGCGTTCTCTGGCCTCCAGGGGTCCAGACTTTTGAGCTCCAGCGGAGGCAAGCCAAGCTGGAGACTGTATATAAAACTTTGCTAGCCCATTTGCCTCTTGGGTGACTCAGGGGGCAGGAATGGTTGTCGGGGATTTTTGTTTTTGTTTTGTTTTGTTTTGAAGGAGTGATGTTTGGAAGCAGAAGCACTCAATAAACACATCCTGACCTTGAAATCGCTACCGCAGGGGTTTGGCGCTTGATTATTCTCGGTTTGTTTTGATATATTCTAATTTTGTGTTTCCAACCACATCGTGAGGTCACTAGCAGCAATTTATTTACAAGCAAGCCTCAGTTTTCTCATCTGTAAAATGAAGATAACAATGACTATTTTGCAGGTTTGCTGTATTAGAGGCTTGGGGGATAGGTTTGGTTCTAAATCCCACCATCCACCCTGATTCTCCTCCAGGGCTCTTGCAGAAGAGACTTTACTTCCAAAGAACAATATCTAAACAGGAAAGAGATGATTCTTTTCAAAAACAGTTCAGCAAGCACTTGATACCTGCCCCATCCACTTTAGGTCTCCCCATTTCCTCCCAGTGAGTGTAAGCCAGCAGGCTCTGAGGGGTGCAGTCAACCCCATCTGTCCAGCCTGGATGTGGAGGTTGATTTTATCTCTGTGGGGAGACAGGCTTCACCCAGTTTACTTTCCACATGGAGGTTGAGAGTACAAGAGAGAGTTGAGAAAATGAGCAGGGAATGTTCAGAGGGAAATGGTCCATTCTTATTGTCCACACACACAAAATACCAAAAAAAAGTAAAATGAATGGAGGTGGACATGTCTTGGAGGTGTGGCAGTTCTGTCCATTGAATACCCCTAGGTAACTAATTATACTAGAGAGGGGGTGGAGAAAGGAATGGAAGTGCACACCCCATTAATAGCAGAGGGTCAAACAAGATGACCACGGAGAAACTTCCTTCCTAGCAAGGAGAGTTAGAGATGATGAACATGAGACCCCTGGAAGACAGTCTTGCCTCCCAAGATGGTGAAAGGGCTTCACAAAGGGTAATTTATTAGTAGCAGTGGCTTTATCATGGCTTTGTCATTGTCAGAGTGGATGTCCATGTTTCGATAACCATCAAACTTTGCTCAACTGAATTTTTCTTGTTAGTGTGCTTTTGTGGACCACTTCACTGAGAAACAACTCAAAGCAATGTCCTTCTTGAACCCATGTCTTTATTAATACTGGAATAATTGCCACTCTTCATTTGCGCTTGTGTCTGTAAAACCAGTGGATATGCTTTTCCTATTTAAAAATAGGATCACCAAAGTTTGTATAATGCCTTAAAATATAATGAGTTTCCTGGTATGTCACTCGAATGTCATAAGAACCATGGAAGTTGGTGGGGTTAGCAGACTTGCTATAAAGGTAAGGAAATGGATGTTGGAGTGGTGAGGGCACTTTGCCGAGCTCATAAAGTAAATGAGGCAGAATGCAAGTCCTTGAACTCCTCGTCCAGTGTTCCTTTATTGCAATCTGTAATGCCCCTTCTGCTCTGCTGTTGATAGTCTGGAAGCAAGATTTGTTATTTTTCTTATTACTCCTTGATGAGAGACATTGTGTGCATCATTTTTTCTTTTTTTTTTTTTTTTTTGTACCAGGGATTGAACCCAGGGGCACTTAATTACTAAGTGCCCCATTTTAAATTTTGAGGCAGGTTCTCACTAAGTTGCTTAGGGTCTCACTAAGTTGCTGAAGGTGGTTTTGGACTTGTGATCCTCCTGCCTCAGCCTCCCGAGCCATTAGGCGTGCACACTGTGACTGGCCATTTTTTATTTTCTAAAGGTGGGGGGGTAAGGAAAATGGCTTTCAGTTTGTGGTGAAGGTTCACAGAAAAGAAAAAGGGGAGGGGGATCCACGACTGTCTTGAAGCCTGGTCCAGATGCCAGAAGAGTTTGGCAAGTGAGTTTAGCATTGGTGAGTCAGGCCCTTCCTCCCCCGCTCCCTGGCTTTCGGATAGATTTTGCAAGGACTCTGGCGGCTCCATGTTATTTCCCTTGGCCTCTGAGGCATTCCAGGGATGATGACGGCTTGTCAGGGTCATGGCCCCAGTACAAAGCAAGGGCTATTTGTGGCTGATCTGAAACATAACTGGAGCCACCTGCGTCTGAGGCTGGCTTCTCTGGCTCTGGGGCCTGTGACCCAGCTGAAGTAAAATGTTCACATCACTCTGTGTGGTAGATAGCAAGAGCAATGTTTTTTTTCTTTAGGTTTACCCGAGTAATTGGAAAATGAAGCTGTCTACTACCTTGCCATGTTTAATCAAGTGCCATTCCATCCCTAGGGCCTTGGATGTCTCTTCTCTTTCTTTGTCTATCTCCATTCGACTTGCCTGAAAGCTCCTGCTTCCTCCACGAAGTCTCCATTCCCTGAATGCACCTGAACTTCATGATTGTCACTCAAGTTGGTGCTTTTAATGCCCGCCCTGCACTGTTTTATGATTATTGCCTGGACAGTAATCTTGACTTGCATACTTTGGGGCCAGACACTGGGTCTGTGTTCTTTCCTCTCTCAAAGTGCCTGGATATGCTGGGTACAAGGAAATGATTACGAAATTGTTTGCTGGGAACCCAGAGATCTGGTTTTGTTACCTAAAGCAAACCCCTTCAGTATTTTGGGTTCTCACTTCTTATTTGTGAATTGAAAGAGTTGAACTGGGTGAGCCTTAGGCTCTTTTCCAATTCTAAATCCTAGGGCTAATTGTAGATTAGTCAAGAGACTTCACTGTCTTAACTGTCTATAACTGCCATCCCCACATTGCAACCTGTTAAGCTGTCTTTGACTTGTCACCTGCACCTATGATTTGGCTGTATGTAACTTTAAAAAAAAATACCTTCATATTCTCAGAGGAAGGTCACAGAAGAGAATGAGACAGAATTGAGGAGTGTTTAGAAGTAGAGTCTTGGGAGTCAGACAAACCTGGGTTTAAGTTCTATCCCCATCACTTACTAGTTGTATCATCTTGTAAGTGTATCTTGTAACTCATTATCATCTTGATACTAGTTGTATCAAATTCCTTCATTATCACAAAGTTAATGCCAATATCACAAGGCAATTGATAGATAAGAGATAACAGGTGTCTGGCGCATATACAGTCTAAGTGCTCAGACATTAGTGTGACAATCACAGTTGTTACAACTGTGGAAAAGGGCAGGAGGCAAAGAGGTGTGTTTTCCAATCCTTCAGTGAACACTTTCTGATTTGTACACTCTGGGTTGTATTTTAAGACAATGCCTTTATCATTTTAATAAGCAGTGTAATGATTTGAGGAAAACCATTTCAGTTCTAATAAGAACACTAGCAGTACTAATTATGCACATGATAGCATTTTAATAGAGTTCCATAATTTATGGAATTGGGAGAGACTTAGGAAAACACGGATTGACTCAGATTTCTGGTGAGTGATTCAAACAGTTACTCTTGCTTCCTGCCAGTGAAAATAAATCAAATGTAAACCTTTGTTTCTTAACCAAATTGTGAAAAATGGAACAAATTCAATGATAAGAAACTATTTTAACGAGGCACTTCATTCTTGAGGTGATTTGCTAAGGAGAGAGTCTCTAGTTTGTCCCTAAACAACCCAAAGCAACAGACCCATTATTGTACTTGCTTTGCCTTTCCCAGAAGCTCTGGGCTTAAGTAACTGAAGCTTTCTCAAGTGTTAAAGTTGGAGGATGGCTGAGTGATCTAAGCAATTAAAACTACAGAAAGACTTAGAGTCTGAATCACGATTTTCCCTGCTCTGGGATGCTGGGAATGTAACTGACTAACCTTGGATGCCTCAGTATATCAAATGAAAAAAAAATACATTGATGCAGTATCAACATAAGACTTCAGAGAGCGAGACCTGGATGTAACCTGATTTGTGGGGAAACAAAACTTAGAAACTTATGGTGATCATTTATTATTTAAGTGAAAAAAATATATGTTCAGCGAATGTTAACTTTCCGATAACTTCAGGACAGACTCCAGGGGTATGTGTGTGTGTTTTAAACTGGAATCCAAGTATTTGTGAAGGGTTCCAGCACACAGTGCCTCCAAGAAACAAAGGGAATAGTCTGATCAAAATTATGACTTTTCATCAGTAGTAGGTGAGCTAGACTTAGGCTTTCCAGATTTCCCATGTCTTATCTTGGCAATTTATGTTTAACTGAGTTTTACACTGACTCTTTGAGTCTGAAAGAATAATATAAGGAGGAAACAGAAAGGTAAACTTTAATAAATACTCAGCAAAAATAATTAATGGAAGTAGCATACACGCTGAGGGCCTGTAGCTAGTAAGGAAATTGATAAAGATAAAACAGAACAGTCTGAGACTTCAAGAAGTGTCTTCTACTCATTAATCCCATTAGTTCTCTAATGATTTATCAAGAGATTGAGGATCTCTGGGGACATTCCTCCAAGTTTTCCAGTCCCATTAAGCCCAGCAAACATTCTCTACAACTTGGGGTGATGGGCGTTTGTACCATGTTTACCCATCTTCCTCTAGTTTGTCCCCCTCCTTATGATCCCCAGTGAAGTGCAGAGAGATACTTCGACCCTTGGTATTGAATCTTTGGGATTCTCACACTGCTTTGGAAGGCAAGAGAAGCTAATGAGCAGGCAACATGTCCTTGGCTTCTCTTGAGGCTGACTGACCGATTCTTCATATGACTTTGGTATTTATTTAGGATTTTCATGGTGGGTACACAGACTGATCGATTTTAAATGCCTCGTTAAATTACAAGTGCAATGCCTAAGAAGTGTCAAAAATGAGAGTAAAAAAAAGACTACTTTTGTAGTCCCTTTCTTGATCTAGTATGGTGGGCAAAGGGGTTTGCCAATTACTACTAGTCTTACAGATAATAACCTTCTCAACAGTCTTCAGTTTGTCCTGTATAAAATGACAGTGATAATAAAGCATCCCTTAGTGGTGGTTAGGAGCATTAAGTAGGTTAAAATTTGTTAAATGCTTGGCACAAGGCCTGCCTGATGCTAAAGAAGGCATGTTGGAGCTGATATTAAGAAAGAATAAGATTCATTTTGGGAAAACAGGATCAGGAAGAAGACTAGTCAGGAGATTTCTAATTGGGAGAATAGTAGGATGTGAGCAGACCTCTGTCTGTAAGTGTCTGTATGCGCCTACCATAGAAATAACACTATATCATCACAGTGAGGGGAAAAGACCCATGCGTCTTCAAGACTGTGAGCACAGTACAAAGATGCTAACTAGCCATGTGTCGGTAATGCTCAAAATTTTAATATTCTTTTCAGTTACTTCATTTATTTAACCTATGTTTACTATCAATCTGTGTTGTACATTGATGTTATAGATAAAAATGATACATTTAAGTAACCAGATCATTAGACCATAAGTTCCTGGGTGATCAGGAAAAATGGATTGTACTGGGAAGACTTCCTAGAAGAGTTGATGTCTGAGATTAGATGAGTAAGAGTTATCTAGTAAAGGGATAAGGGTGTTCCAGGTAAAGATTGCTGCATTTGCAATGGTATGAATGACAGATCACTGCATGTGACAAATCCTTGTCTGTTAATTCTAACATCTAAGTTGTCTTAGGTTTTGTCTCCATTGATTGTCAATTCTTTCAAGTATAGGCTGTTTTTTTTTTATATGTCTAGTAATTTTGAATTGTATTCTGGACATTGTTAATGATATATAGTAGAGTTATGAATTCTGTTATATTCCTCTAAAGAGTGGTGATTTTTTAAAAAAAATCTTAGTAGGCATTTGACTGAACTCAAACAGAAAACTTTGCTTTTTCCTGTGATAGGCAAATGTTAAAATTCTGATCAGTTCTGGTAATCTTAGCTGAGTTGCTTGGAATGTGCCTCATGCATTTGTAGCTCCAGAGTCAGCCAGAGATCTTCATGGATTTATATGCAGAATTTGGAGCTCTCCTTTTGAGGCTCTCTCCTTTTTGGTATGTCTTCTGTTTTCTGGATCCCCAGAACTTCATCTTTTGATTCTGCAGGTTTTTATCTAGTTTTAGCCATTTATTCTAGTTTTAGGCCCAGTGCTGATTCTGGCCTGTTCTTGAGAAAAAAAAGATTCAAACCCCAGAAAACTTATCCTCTTCTCTCCATTTTTACCTGCATTTGGTTGCTCTCTAGTGCATACACATAATTATCACTTAGTGATAGCTATTTGCAAGAGATAGGTTCAATATAAGCTACTTTGAGATATTAGAAGCTGAACTCCCACAAAGAATATTTCAAGAATGTGGTTGGAGGGGAGTATGTGTGTTGTAGGAGACTGGAAGGACACCCAGCTTAGAGGAGGGTAGAATTCAGATCATCAAGAACCTCACGTGTTATGCCAAGCAACTTGAACTTTATCCTGAGTGCTATGGTAGAGAATGAAATGATCAGAACTGTGTCTCAGAAGCATTGCTTTGCCTCTGTGTGAAAGACGAGCTGAAGGGGTGGAAAATAGTTGGGAGACTGAAGGGTAAGACAGAGTTCAGCTCTCTTCTCTGTAAGATGAGTGGTTGAACTAGTTGATTGTTAGTATCTTTTTGTGCCTTGATTATTTCGATCTTCCCATTAATGTTGTTATTTGGCCTTACTGGATCTGGGAGTTCTGTAAGGCTGTTTTGTACAGCATAATACACACACGTTTAAACGATGCCACGAGTGAAACCACGCTTGGCGGTGTTCTGGGGCTTATGAATAGATTGAGGTAATGGCGTCACAAAGCAACACCTATGAACAGCCTTCGAATTTCTGCAGCTACTGCTTCAGATGTCCTCTATCATAACATGTATTTGGTAATTTTATGGCTACTGTTAATCTGGTTTTGATTTTTTTCAGTCCTCAGAGAGAAGGAGATGGTCTGTGTAGGAATTCAGTGGTAGAGACCTCTTAAACCTAGGGGCACTGAAATTGGAAAGGATAGGAATATGTTCTACCCCAGTCCCCTGAGAACTTCAGGAGATGCTGATGGGCGTGTTGATTCCATCCTTTCCTGGTTCTGATCCAGCAGGAAAGGGAGCTCCCTGTGCCTCAGGATGCTCTGCCTCTTCTGAGGCTTCCTGCTCTGCCCTGCTATGTGTCAGAAAGACTGAAAAGCAACACCATCCTTGCTGAGGATGGGGAGTCCAGGGTCCAACAGCTCACCTTCAGCATGACACACTTCTGTGTGCCTTGCCTCAGTAGGAGTTCAGGTCTTTTAGAGCTTAAAGGAAGCGGAGGGCACTGCCTTGGTAAATTGATCCTGCATTTCAGTTCATAAAATGTCAAGTTTTGGGAGTTGGAGAGGCAGCCACACAATTAACAACGATGCTATTGTTTGCAAACAGTTGGAAACTAAGGGTTTCCTCTTAGGATTGCAAGGCCTGGCATGGTGACTGGTGAATTACCTTCTAAGATTTTTATTTCAGTTTATGTCATTTTACTCAGAATTGATTATCTTATATTGTTCTAAAATTTGTCTTGGATCCGTGCCCAGTGTGATGTGTGTGAGTATGATCAGTTCAGCTATTTGCTAGGCATCTGGGCTTGGCCTGAGGATTTTCAGATGGTTAAGACAGCATCCTTGTCCTCAGGGAAGCCCTACTTTGAGTACCTGCTTGTGCCTTTTCTTTGGCTGCTGGCCTTCGGCTTTGCACACTGAACTTGTAAACATGGTGTGGCTTTCCATTGTGGTTCCGTCTCCTATCATCTTGTGGTCACTGAATTGGATTTGGTGAAAATACCAGGAAGTGGGAGAATGTGCTTGTGCCATGTGATGTTCAGGTGAGATCACAGTTGACATTTGCCAGCTTCTGTTTTATTGGCTCTGGTGGAACCAGCTTAGGCTTGGACTGCTCTGTTATTTGAGTTGCTCTAAGACCTGTTCCAAGTTTGTCTCCTACTTCCTTGCCTCTCTGCCTGAAATTTCTGTCCTTGGTGTAGCTGATATGGGCTTAGCCACTGCCCCCAGAATCCTCCTACTTATGAATACCATTGTAGTGGAAGATGTTGATTAAGGAGTCACTGTAACTTATCTGTGCCACTCTATTTGAGAACTGTGGACCACAGAAGTGGGAGGTGGGGGTGAGTTTCAGGGGAGGGGGCAGAGAAGAGAGAGAGAGAGACAAAAGAGCACAGCAGGGGTAGGAAACAGGAAGTCTCCTCTGTTTTGAGTTTTGGCAGGCTCTGTTCCTGTCCGCCTGCCCCCCCCCACTCCTTTATCCCCAGAACTTAGCCTAGTGTTTGGCACATAGTAGATGCTCAGGAAATGAAAACCCCAGGTCCAGCTATGGCTGGCAGTTAGCTCTGTGAATTTCAGTCCTGACTTTAGTCTGGCCAGGGCTGAATCATTAAAGGGTTCTTTGCATTTTTGAATAGTGGAATTTTTGCTCAGTCTTATTCTTTTCAATGTGGCTTTGACATGACCAGAAATATGAGAAACGAGGTATCTTTCCCCATAAGGGGACAAGCCCTCTGCTCTGATTCACCATTTGTGATGTAGATCAAGCACCTGTTTTAAGGGGGGGAAATTCATTTTGGAACAAGAGAAAGAGTTGCTGAAGCATGACCTAAAAGAAAGGAGCGGAGCCTGCCCATCCTGCTGCTTCATGTTTGGTTGACTAAGCCAAGTTTGCTACAGGACTGGGTCTTGGCCCAGGATGGAGAGTATCCACTAATGAGGCAAGTGACTTCAAGAAGATCAAAATAATTAGTCAGTCTTCATTGCTAATGTGAGTCACCATCTTAAAGACATTATGTTCCAACTGGAGAGTTAGGGAGCTGAGGTAGGAGACTCCTGTTCTTACTCCCTGGGGAATGCCAAGTGTTTCTGAGAAGCCTGAGAGCTGGTGGAGAATGGAAGGGGGCCTGGGTTCCATCCTCATGCCTTCCTAGTTGCTCCCTCTCCTCCCATGTCCAGGGGGAAGGAAGCTGAGGGGCGTGGTGCACCATTAGAGTGGAGGTGGGTTGAAACGGACTGCTTGGAAGCAGATGGGGGGTCCAGCAGAAGGGATACAGCTTGCACTGCTTGCCTGGCCTTAGATTCTGAGAAGAGCTTGTTAGGCTACGGAGGCTTCTGAGAAGTGTTTGGTACACCAGACTTTCTGGATGGGAGTGGCTCCCATCTCCACATGGAGGCAGGGAGAGGGGCTGGATGATCTCTGTGTCTTGGACTCACCCGTTGGTGTGACTCACAAGGCTGCAGAGTGCCCTGTGGCAGGGAGAGATGGACTCAGACTCTGTGGTTAGCTTTCAACATATGGATTTTAAAGAGCTGGGCTTGATGGCTAAGAACATCTTTTCCCTGGGGTATCCTTGAGTAGGTGAGCCGCACACAGGTCTGGCAAGCTGGTTGACGTCTTCTCTGAAGGCCGGTGCAGGAGCAGGATGACCTGACAGGGTAATAAGTTCTGTAGGTGTCTGGCCAGAGTTGGAGGTGTGTCTGATGGAACAGAACTTGTTTGGAATTGAGCACGTTGGCTCTGGGGAGACACAGCCCTTAACTTTTGTTCTCATGAATTCCCCTACTCCAGCCAACTTGCAAATGAGAGGCTGGAACTGAGAGGGGGTTGCAGCTGACCACAGCCATCACCCCCAAGGAAGAGCAAGCCCAGATGCACATCCTGCACTCACATCTTTTGCCTGTGGAGCCTGGAGAGATGAGCAGCCTGTGTGAGAAGTCTGTCAGGATGAGCCAGGAGTGGAAAAGCTCACCCATATCGAGGGGGCTCCTTGCTTAAACTCTTTGACCTTCTTTCACTCCTCTCTCTTCTCCCTTTCCCCCTAAATTAAAAAAATATGTAAATATATATATGTATATATGTGTATATATAATATATTTTTTAATTATGGAAAAATTTGTTTATTTATTTATTGAATGTGGTGCTGAGGATCAAACCCAGTGCCTCCTATGTGTGAGGCAAGCCTTCTGCCACTGAGTCACTACCCCAGCCCTCCCCATAAATATTTTTTGAGTACCTTTCAGGAGGTTCTAAGTGCTGGAAATGAGGTGGTGGGTAAGGTTGATGTTTTAGTAGGAAGAAAATTAGAAAGATAAGAGACAAACAACTAAGTATTTCAAATCCTGGTAAGTGCTGTGAAGAAAATAAGATAGTGAAGTGGACTGCCGCCACAGCTCTCGCTACTGCTGTGCTTACTGCTGATGCTGTGAACAAGCTTGTGGGTACTGCTGCAACAGCCATGGAGATGAATCAACATCTACATCGTGGCATTGTGCTTCTAAACCAGCGGGTAGATCTACTACAAGACCAAGTGGACATTTTGAATCAAGTGCTAATGGGCAGGCATGGGTGCACTGGCTGTGGTCCTAGTACTTGCCATTGGATTGTGCCTGTGGTGTCTGGTTCGTATGCGCAAACGGCAGCGGGTGCAGAGTCTTATGCTCATACAAGCCTTTGCCGCTTTGGAGGCAGGACAGTTCCCTCAAGCATGGCTCACCATGCTCAAGTGATCGACACAGCACAGGGTGCGAGGCAAGGCACTGCACTTGGGAGCTCTAGGTTTGAGTCCCAAGAAAAGCATGTCCTATTGCATGTGGGTTTGATGTCGACGCCCCACCTCCATGAAAAAGGCATCGGTCGGAATGGTGACTCGCCTGGGGAAGGGCCCCCTCAGGAGTGTGCCATTATTTACGGCCACTTTTGCACAATGGAGATAGGACCTCTACTTTTACCTGTTGCTTGTAAAACAGAAAGGGGGAACTGTTGGGAGCCGGCGACCGCACCCTGAAAATGGCGCTGGCCTCCTGCTTCTGATGACTTCTGGCTATCTTAGATGGGGCAGGAGGGAGGGTCCACCTGGGAAATTCTATGTGGGCCATGACCCTGAGGTAAAGAGGTGCTTGATGGAGGTATTCGATAATGTACAGAGGGAACAGCAAAGATGATGGCCCGAGGTGGCAAGATCAGAGTACAAGTGGCCAATGGTGCCCTGAGGGAGAGCAGAGGCTGGTCTGAATCATCGTGTGGAAGAATGCTGACCCAGAATTGTTTATGCTTTGGACTATGAGCAAGACATAAACTCCTATTGTGTTAAGCCACCTAAACATTGGTGTTTATTTGTTACAGCACTTAGTGCGACCCTAACTGATACAGGATGAATCATTGTATGTAGCAGTTAAGAAAATCTAAAGCAAATGTGGAAATCTGAGCAGAGGCCAATTATCACCTCGGCAACAGCAGGAGTCCACGGAAGAGCCAACGGGATGCTTGCCTCCCCCTGTGGCTCGCTGTTCCAGCTAGTCTGAGCCAGAGGCTGTGTCCCGCTATAATGTCAACTCAGAAGGCAGCGTTTCCAGACTCTTGTCACGTCACCAGGAGCTCTTGGTCCTCTAATTAAGCAATAATGTGCTTGTCCAATAAGTACCATATGGTTGCAATGAATCAAGACCAAATTATCTCAGCTCTAAAAATTAATATTAGTGATGATGACAATAAAATCTCACAATTTTATGTCTGCTTTTCTTCAGAAGATCTCAAAAAGCAAGTATTAAAATAAATGTCCAAATATTCTACCAACCGTACCTTAGGAAGAAATGCAGACCCACAGAGAAGTTGGGGGAAATGGCTTCAGATTTTAAGAGGGTGCAAATCTTCCTCTTGTTTTTATCTTTGATCTCATAAAGATAGCTAATCTTTTTGTAGCAAAAAAAAAAAAAAAACAAACCCAGAATACCGATAGGATTAGGGAAATGGGATTATCTCCATGTCACAATAAAGGGATGAAGCACAAATAAGGGACTGAAGTTAATTAGATATTACAAACTGCCAAGATTGGAGAGAGCCAGAGTAGACTTACCCTGATGAACTGTGTCTCTGGGGAGAGGATGTGGGTGGGGACAGGGAGGGGGGTGAGAAAATGGGCATCCTTGATGGGTGAGGTTAGGGAGTGGGGGAGGGCATGGAGAGCCAGGGTCAGGGCTTTGCTAGGCTAGGAGTGGCAGGTGACACAGAGGTGATGAGTAGAGGAATTCATCAGGGTGAACTGAATTCTGAGTGAAGGGATGGTTAAGGACAGGACACTAGCTTCTGTCCAAGAGAGCCAGGGCTTCACAGGAGCAAGGTAAGGACAGGATAAGAATGTGTCCAGGTACGGGGTGGGATGAGAGTTTGCCCAGGTGAGGGGTGGGAGGAAGGAGTGCCCAGGTGAGGGGTGGCACATGTGTGTATGAGCCTCTTATTTAGGAGTGACAACAGAAATGTGCAAGAATCTCCTTGTGGCCCTAACCCAGGTTCACTTCTTCCTCGACTAGAGATGCCATAGGGTGCCCTGGGGAGGCGAGGAGAGTGGGTTTTTACGTCTGAGGGGAATATTGGAAAAGTTATGAGTCATGGAGTTTTAAAAAGTTGCCAAGGAGACTGTGGAGACGTTATTTGGTCAGTTCTCCATTTCCAGGAAGTCTGTTACTATAAAATTTTTTTTCATTAACTTTTACTCAATAGGTGTTAATGAATTGGCTACTGTGTGCTTTTCTTACCCTGATTATTAAGCCGATCATATGATTTATCACCCAAACCAGGCCGCCACTGAGAAAGAAAGGAGGCACCATTAAAAATAATGTGGGGACTTAAGCCCTATCTCCTACCTACCCCGCTGTCACTCTAGCCTCTGACTAGGTTTGTGATTTGACCTTTCTGTGCCTCCACATCCTGATCCAGGGAGTTGGGAATCTAATCCCAGTACCCTCCTTGCAGTTGTGGTGGTAGGGGGGAAGTGGGTGAATCTGGATGGACATGCCACATGGAGCCTGATGCAACATCAGCACTCCGCGTGTACTGGCTATTACTGTGATTAACTTAATGCTCTGGTAACTTACCCAAGGGCTTTGGGCTTTGGTTTCCTCATCTGGGAAACAGAGACAATAACACCTGCCTTTTAAGGGCCTGGAATTCAATAAAAGTTACTCCCCTGCCCCGCTTGGAATCAGCAGCAGACATCAGAGAAGGAGTTTCGATACTTTCCACGTAAGTTCACAGATTTATTACACAATATATTTAGATGCGGTTAAAGATCTCCCTGAAGTGACAGAGGAGCTGCCCAAGGGGAAGGAAGTAGAGAGAGGGATGTGTGGCCTTACATGGAAGAGATAAGCAGGAACCCAGATAAATAGAGGGCCAGTCTTCCTGGTGCCCTCGGGCAAGAGAGAAACCTCAGAAGCAGCAGAGGATTTGGCCTTTGTCTCAGGTTAAAATCCAGAGGGACTTTCTCTAAATTAGGGAGATGAGGCACTTGGGTACATGTACAGTCATAAAATTATGAGACTAACTCTTTCACTTTTAGTATTTGACCTCCAGCCAGAAGCCATGGGGTTCACAGAACTATTTTAGGTACTTTGAATTTTATTTTTACTTCATTAAGTTCATCTATAAAACAGGAAGTTATATTTTTAAAAAAAATGTTTTTTATAATGGAAAGTTTCAAATATGATCAAAGTAAAGAGACTCATATGGTGAGTTTCTCTGTGTTCATCTCTCAGATTCGGATTCTTCAATAATACTTGCCAATTTGGTTTTATCTATTTCCCTTCAGACTATTTTCACTTATTTATTTATTTATTTTGAAAATTTGAAAGCAAATTCCAGCCATTATTTAATTTCATCTGTAAGTACTTTAGTCTGCATCTTTAGTAGACGAGTACTATTTATATGTCTATGTCATCCCAGACAACAACTACAACAAAACCCAGGAGATCCTTAACATCATCTAATACTCAGCTCATATTTAAATTTCCCCTATTAGCTCAAAACATCTTTCAACAGTTGGTCATTTTGAATCAGGATCCTAAAAGCATCTAAGCGTGACGCTTGCTTGCCTGTCTTGTGACTCTCTCTTGATCTCTGATAGTCCCTCCCTCCCATTTGGAATCTCATTTGTTTGTTGAAGAAACTGGGTCAGTTGTCCTGTAGAATGGCCCGCATTTTGATTTGGTTGATTACTTCCTCATTTTGTCATTTAATTTGTTCTTCCGTATTTTTTTTTTTTGCTACCTAGAAGTTAGACTAGGCTCCTGCTTGTTTGGAAGGGAAGGTCAGGGCTATTCTGGTTGGGGTTATGCTCTTCCCGGATCACACTTTTAGTGGTAGTGAGACTGGTGAGTAGGCTCAGGGATTGCCAACCTCATCCCTCGTCCATCAGAGAGTTCCCCCTCAACCTTTCCCCTAATGGTTGTAGCATCCATGGACAATTACTGCCCAGAGCCATTATTTCATTAAGGGCTGGCGAAATGATCATTGTCGGATTCCATCATTCCTCTTGTAGTTGGTAGTTGAGAATGCGCCCTCAACTCTTGGGTTATCCTGAATTACAGTTTGACAGACAAAGCAGGACAAGTGCTTTCTTATCACTGACCACTTTTCAGAGCAATGAGTTAGTGCCCTAGAAAAGGAAGGTAGATCTTTAATGAATTCATTAAACAAATATTTATTGAGTTCAGAATATATGCTGGACATTAATCTAGATCCTGATGACTTAGCAGTGAACAAAACAGCACAAATCCCTGCTTTCTCAGAACTTATGTTCTAGTGGGGGAAGACAGACCATAAAAAAAGCAAGCACATGTATTATTAGGTGGTGACAAGAGCTACAAAGAGAAATGCAGCCGGACACAGGTATAAGGATTGCTCGGGGGGAGTGCAGGATTTGGGCTTGCAATTTTAAATAGGATCATGAAGGCTCAGGAGAAGGCTAACACCAGAAGAAGGTAAAAAAAAAAAATGTTGGCGAGGAACATGCCAGTAGAGCTTAAGGAGTGAGTGTGCATGGGCTGGGTAGGAATCATTGACAAGGCCAAAGTGACTGGTATGGAGAGAGGGAAGGGACCGTTGGTGGCAGGGGCCAGTGAGGTGGAAGCAGAGGCAGATTATGTAGGGTCTTGTAGACCATATAAGAACTTTGGTTCTTCTCTCTTGAGTGAGATGCGTAACTGCTGAAGGATTTTCAAGAGAGGTCTGACATGGCCTAACTTATTTTTTAAAATTGCTTCGGGAGGAGGACAGGTAAGAGTGGAACAGAGTTTAGATTAGAAATAGAATGTTTTCAGCCCCAGTCAAAGGGTGCCTCCTTGTCAGATGGTGCCTGGCAAGGGGGAGGAAGGGTATTTTGTGCACAGGGGTTTTCTGCATCTGGCCAGAAGCTGGACTAGAGAAAATACTTCCCTGTTAATTTCATCCATTGAAATTCCTAGGTGTAGCATTGTCCTTGGCACATGGAGTGCTTTATGACATTAAACCCCAGGACAGAATCCTCCCTTTCTCCCCAGATCCTAACAGAATGACTTTGTTTCCATCACCCCAGAGAAGTGAAATACTAAAATTTTGATGCATGGGGAAATTGCCACCACCTGACCCATTTCCTTTTACGGAAGGTACCTATCTGTTGGAACATATTCACTATCACTGACAAATTGGTGTTGGCTAATCAGGTACATCCATTGGAAATTTCTTTTTCAGAGCTGGGTCTGTATTTGCCAGGGAACATGCCATTCATCTACCTTAACCATGGTGAGGGTTGGCTTACCTAAGAGGTGCCTGCCTGATGCCAGAAAGTGCAGGTCAGCCATCTGCTTTCCATTTGAACTTTCTAGTGAGCTTGGGGCACACCTTCTCATCAGGCTGCCTTCTCAGCATCCAGAGAGCCTTTTTGTGGATGAGCATCATTTTGCTTGGAACTCCAGCCTGTCATAGGCTGCTTGTGAATCTCTGGGTGCTTGGCAACCAGGAGAGGGTACTCTATAAGTAGCTTCCATCCCTGTCAAGTAGCTGTTCCCCCTTGCTCATCCTCTCCTCTCCTCTCCTCTGGGTTCATATATGCAATGAATAAGCAACTAGAGACACATTTAACCTCAACCTAAACAGTGACTGTTTTTTTTTTTAATTCTTAGTTGTATATGGACACAATACCTTTATTTTGTTTATTTATTTTTATGTGGTGCTGGGGATTGAACCCAGTTCAAGGGTTCAATGGGAGGCAAGAACTCAATCAAAACTGAGCCACAACCCCAGCCCCAAATAGTGATTTTTTTAAATAAAAAATTTATCTGAATCTAATTCAAGTAAATCTTGCCTCAAAGAAGGGTTGCAAGCATCCCTTTTTATCCCTGCCATCATTTCTGGTGTTTTTCTGCAACCTTCTGAGATTCTTTCCCATAAACCTAGCATCAAGATGAGGCACATTAGAAGAGGTGGTGGTGGGGCAGGGGGCAAGAGGCCAAGCTGCATGTTTTTTCTCAAACTGCAAATTCTGTGACAACAAGGAAGCTGTTTGTTGGGGGAGTGGCAACAGTGTTCAGTGGCTACCAGAAGCATGAATTAAGCAGAAGGGAAATGGAGTCCTCGTGCTGGGAGGTGTTTGGAACCAGGTGCTGCTGGGAAGGGAAGGGAACTATCATTCACTGGGTGTTTGCCTGGTGTACTGTTAGCTGTTTTTCTCAAAAAGACCCATAGGAGGCATGACCTAGACTTTTGTGTGTGTGTGTGTGTATGTGTGCGTGTGTGTGTGTTTGCATGGGATGAACCTATCAACTATGGGATGAGTTGATGCTGTGTGTAGGATTATGTATTTCAGTCAACCCGGGTATGTACCAACAGCTTGCCGAAGGATCTGAGTTGTTTTGCTTTTCCAATGCTGCAGTGGAACCCAGCATGCTAGGCAAGCACCCTATCACTGTGCTACACCCGTAGCCCAAAGAACCTACACTGGAAGCCAAGCAGTTGTATGGACACATCTGTGTCTAGGAAACTAGACACTGGGTCCTGGAGTCTGGCCCTTTATGGGGCTGTCACACAAGTCTTGTGAGCATCTCTGCTCTTGGAAAATGCCTTCCTTTCCATGCCCCTGGGAAGACTCTGTGGTTTCTTTCAGGACCTGGAGCTCCTTTAGGACCAAAATCTTAGAAGGGTGTATGGGTGTCCTCTTTTTTTTTCCAGATGAATTCCACAGCCCTGAGAGAAATGAAGAGATAGAAGCTATGGGGATATTTTCTATTGGTTAGAGTAACCTAACATAGATGCTCTTCTGCATAAGTGGTTTGACTTACAATTTTTTTAAAACTCTACAATGGTGTGAAAATGATATGCATTCAAGAAAAACTTTATTCATTATTTCAAATCTTGATCTTTTCCCAGGCTAGCAATATGCACTATGATCCTCTCTCGGTGCCGGGCAGTGGCAGTGGTCTGGAGCTCCCTGCCAGCCCCATGATCATAGGGTGAATAACCTATACTCTACAGTGTGCTGTGTTGGTGGCATTTTTTCAGATACAAGTATTCAATAAATTACATGATATAGTCAACTCTTAAAATAAGCTTTTATGTTAGATGATTTTGTCCAATTGTGAGATAATGTAAGTGTTCCGGGCACATTTAAGGTAGGCTGGGCTAAGTAAGCTCTGATGTTTGGCAGGTTTGGTGTATTAAATACGTTTTTGACTTGTGATATTTTCAGCTTACTGTGAGTTTATCAGGATGTAACCCCATTGTAAGTTGAAGAGCATCTGTACTGATTTAATGGGATAAACAAGCATTAAAACGAATGCTTGATGACTTGGAATTCAAAGTCTTTTATAAAAATCGGAGTGCTTTTCTGTAATGCCAAGCAATCATGGTCATTATAGACACCCTGCCTGCTGGAGCTGGGGCACAGCACAGAAGCAGGAGTGGTGCCTTGCTAACAAGTTATGGAACATTCCCTGGGGCTACAGTTAGTGAACTGATATTCTTAGCCAGGTTCCTGCTCAGGTGAGTTGTCCAGCAACAGAAAAAAAAAAAAATCAAACATTAGTGAGTTCAGCACCCTAGACCACGGACATCCTTAGATTCAAGTTTGTTTTCTTTGCTTTTGAGATAGGGTCTTTCTTGCAGTGTTGGCCAGACTGGTCTCCAATTCCTGGGCTTAGGTAATCCTCCTTCCTCAGCCTCCCCAGTGGCTGGGACCACAGGCATGTACCACTATGCCCAGTGACCTATTGGCTCCTTAAGGTTGGAAGGACCTTGGAGGTCATCTAGCTAATGCCCCATCTGATGCTTGATGAGTAATTGCTGCGAACACTCCGGGCTTTGCATACTGAATGCTGACCCAGATCCCTATTGTTGTTAGAGAATATTATTATAATTACTGGAAGGCTGCTAGAATGTTGGCTTCAGACCTGAACTCACAAACTGGAAGAGATTCAGCAAGAAGGACATCCAGAGGAAGGAACAGACGTGACTGAAGTGAGAAAGTGAGAGGACGAGCAGTGAGCCAGTCTGAGGGTGAAAAGGAACAACCAAAGCTTCGTGATAATGTCCACTGGGGAGTCAAGACAGAGGGTGCTTCCTCTGTGCTCACTGGATGCCAGCTGTGGCCTTCCTGCCTTTGGCTTATTTGCCCTCCCAACCTCTGTGCACCTTCTGCCTGACTGCCCAAGAGCTGGCTCCTACCATGTTCCCTGTGTGCTTTGAATGAAACTTCCATAGTTTCTCTTTGTCTCACGGAAGAAAGGGCAAACTTTCTTAGCTTTGTTTATAAGGCCTCATCCTTCCGTCTCCACTCTTCAGTACCAGATGTTGTTTTGATCAGTGAGGTCCACCCACTGCCCCCCAAGTGGGCTTGCTTTCAGTCTTTGCTCATGCTTGCTAGAATGGGGAGCACATCCTCCAGTTCCCTGCAACCTCCATTAGTCTCTAGCAGAAGGCTGAACACATGGTGGATGAATGAATGAATGAAGCCTTCTTCCTGAATCAACAAACATACAGGTATAAACACACACCTACATGCAGAAACCACACACTCCCGAGTGCAGATGGAGAGAAGGAACCCCTTCCCACTCTGGTGTCTGCCAGGGGTGAGGGGCCTGGAGCAGAATAAGCATCCACCTGGGGTACAGTGGGAGGGAAAAGCATGAGGGTAGAAGCTTTGGTTCTTGTTTCTCCTTGGAACCAGCATCTGTTAGGAAGCCCAGCAAGGCCTGAGCACTGGCAAGCCTGGCATGGAGCCCTTCTGCTCACAGAGGAAGCGAAATGTCCCAGCAGGATGAGTCAGTGGGAGAATGGAACCAGGGAGTGAGTCACTTCACGGGAGAGAGACTATAGGATCTTCTCTGCCCAGAGATATTTTAGGTCTTGGTAGGCTTTTCCCACTTGTCTGATTTAGATAGAAGTTTGGGGCACATGACTGCAGGGGATAAGTTCTCAGACGGAATGCAAAAAGCTTCCCTTCAACTGTCCGAGTGCTGTGTTCTAGGACATCTTTGCCAATAGGGAGGAAGTAAAGTGAGGGATTAAGAGGACTGGCTTTGGATCCAGGCAGACTGAGTTCCAATCACAGTGCCTCCCAGAACCAGCTAGGGACCTCAACTGAGTTGTTTAATCTCTGGAAGATTCATCTTTTAACACTTTCAAAATGAGGGCTGTCTGGAGTGAGATCATGTGTTTGTTGACTCAACAGGGATCCACTGAGTGCCGCTGTGGGCCTGGCGCAGTGCTGGGTGCGGAGCACAGGGTGGTGAATGTAGCATGCAGTCCTTGTCCTCTGGGAGGATTACCTTTTTGGGGATCCGTATGTAAAGCGTGTAGCGTGGCGTCCTGTGAATGGGAAAGGCTCAGAACACAACATTACGACGACCTTATGATGACCTTCATGATTCCCTGTAAGCTCACAAATATCTTTGCACCTCTGTTTTTTTTTTTTTTTAAATAAAATATGGAGGTGAAATGAAATCCTGTCAAAGGGGAAGTCTCTGAGCCTCTGGTCTTTGAGCTTATGTTCTGTGATAAGCAGATAGCCAGAAGTTGTACCATACAGGCATTTAGTGTGGACACAGAGGTAATATGGTCGTGACAGACCAGTGTCCTGAGCTGAAACACACAGGAGAACACTTGAGCCTAACATTTAGATCCTAGAACTCCCTTGCCAAACACACGATGTGGGGGAATAGGCTTGAGGATAGCTCATGTGCAAAACAACCTCATCATCATCAACAACGACAATAGGTATTTTAATTTATTCTTATTGTGATCAAGGCTGCTAAAATAACATACAATCCTAGGTTGCATTCACAGATGAATAGTGAATGGTGTGTAGACAAGGGGAAGAAAAATAAGAGTAACAATAGATAATATTTTGGAGTTATTATAGGCCCAGAGACCTACACACATATCATTTAATTACAGATTTTTATTTAATCCCTACACCAACCCCATGGGGCGGCTGTAATTATTGATGCCATTTTATAGGTAAGAGCACTGGAGCTTAGAGAGTTTAAGTAATGGGATTGCAAGGGATGCTTTGCCTGTGACCTATAATAAACAGCAGAAGACCCAGGCAAAAAGATGAACTTTAAAAGAGTCCTGGAGAGAGGGGATTAGCTGGTTCTGGGTTACTTGTTGGTGAAGAATTCAGACCAGAGCTTCAGTAAAGGAGCTGTTCAGAAATGGAGCATGTGGAGGGGCCACCAGGGAGCGCCTTATCCCTGACAGCATTCCAGCAGAGGTTGGGTGACCGACCATCTCAGAGATTAGAAAGGAAATTTTGACCTTGGGAGGGAACTGACCAGACAATGTGTGAGTTTTGGTCTGTTAAAAAAGGATGTATCTGCCATGTGATCTTCTTTAATGATGTCCCTGACAAGAGCCACCACCAGATGACACAAATGTGTTCTCCAGGAGAGCACAACCTGGGCATTTTTATGGGGATAGGTTCATGCACCCTGGGTGGTTAGCTGATGGGTGTCTTTAGCTTCTACTTCTGCTGGGCCCCTCTCCTCATGCCTGTCCCAACTCTTTCTCCTTGCTGGGATATTTTGTCCTCCTATACCACCTTATGTTGAAATCTGCTCACATGTGTGGAGATGTCATAGGCTCTTTGCATATTGGTGAGCCTCAGGGGTATCTTATAATACTGAGTTCACAAAATCTAAAATCATCTCTGATAAATGGCTTCTCTACAGAAATTTTTATAGGGAGAAATGGTTAGTTTAACCATACACACCTTCCCGACCTTTGTCTAATTTATCCAGGAAATATTTGTCTAGTGCCCACTGTGGACCAGAGCTGTGCCAGGAGCTGGAGATTCTCAGGTGTCTACAATGTGTCTTCATGTACCCCCAGGTCTAAGGGGACACAGTACCTTAGTCTTGTGATAAAGGCACACATAGCCCTGTGGCATGCAGGAGGGGTGCTTGCCCAGAGGCCACCTGGCCAGGGTTTTGATAGTTCTGTCCTAGGGAAGGGAAGATGTTGGAATCAGTCAATCTTGGTTCCATCCTCAGTCCACCACATGCTGGGTAATCTCAGGCAAGTTCCTTAGCCTTTCTGAGCCTCTGCGATTCACTTATTAAATGGGGATAATACTAATACTTCCTTTATGTGATTTCTGTGAAAATCAAGTTAAATGAGTTAATGTAGGGAAACCACTTAGCATAATCCCTGGCTCAAGAAAGGAAAGCTCCCTTCCCTTTCCTGTTTTAAGGGTAACAGATCTAATTTGAGGTCCAGGAGTCTTTACAGCAGATTTTGGAAACACCCGGCTCATCAGGAATAGTTTCTAAACTACAAAATTCAGGGCACCTCCTCTTCAGATTCTGTTTTAATGAGTATGGGAAGGGGCTTCACAGGAATCTGAAAAGTTCTCTGAGGCCTTCTGATGCATGGTTAGGTTTGGAGATCTGCTGAGACATATACAGGTGCCTCTCAACTTCAGATGGACTTACATCATGATCAGTCCATTGTAAGTAAATATTGTAAATAAAAATGCATTAAATATACCAACCCTATGAATAGCCTTGCTCAAGGACACAGCTTAGAGTGTCAGTTTTTTTGTTTTTTTGTTTTTTTAATCTCTTGATCTTGGGGATGACTGGGAGCTATAGCCTGCTGCTTCTGCCCAGTGTCTTCAGAGGCACCAGAATGAATGTCATTAGCCTAGGAAAGGATCAAAATTAAAAATCTGAAATGTGGTTTCTACTGAATGCATATGCTTTCACACTATCAGAAAGTTGAAAGAATTTTAAATTGAATCATTTTAAGTTGGGGACAATCTGTATACAAAAAAGTGTGTGTGTATGTGTGTGCATTTTTCTGGAGAGGGGCTCTGTAATTTTCATCAGTCTCAAAGTGCTTCATGACCCCACAAACATTAGGAGGCGCTCTTGGGTGTTGTGTGCATTGAGCAGGGACAGTGGTTTGAAGAGTCTGGGTTTAGGGTGTGAAGCAGCTCCCAGTGCTAGCCTTGTTGGGTCCTGGTCCCTGCCCAGCACTCTAGAAGATTCCCAAGGAAATATGAACAGGTGGTTGGTTGTAGGACTCTCCAGCCAGATAGATAAATAATTGGGGAAATGAGTATCTTATCAGCTCTGTCTCTAGGGGTTCTTAGGATACTCAGTTGCAGCCAGCCTGAAAAGTTGACATGGAAAATGTTTCAGCTTGCTTCCAGTGAATGTAAAATCTGTTATGAATTACATCCATCCGAGTGAAAGAGAGAGGCAGAGAGAGATTTGGTGAGTGTGCACAAGAGCCGGCCTGTGCATGGTAGGTCTGAAAGCTTTTTCAATTTCTCCTAATTGGCCCAATCCTTTGCTGTAAGAAATCTCTTTGCACTCCATCCCCCACTGACTGTAGCTTCTGGCTTCTGGGCAGAACACACAGCAGAGCGGGATGTGTTTCTCTGAAGGATTTTCAGTTGTGCACACAAAAAGCAGACAGGAAGGGACATTTCTCTTGTTTAGCTGCTGAAAGGACTTGTTTTTGCCATGTCTTCTGAGGCTGGGACACTTGGACTTTTGTTTTCTCCTAAGATGCCCCGTGACTGTGGGAAGAATTCTGCCCTGCCCTGCCCTGCCCTGTCCTGCCCTGCCCTGTCCTGCCCTGCCCTGCCCTGCCCTGTCCTGCCCTGCCCTGCCCTGCCACACCTTTACTTGATCTCTAATGGCACACAGAGTCACTATGATTGATCTGGTCGCCTGATAACTCAAGATAAGTTTGGGTTAGTTCCTAGTCTTGGTTCCTTCATTGTTTTGAGTCAGAGCTAAGCCTATCAACTTGAGGATGTGATTTGCCTCCACCATGAGGCTACGTCAGCAGATGTCTCGAGTGTCTTTCTATAGAGTGTGTTCATCTGCACACTCATTTGTTCAGCAGATATTTCCCGCTTGTCTCCCCTGTACCAGGCATAGTTGTAGACTCTGGAAGTGCAGTGGGGATCAAGGCTAAGTCCTGCCCCTGTGGAGCTTATGTTCTAGTGAGAAGACAGGCAAATACGGCAGCCTGATGCAGCAGAATCTCCTTTGCTAAGCCTGCTTCCTTCTCCCGAGGTTCAGTGTCTTCCTTTTCCCACTTCCTCCATCCCCAAATGTCCTAATTAGCACTAGAATCTAAATGACTCATGATAAATTGCAATGCTACTCTCCCATGAGTGTTTGCTTTTTAACTGGGCTTAGAGTTTTTCAGGGATGTGGAGCTCACTTTTTGTAGCGGGGTGGGCCCCACGGGAAGTCATGGGATCTCACAGTGCAGGGCTCATTGCGCCCTAGCTGTCTGGATTTACAACCTGATGCCGATTGCCAAGCAACCAGAAAGCTCAAATGTCACCGGTTGCCTCCCCCCAAGTTCTCTCTCTCTGGCTCCTTTCTCTCTTTTGTGACTCCCACTTTACCAGTGGCCTCCATCCTCTCTATTTTAGTGAGAGGCAGGCCAGCAAGAGAGACAGGGAGGGAAGGTCCTGCCCCAGGGAAGGTGGCCTTCCCTCCTCTGGCCTGGCGTACCTTCCCTGTGCCTGCACCCTGCACTCTCTGTCCACTCCCTGCCATGCCTCCAGGGCCCCACCCTGACCCCACAAAGCTGGTTGGCCTGATGGTACCTGTCTCTTGACCAGCTCCTCTGGTTGAGTTGTGTGTGTCCCTCCGAAATTACCATGTGGAAGTCCTGACCCCTGATGATAGAGTGTGACTGTATTTGGAGATACAGTTTTAAATGAGGCAAATACGTTAAAATGAGAAGTGTGGAAAGGCTCTAATCCAGGACCAGAGACATACACAGGGAAGACCACATGTAGATACAGGGAGAAGATGACCGTCACCAAGCCCAGCACAGAGGTCTCAGGAGAAGCCACCCCTGCCCACACCGTGATCTCAGACTTCCACCGAACATGAGGAGGTCAGTTTCTGTTGTTGAAGCCACTCTTCCTCATGGAAACCCCAGAACACTACCACCGGCCCTGTGTGGCCTTGGCAGAGCCGCCCGGAATCTGTGCTCATCTTTTCTCCTGTGCCTGGCCCTCTTTGGCCCACGGGGTTCCAGTGGGCTCTCTGAGAGTTGCCTAGGCTTCCTGCAGCATCTCAGACTCTTTCTGGCCCTTGCATGACAAGTGCCTAACGATTGCTCATGGTCTGATGGATTGGACTTCTCCACCAGGCCACCCGTTGTTTCCCTGACCACAGTCTGGCTCCTCGTTCCCAGCACCTCACCCAGTCCCCCACTTGGAGGAGGCAGTGGCCAGATTCGCATCAGCAGCTGCTCCCTCTGTGGGCTGCGGTTTTGGATGAGCTGCACTTCGGACCTCTCATCCTGTTGGGAAACCTGCCCAGCCCAGGACTGATTAGACCTGGGATGGTCGCAGTGACCATTTCCTTACCCTACATTGTGCTGTGCCTGTGATCTCACAGGGGCTTCCTTTGGGGGCTTCTGGGCACAGCCCTCAGCTGTGTGGTGGCTCTGCACCACTTCTTTATGGACAGGATGGGAGATCTGGGGAGCTGGGTGAGGTTAGCCACTTCCCCCCTTGGGAAAGATGCTCAGTGTATAGTGGGTTTCTGAGACCCCATTGATGGGGTGAGAGCATCTGTCTGTGAGGAATGTGCCTTCTACTCAAGGGCAGTTGGATTTCAGTTTTTCCCTTTTTCATGGTGCCGGGGTGGTGCTCTGCCAATGGGCTATGATCTCAGCCCCTAATATTTCCTTGAAAGAATTAAAGTTGGGGTGGGGGAAGAGAGTAAGAGATTTCTAGAGGTCGGGGTCTGAGAGACAGCTGAGATGGAGACAGAAAATAAGAAGTACACAGAGGCACAGGAAGAGAGTGAGAGATCCCCAAAGATCCCCAAAGGAAGAAAGATGACCGAATAAAAGATGGCTAGAGAGAAGTACTAGGTGAGAGGAAAGGCAGGGAAGGGAGAGACAAAGAAGCCCGGAAGATGCAGCGGTGACACAGTTTGTGGATTTATTGATCCCAGCTTGTTCAGAGCTTGTGTCTAAGATCTAGTACTTACAAATTTTCAGAGTATAGTTTTAATGTGAATATCAATTTAGTAATGATACGATTTCTTAAAGGACTGCTATAAGTTAGCTACTATGTGTGCCAAGACACTTATAAACATGACTTCCTTTAATCCTGTGGCAATTCTCAGGGGGCTGTTAGCCCCACTCTACAGCAGAGGTGAATGAGGCTCTGAGCAGGTCACATGGCCAGTTAGGAAGGACTGGGACTTGGTACGCAGGTCCGCCCGACCCCAAAGTTTATCATTTTGAATGTAGGTGATATTCCCTTCCACCTCCTGCTTTTGGGGCTACATCATCTGTTTTTGTTCTCTGAGGTCTCCTTTACCCCACACTCTCTCTGAGTGCATCCCATTCCTTGCCCACCCTTCTCCTTGCCATCACTCTGCTTTTCTGGTTGCTAGAAGAGCCAAGCAAGCAGACTTCATGATGAAATTTTATCTGACATTGGTCTACCATTTTAAGTCTTTCCTGGGTAGTATCTGGTATACTTCTCACCCTCCCTCTGAGAGTGGATATTATTTTCTACATTTTATAGACAGGCAAACTGAAACTCAGAGAGATTAAATGATTGCCTCTGGTTATATGGCCCAGCTTCTATGTGGTGGAGCAAAGGACACAGTCCAGTGCCAGAGATTCAAATCCAGCATTTGTTGTCCCTGTTACCTCTCTGAGAAGCCATCTTTTCCATAGCAGCCATTCTGTATGGAGCCAGGGGAATGGCCAGGAAGCAGTTTGCATTGAGACTTGACATGACACTGGTGGTGAAGCAGCAAAGGACAGAGTGGGCCTATGGAAACTTCCCTCTGGAAGTCGCAGCCTCTTCCCCAGGCTGAGTATCAGAGCAGTGGCTCAGTCTGTTCATTCTGTGTGTTCCTAAAAAGTCTTTCCTCTCACAAAGTAAGAATGTGTGTCTTCCAGGCAAGTGTGAGGAACTTCACCTTCCTCAAGGTGTGTCAGTGATTGACAGATCAGAGGACAGGGCAGGGTAGAATAGGTAGGCACCATGGAGAGGAATGGCAAAGGAAGCGGGGGCAGGATCCACAGTGGGTGAGGATGTGGCTTGTAGTATTCATTTATCTCCTTTAAAGAAAAAATAAGAAGCAAAAGCATATTTTTCGTTGGTGACCCCCTGCTGGTGTGGCATTCCTTGTACCTGCAATGGAGGAGGAGGCGCCAGGGTCCCTGGCATGTTGTTCTGAACCTGGAGCCAAATCTGTTGACCCCTGAAGAGAGATAGGATCCCTCCAACAGTAGAAGTGGTAGATGCCCACTGCCTCTCGTTCAGTCCTGGCTTAGTTCTATGGAAAGGGCTGCTGTTAGAGAAGCAAGTGCCCAAACAGAACAAAGGAACTGTAAGGGAGTCTTTTCACTCAGAATTAAAACAAAACAAAAACCCCTTTTATTATGAACATGATTCCCTAGGGCCACACACACTAATCAGCTGCCTTCCCCTGGGTTGCTTTAAGTCTGCGAAGGCCCAAGGCCATCTAATATTTGGTAACTCCACTCTCAGCACATCACACATCTTAAAATGGACCTGTGTTCCTCAGCAAATAGAATGTGTGCTGCAATGAAATTGGAGAGAATGGTTGTATTTTTCATAATGTTGAGTTTTATTAAGAATAAATGATTCATTTTGGTCTTGCCATGTAAACTCTGTTACACTGATAGATAACTCTCTGAGTAGAGCTACATTTGACTAGTTAATATAATGTTGAGTTTTGTAGACGTTGAGTAAAATATTCATTTTGATCTTACAGTTTTGTATTTTGGACCCAATCTAATTTTGTTTTTGTCTTTGATTTTCAAGTGTTTTTGTAGGACCATGAAAAGCTTGTATAGGTAGGCATTGAATTTAGGGCATTGCATGGACTGAAGCTCTTCTATCCCTCTCCAACCCAGAGAAAGAGACTGTTTCAGTGAATTGATACTTGATTACTAGACCTAGATTATATTAGGTTCTCAGGCCCTCTAATCTCTTCTTTGGTGGTGTTTTTGTAACTATGAGATAGAAGATTTTATGGTTTAGATCTTAAATGTCCCTAAAAGCTCATGTGTGCTATCGGGAAGTGGTGGAAAGTGGCGTCTAGAGGGAGGAAGTTAGGTCATGAGGGATGTGTTCTGGAAGGGGATGTTGGGACCTGACCCCTTCCTGTCTCTCCACTTCCATGATGTGAGTAGATTTGCTCTTCCACTTGCTTCTGCCACTACATGCAGCCTTAATGCAGGTCCAAAGTGATGGGACCAACTGACCATGGACAAAAATTTCTGAAACCATGTGACAAAAGAAAACTTTCCTTCTTTTAAGTTATTTGCCTTGGGTATTTTTTGTCATAGCAGTGTTTTCATTGATGACTAATTCACAGATATGTTCTCTAAGAAATGTGAAAATTGTTAACTATCTCAAAGAGACAATACTGAATTAGTTGCCTCAAATCTTTTTGGAAGAAGGGAGAATATAAATTCTAGACGTGAATGTTATAGCTCAGGTTTTCAGAAGAGGAGGCTAAATAAGTGCTGATAGGAGAGAGGGTATGGTTCTCATAGAGACTTGGATTGCCACCTTTATGTGGACCCAGCATGACACAGATCAGGATTTCGACCCATGTCCCTATAAGAGAACCTTGCAATGGATGCAGTGAGGACAAACACTTTCAGGCTGGTTGTACAAATACTGAGTACCAAGTGGTGACCAGAACAGGGGAAAAAACTCACTTGGGATAAGAGTTGGGAATGTACAAGTAGAGAAGGCTGGACAGAGCTCTCCAGGCCCAGGAACTGGCTTACCCAGATGTGTGGGAAGGGTCCATTCCATGGAAAGAGGGAGTCTCTACCATATGGGGACATTGGCTTTCTATTTCAAGATCAAAGCTGGGCTCTGACTGTACTGCCCAATACAAGGGGACCAGGTTCAGCTTCCAAAGGGCCACTTCAAGGTAGAGCGCTGCTCACCATCTGGAAAACTATCAAGAGTGTGGTACCAGTGGGGAAGGGGAAAAGGAAGGGACATTTGACTATCTTCAACCACAGTGATTTGCCTGACAGAAGAAAAACCAACATAAAACAGCTTGGAATTGTTAGAGCCTCCATTACAGTGATGTACTCATTAAGGGTTCCATTAACGAGGGATATTTAAAGAAGATGTCGAGGAAGAAGAAAGACCTTACAGGAATAACTGAGGTGAGTTATAACAGGAAAAGAAAACAGATCCTTTGAGAGCACTAACAGAAGAGAACAAAGGAGGTCCTGAAAGTAACTGTCGCTGGTCAAGGTGAGAGCTGGACTCTTCAAGGTTGGGCCCCAGTCCTTCTTAAACCCAGGTGACACATCTTTTAGGTCATGCCTGTGCTTCTCCATTAAGAGAATTGCATACCCTACTAGAATGTGCTCTTTGTTAATGGAATGGAATCCCCTTTCTGCACTAAAAATGAGATGATGTGAAACCCTGTAAAATTTATTTGAAAGCGGGAGGGCTTTTTGTGTGTGTGTGCATGATACATTACCATAAAGTGACACTGTCTTACTCCTTATTGCCTAATTAGTAATATTGTACTTCTATGTGAAATGGTGTGTTTAAACATTGCCAATCGATTGAAACAAAAGATTTCAAAATACTGTAGGATGAAGCACTGGGAAAAATTCCTGCCAGCCAGCAATCTCCTAGGTAAGGTTTTGTCATTGACGGTGTGCCTGTTCAATGGGAACTGGCAGGGGAGAGAAGGCTTTCCTCATCCCACGCTCCCCAACCCTGCCGTGTTTTCTAAACCCTTCATTCCCTCCATCTAGGGCTTAGCTAGTCTTATGTCTAGCGTTTTGCTGTTGCTTGTTTCAATTAATTTTTTAGGGTATTATAGGATATATGTTGGGCTCAGCTAGGATCTGTCATTCATTCATTTGTTGATTCATTGTGCAATTAGTGAAGACATAAACTATGTGTTCTAGGCACTAAGGAAATGGAAATGAGCTTAACATGATTCCTTTCCTAGAGGAGGTCGATCCAGTGGGAAAACAGGCTTTTCTGTGGAAAACTGAAATACTACCTGGTAAGGCAAGGAGGATGGTTGAGAGATGAAAAAATTATTATGGGAGCCTCAAGAAAGAGTATATTTGTCACAATCTATCTGCTGTAATGAATGACACCACCCCCCCCCAACTTTTGGTGGCTTAACATTAGTTCCTGGCTCATATCACAGCCTAACCTGGATTAGGGGAGTAGCAGTAAGGGGTATTCAGGGTCCTAGCCTCCTTCCATTTCAAGGCTATGCCATCCCCTTGGCCTTGACATCTTTCCCTGGATTCCCTGAAACTAGCTGACAGATGAGTGACAAGACAGAGGGTGTGGAATGTTGCACCCAAAATTTAGAGTCCAGGCCTGGAAGTGGGGCTCATCCTTTCCTCAATGTCCCCTTGTTTTGAACTCAGTCTATGACCCTAGCACCTACAGAGAGGGGGGGAAAGTGTGTTTAGCTGTGTGTCCGGGATGAAGAGGAACTGGTGAACGTCAGGGGTGTCTGTACCACCGGGAGCCACGTGCCCACCCTGGGGAAGTCAGCAGTGGCTTCCATCAGAGGTGAGCGCTGAAGGCCGAGTGGAACTTGCCAGGTGAAAAAGAGCAGCGCTGAGTGTGGGGTGTGGGAGAGCAGTCCAAGCATGGGAAGTGGAACAGGCCAACTGGGCTTCAGACTGAATTGGATTTCAGTGCTGGTGCCCAGTTCTCCGTGCCATTACCTGGCCTGGTGCTTAGGTGTCCCAGGTTTTAGCCTCAGCCCTTCATCCCATGCTCTTTCAGATATAGACAATCCCTGGAGACTTGCCTTCTGTTTTCGTCAACTGTTTTGTTGCTGTGACCAAAAGACCTGAGAAGAACAACTTTAGAGGAGAGAGTTTATTTGAGGCTCATCGGTTCAGAGGTCTCAGTCCATAGATAGTTAGTTGCACTGGTCTTGGCCTGAGATGAGACAGAACATCATAGTGGAAGAATGTGGCCCAGGAAAGCAGCTCAGAACTTGACAATCAGGAAGCAGAGAGACTAAGCTTGGCTTACCAGGGACCTGAATATCTATTCCAAAAGCAGGCCTCCAGCAACCTACCTCTTCCAGCCACATCCTTCCTGCCTATAGTTATCACTCAGATGATCCAGTCAAGTGGATTAATGCACTGATTAGTTTAAGGCCCTCACAACCCACTCATTTCATCTCCAAGCTTTCTTGCATTGTCTCCCATATGAGCTTTTGGGGGACACCTCATATCTAAACCTTAACACCTCAGGGTCTCCACTGATCCAATTCTACAAAAGTCATCTTTAGCTGTGTCCTCCTCCTGGCCTGGATTAACCCTGACATGTACCTGCTCCTTTCTTTCATTTATGCACACCCACACCACTCCCACACAAGGCTTTCATTTCAGTCTAGACTCAAGTTTAGGGAAGAGGAGGGAATTCACATTATGGTAATGTGAAAAGTGAATGTTTGAAATCTCTGTGCTTAAGAAGTCCCTCAAGCATTTTTGCCAACTTAGTCTTGGGTGTTTTTGAAACACATTTCTTGCCCTTTTCACCTCCCTTAAGAAATTTGAACACCCCTCTCCCATTTTATTATCCAGAGAAGCTCAGCTGCAGTCCCTACCCGTCACTCAGCACCCTCTGTGTATCCATTGCCACAACTTCCTGCCCAGTGGCCCTCCTGATGTGGGTCTGACCTTGCCACCTTCCATACAGGAGAGGGGGCCATTGGGACATTTCTTTTCCTATTCCTTTGAATTATATAACTCAAACTTTCTTAGAAGACAAAAACGGTGGTTAACAATTTTTTTTCCTTCTACATTTAATTTAGTGAAATTGAGCATTTGGCTCTGTAAAATGGGAATGTTGCTACTAAGATCGAAGGTGTCATGAGACTTAAAATAATGAAAGCATGTACATGGAACATAGTAGATCCTCATTATGCAGATCTCACCCCCACTCTCTCACATATACCATATAAACATAGAGCCTCTGCAGGTCACTCAGTGGTGGAGGCCCTTCCCCAGCAGTAGCCTCCCACAAGTCTTTGAGGCCATCCAGCCTCTGCTTGACCCTTCTTGGCACACCACATCCCTCAGGACATAACTGTAATTGTGAGGAAGGATTCCCCTGGAGCTACCTTCCTTAGTCTTCTGTCTGTTCCCTCTGGCTCTCTTCCTTGCCTTGGGAGTGGAGCAAGGGTTCTCTTACCGCCATGACATCCTTCTTGGTATTGAAGACAACATTGATGTGCCTCTTGCTCAGTGTCCTTTAGTTTAACCATCTTTGTCTCTGCATCCTCATCTCCTCTTGGTCGTCCTCATCTGAATTCAGGTGTTTGTCCTTGATCACTCATCTCAACCCCAGCTGGACCTCAGGGAGAAGAGTCGATGCTTCCCGTTAGGGGTAGCTCATTCCCATGGGTACAGCCCGAGATCACATGCCACCGTCTTCTCCTCTCCTTCCTTCTCCTCTTCCTCTAGCAGCCGTATGGCACAGCGTGCTCATGTTGAACTTGAGTGCTGATAAGCTTTGTCTTTTTCTGTTCTTGAGTTGTTCCTTCTCTTTGATATTTTCTACTAGATGTTTTTCATTGACAGTTTTTCACTGATACGATTTCATCTCTGGGTCCCCCTGAGGGTCTTCTTTCCTTCCCTCTTCCTGCTGTGATATTCTTGTGACCTTTCTCTGAAGTTGGTTCAGTGTTTCGTGACTGGAGGAGTCGATTGAGTTTCTATCCTGCCATCACATGTGTTCCCTCTGGCTCTCTTCCATTGTCCCTGGCAGGAACATTGGTTCCCAGAGTCCTGACTCTGCCATGGAACACCTGAAGGGGAGAAGCCCAGGGTTTCTTGCCCATGTAGGAGCACAGTGCTCCTGGGACCTTACCCTGCCTCCTGTACTGGAGTATCTGAAATTCCCATCACTGTAGAAAATAGGAATGTTTTCCAGACTAAGGTCTTTTGAGGACACTGGGGACACTTTATTCCTAACGGCGAACATGGACTGGGATATCTTTTTGGCTATGATGAGATCTGGGAGAAAGTCTCAAGTTACTAAAATAGAGGATGTGTTCAAAGTTGTTTCAAAAAAAGGACCAAATATACTTCCCGAAAGGAAGTAGAGATGTCTGTGCATGTGTGTGTGTGTGTGTGTGTGTGTGTGTGTGTGTGTGTGTGTGTTTATAGTCACTGATAACAGCAGTGAGGACAGCAACATTAGTCATTATGTGCTTGGCACTGTGCCAAGAGCTCTGTACACCTTTGTCATTTAGTTCGAGTGGCAAGTTGTAAGGAGTAGGTCTTAGTGTCCCAGAGCCTGAGTGAGGTCACAAAACATTCCCTATCACATGACTGTAGGGCAGTGGCTGGGTGAGACCAAGGACTTCACCGTATGCCTCCTGGTGGAACTAGCCGTGCATAGTTAGGACTCTGTGTTGTCCCATAGACACAGGACAAGAACAGGAAGCCTGTGGGCTCGTGGTTGGGCCACCACTGCTGCCACTGGTTGAGTCTGGGCCTTAATTTCTCATGTGATGAAATGTTGGTATTGGATTGGATATTCCTAAGAGCATTCCAGGTAGACATACCTATGATCTGGTGTCTCTGTGACTTTAGAGATAGGTTCTTTGGAGAACATTATTGTCATAAGGAAAAAATGCCTTCTATCAAAATGTCTTCTGGTCTTGGACACATTGAATGAGGTGAGGTTACTGATGTTTAGGAAACTACTTCTACAGGAAGCCAGAGGAGGGATGAGGGACGGATGGACTCGCATCTTAAAAAAACAAAGAGAAATGATTTTAGAACTGATTGTTCAGGAAGCCACAAGATCATGTATTTGTGATTCTGTACCCCGCAATTTCAAGCCTGTTCAGAATATGGCATGTCCAGACTGATAATAGTCTTCCAATCCACCCCAAACTCAGAATCGTATGCCAGATCTGGAAAGGGACTCCAGAGACCATTTAGTCCACTCCTTAATTTTGTATTTGCATCAGTGAAGGCCCTAGCCCTTGGAAGAAAGAGACTTCTAGGCCATATGTTCCAAGCTCCTCAGGGATCACTGACAGTGATCACATGGTTCTGATCAGATCACACCTCACAAGTCCACCATCCCTGTTAAGTGTATCTTTGGGAGCAGATCCTGATAGAGTAGGGTTTATTTTAGGAATGTAACACTATTAAGAATCTTTCAGACTCTCTCCTGCTAACTTCTACTTTAGAGGTTATGATGTAATTGATGAAAATTATCCAAAGGCTGAATATTTTTTTGATAAGTGGATGCTGATCCATAATCAGGGGAGAGGCATGGGATGAATGGAGGAAATTTGGATTGGGCAAAGGGGAGGAAGGAGAGGGGAGGGGGCATAGGCATATGAAAGATGGTGGAATGAGATAGACATCATTACCCTAGGTATATGTATGATTTCACTAATGGTGTGACTGTACTTTGTGTACAACCAGAGAAATGAAAAATTATGCTCCATTTGTGTACAATGAGTAGAAGTGCATTCTGCTGTCATGGATAACTAATTAGAGCAAATAAAAAATTTTAAAAAAGGAAATTACATGAGAACAGAACACACACACACACAAAATTATCTTGAGACTTACTTTTGTACTTAAAACGGGTGGGACAGGGTGTTTCAGAAAGAATGCCTGGACAAAGAGCAAGGGATCCTTCTGTTGGTTTAGGAAGCTCCTCTTGTATGTCTAACCTGACCTGCGATTTGTCAGCTCATTCTAACAGTTAAGCACCTTCTTGGTGGGAATTATTGAAGCTGGGACTCCCTGCTACTTCTCCAGTGATACACTGAAATGAAGGATTCCCTAGCTTCTTTGTAACAAGAGCCTGAGTGAATTCTGATTGCTAAGATATTTTGAGTTTTTCCCCACAAAAGTACTTTATAGATAATCCCCAACTTTTTTTTTTTAATTTAATCCCCAACTTTTGAACCACTATTTTATTCATTCTTAAGTTGGTCTTTCAAATTTAGAAAACTGCAACTGGCATTTTGTTTTTCAGCCTGGCCTATCCTATAAGTCAGCAGAAACATAAAGCTGCCGTGAATCACAATGGAAGATAATATTTTTTGCAAATGAATGACCAAGAACTGCACCTAGAGGCTCCCTCTATCTTGAACACTTTTGGAAGAAAAGGCCTTCCATAGTCTAGCTGGAACATAAGCACATTTACAGCACAGTGTAAAAGAAGGATGTCCCATTAATCTTTCATCCGATAGGAGGGGTGAGAGGAAGGAGCAGGAGGCCACTGTGCGTCTGCAGAGTAGCGGGTTTAGTGTTTCTGAGGGCACCTTGCTGTCTGCTGTATGCACCCTTAGGGTCTCCTGTAAAGTTTGCTTCTTGACTTTTTCTGAAATCACACAGACCTACAGGTTCAGGGCTGTTAGGAGCAAGGAGGGTGATAGGAAACAAAGGCCCTTAGGGTTGAGCAGGACAGAACCTGTTAGCAGCTTGCCTTTTGCTCAATGCATGGACAGGACCTGCCCAGCAAAGTATATTCTGACCCCTTCTAGACCAGCAATCTCACACCCAGCACTACCTCCAGAGTCCTGCTTTCTTCTAGGTACAGGCTGGCCTCCCAAGCCCCTGACTTTCTGGGGGAACCATCCTGATTTAAGGTTGGGAATCAAAGCTGTGAGAACCAGAATGGTGGTCCTGTCCATCTCACAGTCTCACAGTACGCCCCTGAAAAAAATCTAAACCCAACCACTCTTTCTGTGGCTTCTATCAAAGCTTATCAACTAAGAGTCTACACTTGGGCACTCATTTATTCCTCCCTGGTAAGCTGCTTCTTCCCCACCCCTCCCTGCCAGCCCCCCTGCACCCTGCATCCATGGGAGCCTCTCACTGACCATCGAGAATGCCCAATTAAATCCTGAGTGCTGTGCAACTTAAATTCAAATTATACCCCAGGAAATCTGACACAGTCTGTGTTTCTCATTGATTTAAAAAATTAAGACCCAGTGATACAATGTAATTCATTATTATGTAATAAAAGCCTATTATGGATAGCAGTTTTTCAGTGACTAACTTAATTTTACTTATTAGCGTTCATTTAAATCTCAGCTTATAATATGTTCGATACAAGTATTAAAACCATGCTTTTCCCCCCTAAAATCAGCAATTTGGAATTTTTTTTTTCACCAATTTAATCAAGATTTCCCTCCTTCCTCCCTCCTCCAAAAATGTTTGGATAAATGAAGTTTTTCACATTCAAGTCAGTGATTGAATAGAACTAAACAGGGGGGATTATTAATTTTTGATCCAGAAACACCAAACTGGAAAGAAACTTAATCTCAGAATCTGACAGTTTTGAGACTCCTTTAAAAGAACCAGAGCGTCTTTCATTAGACACACCCTGAGACAGTCCAGCGTAGGAATGAATCCGTACCTTCAACTGCAACATTAAGTTCTTTTCCACGTCCATCACGAGTTCATGATTTACATTTTTCTGGGTTTAGTAAGTTTAACTTGAATTTATTTCCTCCCAAGTGGATTTTGACTACCTGAAGGCCCTCCTTTGGTGGGAGCCTTCTATCATGATGGGGTTGGCTGCCCCAGAGGGTCGGATGGCCTTGAAGTTAGAGGCTGGCCTTGGCCATGGAGTGGATTGGTGGATTACCCTCCAGAGCTGAGAGCTGGAGAGTTCTCTCAAGAAAGAGAGTGCTCCTGTGTGTACAAATATGCCGATCTGGCAGCCCCTCCCCATGGCAGTGGGGGCCCATGTTACTTCCTCCCTCCTGGGCCCCTCTCCCACCCCTGCCTCCCTCTGAGGAGGCTGCTGCTGTTTGTGGCCAAGAGAATTCCTTGTCTTGGTGGAACCAGAGGCCTCCCCTCTGAGGCTGTTTAAATGTGTTCCTTGGGCCTAAGGATGACTCACCGTTTAACAATTAATTACAGCTCCGCATATTGTAGGCACTGCACGTACGTGGGGGTATAATCTCAGTGTTGCACAACGTTAATGAGCTTCTCCACATTACCAAATTGCAAAAACCTGAGGTTTAAAAAAACAGACATTGAACCAGGTTAGGAGGAAAAGGCAAATTCATACAGTGTCTTTGATATAGAAATCTTTTGATTTTTCTACCCTGTGGCTTGCAGGTTCCACCAGGGTAAGGCAGGCAGAGGAGGGAGGAGGACAGGGGCAGATGGGGGTCCTGGCTTAAGGGAAAAGGGCCAGGAAGTTAAGGGCCCACAAAGTATTGTTACCCAGTTGTTGCTGTGGCCCGCATTCATTTCCCAGGACCACCAAGAGGGGACATGCAGGGGTATAGGAGAAGGGTGTTTATCTTACGTAATTATTATTATTATTTTTTGGATGATTTTTAATGTTTTCTAATTTGTCTTATGTATTATGGTCTGTTACCTGCAAATCTTTTAAAAACTTGTCCCCAAGTAAATATTTTAGCTTTTGTAAGTGTCGGTTGCCTGAACTCATCTTTCCTATTTGTTGCAAGTTTGTCCTTTTTGAGCTGCAGCGAGTGGCTTTGAGGCATTGTGTGAGTTAGTCATATCCACTGTGTCCTGATAGGCTGACAGGCCTCCTCCTCCTCCTCTCTCTCTCTGCCTGCCCCATCCCCTCCCTCACAGCCCTAGCTATGCTTTAGCTTCTTGTTGATTTTGGTACCAGCATCAGGCTGAGCTTGTTCTGGCCTCAGGGAGTTTACATTTGCTGTTGTTTCTGCTTGGATTGCTCCTTCCACAGAAGACAGATACCTGCCACGCAATCTCTACTCTGCAATCAAGTCTCAGTATACATGCCACCACCATCAGGGGCCTTCTCCAGCCACCATTGTCCCCCTTGCTTCTTACTCACAAGAGTCGCTTGGTGTTCCATTGTTCTGCCTTTTGTTTTTTTCGAGGCACTTATTCCTACTTAAGATGACCTTGTTGATGGATTGGTTGATGTCTGCTTCCTCTCAGAATGGACCTCCGCTCACTGCTTTATCTCTAGCACTGAGTGCAGTGGCTGCCTGTGATGAAGGCCCCATAAAAACTTAGTATGAAGAGGCATGAATGGATACAGGATCCCTCCCCCCTTGTGTGGTGTTGAGGATCAGAATTCATCTCGTACATGCTAGGCAAGTGTTTACCACTGAGCCTGTTTGTTAGTTTTTTTAAAAATTTAAGCAACATTCCAGAGTTTTACTTTATCAGTAGATCTACTCAAAAGGTATTGGTAATGTGTTTATGAAAAAAAAAACTCCCTGTGAATATAATCTCTTTTTATCTGTGCATTCTGATTCTCGGATCCAAGCTGGAGAGCTGCCCATGTTATTTGAAAAAAAAAGACTTACATCTGTACTAGCACATACAGACATTTTTTTTGTCATTATTTCCTAAGTAATACAGTATAACTATTAACATTTACATGGTAGTAGGCATTATAAGTAATCTAGAGATGATTTAAAATATATGTGAGGATATGTGTAGGTTATTTGCAAATACTATGCCTTATTATACAGGGGACTTGAGCATCCTTGGATTTTGATATTGAGGGATCCTGGATAAGCAGACATCAACCAGGATCTTAGATATTGAAAGGTGGTTATACTTTCATCCAATCCTTTTATGGTACTTACCCCAGTTTGTAAGGAGATAAATCCTTCAATGGTTATTTTTGGTGTTATAAATATCTAAACACTATCAGGCACTGTTTGGGACAGTGATTCTAGTAGGGGATGATTTTTCACCCTCTCCCCCAGGGATCAGTAGTTTTGGTTGATATGGCCGGGCGCAGGTGTGCTACCCATCAGGATGCTGCTACCATGTGCAGGATGTGGCCAGAATGAATCTGGTGCAAAGTGTCCATGTTTGAGGCTGAGAAGGTCTTGTGTCCGGGGATGTGGTGGAGAAGGGTGAAGCTTCTGTTCCATTGGGGGAAATGGGGGTGATCAGCATTAAGCAAATGAGATCATTTCTAATCACGAGGGCTAAGACAGAAACAAAATAGGGTATTGTGATTGTAGGTGCAGGAGCTACTTGGCATAAGTGGTCAGGGAGCTTTCTGAGAGGGGATGGTGCATGGACTGGGACCCAAGAGACTCCCTTAGGTCAGCTGTGGAGATGTGATGGACCTCACCAGGAGAAGATGGTAAGTGCTAATGGGGAAGGGAACAGGGAATAGGGTATGGCTTTCCAAAGGCTCTGAGGTTTAGGTAGGCTTAAAAGAGGGGCTGTCCCACTGAAGCATAAATTGCATTTTAATCCAGTCAAGGTAACCTAGACAGCTGTATGAAAAACCACAAGATTATTATTTTAGTTTTTGCAATATCTTGTTCCTTGGAAAGAGCCAAGCTTCCTTGATTTTTTTTTTCCAGACTTCAGTCAAGTTCTTTAAAGTTAAGAGTGGTCTATCTTTCTGAGCTTTGCTATCAGGTTGATCTCCTCTTCCCCCTTTTCAACACTGGGATGCTTACATTTTTCATTTCGTTACTCAGTGCACAGAGACTCATACAGGTAGTTGTAGGATAGGATTTTATAATCAATAAAGATGTGGGGACACAGAAAAGGTCAATACTTTGCCTGGAACACATGGCAGTGTTTGGATTTTCAACATTTGAGCCTGAGAGATAATTTTTATTTCTTTAGTAATAAGTTGATGTTCTTATCTGTTAGGTTACAAGACTTCAAAAGTGTCGTGTGATTCAGTACCATTGCAAGTCCACAAATATCTGTTTTTCAATGCCCAGTTTTACTGTTCTTCTTAGGAGTACCCTGTTGATAGTTTAGAGTCCCCCAAAATTATCCTCCTTCTCCACGGTTTCCAAGACTGAACAGAAAACTGTAAATTGTCTTTGTTGCCAATCTTGGAAATGTCAAAGATATTAGGTTTTCTTTTTATACTCTGAGTATGTATTTATCTTTGCTATAAATGTAGTAGTTTTTACTACTTGTGTTTCAGCGATGTTGCACTTGGCTTCAAGTGTCCTATCAACCTTACCCATAAGTTCTTGTCTCAGGAAGTTTTTTGGGAAGGGATTCCAGGGCTGGATAAATCAGGAGCTCAGTTATACCAGCCAGATCCAGTTTTTGTGCTCCTCTGCCTTCAATGGGACAGCTGTGTCCTCAGAGAGCTTCCCTTGAAATTACAGACAGCTGTTTCAGTTTCAGGCATCACCGTGGAAGCAGCAGAGTTGAAGGGACAGGAGAAGATCTCTTCTTTGAGGGTCCCTTAAGAGTGAGGAGACCCTGCTCTGTGTCCTGCAGCAGACTCTGCCACGTTGCGTTGACTATGTCTCTGTGGCAAGGAGAATGAGGTTGTCTTGACTGAATTAGAAAGAGGAGTGGGCACCAGAACCATGCCTGGGCCCTCCCATCAGGGAAGAAAGAGGAATTTCTTCAGGGGAGGTCATGATTCTAATTTTATCACTTCCTGGCAAAGACTCTGAGATTACTGACCATGATATTTTTTTTAGTCCTTCATCATGAGTACAAACATGAGTTCTTTTTAAGGTGTAATGATTAAAGAGACAATGATGATGCAGACCTCAGGCCTTTGTTTCCTCTTGCCTGAGCTGGACCTTTGCAACACCCAGACATTGATATGGATAAATTGGATTGACTTATAGGGTTTTAGAGTTGGAAGGCCTTAATAAGCATCCAGTTTAATCTTCTCCTTTTACACATGGGGACACTCAGGCATAAGCTGCTGAGTGCCCCGCTCAGGGTCTCGCACCTTACGGAGCTGAAGCGTGGGTACATGTGGTGCTCCAGGCCCTCATTTGGTATCTTTTTGCTACTTCCATGATGGTTGGTTCTTTTTCTCTCCAGGTAACCAGTGCTGTTGATTAAAAACTTTTTAATCTCAGTTTAAACCTCCCCAAGAATCAAAGAACTACAGAGCTGTCATTTATAGCTCAGCATGAATATTGGTTGAATATTAGATGTTTCATATTTTAAAGATGTTTTTTTTGTAGTTCTGTATGGACAGCATGCCTTTATTTTGTTTATTTTTATGTGGTGCTGAGGATCCAACCCAGTGCCTCTCACATGCTAGGCAAGCGCTCTGCCACTGAACTACAGCCCCAGCCTGATGTTTCACATTTAAAATCATCATTTGAAACATAAAAAACCCAAACATTTCAGGCATTTATTGACAGGTATGGGGATTATTTGGGGTTAGGGGAACTCCAGTTCTCTTCCTGGCTCTTCAAAATCACACCATCCAGTGGTGCCTCTTCAACATCTTGCTCCTGTAAGGCAAGTCCTGCCATAGCATCAGCAGGAGAAGAGAAATGAACCTCCCGTGGGGAAAATATCCCCCCTGACTTGATCCTGGAAACCTTTGTTTAGTTTAAAACAGTTTTGCAATGAATTCCAAGCTCTATTGTCTTCTCTCCCATGAGAAGTGTGAGATGAGGCTCAGGGGTAAAGGGCCCTGGCCCTGGAGAGTGTTTCAAGCCCCAAGGTCAAAGGTATCTATCTGCCTGTCAAAGGTCCCCCTGTACCCCCAATTCCAAAACAGACTGTCTTTGCTAAGAAAAGATGATTTGCCTCTGGAGCTCCAAATGCTTGGGAACAGAGACCTGGGAAGAGGCTGTTGTTCTCCAAAGGCTTTCTTTTTCTCTCTTCCTTCCTTTCTTTTCTTTTTACTTCCTTCCTTCCTTTCTTCCTTCCTTCCTTTCTCTCTCTCCTCCCTCCTTCCTTTCCCTCCCTCCCTCCTTCCTTTCCCTCCCTCCCTCCTTCCTTTCCCTCCCTCCCTCCTTCCTTTCCCTCCCTCCCTCCTTCCTTTCTATCCATCCTTTCCTTCCTTCCTTCCTTCCTTCCTTCCTTCCTTCCTTCCTTCCTTCCTTCCTTCCTTCCTTCCTTCCTTTCCTATACAAAATGGAAACCATCATGGGGATCCTATGAAAGTTCCCTGGAGTATTTGAACAGTGATTTAATTTCCACATTGAGGGTTACAGCCACACCTACCTTGTCTGAAGTGAAACAGATGGTCTTTCCCATGAAGGGAAGTGCCTTCCAACTGGCTGGACCACTAGTCACAGAAGCAACAGGGAATACCAGTAGGATGGTGTAGGACATTGTGTCCCCCTGTCCTCCCTCAGTGCCCCATAGACAGCAGGCATAGACATGTGTCTTCTTACCTCTCAGCTGGGCTACAGTACCTATCAGCTGGGGAGTTTTGTGGGATCATTCTTCATTAGGGCCTGTCCTGTCCCTTGAAGGACGTTTAGAATCTTTGGCTTTCTCTCTTACTCAATTCCCCACCCCAGGTTCTGTGACAATCAGAATTGGCTGCACCAGCTTCCCATCCCTTGGTAGGTGGACATACTGCGTGAGTCAGGAACCTCTGGTGGACTCAACACTAATTGTGGCAGAATTCTGGAAGCTGGCTTTGTCATATGTCCAAGCCTGTCCATTAACTTCCACCCATCCTCTTGTTTTGGGGGCAGTTTGGTGAATCTTGAGGATGTGCATGTTGCAAAACACTTCTTACATTCACCTTGTTGCCAGCACATTATGGCTTCACCTAGCAAATTGGTGAAATGAACCTTAACTAACCATCCTCCTCACTCCCCTCCTCCCCTCACACCACAGTCTTTTTGCACATGCCATTGGAAAACGTTTTCACACCAGAGAGCTGGCTAAACAGAGCCTAAGGGGACAGAAATGGGGTGCTGTGACCTAAATAATCTGCTTCTTGCCAAATATCAGGGCCAGAGCCCCAGGCTCATTTCTTCAGTGCACAGGCTGCTTGTGACGTCCACACAACCGCCACTTCAAAGGGGGAAGCGGGTTTAGGGAGGCTGGGCAGTTTCTTGGACATCAAACAATGCTTGCAAAATAATAATTTAGTGAGTTATGAATGAATTAGAAACAGACGAGCGACACATCTCTCAGAATGCATATTTAAAACTCCTTGTACACACACACACACACACACACACACACACACACACACACGCTTAAACTCTCACACTGCCCCAAAGAACCTTCATCCCTTCCTTGGGGGATGGGCCTTGGCCACCTGTGTCGTAGGACTCAGGAAGCCAGTGTGTTTCCTCAACCCACAAAGTACCCGTGTTCTCTTCCTTTCCCTGTTTCTGGCTGCCGTTCTTCCTAGAAGGCGCACATCCACTGGGGCCCTTTTAAAGGGCTGGGTGAAACCATACGTCAGGATACTGCCCATTAAACTGGAAAAACTGTGTGTGGAAGTGCAGTGTACTGTCCCCTTCCTCCTGAGAGGTTGGATTTTCACATTTCCAACAAGGGAGCTAGGCTGCTGAGGCAGGGTGAGGAAGTTTCAGGTAGCCCAGATATAGGGAGAAGACGGACCACCCTAAAGTGTTTACTCTCAATCGATCTTTTCACATCTCATTGAATACCACCTCATTTGAAAAGGCTTCTCTAGACTCCTATTCGGAATCATCTTCCCCTCTTATGCTCTTGTGTCCTAGAACACTTACAATTTGTTACTGCCTATTTATTTGTACGATTATGTGTGTTCCCCAGTAGATGGTAAAATAAAAAAAAAGTGACGATCCTTGTCTACAGTCATTCCCATGTCCCCACTACTTAGTGTAGTGCTGTCATGTAAGAAATAGCTGCTGGATGAGTGACCAGTGATGCTCAGGTCTTCCTGGGTCGGTGTTCTGGAATAGGAAGGAGGCGGCCACCTTGGTGCTGTTCATCTGTGTGGGCCTCTGTGACAGAACACCACAGCCTGGGTGCTGTTAAACAGCAGAAATTTATTGTGCTCAGTTTTAGATCTTGGGAAGTTCAAGATCAAGGTGCCAGCAGATTCTGTGTCTGGTGCAGGTCTGCTTCCTGATTCACAGATGGCTGTCTTCTCGCCGTGTTCTCCCATGAATGTTAAATGAGATGCCTTTCTGCATACCACAGTCATCCTTCTCAGGAAGTGTCCCAGCAGTGAGAGTTTCTCTTTTTTGTCCTCTCTCAAACGGCCAATTTAAAATACCTTCTACTCTCCCACTGAGTCTAATTGGTTCTGCCAGCCATCTCATGTACTAATTGCTGAGTCTACAGGTACATATTGCATGCTGTGCCTGTGTAAGGTGCCCTTCCTTCTGTTATGGGTGGTATAATTTGTCCTATAAACAGATTTATCCCATGAACATTCTCCTGAGTTAACATGTTCCTTGGGAGAATACATCTTAGTTTTTAATACTCCTGCTTCATATTTCATCTACAGCTTTGAATAAAATGATTTTAAGCTGATGTTTTTGTAGGAAAAGTTTAAATTTGCAGCCACCAAACTCAATATAGCACAAGAAAGAATCGAGTTACATTTTAAATACATTGGTAGAACATGAGAATCACTTGTGTGTTTTGTGAAGCCCAATAAGGAGACCAGGCTTTGGGGATGTTTCTGGGCCATGTGACCACATCTGAGGAATACTGGTTGCTTCCTAAGGTGAGGAGTTTTGGCCACATGTGTTGGAAGATTTATGAAACCAGCATGCCTTCCCATCCCATAGCACACCAAGTTCTTCTGCCTTCCTTTCCCAGCCTGCCATTCTTCCTGGCAGGAGGTCATCCATTTGGGCCCTTTCAAAGAGCTAGATGAAACCAGCCAACAGGCTTCTCCACATTAAAGGGAGAGATCAGGAGATATTCTTTTAATGTGATCATTTATGTGAGAATTACATGATACGATAGGCATTATGCTGTATTTTGTCACATTTTAAGAAACACATGATGCTGTATTTTGGTGACATTTTAGGAAATTGGTTTGTGGTTGACATGTAATGCATTATAATTTTTACTATTTAAAATAATAGGAAATGGGTTGGCATTTCCTATAGGACATCAGAAAGAGATTATGAGCCTCCATCATGACCCCTATCTTCAGACAATGAATGGTTTGTTGGGATGACAGGTCAAGCAGTAAGAATTGCACTTTCACATAGGAGCCTAACAACACAAGGTGGTATATAGGTGTTGAAGTTCACAGTCACTCTGTTGCTACCATAGACATTAAAAAAGAAGAAGAAGAAGAAAAACGAATTACTGCGAGGAGGGAAAGCTGAGAGAGGCTTCATGGAATAGACCAGCTCTGGCTGGACCTTTGACAGCAGGGCCTGGACAATATGGAAACAACTTTGTAGGCCAAGGCTATTTGAATTTCAGGCTTTGGAAATTTCTTCCCATGAACATCCCTTAAATACCTATAATGCACCAGGTTCTGTGCTAAGTATAAAGTGATAAGCAAAGAAACAAAAACATAGCAGGATGCCTGCCCTGATTTCCTTTCAGAGGAAAGAGAAGACATTGGATCATGTGCATCTCCCCACCCCATGATTCAAGGTAGACAAGTTATAGGGTACTGAAAAAGAGGGAGAGCTAGATAAAGCATGGCTTAGAAGAGAGTTATGACATCAGGTTTAGGAGAGATTGCCTGTGTATCTGAAAGGTTGCCATGGCTCTGGCTAGGACAGATAGGTTATCTGAGATGGTCTTAAGCAAGATCTTGAGGAAGGCTCTGCACTTGTCAGAGTGGACACCCCAGCCAGGGGAGATGCTCTGCCAGGCACGAGCCTTCTGCTTACTAGAGGGAGGGAGGAGCGAGGGGGTCTGGCAAGGGTGCCCAGGTGGTGAGGGACTTTGGGAGACTCAGGGCAATGGCTATTTACAAACAATACAGAAGAATTTTAACATTTAATGACTAGGTTAGGCCCCTATCATATATATTAGCTGAAGATTAGCTCACATTGGAACCCCAGAGATGGGTTAACTAATGAAGCCGTCCTCCTTCACTGCACTCTTGAATACATCTTGTTTTTCTCTGAGGTTTCCCCACCTGACTTGACCTAAAGACCTTAGGACCCCACATAGAAATAACGGAGAAACCCGTTACTTGACCATTCTGTCAAGTGACGTCTTCCAGGTGTCCCCCTTACCACCCTGTCCTGCCCCAGACTCTTGAACCCTCCCTCACCCAGCAAACAGCTCCTGAGCCTTGTGTCTATTCTCCTTGGTGACAACATATTCTGATGATGAATATTAAATATTCTATCACCTTCTGCTTCTCAGACCTTCCTTTTCCTCTAATAAGCCACAACATATAATACCACACGGAAGTCTTGGTTTTGGGTGAGGCATACAACTGTTAGAATTTGTTTTCATAAATACAATAACCAGATACTTGAAAAATTTACAAGCATCTACTCTATAAATCAGTGTGATTTTTAAAGCAAGCCAAAGGGAAATAAAAACCAATAATCTGTGTGAACAACAGATTTGGTGGTAGTATGTTTGAAGGTTGTAGTAAAAAGAAATTCACTAGGAGGAGTCATCCTGTGTCTGAAATTTAATGACTCTCAGAAGATAAATCATTCCATTTGTGTGTGTGTGTGTGTGTGTGTGTGTGTGTGTGTGTGTGTGTGTGAGAGAGAGAGAGAGAGAGAGAGAGAGAGAGAGAGAGAGAGAGAGAGAGAGAAAAGCATGTCTGTCAGGGCTGCCATGTGGACCGGTGTTGGTTCCGAAGACGGTTACTGGCTCCTACCATCATATACACGGTGCTCTGTTAGCAGTTGTTTGGCCAAGAATAAAGACTCCCTAATTATATTTTAGAAATACAATTTAAGGAACTGAAGTCTAAAATAACTGTCTTGAGCTTCACAAGATTCATCTCTGGAAACCATCCATGGAGGGGTATTATTTGGACTTCCCAAGGGGGCACTGATGGGGTAGAAAAGCAAGTCAGATCTTTTAGTCAGTGGCCTCTTGAAAGGTCATTCACACATCTCTTTAAAAATGCCACTGCTTTGTTTTCTCAAGAGCCAAGATCTATCCAGTCCCCCAAATCAAATTCTCAACTATAATCAGAAGCTTTAAAATCCAGTTATTTTAAGTGCTGCATACTTTTAAAAATGTGTATGTCTGGTTATGTTGTGTATATAAGTGGCTCATATCAGAGATGCAGCAAGTCAAGCTATATAAAATTCAGTAACACATGCCAGGGGAGGTGGGGGGGGGGAGAGAGAGAGAGAGAGGGAAAGAGAGAACACTGAGGGAGAATCTCCTAGGAGTCTTAAATTTTACTTTCAACCCTTTTCTAAAAATGGGAGATGCAAAGTAAGAAAACAAATTTCTCTGTTGTAGGAAGGAAGGGCAGAGAAGGAGTCTAATCTTCAGCTTGGTGTGATACATTTCTGAGTGTTTTTGTGATGGACTGTCAAAGGGGCTGATGCAGAGTTGAGATGTGCCTGTGTTGCGGCAGCTTCTCTAGGGCCGCGGAGCTCTCTGTCACAGACTCTACCGGGGAGCATAGAAGCCCTTCACGTTGTTCAGAGTCGAGGAAGGGATGGACTGACGTGGTGGCCTATGAAATAGTGAATGCTGTCATTTGGGAAGATGATGGCTGTGCCAATTACAACATCTTTGGGACTTATGTCATCTTTCTTTGTGTAACCTTGGATTGATGGCGGCACCTCTTAAGAGATCAGATGCCAAGTTCATATGGTCCTGTGTTGATGTTGACCTTTTTTTTTTTTTTTTTTTTTTTTTTTTAAGCAATGCTGGGGATCAAGCCCCGGGCTGTACTCCTAGACTAATGCTCGACCACTGATCCACATCCCCAGCCCTGATGTTGCCATTTTATGTCATATGATCTGCAAGTCAGTAGCAAGGCAAATGTTATCAATGTTAACTGGTGAGGTCTTAGAGAAACTGGACCAGGTTTAAAAGTTGGGAAAAATTCATTGATCAAAGTATATTAGAGAAAAAGCATCAACTTAACTTTTTCACCCGTCCATCTGGCTGTCCATTCATCCCTCCCTGCATCCATCAATCCACCCAACCATTCGATGGACGTGTATTTCTTGATCACCTGTTAGGTGTCAGCACGTTGCTGGGGTGATATTTGGAGTAGATTGAATATAGGTGCAGTGTCATCTCTCTAGTAATTCCTTTCCATTTGAATTGCAGCTCTGACTGGCATTTCATGTTGTAGAAGAGGAAGAAGGTAAACAGGCAGGCACTGCTAACAAGCTGGGGTTTTAATGTATCAAGATGATGGTAACACAATGGAAAGACTGCTTCTTGGGGTACATTTTACCAGAAAATCACATGAACCATTCAGAAGAGTTGTATTCTCTTGTTAATGTCAGAACCCACTTTTCGATTTGTTCTATGGTCAAGGGAATGCCCTGCTGAGAACCCAGGAGTCAAGATGGGTTTTGGCACTAAGGTGCCCAGTGCCTCTGCACTGACAGCAATCAGATCTCACTGGGTTAGAAATCCTCCCAGGGTGTAGTCACCATGCTCTAGCTGCATTCTCACATTGGTCCAGGTTGTTCCTGGCCATGAGAACATCAGGTTTTGTGAACAGGTGGCCTCTTTGGCAGAGGTCTGGTATATCTTACTTTAGTAGGGATGGAATATGTCCATGAACCCTAACTTCTTTAGAGACAAAGCTAAAAGCAGATTGCCTTGTTTTTAGCAATGACTATTGCTGCTATATTTTTGTAAAAATACAAACCTCTACGGAGGATTCTAAACTAGAGCAGTCTTGCACATCTTCATAACTTACTCAGTAGGACCTCACCCCCTGATTCTTATTCTCCCAAGAGTGTCAGTTGACTTGCAGCTTGGATGTTGGAGTTTGGGGAGAGGGTGACAATGAACAGGGCTTGCTCTCAAGTCCCCAGTGGCTCAGCTTCTCCTTTCAGTTGTCATTCTGAATATACCGTTAAGTAGTATAGACTTGGGGGACTGGACGCAGGTCCTGGGATTTGGGTTAACAACTGGGGTGATCCAGAAGTGTCAAAGAACCAAGAAATTATCTATTTTTTGCTTTGGGTTTTATACTTTCATGGGGAGATGGTGAGAGAAACAATGGATTTAGTTTCCTAAGTCTGTATGTATTATATTAAGTTGAGCTACTGCTAGCATTTTCTGACCACATATCAGCCAGGGGTTGGGAGAAAGAACTCAGAAGTAAATGTGTTTGCAGGAGGTGAAACCAGAAATCCAGTTGTTGCTGTGAGTTTCCCTCAAAGTACAGGTTCAAATTAGTACCTGATATCTGAGGACATTTCTTTTTATGTATTTATTTTGTAGTTGTAGATGGACAGCAGGCCTTTATTTTTTTTTATTTGTTTATTTTTATGTGGTGCTGAGGATCGAACCCAGTGCCTCACACATGCAAGGTAAGTACTCTGCCATACAGCCCAGCCCCAGTACCTGATATCTGAGTTAAGCAAAAGATGCTGGAGAGAAACTAAGCAGGTTTGATATTTGAGGAAATCTTATTAAGATTTCTTATAAATGAATCATTGCCACCAAAATTCTGGATATTAGTTATCTACTCTCTTAAAACATGGCACAGCTGTACACATGAACTCAATTTTTTAAGAATAGAGACTGGATAGGAAATTGAATTTAGTTCTTAGAATGCGGAGCTTAGAATTTTAGGAAGAAATATTTCATATAAGCCAAATATTATTACTGATAATGGCTTTGTTCTTTATTCAGAATCTCTGCATCAGTTGCTCCTTCCCTTTTTGCCTCTTTTTTTTTTTTTTTTAAGTGTTTATTAGGCTCCAGTCATTGTCTGGGACGGGAGCAGATGCTGAGGTTAGACATGATTTCTGCCTTCATGGAGCTTAGAGTCTTGTGGGAGGGACAGACAAAGGAAGTTGGGTACTTTGCAGCTTTTCCTTTGATATCAAAACTAAACTGGAAGGCTCTGAAAATAATTCTGTGGCAGATCTCTCTGAGATATTTACAAATAGCTTTATCATTAAAATATCTTGCTTTTGGGAATTATTATGACATGGCTTCTGGTTGGTAGTATAGTTGTATGAGAAGCCATCAGCTGTTCATGCTACTTAATCTAGGCTCCTGACCTCTGCAGATGTCTCTGGGGTTTGGACCCAGTTAATTTTCCTAGGGAAACTGGTTGGTCAGAGAGAGCATCTACCATTTCCCATCTCTCAGAGCCAAGGAGTTAGGTGACAGCCTGGAGCAGTTTCCTGTTTTGTGCTAGAGTTGAGGTTAATGCTCAAGGTCAACAACTTCCTAAGAGAAGGAGAAATCCCTCCCGGGTTCTGCTCTGAGTTTTTTCCTGTGCTGCTGGTTATAGTGGCCTTCGTATTTGAGTCGGGCATTACTTGCCACCTTCCTACTTGAGAGAGGTGATCTTGGGCCTTCTGTGCTGCATGCTGACTCATGTGGGCTTCCAGGGTCAGGGCCAGCAGAGGGGGCTGGCTGGGGAGAAGGGCTGGAGTGAGGAGGAGGAGGCGAGATTATTGCCTGTTACACATGGACATCTAGACGGGGGAAGAAACATAACAGCTTTATTTTTAGGCTTTGCTAATTCTCACTCTTCTCCTAGTTCGCTGCTACCTGGCAACAGCTTATTGTCATGGCAACACCAATGTTAATGAGTGAAGCTCCCAGTGTCTCTGTTCTACCCGGTGCTCCGTGGCAGACACTCGGTGCAGAGCTATCTTTCTGGCCATCAGAGGCTCAAAGCTAGACTTCCTTCCTCTCCACAGGCCTCCCAGGCCCTGTCCACAAAGGAAAAGAATGGAGTCAGTGTTGACAAGGGATTTATGCTTCTGTGTACGCATTCCCAACTTATTCTCTATTTATGGATGGGCCTGCTGGCTTCACACACTGCTCCTCCTCCCAGCAGTCCATTCCCTTCGTGTTTTTAAGTGACAGCCGTAGGTCGTTGAACAGGAACCTGTTTTTTCATGCTTGGAGCACCTCTGGATTTGAGCAGATTTTTATGGCACCTTTTCTGCAGTTGATCAGCAGGGCCCTGAATCCTGTCCAGAGAGAGAGAGATTTGTTGCTGGTCTGGGAGGAAGCTGGCCTGCACCCCTAACCCTTGAGTGGAGAGTCAGTCATTCCACTGAACTTTTTTTATCTTGCTTTCTCTGACCTCTGTTGCTATTTGTGCCACGCAGCAGCATGTGAGAGTGCAGGCACCGGCTCCAGCCTCCTAGTGCCTCTGTTTCCCGTTTGAAGCAGCACTGATCTGAAATCCCAGTGGTCCTTTCGAGGGTGTGTGTGTGCGGGGCTCTGGGTTCCTGGTTCCCAGTTCATGGTGTGGGTGATGTGCTGGAACTCTCTTCGACTCTATTTCCTCACTTATTGAAAGAAGGCTATAGAGTCTACCTTTGAGCCTTCTTGTAGGCCTTCAACCAGATCATCATGTGTCCAGGGCTTGTAGTGTCTAGCATAAAATCATGGCTCAATCAATATTCTTTTTTATTTTGTCTGGCTGTTATGTAATCTTCATGCTCTTCTTGGGAACTAAAGATGTAATTTTTTCTAAAATTGCGTGGAAGGAAACTGAGGCATGGAGAGGTTGAGCACCTGTCCACAGTCACTAGGAGTGACTGACTGGACAAGAAGTAGAATCTAGGTGTGCCCTAATACACCACACTGTACGGGGAGCTTGGGGGCTTTCCCTCCACACCCCTCCTGGAACTGCACCCTTCTTTGGGGGATGCTTTGGGGTCTTGGAGTGTGTCTGAATAAAAGGTGCGACGTAAACAGAGAGTGTTGCCATCATTGCCAAGGGTTGCCTCCTGAGAGGTGGCTCTCAGCTGTCGTGGCTCATTTTGCTGTTAGTGCTATGAAGCTCTGTAACGAGCAGTGGAGTCAAAACTCCACGTGGCCACCTCTCTGTGGTCCCAGATGATTTCTCAGGACATGGGGTCATTGGCAACCACCTCTTAGTTGGACTAGGAAACAAGGTTGCCACTGAGGTACTCCTGCTGTTCCTCCAGTTTTTCAGCAACATGTGACAGATTTTCTTTTCTTTCGTTCAGAGTAATAGTTCTTTTAAATTTTCTAAGTATTATTTTTTAAAGGTATCACATTCACATGGTACAAAATAAAAAAATGCACAAAGGGTATATGATAAAAAAAAATTTCCCCTTTTTCTTTGCTCTCAGTCCCCCAGGGCCTTTCCCCTGGAGGGAGACCCATCTATCAGTTGCCCTATTTATCAGTGAATACACCACTTGTATATTCTGTCCTGTAGAGTGTGTGTGTGTGTGTGTGTGTGTGTGTGTGTGTGTGTGTGTATGTTTGTTTGTTTTGCTTACCAATGTATTTGGGTTCCATGTCCATACATGATCAACAATTCATTCATTTTTAATAGACAACTCAAAAATTTTATTGAAGATGAGGTCAAGTATGCAAACCATTGTAAAATAAGCTTAAGAAGACTAATGACTAGGAATAAGTTATTAATAATAGTGAGCAATTACTGAATATCACCACAATCAGGATTCTGTTTTATATGTAATAATATCACCACATCAGGATTCTGTTTTATCCCTGAAACAGTTTTTTATCTGTTCTTTTAAAATCTGAAATCCTAAGTCATAGAACTAAAAATGTCCCTGAGCTGTCGTTTGAACCTAGGTGTATCTGAGTTCACCTCCTCATATCCTTTCAGCCGCACCATGTTCCTTCTCATGCTTGAAACTGGATTGCAACCCAGGCATGGGCTGAAGGACTCTTCCCTGGATGTCACCATGGTATTTTAATTTGGCGGTGGCATCGCTACGTCACACCCAGCTCTCTTGCTGTCTTCTCTGCGGGCCCAGTGTTAATCCATGGGCATGCACTTCTGGTTAGCAAACATAGTTTATTGGTGTTTGAGGTTCATTCACACTCCATCTCTTCTATGCTTCTGTTTCTTTACCTAGGAAATGTGCAGAAATGTTTTACCCCCACCAAAAGGGCACTGAAGAAGAGATAGAAATCAATCCAGCGTTTCATCCCTGCCTCTCCCTTCCTCTCCCCCTGGGATGTGGCAGAGGGGCTCTGCCTGGGTTTGAACTTAAGCCCTTGTGGTTGGAAGTCAGGTGAAAGGTGGCCTAAGAGCTGGGAAGTAGGGCTGTGAAGTAGCTGTGTGGTAGAGCGCTTGCCTAGCATATGTGAGGCCCTGGGTTCCACCCCCAGCACCACAGAAGACAAAACAAAACAAAAAGTGGGGGCAGTTTAGACCTGCATAATTGCTGGTGGGCAGTAGGTGCTCAACAAATGTTGGCTACACAAGGTGGAGAAACAGATCCACGTTCAGCTGCGTGTTTTGCCTTCCCTGCTCAGAGCTATGGCAGAGATGTGTGGGTCTGACTTCTTTGCATGAGTCAGGGCTGATCCTTCACACCTCCTCTCCCTTCCCTTGCCATACGAGCTCGTCCACTTCCTAGGACAGATTCTGGTCAGCAGTCATGTTGTTGAGTGCCCTGTTAACCTGATAACTCACCAGCTTTGTGGGGCTGAGAATGCCCGAGAGGGCAGTGGAAGAGTTGGGGGTGCCCTTGCTCAAGCCCAGCCATATTGAGGCAGGTCCTGTCTCCCTGGGTGGTGGATGCTCTCCCTTCCTCCTAGGCTTGACTCTGTCACATCCGTCACCTGTCATCTCTCCTTCCAAGGGGCCAGTCCAAGTGTTGTCTGTCTCTGTGGCCTGCCTGACTCTAGTTCACATTGTGTATATCCTCTGAACTCCCCTAGAAAACCCTATTCCTTGTCGCAGCGGGATGCCCTATTACATTAGCATTCACACAGACACCCAGGGGCCCTAGAGCTGCCTCCTGCAGCAGAGTTGCCCTCCCTGTATACCACCCAAGGATGACCCAGCCCCTCAGATGCCAGCTCGAGTGTAGACTTGGCAGAGGGCTCTCTTGTCCCAAATGGGTCAGTTATTGGGAGCTTGGAGCTGTTGCTGTTGGGGAGGGCTCTTCAAAGAGGCAAATGTTGGCTACACAAGGTGCATGAAAGGGCCTTGGAGCCTCAGACCCACCACACCTGTGGTGGGTTGATAATGAGTCTGTGTCCCAGAATGTGCCCTGCAGCTGCCAACATCACATTCATCTGTGCTTGTGAAGTTTCTGATACAGGTGTCTAGAATTCATCCTGCTCCTGAAATCACAGTGCTCCCTATTTATCGACACCTCCACTATCCAGAGCTCACATGCCACACAGAGATGAGTTCTAGGGTGCCAAACTGGGGGAACTGGACCTAGAGGGAAAATGAGCAGATGAAGAACTGGGCAAAACTCCACCAGTGTCCCCCAGAAAGTAGTTGGTTGTTCCAGGTAAGAGTGAGGGGAGGCTGGGTTGGGGTGCTGTAGGTAGAGGAGGAAGACTGTGATGGCGGCCCAGGACTCCTTTGCACCTCAAGCCACCAGGGAAGGGCCTTTTGGGCCACTTCAGAGCCTCAGCTGGACACTGGGGCAGATTGGGCCACCTGTCCTCTCACTGCTGCTGCTGCCTTCAAAGGACTGGATTACAATTACCTGAAAGACTGAGTAGGCCTCGGAATTCTCCCTACCTGCTTACTCATATCCACATTCCTTCTAAGAAAGAGGCAGGCTCTCATTGCACAATTAGAGATAAAAGGCTTAAGCTGGAGGAGGTAATGCTGCGGAGCGCCTTTCGCAGTTGAAATGCAATCAGTCAAACAACTAGGGTAATTGACTGGTTATCAAACCCTTCTGGGTTTTGATGGGAGGAAAGAAGGGAAATTATTCACGGGCTAGAGGCTTCTTAAATCAAGAGAAGAACCCCCAGGAGAAGTTTTAAAACAGTGGTCCTCACTGCTGTCTGTACATCGGAATAATCCGGGCAGCTTTTTACAAATACCAAACTTCTCTGCCTCCACCCAGAGGGGTTCTGATTCAGACTTCATTGTGCTGCTGGGACATCGGTATTTTTAAAAAGCACCTCAAGGTCATTCTAACATATAGTCAGGATTAAGAAACAGTGATTTAGAGACAGAAGGCAAAATATGCAGCCCTCCCCCCTCCCCCCAGCATAAAAATTGCTACTTTCCAGGCTGGGACCATTAGAAGACACAGCCCCTGATTTAGTCTACAATGTTGCATTCTGGAAATATACTTTAGGCTTTAAAAAGTTGAGGTGCTTTAAAATATTTGTATACCTGTGTTCATATCTAGATTATTCATAGTAGCCAAAAAGTAGATGCAACCCAAGTGTCCATCCAGGGATAAATGGATAAACACAATGTGGCGCATTCATGTAATGGAAGGAAATTCTGACACATGCTGTCACCTGGGTGAACCTTGAGGACATAATGCAGAGTGAAATAAGCCAGTTCCAAAAGGAGAAATGATTTCAGGCAAATTCATGTAAACAGACAGCAGAATGGTGGTTGACAGGGACAGGGAGAAGGGGGAAATGGGGAGTTTGGGTTAAATGGCAGAGTTTCTGCTTGGCAGGAGGAAGTGCCCTGGCAGTAGTTGAGGGTGATGGTCAACAGCAGTCTGAATGTACTCAGTGCTCCTGAATTGAGCACTGAGAGTGGTTAGGATGGTGGGTTTTTACATTACGTGTATTTTAACACAATTGAAATGTCAGTTTCAGATTAATAAAAATCATCTGCTTATTTTAGTATTCTGGAAAAGCAGAAATTTTAAAAAGGAGAAAATTTTAAAAATCACATCTTGGTATTTAGATGTGTTCTTTTTTCTGCATATGTTTAAACATACAAATTATACATGCATGCACACACACACATACACACACACAGGTCTTGTTTTGTACAATGCTTGCAACCTAGGTTTCCATGTAGACTTGCTTTGGTTTAATACTTGTGATTTACAGAAGTGGCTGTGTTTCAGGAGAGAGTTGAGTGAGGTCATGTTAGCTATCTGACATAGTCCAGTTTGAAGTCAGACAAAACCAGGGTCAGATTGTAGCCAAGACATTCGTGGTCCGTGTGACCTTGAGCTTGACTTTGCACCTGAGTTCCCTCAGTTTGGAACTGTTTTGGAAATTGAAGATAACTTGGGTGCCAGTTGCCTACTCAGGCCCTCAGGACACAGTAATTCTGAGGAATCACACAGATTTCCACTGATGGCTTAGCATCCTTGTTGCAGGTATTTGCTCTTTTCTTGTCTCCTTTGTATAAACTTTTAAAGAGAAAAGCCCTATTCTGAGATGGAAGAAATCATCATGGCTTCCACCTGGTCCTATAACCTTGGAAACACCATCTCCCTTGTGGGTCTCAGTATTTGTATCTGTGAAGTTATTGTACTTTAGGGCATCCAGACTCCTCCCACCCCACCCACCCTAACAGCTTTTGTGTCTGCATAAACTTTCTCTCCCTGGGATGAGGCAGAGCCCTCAGTACATGTCCAGTAAACTGATATTGACATTGAGATTCCTGGTCTGCTTAGCTGTGCCAGGGTCTTGTTAGGTTAATCATCAAGAGCATCCAAAATATGCACCATGATCTCTGTAGAGAGAAAGCTGCTCCATGACAAACCCAGTTACTCTTTTTTTTGGGGGGGGGGGAGAGTTAGTTGGTAACGGTGCAGCACCATGTTCTGCGGGAGCTTGGAGAACTGTACTGGAAGGAAAATGATGTTTTCCCCTGAAGACGTTACACAGGGAACTCGTTACACAGGGGCAAAGGGGCAGACTTCCCTGTGTGACTCCTCTAGTGCTTGAACTGGGGCAGAGGAAGCAGATGGATCAAGAGCGTGGAAAGAAGCCCTAAGTCTAGCCCAGAGCTGAGCGCATCTTTCAGCTGCCAAACGGAAGGTCTCTCTGTGGCAGTGCTGGAAAGGAAAATCGAGTTAGGCTGGCTTGTTCCAAATAAAATGCTATATTTAATTTCACTCTGGGAAACATTTGATGTCCGGGCTACTGAAATACATGAAATATATTTTAAAAGATATGTTTTGTTAGAACAACAGGGAAAAAAAAACAAAACAAAACAAAATCAAACAATGGGAAGAGAGGTCCTCATGTCTGCTGCAAGTTGTACACAGGAATCGGATCATTTCATTTTTTTTTTTTTAATCATCTGACAGCTGCTGACCAAGGGTTGACCGATCCATGTCTAGCACCCTGGATGTCCTGTGCGCATCATGTATGTCTCCGTAGTTCAGTCTGTGAAATGCCTTTTGCGTAAAACAGGATGCTCGCTGCGGCGGTGGGGAGCTGTCAGTTTTAAGATTCGTGATGTGCATTTGTGTGCTTGACATGTGGGAGGGAAGGATCGAGTCTCAACCTGTGCTGAGTTAGATGCAGCAGATCTGTGTCAGCCTTGTGGAGCCTGGTTTTTTAGAATTTCTGTCTCCTCCGTGATCATCATGAGCACCATGGCTCTTGGAAGTGACTTCTCCTCGCTGAGGCTGGCCTGGTGTGTTCTGGAGCTCATGGGCCATGCAGGGATTTGGGGAAGGAGCCCATAGAGTGGCTTCACTTTCACACCGTTCCTGTCCCTTCTGACTTCCGTGTCTGCTTCCTGACCCCACTGTCCTGTCGGACAGAGCTCTTTCCCTTCTCTGCCTTTGTTTCACTGTTCAGAGGTCTCAGAGAAGCAGAGACCTACAAACAGGGCTCTGACTCCATCCTGGAAACTCCCCTTTCTTGTTTTACCTGGCCAACTCTCAAACTCTGAATCAAGCATTTCATTTTATTTTTTTATTTAAAAAAATACAGAACTATGTATTTTTGAGGATCGTGCCGCTTTCTTTGGCTGTAAATAGAAATGGTCATGTCTGTCTATACTGTGTGGGGCTTGTCAGAGGGACAGTACCAGCCTGCTGCCCCACAGCACCTGGCTGTATTTCTTGGTGATTATGTAAATCAGAGAGAGGGAGACTAATGCCTTAACGACTATGAAGGTTTCTTCTTGGAACACCTGAAACCCTGGAAACATTTTCTTTCCCCCACACAGGGGGCTTCATTGTATGTGAAAAGGATTTCCAGAGACTGGGTCTCAGGAGAGGTCCTGGGAGAGGGCGGGCATCCAAGACACCTGTGGCCTGGGGACCAGGGCCCTCCTGACCCAGTGAAGGGGAACCAAGGAGGGGTGTCTTTGAAGAGCACGCTCTGACCTCGGATGAGCTCATGGACACTGTGGTTGCCATGAGAATCCTTAGGAAGAAAGCTGTTCTCTCTCCGTGGTAGATAGGATTTTCAGCTTCTGAGAGACGGAGGGCAGTGCTTCTTTGTATCTTGCAGCCAGAATAGTACAAGATGGTGGAAGCGATTGGGGATTCCATGGAATTTGGTCACCCCTGTTCTCAAAATAGCAGTGCTGGGGGCTCCCTGGGTCACTGTGCTTAAAAAAAAAAGGCATAGAATGTGTTGGGATACTTACTCTGTGGATCCATAGTCTCTCTGTTTTAATCAACCAGCCTTTTCCCTGCTATGGCTAAAAGATCTGAACAGAACTGTTGTAGACGAGGAAGAGTGTATTTGGGGTCTCATGGTTTCAGAGGACTCAATCCATGGACAGCAGACTCCATTCCTCAGGGCTTGAGGCGAGGCATAAGGGCATGGAGGAGGAAAGTGGCTCATGTGATCAAAAAGCAGAGAGAGAGAGAGAGAGAGAGAGAGGGAGACTGCACTTGCCAGCTATAGAACATATGATCCAAAGACATGCCCTCAGGGACCTATCTTCTCCAGTCACCCCCTACCCACCTTTAGTCACCCCTCAGTTAATCACATCAAGGAATTAATTCATTGATTGGGTTAATACTCTCCAACCCAATCATTTCTCCTCTAAACCTTCTTGCGTTGTCTCACATGTGAGCTTTGGGGGACACCTCACAGCCAAACCACAATACTCCCTGATCCTCGGTTTCCTTGTCTGTCAAGGGGGATGATGGTACTACAGAAAGTGGTGGGAATCCTATGTGATATTCACGTTGATAGTACATGACATGGTGTGCATTGTCACATGGAATCAGGGAGCCAGTACTTCACCTGATAAGGAAGCATTAGTAGGTAACTGGTACAAGCCCTGCCTCTGCCCTCCTGCCGGGCAGCACAGGTGTGAAGGGTGCTGACATGCTTGAAAGTGCTACACAGGCATCCACTATTATTCTTGTAGCCTGGAGATCTGACATAGAGGTGTTTTACATTTTTGTCTTTGTTAATACAGTGGATCTTGAAATCTGAAGACACAGTTCTAATGCCCTGTTCATAGCTTATGCAACTAGGCAGCCAAAACACCTTTAAAACCTGAACAGAAACTCAGTTGTTTTCAAATATGTTTTAATTTTTTACAGTAAAGTTTTCTTTTCTTCTTGAGGTGACTTTTCCAAGGACACAGCTTTGTTAGTCTGCTAAAAGGATTTTATTTTCTGGTGTAAAAGGATTGCAGTGTGACACTTGGTGAGATCTGACTACATCCGTCCAATGAAGGACGCGCAAGTGCAGCTGATCTTTGGGGCATCTGTAGTTCCCAGTCAGTCTCAGATCACCGTTTTTTAGGGTGTCCTTTGTCTTTTTCTGTTGTTTCTGGAAAGCAGTTGATGTTGTGTTTTCCGTTAGACTTTGCTTTGATTTTGTGCTTGGTTAGGGCAATACTGAAATTAGTTTCTCATTCTAGTGCGTTCATCTATTCAACATGTACTTATTGAGAGCATACTGTGTGCTGGGCTCTTCGACAGGCACAGATGGTGCAGCAATGAGCAAGAGATTACATTCTCTGTGCCTCTGCAGGTCAGGAGAGGGAAGGAAGGAAAAGGGCAGAAGCAAGTAAGCAAGTAAGTCAGAGATCTTGATATTATGGTAGGTACTATGAGGAAAGCTCAAAGGGAAACAAAGCGGAGTGATGGGATGGCTGATTATAGGGAGGGGGTAACTTTAATTCACTAGCCAAGAAAGGACCCCAGGGGTCCTAGAAGACAAGAAGGAGCTATATTTGCAAAGAAAAGAGCATTTTGGGTGAGAGAACAGCAAAGTGCAAAGGCCCTGAGGCAGAAAATTTAGGCGTGTTTCAGAACAGAAAAGCAAGGTCAGGGGTGCAGTGGCTAGGAAGAATATCCTAATGTTGCATAGCATAGTAGGGTAACCGTGGTGGACAACAATTAGTTGAATATTTCAAAATAGCTAGGAGAGAGAATTTTGAATGTTACCAAACACAAAGAAATAATAAATGTCTCTAGAGAAACATCTGTCAATTCCCCTCATCTGATCACTGCAAAATGTCTACATTGTTTTCGGTTACCATACTGGACCCATAAATATGTGCCATTACCATGTGTCAATCAAAAATTTAAAAATGCATAAAAAAGATAAGACTGGTACTCAGGGAAGGATTGGGAGGTGGCAGGTGAGGCAGTTTGGGGTAGGTAAGGGATAGAAAGATCATGCCAGGTAGGTAGAGTATTTTTCCTTCTTTTTTCTTTTTTAAAAGATCAGTCTGCATGTGGATTGGGATGGTCTTGGGAGGAGGTGAGAAACCAGATGATAGGCTGGTCAGGAAGCAGGTGGAGAGGCCGGACCAGGTGCTCACCGTGGACTGAGATGAGTGGACCTGCCTCGTCCATTGGGATGGCTAGTGGACCTGCCTCGTCCATTGGGATGGCTGTTGTCTGCTCTGGGAGCCAGGCCTGCTGGGAGGCTGGGCCAGGGGGCCCCCCAGGGATGCCAGGCAGAGGGGGTGGTTGATGAGGAGAGTGTTGATGAGGGAATGGGAAGCTGATGGTGGGGTAAACAGTTAGCATTCACATTGGCGGGTAATTTGGCAAAATGGACCAAAGCCTTAAAAGTGTTCATTCCTTTTGGTCCCATGATTCCATAGGATTTTGTCCTATGAAAATAATCAGCAATGCATAGAAAGACGACTTCAGACACAATGGCTGTCATCTTATTCATAATGAAGCCAAACTTGGAATATTAAACTTCTTTATTCTTTCGGCACTAAGAGATTAAGTCAGTTAGGATGCATCCGAGTGATGGGACACCATGTAGCCTTCAAATGATGATAAGGAAGGACAATTAATGGCTTAGCAAGATGTTCAACTGGATTGCCAGTTGAAAAAATATGTTATAGGATATTATATAACATGATCTTAATTTTATAAAACATTTAAACTATATTTCACACAAGATGTATATAGGCTACATTACATCTTAGGAAGGTCCAGTAGGATGTACACTAGAGTGTTAAGAGTAAGCTGATGAGCAGAAAGACCAGTGGAGTTGAGGGAGGGGATGGGGGAGGGAGGAGGGAAGGGAAGGAGACATATTGGGGACGAATTCGAGCCAATTACATTCCATGCTTTTATAATTTTTGTCAAAATGAATCCTAAAGGTATGTATAACTAAAAAGAACCAATAAAAAGAAAAAGAAACATAATTAAGCTAATTCAGGAAGAAAAAGCACAAATTCTTTTCATTCTCTATTTGTGATTTTTTTCAAATTTTCTACACTGAACATTTGAGATAAAAAAATTTTTAAAAGTATTAATTTTAAAAACCAGTTATGATTTTTCAACCAGTTCTTACGATGCCTGAGTATAAATCTGAGTGGTGACTAGATGGGTGAGCTGGTGGCCCTTTGTAATATGCACCCTGAGGTAGAGCAGCCATTTGTATTTGGAAAGTTCATGCTGAGAAAAGCACTGGATTTGGAGTTAAAATCCCAGCTCAGCCACTTCCTAGCTCAGTGATCTTGGACTTTGGGCTTGAACCCTAATGTGCAGACCCTTCGCTTCTTCAGTTTGCAAGTGGGAATGAACGATGGAAATAGTAAAGGCAGTCGTGATGTTTCCCTGGAGTTGTGAGGGTTTAGTGGCCGGGAATGAGGAAGTGTGCTGTAGGAGAAGCACCATGTAAAAATGAATACTTTCAGGCACGAGCCTTCACACACAGAGTTGGCACAGATAAATTTGGGGTGGATCATTCGTGGTGTACTGTAGCGCCCTCCGTGAGCATCTCAGCAACTAGGTGGCATCCTTGGACCCAGTGTTAGGCCAACTCTGTCTGATCCATGCCCTGAATTAAGCAAATAATCCGACTGTAAGTACCATCAGCTTGTCCTGAGCAGTGGGTGGCTCTCAAATGAGGAGCGCCTTCTCCTTCCCTGGAAAGCTGCAAATGAAATGCCATCTCAGCAGCAGCCACACCCGGGGCCCCTTTCCTGTGTTGCTCAGCTGTGCTGTTTACATCAAGCCTTTGGAAATGAACCTGCAAAAGAGTGGAGCTGAGAGGAACTAACTGGAAGGAGGGAGATGGGAAAATGCACCATCTCCCGGTTTAAAGGAGACGTTTACTTTTGAACGGACCCTGGACACTGACCTCTGAAATGTCATGGTCTTTACATATTGCCATAGACATACGCAGAAATGCTGATGGACAGCTCCGCAGGCACTCACATTTTAGTGCCTTGAACTTCTGGAGGACTGGGACAGCCTGCGTGGCTCTAGGAGACTCACAGTGGACCTGTGGCCTTGTCCACAGTAGATGCTCTAGGGGGTGTCAGCCCTCCATCGAGGAGTCACATAGAGAGTGAGTTCAGTGGACATCATTAAGACGGGACTCCTGTGTTCAGCTGGAGATCCCTAGGTAAAGGAAGATGAAGTGGTCAAGCCTGGCCAACCTTTGAGGTTTATTTCTCCAGGGACTCCCATCTTCAATGAAATGTGGACCGTGCATCACACGCCAGTTATCAACCATAAGTGCCACTGAGTGGAACTGCCTTCCTTATTGGAAGGAACACTACTGGTCAGCGTGTCTTCTGATTCTGAGAACCCACCTTGCCATTTTAAACAAGTGCCCTAGTAGCTGCCGATGAGGTGTGTCCATGGTGAAGTTCCTTGTGAGGTGTAGTAGAGGGCCCTACTGGTCCACTTGTTGATAAGATATACAAGAAGGGTAATGACCACAGAATAGCTGCTTTTAGTGGGCATTTCCTCTATCGTGAACACAGTCCCAGGGCGGGTGCACACATCATCTCTTTGAATTGTCAATAAACTCTAGGAGGTAAATCTTGCTGTGCCCACTTCACAGATTAGAAACTGTGTTTAAACAACTTGCCTAAAGTTAAGACAGTTAAGACTTCCTAACCTGGGATTTGAACCTGGATCTCTCTAGCCCTCAGGTTCCTCCTCTGAACTCCCCCACCTCTCCCTATCTTATTTTCCCAGCTCTATTCATTTTGGAATCTAATTGGATCCTTCATATATTAAGGAGGAATGACTCTGTACCAGGTGCTGCTCAGGGTAGAAGATGAATAAGCCATGCTTCCTTCCCTCAAGGAACACATATCCATTATCATTTTTATAAATTTAAAGTCTACAGCAAGAGGCCAATAATAACTTTAATTATAATTAGTAATTTAAGTATAATAAATAATTTTTGAGTAAACAATAATATACAAATACATTTTAGTTTATTTTACAGATCTCTCTGACTCCAGATTATGATGCATCTCATAAAAGATGCACATGAAATCATTTGGAAGTTTAAAGAAGGGTGAGAAGAACTCTGGAGAAATCAGAAAAGAATTAAACTGGGTGTAACATTTGCAATGGGACTCAGAGAGTGGTGGGGCCTTTGACAGGTAAAGATGGTAAGAATGGTTTCTCAGCTGACGTTGCCTTTGGATTATAAGTGGAGCCTGCTGCTTGCTGATTGATTTTTGCAACTGACCCTGTGTACCCCTGGTTTATTTCTTGGTAATGATACTTGTTCATGATGTTCACATCTGAGAGCTCGGAAATAAAGTTTTTATTGTAATAAACAAGGTGGTCACAAGAGACCTACATCAAAAGTGGGATTTCCAGGCTCTTCTCCACTACCACTTGTATGTGGATGAGTCAAACATCTGTATCTTTATTCTAGAACTCTCTCTTGAACTTCCTTTCTACTGGTTCAACGTCTAAATTTAATTAATCTACTATTCTCTTCAATTTAAGTTTCCAAACTAGAGTGCATTTCCTCCCCATTCTCCCTTCTACAAGAGCCCCCAACTTCCCAACACCTCTTCTACTTGACACCTCATGGTGGTATGAGGAATGGTCATCTCCATTGTGTGTCAACATTAAGGGAGAATGGAGTGGTTGGCCTGGAGTCCTGTTTGGAAAGGTGACTTTAGAGATCAAGTTTCTCTGTTGGCTCACTTTGGGATCTTGGGAACTAGCATAATTTTCCATCAATTTCCTGATGAAGAAAATGCAACTTGGCTTTCTTCCTATAAGCAAGCAGATCCGTGTTGGAGATAATTAAATTATAAAGCACCTTGGGGTCCAAAGATAGCAGGTCTCATGTAAACATCACTGTGCCATTGCCAATGTTGTCACCAGGGGATGATCATGTAATATTTGTTTATTACAAAGTGGTTTTTCTGATGTTTGGTTGAAAGAGATTGTATGTACTGAGCCAACTGTTAGGGCTATTTTTCTTCTAATACAACTTACAGTTTGCTTTTTGTTACACCCAAATTTTGGAGGACTGGAGAACTCGGATGTTTAAGGTCGTAGCTTTTTAGAATGGATGAATAAACATTAGCACTCCAAAGTGAAGCATGTGAAGACTGTCAAGGCTGCATCTCCAATTTGCTTTCTGATCTCATGCAAGTCACTTCACCTCTCTGCTTTTTTGTTTCCCCATCTGTGAGACATTGCTCACTTTGCCAGGATATCTTCAATATGAATAAGATAATGTGCGGAACCCTCTCAGCTGCTGCATCATTAAAAAGCATTTATTCAGCACTTACGTAGTGTTGCACAAAGAGAATTATAAAGACTAGATCCCTGCCTGGCCTGCTGGATTATATTCTAATTTCTTTCAAAGGAAAAAGCAGAAACTAGGCAACTAAGGTGAGAAAGCGCTCAGATGTTACCTTTCATGTCCTACAAAACGCAGCAGCGTAATTAACAAGAACTGATACTAAATGGAGTCAGTTTTCAAGAAGGGACTCACATAGAAAAGATCTAGATAAAATGATTAGGAAGCTTTCATCTATCGAGAACTAAAGACAGGGACCTTGTTTTATATAAATGAAGTTTCTGAACATTGCTCACAGGGACCTAAGCAAGAAGACCCAGTGGGGAAGAGGCAAGGGGAAAGTTCTCTGGAGAGTCTTGCTTGGGATTCTGATATTTTTAGGTTGCTCTCTCTCTTTCCCACTGTCTCTTCTGAGTTGTTGAAGACCCAGACATTAGGGCTTCAGATTCAGTAAGGACAGATGTCACACACACACACACACACACACACACACACACACACACACACAGCTTTCTTTAAACTAAAGTAGTGAAAACTGTCAGGAAATTAATCAAATTAACTATTATTTATATTTCTCTTATAGTTTATAGCATCTTTTCACTGGTTTGATTCATTTGATATAATACTAGTTTTCAAGGTAAGTGCGTGTGTCAGTCAGCTGTTACTGTAACAAAATACCTAAGGTAATCAACTTAAAAAGAAGAAAGCTTTATTTTACTGTACAGTTTGAAATTTCAAAACTCATGGCCCATGGTTGGTTGGCTCTGTTGCTTTTGGGCCTGTGGCCATGTAACACATCATGGTGGGAGCATGTGGAGGAAGGAAGCTGTTCACCTCATGGCCAGGAACCAAAGATAGGAAGAGACCATTGTCCCACAGTCCCCTTTGAGGACATGCCTCAGTGACCTCACACCTTCCAGTAGGCTCCACCTCTTCAAGTTTCCATCATTTCTTAATTAAACCCAGATAAGGGCCAAGGCTTTAACACATGGGCTTTGAGGGGATGTTTCATCCTAAAGCAGTGAGACTAAAAATCACTCTTATTGTCCATACAAGGACATCAAAACTGGTTAAATGACTAGGATAAGATCATACAACTAGTATAAATTTAAGAGTTCTTTGAACTCTAATATCCTGCCTTTCTCCCTGGATAAACATCAGCATATCTGGACAGCTGGATTTCTTCTTAATGTGCTATATTTTAAAATCATTATTTGTTGTCACCACAGCACACAGTATGGTTAAAACCAGACTCGCTGCCATTAATAATTGCATAGTGTCATTGCTTTCTCCAAGGAGATACAAAGCGGAAGTGGCAAGCCAGGAACTTGTCCTTCACTGTACTTGGGTCTTAAGTGGCTATTAAATACATGGAGCTTGACTCCCGTCTTCCTCTAGGTCTCAAGCTCTTTCCCTTTTGATTTTCAAGTTTCTGTGGACATGAGGAGGGCTCTTGAAAAATGGCCCACTGCAGTTCTGACTCTTCTCTAATGAATGCACTGTGCATGCAGTAAATCTGAAGGAGCTGCATCTGCATCCTGTCCAGGTGGAAGGTGCTAAAGTGACCAAAGCTTAAAATATGCCTGTCCTGGGCCAAACTGCAGACACCGCCACTCTTGCTGCTGATGCTGTGGCCTGTGCATAGGGGAGCAGCCCTAGCTAAGAGTTCACTCCAAACAGCTGGGGGTGGGGGACACCATGCTTCTGTGCCCTGGCCTCCTCTTCTTCACCCTCCTCTCTGAAATTCTCTCTTCCCAGCTTTAGTGCAGGAACTCCTTCCAGTTCCCCTCCTTCCTCTCACCAAGACCAACTTTCTGGAAAAATGATTCTTACACATCAGTGTTGATTTTTCCCAAGAACATTAGCATTTCAAGCTTTTAGTTGCTAATTGTGGGGAGGGAGTTTATCCAGTTACAGGGATTTCTCAAATAAGTAGTGTCGTCTAGTGATTCAGTTGTAGACTTTGTGATCAGAGAGAGTTTGAATTCTAATCCCACCTTTCCTAACTTTTGGTGAGTTACTTGACCTTACTGCTATTAATAATTGCATAGTGTCATTGATGTTGTCTTGTTGTAAGGACTGAAGTACCTGGCTATGCTCAGCTTGTAGAGAGTCACTATGTTTCAGCTCCATTTTTCTTTTTCCCCCTGAAGAACTCACAAAGCTTCTTGACACAGTTTTCCATTGGAGATCACTGGATGATGTGCTGATTAAGTGGGAGAAACTAAAGGTTGCTTTACCATCAGTTATGATTCCTACCTGACAATACACATCAGGTGTCAATTTATTTTGGGTTTTTGATGTGCAGGATGAGTATTATTCATCCTCAAATCCAAAATCCAAAATGCTCCAAAATATGAAACTTTCTAAGTGTTGACATGAAGTCACAAGCAGAAAACTCCAGACCTGATGTTTCGTGACACAGGTTATGATGAAAACAAAGGCACACTAAAAAGTGTGTGTAGAATTACCTTTATGTGTATATGAAACAGATGATTTCGTATTTTGACTTAGAGCACATTCCCAAGATATTTCTTCTCTCTTTCTCCCTCTCTCTCTCTCTAAAATCTGAAAAAAAAAATGTGAAACACTTCTGGTTCCAAGCATTCTAGAGAAGGGAGACTCAATCTGTGCTACATTTTATTGTTTCTGTTGACTCTAAGACTTGCATTCCCCCTACATTTTAATTTGTCTAAAATTGATATGTTTTCCAATAGATGGTATGTTGCAGTTAGTTGATAGCATTTTTTTATTTCTCAATGATACATAAAATAGGGGGTATGTCTTATACTCAATGACTTCTTTGATTTGCTCAAAGTTCAGTAGTTATTTTGTAAAACCTGACATTTCCTGAACTCAAGTGGCAAATAGTTGCTTTGGCCTGGTGATTCTTGATCCCTTCCCCGGCTCCTTGTTTGGAATCATCTGTCCAGTGTCCAGGTCGGGCATTGCCATCTGGATGAAGGAATAGCAGGAGGAAGAGTTTCTGGGACACATGTGAAGAGGGAATAAAAGACTAAGATCATGTCAGAGCTTAGGCGGCTTGCAGAAGCTCTGCCTCCTTGGCCTCAGAGTGTCTTTCCAATATCTTACACAGGAATACCAGGTCATATTCAGGGTGGGCCTTTTGATAAATATTAATTGAATGCTTACTGTGTCTAGGCACTGTGTTAAGCACTTGACAAAAATAAACTCTTTTAATTGATACAATAGTTCCATAAAGTAGATACATTTGTATCTTTATCTTACTGATGAGGAAACTGAAGCTCAGAAATTCATTTATGTGCCCAGGTCTTGAACTCACATCTGTTGTCCCCAAAGCCCACAATTCGAACCTCCCTGCCCTATTGCCTCTTTCCCAGCCTGACTTGGCAAAGTGGGCTTTGCTTCTTCTCCACTCTCCTTTGCCTAGTGGCAATGACGAACAACACAGGAGTGAAGTCTAATTTTTAGTCTACAGAGAATCCAACTGACAAGTCATGCGCTTGTAAGAGCTAAGTTATTTATTTTGGCAGAAGGAGAGAATGGAAGGAGGTAACTCCACACCAGATTTTGAACCAAGTGAGTTTTGAGTTTGCAGGTTCTGTCCTCGAGCTGCACTCATTCCATCTTTCTACCTCTGCAATTGTCTGCATGGGCTGGGGTGACTCTGGCTAGCCTGGCATAAACAATACCCACTCTGCCGTCTGTGATTTTTCTCTCCCTTCTGTCTTGAATCAGATATGCCCCAGTTGCCAGGGAAAGAAGAGTGAGTGCTTGATGGTTTATCAACTCAGGTGGAAGGGAAATTAGCATTTCCAACAGTGAGTGAAGGAAATTGACTATATGCCAGGAAACTACTGTGTATGTGTGTGTGTGTGTGTGTGTGTGTGTGTGTGTGTGTGTGTGTGTGTGTACGATAGTCACCCTTTAGCCACAGTTTTGCTTTCTGTGGTTTCAACTACCTGTAGTCAAACACAGTGCAAAAATATTAAATGGAAAATTCCAGAAATAAACAATGCATAAGTTCTAAATTTCATGTTGTTCTGGGTAGCTCAATAAAATTTTGTGCTGTCCCTCACCATCCTGCTCCCATGAAGCCTCCTTTTGTTGAGCAGCTCCACACTGTGTACACCACCTGCCAGTTACTCAGTAACTGTCTTGGTTATCAGAGCAACTGTTGCAGTGTTGTGGTGCTTGTGTTCAGTAACCTTATTTTGCTTAATAATGGCTACAAAGTACCGGGATAACGATGTTGACAGTTATATTTAAGTATGTTGTATAATTTTGCTATTTCATTATTATTAATCTTTTGCCATGCCGAATTTATAAACCATCTAAGTGTGCATATAGAGGAAGAAATATGGTACGTGTAGAGTATGGCACCATCCAAGGTTTCAGGCATGCTCTGAAGGTCTTGGAATGTATACTCCAAGAACAAGTGAGGACTACTGTGTGTGTATATGTAATATGTGTCTATATATCTATGTATCTTTCTATAGGTATAGATTTGTGTCTATGAATATAAGTATGTAAAGATGAAGATCTATCTGTCTGTATCTACATCTTGATTGATGATATATCTTTTGGAGAAAAGAGGCAAGGAAGGCACTCCGTGGCCTCAGGAGTGCCAAGTGTGGTCGAGAAGACAGCAGATGACCAGGCTCGTCACCATTAGGGTAGCAAGCTGCGAGGGGCATGAGAACTGAGAGACCGTTGACTGGTGTGAAGGGTACAAGATTTGGGGTATCCACGGGCATATCCAGGCTTTTCCATGCTGACTCACTTGCGAAACTTTCCTAAACTCTAAGCTTTTAATCTTTTATCTCTTCATCTTTACAACGTGAGGAAGTATATTTTTCTCATAGCCTCATTGAAAGGATTAGTCACATATCTGTGTCAAGTGCAGTGCTTAACACAGGCTCATCCAGTGCCTGGCATGTTGTTGGATGTTGTGAGTCTTAATGTGCCTGTACAGGCATATATACACATGTGTTTGCATGTGTGGATAGAGATGTTAAAATTCCTCCCTTCATCAGATGTTTAGTGAGTTCCATTTTAGGTGCCAAGAACTTTAGTGGTAAATAAAACAGCCCCGAATCCTTGTACACAGGATGCTTATATTCTAGTTGGGAGAGACAGTAAAGAAGACAGACAAGTGAATGTTTGTTGAATGGTGATCAGTGCTGTGGGAGAAAGCAAGCAGGAGAATGTGGGGTGTGAGTGGAAATACACATTTTAAATAATATGACTAGGGAGGGCCATCCAAAGAGATGTTTGAGTATGGACAGAATCCTGTGGGAATGAAGGCACCAGAAAGGCGAATATTGGGGGAAAGGCATCCCAGGCAGAGGAAGTGGCAAGAAAAATGTCCACAATTAAGAGCAAGTCTGAGCAAGTCTGGCATGCTCGGGGAAGACCAGGGTGGCCAGCATTTATAGAGTGACAGTGTAAGCAGGGGGCCATTAGTTGGCGGTGAGGCCAGATGAAGCAGGGCCTGGTAGGCCGTGGTGAGGGTGAAAGCTTCTACTTAGGGTGAGACAGGAGCCATAGAAAAGTTTGAGCTGAGAAGTGGCATGGTCTGCCATATGTTCTAAGAGAGCAACTGGTTGCTCTGTGGAGAAGTCACATGGGGGTGCTGTGTGTGTGTGTGTGTGTGTGTCTTGGCAACAGTTTGGAGAACTCTGATGTCAGCTGAGGATGTGATCACCTTTGGTCAGAAGGCCAAATACAAATGGACACTAGTGGAGGAGGAAGAGGCTGGAGAAATATGGTTTGCATTGTGGATTTGGCCCTTCTTTTGTCTCTGTTCTGAATGGTTTCCCGTTGCTGTGGGCTTGGAATGCTGCACAGGAAGTGAGGGGCTGTTGGCCTGCTCTACCAGCCTGGGGTCATACATCCAGATTGTGGTTGGCTGCGCCCAGGAAAGGCACAGTGCACTGGTGTGTGTCAGAAACAAGAGTGGGGGCCCTGGGCTGAGCCTTGAGTGCACTTCTCACCCTGGCTTTATCATGGTGCCATCACAAGGAGCAGTGGACGTTCTCACAAGTGGTAGGCAATACCAGGGCCTGGGAGCGTGGCTGCCCATGGTGAGACATTAAAAGCATATGAATCTGGATCAACCCAACCCCTCAAGAAGTCTGAGAACATGAAAGCTGAGAGCATAACCCTGTGTCCAAAAGGCTCATAAAAGAACAGATGGGACTAGTGAATGAAATTACACACCCCACCCTGATAATCAGCAGCTCCCGGGGCTGATTTCAGTCCATGAACTGCTGACTTAGCCTTTTCTCCTGGTGACCAGAGGGGAGCTGGCCCTTTCTGGAGTAAAGAGACCTTTGCCACTAGACTTTTTCATTATTTGTGTGGGTCCCCCCATAAATCAAAAAGGTATATATAATTTACCAAAAACAAGAAAATAAAATAACTAATTCTGACAGAGTTCATTTTTTGCAATCTTGAGTACTTAATTTGTTTTAACTTCCTTAGCCTTTGAAATAACCTATGAGGTAAGTAGATTACTATCCCCATTTTGCAAAGGAAGAAACTGAGGTTAAGACTCTTGTCCAAAGATCCATTGCTTGTAAGTGTGTTGGGGCCATTATCCAGATTCATGCTTCTGACTCCAGAGCCTTATCTCTTTTCTCTTTATCAGCCTTGTAATTATTTCTTATTCACCATGTGGAATTTTGTGCAGGAGTTTTTGGAAATAATTTGTACAAATATGCAGAAAGGAACTGTGTGGTCAGAACGAGAAAAAGCAACTGGCTTTAGTCCTTTTCCTTCCCCGTATCCATGTGGGATACCTGCCAGGCGGCTGGCAGCTGGCAATTTCTACTTCCTGTTTTATGTTGTAATTTATTGACGTATATGCCATTCTCCTTCCAAAGGCCACAGACTCAATGTAGCCCAGTACATGTGGATTCAATTTTAATATTTGCCATAGTATCTAGGCCAGTTCCTTGAACATGGTAGATGCCCATTCAGTATGAAATAATTCTAAAGTGGAATGGGTGCAGTTGGTAACCAGTTCTTAAGCCATTCAGTTCTGAAAACAATGAATTGAGAACATTAAAATACACGAATCATAAGAAAGTTACAGTTGAATAATGCTTTTATGTTTTTCAAAACCCTTCTACCCAGTTCATCTCATTTATCCTCCTGCCACCCCTTGTGAGGATGTTGGGTACACGTCTTAATTATGAGAAAGCCAAGGTCAGAGACAAAAAAATGAGCTACCTAAGAGCACAAATGTTGGTTTGTTTTTTGAAATTTTGATAGTAAAGTCAGAGTAGATATTGGAACTGTCATCTCCTGATTTCCCATTTTGTGAGTGATGTCAATATGCATACCTGTTGGGTACAGAGCTTGAACACAGGACCTAATGATACTCGTCCTCTCTGGTAACTTGCTGACAGCCAAGCACAGTGTTGCTTAATGTATGGTCCCCTGCTGCTTACAACAGGGCATACTATGTCCATAAACACACTACTTAGGTGGCCTGGCTTTCTTTTTTGTTTGTTTGTTTTATTTTGAAATAATTTCAAGCTTACATAAAAGTTGTAAAATGGTACAGAGTTCCAAGCTTCCTCTAATGTCTTGCATAGCCATACACAACAATCAAAACTGAGAAATTAACATTCTTCATTTAAACTTGAGACCCTATTGGGATTTCATCAGTTTTCCCACGTAGGTCCTTTTCCTGGTCCAGTGTCCCATCCAGGATGCCACATTGCATGTAGTCATCATGTCTCCCTAGTCCTTCTTAGTCTCCTCCCATCTAGGCTGCAGTTCAGCCTTCCCTTGTTTTTTTTTATGACTGACTCAAAGAGTTCAGGTTGATTACCCTTAATTTGAGTTTATCTGATCTGGGTTTGTTTCCTCGCCATTAGAGAAAAGGTTTGTATTTTTTGCATACTGAAATCCTCCTTCTGAGTATTACAGAAGTGATGTGCCCTTCACAATGTGTCCTGTCAGTGGGAAAGTGATGCTGATGACTTGTTCCTGGGACTGTTAACCTTCTTCAATTGAAGGTGAAGGTGGCATCTGCTGTTTTCCCATTTCTAATGCATATCCTTCGGGAGATAGTTTGAGACTTGTTCAAACATCCTGTTTCTTGTCAAAATTTTGCTCATAATTGTGGCCTTTGTCAGTGGACCTTGCCTGCAACAGTTACGATTACTCTGATGTTTGCCTGATGCTGGTTCCTCTTTTGTGTTCTTTCATTCTACATTTATCAACCAGAATTCTTCTATTAAGAAGAGCTGCTCCTCCTGTGCATGTCTTTATTTAGTTAATTACTGATTTATATCAATGTTGTGTCTATGTGTTTTATTCTGTGGGTGACAATCCAATTCCACTGTTACTGATTTCGTTGCTCAGGTTCTTCTAGCCTTGGCCACTGGGAGCTCTTTCAGGCACCCTCTGACACACCTTCATCTTTCTCAAGTATTTTCTTGCTCTTGGACTACAAGGTACTTGAAGCTCATCACATATCTGTCCCGCCCCAACCCTGCAATCAGCGGCTTCTCCAAGGAGTCTTGTCTCCTCTGATTTGAGATTGGTATTTGAAAACCAGTATTTGGGCACTGGGTGTGCTTATTGCTCTTAACTTCCTTTTCTACATCAAGACTTTCTTGTGGCTGGAAGCAGTGCAGTGACCACATTTGGGTGCCAGCTCTTTGTCTTGTCATGGACCGGTAACAGTTTGAGACTCCCTGACTTTGAGTTGTAGTGAACTTTACGATCTGCTTTGTCGCCATGTACATGTGGTCCGTTTTTGTTCCACTGAAGTCTTGAGTCAGCTTTATTCTTTCACTTGTGAGTTGCTTAGCTCTGTGTTGAGCGCATACTACGTGCCGGCCTTGTGATAGGCACTGGGTTTTTATATTGGGGAGTAAAATCCAGCCTTTGATGAATTTAAAATACAGGGTCTTTTATGAAATCTAGGAGACATTGCTTCTTTTCATGATCACTGTATATTATGAGAACTCATTTCGGGTCATTCAGCATTCCTGAACCTTGTAAATTCAGCCTGAGGGATTTTAAATTTTGATTTCACTTTCAGTTTTTAGAATGTGAAGGGGCCATTGCCTAGCATAGCATTGGTGCCATGAAAACCCTTTTGCCCACGACTTGATCCTGACACTTAGTTGGTTGACTTATGCAAAGAGGCTGAAAATATGTACATTGACTTGATCAGACCTTTAGTGTCTTATGGTTCATTCTAATCAACATGTAAAAGAGAGGCTGCAGGCAGAACAGGGCTCCCTCACTGGTGCCACCTTCTCCCCCCGCCACCCCCCACAGGCGATGGAATGGGGTAAGAGTACTTCTCCTCAAACACTCTTAGACCCCAAGCCAACTCTCCAGCAAAAGTGCATTTTCAAAGATTCTGTTGCTTGATTTTAATCTACTCTACCTCCATATCAAGTTGGATCTGGGTTCAGATTGAAGGAGATTAAAACTGATGTCCCTTAAGGTCACTTGGACGAGCATTATCCTCACTCCCACCTCTTACGCTTCCCATCTGATTTGATTTAATTCATCTGGCATTATTCCAGTGCTTTTCCCTTGGACCAGTTACTAGCATTTTCTTCAAATTTCTGAGCATAAATGGATTAAGAATTACTTTTACAGCCCAGAAAGGTGTGGCTGGTAAAGAGCATTCTACTGGCCAGACAACTCGATGCTTTCAAACAAGTTGGTTGGCTGGAAGCCTCTATTGTCTCCTTTATTTTGAAAAAAGATGGGAATGGCAAAAACTCATGCTAAGGCTTGTTCTTTCTTCCCATTCGTTCCTTTCTGGCATCTGTTAAATTATGTCTTTTGTGTCACTGAACAAATGTGTGTTCTCAGCATGCAAAGTAGACACATGATGGTTGACCTGCTGCCTGTTCTGGGAAGGAAAGGGAACAGTCAAGCTGTGGTCAGGTTGATTGCCATGCACCCTGTGGTCGGAAACGTGAGGACAGTTGGGATCACCTGCATTTGCCTTGAAAAGCAATGAAGGGTCCAGGCATCTGAGAATCTGTTTGCCAGATGTGTCAAAGATGTTGCCAGAGACGGGAAACTAGATGCATGTTCCTCAGCAGTGTAGAGCCATGCCCCCAAGGTGGCTTGATGCTCTAGCTCTGAGCCTGGTAGATGTCCAGGGGCCAGATTATGGAAATGAATCTTCACTCTCTGTTTTTATGTTGATGCTCTTCACAAAAAATTCTCTGTGTGTGTGCATTTTAATACATGAAATTTGGTTTAGAGACAGCCTTGTAGGTCCCATCCTGCTTATAATGCAGTGGTCTGCCCTTGAGAATTTTAAATTAGCTGACCTACATAGCTTAACTATTTCAATTAAAAGTAACAGTGTGGATTGGCAAGAAGAAGAGGACAGGGTAGGGGGAGGACAGAAAACCCCTTCCAGGAGCTTTGGCTCAGGCAAAATAATAGAAGTGACAAGGGATTCTGGGAAGGAATCGTCATGGATAGTTGTCATGGAAGCTTTGACACTGTGGCTGAAGTTCTTGGGAAGGTGGCCTTTTGATATCACCTTGCTACGGACCTGTTATGCCAGAAAGACCCTTTGGGGGAAGACTATGGGAACATTATTCCTTTCCCCTCCAAACATCCAATTTTTCACTTCCAGCTGTCTCTACATTGGATTCTCTGAAGGCTGCTTCTGGGGAAATACATGGCAAGGAGATGCTGTTCATGGAACAGGGCAGCCATTCTTGCTTTCTCATTTTTTCATTTTTTTCCCTCTACTACTCAGAATCAGAATTCGGATTCCACAGAAATTGCTAATTAACTCAGTTGCTCTCACAATGACAAGTGAACATCTGGAGCTACCAAGTCAGGGAAGCCATCGGCCTGGATCCAGCGTGGATTTTCTCCCCTTCGCACCCAGCTCAGCAGCTGGGCACTGCACCAACCCCGGCATTGTCGGATGGGGATGCCAACGGCTGGAGCAACTCAGGGCTAATTGATTCACCCAGAAAATCATGGGTTAGTTATTTTTAAATTGCAGGCTTATGTTGAAGCTTTTTGTTGTTCTGGTAGGAGATGGGGAGATCAATTAATCACTAGAGAGGAGATCTTGTTCACATGCTGCCGGTACCGTGCTCCTATACCTAGACCATCTAATGGCGACACGGGTTTACTTAGGGCTCTGGTGGGGTGAAACACAGTATTCCTTAGGTTATATCTGTATGGCTGCTTGGGAATGTGGTGCAAAGCATGACTCTGTCAGATGGAGGGATAAAGAGATGAATGATTAACAAAGGACTTACCTGTCAGGCTGCATAGAGGTCCGTTGGGTGTGCAGAAGCTGTACAAAACACTTCCAGGCTCCATTCTTCAGTTCCCATTCACATCCATCCTACCAACTGTCTGTGCTTAGTACATATACAGTTGGCCTCCCATATCCACAGGTTCCAGAGCTCAGATTCAAATAACCATGGATAGAACATATTTGAAGAAACTTGTGTCTGTACTAAATATGTCTGAACTTTGTTTCTTCTCATTAGTCTCTGAACAATACAGCCTAACACCTATTTACATGGCATTCACATTGTATTAGTTATTATAAGTACTCTAGAGATGATTTAAAATATGAGAAGATGCATATAGCCTATATGCAAATACCATGCCATTTTACATAAAGGACTTAGGCATCCACAGATTTTGGTATCCTTGTAAATTCTGGAACCAATCCCTCTCAGATACCGAGGTCTGATTCTAGTGCTTACAACATATATGGCTGGTGATAGAATAAGTGCATTACACATATGAACTCACTGCCTGCTCACAGGACCCTATGAGGTGAATGTTAGAATTGTCCTTGTTTTACAAACGTGAATACTGAATCATTGAAGGGTTATATTTTTTCATTAACATTTACTTCTGGAGTTAAACCAGACAGTTTGGCGTCAGAGTCATATTATCAATGATATAGCTCCCATTCTAGTCCAGTTCCAAGGATTTTCAGAGAAGCAGTCACAATTATCTCTCAGGACACTCAACTTCAATGTGTGTATGAATCATTTAGGGATCATGGTAAAATGCAGATTCTGATTCAGCAGGTTTGGGGCCTGAGATGCTTACTTCCAACAGGTTTCCAGGCGATGTCAATATGGTTGGATTGGAAGACCCTACCTTGAGCAGCAAAGCATTAACAGACCATTATGTTATGGTTTTCATTGTCAGATTGTACTTAACTATGTATTTGAATAGAGGGTTCTTTCAGCAATAGAATAATACCAAGAAGAATATAATATGTGATTTCCTAGGGAAGAAAAGAACTCTAGTATGAGAGTAATCAATTTTTGTTTGAGGACTAATTTTCTGGTAATCTTAATAGAAAATGGGAAAAGTGAGTTCCCCTTTGCGTATTTTAGCCAGTGATGTTTTGTTTTGTGGTTGTGCTTGGGTTTAACTTGGCACTTCTGGGCTATTTTCAGTCCCCACTTTTTTTCTGAGTTACCCTTATACACAATTCGCTCCAACACAGTTCTTCCCAGTAAGGTACAAGGGATCAGACACAAAGTTAGATTCCATCACAAAAGCAGAATCACCATGGCAACTGTTATTTTTTGAGTGTACCCAGCAACGTGAGCAGAACTGATGGGTGAAGTGAACTCATATGTTCTCCAGAAGATGAGGGATGGGGGGGCCCTGGCCACACTAGCCCCCTCTATCTCCAGCCCTACAGCAGGGGGCTTCCACTGACCCTGAAGACTCCACACACCCCAAATCCCCTTACCTCCATGGAATCCTGAAGTTAGTCTCCAGAGTGTTTCTGATTCTCAGCTTCCGACACCATGAGAATACTTCAGAGCCTTGGGATACTCTTGATCTTCTGGCTGGAGTTTTGGTGGATAACCACTTCTGAGTCTTGCTGTGTTTATGTGTCAGTCTTTTGGTTTATTTGCTTACTGGTGGTGTGGAGCCTATGGCAAGTCCAGTGGTGAATGGGCTAGGGCAGAACAGACCCTACCACATGGTGACCTCCTGGGGAATGTCAATACCAATGTGTGGAACCAGTGAAAGTGTGGTTTTCTGGATTTGTTAAAGCAAAAAAAAAAAAAAAAAACAAAAAACAAAACTGTCTTCCATCATTTAGACCATCTCCTCTCTTCTTTCTGCCTTTCTGTCTGGCAGCCTCACTTGCTTAGGGCAGGATAGTGTGGGTTCACTTTGTCCATCTTGGTTGGATGACCTCATCAGAGAAGCACTCTGTACCTCTTCTGTGAGACCTGTGAGATGACCTAATTTTTGATGGAACTGAGAAAGAAAGATCCAATGGAACCAATGACCCAAGGGAACGTGAATGCTGATTTCTGTTGCTATCATTCAATAGAAAGCAAACAATGAACTAAGTGCATTAGGTTGGCCTTGCAATGTCTTGGCAGGCACCTTTCAGAAACGGAAGTACTTCAGAGGATGGTATTGAATCTCTAAGATGACACTGAGCACTCAACTCTCAGTGGTTCACAGTTGATATCTTTTGAGACATGACCAATCCGAAGGAAAGGCAGCTTCTCTTGCCCCTCATGGAATCTTAATTTAATGATGGTACCTTAAAAAGTCATGACCTGAGAAAGAACCACCGGCTGGGTACAGGGTACAGTGATTTTGTTCTGACTCACCTTACTCTTCAATTTTATATCCAAGTTTCAAGAAACCAGTGTTACTCAACAGCACTGTTTTTACTGCTAAGCAAAACTTCAGGAAAGAGCGTCCTTTGTTAGAACACTGATTAACAAATTTTCTGTCAGTCTGAATTAAGACCTGCACGGCTTCCCTCTGTTCTCCCAATCTCTGCTCTTGTATACTTACCCCAAAACATTTCAAGTGGTACAAAAGTTAACAATGATAGATTTCAATATTGAAAACCTAAAACTAATAAAAGCAGTTTTGATTGCTGCACCTATGTGTTCCTTTTTCGTAGGGTTATTTTAAAAGCTAAATAATACAGCTGTTTCCAGAGACTCTTTGTTCTAGTTATCATCAAAGCAGACAGAATCAGGTTTTGGGGCAAGGATCATGCATTGGAAACTAGTAAACTATTATGCAGAAAAATCCCCACCCCCAACTCCGAATAACCAATATAGATAGCCAACTTAATGTGTATGTAAACCCAGAAGTATTTTCTGTGAAGAGGTAACTTGGTAACTAGTTGACTTTGACATGGTCTTCCCATAGAGCACTGGACCATATGCAGGCAAAGATAAATTTTACTGAATTTAGAAAGAACTGGAGCATGGCCAGAGGCATATCTCTTCACCCTTGCCTTAAATATGTTTTCTGAGCTTCGGACTCAGAATTGCTCATATTCCGTTAACTTGTTAGTTATGGTGGTGATGGGTAAAACATTTGGGAAGAATTCCACCGAAATCACAATGACTCTTAAAAGACTCTGAAAGAATGGTCAGTCTAACTCCATCATAAGCAGAGTCAATGGGTAGTTCTGAAGGGTCTCAAAGGGTTGAGTTAATTCAAATTGGTTTTGGCCCTGCATGAGGAAGGGATTGACCTTTCTGTTGGCCTTTAGGGTAGTTGGCCATTTACATTCAAGGACAGTCTTCTTGAAAAAGTATTCCCCATCTTTATTTTCTCTGAGAAGCAGAATATGAGGAATGCACTAACAGGAAGTAGAGAGAAAGAAGTGAAGTTAGGAGAAAATCTCCCTGACTCTGGCTAAAATATGGGAATTAGTGACCCGGAAAGATTCTGGAACCCCTAACTCTGATTTCAGGGATTTTCATTTTGGTTACTTTAGATCCTTGGCTTATTTAATATCTCTTATGGAATTGCTTTACCACCTTAGGCCTTAATTTTCTCATCTTTAAAATAGGAATAATACTTATTCCGGAAGGTCATTGAGAGGATTAAAAGAGGTAATATATGAAACCCATTTAGCTAGTGTCATGCCTGTCCTAGAGCTCTTGAAATTTTGGAAATTATTTTTTCTTATTCTGTGACGGATCCTGATTAGGAGAATATAAATGGGCAAGGAGAAGAAGCCCTAGAGGAAGGCATTAGAGCTGGTATTGAAATAGCAGAACTGCTCAGGGGCAGTGGCCTCCAGAGCACCCATCTGGTTCGATCCACCAGGGCCCACTGCCATTGTGGTGCATTAGTCATCTGAGTGACAACAAAAATTGGGCAACTCTAGCTATTCCAGCCCCTGAGACTTATCTTCCACACATTTTCCCTGAGTGTGTATTTCATCCTGGAAGGGTCTGGAAGGTGGAACCTAGCTGAGACACTCTGGAAGTTCTGGGTTACTGTGCAGCCTGCAGACAGGTCCGTTGACACATACCTCAAGGCCCTTCTGCTCAACTCCTGGTGTCCTAAAGGTGCCTCATTCATCCCCAGGTGCCTCTCCCCAGCACAAGGGTGCTAACTTCCTTCCCGGGAAGCCTGGTTTTCGCCCTGTGAGAGATTTTATTCCCACAGTCCGTTTTAGTTCCTGTGCCTGTTTTGGACTGCCCCTCTTCCTTCCCACCATCCTCCCACCCTGCCCCCTTGCACGCCCTTTCTCGTTTCCAATTTTAGCGGTGTTACCAGGGCAGGTTTGCAGAAAGCTTGCTTCAGTGGCTCTCGCCTGGGCCGTTTCCACAGAGGCTGTGTGCCCGGGTACCATTCACTGAAGCTCAGCAATTGTGCCCATCTGTTCCTCTGGCTGGAGCCACCAAGCATCTGCAGGGGGTGGCGAAGGCTGCAGAGGCTCAGACAAGGGGCAGGGAGGACCTGGCCAACGTGATGCCTGGCGAAGCATGACACCATTGGAGTCTCCACATAAAGGGTCCTTGTGACCTCTGTGGGTGGGGGGAAAAATGGAAAATGGGAACAAAGTTAAAATTAAAATGTTCAAAAAAGTGATTTACAAAGAATTAAGTTTCTTTTAAACTGCGTTTTACTCATAGGAATTATATCAATCAACAGTGAGCACTAAATTGCTGGATCAGTCAGAAAATATTGTTGCTGCTGAAGAATCAATGCTAATTGAATCATTAGGGCATTATTACATGAAACACAAATAGCTCAAGATGATAACTCTTTGCTCAGCCTGCTCTGTAGTCTTCAAAGAAGCAGTGGAGCTGCGGTTGCATTGCGCGGTCTGTTGACGCATGGAGTTTCCCTCCATTGCTGGCTTTCTCAGTGGAGTTAAAGGAGGGTGGTAGTTGCAGACATTTTCCCCCATTTGTTTTTAAAGACATAATGTGATCCTCCTTGAAGTCAGTGATTCTGAACAATCTGCAAAAGTAGGGATGTTAAAGAATTTGAATTATATGTTAGAAATCTTCTAGTAAAGTCCATAATGTGCAAAGTATCTGCCAAATTATTTTGTGTGCATTTATGGATATGCCATAATGAATCCCACTCTTATATGTAATCATTATGCACCAATAAAAAATGAGAAAAAGAAGTGTCTGTTACTCCTCTAAGGTACGCAGAATCCAAACAAAAGCCATTAACCTGGCTCAGGATACCAGGCAGGGCCCGTCATGGGGGTGATGGGTACAGCCTGGACATTCAGGTATAAGCCCCCACATTGGCTAGAATGCTCCTGAAGGGGCCAGACATTTTGGAAGATCTGTGAGACCAGGGCCAGAGTTGTATCCACTGTACCCCAAGTGCCTCCTGTTGATTGCTGTGTGGATTTTGATCACAGGTATGATCCCTTTGATAATATTCACATAGCCTTCTTCCCCCGGGTCTGGTCCTTACCGAATGGTAAGAGGGCCATGTTTGGCTTCTCACTTCCTCCTCTTATAGCGTTCTTTTGGCCTTTTTTCTTTCCTTCTCTACCCTCTGGTCTCTGGCAGCCAAGCCCCCATCAGCAGCACCAAGCCTTCTGCCTCAGGTGCCTGGATTTCCAGGGTGAGATCCCCTTACTGGGCTATCTTCCTGGGTGCTTGACCCATGTGGGATCCCGCTAGGACTCTGTTTGTATTTTGATCATTTACTGTGCGTCTTAACCCCTGAGGGTGTGTGTAGAGTATTTCTTAAATAATGCCAAAGAGAAGCGTAGTGTACATAAGCTGCCTCTGCTGTGTCCCTCTGAACCATATGAGGCCTTGAAGGTGAGAAGAGGGGAGGCATTCCTGCTTTATTTCTGACTTGCCAGCAGTTTCAGAAGCCTAACTCCTCCATATGTTGGGGAGCACAGCGCTCCGTGAGAAGGACAGCATTTACTGCAAACCCACTGTGTCTCAGAGGCCGCCTGGCTGTGTGTTTTCATTTAGATTATGTCATTTAACTCTCATAAAATCCTCCCAGGTAAATATTAGTACCCTTCATTTTTAAATATGTGAAAACAGAGAGGCTTAGAATTAATTTGCCCAAGGTCACGCGGAAGAGCTAAAATTCAAGTTGTTCCGGATTTTTCCATCTGATCACATTCTTTATTTTTTGCCCCTTCCCTTGCCCATCACCCAGCACACACAAAGACTCCAGAGGGCGAGCAAGCAGAAAAGAGCACTTGTGTGTGGGAATGTGTATGTGATCAATCACAAAGCATGAACAGCCTGGAAAAATAGGTCAGAGGAATGAGAGGACCCACTGCATCTGCTCGAATTCTAAAGTTCGTCCATTGTCTTCCCAAGATTAATGAGTGGGGTTTGTGGTTGCTTCGCAGGCCTAGCAGTGACAGGTAACCATTTTTTTTAACCCCTCCTCCTTTCCTTCCTCTCTATTAAAATCAACTCTGCCCTTTGTCTTCCTTAGCTTAAAAACACCTTAACCATCACCACCTGTCCTTAATCATAACAGGGGGGGCTTTGCGGAAAGATCCCTCCCGACTTGGCGACATACACTGGGAAAGCAGGATTTTTGCTATATTCCCTGTGGAACGCCTGGTACGGGGTGGGTGCAGAAGCATTTTTTCGTGGATGAATGAGTTTGCAAAGTGTTTCTCCTGGTTCTTAACCATCAGTGTCTCCTCCCCCAGGTAGTATCACCATGCGGTGCTTCCCCTGCCCCAGCTCCCCACTGTCACCCTCAGAACTCCAGCTTCTCCCTTGGAGCCGCCATTCTCCATCCCAGCTTCTTTGCAGGTGCCTCTCCTCTCCTTCCAGTCAGCCTGCTTCCCACACCCCAGGCTGGGTTTTCCCAGCCTCACTTTGCTCTTGCTGTGGTCCTGCCACTGGCCTCTCCTGATCTCTTGGCTCTTTAGGTCAGAGGATGCCAACTCCGATGCCTCCTGGAGCCAGGGAAGCGAGGTACACACATTCAAAGAGAGTGTTCAGTTTGCCCTAGGCACATGCCCGTTTCCATTGTCACATAAAGACAGCAGTCATGGTAAATAGCTTGGCCTCCATGTTGGGGACCTACTAGGGTAAGAGGGGGGCCGTGACAAACAAAAGGTCACCTTTTCCCTAAAGGTGGCAGCCACAACAGATTGTAGCCGTGGGGGTATGTGTACCCATTGTTATGGTCTCTTCTGAGCTTTAAGATGGGGAGTCCAGGCTGAATTCCAGTTTAATAGGAAATCTACTGTTTCTTAAATGTTGACCCTAAACAAAATTTTAAAAAAGAATTATTTTTAAATGAAACAGCCAAATAAAACATACTTATGGGTCATATTGGCCTGCTGGCTTCTCTTGGATTACCTCTACTTCCCAGATCACAAGGCTCAACTGGATCTCCCCCTTTGCAGCTGCTCCTAGTGAGTGGCATAATATATCAGTAAGACCACCAGCCAAAGAATCTGAGGACCCAGCTTTAGACCTGCTCTTCTGCTGGCCTCAGTTTTCTGCAATTAATATTTGACGGGTCCAGTAAATACATTTGTTTGGTTTATGATTTGAGAGTGCTTTTGCATGTATTATTTCATTTGAGCCTCAAGAGAACACTCTGTATGGAAAGCATTGTTATTCTTGACTTAAGAGGAAAGAACTTGAAGTTCAGGGAGGTGGAGTGACTTACTCTCGGGATCATACAGTTTGTGAGTGGTGGAGCTGGCCTCAGGGTTTGGATCTTGGGTCTGCTGTGTGGTTTGGTGTATTGTTTTAGAGTTGCCTAGAATGGGGTCCTCTCTCTTGTTAAGTTCAATGTGGGTTCTTAAGGAGTAAAGGAGCTCATTGTTACAGGGCTATTACCAATGTTCCATGCCAGACATGCGTTCACAGTCGAACATTAGTCTATCCACCAGGCTCTCATTATTTGATGTGTGATGATTCTCCGTCTCTAACCAGATCGTGAGTGCCTGGAGGCAGGGATGAAATTTGGTGCAGAGATGCTGATGGGGCCATCCCTTAAGCAATTGCTGATAAAGCCAATCAAAGGAAAGTGGGGATGCCGCCTGAGAGAGAACCCTACCTCGAAGTCAAAGCAGGATTATGCCTGAGGGGTTGTTGAATGCTTGTCTGGTGGCTCAGCAAACCCAATCCTTCAGATCTGAGTCTGCAGGTAGCCAGTGTGTGTGACAGCCATCACCTGAGAGGGAATGGAATGACATGGTGATAATGGTATCTGGCTGTCAGCAGTTGCTCCACTGAGCCTTAGTTACGATGGGGATAATAATACCTCCCTCGTGTGTGTTGAGCAGAGTGCCTGGCACAGAGGGGGCGCTCAAGTGCAGTGTGCAGCACAGTCAGGGGGCTGCTTTGTGGAGCAGTACTCACCAGGGCCTGGGTCCTGCCTTCCTCACTGCTGTGGTCCAGCGAGACTCACTCCATCCAAATGCTTCTTTCTGACGGTACCTGGGGGACACGCTAGACTTGAGATTATAGGAAATCAGTAAAGCCAAGTGGAGAATGACAAGAACTGAGTTGCAGAAGGAGAGCTGTTGCTTTCCATGTCCTTAAACTTAGGGCCAGCCGTGTACAGCTGTGGATATTCAACGGTGTTAGGGTGTGAAGTTCCAGGTCCTCTTCACTAAGGAACTTCTTTCTAAGTTAAAACCTGCCTGGGAGAGAATGGTCTCTGGATGGCTCTCTGACACTCTGCACCCCATTGTTCCTCACACTCTGCACCCCATTGTTGTTCGCTAGAATCTGCTTCTTTGTTCCAGGGTCTTTCCCCTCCTCAGGCTGCTGCAGGATTCCTTTAGCTGTGGCCTTTGTCCCTTCCTCTGTCAGGGGCCTTGGGCTCCCAGTCACTCTGTGCACCGTGAGCTGCCTGCTGTACTCATCAGCACTGGCTGGGCAAGTGGCTGACGGCTCCTGAACACAGGCACGGGGTCCCTTGCCTGTCTGCGTCCTTCAGAGGACAAGGAGAGGTGTTTCCCGAGAGGAGGCCCCAGGTAAACACGGACCTCATCCTTCCCTCCTTCAGCAGAGGTGCTCTGCCCCGACACATCGATGGAAAACCGCTGAACACACTGCCTGCTGGAGCTGTCCCCAAGTCCCAGCAGTGTTTTAGGATTTTCTGTTAACCACTTTGTGCCCACTGTCATCTAGGCAGTGCACATGCCCCACCGGTTTAGGAGTAGGTAGAAGGGCATGCAGGGCCACGAGGTAGGCCCTGAGTAGGTCCTGCTAGCTCCTCTCCTCACAGCAGAGCCAACACTTGCTCTGGATGAGCCATTCAGAGCCTGATGTTGATCTCTCTCTGCAAGAATGTTTTAGGATTATTGGTTAATGCCGGCAAATCACTTGTGCTATAAATGTCAAGTTTAATGTTAGTAAACAGGGGGATTACGTTCATTTATGCAAAAGGGAACTCTTCCTAATGGGCATCAGGGGGAAGACTTCTATCAACAAAAACCAGAGTCAATTGTGCACCGTATTGGAGCCCGAGGCCTGTGTCTTGTCTTTCTACCCAGCATTCCCGCTGGATTTCTCACATGGACTGTAAACTCCATTCCATTGCTGCGACGACTGCCTGTTTGTGCCTGTGCCTTTGATGTCTTAGGGAAACGTTGAAAGAAGAGCAAACAAGGCAGAGACTGCTTGGCCAAGTGAAGAGCTCCCTGTCATTGGTGATGTCAGATGGAATGTGTAGCAGGGCTTGCCATCCTGCACAGAGAAGGAGAAGGTTCAATTGGTGGTATTCTGTTCTCATTTCAAAGACAGCAAAACTGAAGCAAAAGCATCCTAGAGTGAGTCCTTCTCAGCTCCGCTTTCCTTAGAGAACCTTTCAGCACTCAGCTACCCAATGTTTAAATCTTCACTGGCCAAAAACTAAAGAGAAGGAACAGCACACACAGAATCTTTGACCAGGAGCTTCTAGGTTCCCTATTGGCCTTCTCAGATGTGTGCTATCCCATTTCACAGATGAGGCAGCTGAGACTCTGAGGGGTATCACAGGCCCAAGCTTGAACTCTCTTCATTGTGCGTCCTGAATTCAGCTGTTAGATTTCCTTTACAAAATTTGTGTTTTCATGTCCTGAGAGCACCTACCACAGAGCACTACCACTCCATAATGCTTTCTCTGTAATTCTGAAACTCAAAAGTCTCCTAAAGGTAGAAGTTCACTGATTATCTCTTTGACAACAAAAATTGACCTGTCTCAAGCTCACCTGCAGGCCCAGTGGATTGGAACTGACACGAGGATAGGTACAGTCTTACTCAATGTGCTCTGAGCAAATGTTGGTATGATTGACTGCAGAAGCATAGTCATATTTTGCCAGCTTCACGTCTGTCATTGATGGAATGCATCTGTAATGGTGGTCCCCAAAGGTCCTGTCACCTGGTAGTGCAAGACATTGCTCACGGTATGGTGATGCTGGTGTGATAGCATATAGTTGCATACAGTGCATAATACTTGATAATGCTAGCAAACCACTGTGTTCCCACTATGTCCATGCAATTATCAGAGTGTGTTCCTGTTGTTTCTATATAACAACATTCACTGTGAACAGTATGCCCTGTGACCCTGGCAGCAGCCTCAGACACCTCATGTGTACCGTGTCCCTTGGCTGCTTCAGAGCCACATCCAGTGATTGACCCGTAACATCTGGAGTTTTAAGTGCACTCCAGGATGTCTGCGCAATGGTGAAAATGTCTAAGGATGCGTTTCACAGAACATATTAAGTGACACGTGACTATAGATTGGCTTATGAGGCCCTTCACCCTGCTGTGGTGATACATACAATACATACACAAATTACTTTTCTAAAAACCTGAAAGGATTCCAAAATGCATTTGGCCCTCAGAGTTTCTGATAGGGGATATTTGAGGACTTCTGTAAAGCTGTGCACATAGTGAGCACTATCTGCATGCTGTTGCTTTGTTGGTGTGAAACCTTGGTACCTTAACTTTTCTATGTTATGCACTGGTGTGTGCTATCCCATTTCATAGATGAGGCTGCTGAGGCTCTGAGGGGTATCACAGATACTTAGGTGGTCACAGAATCAGGCACCTGTTCAGAGTCTTTACTAAGCACCTATCATTAGGGTAAGGAGACGAAAGGCCAGCCAACAAAGGGAAGCCATATGGTGCTGCCCACGAACAATACAGGGCAGTGAGTGGGTGACGGCTAGGGTAACAAGCACCTGCGATAGGTGCTAAGGAGGACAAGAGTGGGGGCTCGTTGGTCAGATATGGGCTACAAAGGACAGATTCTGCAGGCCTTGACTTCCCAGCAGAGGAGTGTGGACCCAGTTCTCTAGATGGGAGGCTGACACAGAATTCTAAGAAAAATAGTTTACTTTGATGAGGCCTTTAGGATGGTGGCTCCCAAAATGGATTAGCTCCAAAGTCCCAGGCTTCCCTTCCCACTCTCGGCCATGCTTCCTTTCCCAAAACAGTTCTGAGAAATGACAGTTTTTAGCCACTGTGCTTTCTCTGTTGAAACCATGGTAAATTATGAAACAGATATTGCCGTGATCTCTAATTTATAGATGAAAAAACTGAGGCACAGAGAGACTGGGTAATTGGGTGCCATGAGTATTACTGTAAGGGTTATAATGAGAATCCAGCCAGCGTGGCCCTAGTTTCTGTGCTTGTAACTGCTACCCTCTGTCTTCATCCACTCTCTCCACATCCCAGAAATGAAGCTTTGTTCTAGTTAATGTGGTCTGCTGAGAATGAAGGAACCCATTCACTCAGGGGACTTTAGTGAGTGCTCCATTCTTCCCCTGGAAAGTTTGATGGTGGCCGAAGCGGGTCAGGTGGAACACAAAGATGACCAAGGCATGCACATTAGACAAGTTTGGATGTGACATTCTGAAGTTTATGATGTATTAGTTTTTCATTACTATGATAAAATAACCAAGGCAATCAACTTTAAAGAAAGAAAGGTTTATTTGGGCTCATGGTTTCAGAGGTTTTAGTTCATGGTTGCTTGGCACTGTTGCACTGTGCCTAATGGTGGCAAAGCACATCTTGGTGGGAGTATGTGGTAGAGGAGGCCTGTTCACCTGATGGTGGCTGAGAAGGAAAGGAAGGAGAAAGAGTAGGAGAGGCTGGGTTCAAACATCCCCTTCAGGGGAATGTCCTTCCGTAGGCCCCACCTTCTACAGGTCCCACCACCTCCCATGAGGGCCATGGACTGGGAACCAAGCCTTCAACACCTGTGGTCCCGGGGGCCTTGGGGGACATTCAAGCTCCAAACCTCAGCAATGACCCAACCGATAAGAAATGTAATTTGATAACTTTAAGGCCCTCAACTCCTTTGACTGCCCTCCTGCTTCTCCAGCTTCTGCCCTCTCCCAGGCCCTGCTTGCCCCGTGCCCACACATGTCTGTGTATTATGTGCCCTGCCGTAGCTTCCTGAGAGGTAGCATTAAAATTCTAAAAACTTAAGAAAAGCTGAGACAATAAAGGAAGAGACTACATCAGTTTTCTTCTTTCAGTCTTTTGACTGCTGCAAATCTGTATCTTTTCTCAATTCATTCTGAGTGTGTGTTTTTTAGTTTTCAGCTTGAATATTCCAGAAATGAATCTTAATCTTGTTTTAAAAATATCTGGGACATTTTCCTTAGGTAGTGGGGATGGCCTTTTTATTTTTATTTTTTATTTTTTTGGTACTGAGAATTGAACTCAAGGGCACTCAACCACTGAGTCCAGCCCTATTTTATGTTTTATTTAGAGACAGGGTCTCACTGAGTTGCCTAGTGCCTGGCTTTGAACTCACAATCCTCCTGCCTCAGCCTCCCAAGCTGCTGGGTTTATAGGTGTGTGCTACCACACCTCTCTAGGATGGTCTTTTTAAAACTCGCTTTCTCTATGTGGCCATGGTGCATTTTGGGGGGTTTGGGAGCACCCTTGCATTTTTTCAGGAGGATACTCTTTTTGTCCTGTCAACACTGCAGGGTCCGTTTCTCCTGAATGTCTGATGTTCTTTTGCTCTTGAATTCCATCTTTCAGGTGGGCTTTAATTAGCTGAATTAGCGTGTGCCAAAATGAAGTCTAACTTTGGTAGGGAAATTCCTTACAGTTTTCTGGGTTAGAAGCAGGCACCACTGTGCCATGTTGTGATGGAGTGTCCCCGTTTACCATGGCAATGTGACTTCAGGCTTTATCCTCCTGGCTGGCATTTCGTGCCCATGGCTGAGTTCCAGGCTTCCTGACCTTCCTGTTGTTCCCGGTTCTTCTTCAGTTCCCCGTGGGCTGGAGGGTAAGATTTCACAAAGGGACAAAAGGAGGTCTTGGCTGAAACTTTTTAGGTCTTTAACCATGCATTTTTTTCCCTTTTACAATTCTGGACTCTGGGAGCCTTCTCGCCCTTTCTCTTTTACTTCTCTTTCATCTCCACTTACCCTCTTACCTGCTGTTCTTTCTCTTTGTTCTCCAAGGAGATGACTTGGATTTCAGGGACAAAGTGAGAAACAAGATAAGGAAAGACTGGAAGGAGCCGTGGCCACTGCAGAGGGCCATGGAAGGTTCTCAGATTGTTGAGAACCTTTGTAGACCAGAAAGAATTCTTGTTTCCTCTCCCATTCTCAAGTTACTTATTTCCAAAACTGCGCTGGACTGTGGATATCTTTTTCCATAGACAGGGTCTCACTGAGTTGCTGAGGGCCTCGTGTTGCTGAGGCTGGCTTAGAATCAATACTTTTTTGATTCAAAAGTTCTGTGTGTGTGTTTTCTTTATTGAGGAAACAGTACCACCATGTAGCTTAGGTCACCTGGAGAGGTTGAGTTCAAACATCCATCACAAAGTAATGGATAAGAACTTCTCAGCTCTGTTTATGCTGTACATTCCCATAAGTTCCGCTTCCTGGCTGCTGAGTTCTTTACGAATATGACCTATGAGCGACGTGTCCTCCCTGCTCAATGCCTGACCAGCTAAGGAGAAGAGCGGATGAGCGCAGGAGTGGAATGCTGGGAATCTCCATGATGTCCTTCCAAGGAACATTTCTCTGAAGCTGGGCCAAAGACCTAAGGGAACGTAGTTTCCCATTGTGAAGGAGCTGGCCCCCATCCCTGTGTGCCATTTTCCCGTATTTCTAGTTGGCAGCTGCAAATGAAATGGTAAGCCCATGCTGCCATAGAACTTGACAGGTGATGTGTTGCTAAGTGACATCCTGGACAAGCAAGAGAGAATGCTGGAGATGATGTGGCTGCAGCTCAGGGACAAACATGAGCCTTGCTTTCCTTCAGGGGTTGGTTTGGCAATGAGTACCTCTAAGGCAGTAGGTGCAGAGGTGCTCCTGGTCTAAAGCCTAAGTGCTTAGAGACTCTTTTTTTTTTTCCTATGTGTGTGTGTTTGTGTGTGTGTGTGTGTGTGTGTGTGTGTGTGTGTGTTATATTTTTATTTTGAGACAAGGTCTTACCAATTGCTGAGTGCCTCCCTATGTTGCTGAGGCTGCCATTGAACTCATAATCCTCCTGCCTCAGCCTCCTGAGCCACGGGGATGTGTATGAGCTCTGGAAGAGCACATTGTCCAGCTCCACTTTGGAAAGAAGTAAACTACAGATGGGAACAAATGTAGGCACCTGGCCGTCATGCCTTATGGTATGGTGTAGAGAGGAAACGGGCTGACCCTGGGGACAAACAAACAGACTTGGGTTCAGTTGTGACTCTGATGTTTACTACCTCTTGGACTTTGAGCAAGTGACTGATCCTCAACTTTAGTTTCTCCTTCTGTGAAATGAGCATTGCAATTGTACTGTTTTCATGGGACTGCTGGAAGGATGGTATATGGTAAGCACCTGGCTCAGTGCCTGGCATGTAGTAAATGTCTGCTATAATTGTAATTGCATTTTTTTTTTATACTGGGGATTGAAGTCGGGAACACTTAACCACTGAGCCACATCCCCATCCTTTTTTTGGTATTTTATTTAGGGTGTCACTGAGTTGCTTAGTGCCTCACTGTTGCTGAGGCTAGCTTTGAACTCACAATCCTCCTGCCTTCTGAGCTGCTAGGATTATAGGCATGCATTTAATTGATACCTTGGTTTTATTTAGTCGTTACTTTATTTCATTTCTAGTGCATTGAAAAGACAGGTGAAAACTACAACTAGACTGCCTTTGTTCAGATCCCAGCTCTGTCATGTACCACTTGTGTGATTTTGAGCAAGGTAATTTCCATATCTGGGCCTCACTTTTCTCACCTGTAAAGTGATTGCAAAGTGATGTATACTTCATAGTGTTATAGTGAGTGGAAAGTATGCATGGGTGGTAAACTGACCAACAGGCCCAATCTGGCCCACCACCTGTTTTTGCAAATAAACTTTTATCAGAACTCAGCTGCACTCGTTTGTTTATGGATCGTCTGTGGCTGCTTCACTGCTAAACAGCAGAGATAGCTGTGGCAGACGCCATCTGGCCTGCAAATCCTACAATATTTACTATCTGACCCTTTATAGAAAAAGTTTGCTGACCTCTGATTAAGAGGTTTCGGTAGCGCTTGGCACAGTGCTCCTGCGCCATTCCTGCTTGCTCTCATTACTGCTGGTGTTTCTGTAGAGTTTGTGGCCCCACGAGTCCCCGAGTTAGGCTGCTGAAGTAGTTGTGCACATACCTTTGTAGATAAAGCATCAGGGATTTGGAGGATTCAAGTGATCTGACCAAGGTGGGCTAGGGACTCACATCTGGTCCAGGGCTCTCTCTGCTAGTGGCCCTGCATCCCTGACTTTATGGATTCCTAGAGGAATCCACCCTTCCCCCAGAGGCTGGCCTCAGTGTCTCTGCATTCACTGGCTACCAGGCCTGGCCAGCTCCCAGCCCTGAGCACCCTACGTAGAGACATTTTCGACTCTGGGTTGTTCACTCCTTAGCTGCTGGGATTGGGAGAGCTTGGCTCACTGCATGGCACAAGCTCCTCGCTTACACACGGCATCAAGCCCTGGAAGGCACGGCCCAGACCCTCTCTCCAACCCCAGGCTTTTGTCAAGAGCATGTGTGTGGTTGATAACAACTAGCCTGTGGGTGACATTTCATGTCTACTGAACTCTTTCATACTCAAGATCTCATTTGATCCTTGTAGCAGCCACTCAGGGAGGATGAGGTGGGTGGTGGTGTGGCCAGCAGCTAAAAATGAGACAGACAGCCTCCTCAAGGCCACGTAGCAAATAAGTGGCAGAACCAATGAAGCTCTTGTTCCCACCTTGAGTTTAGCCACTCTCTCTGTCCCTAACCTGCCCTCCCAGCTTGAGCGTTGTGGCGATGCCACCACCATGTCCCTCGGGCACTCTTGCATTGACTGCTGACCCTCACTGTGTAATATTTCTTTGGGGCCATAATGAAAGTCCTGTGTGCTTTAGGAGTATGTTTTCTGGTTGAAGATGATGGGCAACTACACAGAAAAAATGGCTTCTGTTTTAATGTTTAGCCTTAAAGTGTCCTCTCCCTAACCAATCCAGGCTGGCTTTTCTGTTTTCGCTGGTCTTCCAGGAAGAGCCCACCCTATCCTCCATCAGGACATCTACTGTATCCTGCACTTAACAGCTTACAGAGCGAGGCAAAGGGGGGACAGTTTATGGTGAGTCAGCTCAGCTCATCTGTGAAGGACCAACTCGGGAAAGGCCAGAGAGTGACAGGGGTGTGTGTGTGTGTGTGTGTGTGTGTGTGTGTGTGTGTGTGTGTGTGCACATGTGTGTGTGTGAGCCTGTTCCCCTCTCAGTGAATTCCTATCTCAGTGCTATCCAGGGAGTGGAGAATCATTCCTGAAAGCTACTGGGGAGCGATGGAGAACATGGAGCAGACATGGAACAGTTTTATGGTCGTCATAAGGTCGTGGGGGTGAAGGGCAAAGGGAAGTGGGGTTCCTGGGGGAGAAGGGGTTTCATCATGATGGTTTCAGAGTGGGCAGATAGCTAGTGACTAGGCAGAGCCACATCCAGCTTCCCAGTGAGGCAGGATAAAAGGACACAACTGAACTTTGTTGAAACTCCTCTGTATTATGAAAACTGGGTACTAAAAGGGGAAGAATTTGCAGCAGAGGTATTCACACCAGGGGGGTTGAGGTAGTCCAGTAAAGTCACCAGGAAGTAGTCAGGTGCCCTGGTTTTTATCCAAGTGACCATACCATTTACCTTCCTGATTCAGTAGTGTCCTTATGGATATGGGACCAGGGCAGTGTAACCAAGCCCAGCCCTGGTCCCATGCAAATGAACACTCATAGCTTCTGGTGGGTAGAAAAATCAATTGCTTTATAACCAAAATACCCTCTTGGTTATGTGTCTCTGTTGGACAAATAATCAGAAACAGCTGCCCTGAGTTTCTCCAGAGAATGGAATCTTCCTAGGCTCCAAAAAAAATGAAAACACTTTGGAAATCAGAAGCAATGTGGGGCTGGGGTGAGGGGCAGGGCTAGGAACGAAGTCCTGGCACCACCTCTGATTGATCCTAAATCACTTCCTTTCTCTGGCCTTCGGTTTCTACATCTGTTAAACAGGGCTAATGAAACCTGTTTCTTCCTGCAACTCCACACCATGAAAATTTATTCTCTCATCTGCAGTAGGCTGAGGCAAAGTGGCCAGCCACATAAAACAGCTTGAATCCTTGAGCAGGGTGGATGGAGGTTGCTTAATGAGTGAAGCTGTGTAGCCTACTCCACGTCTGTCCCACCATTAAAATTTTTATTGTTATTTGTGAAGTACCCACTGGAGTTCAGAAAGAGCCTGCACACCACTAAATCGAGTCGGCTCAGCTCCTGCCGCAGTTAAAACAAGTGCTGTAACCCCAATTAATAATGATTTTTTTTTTCCACCAGGGCTGGCTGCTTGCAGGAGTGTATTATCTGCCAGGGAGCACCAGTGGGCTCGCTCCCAGTGTGTAAATATTCCGTCCGACTGAAACAGAAAGTCCAAAAAAGGACTGGTTTATACCGAGTGGCCTCTGTGATCTGGCCACAGTCGAGGGCCTCTTCAAATCATCAGCTCTGATGTTATACACAAACCTCTGGGTCTCCAGGATCTTCTGGAAAGAGGACAAGAGAGGGAGAGCAGAGTGCTGAGTGGGAGGTGGAAGGGGTCCCCGAGAAAAGGAAAACACAAACAGGGGAGAGTTTGGAAGGCAGCAGAGCAGGGCCGCCGGCTTGTGCATGATTCATGACGCAGGGACAAGGGTGATGTGCTTTGAATGCCACGGTTGTCTCCATAGGTGGTGGAGGCCTGGTTTGTCCCAGGGAATTATCAAGTCCTACTTAGAGCAAATGCCAGATGAGATCAAGGCATTTGTACAGGGACAGCTGTATCATTTATATGACAGCCCCGGTAAGTCAAGCCCCTTCTTTCTTTTTTCTAAGCTCCAACTCTTCCCCATTTACTTTTTTTCTTTTTAAGTGTAGGAGGCCTTCTTCGGTCCCTCCAAGGCCTCCTGTCCCTCCTTAACAGACAGACGTTTGCCTGGTCTGTGGATTAGACTTCTCTACCCTCCCTGTGCATTCAAGATAGCTTGGAAACTTGGATGACCACCTTCCACCCCAGAGAGGAGTCCCACTCATTCCCTACTCTCTGTGTCACCATGGCCTCGGGCAAAAGGGAATTTCCACCTTACATCCCTAGAAGGGAACGTCTAGGAGGCACACATCCATTTCTCCCTGCCTCCTCATGCTTTTGCCCCCCTGGGGGAGGAGACTTGACTCATCTGATTGGAGAGTTTGGCTTAACCCCTTCTGAGACTCTCTTTTGGATCCATTTATCCCCCGCCCCCCCACCAAGTTACAGAGGCTGGCTCTGACCTGAAGGGAAACTCTACCATGGTCCCACCCGACTGGATGAGTAGTTTTAATTCTGGGTAAAAGATGATGAAGCTCATCGAAGTCCATCTAAACCACTTTCTTCATTTTGGAGTTTATTCATAATAAGGCTTTTAGTTTGATTTCAATCTCTGTGATTCCTCTATCTTATTCCTTAACTGGTTCTGAACTTGTAAAGTTATTGGCCACTGCCCAGAGCCCCCAGACACCTTCCTGTTAGGCAAGTATCATTATTTATGAGAAGAAGAAAGAGGAAAATATTGATGTTTCTCTAGTCCTTTCTTCTCAGAAGTGGTACCTCCCGGATAGGAGACTGTGGCATGGTCTGTGAAGTAGCGCACACCACACCCACAAGCAGTCGGTAAATGTCGGTGTGTGCCCTCCATCCCTCCGTGGCCTGTGTGGTAGTTTTAGCACTTGTTGCCAGAAAGTTTGTTCTGAAACCTAAGGCCTGTCTTTCTCATTGCCATCAGAGATCATTTTTTTAACCTTGTTGGGAGTAGGTCCTAAGCTTAATATATGGTTGGACAATCTCCTTTCTCATAGACCTGATTTATAGGGTTGTTGAGAGAGAAAACTTCAAAACCTAGAAGAGAAATGTGTACAGTGGGAGAAGATCCAGGGGAGGAGACAATCAGGAGGAGTTCCGTCATTAATAGTAAATGCAGAGTTTTGAGCTTTGAGGCAACCATGGGTGGACACCATCTGGGCACTCCTGAGTAGGCTGTGCCTTACTTCTTACCATGTGGATTGACAAGGTCCAAAAGTCATCCACAGAGATCTCCTATGTGAATGTACGGTCTCCTCTTCCTCCACTCATAATGCAAAAGTGGTTCATTTTCTGGAACTTTCCTGTGAATGTCCAGAACTATGTTCACCACTGTGGAACCTCCAGATGGTAACCACACTCTAGTATCCCCCAGGAAGGAACAGCCGCCCTCCTCCCAGGTAGGAGGATGTCAAGACAGAAGAGACACCCAAAGAGACCCGGAACTCTGTCCATGGGTAAACTTCTTGAGGACCCAGGCTGAGTCTTAAAATTCATTTTGTGAGCTCTGATCATCTACAGGGGCCCTTTCACTTTAGTTCTTTATTACACATGTATTTCATTTATTGTATTTGTGTTTTGGGCTCCGACTATGAATTCTGTCTCTAACCATATATTTTCTAATTATTTCTCTTTTTTTTTTAAAAAAATTGTTTTTAGTTGTAGATGGATACAATATCTTTATTTTATTTATTTATTTCTATGTGGTGTTGAGGAACGAACCCAGCCCCTCACACATGTGAGGCAAGCTCTCAGCCACTGAGCTACAGCCCCAGCCCCTAATTATCTCGTAGTACAGTTCCAGGGTCATCCTAGGGTAGGAAAGCTTGGGGTCTTAGAAAGCCAGCTTGAACCAGTTTCTGGCTCCCCCATTGCTGTGTCCTCTGCTTATTTTCCCTCCAGGTTATGGTGAATCGACAGACACACAGCACTTCTGCAATTGCTTGTCCAGGGTTTCTCCTCCTTCCCACCACCCACTTTCTGCCCCCTCTGATGTAACACCTATATCAGAGCGTGACGGGAGAGGAAGAATCCACTCCAGGGATGCATTTTGTGATTTGTTATGGACTCAGGTTGAAGTCAGGCTGGTTGACTCATCAGCGTCTCTGGGGAGGGAGAGGAGAGATGTGGACAAAGTTCCCCGGTATTCTAATATGCTCCACCCAACCTGGAGAGCACAGGTTCATGTACATGATCAAGAAGGAGATTATCTCTTCACCTTGGATGGCAATGGAGGGATGGTCTTTCTGAAAGAGATTCCTTCCAAAGGTCTTCCCAGTGAAGCGAGGTGAAGCTCAGCTTGGCATTTCTTTTCTGAAGAGCATATGCCTCCAGTGTGAAACAGAGGAGCAGCAGCCTTAAATTAAAGCAGTCTCTCGCCACATAAGCATAAAGGTACTTTGGCTGTGGCAAAGCAGTGGCTTTGGATGCACAGAGCTTGGATGCCCTTCTGGCTGACTTGCTGTGTGACCTTGGGCAAGTCATGCTTCCTCTCTGTTTGCCATCTGTAAAATGTGGATGAAGGCATTTGCTACCCACCAATTTTACTGATGTACTGTGAGAACCAATGAGAACATGGGAAGGCGTGCTAAGCATTCTGTTACAAAAGCAAACCCTGTTGATGAGTAAACCATTCCCCGGGTGAGGGGATGCTGAGATTCTGCTCAGGGTTTGCCGGCAGTTCCAGGGTCATTCTACGGTATGAAAGTCAGGCTCTCACTCCTTATTTGCCAGTGCCCTTGCCTGTCTGCACTGCAAACAGGAAGGGCTGTCTGAGCTGTCAGGAGGTGGTGGGTACAGATGGTCTCCTGCAGAATGAGAGGGAAGTGCCAATCAAAGGAGGTTGGCCTCCTCAGTTAGAACTCTGAACAGATGGGTCTGAGGCAGCCAAGAGGGGCACTTCCCAGTTTACTAAGTATGTGTGACAGTGATCTGGTGGCTTCAGAGAGCCAGAGGGTCACCTAGTTCATTTCCTTTCTTCAAGGAAAGATAGTATTTAAGGCAAGTCAGACAGGTAAGAGACCTTCTTTTTAAAAGAGTCAGCGCGATGAGTGTGCTCAGCTCAGCAGATGTGATATTAAACAGAATAGGCCAGATATGACCTCACCTGTGTTATAGTCACACCCACTGTTTCTTTCCACTTTCATATGAATTGAGGGTGAGGAAGGAGGGAGAATGTCCCACAAGCAGATTCTTGTGCCCTACCTTACAACTCTCTGTTAGGTCACCTGGGATTGAACTTGGGAACCTACATTTTTAATAAGGTCTACAGTTCATCCTTGTGTGCATTAAAGTCTGAGAGCTAGTCACTTCACCAAAACAAAGGGTGATCAGTCACCTCCCTGAGCTCACTGTTTCCTTAAAAATGAATTACCTGCACACCTGTAATTCCAGTGGCTACAGAGGCTGAGGCGGGAGGATCCCCAGTTCAAAACCATCCTCAGCAATTTAGTGAGGCTCTAAGCAACTTAGAGAGACCTGTTTCAACATTAAAAAAAAAAAAGGCTGGGGATATGTTACAGTGATTAAGCATCCCTGGGTTCAATCCCTGGTACAAAAAAGAAAAGAAAAGAAAAGAAAAGAAAGAATTACCCAAAGGAAATTGTTTCACTAGGTCTAGCCTTCCATATCTAGGTTGCTAGAAAAGCTGTTTTTTATTCTTATTCTGATGATATGGAAAATAACTACTTGAATCAGATGAATTAAAGTGTTGATTGAGCTTTTATTACCTGCCTGGCTTCATGCTGTTCAGGAAAGAAACATAAAAGTTGTAACCTTGGCCCCTGGGGAGCCCACAGGGCTCTTGAGTTGATAAAATGCACTAGGTAACCAGTTAGAGGTGAGGAGAGGATGGGTAAAATTAAGGGCCACATTGAGAAGAGTTTTCAGGAGCACAGAAACGAAGGCCTTCTGGAGGCTGGGAGTCGCAGCCACATTTTCTGCAGCCCTTCTCTGAGTCCAGTCTGATGACCAGAGTCATAACCTACTGAAGAACTTAAAAAATTATCCTGGGAAAATTCAGGAGGTCCAGGGTGGGGCAGAAATCTGTCCTGATGAAGTAACTGACCAGGTGTTTCTGGTATATTACCAGTTTGGGGCAAGTTCCCCAAAGAGTGGTCAGTGTTCTTTCCCACACAGTTCTCTATTTGGGGGGCACGGGAACATTTATGGTTTTATCCATTGCTCTATTACATTAGCTTTGTAACAGTTGAGTTCTGAAATCACAGAGGTTTTCCACAAACAGAAGCTGTATTTATCATTCACGCAACAAATGGGGTATGGAGCAGGCTCTGCTCCATATTTGTTTTCCTTTTAAAGCTTCGCCATCTTTGACAAATGACTTTTGGGTGTTGACATCTTGCAGCCAGCCAGAAAGTAATAACACAGAGCATCATAAGGTGGCTTTCCTGGGTCAGGCCTGGAAGTGGGGACTATCGCTTCCCCTGACATTCCACTGGCCAAAAGTTGGGCTTGTGGCCGGGCCTGGCTACAGAGGAAGCTGGGAGGTGTCACCAAACTGAGTACCCAGGGGGAAAGGGAACAGGATATGGTGACAGCTAGCTCTTCTCCAACACAGTCCCTAAACAGTTCCCTTCTTCTACAACTCTGTAATCATCCTCATTGATTTCTCCTTCCTCCAGATTCTCCCAGGTTTTCAAAAATTGAGGTTTATAACTAATTTTGAGTTTCTGGCTTTTATAATTTTATAATGACCAGAATTGCAAAGACAGCCTTGAAATTGTATATTCTTTATACCTGTCTCCTCCTTCCCACTTATTTCTCCTCTTTCTCTGCCTCACTTGGCTTTCCTGTTAGACCAAACCATATGATTTTGCTAATATCTGATTGTTTTGGGCAACACAAAAATGACATTTCAATGCAAGTGAAACTACAATGTCAACTTTCTCTGAGAGCACCCTAGCTTTGCCTTCAGCAGATGCACTGTCAGTCTGCAGTAGGCAGATTCCTTTGAGAAACGAGTTGAAGGAAGGAGGGAGGAGGAGTAGGTAGAGTTTCTTTGCATTAAGTCTGGATGTGTTTGGGGCTGCCTGTCTTACCATATCCCACCTTTTCCTTGAACCTTAATAGTGGCCTCTTATTTCTGATTATTTACCAAAAGTTTTCACCTGCATTATCTCATTTTATTGCTTTAAGGAATTCGTTTGTTTGTGCCTCTAGATTAATGAGATAATGACCATTATGTAATAATTTCCTTCTTCAACTTAACTGCCAGGAAACTCAGGCCAGCATTTGTAATTTATCAGAATAATTGAACTCTGCTTTGAGTGGATTTTTTTGAAAAAATATATTTTATTTTTATTATTATTGTTGTTTTTATTTGGGATGCTGTGGATCAAATCCAGGCAAGTGCTCTACTACTGAGCTACATCCTCAGCCCCATTTACTTATTAATTTTCCTTAACTGACACTTTTTTTTGGCAAGGTTAAAAAAACTCAAGTCCTTTTAAAAAGTATGATGGGGAATAAAACAAATAAATTTAATTATATCATAATCTTTAGAGAATGCTATTATCTTCATCTTACATACATGGAACCTGAAGTCCATACAAATTAAGGAATTTTTCCAAGTAATACCAGTATGTCCAGGAGACATCCACACTTGCATATTTATTGCAGCACTATAGGCAATAGCTAAAATATAATATCAACCTAGATGTCCACCAACAGATGATTAGATAAGGAGAATGTGGTTTATCTGACCAATGGAATATTATTTAGCCATTAAAATAATGAAATTTTGTCATTTGCAGTGACATGGGGTGAACTGGAGGAGATTATATTAAGTGAAATGTCAGGCACAGAAAGACCAACACCATATGTTATCACTTAGAAGTGGTAGCTAAAGTTAATCTTAAAGAGATACAGAATTGCTGAGCACAGTGGCACCCACCTATATTCTCACCAGCTCTGGAGGCTGAGGCAGGAGATTGCAAGTTCAAAGCCAGCCTCAGCAACTTATTGAGGCCCTAAGCAATTCAGTGAGACACTGTCTCTAAATAAAATATAAAAAAGGGCTGGGAATGTGACTCAGTAAGTGCCCTGAGTCCAATCCCTGGTGTGGGGGGTGGGGGGAGAAAGACAGAGGTAGAGAATAGAATGGTGGTTACCAGAGCCAAGGAAGCGAGTGAGGCAGGGTGGATAGAGAACGGGTTAATGAGGATGTGGCTAGATAGGAGGAATAACTCCTCAACTGTTCTGTAGCACAGTTGGATAACTATTGTTGATAGCAATTAACTGAATCTTTCAAACTTGCTAATAGGATTTTGAATGTTCCCAACACAAAGAAATGATGTTGGTCTAAGGAGTAGATACACCAATTGCCCTGATCTAAGCATCACATATTGGATACATGTATTAAAATGCCACAGGGGACCTCATCAATATGTATAATTACTATATATCAATTAAAAATTAACAGAAATATAAACAAATAATTTTTTCAAAAAGGGATTTTTCTGAGCCTTTAAGGTTACTCTGTGGTAACCGGGACTGGGTGTCAGGTTGCTCTGATTTGGATCTTAAATAGCCCATTTATTGAAGGCTTGGTCCCCAGCTCACAGCACTGGGAGGTGGTGGAACCTTTAGGTGGGGCTGGTGGGAGGAACCTGAGTCTCTGGAGTGTGCCCTAAAAGGCAGTGTTTGGACCCAGCCCCTTTCTCTCTGTTTGCTTTCTGCCACTGGCTCTTCCTTGCATTACTGCCCCAATACTCTGCCTCATCACAGCCCAAAGCCATGGAGCCATGTGACTATGGCCTCCAACCTTTGAAACCATGAGTCAATCTTTCCTCTTTATAAGGTGATTATCTCTGGTATTTTATCACAGCAAGAGGAAACAGACTATCACATGGGTCCAGATCAAATCTGGTGCTCCTTTTACTATGTAGAGATCCCTTTTCCAAACTGCCTGCTTTAATCGCTCTCCTCTCAATTTCATATAACTCATATTTTAAGGACTTGAATATATTCTCTCTTATTATTATAGATGCATGAGCACCAGCTCCTTAAAGTCACTGAATATTTCTAATTAGAAATATTTAAGCTTTCAGAAGAGAGGGAAGAAAGAGGACAAAAAGTCCTTTTGAAAAGTAATCCATTTTCGAGATGGAGTAATAAAGTAGTGTTATGAATTCAGTATAAATTACCTTGTATACCTTTTCAAATCCCAGACATCGGTGGGGGAGGTGGAATGACACTAGTGAGTTAAACATGGTTACTAACCAGGCATTCTACTAAGTGGACGTGGTTTACCTGGGACAGGCCGTAAATCAGAGAGCTCAGTATTTCCTTTACTTTTCCATCCGGAGGAAGAAAAACGTAATTCAGGGGCCACAAAGATGACAGGAAAGGTCGACTAGAATCTGGCCCTGAACCAACAGCATCAAATTCACCTGGGATGAGCTGGGGGGTGTAGCCCAGTGGAGGAACACTTGACTAGGGTTCAGCCCCCTTACACACACACTCACACACACACACACACACACACACACACACACACACACACTACCTGGGAGCCTATTAGTAGTGAAAACTCTATAGAACAGGGAACCCTCCACCACCAGACCCAACATCTGTGTTTTATCCAACAACCTCTGAGATCAGCTGGAAGCCACTTCTTCACTTGGATAGTAACTAGGGAGTTAAGATATCTGAGTGGAGAGCTCAAAGGTTCCCAACACACAGAAATGATAGGTGTTTGAGGAGATGGAAGTACTGATTACCCTGCGATTTATGCATGTATTTAATTATCATACTGTACCCCATAAATATGTACATATATTATATGTCAATTAAAAATAAGAAATACATAAAAAATACAAATCTAGAAGTGACATGCTTTGAAAAAAAAACCCTTAATAACTCTGTTTGGAAAAGAATACATGCCTTTTACAACGTTTTCAAAATAAAATATTGGTTGCATGTATTTTAAAAAGTGAATTAAAATGTAAAATTAATGTCTTTGTCTTAAAACCAACCAACAACCAATCAATCAACCTATCCCTCATTAGTTAGTGGTCAAAGACCAGAAATAAGCCGCCTTTCGTCTTTAAGGGAACAGAACTGCTCTGGAGGGTTGAAGTGGAGCGCGGAGGGCTGACAGCATGGCCAGGGGTTGACAGGAGGCAGCGGTTGGGAAGACGTGGCCGTGACCCCAAGGGAGCTGTCAGTGCTGGATGAAGCATTGTGTCAGACCCACGTGTGTAGCTCACTTTGTATAATTTAGAGCAAGAGTTGTGATTTCTTTTTTTCCCACTTTATCATTAAAAAGTAGTCACTTGTGCTTTAAAAATGTTTCTTTTCAGTAGACAAAGCACCAGGAAGAGCATCATAAGCTAGGTTGCTGTGTCCTAGGTGTTCTGCTGTCACTCCCCGAGAACCCTCCTTCCCCTGCTGGCACCCGCCAGATTGCACACTGGTGTCCAGGAGAAAGTTGCACCCCAAAAGCAGCGGTCCAGCAGCCCCCAGCCAGCCAAAGGAAAGCAGATAGACCTCCTGGCCTTGATGGCATTGTTAGGTGTGGACTCTGCTGGGCACATTTTGGCCTGAGGAAGGTACTTGGCAGACGGAGCTGGTGAAGCAAAGAGGAGTGCAGGTCGCCCAGCCCCGAGGAGGCAAGTCCCATCTCTGCTAGTGAGGCTGTGGACCATCTTGGAGTCTCTGGGGTGCAGCTGTTAAGAGCAAGAGCGTGGGAGCCACGCAGCCTCCGCCCAGGTCATGTTTGACCCCTTGTTCTCCGTGAGATCTTGGATGGACGGTTGTCTCCTTCGGCCTCAGTGTTTTCAGTCCTCCGCTGCGGATCATTCCTATACCTTATAGGACTGTTTTGAGAAATAAGTACGTCAACACAGCTGTTCTCAGCCCTATCTGTCTCAGGGCTCCCTATACACTCGACAACTCTGGAAGGCCCCAGAGAGTTTTTAGGTATGTGGGGGAGAGCTCTCCGTGTATTTTGTATTAGTAACCAAGACTTAATTCATTTAAAAAGTCACATGTTAACATTAATAACATTTTAAAATGAAAAATGACTTTTCTAAGGTAAAAACAACATTTGGTGAAAGAAGAGCGACGTGGCTTCACGTTTTTGTAAGTTGTCTTGAACGTCTGCTTGATAGAAAACAGTTGGAGTCTCGTAGCTGCTGTCACTCAATAGATTGCTGTGTTGTGTTTGATGCAGTCTCTGCAAAACTCCATTGTGTATTCAGGAGGGCATCAGAGGGAAAAAGGCAAGTGATGTCTTTGAATCATCGTGACAACAGTTCTGTCCTCCCAGACATGCTGGAAGGGTCTCACAGACCTTCTGGCATTCCTTGGAACATACTTTGAGAACAACTGAGTTAAGAAACATCACAGGTGCTTATTGTAAAGCCTGGCCCATGGTGATCACTGAAGAAAAGATCATTATAAGCACCAACATTACATGGACCCAGGGCCTCAGAAGAGGTTTCCTACAGCAATAGGGGGCCGGTTTCTAGAAGGATCCCTGAACATCACACACAGGCAGCAGCCTCCTGCTGCAGCCAAGGAGGTGTGCACATACTGAGATGCAGATGGTGTTAAGTGGACATCACCAGGTGGCCTTTCCTCCTAGGAGGCAAAGCTTTCACCTTTCCATCATTGCAATTGTCTCTTCAGTGTCCCCATGGGGGAGGGACTCTATCTGCTCCCTCAGTGAGTCAGTGCCAGGTCCAGGGCGTGAGCCTGAGTTTCCTGTCCTAGAGCAGAGTCAGGAAAAAGAGGGCCTGGGGGGACTAGCAGGCTTTTGGGGCTAGCAGAAGCTTGCCAAGGGGCCCAGCAGAGTCCCTTCAGGACTCACGGTTGCCAGGGAGAGTTGGATGCTGGAAATTGGACCTGTCAGCTCAACCCAGTAGAGGTTCAGAGTCACCCTGGAGATGTGGGCCAGAGTCCATGACTTTGTCCTCCCATCAGGAGACTTGCAGACCACGTGACGATCAGCTGGCACTCCCTACCAGCCAGCCCTCCCTTGGCCTTTTTTGGAGTCCAGAAACCATAATGCAAGCAGTGGGCTGGAAGCTGTAGCAAGCTGCTGTGTTGGCATGTTCTTTGGAAACCCTTTTCACTGTGCCATCTATTAAACACCTGGTGTGTTTCGAGTCCCCAATCTGTTTCCTCCTTCATCTCCCACCAAGAGAAGAAGGAGAGAGTGACCAATGAGAGCAAGAGTTCTGTTTCGCAGTAGTCCGGCTTGCTGGTAGGCAAGACTGTCTCTGGCATGGCAGCTGGTCTGTGCAGACCTAGGTTGAGGAGGAAGGGCAGGGAGTGGGGACCAGTGGCTGTAGTCTTAGCAGATTAGCATCGGTGCATGGTGGAGTCAGAGTTAAGCCAGAGGCTGGCAATGGGGGAGGCCAGGAGGCTGCCAGGAGCAGTGATGCTTCATGGGGCTGGGGTAGGGGTGGGGGTGTCTAAAATGTGGGGTGAATGCTAATAGTCCTGAAAGTTAGCAGGAGCAAGAAAGGGTGAGAGCAAGCAAGTGTTAGATCTGGAAGGAGACTTCTAGCTCCTGCTTTTTAAATGTTCTCTAAGTGCCTACAGGTGGGAGTAGCTACCAGTCACTCAACAAATATTTATCAAGTGCCTACAACATAGCAGACATTGTAGACGCATCAGTGGTTCCATCAGTGAACAGAACAGACAGCAATCCCTGACCTCAAGGAGCTTGGACTTTCATAGGAGGAAGACAACAAAGGAAAGTAGAAGGTCAGAGAAGGTCTTATTCAGATGGTATTTGAGCAAAGACCAGTAGGAGGTGAAGAAGTGATTTCTGTAGCTATCTGGGGGAAGTGCATTTAAGAGTAGAGGGAACAGCAGGTGCAAAGGTCCTGGGGGTAGAAATGTGCTCAGTATGTATGGAGAATAGGGAGGAGGTAGGTGTGACCCAACCATAGGGTCTTTTGAGATGAGCAAAAGAGGAAGAGCAAAGGAGGAAGAGCAGTTGGGGGCCTTATAAGTCATTGTGATGGGTTTCCCTCAGTGGGAAGCTAACAGAGGATTGTGGGCAAAGGAGTGACATGATTTGATGATATATTTCAAAGACAGGAGTTGGGGGAAGCTTCTAGAGCTGGTAGAAATATGAAGATGATCAGTAATCCAGGAGCAGCTGCTGATAGCGTGGGCCAGGTGGTAAAGGTGGAAGTGGGCAGAGGCTGCTAGAACCTCAGTCTGTGTTGGAATGAGCTGAAATGATTGGCTGGCATGGTGTCAATCATGTGTGAAAGAAAGAAGACTCCAGAGTGACTCTGAACTTCTTGGCTTGAGCAACTAGAAGGCTGGAGAGTAGCCATCATCTGAGATAGGCAGGAGCTCATGGGGGAAGGAGGCGTTCAGGAGTTGGGGGTAAGTTAGAGATGTCCCGTGGAGACTGCAGCAGGAGGAAGGCCTGGGAAGTGCCGAGGACAGGGGTCCAGTGGTCATGACTCTTGGGAAGCTGCTCTTGTCTGTTTTCCCAGCCGTGAGATCAAGCACACAAGGAAAGGCCAGCTCAGAGCCCACCTCGAACCCTGGTCCTAACCCCAGAGAGCAGCAGAGTAGCCAAGGGGTACCGCTCCTGCCTCCTCCTGTTGGGACTTCAGAATCCTTCTGCCATGTGGGTGTGGCATTCAAACCTTACTCCAAACAGGAACGACTCCAGGGTGCAGGGTGCGAGTCCTGCTGGAATGGGAATGGAGATTCCGCTAGGGTTCCAGGGGAGCTGGACTCTGCTTGTCCCCAGCTAGCTCTCTGGCTCTGCTCTCTTGGGCCTGTGTTCGGGTGATCACAGTTGTCAAGGGAGATGGACCTGGCAGATTGGTAGCCCTTGATGAGACCTGCAGGATGTCTGAACTGACAAGGACCATAGAGGACACCCTGTCCAGCCATCTCTTCTTACAGACAGGGACCTGAAGGCCAGAGAGATGGGTAAGTTTTCTTAGTCAGAAGCTGCACTATCTCGGGCAGATCCCTTAATCCTTGCCAATGTGCTAGGCACACAGCACTTTCTCAAACGCGCTGGCTTGGAGATGGCCACGTGCTCCTCGTCCTCCTGATTCTTCCTGACCCTCCTCCACACAGGCGTTTTGCTGCCAGATTGGGGTTTAGGGAATGATTGGCAGTGCTGAGGTCACCTAGCCCTTTTGGCAATCTAGCTACCCCACGGCATGAGGCATGGATTCCTTTGGCAGCCAGTACTTCCTCAAGAAAGGTCTTGCTCGACAGGATGGCCCTCTTTGGCTTTGCACTCCCTTGGGGCAGTTAGCTCTGTACCAAGCTCATCTTCTCCATCTTCCAGAGTCCACCTCCAGAGCCTTTCCCTCTGGCCTGTCCAATTCCATATCGGCCCCTTTGGCTCCTTGCAAATCCCTCTGCCCTTCCAATTATCTGGGCTGCCTTTTTCTTGACTACTTTTTAAGCCTCTGGATTTCTCCTTAAATATCAGCTCCAAGATGCCTGCCTGATGAGCTGAGGTCATTCCTACCCTCAAGTGACCTGGTGAATTAAGCAACAATACCAGGGATTCCAGGACAGTGAGCTTAAAGATCAGCATCAGGCTTCAGGAGGGAACTGTGAATGGCCATGAATGTCTGGCTCTCTAAGTGAAGAGCTCCACCCTCTGCCCCCAACCAATAGTTGTGGATCCTGCAGGGCTGGAACCAGAGCCCTGGGGCATTTGTTCCACTCCTGTTTCAAGCAAAAAATCTTAGGCCTGGTCCTCATTCCCAGGCCAGGTGGGGAGATGCCCCCTCTGTCTGGCATCGTGTCCCCCTCTGCTTCCACCTCACTGGGCAGTGGGGGAAGTGAAATGTTAGCAGAGAATCCTGGACCCTGTCTCATTCTCCTCCCATACCTCTGTCCCTTCTTTCCAGGTAATCAGACCCCTTCCATTCTCTGGTTGCTGAATAGCGTCTCCCAGGAGAACAGCTTGCCTGCAAATACAGAGGAACTTGCACAGTGGCTTTGCCGCTGTAGTCTTTTTTTCTGTTGGAGATGCCACAGCATAAAACAAGGGAGCAGTGGAACGAGCCAGGAAGTGAGAAGGAAGTCACCCGGGGCTCAGGGTGCCCTGCCCTTCCCTCTCTGTGCCACTGAGTTCCCTCACTCTTCTCAGGCCTCGGTCTTATACACAACAGGAGGGCTGGGTGGGCTCAGGCATCCTGTAGTTTTCTGAAGGCTTCTCGTTCCCAGTGTCTTTTTAAGGGATGCTGCGTTATTTATCTCTGTATCTGGGCTTCTCTCGGCTGCACACTGCTTCCCTGTGGTAATGGCATCAAAACACCCACTCTGTATCTCAACAATCTGATGAGATAAATGCCTCATCCCTGGGCTCTGTGGACACAGAGTAGCAATTCTCCTGTTCTGCTATCAAAGCACTCCCAAAACACAGGCCGCCAGGGGGAACAGGCTGGCATGTGAGCCGACTCGTGCATGTTATTAGGCTAAAGCACGTTGGTCCCTGCCCCTAAACCTCAGTTTCCCCCCAGACTGCCCTACTTGTCCCTTCTTCTATCTCCAGAATAAGATCTCAGAGCTTGCTGGCTTTTGAGAATGTGCTGGGCGGGCTGACGCTGGGAGCATATGGCCTCGTTATCCTGCATACAGCACCGAGTTGGATGCACCAGTAACTGGCCAGGACTTGAAGTAATTAAGCTGAGCATATTGATCCAGGGGGGTGCAGGGGCCTTGGGCGTGCTCCAACCTCTGACACCTGCTCTTGGGCTTCTTCTGCAGTGTCCCCCCACTGCCCCCATGCTCCAGGCACACCTGTTAGCCAGAACATGGGACTCTCAAGGTTGGCACAGCCAGGCATGACACAGTGTGTTTGTGCCCCAGCTCCCTTTATGAACCCAGAGCCTGGAAGGTGCACTGAATTCCAAGAGAAGCAGGAACCAGCATGGTCTTGTAGTAAAAATGAACCTGGCTCCCGGGTGCTGGGTGAGAGACCTTGGGCCTCAGTTTCCCTTTAAGCAGAAACCAGATAAAACAAGGTCCTTCTACTTCGAGGAGTGTTATCTGTTTCTAGTAACATAATGTAAAATTCTTAGGAAAGCTTAGAGAGGTTTACAAATCAAATTCAGAGGCCATGGGGCAAAGGGAAGTCAGGGACTCCAGAGCTGGGCAGGCCTGGGCCTGGATCCTGGTCTTTCCCTTTAGGCTATGTGGCCTCAGAAATAGGCTTAACTGTTCTGAACTTCTCTACTTATCTTTAAACTGGGGAACAACAAAGCTACACGAACCAGTTAGTGATAATAATAACAAGAGCATCTATTATTTATTGGATACTTATTAGGTGCCAGGATCCGCATCCTGTTTCTTCTTAAAACCTCTGTAAAATGTAACAGAATCTGCAGTCATGTATGACTGGTACTGATCTCTTGATGGCTCCGTATGAGAATGGGCTCCGCTAGGAGTTGTCCACCATTGCATTCCCAAAGCCCAGCCCAGTTCTGGCCCCAAATTGGTGCTCAAAAAATGCTCACAGGGGAAGGGAGCCTAAGGGCCTTACAGGCTCCGCTCATCCCTACAAGAAGCCCATTAGGGACAGACTGAGCATCCCTTATCTGAAATTCTAAAGTATTTCAGAATTTGGTTTTGGGATTTTGGGTTTGGGGATATTTACATATACACAATGAGGTGTCTCGGGAATGGAACCCAAGCCCTGATATGAAATTCATTTATGTTTCATATATGCTTATACACATAGCCTGAAGGTGATTTTTTTCAGGGGGTGGTACCAGGGATTGAACTCAGGAGCACTCGACCACTGAGCCACATATCTAGCCCTATTTTGTATTTTTTATCAGAGACAGGGTCTCACTGAATTGCTTAGTGCCTCGATAAATTGCTGAGGCTGGCTTTGAACTTGTGATCCTCTTGCCTTCGTCTCCCGAGCTGCCTGGGATTACAGGCGTGCACCACTGTGCCTGGCTCTGAAGGTGATCTTATGCAATATTTTTGTGCATCCCCATTTCATCTGCAACCCATTACATGAAGTCAGGTGTGGAATTTTCCATTTGTGGTGCCCTGCCAGTGCTCAAGAACTTTTTGGATTTTGGAGCATTTGGGATTTTCAGTTTGGGGATGCTAAACCTGTGTATACAATTGTTATCCCCATTTCAAATGTGAGTAAAATGAGGCCAAGAGAGATTAAGGGTCACTGAGGAATTGGATTTGCTGTACAGTGTGTGTTCGTTTCCTTGCAAGTTTGGGTGTGGTCAGACCGGGCACCTGTTAGATGCACCGTACACCACCCACAAAGATAAGGGGTATCATTTGCCACTCATGACAGCCTTTAAAATTGGTGTTGCAGCGTCCATTTACAGATAAAAAATTCTGAGGCTCAGAGAGAGGAGGGGCCTAGGGGAATGCTCTGCTCCAGCCTGGAAGTGTCCAGGTGGGGGAACTGAAATGGTCAGAAAGGAAAAACCCTTTGTCCTGAGATTCTCTCATCTCAGAATAAGATTCTCTCTCTGTCTGCCTCTGAGGAGGAGGAAGCTGGGCTGGAATGTCTTAACTGCTGAGGGCAGTAAGGAAGGAGCCGCAGGAATTCCTTCCGTGGGGCACATCTGGGAGTGGGTATTCCCCCCTCTGAGATTCTTGGGAAATCCTGCCTTCTGGCTGGTGTCACTAGTCCTGTATCTCCGACTTCCTTTGGTCTCAGAGCACCCGCCAAACATCTGACACCATTCAGGATCAATTGCACATAAAATGAAGAGCTGGCATTTAAAAACAGGGTTTTTGTTTTGCTTGGTTCCCCCTCCCTGATGTTGTCCTCTAAGGAGCAGGTTTGCAGGTTCTTTGATTCTCTCCCAGAAACACAACCATATGGGGTCTCCACTTCTCACTTCTGGACCTGTGCCTTTTGCAAGAGACCAGTTGGTTTTCATTTGTCATTGAACCTTTGCTTGCTCTGAAATCTGGAATCAGGTAGTTTCTAAGAGAGGGAGACACTAAAAGGGGAAATAATGGTCTCTCTGAAGAGTTTAACCTTCCAGGGTCTGGCAGGAGTGGGCTAAGACCCACCAAGGTGAGACTTTGAGAAGCGGATCTGGGCCAGCAGGATCTGGTGAGATCCATGTTCAGCAGCTGGAACAAAGAGCACTTTGAACCAGGCAGGGCTCTGGCGTGTTTGTGGATCGACTTATCTAGGGCCCAGGCCAGCTGCTTTTGTTCTAGAGGATTTCATGGATTAACTCCCAGGGCCTTGGAAAAACTTGTTCTTTTTAAGAAAGGGAAGTTTTGAGGTGGACTTCAAAGGAAATGCTGCTGGGCAGGCTTGGGGTCTGTGGGGATCATTGGAAGGAGTGGGGTCACCTAGTCACTGGTGGGGTGGCTGGGGGCTCCCAGGAGGGACCATAGCCTGGTGAGGGCTCCCCTGAGGGCCTCTTCTTGTAAGCGGCTTATGTAGTGTGGACAGAGGAGCATGGACACCTGAGCTCATGCAGGAGTGTCGTGGGCATGGAGGCCAGGCCGCCGCCAGGACTCCCCAGGGCTGGAGGTTGCTAGGCACTGGGGAGGTTTCCCAGGGAGACCGTGGCTAGAAACACCATCTGCCAAAGATGATTTAGTTCCGGAAGAGGCAAGGGAAAGAACGAGATGGTCCTTTCTGTCCTACTTACTTTTGGTGCTATTCACTGGGGGGCTGTGCATTCCTCTCCTGGAGGGGAAGTGGAGGCAAATTTGGTCCTGAGTGTCTTATAAAAGGGGAACGTCTCACCTCCTTGGGTTCACCTGTTCTGGGGCCTGGGCATCTTGGGAGCTTGCCTGTTCTCTGCCCACTGCGCTGCCCTGGTGGCTGTTACCTGCAAGCCTGTGTGTTGGGGGTGGGGACGTATGATTAAATCCTCACACTCTGCAACCCTGACAGTTACGAAATGCCTCCGCTTCTACCCAGGGAAGGGTGAGCAATGAGCAAAATGACTTCAATATGCAAAAGACATTCCGTGGAGGCCTGGAGGGAATGCTAATCCTAGAGCCAGGAGGGAGTAACAAGGATTAGTGTTTGATTTATAGACGGGCTGAAAGGAACCAGCTAGGCCAGGCCTGCCTGCATTCGGCTGTCCGCATGTGAGCTCAGGGAGGGAGATGCTCTCAGTGAGGTCTGAAATCTGTCTCCTCTGGTGGATGAGGGGCAGTTACATACCTGAGCAAGCTTACAGGGGAGGAATTCTGAGCCCCTGGGTTTTGGATTCAAAAGCATACAGGGCCCTCCTAACAGGGCCATGTGTTGTCATGTAGAGAATTTGAAGAATGAGAATGGTAGTTGTCTAGTTAGGACAGGTGTGGATACCACCCTTCCGGAAGCAAGGAATCAGCTAACTATTGGACGCTTTGTGTTTTCTGTGTAAACCTTTCTTGACTAAACGTGAAGAATGGGTGTGAAGTGCTCAATTGGCTTTACAATAGGAAACAGAACTCTATACAGATGGAAAATTTTTTAAAGGGCATATTTACAGAGGGATAAGGACTAGCAGAGGATTTCAATATCAAGGTGCCCAGAGCTAGAGGTAGAGGGGAATCCTGTCCACCCTGCAGACTGAAGGGGCAAGGGCAGGTAATAGTGTTATTGGGGTTCAGGAGGAGCTGGGGGTGGGGAGCAGGGACTATGAGATAGAAACTCTGGTCATAGAAGAATGTAGTCACTACTGTGGCACCAAATTAACACCCTGACTTTTCTTTCCTCTTCCTCTCCAGGGTGTCCTGTTGGTGCTTCTCATTGACCAGTCTGCTCTGCAGCCAGAGGGCAGGGGCCTGGCAGATGAAGTCCATAGGCATCTGCCTTGCAGAGCACACACCAGGAGATGAAAGGGTGGGGAGAGGATCCTGGGTGGTCCTGAGGGAGCAAGAGCTGCTAGGTGTATTAGCTGAGTTCAGCCAACTCTAGAAAGCCTGTCCTGAGAAGGGCCGTTTAGAAAGAGGCTACCCACTTTCAAATTATTCTGCCCTCAGAACTAGGATATCTACTTTGCAAAACACATTGAACACACTGAAAATGAAACTTCTAAATGTCCCTTGTCTAAAATATCAGCTCTCTCAGGACAAGGACTGTATCTTTTATTACCCATTGTTTTGACTAATTTTAACCTCCCTCTTCACACATAACCTGTGTACAGGGCACGCCGCAACTTTTAAAAACATAGCAGCTCAGTGAACCTCCATACCAACACTTTGAGGCTGCCATTGGCAACAAGGGTGACCTTCTTGCCAAGTAGCCCCAAGTTCTCTGGTGAGAGGAAATGAGGAGGCCTGACTGAGCGGGGACACAAGACTTCCATAGGGGATAACAAAGTCCTCCAGGGTAGAAGACCAAGTGGTGCTCCCCAGCAGGGGTCTGTGGTCAAGGAGGGCAGGAACGCGGAGGCAGAAGTGGGAAGACTTCTTTTCTGGCCTAAGACTGGCCGTGAGTCTGTCAAGTAGCCCTCTTGGTCTTTAGTGTCTCTTCCATCCTGGTGGACCTATTGCCACTATGCAGATGGCTTTCGTGAGTAAAGTTTTAGTCCACCCCCGGGAAGAGCTGATGGAGACATTAGCATGTGTGGGTGGATTCAATGACAACTTCCCACCCTGGCCAGGCTAAAGAGACTGGGCCAGCCAGGGTCAGCCAGGGTCCGTGGTCCCTGGTGGTAGGTACGTGTGGAAGTGAGAACCGTGCTGTGGCTCTCTCTCCAGGGTACTGTGGACTTGCTTGGGGTAGTCGCAGACACCATTCTTTCTGGTAGAGCTGCCTCTTCCTGTCCTGAATCTCACTGAGCACCTCCATGGGGCCCTGGGGTGGGCAGGCTTTGTCATCCTCAGCCCTCAGAGGCAGCTGGCTGCCCTACTCAGCCCGCCTGGAAGGGCCAGGGAGGGGCTAGATGTGGAATCTAGTTCATGCTTTCCAATGCCAAACTGAGTGAAATGTAGGTTTTCCTCCACTATTTCTCTTTCCCAGTTTTATCCTAAATGGAAAAATGTATTCTGTAGATTTAAGACTGAGGTGCAGTCTTGGAGCAGGTATTTCACCCCCCCCTTTTTTTTTTTTTGGTACCAAGGATTGAACCCAGGGACACTTAACTACTGAACAACATCTCCAGCCCTTTTTATTCTTTATTCTGAAATTGAATCTCGCTAAGTTACTAAGGGCCTTGCTAAATTGGTAAGTCTGGCTTTGAACTCATGATCCTTCTTCCTCAGCCTCCAAAGCTTCTGGGATGACAGGCTTGTGCCACAGCACCCAGCAGGTATTTTCAGTTTTGTAACAAAGCAGAGAGTGTAGATTGCCTTGATTACAGATTTCCAAATCTATAAAATGGGAGGCAGTTAGTGAAAAGTATCTACAGCAGGGAACTGATGAGAGGATTAAATGATGTGAAGAGTGTCAACTGCAGGGAATAGTACTTAATGCATAAATATGCCGTCTAAACACTTGCTTTTTAAGGGGTGGGGTGGGAGGTTGAACCCAGGGTCCACTGAGCCACATCTGCAACCCTTTTTTATTTAGAGGCAGGGTTTTGCTGAATTGCTTAAGGGCTCTCTGAGTTTCTGAGACTAGCTTTGAACTTGTGATCCTCCTGCCTCAGCCTCCCCAGCTGCTGGGATTACAGGCGTGCACCACCTGACAACACTTGCTCTATTGAATACAAGACCCCTCTGGGAAAAGCATCCTCACAGATCTCTGAAGAAATGCTGAGCCACCAAGGGGGCAAACATCCCTCACGTACATCTTTTCTCAAGTCATCTTCTTGCTCACAAACCTTCAATGAGTTGGGTTTGCAGATGTGGTCTGAACCCTCTCTACCAGCAGGCTTCCAGCCTTACCCACTCCTTCCTGTAAGTCCTCTGTTTGACCTTGGAAACCTGATCACAGGCCCCAGATTCCTATTTGCTTATACCTCCGCCTTACCCTGCTTGCAACTCTCTCTGTTACCTCCACAGACTTCAGATTCCAGCTTGAATTCCAGGTCTCCGCTGAAGTCTTGCCCTTTCCTCTGGCCACCCTGTCTTGCATCCCTTCCTGAAGCCCCTGAGCTAGCATCTGAATTGCCCTTGCCTATCTCATCAGTTATCTCTAAATAAGTCTATCGCTTCCTGTTCTCACAGTGCCTTGAGCAGGAATCCAGATAGTAGATATTATTAAACTGAAAACCTATGCATTCACCTCTACATTTTAACAGTTTCTCAAGAAAACAAGAAAGGAGCTACTTCCTGGAAGTTGTTGCTAGGGCGGGGCGATACGGGGATTTGCCAGGGTGGCTTTCTAGGGGACATCTGCTCTAAGGCAGGGATCTTGCTTTTTTGTTGCTCTGGGACATCATCATCATCATGTAGACATGCCTCTGCAGTTTAGATGCCTGTGCGACGAGAGCAGAAGTCTCTGCAGCGCTGCCTCTGTGTTCTTCTGAAATAGGGACGTGTTATCCACCTAGTGCTGCGAATCTGTTTTATTAAATATGTGTTCATAGGCCCTGGACCCAAAGGACACAGTCCACAGCTGAAAGAAATCCACTTACAGGCAAATAAGACTGATGTTGGCCCTTCCTGAGAAATGGCTTATGTTGTGTCTTCCACTCTAATTTTGACTCTGTTGGAAACAAAAGGACTTGGTGATATCTTCGTTCACGTCCCAAAGCTCAGTTGTGAACCATGTTTGTCCAGATGCCTTTCTTGATCACCTCTAGTCTAAATGTGAGCAGTTCAAAGTGGGGAGTCAGGGCCCAGGCACACGTCATTGGGTGGGGGGGGGGTGGAGCTGGTGGGGAGGATATGGGGCCCTGAGAGCTGACTTTGTGTATCCTGGAAACTTGGTTGTGACTCAGCACAGCCCGCACCAGGGAGACATGATGTTTATTTTAGAGGTGGGAGAGGGCCTTGACCTTTGGGGAATAAAATCAGAGTGAACTGAGAAGAAGAATCTAGACTTCTTACTAACAGACTCTGGGAGATTTCCTTTGGTCTTAGAGAAGACACTTTTAAATCTGAAAGGGCTCCATACTAGGTGCTCCTGCAGAGAGAGGGGAGGGCATCTCCTCTTTGCAGCCCCTGGGTTTGATTAAGGTGGAGATTGGGAGTGGGTCTAGAAGGTGCTCTGTTTCTCTCAATACCAATGCCTGGAGAGCACTTGTGTGCAGGTTCTTTCCTTGACCCTGGTGGGCCCTTGATGTATAGCTGTTGATTTTACATGCCAGCAGGTAGGGCTTGTTCATCGGAGTTCTGCATAGCATGCAGCAGGAATTATCTTGGTCTTAGTGTTGAAAGGTTGTTTCAAGAAGTGACATTTTGATCACATTCAGGCACATGGTGATGATGGTGGTGGTGATCTAAGATCATGTGCAGCTGCCTACCTGGCTTCCTGCTTCAAGCCTACAGGTCATCATGCCATAGCCCCATAGCCACCTCAAAAAGCTTTCTGGAAAAGGGATCGCGTCCCTTTGCCCCACCAAAGAGGTCCTGGGATATTCCCCACAACCAGGGAGCCTCCCAAGGAGTCACTGGGTTGCAGTGAAAGGATTTGGCAGTTTGTAACTGCTTGGTTCAGACTTGGGAACAATAACAATAACAATAATGATTGACAGAGTGACCCTTAGCACAGCATGCCTTACATGCGTGCTTCCTGATTTGAACGAGAACTTCATAAGGCAGACATTTGTATATGCATCTTCAAATGGGGAAACTGAGGCAAATAGAACTCAAGTATCTTGTCCAAGGCCACCTAACTAGGAGTAAGTGGAGCTGGCATTTCCATCCAGACCTGTCTAATTCCAAAGTTATGCTCTTTTTCTAGAGTGTGGAACAAGGGTGCTTTACAGAGCAAGAGGCAATGGGGTTTGCTTTGAAGGAGTTCCAGTGGGCCTGGCTGGTACCGCTCCTGGCAGGGATGGGATGCCCACCCTCACAGCTCTAATCCTCAAGTTTCAGGACTGGGACAAATGTCCCTGTCAGTGGACAGGATCCCCAGGCAGCCAGGCAGGCTGGCAGTACTCCTGGCCAGCACGCACCACACATCCCTTCCGCGCACTGCCTCTTGACGGAGTGACAGCTGTGATTCAAAGCCTGTACCCGTGGCAGCAGACATGCGGGTAGAACAGGGGGAAAGGACTGTAATTACCTCTTAACACGTTTCCACATTTCTCTGCTGTCAGGATGGTTTTGTTTTCTGATTTATTTTGATCTGCTTGAAAATTAGTTGCTGCAGTGCATTGGGTATGTAATCTTTGTCCTGCTAGCCAGCAGTCATCGGCAGCAACGTCAGCTGAACGAACGTGATTTTTCTCTCCTTTTCCCAATTTGTGACAAGTTCTCCGTGTGCTGAGAGATGGCTGTGTCTGTCTGCCTATCTGCCCTTCTCCTCCCTGTGGTCTAACAGGGGACAGTCTTTGGGGATCCTTGAGGTGCATGCTGTGAGTATGTGTGAACCTACCACCTGGACTACAGTGCTCTTGGCTCTTCTGACCTAGCTCTGTCCCCATCCTCCCAGGCCAGCCTTCTCCACCTCCCGCTCCCCTCTCCACATAGGCATACAGCCTTCCCTCCCAAGCTCTCCCTTCCCACATACAGCTCCCATCCATCCGATTCTCACCCTGGACCTGCCACTTGTGTCTGTACCCATTTGTGGAGCCTGTACCCTGGAGCACAGTTGAGCCTGACCCCCATCGGCCCACAGCACCACCACATCTCTGCCCTGCTCTGTGGGAAGGTGGCTGGTCTTGGGTCAAATTGCACTGGGCCTTTTCTTTCATGGCTGAGCCCTGCTATTGCCATGGAGGCTGGGGTCGGGGAAAAGGGAGCCAGCACTGTAAGATGGTGAGGGGCCTGGTGCTTCCAGGGATGGATGTTGATCTATAGGCCCACTCCGAGAGGAGTCATCCACAACAAATCCTCAAGAAACAAGAACTTTAGAGCCAGAGAGAACTCAAAAATCATCAAGTCCAGTAACTTCATTACTCAGGGAGAAAACTGAGGCCTGTGCTTAGGACACATAGCTGGTGAGCAGGAAGTCTGGGGTAGAACCAGGAGCTCAACTGCATCCTGTCCAGAAGTGGGCTGAGCCAGTTTCCTGATTGGAGAAGACTGTGTATGTGGTGGGATCTGAGGGCTTTGCCGTTTCTTCCTAGGATTCCTACCTTTAGCATTACCTTGGAGAAGGTCAAGGATTAACAAACACTTTGTAACCAAAGAACCCTGTCTTCTAATAAAACCTTACACAGAAAGGTAATGCTTTTATTCAAGTGCATGAAGAGGAATGGATGATCCAGAGCCGAGTGGTTCAGCCTCTCCTGATTCCCCAAGAGAGCCCCTTAGGCATCTGTCTTCAACATTCTGATCTCCTCGGAATATGGTGAGAAAACCTTAGGGCATAGGGCCTAGAGAATAACCAGGGAGGGTGAACTGAAGGAGACATTCGTGGCTTCTATACCATCATATGGTGTCAACTCTCTGAGTGATTGAAGAGACCAGGACTATAGAAGATGGGGGTCCCAACAGGTTAGTTTTTGATAGAGGAAATCTTTGCAGAGGGAAGAAGAAATTTACAGCATAGGAAGGGTCAAGTTCTGCTGCAGTGGGTTGAGAGTAGGTGGGTTCCAGGGCATCCTGGAAGCCCGGTGCCTGCCTAAGGGACCTGACAGGTTCTCACCATAAATCCTGCTATTCAATGAAACTACCTGGAGTATGCAAACATGGACACGGCCTAACTTTTCAGCACATCCCAAGTTACTGAAAAAATTATAGCAGTGAGCTTTCCTCTCAGGGACTCTGCCCTCAACGAATATTGATAGCTGATATTTGCATAGCACTTCCCACTAACTATAACATTCTCATAGGTTAGCTGATTTTCTCAGTATCACCTGAGGTGGCTTTTGTTCTTCTTATCCGCATTTTACTGGTGTGGAAACACAGGATCCTGGCCCCAGTGAGCCATTGCTCACAAGCATCATCTTTAACAGATACTCTTGATAGTTCTATCTATCATCTCATGTCCTGGAAACATTTAGCTTAATTTGTTTTTCTTCCTAATAGACAGGCCAATAGACAGACACACAGACACATATGCAGGTGTACCACACACACACAGTGCTCTGAGGATTGAAGGAAGTCTCCTTGTAGTTTCTCTCTCTCTCTCTCTCTCTCTCTCTCTCTCTCTCTCTCTCTCTCTCTCTCTCTCTCTCTCTCTCTCTCTTTTGCTTTGTAACACAAAACTCTCTTTAGAAGTTCCAGCTCTGCTCAGAAAGTCCAGGAGGCTCATGCAGCAGCAGTGGTATTCACTAACCCTGCTATGGTTCCAAGACGGTCTTCAAGAGGAGGCCTCCCAACACTGTTCCTCTTAGGGGACCATGTGGTATGGCTTGAGTCCTTTAACTCCAGATCTTGACTAGGCAACATTTCAAGAAGCTGAGGGAGCCCTCTTTCTCTTGCCTCTTCTACCTAACCAGGGGGTAGTTCCTTTCCATCTTTCTCCCACTCTACTTCTTACCACACATGGATTTGTTTTTTTCTGGTGTTTCTTTATTGCATTATTCATTACTGGGCTTGCACAGAGAGAGCAGAGTGGAGGGTCCTGCAGATATTATATTGGGTGCAGAAATGACCTTTCATCTGATCACACCAATCAGAGTAACATAGTATCACCGCCAAAAGTGTGGACTGGGGCCGATCCAGGACCCAGAGCACTGATGCCTGACAGGCTTCAAGAACTGCTCTTACCAACGGGATGAATTTCAGGAACTTTATTCTGACTTCTGGTGTCATCACACAGGGAACAAAAGTGTATCTAATTTAAAATTCTATAGGAACAGACCAATGGATGGTATCACCAAATATCCAGATGTTTTCTCTTGGCTTTTATATCTATCTTTATTTTAAAAGATACTTTTATTGACTGAGATATAATTTTCATACATACAGTAAAATTTGCCCATTTTTAGGTCTATGGTTCTATGAAGTTTTAAAAATAATTTTAATGAGGTATAATTGACATAGAACAAGCTGCACATATTTCAGATATATACTTTGCAAACTTTCAAATTATCTACATGGCTTTGAAACCATTGCCATGGTGAGGAAAAGAGCATATCCCCCCATTCAATTTCCTCTTGCCCCATTGTAACCCTCTAGTAATCCACTAATCCCTCCCTAAGCTCCCTACCCTCTTCTGTCACCATAAAACAGTGTGTTTTCTATAATTTTATATACATATCACATATATCACACAGCAGATACTCCCTTTTGACTGATTCATTCAGCATAATTATTTTGAGGCCCATACATGTGGTTGGATGTATTGCTAGTTCATTTCTGTTTATTGCTGAGTAGTGTTTTACTGTGTGGATGCATTACAGTTCATTAATCCATTCAACTATTGAGAGACAGTTGGGTTGTTTCTGGTTTTAGGTTGTTTAAAGAAAGATGCTATGAACATTTGTGTATAAACCTATGTAGGGGCATCTTTTCTCTTTGTATTTACCCAGGAGTGCAACGGTTACATCATGATGTTGTATAATTAACTTTTGTGTGTGTGTGTGTGTGTGTGTGTGTGTGTGTGTGTTGCTTACAATCAAACCCAGGGTCTTGCTCATGCTAGGCAAGTACTCTACCTCTGAGCTATTTTCCCAGTCAATGATTTAACTTTTTAAGAAGTTTTAACTGTTTTCCAAACTGTTGTGCCATTTTAAGCTCCTATGAGCTCAGAAATTCAAGGAACTCACATAGGTAAACTCCCATGAAAGCTGATTCCTCTCTATCCTCAGTAACATCTGATATGATCATAATCATTTCATCCATTATAATATGTAGGCAGTGGTATCTTGTGTTTTCAATTTGCATTTTCTTAATGACTAACATTATCACACAGCTTCCGTGAGCTCATCTGCCATTCATGTATCTGTGTGTTCATTAACTGTTATACTCGGATTACTTTATTATTATTACATTCTAAGAGTACTCTGGCTGGCTATGTTTTGCTTTTGGGGGGCTCAGAGAGCTACATTGTAGTATTTTATCTTAGTCTGCAAACTGTCTTTTCTCTTTTTCTGTGTTGGAAATCATTGTTGGTATATGTGTGGGTCATCTCTGGATCAATAATTCTGTTCCATTGATCCATTTGTCTGTCTTTACACCAATACCACACAGTTTTGATTATTACAGTTTTATGATAAATCCTGAACTAAAGTAGTCTAGTTGCCCCTTCAACCTTGCTCTTTTTCAAGTTTGTTTCATTCTTTTGTATTTCCCATATGAATTTTAGAATCAGTTTGCCTATTTCTACAAAGAAACATTTTTGCTTTGTGTATTTAGAAGTACTGTTAATTGGTGCGTAAACATTTAGGATTAAGTTCCTCAAAGAATTGACACTTGTATTCCTTAGCTTTCTGACACCTGAGGCAGTTAACTTACAAAGGCAAAAGGTTTCTTTCGCTCACAGGTTTTGGAGGGTCAAAGGCCAAGATTGGGTGGGGGTGGGGTGGGATTCCATTGGGTTGGCCTCTGGAATTAGAGGATTCCATTAGGCCCCACCTCCTGAAGCCCCCACTGCTTCCCATAAGCACCATCCAGCTATTGGACCAAGCCTCAATTGCAGGGCCCCTTGGGGACACTTGGCCCATACCCCAAAGGTGGCCACCCCTTTGATGTCATGAAGACTTTCTTGATGCCTGGCAATGTTCTTTCTCTGAAATCTCCTTTGCCTTTTACCATCATGGCCACGGCAGTTTTGTTTTGATTCATGTTAGTATTGTGTATCTTTTCCCTTCCTTTTACTTTTGACCTATTTGTGTCTTTATATTTAAAGTGGACTTCTGTTAAGCAGCATATAGTCTTGATCTGTTTTTGTATCTGAAAATCTCTGGCTTCTAATTAGGCTGTTCAGACAGACCCCTTGCATTGAATACGATTATTTTTTTTAAATTTTTTTTTAAAGAGAGAGTGATAGAGACAGAGAGAGAGAGAATTTTGTAATATTTATTTTTCAGTTTTTGGCAGATACAACATCTTTGTTTGTATGTGGTGCTGAGGATCGAACCTGGGCCGCACGCATGCCAGGCAAGCATGCTACCGCTTGAGCCACATCCCCAGCCCCGAATGCGATTATTAATACATGGCTGGGTTCAGGTTTAGAAACTGCTCCTGATTTCTGTTAGTCCTGGTTGTTAGTTGTTCCCCTTTCCCTCTTTTTCTGCCTCCTTTTGAGTTAGCAAGGTATTTTTGTTTTTGGGTTTTTTCATTCTTCTCTCCCTTGTTGACTTATTAGCTAAAATTCTTTGTTCTATTATTTTAACAGTTGCTTTCAGATTCATAGTATGCATCCTTAATCATCTCAATTGACTTTCAGTTGTTATTATACCACTTCACATATAGTATAGGAACTTTAAAATAGCATGCTTCAGTTTCTCCCTTCCTGGCTTTTCTGCTATTGTTGCCATACATCCTACTTACACAATTGTTATAGACCTCACAGTGCATTGCTATTATTTTTGTTTCTGTAGTCAATTATTTTTAGTGGTAAATGGCATATACACCCCTGTGGTTACCATTTCTGTTATTCTTTGTTCTTCCATGAGATCCACGCTTTTACCTTGCATTATTTTCCTTCTGCTTTAAGGGCTTCCTTTAACATTTATTTTAGAATAGGTCTGTTTTTCATGAAAACATTTAGGTTTTGTAAGTCTGAAGAGGACTGTGCATTTTTGAAAGATGTTTTTAGTTAGCCTAAGATTCAAAGGTGACAGTTTTTTTTCTTTCAGCAACTTAACTGGTTGTTCTACTGTCTTTGGGCTTATGTGGCTTCCAACAAGAATACACAAAGGTATCTTTTCGCTCTGGCTACTTTTAAGATCTTTATCACTGTTTTTGGGCAATTTGATTATGAGGTACCTTGGTGTAATTTTTTTTCCCATAGTCCTTGTGCTTGGCCTTCATTGAGCTTCTTGAACCTGTGGGTTTTATTTCTAAAATTAAATGTGATAAATTTCTGTTATTTATGCTACTTTCCCCTGTCCTTTCCATTCCTGTGGGAAGTCCAGATGCACAAGCATGAGGCTGCTTAAGGCTGGCCAACAGCTTGCTGATGCTCTAATATCTTATTTACCCACCCCCCACTTCATCCTTCATTGTGGATAGGTTCTATTACTGTGTCTTAAGGTTTACTGATATTTTAATTTTTTGCCATTCGTAATTTCCCTTCCTTCCTTCCAATTCCATAATGATTATTATTTTAAAACCAATCCAGAGCTCCCTCCCCAAAGCCAGACTGTTGGTTGGAGGTCCTGGAGGGAGGACATTGGGATACTTCCACTTTCTCTTTCCTTCCTATCCTTCTTTCCTATCCCCAAAGCTAGGACAGTTCTGTGAGCCAAAAGGCATCACACAGCCCCTGAACACATTCCTGGCAGAGAACATATACATGGATTTGCTTTCCTGCTCGGAAGTCTGGGGAGTCTCTCTGAGAAATAAGATAAGGTGGTTTCAGCAGCTCCTGGGAACGTGAGCTCCCTAAGTGCCCCTATAATCCTGCCAATCCCTGCCTGTGACAGTGACTTCAGGAGCTCACCGTGACCTCTTCTTCTTCCCTGCTGTGTCAGAGGTGGGACTGCAGGAGTCTGGGAGGAGGAGGAACAGGAGTGTCTCATAGTCCCTCACAAGTGTGCTCAGAGTCAGAGCCAGCTGTGCCCTAAACGTGCTGTCACCTGCCTTGTGCCCGAGAGAGTAGGGAAACTGGCAGTCTGGTCATGGCCATTCTTAGCTTTTTTCAGCCTTGGTCTGCTTCTTCAAGGCCCTATGCTAAAGGACTTGAGTACACATTAGTTAGGCATGTTTTCAGCTTCAGGTAACAGGATAGGTAAGAGGTCTGGAAGTAGCTTTAGGATTGGTCCAGCAACTCTAGATGCCACTGAGAACAAATGCTCCTTCTCCTTTTCCTCTTCCTATTGACTTTTCATACTTTCTCATGGTTGCTAGAAGGAGGATGCAACTCTGGGTATCCCCCCCTCACATAAGGAAGAAAGAAGGAGGAGGGAGTGGTGTCAATGGTACTCTGTCCCTTTTCACAGAAAACTGAGGCTTTCCCAGGAACTCCCCAGGATGATACTTCTTGAACTACAAAGTGCTGAATTATCCCCTGGGAGAATAATTGTTAAAATACAGGTTTGAATACAATAGATCTTGGGTGGAGCTTGAAGTTGTACATTTTGACCAAGTTCCCAGAGCATGGCAGTGCCCAAAACTGCATTCTGAGGCACACAGTACAAAGCATAAAGATGTCGGTGCAGTGGTACACACTTCTCAGTGACTCAAGAGGCTGAGGCAAGAGAATTGCAAGTTCAAGGCCAACCTTAGCAACTTAGTGAGACCCTGTCTCAAAAATAAACAATTTTAAAAAGTTCTGAGGATATAACTAAGTGGTAGAGCATCCTTGGGTGAGATCCCCAGTATCACCACCAACATCAACTAAACAAGAGACAAGGCTGCTTCTCCTTCATCTGCAGCCAGAATTTAGTCACAACTAGCTGCAAAGTATCTTTTTTTTTTTTTCCAACCTTTATAGTGGAAGGAACAACAGAGAATAGGAGGAGGGAGTTCAGGGAGCAAACCCACATCAGTCAGGGTTCTTTCTGCCGAAAATGCAGATGACAAAACTATCTGAAGTCCCAAGGTTGGGTTGGGATGAGTTAGATCTTTTACCTCCGCAAGGGAAGACCACGGACCCCTTAGACTATATCTAAATCCAGTTCAGAAGGTCATGAGCCAGTCTATCCTGTGTGTTCACTGGAGCTAGGATTCCATGTAGGGAATTTATTAATTTATTGCCTCTACACCAAGCATAGTGTCTGCACACAGAAGGCACCTGGTAAATGTATGTTTAATAGAGATGTTATCAGCACAAGGCCTGAAGATAGTGCCTCTCACTTTAATGGGCATATACTTTGCTCTGGGAGTCTTGTTAAAATGAGCAATCCTGAATCAGGAGATCCAGGATGGGGAGGCAAGATGGAGACCCAGTATGCAGCATTTGGAGCAAGGCTCCCAGCCAAGGCCACTGCCACTGATCCTGGACCCCAGAAAAGGGCTTAGGACAAAGTCCTGACTTTGAGAAAGCCAGTTATTCATTCACACGAGCAAGAGGCCATTTGTAAGGATGCTTGCAGACCTGTGGGGCAGTGGGAAGGGAGTAAGACTGGGCTTGCTTCCAAAGAAGAGGGGCCCGGAGGCCTGGGGATCTCACCCCTGCCTGCTGGAAACAAAATCAAGCAGTATAGCTGGTCAAGGAGAAAGACCAGCCCAGCACATCTTTCCTCAGCACTCAAGGTGTTTGGCTCCAGCCACAGACAGGAACAGGCCCTCCTGGGTCCTGGGCTGCAGGAAGTACTGAGGGCTGCTGGGCTGCGTGAGGGACCCAGAGGGACCCGATGCATTTTAGATGTTTGAGCTCCGGCAGGGGAGAGTGGACGCAAGCTGGGGATGGGAGCAAAAATGCATTTTTTTTTTTTTCTGTGAACATTTGTGCCCGCGGGAAAAAGCTGAATTCTCTAGAGCAGAACTCTGGATTTTTTTTTTAAGTAGCGGGAACTGAGTTACTGGAATTTCTTCTGAATTAGAAGCCAAACAAAAAGTTTCTTGCGGTTTCAATTACACAAGAGGCTGCTGCCAAGATGGAATGAATGAGAAGAGCTGCTGAAAGGCAGAGACAGTGAGGGGGCTGGGGGAGGAGCGCCGGGCAGAACAGGACCCCAGGGCGAGGAATGGTTGTCCAGGTTGGGCACACTGCCTTCTTGTACGCTGTCAACTTTTAAGGGAAAGAACTGACTGCACCCATCTTCCTCCCAGGATCAAAAAGGAAAAAAAAAAATAAGTTAAAAAGATCTAACGACATAAGGTGCACACTGTCAGACATGCACACATGCAAACGATTATCATGGCTTTGTAATTTACCATGATTCAGGGCCCTGCACACTATGGGGTGCTGCTTTATTTGCTTGCCTGACTGACTGGCAGTGGGGACAGACGGCTTTGCCCCTGAGCGACAGGCAGCCCTCACTCAGTTCAGCCTTGCTCAAGTGTGAGTCTGCAGCCAGTGCCCGCTGCTCCCAGGGCTGGTGGGGATAATTAACTTCTACTGGTAATCCCCCAACCTTGTTTTTCTGGTGCCCTGAGCCTCCTCTCTGGTACCTTCCTGGTAGCCACAGATGGCTGGGTGGAGTCAGGCCGCCTCCGCTTCTCCAGCCTGCCCTCTGGTGGGAGCCCTGGTGGAGTGACTGGGTGCCTGGGGAAGGGCAGATCTGTAGGAGACTGCATTGGCCTCCCTGGGGGTCTGGCCTCTCTCTGGCTCCCTGGGGGAAGTGACCAGCCACTCAGGCCTGGCTGAAGCTCATCTCTCAGACCCGTTCCCTCTCTCTCCATTCCGCCCTGTCTCCTGGTTCCATTGCCTATTTTTAAAGGACTGTGGTCTCTTGTGACCGCTGGAGTTATTAGAACCAATGGTCACCAAGAGCTCAATATTTATCAGCTGCATCTGGTCATTTCTGTTTTTTTACTTGTCTTTTTTTTTTTTTTGTAGCAAAGAGCTTTGAAACTAGACTAGTCTGTTTGACTTTCCATTGAGAGCTGATGTCAAAGCTCAGTGAGGCCTGAGAAACAGGTCTGGTTGTTTGCATGAAAAGGGAACAGGAAACAAGACTCTTGATTTTCCCAGGTTCTGGTTTATTCTTTAATAAAGGAACTGGATGGGCTGTCTCGCACGCTCGTATTTCTAGAACTGAATTCTTTGAGGTGGAATGAGCAGAGGAAAATATGCCTGAGGCAGGACTCCAGATAGGAAGGGCTCATGTCTGCAGGTTCTGCATGCAGAGGCCAGCAGGAGGCACCCTGGGGAGGATATCCCAGGTAATATGGGGCTGATGACCCAGGAGTCAGCTGGTTTGCAGGAGCTCTGGCCCGGTGAGGTCCATTTCCCAGATCCTCTTGTGTGGATTATATGCCAGGCATAGGACGGAAGTAATAGAAACGAGGATGATACGGTCTCTGCCCTGGAGGGACCGGGGGTGGGGGACAGTCAAGAAACAGCTAACCATGTCACCTGGGCCTTAGAGCTCCCATGAGCAGCTCTCCTCTAGAGAGGGAAATGTGATCAGGGCACTCTTCTTACTACTTGGTTCTGTTTTTTACTTACTGAATGATACTCATAACAGCATAGAGGATTTCTGTACTGTCCCAAAAGAATGGGCCTCAGGTGCTGACCTTGGCCCCAAACAAAAAATTGGTAGTAGTCCTTCTGCCCCAAGGACATTGGAATCCTAGCAGAATTTTAAGCAGATTTTTATTCTAGTTTTCTGGGGATAAAAAGCCAAAGTTTAGAGGGGGTGGGTGTGGTAAATTTGGATACTGTGTGTCTTGTCTGGTTGGTGAGTCTCCATTACCCCTTCCATAGTCAGGGCCCCAGGGCACAGACACGGAAGGTCCCATGGGGCTACCACAGTGAACACAGGCTTCCTTCAGACCCCTCTGGGCATCTCTGTTCTGCTGTTCCCCTCATGGTTTCTTGGTACTTTTCTTTTCTTTCTTTCTTTCTTTCTTTCTTTCTTTCTTTCTTTCTTTCTTTCTTTCTTTCTTTCTTTCTTTCTTTCTTTCTTTCTTTCTTTTTTTTTTTTTTGAGTCTGGATCTTACTCTGTTGCCCAGCCCAGCCTTGAACTCCTGGGTTCAAATGACCCTCCTCCCTTAGCCTCCCGCATAGTTGAACAACAGGCACTCGACCTCTGCAGCAGGCTTAGTTTCTGAGAGATTTTAACCCCTTCTCTCTTTTCTTCCCAAGAAGCGTTCTAGAAAAGAGAGGTTCTGGGAATAGGTAGACTTCTCACTTAACTTTCTTGAGGGAGAGACAAGAGCAAGCTTTGAGTCACTCCTGCTCATCCTGACCGTGGTCCCTACACGTGTGCCCTAAGCGGAGTGTCCATGGGTAAATGACCCATGTCCTTTGAGGTGGTGCTAGGCACAGTGCAGTTCCAGAGAAACAAAGGAAAGAAAATGTGGCTCATCTGTTCTATGGTGTTGGGAAGATGGAGTGCACAGAGAGTAGCACCTTGAGGAGCAGTTTCAGCCCGAATGGTCTACGCGCTTTCTTGTCTAATGACAAGACATCCCAGTTCTACGGTTCTGGGTGCAGGAGGTCATGGACCACGGGGAGTGATTCTGTGATTCTCTAATAATTGTCATTATGGCCACACATTGGAACCACCTGGATTCTTTGAACAAAATGCCTAGATCTTCCAGTTTACTCTGGACCACTGGTTCTCAAACTTTATTGTTTAGCAGATTCCTGAACTCAGAAGCTCTGAGGTGGGCCTGAGGATCTGCATTTCTGATCAGCTTAAGCGTGATGCTGATCTGCCATTCTGAGACTATGCTTAGAGAATCACAGCTATGGACAGGTGGATCTGAATCCCTGCCGATGTGACCTCAGCCTCAGAATACTTTCAAATTCCCTTGTGATTCTAGTGAACATCTATAGCTGAAAACGATTTCAGATCATCGGTTGATGGCCTCATCTGATAACTATTCACTGGTCCAACTGTGCACCAGGCTCTGTGTTTGAGTTCCAGGGGTCAACGAACCATCAAAGGGAACAGACAGAGCTGGGGCGATAGCTCATAGTGGAGCACTGGCCTAGCATGCACAAGGCCCTGTGTCCCATCCCAGCACCATGGTGAGGGGAAGAGAGCAGTTATCCTTGTCTATCTAAGAAGGGAAGTTAACCTCCCACTCCACCCAGTATTCTTTAGTACGAGTGCAGCGAGATGCCAATAGCAATGGCATTTGCTCCAAGCCTCCTTACCCTCTTCTGCCGTCTCCTCTCTGAGGTCTGATGATTTCTTGATAAAGACATGATGATGGCCTCTTTCTCTCACTCAGGAGTTTGGAGACTCTTGTGCAGATTCTGCCTAGGCAGTTTAGGAACCAATCAACTTGCCAGCCCCGGGCACCTGGAAAGTGTAATAATTTGCTTGGAATAGGTTGATGACACCCCCAAAATGCCCTTTCCACTCCTCCCTCATCAAGGGGGTTTCTGATTATGTTTTCCTTTTTGAGGCAACTAGTCTGTTACTGGATGTGTGTGTTTCTTGATGGGGTCTCTGTTTTCCAAGGCCTTCAGGAGTGTATTCTTTCTGCCCAGTTTAGATTTGGGACTGAGCATCTGCCCTTGTGTCCTGTGTATGTCCTTGGCAGATCTATGCCTCCCTTCTGTCTGATCTCCCTCAGGACCGCTCACTGCCCCCAAGCTTGTGTCTACAACAAATGTGAGGAAGAACTTACCCATGAATCACCACGCGGCAGGGCGCCTCCGACCCAGGGCCCTGGCTGCCTGGGTTGATGGATTCTTTTATGCAGCCTTCATGGGTAGGGCAGCGATTGCTGGCCGCTGAAAGGCAGCACTGATATGCACATGTGACCTAAAAATCACAGTGTAAACGGCAGGGCCACACATGTATAAGAAGGCAAATTTAAATGAAAATTCTGTTTTCCAACTCAGGCTGCCTGTAAGGATGCAGAAGTGCCAGCCTGTTGGGTGGTCAGATGGAAGGGGCTCCCTACGCCAAGTGGGCCAAGTTGGAAGAACTAAGGCTTCACTGAAATTGGACATCTTGGTTAATTATGCACTAAATACACCCCACATAGGGGAGATGCACCCCAAGTGGTGAACAGCTGGCAGGAGCCAAAGCCTCCTGAGGAAATGCTGGGTCTCCCCTCTGTCATGGCAGGGGTACAGACAGCATGGAGGGAGAGTGTGAGAATTGGAGCTTTTGTGTTCAAATAAGGATCCGGTGGGAAAGGAGAGATCACGGCTCATCAGCAATCTATAAGTCTTCAAGAGAATGGCATTGTCAAGGCACTGTACCCAATGGTCATCCTCAGTTTGCTTGATCGCTCAAGGAGGGGACAGATGGGGAGAGAAACCAGCCACCTCCAGAGGCTACCTTGGTGGACAAAGTTCACTATGGAATGCTCACAAACACAATTTCCTATGAAAATCTCTAGGGGAGGGAAGGATAGAAAAGAGCTATAGAGTCCATTAAATGTGTGATTTCTTATCTGGTCCCTGATATATTCAGGAAATCAGAACTGTACAATGGAAATTCATTCATGTGACAAATACTGATCAAGTACCTACCTATGCTGGCTTAGTGCTGGGCACAGTGAATGAGATGAACAAGGTCCCTGCCCTCAGTGACATGGCTGTGCCCTTGGAAGGTATGACAGGAACAGGTTATTACATGATAAATGTATCAGGGCCATACATGCAGTGGCCCAACATGCACACACTGGGGGCACCTAGTTCCAAGATGACGTTTTGAGATTGGAAGTGATCAAACCCAGACATTCTATTTTTTCTGTTTATTTAAAAAAAAAAAAAACAAATCTTGGGCTGGGGATGTGGCTCAAGCGGTAGAGTGCTTGCCTGGCATGCGAGGGGCGTTGGGTTCAATCCTCAAGACCACATAAAAATAAAAAATAAAGACATGTAAAACTAAAATAATTAAATAAATATTAAACACACACACACACACACACACACACACACACAACAAAAAAAACAACAACCCAAATCTTTCCTATGTTGGCATTTATATGCTCACATCTAGCTCATGTTACTCTTTACTGATAAAAGGAAATTTATGTCATCACATAGAATCTCAGAATATTTTTTATTTGTAGAATCACGTGGTCCAGCTTTTCTACTTTGAACACAAGGACACCAAAACCAGAGAAGTTAAGGAATTGGTCCACAATTGTGCAGATAGTTAGTAACAAAGTTTAATGGAAATCTACTCTCCTGACCACCCTGCCCCCACTACTACTACTATCACTTATTGTCGTCATCATCATTTTGTACCAGGGATTGAACCCAGGAGCACACACTGAGCCACATACTCAGTCCTTTTTATTTTTGAGACAGCTCTAAGTGGCTTAGGTCCTCACCAAGTTGCTGAGGCTGGCTTTGAACTAGCAATCCTCCTACCTCAGCCTCCTGAGCCACCATGCCCAGCACCACTTGATATTTCTTTGATTTTCCCTCACCTTTGGAAAAAGTAAGCCAATTCAGGGAAAGTTCTTGGGCTCTGATGCCAGTTGCCCTCACGCTGAAGAGTTAATGTTTTAATTGGCCAGCAGAGCTGCAGTCTGCAGGTGGGTAAGTGTGGACAGGTGGAGAAGCAGCATCAGAAGAAGCCTTCTGGCCAGCACCTGTCTCCTTCAGCAGATGTCATGGCAATTGGGAACGGGTTGGGGGTGTGACAAAAGGGAAGGGACAGTGCTGGGGCACTGACTTCCAACCTCCCTGGACTCATCAGGGCAGGTGCATGTTTCAAAGAGGGACTGGGTTGACTCCTTCCATCCGGGAAGCCCTGTGGGGTGGCAGACCCCTGGTGAAATTTTGGGGCAGATGTCTTGGGAAGGATTAGTGTAAGAAAGAGCTGGTTGTAGGCAGAGAAAATGCCCCCTTTGGAAGGAAGAAATGCTCTGTATCAATGAATTTCCTTTCCCGACCATGCAGACTCGGGAAGATGACCACAAGGCAGGGTGGGAAGGCTGCAGTGGGAGCATGATTAATTAGACGGTTGATGAAAAGCGACCAGAGGAGTTTGCGCATTGGCTTTATTAGGAAATATGCTCACGGCTCCCCACCCCCCCCCAACCCGGATCTCTCCTGCTGGGCCCAGAGCTGTTCCACTCAGTGGTCCTTCTCAGCGAGGATGAAGAGTCAAGGGCTCATACCAGGGTGACGAGCTCATTTCTTCTGGAGAGACTGATCATTCATAAGGGAGGGGGGTCCCAGGATTGAGTTTCCAGTAGTATCAGCAGTGGTTACCCGATCTTTAGGATGTAGGAATGCCTTCCTGACTGTTCTAAGGTGGTACGTCCTTGGCTTCCTCAAATGTGTTGTCAAAATCTGCCAAGGGCTCTCCAGGAAAAATGGGGGCTGCCTCACAGCATGGGTGTTGGGGTTCTATAGATTGGATTTAAATCCCCACTTTGACCAGTTGCCCACCATGTGGGCAAGACACTTAAATTTGCCAAGTCCTAGTTCCTTTGTAATAGGAAGTAGTCATAAATATATCATCGGGTTCTTGCACAGCTTAAAAGTACATAAAGTACCTAGTAGTGTGTCTGGTACATGGGAGGCAATTAAATGGTAGCCCTTATTAAAATAAAACAATAAAAAGTTCCTCCCTTTGAAGCAAGAAAAAAAAAGTTGTTTGGAAACATTGCAACCTTTTATGAGGGGCCCTCAAAACCCAGAAACACCAGATAAAACAATGGAAATGGAACCCAGAAGGATATTTATTTAGCAGGCCCTTGGCTTACCTACTCTGCAGTCCTGCCCCAGCCCTGGTGTAGAATTTGCCTGCACCACCTACTGGTCGTCTGCTGAAACTACAAGCTCTTTCTGGATTTGGTTCCTTGTTGCGGAGGACCCAGGGAGAGTGGGGAGGGAAGGAAGGTAACTAGTGGTTTTGCAACTGTTTTGATCACTTCAGATTGAGATGTTTGTAAATAAGATGTTAGAGTCTGGAGATTTTGTTTGGTCTTGTGTTTGACATAAATATAGTTTCATTAAAACTTGTCACAGAAGCATCCTGCAGTGGAGAACATGGGATCTGTCTGTGACAGAAACTACAGGCGGTTTCTGATGGCAGCGTTTGGGAGTGCTTTCTCTGCAGAACACACCCAGACCACTTTGGGTTTGCCTTTGCCCTTTAAAAAACAAAAACAAGAGAGGTGAAGGTAACCGGCCCCTTTAGTTGATTCATCCACCATTGATGTCACCACTGGCCACTATGTGGGAAAAGAGATTTGCGTGCAGGAAGAAGACCTTTTCTAGAACTCTTCTATGAGCCAGGAGAAGGGAGAGATCCAAATTAGGGAGTGTCCCGTTTCATTTTGAGATTTTGTCTGACAGCATTTTTCCAACTGAGGAGGCAAGAACGGAAGGGGCCATCTTGGCTCCTGGCTCTTCTGTCAGGGCTGCCCTGAGCCTCACGGTCAGTGAGACCCGCAGGAGGGCATCTCTGGGGTTGGAAATGGGGGAGGTCAATTGACAGGACATCCATTACGCACTACCGAGTGCCAGGCCTTGTGCTAGTTCTTGGGAAGGCGAAGCAGCACAGGATTTGAGTTTGTTCTTAAGAAGATGAGAGTTCAGGAGACGAGACAGGCTTATGTTAAATAAGAATGCAAACGTGAAGCAAAAGATGAGTCCCCTCGGACAGATCCGTCCTTTTGTGGAATAATGGCGAAGGAAGGAAGCAGGCATGCATTGAGTCAAATGTGGCTTCTGACCTCTAAGAGGATGATTCAATTCCATGCACATTTCTTGTGTTCTATCTGCATGTAAAGAGAACCTGTTGGCGGATGCTCTCAGGGGTTTGGAGGAGGCTAAGGCCGGGCACCCTTTCTCACCCCTCTCACATTGTAGAGCACAGAGGTCAGGGGCCTGGTTACAGGAATCAGCCCATGTTTGAAACCCCCAGCACTTACCAGCTGTGTGACCTTGACCAAGCTATTGAACCTGTCTGCAGCCTCATGTATTCATTCAACAAATACTGAGTATTTACAGTGCAGACACTGGGGTATTCTACCGGCCAGAGCAGGTAGGTTAGGGGGACTGGGGGGGCCTGGAGGCTCAAAGGATGTGCGGAAGCAGGTGAGCAGAATGGGAAGGGCAGGTAGTGAGCATATCTAAACAAAAGTGGCCTGGGGGTCTCCGTCCTCTGCCCACCCCTTGCCCCACATGGGCAGATCCTGGGTAAAGGTCCAGGTGGGAAAGTGTTGTCAGTGTGTCTTTTCGTTCCATTCCCTCTGAGCCCTGGGACTCAGGGCTTGTGTCCTCATGGGGGCTCTCGTGCCTGGTGAAAGGGTGCTGCCAAAGAATTTTTTATGCTTTCTTCCTTTCTTTGATCTCCTGGTGTCTTTATGAGTTTCAAAAGCTCCTTGGCCGCCTGACGGATTCCCTTCCCTCTGCAGCTCATCGGTACTTCCTTCCCGTGCCAGGGAAGTGTGGATGATTATCATTTGGTTGTTCCTGGGGGCTTTTGTAACATCAGAGGCCCTGGGGGTGCACTTCAGGCTCGGGGTGGGAGGGAGAGCGGTGGAAAGGGAGACAGGGAGGCAGCGTCCGGACACCGAGGGTGCCGCTGCCTGACAGTCTGGCTTCTCCTCCGTGTCTGAGCAGCGGTCCCCTGAGTGTGGCCTGGAGGACCAGCAGTGTGGAAATGATGGTCTTCTTGCCTCTGAAGCCCTCTTACAAGGAATCAGTAATCACTTTTAAATCCCTTTTAAGACCAAAAGGGAAACTTCTGGGCTCTGACTGCAGCATATGTGGCCCAGAAGTGTGCTAGAGCTGACAGGACCCAACTGCCTGGTAGAGGTAAAATGGCCCTTTTGCTTGTTAACAATAAGCTTTCATAAATATGAGTGGGTTCTATCTGACTGTGACATGATGTGTGGTCATATCTGCAGGCAGGGGAAGGCACTGAATGTCTAGAATGTTTAATTAGTGTTGGCATAATTAAAATTTTTCAAGCCACTGGCTCCACGAGTATCTCTCACACCTGGAGTTTTCCACAACTTGACCTTTAGAACAGCTTTCTTTGGCTATCAGTTCGGGTGTTTGCGTATACTGGCTTTGTTTTTCAAGTTGGATCATATGCTTCTCATTTTTATTTAGAACTTATGAGAGCCTATAATAGTACCTGAATGTAGTAAGCAGTAAGTGTTTGATGAATGACTGATAGATTACCATAGCTTTCAGATTCTGCCAGTGCTTAGACTGAGTTATAATTCTCATTTTTTTTTCTTGAATTGACAGGGAACTCTTGTAGTCATTCCAACAGCAAGTCTTGTTTTGTATTAATATGTTAATTTAACCATTCATTAACTGTCTAATAATATGAGCCAGCCATTGTCAGATGCTAGCAATTCAAGATCATACCAGCCCTTCACAAGAGGTGGTCACCATCCACCTGGGGGCACAGAAATTTACACTCACATCAAGGCAGTCTTTACATAATTTAAAATGAAACCTCAATGGATCAAATACTAATGAAGACTAGATAATAACTTAAAACAGAGGGAGTGTTACCTGGTCTAAAAAGGTAATGCTGGACAGAGGATTTATTTGAGCTGGGTCTTCAAGATAAGTAGGGATTAGCCAGGAAAAAAATGGTGGTGGTGATGGGTCCTGGGAGAAAGAAGAACTTTCTAGGCAGAAGGAAGAGCACGGCCCAGACATGAGGCACGAATATGGCTGTGGTCGAGGACAGACACTAGGGAGGGAGACTGTTGTGGTCTGGGTATGTGGTGTCCCCCCAGAAGCTCCTGTGTGACAATGTAGGCATGTTCAGAGGTGAAATGATCAGACTGCGAGAGCTGTGACCTGGTCCGTGGATGACTCCCCTTGATGGGCTGATGATTTGTAAGGACCACTGTGCTGGGTGACCACGTAGGCAGGTAGGGTGTGGCGGGGGGAGGTAAGTCAGTGGGGCTGTGCCCTTGGGGATTGCATATGTTGTCCCAGGTGCCTGAGGCTCTCTCTCTTTGCTGTCTGGATGCCCTGACCTGAGCGGCTCTCCTGGGCCTGGCCCTCCTGCCTGGAAGCCATCAGGGTGCCATGGAGGCACGTCTGGTGGGGTGAGGGTGGGGATGGAGATGCAGAGCAGGTCCAAAAAGAAGTGACCCCATGGGGCAGGGAGATTGCTTGGTGTGTGAGGTTGGAGCCCATCACCAGCCTGAAGCATGCCCGTGGGGCCCAGAGAGGAGGAGCCCACGTGGCCTGTGCCAACCCAGCCAGAGAGGTCCAACAGAGCTGCTGGTTAAAATGGCTCTGTTAGTTACGTCACCTTAATATGAGCATCTCCAGAGGCTCCTGGGACCACAGATGCATTGTTGTTCATCTGACCCAGAGGGGTAGTCTGGGCAACTTTCATCATTCATCAGGCAGAAAGCCCCACAGCAGGTGGCGTGGGACAATGTCTGTCCACGCGTGCCCTTGGTACTCAGTGTGTCCCCTCTGCCCAGTTGTGCAGGCTCCACAGTCAAGTGAGCCACAGCTGCGCTCACTGTTCTGTGTCATACTTTTCCCCGGGAAGGGTTTATTTGACATTTGTCTCCCATCCCAACCTGCCTTCCTCCTTCCTCTTCCACCGTGTCTGGTGGAGCCTGGACTATTGCCTCTTCCATGCTTTGCAGAAGCCTTTGGCTAGCTAGCTGGCCCTCACTCATGCCCCTGCAGGAGCTTTCTTCCTAGACCCCCTGTGCTCTTTAATCCCACTTTTTAAAAAGCTTCTTGGGTTCTCTGAAGCCAAGGCAATAAACACTTTAATCCGGCAGGTGGCCCCTAGCAACCTCTCCAGACCTATCCTCCAAGATGACCGAGTTACTAATTCCTCATTCTTTATTCACATCATGCCCCTTCTCGCTGTCAATCCCATCTACAAGGCCTCTTCCTCCTCGGTCAGGGTTTCATTCACATCCGACCTTCAGGAAGGCTTCCGCAGCCACTCCTCAGTGCAGCTCCCTTCCTCTGAAGTCTCTCACCCCTTCCTGGACATGCCACAACTTTGGCACATGGCAAGTGTGCCCTGCGCCTTTATTTCTCTTTCCAAGAAAGGGAATTTTCTTGTATTTCTACATATTCCAAATACCTAAAAATAATAGCCATTCAGTGGATGATTCTGGCTCAGATGGGGCTACCAAAGAGATACCAAATGGTATAAAGACCACTAAAGCTTAAAAATAGTAACCATTCCTCCACATACTGATTGCAGTGGGTCAGGCACGGTGCTGGACCCACAGCGATCACGTGTGACTTAATATAACCATGAAGCGGTATTACCTCCATGTAGCAGAGGAGTCTGAGGAGGGACACACCTTGCCCCACATCACACGGCTGCTAAATCTTAAATCTGGATGTGGGACAGTAGTCTGATTCTTAGCTTTTGACCTCTCAACATGCGTCCTGGGTCCGATGGCACTGGGTGTTTTCACTGTTTTGTTTTGGGGCCCGTGTTGCTTTCTTATCCCTGTGATGGGGTTTTGTCCTCCTCTTTAATACGGGAGCAGCCTTGGTAAGAATCAAGGAGAGTGAAAGGGATGTCACATGCCAGAGTGGTCAGAAAAATGAGGTTGCTCAGCAGGTGTCATAAAAATGGATGACTTGTGCCCTGTGCCTTAGAGTAAAGATGGGAAAATGAAAAGGGAGTGGGGAAAAGAGCGACGGTGACAGATGATGAGGGAGCACAAATGTTTATTCATGCTAATGGAGTGGGGACGTGATAGCCACTCTGCTCTAATGGTTACGAGGAGCAATCTCCGGGCTGCAAAATGCAGAAGCCCAGAGGAACCTAAAACGCCTGGCCACGAACAATGACCGAAACATTTCTATAGGAGACCAGCCTCACCGGTCCAAAAGACGGGTCACAGGCCACAAAGGTATTTGACACGTAGGGAACACAGCTTTGATAATTGTTTAGGTTCAGGCGCTTCCTTTCTCTGGATCCTCAGGAAGTACGTATCACCCTGTATGGCATGGCCCTGGGACAGGTCGGAGGCTGCAGAAAAATTACTGGAGTTGAAAGAGTGGAGGCTCAGTTTTCTTTGCCTTCCAAGTTCAACCCAAAGAGCTACTTTCAAAATGTCCTCTGAGACCACCCCTACCCACCCCCACTCCTCCTGGACCCTCTGTCCCCAGCCTCCTGCCTTGGGGTGTGTGCTGTCTGAATTCTCTAGCGTGGAGCCATGGAGAGGGAAAAGGGGAAGGGAAGCCAGGGTTATAAGGGACACAGAGTGTTGTAAACTTCCCAGGCGGTCTGGGGTCCAACTGTATGGAAACATTCATCTGCATGGGTTGGAAATTTCTCCCCCTTGTAAATGCCCACAACATGGAATTCCACCATGATAGCTTCACTCTGCTTCCATTATTCTGTGACCCTCCAGAGAAAGAGAGAATTTCAGCTCGCTAACACCTTCATCAGCATCACTTCACCACAGACCAGATAAATCCACAGAAACGACTGAGGAAATGGAGAATGGCTTAGGAAGCCAACTTTGTCTCCATCACCATTTGGCCAGGGTCCTGCCCTGGGGACGCATCCCTCAGTTTGTGGGAGACAGATATCCATGATAAAAAGAAAGATGTTGGGTGTAGGAGAGAGGCAAAAGGCTCAATCAGGAACCCGGCCCCAGCTGGGCCTCAGGCTCCCGAGTGTTATCTCCGCGGCCTCCTCCCCCAATTCTGTTGTTTACCCTCTGGAGATGGGGCACAGGACAGGAGCAGCCTGATTGACAGCAGCATGGATCAGAGGCATTTAAAGACTCATCACTGAATCCATAGTGTGGTCTGGGCTTTGAAAGAGAAGTCTCACCTGCACCTGGAGGATATTGGTAGATAAATAACCGTAAGCAGAATCACAAGGTTGTTATTAGTGGACAAGTATACGGCTTGATTCACTAGTACTGTTAGGATGTTTTTTCTTTTAATTCCTCAAGAGACCAAGGCATGTCTAGAAAATGGGCTATTGTCCTTGCCTCCTGAAAGGAAAGGCAAAGGGGAGAGAGATGCTAAGGGGTCATTTCTGTAGCATGCAAACACCAAGTGTCTGTTGTCCCCGTCATTGCTAGGCCTCCCAGCAGGCTTGTGAATTTTATGAGTGATGGCGTGAATCAAAATCATTCAGGTTGCATCTTTGGAAATCTTGGATCCTATTCTCTGCTTTTTTATAAATATAAATATTTGTGTGTGCAGATACACACATACACTCACACACACCATATATATGAATATTTCTCTTTACCTCTTGCATATACGTATGCATATAAGTGTGGATACCTGTATCTATTTTTAACCATTAGGTTTATACACATGTGTTTCAGTACTCTAACCTTTGCCGAGAAACACATGTGCACATGTGCACACACATACACACACAGAGATAAGAAGAACAAAAGGAAACTGCCTGAAGGAGGTCATCTTTTCTGTTTTAGGGGCCCTGAGCAGTTCTTTTCAGAATACGCCTCTCTCCTTGCTCATCCGTGTCTAGAGAGGAGGATGGTACTGTGCAGTGGTTATACGCAGGGCCTTGGGAGACAGACATTTGGTTCAAGTCCTCAGGTGTGCTGTTGTAATCTGGTCTAGGAACTTAACTTCTCAAAGCCTCAGTTTCCCCGTTGGGTTGTTGGAATGCTTACGTCAAAGAGAAAATGCATGTAAAGAACATAGCATCCTGCCCACCATGTGTAAGTGCCCAGCAAGGGTTGGCGGTTTCTTTCACAAGGAAGAAAATCACTCATCCTGGGATGAGAGGTAGACTTTAAAATGCTAGCGCCCTTCAGGGGATGGTGTCTGAATTCACCTCTGCCCTGGAATTTGGAAAGTGACAAGAGGAGCTGGGAAGCCCCTTGCACCATTGCAGCGGGGCCATGGTGCTGTCTGCAGCCCTAGAGCTGGGTTCAGGTCCTGCCTGTAGTCCTCTGTGACCCTCGTCTGGTCCGCTCTCCTCTTTGAACCACAGGTGATCAATGGACTCTCAAGTCCTCCCAGGCTGGCCCTCTGTGCCTGGCCACTACCATCTCACAGCACTCTGTGCCCAGTGATGCTGTTTCAGGGACTTGACTTCCTAGGTTTGGGGATGTGGGTGTGTATTTTATTTACTCTTCCTAATGAGGCTGAACAGAGCTAGTGAGGGCATTAAAACATTTTAGTGTTATTAGTTTTAAAATGAGCTGGAACTGCTAAGGAGAGTCCCTGCTCACTTTCTTTATGGGTGCCAGGAGCTTTCAAAGGCCAAGGTTGAATGGCCAGAGTCTTTTATCCTAAAAAAGACAAATTTATGAGCTACTCATTATACTCACCAGGGAACTTTTAAAATATAGATGTTGAGGCCCTGGGCCCCACCTTTTCCTTTGCTCTGCTTACCTTTCTTTGGACATCAGGTTTGTTGTTGTTGTTTTTCAAAAGGTTCTCCAGGTGATTCTAACGTGCAGCCAGGGTTGAGGCCCTCTGAGCTAAACTACATTTCCCAGTGTATATAGGGAGGGGAGGAGAGAGGGAGGGTTGGTGTACCAGCCAGCTGTTCCCCATCTACCACTGGGTAAATGTGCGCCAAGTGCTGGCTGAACGTCTTCTACCTGGGACCGGGCATGGTCTCATTCTGGTGCCATGGGCAGAAGGCACACCTGAGTGCTTCTCGATCCTGAATGACCACCACCATCACCCAGTGATCTTTGGGAAACTACAGAGTCCCAAGCCCCACCCAGCTTTGCTGAAACAGAATCCCTGGGGATAGGAATGGGGCGTCTTCATCATCACCATTACCATCACTATTTCTATGATTACGCTGAAGCTTCCTAGAAATGTCTCTGATAATCAGCCAGATTCAGAAACACAGGGAGGGGAAGACAGAGTCCTCATTTTCCATGGAGAAGATTTTATATCTTTTGTTTTGGTTATCTGATGGCTCTGAACTCCCCCAGGTGGACCACTGGTGAGCAGTGGGACCTGTAAAATGTGAATCATAAAGATCCCTGCTTCTGAAAGTGGTTTGAGGATGGAATGAGCTCAGGCACGGAAAGTGTTTGGCACCTCTAGATATTCAGTGTGCTGACCGTCATCAGTGTCATCATATTTTAACCTAAATAGGAGTTACATAGTACAAGAGAAATTTACAAGATTTGAAGAGTATGAAGGAGCTGGGCAGGATGGCGCACTCCTGTAATCTCAGTAGCTCGGGAGGCTGAGGCAGGAGGATCCCAAGTTCAAAGCCAATGTCAGTAATATGATGAGGCCCTCAGCAACTCGGCAAGACCGTATCTCAAAATAAAATATACAAAAGGGCTGGGGATGTGGCTCAGTGGTTAAGCACCCTTGGGTTCAATCCCTGTACCAAGAAAAAAATAAAAAAGTATAAAGTCAATAATTCTGGCCCTGAAGCCTGAGGCAAATCTAAAGGCTAGAGGAGGTAAATTAGTTTTGAACTTGAATGTGAACCAAAAACTTCTCTGGGGAGAACTGGAGTAAGATTATGTGTGTTACGCTCAAGACATATTTGTTATGAATAAAGGCCCTTCTTGGAAAAACAGTGAGGTCCTGATTATTATTCAGAATGAATTAATTACCATTCATTTGTTGAGTGCCTACTGTTTGCTCATCTTGGTGCTCCAGGGCATCACATATAAGCAGGCAGTGGCAGTCTGGTCTGGGGAGTACAATTAGCACCCTTCCAAGAAAGGAGCGGATGAGAGGCTGTGTAATTAAGTGCTAAATCGTGTCATTGGGACTTTCCCTGGCCAAAGGACTCAAGGACTAGAACTCAGTGAGCCCTGAAGATGGCTAGAGGAGGGCTCTAGAGAGAGGGGGAGAGGGACCTCAGTCAGGAAACTGCGGGCAAATGCAAAGCAAGCGATGTCCAAGGAGAGGCCACAGGGCAGCATCCTGGAACCAGAATGACAGAGGAGATGGGGGATGGTGAGCAGCTGGACTTTCCGGGACAGGCAGCATGGGTTCCTGTCATCTCAGGACGGCACGGCCACTTCTGACCAGGGTCATCTCAGTCGGTGGCCCCCTGGCAGCTGCCGGGGTCTGCTGGCATGCACCCTACTTCCTGTCATGAGTAGGTCCTCAGGACTGGATCCGCTCAGGAAGCTGTGGGTGCCTGGCCTGTCCCAAGAACACCGTCTGGGCCGGGCTCGGTGGTGCAGGCCTGTAATCCCAGCAGCTCTGGAGCCTGAGGCAGGAGGATTGAGAGTTCAAAGCCAGCCTCAGCAATTTAGTGAAGCCTTAAGTAACATAGCAAGACCCTGTCTCAAAATAAAATATAAAAAAGGGCTGAGGATGTGGCTCAGTGGCTAAGCATCTTTGGGTTCAACCCCTGGTACCAAAAAAACAAAAAAAATACTGCCTGTGTGTCGGGGGGTGGCACTTAGCTCTAGGACTGATTTGACTGAGAGCAGAAGATCCCATGGCCTTTTTCCTCTGTGTGGCCCCTAAGAGGGCATTAATTGAACCTCCTAACCCAGAAGAACAACCCCAATATCCTGCTCTCTTATCTTTGGGTCTTCAACGCTTTCTGATCTTGTAAAATTAGATTTTAAAAAAAATCATTAGATTTCGTATCTTAGGTCCTGTTATCAGGCAAGATCTTAATTTAGGATCAGCAATGAAGCACAGATCAGAGTGTAATTTCTTGTAGAAGATCCTTGATCCCAATTTGCTTGGAGGTGGCAGGGAGAATGAGCAAGGTTCTCACAGTTCATAAGAAAAGCTGGAGCCAAGTGCCCCTCCTGGAGATTTTTAAGCTCATTTTACAAGAGGAGTACAATCTAATGGATTCATTAGGAAAAAAAATTTGTAAACTTTTGTCTATTTACAGGAAGTGATGTTTGGGTGTCTGAAAAAGATGCTGCTTTTGAAACTCGATGATTTTCATGACAGACTGTGACGATGAGCTAAAATCAGGAACATGTTCATGGGCAGTTTAAAGGTCCAGAGAAGCAGGGTGTATGGGCGCACACCTGTAATCACAGCGGCTCAGGAGGCTGAGGCAGGAGGATCACGAAGTCAAAGCCAGCCTCAGCAAAAGCGAAACATTAAGCAACTCAGTGAGACCCTGTCTCTAAATAAAATTCAAAATAGGGCTGGGGATGTGTCTCAGTGGCCAAGTGGCCCTGAGTTCAATTTCTGGTACCCCCGCCTCCCCACAAAGAAAGGTTCAGAGAAGCCCTGCAGGAATGAGCCCCTGTGTCGCTTCCAAACCTTCTTAATCATAGCACCTGTCCATGTTCTCAGGAACTGGAGTAATGGGAGCCTCCAAAGCAGAGAATCATTTGCTCTTGCTTTCCCAGGATGCAGGCCCTGGACACCAAAGAGAGGTTCCTAGACTCCTTATCCTGGCCCTGGCAGGGATGAGCCCTGGGTCCTGGGCCTGGTTTGATTTTTTTTTTTTTTTTTTTTAGTGTTAACCAGTTGGAAATCAGAATGAGTAGAGACTCAGACAGACTCTGAAATCGAATACATTATCCACATGGATGGGAAGCTATTTTGAAGACATTTTAGATTTGTTTCGGGTTCAGTGATTTTACCAAAGGAGTACAATCCAATGGGTTTATTAGGGAAAAAAAAATTTGTTAAGTTTTGTCTATTTACAGGAAGTGATGTTTGGGTTTCTGAAAAAAGATACTGCTTTTGAAACGGGATGATTTTCATGACAGACTATGACGATGAGCTAAAATTCGGCCACCTCTGCCATTCGTTGAGCACACAGTGGATTCCTACGCTGAGACCTCATTCCTGGCTGCTTAACCTGTACATCATCCTTGTCCCCCAGCTGGACCGGGGGACTCTTCTGCTCCTGGGGCCTGAAGATGAAAAATCTTGGCCCGTATCTCACTTTAGGATCGTTGAGCAATGCCATAAGTGCTGGGTCCTCCCTCCTCCTCCCACCTACTATGCCAGGCTACCCAAGTGGTAAGAAACAGACGCCAAGGCCACCCTCCCAGAGGGGGCAGAGGGCAGCTGTGTATTATTTCACCTCAGACATACTCTCTATTCCCTTCCAAAGTTACCAATTCCTGGAAGTTCCTCCCTTGAGGCTCTGGCCCGCTGCAAGCCTGAGGACTCTTCTGCTTTGCTGGGTGGGTGCTGCTCTTCCTGTGTCTGGGGCCTCTGTCTTTTGAGCTTCCCCTAGTGATCCAGGGGTGGGGGTGGGGATGGTGGGCAAGTAAGTAATAGCCACTTGCCTTCTCTGGCTATCTGTTCTTTCTTTAGAAGGGTTAAATACATCAATAGCTTATTCACCAAAATGTATCCAGACCTATTTTTAGTGCTTTGAACATGTTGACTCTTACATAAGATTCATTCAGTATATATAAACTATTCAGTAAATATTCCCTCATGAGAAGAATGGTATTTTGGTCTGTTTTGTTTCTCTGCCCTTCACGTTCTAATTTAGGGCCAGCCAGCACATCAGTTCCATCTTGGCGTTGGTTGCTGTAGGACTGAGCACTTGGGCTGGATCTCACTGCCTTCACAGTGGTCAGGGGCTTGTGTGGTCCCTGGGGGATTCACAAATGTAGAAGGTGCATTGCAAAGAGGGGAAGCTGGGAGCAAGACACGGAGCTGGCTTTTCATGCCAAGGGAACCATGGTCCTGCTTCTGGGAGCAAAGCCATGGGGGGACCATCACTAGGGATCCTTGTCCTGGTTTCTGACCCGTTTCCATCCTCACCTCCTCCTCCATCTCCATCATTTAGCCTAAGATGGAAGCAGGTATCAGGCGTGGGAACTTCAGGCATTAACAGGTGGGCACCATAGTTTCTGCCTCAGAGGGGACATAGTTGAGTGTTGGAGCCAATGTGCTATGGGTGCATTAGTGTGGCTTCCAGTACTGAAAGTGTTTTGTGGGTTGGAAATGAGTGAAGGAATTTGTATTAGTTGGCCAGGGCTGCTGTGACAAAGTACTACAGACTGGGGACTTAACAGAAATTGATTTTCCCACAGTTCTGGAGGCTGCAAGTTTGAGATAAAGTGTCAACAGGGTTGATTTCTTCTGAGGCTTCTCTTCTTGGTTTATAGATGGCCAAACTTCTAACTGTGTCTTCAAATCCTCTTCCCTTGATGTATCTTTCTGTGCCAAATGTCCCCTGGTTGTGGCTCAGTGGTAGAGTGCTCACCTAGCACGTGTGAGACCCTGGGTTCGATCCTCAGCACTACATTATAATAAAGGTATTGTGTCCAACTACAACTAAAAAATAAATATTGAAAAAAGGGACACCAGTATTTTTGGATAGACCCAACCCTAATGACCTAATTTTAACTTAATTATTTCTATATAAATCCTATTAGTACAGTTAAATCCTGAGGTGCTGAGATTTAGGACTTGAGCATATAAAGTTTGGCAAGGTTTACATTCCGCCTGTGTCATTCGTCTTTCTGTTGCTGTGACAAAATACCTGAGAAAATCAACTTAACAGAGGAAAGATTGATTTGGCTCATGGTTTTAGAGATTTCAGTCTATGGTTGCTTGGCCCAATTGCTATAAGCCTGTGTGAGACAGCACCTCATGGCAGAAGGTCATGGCAGGGCAAAGCTGCTTACCTCATGGCAGTCAGGAAGGGGAGAGAGAGAGAGAGAGAGAGAGGGAGGCTGGGGACAGGATATACCCTTCAAGGACATGCCCCCAGTAACCTACTTCCTCCACCTAAGCGCCACCTCCTAGATTCCCCCCCACTTCCCAGTAATGCCATCAATCATGGACCTATCAATGGGTGAATTCACTGATGAGTTTAGAGCACTCATGATTCTGTCACTTCCTAAAAGCCCCACCTCTGAACACTGCTGCATGAGGACCAAGCCTTCAGCACATCTAGCCTTCGGGGACATTCCCGGATCTGAACCAGGGCATAGCCCATTACAGAACCTAGCAATGCTTTTGTCTGCATGGGCAAGGCTGCCATGCGGGGTAGACAGAGGGCAAGGTGGGCAGAAATCCAGAGGAAGGAGCAGCTTTGTCGAATTCCCGCTGAGGCTCTGTGTGAACTGGTGGCAGCCCTGCAAACCAGGTGTGTCCCACAGGTTTGAGGAAGGGAGCTGCTCTGAGGTCAAGACAGGGCCTGCCTGACTTCTTGTCCCAATGCCTACTTGCATGAGTGAGTGCTGTTGAGTGGACCAACAGGGACAGAGATAGTAGAAGGACCTCTTGCAGTGGGCCCTATTCTTTCCTGGTCAGATATGGTCTTCTCCTAACAAAGAGCTGCAGGGTGTGCTTGGGTCCCTAGTCCAGTCTCCATCACCTGTGGGAGCACGGGAGAGAGGAAGTAGTTTTGTCACTTCTCCTGTCAAAGCTCTTAGAGTTCAGACAAGGACAGAGGAGAGGTGTCTGTCAAGAGCTCTGAACTCTGGTGGAAAGTGAAAAGTCATGAAAGGTGAGTTCTAGTGAGCTGTCAGCCAGAGTACGTGTGTGTGTGTGTGTGTGTGTGTGTGTGTGTGTGTGTGTGTGTGTGTGTGCAGGGATGGATGAGGGATTGATAAGGTACAAGGACCTAGAAGGAATCTGGAGAATGGTCCAGGCTAGGGGACCCATTGGAACTGCAGATCCTTTCCTTCCTTCCAAGCTAGCCCTTACCAGGCAATCAGATGGTCCTTTTTTTTTAAATGCAGCAATAATATAACAAAACCCAGATTCAATGTACTAGCCCAGCACTACAGGAAGAACTCTAGTACCAGGTTCTCAGAACATGTGAGGTCACCTGTGTTGAGAGGTGGTTTGTCCCCTGTGTTGTCATTATTCCACCCCATGAGCAGGGCTCACAGAACCTCAGGAGTCTGCCAGCTCCTAGGACCAAGGATTCAGATAAGGTGGCTCCTGTTTTCCAGGCCCCTCTGCACTGGTCTAGGTCTCCTGATGAAGACGCCATTCACAATGCACAGAGATCCACTTATGCTGGGACAGCCTAATTGTATGTTGATTCAAAAGACATTCTTTGCTCACAAATGCAGAGCAAAGATGGGGTTTTTACTGCACCAGCATCTGGGCAGCAAACAGGGGTCTTGAGTGAATAGAGGAGCAGGGCAGGATGAGAAAAGCATCTGTGCCCAGGGACCTTGAGTTTTTATAGAGATTTATTCTTGACTAGGACATGAAATTCTTCCCTTGTGGATCACAGCTCTTGGTAACCGCATGGACACTGTGCACGAGTATTTTCAGGATGACTACTTCAGCGTCAGCACCATCCTGAGCCACTCAGACAACCGCTGGGCAGAGACTCCTTGGCAGGGGCTGAGGGAGGCATCTGCACATCCATCTTCCCCATCTCCCATCTTGCACACAGATGCGTGCACTGCAGGGCTCTCTCTCTACTCAATCTGCCTTTTTCTGTCATACCCAGCCCTCCCTGTACCCAGTACCTGGACCTAGGAACCTAGGAGGGACTCTGAGATTGCTTACCTCCACCTCAGCATCTTACTCGGAAGATGCTGAGGCTCAGAGAGATTGGGAGACTTGTCTCTAGACAAGAAGCGTAACTTCACCAATATGATAACACGTCTCGTGTATCCTGTTGATTTGTGGTATTCTGGATGCTGTCCCCATCACTGGGCCTCTCTTCCAACAGTGCATATTTGTAGAGGTTCAAACACAACTCGGCTGGATAGTCTCATCCCCATCCCTACAGAATCAGGTTGTTAGGGAGGCACAGTTGTGGGGTGACATTAATAAGAAAGATACCTTTCTGGTGCTCCATCTGTGCCACACTTTTTGAGGCCTACTGCTCATGTTTTCTCACTTGTTTTATCTTGTCTTTTCCCGTCTTACAGATGGAAAACATCAAGGCGCCAAGAGGTTAAGGAACTTTCTGGAAATTATGTAGCTCTGGGTGGTGGAGTCAAGATTTGAGGCTGGGCAGTCTTGTTCTTGGTCAGTGTTCTTGATTGTGTGTGTCCTTCTATAAAGGAAGACCCACTGTGCAGCTCATCCCGTCAAGTGACAAGTGGCCAGGGTGGGGAAGGCACTTACAGCTATAGCTAGGCTGTGCAAAAGGTTGTTTCTCAGGCTCTGGTCCAGGTGAGGCCCAGACAGGACCAGACAGGATCCACCTTCAGCCTGCCCATCCTGTGGTCTGACACCCTCAGGGGCCAGCCAGAAGACTGCCTTAAGGAGAGAGTGACAGACGGATGGACCAAGGGCCCCCACGGTCCTCTGTCTTCCTTGAGTTCCTGTCAGAGACAGCAGATAAACTTGGGGGACCCTGGAGACCCCTCACAGGTAACTAGTTTGAATCCTCAGACTTAAGAAGTCATAAAGTTAAATCCTGGTGGTCTTTTATCCTGTGGAATATAAAACTAAAGGGAAAAAGCCCTAAAGAGAATTATTCTTCTGCTTCTCCCCACCTCTAAATCCTTAAAATGTCAATCTTGTCCCAAAACCCACACTTGTCAAGCACTTGTGAAACTAGACCCCTGTAGATCACAAGTTTTCTTTCAGGGAATGGTTGATACATTTGACTTGTAAAAAGGGTCTGTTGGTCCAAGGTGTGCTGACTTTAAACCATGCTACTAAACCAGCTGCTCTGCCACTGGACTTACCAGGGCCTTTGGTATACACATGCACTCTGGAGGGAGGGCAGATCCACTGCTTGTTCAAGGGGACCCTTTCTCCTCCGTCTCACATGCAAATGAGAAACTTAGAAGTTTTTTAACTTGTTTTAATTATTCATACATGACAGTAAAACGCACTTTGATCCATCATATATAATAGAGTATGATTTCTCCTTCTTCTGGTTGTCCATGATCTAGAGTCACCTGGCTGTATAGTTATATGTGTACATAGGGGAATAGTGTCTGATTCATTCCACTACCCCCACACCCCTCCCTCCCTTCACTCCCATCTACCTGATCTACAGTAACTCTATTCTTCCCTAGCGCCCCACCCCCATGGTGAATTAGGATCTGCATATCAGAGAGGCCAAGGAAGAACAAGGCCAACTTGTACTGCCAATGGCGGTGAGAGGAGAATGGATGGCGTCCATGGCCCAGGACCTAGTTTTAGAGGCAGTCTGGACCCCTCTGGCCAGACCACCATGAGTTCACTCAGAGCCCTCTCCTGGCCCTCACCTGCCACACACTCAGCTGAAACGGAGCCAACCTTCTCCTGGGCGGCCCTTTGCATCTCCCTCCCATCTCCTCCTTGGGATGTGCAGAACTGCAAGTCTGACCTTGACTGAGGTTATTGGCCCAGAGGATGTTCTGTCATTCTTGGTCCCTCAGAAGATCCTCTGGGACTGCTGCTGGGGTTGTTGCTTCTCCACTTTAATTTGTTTTCTGTATGCAGCTTCCGGGTATGTTCTTTGGCAAAAAAAAAACAAAAACAAAAAACATTTTTATTGCTAGAAGAAAATCTGGAAGCTGCTGATTTGGTTTAATCCCCTTATTATTTAATAGTTGAGGCAAATTAAGGCTTCAAGATGCTCAGGGACCTAGGCAGAATCCCACTGCCTCTTTAAGGCTGCAGAGCCAGGATGGAACATAGCTCCCTGCTTCTTAGGGCTTGTGGGGCTTCTCACTGCACAGCTCTGCCTCTCTGCAAATAGTGCTGGGGCAGAGATGCATGGCTTCGAACTGTGGTTTTTAGACTTCACCATGCATCAGAGCCACCCAGGGCCATTTCTAAAAATTACAAAACCATTCATCTTCAAAGATCAGGACCAGGTGGGAGGAACTCGGGGACATTGCTTGGGAAAGACGCTTCACCTTTTGCAGGCTCCAGGTGGAACATCCTTTTTCTGTGCTTCCTGGTTTGACTTTCCATAGTTGTCCACAGTTTTGCTTTCCATAGTTTCCATGGTCCAAAGACATTAAATAATAGAATATTCCAGAAATAGACAATTGGTAAGTTTTATATTTTATGCCAATCAGTAACGTAATGCAGTCTCCCTCTGTCCTGCCTAGGATGGGGATTGCTTCTTTGTCCAGGGTATCCCACACTACATATATGCTACTTGCCTGTTAGTCTCAGTCAGTCTGGAGCACTGAGGCAAAAGCACTGGTGCATTTAAATTTGCACAGTCTCTTTAATAAGGCAGGAGGTGCAGATTTCTCTTGGCTAAGCCCACTTATGTAATGAAGTGGCCACACCTTTAATTCTGAAAGACTAACACGACTGCCCACTGTGGTAGACTCTACAAAGTAAGTGTAGAAATAGAAGCTTGTGAAAGCCACAGAGGCTGCTTCGGGTGGGTTGACTTAAGGGAAGATCCATAACTCTTCCCAGAATTTATGATTCAGGAGGTCTGAGTGGAGGCCAGGAATCTGCATTTATAACTAGCACACCCTTTCCCCACCCCCACCCATGTGGTTTTGATGTAGCTCATCTGTGGACTCTGCTAGGAGAAATGCTGACCATACACATTGAATAAACAAGACTGTGAAATTACAGGGATCAACTTAAATAACCACATGCCAGGTTATTAAGCTAGAAACTCAGATCCAAGTGGGTTAGAGAAAGAACTAGGGTATTTTAATTTTTAATGTGGATGACATGACCCAATGACATAATCCTGATGATTATTTTTTTTAAATATTTATGGGGCTGGGATTGTGGCTCAGTGGTAGAGCCCTTATCTGGCACATGTGAGGTACTGGGTTCGATCCTGAGCACCACATAAAAATAAGCAAATAAAGATATTGTGTCCATCTACAACTAAAAAAAAATATTTTTTAAAATGAGTTTTTTTTTCCTATTGAGTTAAGTTTCTTATACACTTTGGATATTAATCCCTTATAGAGACATAATCTGCAAATGTGTTATCCTATTCCATAGTTTGCCTTTTCATTTTTTTTTAATATTTGCTACGCATAAGTTTGTTCCGTTTGGTATAGTACTATTTTGTTTGTTTGTTTGTTTGTTTTTAAATTTCTGTTGCCAGTGCTTTTATAGTAATATTCAAAAAGTCATTGCTAAGACCAATGCCAAGGATCTTTTTCTTTATGTTTTCTTCTAGCATTTTTGTGATTTCAGGTCTTACATTTAAGTCTTTAATCAATTTCAAGTTAACATTTGTGTACAGTGGGAGGTAAGGGTTCTATTTTGTTCTCTTATATTTGGATATATACTTTACCTAGCTCCATTTATTGAAGAGGCTATCATCTCCCCATTGTGTATTCTTGGTGTTATTGGTAAAGATTAGTTACTTATGCGCATGGTTTTATTTTGGGGCAATTTTGTTCCATTGTTCTGTGTATCTGTTATTATGTCAGTGACATACTGTTTTGATTACTGTAGCTTTGTAACATAGCTTAAAATCAGGAAGTGTGATGCCTCCAACTTTGTTCTTTTTCAAGAGCATTTTGACTACTCAGGCAAATGTTCTGATTTAAAAATGGGCAAAGGGCCTGTATAGATACTTAAATAAAAATACATATAAATGGCCAAGAGGTAAATGAAAAGATGTTCAATATCAATAATCTTCAGGGAAATGCAAATCAAAACCACAATAAGATATTACTCATACCTGTTAGAGTGGCTGTTATCAAAAAATGCAAGCTAGGGCTGGGGTTGTGGCTCAGTGGTAGAGCACTTGCCTAGCACATGTGAGGCACTGGGTTCAAACATAAAAAATTAAATAAATATAATAAAGGCATTGTATTCATCTACAATTAAAAATATTTTTTTTTAAAAAAAGCAAGCTATAAGAAATGTTAGGGAAGATGGAAAAAGTGGAACCCGTACACATTGTCAGTGGGAATATAAATCAGTCATTATGGAAAACACTATGGAAATTCCTCAAAAAAATTAAAAATAGAGCTACCATATGAGACAGCATTTCTATTTCTGTGTATATATCCAAAGGAAATGAAATCAAGATCTCCACGAGATGTCTGCACTCCCAGGTCCATTGCAACTCTATTCACAGTAACCAAGATATGGAAACAACCTGAATGTCTGTCAAGAGATGAATGGATGAAGACAGTGTTGTTTTTAAATATACTATCTATGCTGGCTTCCCATCATTGTATGTTATAGCTGTGAACCTCTTACTATGCCTAATTTATAAATTAAGCTTTATTGTAGGAGTGCAAGTATAGGAAAAAAACATAGTATACATAGAGTTTGGTACCATCTGCAATTTCAAGTGTCCCCTGGTGCACTTGGAACATATCCCCTGCAGATGAGGGTGAAACTACTGTCTGTGCAACTTTTATTCATGAGTTGTATCTCAGTGAAGCTGAGGGGAGAATCAAAACTGTAAAAATAAATAAGCAAAATGTATTTATTAAGCATCACTTTGCAGACAGCACTGCAAGCACTAAACTGCACACAGTGCTTTCCACAGATGAGGTCCGTGCCTTCTGGCCACTTATGGTCCAGGACAGAAGGAATGAGGACGTGGAGCAGGACTGTGGAGGGCTTACGATAGCAGATGCATGTGCAACAACTGAGACCTTATCCATCCAAAGAGCTTCATGAACTTCTGAGGTTTCTTCAAGGTCTGTTTGGCATTTCTTTCTAGAGTTTTCAGCAGGTAGTAGTCTGGGTATACCCCTACGAGCTAGTGAGATCTACATCCAAATCTTGCTGCATGGTCCCCAGAAGTACTCAGCCCACTGTATGGCTACCATGTGATGAGCATCTGTTATACAAAGCCCTTCAAAAGGATTACTTACTTCACTGAACCCTTTCACAACCCCATTTTACATGTGAATAAATAGGCTTGGAGAAGATCAAGTCGGGAGTCTCAACCCAGGTCTGTTCCAGTACAGGGCCTATATTCTCTTGCTTCAGTTCCCTTAACTGGAAAAGTGGGGCCACAACCTTTGCCCTGCACCCTCACCCCGAGTTTAAAATGTGAGAATGTAGAGTTCTCGACATACCTCACCAACACAGGTAACTTGGCTTTTGAACGAGGAGGAAGCAATATGACATTGACAAATAATAGGATTTACATGTAGTTTTGATTTATTTGGAAACCCTTTGGCACTGTTGACTCATTTGGAAATTTGACTTCCAAAGGAGCAAATGCAAAGTATGCCTTCATACCCCAGCTCTCCTTCCTGAGATCTGAAGAGGGGAAGCATGTGGCAGGTAGTGGGAAGTGTGGAGTGGTTTATATTTAGCTGTGTCTCAAGGCAGCAGGGTGGACGGCATGACATCTGCAGGGCCTTTCTAGTCACCGTATTCTTCCACTCAGCAGGTTCCACTTCTCCATGTGTAAGAAGTGCCAAGGATCCAGTGTGTTTGGGAGACATCAGGGAACCAACTGTTGCTTCTCAATACCCTTCTTCATGCAGATGGAGTTTCTGGGGGCTCCTGGGGGGGGTGTGCTTGGGCAGGAGGTAGATAAGGGCTGGGAAGAGGAAGACAGCCCTGTCTTCAGCAGAATTGAGGACTGGTGTCTGTAAAAACATAAAATAATTCCAGAAATCTAATCATGATGGTAGGTGCAATTTCTCTTCTCCACGCCCTTGTCCTAAGCTTCCTTTCATGTGATGGCCACTGGTTTAGTCGGCTCTTTTGCTGCTGTGATGAACAAACAAACAAAAAAAATCCAACCATAACAACTGTAGAGGAAGAAAAGTTTATTTGAGGGCTCACGGTCTCAGAGGTCTCAGTTCATAGACAGCTGTCTCCATTCTTCGGGGCTTGAGGTGAGGCTGAACTTCATGGAGAAGGAGTGTGGTGGAGGGCAGCAGTTGACACGGTGATCAGGAAGGAGAGAGAGAGAGAGAGAGAGAGAGAGAGAAAGACTCCACTCACCAGATACAAAATATAGACCCCAAAGACACACCCCCAATGCCACCTGCTCCAGCTGCAGTTATAACTGGGTCAATCCTATCAGGGGGATTAATTTACTGATTGTAAATTAAGGCTCTCCTAACCGAATCGTCTCCCCTCTGAGCTCTCTCACATTGTCTCACATGTGAGCTTTTGGGGGACACTTCACATCCAAACCACAACAGCAAAAACGGTGAGACTCTCCTCTGCTCAGAACCCACAGTCATCACCCTTACTCTGAAGCCAGCTTGGTTCTCCCCTGAAGTCATCAGCTTTGGGGGAAGCCAGTGTCACCTCATCTCTGTCTCGGAGCATATCTAACTTTCCCAAATAGCAAACTCTGGCTCTTTTGGTAAATGACTTCCAGATGCTGGGAGCAGTGGGCAGTGGAATTTTATTGCCCCCACACTGTCGTTCTGGGCTGCATACTTCTGACTTGAAGGTAATTTGGAATGTAAACATTGCAAGGCCTGTATTGGAATTAATTAAAGCTACCCTGCATTCTCCAAGGCCTGCAAACCTGCCGTTAACTGTTTACATTAACAGTTAAGCCAGGCAGATCAGGAGTGTGCACGGACCTTTGATATCACTTTCTTCCTGTACCTTGAGAAGCAAGTGCAGTGGGACCCACACTGACCCATGCTGACCCGTTTCACCAGGGGTGATCATCAACCCCAGCCTAAGAAGAGGCTGCTAAGCCGTCCTCTCCACCAAAGCAAACAGAGACAGGCAATGTTTGGGAAGCATAGCTGGGCATCGCATGTTCATGTGGAACCAATGACAGGTGTGAATCTCTTTATGAAATACGTCAGGCGCCAGGAGCCTGTTTAACCAGGAGTACAAGTGCACACGTAGATAGGATAGGCATGTCCCCCGTGGGCCTATGGAGACAACCAAGGCATCTAGGCTGATAAAACAAGAAATAACCTTTGGGAATAATTTTTTAAACTTCTTGATGGCATTTAAAAGTAACATGAGAGCTTTGAAGATGGATGGCGGTGATGGTTGCATAACAGTGTGAGCGTACTTAATGTCACTGAACTGTAAACTTAAAAATGACTAAAATGGTAGATTTTATGTATATTTCGCCTCCTAAATAAAAAGGCAGGACATTCAGGCAGTAAAGGTTCTTTGGGATTATGTAAACCATGAGAACCCCTGGAATATTCTTTTCTTCCTCCTATGCAATACAAGAGGGTGACATTGTGGCTCCCTGTGAACAGTTTTAAACAATGACAAAGTATTTCAGGGAGCCACACCCTTTGTTCTGACCAATCCCGCATTCCTCTGCCCCCATATCTTCAGAGGGGTGACTCTCAGGACAAGGAGCATTAAGAAATGCTAAACAAATGGTGACATTCATTAGATTAGCTTTCTGTCACTGTAATTAAGTACCTGAGGCAATTAGCTTATGAAGAACAAAGGTTTATTTTGACTCACATTTGTGGAGGTTCCAGACTGTGATGGAGCAGCCCCATTGCTGTGGGCCTCTGACAAGGCAGCACATCAAAGCAGGAACTCATGGCAGAGCCAACCACTGCTCTTACAAACCAGGAAGTCAAGAGAAAAAGGAAGAGGCTTTCCCCTTCAAGGGCACACCCCCATGACCTAACTTCCTTCCAGTAGGCCCCACCTCCTCCAGGATCCACCCCCCCACCCCAACAGCACCACCTTGGGGACTAAGCCTTCCACACATGGCCTTTAGGGGACATTTAAGCCCCAAACTATGGTATTCACTATTGACTGTCACCGATACTGCAAAGGTCATCTAGGTTAGCTTGGCTGCTGAAGGAGGAGCGGGACTTCCAATTCTTCAGCGTGGTAGTGGGTGCAGGTGGGTGGACGTGCGCACAAGTGCTGACTGTTCTGTTGTTGAAACTAACTGTTGGAAATTCCTCCTTATTGAGCAAAACAACAAAACCCGGTCAGAGGGAGTGAAATTCAATGAATTATGTTCCGTGCGTGCTTGAGTATGTCACAACGAATCCCACTATTATGTGTAATTATAATGCACCAATAAAATTAATTAAAACTAAAAAGCTCTGTAATATATCCATTGACAGTTATTCTACTCTCTAATATCGTGCAGAATCAAGTGCCAATTCCTGTCCTCATAGTTCTTTTAAAGTATTTGAAAGCGATCCCTCGGTTACTGCCAGAATCTCCTCTGATTGTCCTCGTTTCCTGCAGATGTTGTTCATGTGGCTGGGTGTCTGGACCCCTTACCATCTAAACATTCTCTCTGGCCTTTTTTTTTTTTTTTTTTAGGGCAGTGTCCAGTACTAAATGCCATAGTGATGGAGGCCTTCTTAGAGACGGGGTGTAGGGATCTGATCACCTTGACTTTGTTTATCCAGCAATGCAGCCCAGGGTCGGAATTCAGCCACCACATCACTCTGGCCTTTAGAAAAGCTTGCGATCACCTTAAGCCCCCAGATGGTTTTTACATGTATAATTGTTGAACCAGGGATTCCTGATTCTTTATTTTTATTTATTTATTTATTTTTGGTACCAGGGATCGAACCCAGGGGCACTTAACCACTGAGCCACATCCACAGCCCTTTTTTATTTAGAGGCAGGATCTCACTGACTTGCTTAGGGCCTCACTAAATTGCTGAGGCTGGCTTTGAACTTATGCTCCTCCTTTCTCAGTCTCCGGAGCTGCTGGGATGATAGGAGTTCGCCTATCATTCTGAAGTTAGATAAATTGATTTAACCCAAACCCAGAAATTTACTGTCAACCTCACTATCATGAATCATGTTAAAACAGCACATTTGCCGGTGAGACACTGCATTAGATTCCCTGTCCCACGCTCCTTCCCTAGCATTGGGCATGCCTGTTTCTTTGTCCGAGTTATAATTCTGTAGATCACAGTTCAGTAGCAATGCTGTGCACCATCGGCCCGGGGCACGGACATCACCCTTTCTTTTCACCATGTCAAGACTCCGTGGGTACAGAAGGCAGCTCTGAAGCCATTTAGCAGTATCACCCAGCTAGTATTTCCCCACTGCGTTCTCAAGGATAGATAGAAACTCCGCCCAGGAAATATCAGAACAGCCTGAAAGGACAGCATTGGTACATGACATGTGACAGGTGTCCAGCACATTCTTGGGCTGAATTAGTGAAAACACTGGTCACCTCTAAATCTCATTGTAGGTGACTGTTGGAACTTAACTTCCTGTCGGCCCAAGGAGTTTCCTCAAATCTGCTCACAAAATAAAGTGGGGCTTTGAGTTTAATTTCCCCTGGTGTCCTGCAGGGAGAGAACCATCCGTAGGAAGCTGACTCGGAGGTCTTCGGAAAGAGAAATCACCTAAGATGAAGGGCTTAGAAAATTCCTCTCCTCTCCCCAAAGCAAGGTCACCCCTGTAATCAGGGTGGATCAGCCAAATGACAGTTTGGGGCAGCGTTTGGTTCTGTTGGTTCATTTAGAGCAATGATTTGGAAATTCAGGCAGTGGATTTTTCTAGCTTTTAAAGAAGTAGAGGTCTTTTGTCTTCCATGTAAACAGGCTTGCTCCAGCCTCCCTCAGGAGAGGAGGCTGTCAGAAAAGGGCTAAGAGGGCGCCCTTGTCTTTCCTGGGGAAGCGGTGTTAGCAGGTTTGTGGGGACAGAGGCAGACAGGGCTGGGGAAATCAGGCTTTCAGCTGAGAAGGCTTTTATTGCTTTTTATCTATTGACACTTTTTCAATTAAGGAGCCTCCCTTGAGATGATCTATTGCCTCCCTGTCTGAGCAGGAAGTAATTACCATGAAAGCAACTCCATCACAGGCTACTTGTCTTTCCCCTGGCCAGGGAGGCTGGGCCAAGTCAGCAGCCTCCTGCCTGCGGTGGCTCTGGGCGCACCGGGCGCACAGCCCTGGGTACCCTCCCTCTGGGGGACTCGGCCCTCCGTCTTTCTCCTTTCTCCTCCCTCTTCTTGCTCTCTTTGAGACTAGGAACAATGCTTATGCTTTTGTACCCTGTTGCTCTCAGGAAATCTAGCTGTTATCTTATCCCCGGCTCCGGCTCCTTCTGAAGAGCCTGTGGTCTTTCCAGGCTGGGAGCCCCTCTTCCTCTTGTCCTGGGGACCAGCAGTGCTGCTCCTGGGTCCAGATGCTCGGCAGCATGACCCCACTGGGGTGACTCGGGATAATGTTTTTATATTCACTGAGGCTTTTTTGGAGAGTTCAAAATCACCTGTGTCCATGATCTGAGATTTTAAAATAAACACTTTAAGTATACATTCTCTCGACACAGAACCTGGACCTGGTCAAATGCAAACTTCAGGTGTTCAGCTTGGTGGCTTCCCACCCAGTGTACACTGCTGTGCCTCCAGCACACAGAGCAGAAAATCACCGTGTTCACACTCCTGTGCCCACTTCGTGACCTTACTCCCCTGACTTCAAATTGCATGGAATGATGTTGTCTATGTGTTTGTTTATTTATTTATTTATTTTGTACCAGGGATTGAACTCAGGGGCACTTAAACCACTGAGCCACATCCCCAGCACTTTCTATGTTTTATTTTGAGACAGGATCCCACTAAGTTGCTTCAGGTCTCGTTAAGTTGCTGAAGCTGGCTTTGAACTTGAGGTCCTCCTGCCTCAGGTGTCCAAGCTGCTGGCATTGTATTTGTATTTTATATAAGTCAAGTCACAAAACATGTATTTTTTGTTTTCCTAGATTTCTTCACTCAGAGTTATTTTGGTGAGCTTCATCCATGTTGTTGCCTGTAACAGTTTGCTCATATTCCTTGATATCTAATGTTCCACCATATAAACACCACACAGGGTTTTGACTCATTCTGCTCTTGATGGATATTGTGTGAATCAGCTTTCCATTCCTAGAACTGAACACCTGAGGTATCTTGAGAAAAGGTTTATTTTGGCTCACGGTTTTGGAGGGTTCTGTCTATGGTTGGTTGGTCCCATTGCTTTGGATGTGTGACAAGGCAGCATGTCACATCTGTGGAGCAAAACTACTCACCTCATGGCCAGAACTGAAAGAGAGAGGAAGAGGAGGCTGGGATCCCACTGTTCCCTTCAAGGTCACACCTCCCACCTCTGAAAGTTTCCGCCACCTCCCAGCAGCGCCTCTCTGAGGACTAAGCCTTTCACACCAGCCTTCAGGGGAGACATTCATAACCCAGACTATAGCCATGTTTGTCGATGTTGTCTTACTGACTTTCATATGCATGCACTTTAGTTAAGTGCAATACCTAGGAGTGGAGTTACTGGGTCACACCAGTGCTGAGTCTTGTTATTGAGAGTTTTACAAAGTGGTTGGTACAACTGTGAAGTCTTTTCCACATTGAAAAATATAAGAAGGGTCACGCCACCCCCAGCTGCCACTCATCCTGCTTTTAGAAAAGGAAATGCAGAGGTCAAGGTTCTATTCTTTTGACCCCTCACCTAGTTATATCCCCATTAGCCCATAAAGACCTTTTGAAGGATGGGAGAAAAAAGGACGCACCCTTCATCTCTCTCTCTCAAATGCTCCTCCAACCCATTCTTTTGCACAGATGATCTGACACAAAGCACCTTCTTTGAACTCCAAACATTTAAGCATTGTAGGAGTGGCTTTTGCCTCTTCATCCAGGGGATATGGGGGGCATGCCTCCCTGACACTCCCTTGCTGGATACCTTCTGCAGCTGTTTGTTTTTCTTTTGTGTCAATAATCTGGAAATAAGAGAGAAATGAATGTTTGCTTAAGATTGAATTTATGGCCACATGGGGCCAGCCTCCATCAGCCAGAATGATGGATGCCTGGGTGGACATGGCCCACATTTGTGGAATGTTTCCCCCTTCCAGTGACCTACCTTTCTTGGTTAAGAAGCTACACAGCCTGACTTATGAGGGAAAAGGAATGGACTCGAAGCCCTGCCGACCATGGGTAGTTCTCATTAAGGAAAGAAAATGGAGGTAGATGCTTGTGCACCCACACCTGGCATGGAGCCCCGAAGCTGCAGGTATCTTCAGACCACCCATCCACCCTCCTTCAAAGGGTATGAGGGAAGGCGCTTGAGAGGGAAGAAAAATCTATTAATTGCACAAAGATTAATTCCCGGGCATTATTTTAGGAGTTGCAGTTACAGTTGACTGAGCAAATAAATGAATGAATGATTAGTTTTAAAATACAATTAAAAGAGCTTTGCTTGCATTTCAGAACAGAAATCTTTAGAGATTTTTACTGCATTGCTCCTAGGAGAAAGGATGCTCTAAGAAGGCATGGGTCTTTGGCTAAAGGCTCTTTAATGTCACCAAATCCTAGAATCCTGTCCTTGTCAGGCAAAAGGACAAAGGAAAAAAAAAGATTGGTGTTATAGTTGGTTGTGTATAAAGATTCCCCTGGCCCTTCTAACACCAACTCTCAGGGCGGGATGACCACAAGCTACAGTCCGAGGGTAGGCTTTTTGTAGATAGAGATTAGGAGCCCCGGGCTCCATCAGAAGAGGCTACCAACTAGCTGCAAGAGAACAGGCTCCGAGCCTGCTCAGCTTCTGCTGGAGTTGGACAGTCCCCAAAGCTGGGCATATCCAGGGAGGTGGCAGGCAGAGCAATGAAGAGTCAGATTCTATCTTTGTTGCCTCCTAGCTGTGTGGCCTTGGGAAAGTGCCTGTGTTTCTCTGAAACCTGTTTCCTCATCTGTAAAAGGGAGATAATCATATACCTACCCTGCTGGACCATTTTGAGGATTAAATCAGTCAATATGTATAGTGTGCAGGTCAGGTGGAACATTCTGCTACTGCTGTGCTTACAGAAAATATTTGTCAGGCACCTACTGTGTGCAGGCATGGGCGCTGTCAGGATGTGCCTTCAGGGTGTCTGCTCCATGCACAGCTGAGATGGTACTGACTTACAGTGTCCAGTTAGGGTTAGTCATTGCTTTTGAATTTGCTTTAGCAGTAAGGAAAGCCCTTCATAGAGATAAGGAGAAGGATGGTAGATATTGGGATCTGGGGGAATAGAGAATGGCAAGTTGATATTTAATGGGGACAGTTTTAGTTTTGCAGGGTGAAAAGGAGATTAGTTGCACAGTGTACTTAACACACTACTGAGCTCATAAACATGGATAGGATGGTACATTTTATGGTAAGGTGCATTTTAGTGCAATTTTAAAAATATAAACTTTTAAAAAACATACAAGGAACTCAGTATAATATTTGCAGAATCTGAATTTGGCTGAACAGGAGAAAGTCTTTGAGGGGGTATTAGTCTGTTTTGCATGGCTATAACAAAATATCTGATGCTGGATAATGCATAAAGAAGAGAGGTTTATTTAGCTCAATATTTTGGAGGTTGAAAGTCTGAACAGCATGGTGCTAGCTCTGTGGGGGTCTTTACCATAGGTAGCATCTTATTAATGGAGCTTGAACAGGAGAGAAAGATCACATGGTGAGAAAGGAGAGGCTTGCTCATCTGTGCTCTGGAAGAACTAATCCGGCAGCACCCTCAATGACCTAATTCCCCCCCACTCTAGGCTCCACCTCTTAAAGGTCCCACCACTTCTCAACATTGCCACATTGGGGACCAAGCCTCTGACACATGAACCTCTGGGGGACAAACCAAACCTTAACAGAGGCATGAGCACTGTGTCCAGGGAAGTCAGGGAAGGGTGCAGCCAGAGATGGGCTCTGGGGAGACAGGGAGGAGAGAAGCCAGGCCAGCAGGCTGCCACCCCAGATCCCTCGCACTCTCAGTGAAGGTGGAGAGGAGATTTCAGGAATGAAAGGGATGCTTCCCTCTCATCTCAAATTGAAGCCAGCCCTGGAGAGGCCATAACACAGTGACCTAAACTCATCCTGAGGAATACATAACAGGCATCATGTTTTTGTTAGCGGAGAGAAGTTTAGGAGGCTGGGGCTTGAGGAAATGGGTGCTGCTGCTCCTGTGACGTAGGTAGGAAACAGAGAGCAGGGAGGCAGAGGCTCAGGACGTGTTTGAGAGGTGCCTGGGACTGGAAGTGCTGTCCGTGGGCAGAAGTAGCTTGGTATAACTGGCCAGTGGTCATGAAGGGGCAGAGTTGTTTTAGCCCAATTGACCTTCCCTCCGCCCAATCTGGAGCTGCTTGTTTCTGTCTTCCTCTTGCTGTAGCCCACAATGAGAAAAGATTTTGTTAGAACTGTGAAGTATAATTACAGACCTGACGGGTGACAGCAAGTCAGGGGAAACATCTTACTCTGCAGCACTTAAATAATGATTTTAAGCAAGGTGACAGTGGAGAATTGCGTGGAAGTCAGCCCCGTTGAGCCTCGACCAGAGGCACCAAATCGTCAGATGCCTTACTTCTTAGGAGAAGATGGAAGGTAGACAGATCCAGTGACATTGGGATGCTTTGGCCTTTATCCTTAGGGTGCAAGCCAGGGCAAAGACAGGCCCCATCCATCCGGGTCCTTCCACCAGCTACCCCCTTCTTTAGGGGCCAGCCCTGTGTCAGGCATGGTGCTGGGCACAGGGCTATGTACCCAGAAGTACAAGGCTCCTGCCTTCAGGGACACAGAGTCCAGAGGAGGCTTTGCAGGGGTCTCAGCCAACAGAGGAGTCAGGGAGATGCCTGAATGAGGGTGGGATGGACAGCTTGGGTGAGTATATAGATGCCTCCCCAAGCCAGTAGGGACTCTGGCAGTGCTCTGTACCCGGCACAAAGTAAGTGCTAAAGAAAGAAAATGAAGATACAGAGGAGAAAGGGAGGGAGAGAGAGAGAAGGAAAGAAGGAGGAGGGAGTGACGGAGGGAGGGAGACAAGACAGGTAGGGAGGAGGGGGTAGGGAGGCTGGTGGCCTAGGCTTCAAGTCTCACTCTCAGGAAGAAGACAGAGAAGTTCGGAATTGAACCCTTTTTCTTTCAACAGCGATGCTTCCTGGGAACAGTCCTCAATCTCCAGGGGGTTGCTGTCTTCACCAGCTCTTTCTGGAAACTTGAAGGCCACACACTCCCCTCCTTGTCTCACAGGTGGTATGTCAGTAGCTCTGTAACAGTGACACCTCACGGACTCCCATGCCTTCAGTTCCAGCAGCTTCTGTGACATAGCTGCCCTGGATCAGGCAGAAGGGCCCACATCTCCATGCTGTGTGGGTAGCAGATGCCCCTGGCTCCCGAGCTGCTCCAGCTCCTTGCTTCCAGTCCAGGTCCTGTGCCAGCCCCAGCACCCTGTGCACTGGACACCCGCAGGGAATGTGCGGGGGAGGGGGCCTGGCAGCACTGGTTGTCTAGACGCTAGGGGTCCACACAGGGTGCTGCTGGGTGAGCCTGGAGTGGGCGGATGGCTGGTGCTCCCACGGTGTCCAACACACTCCTCCAAGCAGATTCATCGGTCGGCTCCGGCTGTAAATTCTAATCTGATCCAGAGTTGTCTACAGATGTTGGGGACGCACAGGGAGCGCGCTGGCCTGGGGAGGGCTGAGTGTGCCCTGAGAAAGAAGGCTGTGGGAGCACCCCAGGGAGGCTCCCAGCCGGAGCCGACTCAGCAGAGGTCCAGCGGCAGGGTCTGGCTGGACCCTTACATTCATTCCTCATGCCTGAGTCATTTTGACATTTCAGGAAAAATACAAATTGCTTCCCAGGGCTGAGGAAGCCCCATGAGCTATTCTGGTCTCGACACCAGCTCCCTGCCCCTTTAAAGTGTTGGTCCCCTGGGGGTTTTGCTATAGGATGGTCTCTCAACTCTGCCCTTACAGATCTCCTTTCCCTTCTCAGGAAGCCGTATCCTCCCTCTTCCCCCGTGGGATGCTACTTCTAACGGGCCCAGTATATCCCCTGCCTGAGGATAAGCCACATTGCTACTGACCCCTGGGCCCCTGGCTCCAAATTGAGCATAAAAATTGGCTTCCCAGTGGTTAGCCAGTGCTTGTCTCAAGTCCTGGACACCAGGTCCTGTGGGATCTGCCTCCCTCCTCCCTGACTCCCTTCCTGGACTTTACCCAGGCAGCCAGAACAGCCTAGGAGTTTTGCCCTTGATGACTGTCCATTGGCCTCATTTATTTCTCCTGTACTGGTTGAATACATACACACATATATATCTACATAGATACGTGTGTATGTGTGTATTTTAGTGGAAAAGAAAAAAGAAAGCAGCAACCAAGTACTGACGTGCCCTCGTCCATCAGGCGCTGCATATGCGCTCACAGTCTGAGAAATATACACAAATCATTAAATAGCAATTATTGTAATTAGCGAAATGAACACGTGATTAATCACCCTTCTGCCCGACTCGCCGCCGTTTACCTTGCCTGTGGCACTAATGGATACTCTAAGGAGCTGCACGGCCGGCTGGTGGTTGGAGGAAGGAGAAAGGGGTGCTGGATTCTCTGGGGCTTCTTCCTCCTGAGGGTGCGTGGTTCCTTCTCTTTCTTTGTCACTCTCGAGTAACTCTGAGGCTGCCTCGTCTCCCCAGAACATAGGTTCCCTGGAGGAAAGTAGGGTGTTGAATAAGCAACCTGAAGATTGGCAGCTGGCTCAGGCCTGCGGCTGAGGCTCCCATCGGTAGGAACACAAGAGGAGAAGGACATGGTGATGTGCTTGAAAACTGCGGTCGGTCCACCATGTGCCCTCCCTGCCACTCCATGCACTAATGGCTGGGGGACAGTCGCAGGTCCTGGGTGAGAGCCAGATCTGCGAACTCCTCTGCAGCCCTGAGCTCAGAGGAGGGACTTCAGTGGCCAGGATCACTGTGGCAGCAGCTGGTTGAGGCCACGGATGACTGAGGCAGCAGCCCGAGAGCACATGTTTACAATGGCTGTGTGGGTCGAAGACTAAAGGTGTGCGAGGCATCGCCTCCTCCTCCTCCGGCCAGAGGGCTCAGCGCAGGCTGCCGGCATCATCCACACCAGAAGCAGCCAGCTGCTGCAGCCTCACCGGCTCCTCAAGTTCCCATCTTGCCTGTGGAAGAGCCTCTTTCTGGTCTCCAGGGATGCAGTAGGGGAGGGCAGGGGGCCAGGACTAATGTTGGCACCTCCTTTGTTCTCTGGGTACAACAGGGTGGATTCTGCCTTTTGTCCCTTGTTAAGGCAGTGTAGCCTCAAAATCCCAGTTCTAACAAATTGTATTAGCTTGGGCCAGTTTCTCATCAGTAAAATGGGGACTTATTCCCATCTCACAGGCTGATGGGACCATTAAAGGCGGTACTATGTAGCCCTGTGTTGACATGAATGAATGAATTAGTTCTGGTAATTCACACACCTACTGTGTGTCCAACCTAGGGGTACAGCAGTGACTGGAGAGAGCTTCCATTTAGTGGCATGTGTAAGATTGTGTGGTGTGTGTGTGTGGGGGGGGGACAGATAAAAAGCGATTAAACAAATAGATAAACAAGGAAATTTGAGATGGCCCCATGTGTTATGAAGGAAGTAAAATATTTTAGGGTGGGGAGACAAGGGCTCTCTGGGAAGATATTTGAATTGAGAATTGAAGGAGGCTAAAGAACCAGCCTTCTCTAGATCCAGAGGAAGGGCTTTCTGGGTAGAAACAACAGCCAGTGCAAAGGCCCTGAGCAGGAATGAGCAGAATCTGATGGTGGTGTGAGGGGGAACTGTTTCCTGCCTCACAGAAAAAGTGCAGGTCAAGTTTGCATTAAATCTAGAGGTGACCCAGGAGGTGTATGTCTGCGGACTCTCCCAACCCCACTGGGAATGAAGGGCCGAGTTCCTTCCTGGGAGGTACCCCAGATTTTCCATATCTGTCAGAACTAGATGCAGTTGCTGAGGCTTATTATTTTGTTCAAAAACCTAAACTACTTTCTTTTTTTTATAAATATTTTTTTAGCTGTAGATGGACACAATACCTTTATTTATTTTTATGTGGTGCTGAGGATTGAACCCAGTGCCCCACATGTGCAAAGCACACGCTCTACCACTGAACCACAATCCCTAAAACTACTTTCTTTATAGGTTATTATTAAGAAATCATTTTAACCTGTACTTTTGTTTAATGGTGTTGCTTACACCTGTGGGTGCTCATTGTCATAAGTTGTTTACTGTGCAAATGTACCTGCTCTGGTGACAAACAGGGAGCGGTGCCTGAGAACCTAAGAAGGACACAGGGTGAATTTTATTCACAAGGTGAATCCCTGAAGCCACCCCCAGATTAAGGCACCATTTTAAATTAAAGTCCTAATAGTTTTCCTGACTTCAGGAGCAAAACTGGCCCAGCGCTGGGAAGGACAGTGCTGACTGCAGGGATTATGTATCTATGTTCCTTCCACCTTGAGAAGGTTCCCCGATGGCCACTGATGGTCATGGTGCCCCGGGTGTGTGTGGAGCTGTACAGACACGGGTCACTTCCAACTGTATGATCTCATTAAGCTCAGGCCAGTCCCGTAGGAAAGCAAGAGAGGAATCATTATCTCCATTGAAGAGGTGAGAGGAGCGAGGCTCAGAAACTCCAGTTGGCTAAGGTAGCCATGGGACCCGTGTTCGGGTGTTCCTCCCTTCCTGCACCTTTTCTCCTCTTCTTTTAGGGAGCACATTTAACCATGGAGGGATGCCTGGTGGTTAAGAGTGTGGCATTGGGGCCAACCAGCCTACCTGGCCTCCAACCCCAGCTCTATCACTTAGCCAGGTGTCTGAGCACCTGTCGTCTAAGGCTATCATGGAAATCAAGTGGGCTGATACGTACAGAGTGCTTGGAGAAGTGCTTGGTCCACAGCAAGTGCTCGCTAAATGGGAGCCGTTTGTGTGGCCATGCTCTGGGCTCCTCTGCCCACTGCACCATGTTGTCATTTACACAGTCTGTCCCGATGTCGTCATCCCTGTGTCCACTCACTAGGTCCAGCACTGCTCTCTTGAGTCTTCATCCCTGTTTGTCTCCATTTCAGCCCCATCCGCGGGTCCTCCGAGGTAAACTGAGGTTAAAGTGAGTCACTGTTAAGCCTCAGAGTTGGAACTTGACTTCTCAAGAAGAGGGCTTTTTCTCCCTCTTCTGGCCACTTCTCTCCCTTCCCCTCCCACTCTCTTGCCTTTGGTTGTGCACACCACACACACACACACACACACACACACACACACACCTGTACACACGCAGCAGCCTTCAGCCAGATGTTTACAGCTGTGGCTCTTTTTCAGCAGACTTTCTCCCTCCGTCTCAGTCTGGTAAATCACATCTCCCAGTAAACTTGAAGTTTAGGAGGTGTTCTGTGAGCCCATGATCGAGGAAATTAAAGAAACAAAATGTATGCAGCTTTAACTGGTAACAAAATTTGGTGGCCCTGGTGTCCCCTGGGCCACAAAGCTTCTCTTTGTGGAATAGGAAAGTAATGATAGAACCAGGGCAGTGGAAAGGGGATAGGATAGGGTGATCTGGGTGACCTCTGAGCAGGTATCACACAGGATAGGCCCCATTTTTGCCCAGGATCATTCTGTGCATTCCTGAGAAACACAGAACAGGACTGGAGAGAACCCAGTCTAGAGGCATGATCTCAGCTGGCCCAGCCACTCCTAACCCCCCTCCCAACAGGCCACACACACACTCATTCTGCCTCGGACCTATCTCCTGACAACCTTTGAAAGAGCAGAGCTGGTTCTGCCTCTACCTTTCAAAGTACCGACCAGCTCACCTGGTTATTAGCACTTGTGTGTGTGTGGGGGGGGGTGCTGGGAACCCAGAGCCTCACACATGCTAGCACTCTTCCATGGAGCTACATCTCTGGCCCCATGATTTTTTAATGGATCATTCTGGGTCCCTTCCCGAGTTTGCATCTGAGCATTTTAACTGGGGCTTTGGGGAAACTGCGTTCGCTCAAATGGTGGTCACAGAGGGCACTATGAAAGGTCAGTTTGGGGCAAGTTTCTGGAGTCACCCTTTGGACTCTCTGAAGCCTGGGGTGGCCCTTCTGACTCTATCTGAGATCAGAATCTCCCCCTCATTCCCGGCGGAGCCTGAGCAGCTTGGAGTAGGGCGGTGGTGGTGAGGGAAGGGCACAGAGCACACGAAATCTGAGATGCTCCCTCCTAGCCGTGGCCTTTGCATTTCTCTGGTGAGTCTGGGTTACGGAGTCAGTCTGGATGTTTCCTTCTGAGAACAAGCCAGTTGGCGCTGTATATAACCCAAATGTACAGAGAATTGGCCATCCTTTCCTCAAGTCTAGAAACTGAGTCAAGTTCCAACTCTGAGGCTTAAAAGTGACTCACTCTAACCTCAGTTTACCTCAGAGGACCCGGGGATGGGGCTGACACCCCAGGACTTCCATGGAGCTTACCAGGGTGTGACAATCCCTGCCGGGCAACAGAAACTTAGAGGGCCCGACAAGCACTTGTGTCTTTAGTCCTTTTGCTTTTTGGAGGTGTTGAGATTGCTCATTTCTCTAGGCCTAGGAGGGGACTCAGGGCAGAAGATTTATCTCCTGGCATCTGAGTAGGTACCCAAATGACCCAGTGGTTCACCTCATTTTTGGTGCAGGATCCTTCCAGGTGTGCCTGATAAACACACAGCCACTCCCTCCCCATCCTGCCTCTCAGACTTGCTCAGGCCCTGCCTGCCTAGGAGAAAATGTCCCCTTCAGCCTGCACTGTCAGAGGAGCAGCATTGCCGGGACCCCGGTGCTTTCAGGCTGCCTTTCTACTCTGCGATGCTGTCTGAAGTGGGAAATAGGGCAGACTTGCCGTTAGACTCCAAAGGTCATCAAAAATAGGAAAAGGAAACCAACAGGATTCCATAAATCAGCTCCTTGGCAGGCCTGTGTGGACAGGGCTGAGGGAGGTGACAGCACGTGGCCCGGGAGCTGAGCTGGGTGTCTCTACCAGGTCCTACTCTCCATCTGATGGAACTCAGATAGGAAAATGCTATCATAGGATACCTACTATGTGCCAAGCACTGTGCTGGGGACTTTTCCATTAGTCATTGAATCTTCAGCATCACCCTGTGAGGAGGGAATTGTCATCTCTATTTTTAGAGATGAGGAAACTGAGGGTCAGGGAGGTTTAGCGATTGACCCAAGAGGTTAAATCACATGGATGCAAACCAGAGCTCCAGAGCTCTGTGCCTGGATGTGGACTCTCTTTCCCAAGGTCTTTGCCAGCTGAGCCCTTCGCAGTTCTATGAAGTGGGCTAGTGCACTTCCCTGCTCCAGCCCCTACCTTCTCTCCTTTTTTGAGCCACCTGGTACCCAGAGGCACTGACCTCACCACAAACCATTCCCGAGGAACCTCTGCCCACCACCAATATTGTCTGGTGTCAAGACCCATTTCTGTGAAACTACTCTTATGTTTGGATATTATCCCCAAACTCCCTGATACTTAAGACTGCTTAGTCCCAGAATGGTAGATTAGCTCACTAATGGGGCACCTTGTTAGGTGACATTTGTAACGGATGACTCCTAGAGCCAGTCTAAGAGGCAAATGTCCAGTGGTTGAATTTTCTTTCTTTTTCAGCACAAGGAATATGGTTTATTGCAAGGAATTAGAGGGCCGGAAGCCAGACAGATATCAAATCTCAACCCTTGCTTCCTAGTTTTGTGAACTCTGACAAATTGCCCACAGTCTCTAGGCTCTCTCGGTACTATTTGTAACATAAGGAAGCACACAGCACAGAGACTGGCACCCAGAGGGACCCTCAAAAAGTGAGCCTCTTTCTTTTCTTTCTTTTTTTGTGTTTCAAGTGTTATAATAGCTGCCTGCTCCACCTGTGTGTCCGACCAGTCCCAGCCAGGAGGAAGGGGTGCCTTGACCTTTCACTAGGGGTACACTCCAGCTGCTGGCTCTTTGAATGGCAGAAGGCTTTCTCTAGGGCAGTGAGGAAAGGAGCTGCAGATTGGAAGGGCCCCCCAAAGGCCCATGTGATGAAGGCTCAGTCGCAGCTGCTGGTGCTGTTGGGAAGCAGCAGAGCCTTTAGGAGGTGGGGCCTAGTAGAAGGAAGTTAGGCCATTGCTGTCGTGTCTCTGAAGGGGATATGGGGACCCCAGCCTCTCAAAACAGCACTTACTATGAGTCGATGTATTGTGCTGCCACAGGCCCCAAAGTAACGAGCCAACCAACTACGGACTGAAACCTCCAGAACTGTGAGCCCAAACAAACCCTTCCTTCTTTTAAGTTGATTATCTCAGGTATTTTGTCACAGTAGCAGAAAGCTGGTTGACACAGAGGGGGACTGAAGTAAACCCCTTTTAGACCATGGTACAGGCCAGGGTGACTGTTTTTCTCAAAGGGCTCCGCATCTCCATTCACACCGAGTGCAGCCTGCTTCACCCTGCTGTGGATCACCAAGAGGAAGACCCCAGGAGGACCTGCAGAGGTGCTGGGGCACTGAATGGGCCTCACCACATTTCAAGGGGAGTATTTTTTTCTTCGTTATCATTTTTTTTTTCCAGAAAATTTTCAGAAGGGATTTTGAGGGAAGGACCAAGTGAGGCAGGGAAGAGAGAAAAAGATGGATAATGAGAGTGGGGAGAACAAAAGTGAATTGAAACGGCAGCAGGGGAGCTGGTTGAGAGGATAAAGGTAGTGTAGCCCATGAGTTGTCCTGCCTTCAGAGGGAGCACACCAAGCTCTGGTCATCTAACATCACCTGGGAACTTTGTTAAACCTGCAAGGTAGAAAACATATGCAGATTACAGGACTTTAATCAAATCAGTCTGAATTAGGGCTCAGGAATATGCATTTTATTACTCTTTAGCAATTTTGATGTAGGTGTTTGAGGACCACGTGTTGAGAAGCCCTGAACCTTCAGTGGACCCTTGAAATGCTGGATTCTCAAAACCCCAGACTCTTGTCTCTGGGGAAACCATAATTGTCATCTCAGAGCAGGTGGCTGGGTACCCAGCTCTGTAGACTCTGTAGACTCCAAGAACTGTCTCCACAAATGCCATCAGGCACAACCCTACCTTTGCTCTCCTTACGCCACCTCCTAATAAATCCTCTCTGAAATCCTTAGCATTCTTTTTGGCCTTTGAGGGCCCAGCCTGTATTTCACCCACTTCTCAAGGCTTAACTGCATTGATCAACTCATTGGATTTACTGCCCCAAACAAAGCTTGGTGTGATACTTCATTGATCTCTCCTTTTTTCTCATCACTCAGAAGGGCTCATGGCTGGGAGCTACTGAAGAGAGAATTTAGTCTAATTGTCTTTAACCAGGATGTGTATCAGCAAGCCTCAGGAAGCTTTCTAAAAATGTGCATGAGGAACATTCTCTGTATAGTGCTGTGACGGATATATTCATTTTCTCTAGTATCCGTTCTTGCTTTCTTCTCCCTCTGCCAGGAATGTGAATGTGATGGTGGAAACTCTGGCTGCCATCTTGAACCATGAGTAGCACTAATGAGTTAATGAGCTGGAAACATTCAGTCTCTATAAACTGCATAGAACAGACTGTTTCCCTCCATAGTTTTGCATACAAGAGAAGAAATATATTTCTATTTTGTTTGATTCACAAAAACGGAAGCCCAGACCTACCTCTCGAGATTCAGGCCCTGAGTAATTGGATGCCTGCTTCTTTTGCTTTTTCAGTAGCTTTTTAAGTTCTTTACAGTAGCAGTCCCTATACTGAAACTTCCTTTGGAAATCTTACAAAGAGAAAAAAACTATCAATTACATAAGTTAATTAGCAAATACTCAGTTTATTGAGTGATTGATTAGTTTGTCTATATTTCTCATTGTTGGTGGCAGGAATTCCAGGATTCAATTGCGATTGTGTCAGTAACTAGCACAGCAGGCCACTGTGCAGGGACAGTTTCTGAATGGAGGGTCTCCACACTGCATCCATTTCTAACATGCTCTGAGGCTGACTGCAGTTCTGAAAGGTATTTGTGTGGTACGTGTGTGAGTTTAGAATGTGTGAACCATTGGGATCAACTCACTTTGTGGTGCTGCTGGTTAAAGCATGAGTAGGAAATGGGTGGAGTTGGGGATGATGTAACAGTTGCATTGGAAGAAAGGCAGTGAACTTGGAAAGTTTATTTTGTCAAAGCAAGATGAAAACCCAGTTGCCTCATTATAAGTACTCATAAAGAAAAAAAACCATGACTCGACCTGGTGGTTTCAAAGCACAGGGTAATGAGGTTCCCGAAGTCTGGCACACTGGTGGAAAATCCTTGGATGGTTTCTTTCACTTTCCTTCATCCTTCACTGATGGCCGGTCATCCTGGATAGCCAGTTCAAAAGATAAGACCATGTGGTAAGAGACACATCTTCCAGTTGCCCTTCCTAGGGGACCAGTTCTTTGAAGACGGACATTTTGATAGAACTTCAGCCAAAAGATTGTCTTGTTAGATCTGTCAGAAAGGCAAGGCTGCTTGCTACTATTCTCTCTGGGCACCTAGAGGGCACTGGCTAAAATCTGTCTGTCCACTCTCACCCCGAGTAATCCCTGAGCTTTGCAGAGTCTTAAGCAAACTTAAGTCTTTCTGTTCTTTCCTGTTGGTACCTGAGCAGCAGAACCTCCCTGAGGTTACTCAGCTCCCCTTGTTGAGCTGTTTCTGCCCAATGGGGCTTTGTGCCTAGGTTAACAGTAATTCTGAGCACTTAAGTCACTTGATTCTAGCATTTTGCTCTCTTCTTTTATCTTATCCAAGGTGGTCACATAGTTCTGACCCCAGAATGGAGTTTGACATAAACTGAAGGTGGAGCGAACAGATTAGTCAAAATGAGCTGCAAATCTGAGCAGATGTGTGCTCTTCTTAATTCCTCCAGGAAGGAATTTAGGAATAACCCCAAAGCAAACATTGAATTATCACTCTTCAAACCAATGTGAATAACTTTGGTCTGGAAACACGGAGAGGAATGTTGCTTAACAGATTTGTATTACAAAATTTGGGGACGGAACCGATGAAGGTCACTTGGTCTGTTCTTGGGCCATTTATTTGCCATCTCAGTGCAATTAGACCTTGATGACTAGTGGGGGCTTTTACTGTGTAAGCTCCAATTAGAAAGTCATTTTTAGTTATTTTTAAATCATCGTCTCTGTCGTGCCATTGATCAACTGCAACATACGCTTTGACAATGTGGGTAGGCAAGGCCACTAAATGAAGTGCCACAGAATGACTAAAGAGCCATGCAGTGTCTCATCAGGGACCAAGTGGAATTTGTCTGCATACCAGTCAGGTAAAATTAAGTACTGCTTCTTGTCACCCGGGTTCTATTTTTACCTCTCAGATTGATTTGTTCAGAAGCAAGAACAGTACTGTATGAGCGGTAACAAAGCTTGCCATGAGCACCTCCTGCTTCTGTGACAGAGAACCAAAGAGAGCACCCCGAATAGCAGTGCTGGTGTGCATTGGCTCCTGGTCCTTCACCGAGCGAATGGGCAAACACCACACAGCCCTTGACACCTGCTACTGACCTAATGACTGCACTTCAGTCTCTGCCCATTTTCAGGTCCTTTTCCTGCATGTAATTTTGGAATGTTTTTGATCAGTGGAATAACAAGAACAGTGTCTACTGCTTTAATTATTATAATTTTTCAAACACATGCAACTCTGTAATACATTAGCCAGAATTAGGTGCTCTGCCTTAAGATAATAATGACTGTATGCCATACTCCAGTCCAAGGAAATTTGCTCAGAAGGAAGGGCTCCCTCCCGCTGCAGGCTAAGCGTCCCTGCCGGTGTGGTACACCACTCATCAATGCAGTGAGTCACCAGTGCCTGCCCTCATGAATAAACACGGCCCCTGTTCGCCTCCCTTCAAGCAAGCCTGTCCTATCCTGAACATGCCACGTCATCGATCCTGACTTGTCACTTTAGGCTTTTCAAATCTAAAGGATAATGATTGTTTATGATCATGATTGGCCAAATTATAATATTTACCATCATTATTATTAGCTAAATAATAATAATCCTGGATTTTAGTGTTTTGGCAAGAGAAAAATATTTTGGTGGACCCGCTGTGGCTGCTGGTAGTCGTGTGCTGAAGGGCATACGGTGAAGTGTTTTAAGCAAGTGAAAGATGTGATCCCATACTCACTTCATGAAGTTTACACTGGAGAAGAACAGAATCGGAAAGAGGGGCAAGACCAAGACAAAATCTGAAGGAATCCCGTGAGGTGGCTATGACATTATTGTTATGGTCTTTAAAGTGAGTACAAATTCCCCTAAAATCCAGTAGGAAAGTGTGAGGCTGCAGAATGGTATTCCACTTCTTGTGAAGGAAGGCCACTGCAGCTGTTTTCTGCTCCTAAGGATTAGAAGTCTGTGGCTGGGACTCTTGAGACCCAGATGTAAGCACATGAGTTGGTTTGCATTTGGGGGCCAGGTGGTTGAACACTGGAAACCCACCCACTGTGGGGAGAAGCTGTCAGCTGTCACCTTCTCTTACTTCTGCCATGTTCTCACAGGAATTAAGAAAGACTGGGTGGGCAGCTGTTGGGGTCTCCCCACGCACACAGGGTGCACTTAGACCTGTTGTAAGGATGGATAGCACCACCCACACTGTTTGAATCACATCCTCTCCTCCCTCTCTAGGAGAGGAATCCACTGAGTTAAAAGCGTAGGTGATAGGGCTTGACCTGAGCAGGAGTCGTGCCAGCACAGGAGGCCTGGGATGTAGGAGCTTGAGAAAAACATGTTTCTGAGCCTCAGTTTCCCATCTGAGAAATAAAGGCATTAACATGAGAAACTACAAAGCAATTCTAAAAATAATTAGGGCTAAATTTTGTTGAGCTCTTCCATGTGCTCCGAATTATTTTGAACACTTTAAAAATCTGTCTCCTTGAATCCTCCTGATAACCTATGAGGTAGGTACTACTATTGTCCCCATTTTAGAGATAGGAAAGCTGTGGACCTTGGATTTGAATCCAGGCAGAGGCCAAAACGATGAGCTAGTATATGGTTTTTGCAAGGTTCTACATTATGCAAGATTAGGAGAGAAAACCAGTTTTACCCTGCAACCTTTATAAAAACCACTTGGCCAGATGGAGATACAAAAAGCAATTTCTAAAAACAACAATGATAAATCGGTGATGAAAGGAAGGATTATATAATAAATGGTGCTAGGACAATTGGTTAGCTACTTGGAAAAAATATCAAAGCAATTTAGATCCTCATCTCATACAGTTTGCCACGATATATTCCAAGTTGATTAAATAGATTAATGGGAAAAAAGAAGAAGAAAATGAGAGTAAGTATCAAATCTCTGTCTGGGGGAGGACTTTAAATAGCTCAAAACAATGGAAGAAATTCCAAATGTTGGTGATAACTTTGGCTTCAAAAAATTAGAAATCTCTACATCAGAAATAAAAAAAGCAAACAGCACATCTGGGAAAATGCTTACCACAAATGTAATATTTTTCAAATAACTGTATTTAAAAATATGTCTTAGGCAATAAGAAAAGCAAAGATAAATGAGCAAAGGATTCAGCAGTACCCTAATACACATGTGGAAAAATGTTCACTCTCAGTAATAATTTTTAAAATTTTAATTTGAAAAGAAAAGTCATGTTAGTATGATTATGTTTGTGTATGAATATTATACATACACATATGTATGTGATTATACATCCATCCTTGTATTTCATGTAGAGCTGATGGAAGGATTTAGAAGTTGGGACACCCCTGTAGGAATAAGCACATGTAGCCTCCAGACATTAGTTGCTAAATATTGTTCTTCACCAAAAAGGAATCAAAAGACAAAGTTAGCACAAGAGGGCTTCTTGCAACATCTGGTGCCACCAAGTAGCACTTTACAGAAGGACTGGGAGGTGTCAAAGAACTGAAGCCAATTCCAAGGGACTCCCATTGGCTATGTCTGAGATAATTAGAGCATCAAGATAAATAATGACATTAACAGATTAAGGAAGAATCCATGAGTCTATACTGATGAAAGGAGTTAATGAATAAATAAATGGGGGAGAATGAGGAAAACATTACCTTAGGACATGATGCCAACTAGCAAATGTGAACAGAGGAATGGAGTTGGAATGTCACCACTCCACCACCATCCCATTACTTCAAAGGAATTGTCAGGACATGCTAAAACTAGCAGATGAGCCTTGAAGGAGGAAGAGAATATCTGCACGGCTTACTTACTAATTAAGTAGTAACCTTTCAGGGGAAACCTGGACACCACTTGGAGTGATCAGAATCAAATTTAAAATTTAAGTTGGTCAAATTAGGAAAATTAACCTCACCACTAGTGGGACATGCCAATATCATGTAGCTCCTGACACAGCAACACTGCTGGGGTGTTCCTGCTACCGGGTGCAGCCTTCATCTAATCAGTAGGAAATATCTCACAGATCCAAACTGAGGGACATTCTGCAAATACCCTGGTTTGTCCTTTTCCAAAATGCCATGGTCATGAAAGATAAAGACTGAGGAAACTGTTTCATATTAAAGAAGACTAAAGGGATATAACAGCTTGATCTTGGATTGAATCCTAGACTAGTATGATTATGTTTGTGTATGAATATTATACACAACATGGCAGTTTACATTGGGTTTTTATTTTTTTCCCCTATAAAGGATATGGGGTGAAATTTAAAACCTACAGAATAGATACAGTATTGCCTCAATGTTAGTTTTCTGATTTTGCCCATCATGCTTTGTGAGAATGAGTTTGTTTTTATGAAATCCAGGCATAAAGGGGCATCATCATCTTCTAGTAGAACCAAGCTGGAGACCAAACCTCTGATACAGAGATCTTTGGGGAAAACTTAGTCTCAGATGAGTCTGAAAATAGAGACCTACTTATGTATGTTTGAGTATGTTCCTTGTGTTATGTCTCTATCCATCTATCTAGAAAATAATGAGGCAAATGTAGCAAAATGTTAACCATTGGGCAGCCTGGGTGAAGGGTATATGGTAATATCTTTCACTGTTTTTGCAGCTTTTCTGTAAGTTTGAAATTATTTCAAAATACAAAAAAAAAAATAGCTGAAGGAAACCAGCAAGTGCTCTATTTTACCTCTTGAGTTAACAAGGACATGAAATGAGAGGAGCAGGATGCAAAGGTGAAACTGGAGTCCCCAAGCCCTGTCTTTAGAAAGAATGTGGCCAGATTTTTCTAGAATGCAACATGGCAGTTTACATTGAGTACCTTAAAAGTAGTCATAACTTTGAGGCCCAGCTCTACTCAGACAAAACATAACAGAGATGCAAAAATTTATTCCAATCCCAACTCTTGAGAAAGAGAGAAAACTGTGGGAGAAAAAGATGAGTTGCTGATATCACAGTGGCGGTGTGGAGGGTGGCCTTTGATGGGCCATAGTAGGCTGTGGGGGAAGCACTATAAGATCTCATTTAATACCCAGTAGATAAACTGAGGACTGGAGAGATTAATTGATGTGTTGAGCCTGCAATTCAAAGTGAGTTTGGATGATTGTGTTAGTTAGCTTTCTGTGACTGTAACAAATACCTATGGATGGTTTTCAACTTTTAAAGAGGAAAGGTGAATTTTAGCTCACTGTTTCAGAGGTTCTAGTCCATGAGCAGGCAGACTCCTTGCTTTGAGCCTCTGGTGGGGGTGCTGGGTGGCAACAGTGGTGAATCTGTAGTGGATCAAAACTGCTTACCTCATGGCCATGAAGCTAAAGTGGGGGCTGGGACCCTACCATCCCCTTTAAGTGTCTATACTTGGATGACCTGAAGACTACCCACTAGGCCCCACCTTTTAAAGATTCTACCACCTTCCCAAGCTGGAATCCGAGCCGCTGATACACAAGCTTTGCGGGGGAAAACTCAAGATCCAAACCATAGCAGGGATGCTAAAACCCTGTGCTCTTCATTCCAGCCCTGAGTGGCCTCCTGGGTCAGGTCAGCAGGGCGTGGACTCAGGTGCTCTCTTAGGTTCCAGTCCTGACTGATCAGCTTGTGTGGATTCTCTTCTCTGCCTTAATCGGCTCAAACTGATTATTAAATACCAAACATCCTTCTTTGTCTTCCTTTTCTGGATTTCTTCACCTGAGGGGAAGGCAGAATGTTTGCTGAAGTGGAGGAAACATTAACATATCATCCAGTCTACTTCCAGAGGTAATTTACTGAGCTTTCAAACAGCAGTGGATCCCAGGTTGTTAAAATGGTGCTGACCGCTGGTCCTCCCTCAGCTCGGAAGGCTCAGTCCCAGAGGAACTCCACAGGGAGAGAGGCCGGGCATTCAGAAGCCTTCCTGACACGGAGAGTGAATAAACACAGAAATAAATTACACAAAGACACTGTTCGTTTCCTCCCCAGAGGGCCCTGAGAGGATCCGCCTCATGTTTGTGTAGCTCTTCCCGGAGTTCAAAGGCACAGGCCGCCTCCTTAAGCTCCCAGGAGGATGTCCTGAGAAAGATGAGACAGGAATTACTGCCCTTAAGAAAGGAAATCGAGGCTCAGAGAAATTAAGACATTTGCCTCCAATTATTGGCGTCCAGGTCAGTTTTATGACTTCTAGGTCTTCATTCCTTCTAGAAACAGTGCCATGCTGGACACTGAGGAAGATCCTTTGTTGTCCCACCTAAGGGCAAGAGTGGAGCTAGATCTTTCCCCAGCCACCCTCCTGCCTTGAAAGATAAACTTACTTCTAATAGATGGGTTCCCCAAGGTTATAAGCTTTTCTCCATCAGCTTACCCCCGACCTGGTGAAGAAGACTTACACAAGGCACAGACGGATGGAAGCCCCCATTTGACCACTCCTCATACGTCCTATTCCACCCTAAAATGAAGGTGCCACTGCATGACTGCAATTTGACAGGCACTTAGCAGCACATACTAATGATGCTGCTGCAATCCAGAGAGCTAAAAGCAAAGCTAGCCTGGGGTCAAGTTCAAAGAACCCATTCCAGGCTCAAAAGGACAGGCTCGTGGGCGCATTATGTTGGCTCCACTTCCATCTGGGGGACTGGGCAGATGTTCCAGGGAGGAATGGTGCTGTGGTGAGGCCACACTGGGCTTTGGCAGCTGGCAGACCATGAATCCAGGGTCAACTTCACTTCTTGGTTATGCGACTTCTAGTAAATTCTTTAACTATTACCTCTATTATTACAGATAATTATAAACAATCCCATGAAATGATTGTAGTGCTCAAATACAAGGACAAATACCAAAGGCTTGCCACACCCAACTCTAGACAATTTTATTTCCCCCCCTAAATTAAATTGAAATGGCCTGCTTTGGGGTTTCCATTGCATTTTTGAGAAAGACAAGCCCCTAATTCCTTTCTTAAATATCCTGAGCTGTTTCTTCAGGACCTCCATGCCGTTCCTCCACAGAGCTATACAAATGTCCCCAAGTCAAGGCATACACAAGTGGCTGCCAAGCGACGTCCCACTCAGGGGCCTTACACATGTTTCCAAGCAAGGGGTGGCCCCTCAGGAGTCCCAGCCTCATCCTGAAGAACTAGGCATTGGTAGTCTGGTAGGTCAGCCACATGTCATATCATTTTCCTTTGCCCCAAGTGGCCACAGTGTGACTGTGACCCCTGTCATCACCCTCACTCATCCAATAGCTTTGCCTGGGCTGCTGGAGTTTCAGGCTGACTTCCTCAAGTGCCCCCCATGATTTATGTCCCCGAACCCAGCGATCTGAGCCCACAGGCCTGCAGCCTCCCACCTGCCGGAAGCCATTGGGAATTTAAAAACACCAGGGAAAATAAAGAGCTGCCATCTATTATGTCAATAGCTGTTTCCTTCCTCCTAAAGACAGCCTCCAGGGACGAGTTTTGTTGAGGTCATCTACTCTTCAGTTGAGCAGATCAGCTAAAAATCATCTGAAATATGGAAAGATATTCAGATATAGAAGACAGGCTTTTTGTGTGTGTGTGTGAGTAGCAGTTTATCAGACAAAACCAGGGATCCACGCCTTGGCTGCCTTTTGCCCTCGAAAGGCACATCAGCCCTGTTCTCTTCTTTCAGATACATCTCCTCGTGGCCTTTCCACGTGTGTGACAGGGTGAGGAGTCAGAAATCCTGGGTGAGGGCCTGCTTGGGACCTTTTAGCTCCTTGTGGGGTCATGAGGCATCACAAGTAAAAATCTCCTTGTAAATTCTGTAGTAGAGATTCAGAATGAAGTGAGATCTCACAGTTTTTACCAAAAAGAATACTTGGCATTCAGGGAGATGTTCCCCCTGCCCCCTGAAAAAAAAAAGGAAGGCTGAAAAAAAAAATCAAGGCTGATCCTAAGACTGCTCAAATAGAAATAGTTTATAAGTAGTGGAAAAGGGTTCCAAACTTAATATAAGAGGACCTCAAAAGCTTTGAAAGGAAATATAAAACCACTCCAACAAAACAAAACAAAAACACAAGAATCCCTTAAGCATTCTCTTTGCTTTTCAGTGACAATTTCCCAAACTATTCTAATCCACACCGATTCTCAAGGGAGAAACCAGTACCAAAGCTTGGATGGAGATGTTTCATTTCTCTACCACTGCTGTGAAAATACTCTTATGCTAATTTAAAGCTATAGGATTTTCTAATAAAAACAACCAGAATGTGTTCGGCATGATTATTCCGACTCTGTCTTTCTTTCTGTTGCATCTGTCCATCTACCTTGCCAATTTCCAAAGGATTAGAGATGGCTTAACTAAAGGGAAGACAATGTGAATGAAGGCAACGACGGCCCCTGTTTGATTTTTGTGTGATAGATAGGGCAATGGTTCTGTTAAAGAGCCATGTTTGTCTCTGTTCTATTTTGGGGCCCAGGTACATGGCTCCTATTTTTAGCAGCTTTGTGGTATTGTGAATCTGAGATTTCAACCCCCAGTGAGTCAGAAGGTCTGGCTGCCCAGAGATATGTGACTCAGATGGGCAGGAATAGTCTGTTCACTGGGAGATGAGGGTTTAAAGGGGAGCTTTTGTGCTTAGTTAAAACGTAAATGAAAACAAATGTTTAAATAGAAATCTATTGCCCTTCCGGGAAGGTTTTTTCCTTTCTTTCCTGAAAGTTTTCATCCCGTGCCCAGGGAGGAACTGGTACCACTGGCGTGGGAACGGGGCCAACTCATTAGCCATTTCCTCCTCTTTAGGAGCTGTCCGAGGCATCCTGCAGGAGAGGTTTCTGGGTTGCATCATCCTTAAGAAACAGAACAGCCCCCTGATGGGCAGAAATGGTGGGTCAGAGAAGTCAGTGGAGAGCATGTGCTGGGGAAGGTGAGGGATACAAGGAGGAGGTTTTACTTCTTTAGGTATAAGAAACTACAAGGAAAGGTGGCTTCCTCTGAAAGCGGGGCAGCAACAAGTTGGAGAGATTGGATCAGAAATGTTCTATCCATCCACCGTCCAGCCATCCACCCACCCACCCACTCACCCATCCCTGTACCCATCCATCTATCCATCTATCCATTCACCTGCCCAACCCCCCACCCACCCACCTTCCCATCCCTCCCTCCCTCCCCCTATCCATCCAAACATCCAATAAGTGTATAGAAGTCTGACTATGCTCAAGGTCCTTTGCTAGGTACTAAGGGAACAGTATCCACTCCCAAGAAGCCTATAGACGGGTGGGAGGGAGGTAGATAGGTAGAGAGATAGTCTTGCTACAAGATCCCTTCCAAGGTTAAGGTCTTGTGATTGCCATGAGCCAGGTACTTCTGCACAGTAGTCTCTGAGGGGCTCTGCTCCTGTGGAGGTCCATGAGCATTCTGAGTAAACCACAAGAAACGACACCTGAAGCCAGGGTTGTTGTTCTGGCCGTGTGAGGACCCTCTTCTTTTTTTGCTGTTCCCCCTACACCTGGACTTCTTTTGCAGTCAAGTCCTCCTGGCATGTGGGACTTAGGGTCCCAGAGATTGTTAGCTCCCCAGCCCCACCAGAGTGAAGGTGCTTATCACGGAAGCTCTGAGAGTTGTGTTTTTAGCTGCTGTTTAGATTTTTCCAGTGTTCCATGAAAGCTCCTGAATCTCTTCCCTAAATAACAAAGTCCTGTTTGGTATTTGGTGAAATGTTTGGAGCACAGTGTTCAACTGAGCAGAACTAAGCTGCTGACAAAATACTGTCTCACCCATTTAATAATAATAGCTAACATTTGTATAGCACTCTACAGTTTAACAAAGCACTTTTAATGCACCCAGCCTCATGGGCTCTGGGCAGCAGCCTTTTGAGATCTGAGGACAGGGTTATCATGGCCATGTCACCCAGAAACAATAGGCTCCCTGGAGGAGCTAAGCCACTTTCTCCAGGACCCACAGCAGGTGAGGAAGACCACCTGGCAGTGCTTTTGATTCCAGGACCAAAAGCTTTATTTTTGGCCAACTTCTCTGAAAGCTTCGATGGCTACACCTCCTCCTTTGGCCCCAAGTTTGATCTCTGCCTCGGGTCTCAGCTTCCCATAGTATGTCCCACAGGAGGCCACCAGCTAAATCTCCTTAATTATGCCACTCTTCCATTTCAGCCTAGAATGACTCCCCCAGGGTTAAGTCCCAGGCTGTCAGTACTGCAGTCCCTTCTGCACAGCCTGCCCTCTCACCATCCCAGACCTCCCTTCACTAACACCAACACACATTCTCTTCTCTGTAGCCAGGCTGGACTTGGTCCCAGCATTCCACAGTCGACTTTAGGTCCCAGGGTTAGTTGGCCAGATGGAAAGCAGGAAAGGGGCAATTCTTCTTCTTCTTTTTTTTTTTCCTCTCTCCTTTCTATTGTAGCCTCTTGAATATCTCTCGAGGGACCTGTTAAATGGAGCAACCCCCTTCTGAATCTGAAAGTCAAGGTTTATAAATGAGGGAGGTGGGAATCAGTGTGGACATTGCCATGAAGCCAAAAGCAAGAAGAGGCCCAGCATGAATAACTTGTAGTCTAGGAACGGCCTAAAGTAGAGGAAAAGAGATGTCTGTGAGTGGGTCCTGACTAGGATGCTCAGGATACATTGGAGCTCCATGTGGCCTGTGTCCAGACACGCCCTATTGGAGCCCATGGGAGCTGGTACAGCAGGAGCATGGTCACTCTTCTACCATTCTCCTCAGTGACCACAGAAGGCTGCTTTTAGCTGTTCTCCTGGCACATGCCTTTCTTTTATCCCTAGAGACTGGGTGAGGCCTGAGGCTTAGGGTTTGGTCTTGGAAGGGGAGCTGAAAATAAGTACCTTTGGAGAGAGGTTGATGTGGAGCACCTACAGGGGCCAGGGTCAGGGAGGCGTGAGTGTGTCAGAAGCCTTGGAGGGGTGCCTTGGGAAGTGGAAGAGGGGTGTTGAGGGCTCATCCTAGGCCCAAAGGCACCACAGGGACCACTCTTGCCTTGTCTCTTCCCTTCCCCCAACACGCCCCCAAACAGAGCTAGCACACTGATCACTCTGAACTCTTTAACAGGTTTTATGGGCTAACCTGATCATCTGACTATGAGTTATAAATCATTTTATGAAAAAAAATATGCTTTCTTCCGTTGTTTCTTCCCTGGATATGAGTAATCAGCTTTTGCTCTAATTTAAAGAATAATTTTGAAATCATAATCACACAAATCTCACATAATCATTATAGAAAAATTAAAAGGCAGATTTTTCAAAAGCGAAAAAGTAAAAAAGAAGTAAATCATTTGCAATCTCAGATGTCAGGTATACTATGTCTTTTGTGGGTATATTCTTCCAGTCTTTACTCATGCAAATATAGAAATATGTACTTTTTTTTAAAAAAAAGAATCTTACTACACATACTACTATGTAATCTGTTTTTTTTCTTTAATTATATACCACGAATATCCTTCTGTGGTATTAAATATGAATCTATAGTATCATTTTAATACGTACTGAGTATTGAATTATATGAAGGCACCATCATCAATTCCCTGTTTTGAGGGCATTGAGGTTGTGTTCACTGTTATTCAATAACACTGTGAAGAATGACTTTATTCTTCTACATATACCCTTGTAGCATATGTAACATTACATATAATAAACACGTTTATTCTTTTGGAAATATTATTCCCGAGGATGAATTCTGGTTGTGAGATTTATAGGTGAAAATTCATGTTTTTTTGCTATATTTTGCCAAAAGCCACTTAAGAATCCAGATTCTCAACAGCAGAATATGAGAGCTCTTGGTCCCTCACATACATGCCAACTGGCTGAGCAGTACCTTTATGCATCTGAAAGGAAACAAACACACAAGATGTAATATTGGAAAATGTTTTCTTTAAAACGTTTTCATTCTTTAAAAGCATGACCCAAAACCTGCCTGTGAAATCTCTAACAAAATATGGCCAGACCGAGCCCTGTATCTGTCTATCTGTAGTTAAGACAAACTCAAGTCTGAAGCAACGGAGGAATCTGGAGAATTCCTGGCAACCAGTGAGAGGGGGTTGATTTGATCCATATCGGGATTCTCTTGAAAAGAGAGATCACAATAAAAGCTCAATAGTTTAATTTATATCTTGGGGACTTTTAATGAAACACCACTTTAGGAACCCTCAGGACGGTATCAGGAGAAGTACATGTGAAGTGGGAAGCACCCTGGACTTAGGATGCCAGGCTAGGCGGGGATGTGCCACTCCTTCCCTTGGTTACCCTGGCACTCTCCCAGCAGGAGGTGGTTTCCAGCATCTGGGAGGAGCTTGGGCACTGGTGGGCCAGTCCTGAGTCCCTCCTGCAGACCACTTGTGCAACTTTGAGCAAGTGACCTGCGAGGTGCTTATGCTACCTCCCCCCAGGAATTATCGTGGGGATGAGATAACACATTAGGAGGTTTGCGCACAGTCACCACAGTAATGGGTTTTCCTTCTGCCCTTCCCCTTTTTCATCTGTTCAAATGAGGGACTCATTTATTCGATCTCTGAGAACCCTTTTGGATCAATTTCCTACCATTCCAACTCAGCACCGGCAAAGACCTGCCTTTGGAAATGTCACTTTCTGAGGAGCTGTAGGATCCGTGCTCAGGGAGGCATGCTTTTCTGGCTTTGCACTTCCCATCTTTGCAAAGGTAGTGTTTTCATCAGCTTTTTCATTGCTGTGACCAGAGGACCTGATAAGAACAATTTTAGAAGAGGAAAAGTTTATTTGAGGGCTCCTGGTTTCAGAAGTCTCAGTCCATAGAAGGCTGGCTCCATTCCTCAGGGCTCAAGGTGAGGCAGAACATCATGGCAGAAGAGTGTGGCAGAGGGAAGCAGCTCACATGATGATCAGAAATCAGAAAGAGAGACTCCACTTGCCAGATACAAAATATATACCCCAAAGGCAACCCCCAGGGACCCACTTCCTCCAGCCACACTCTACCCATCTCAGTTGCCACCCAGTTAATCCAATCAGAGGATTAATTCACTGATTGGGTTAAGGCTCTCCTAATCGTCTTGCATTGTCTCACCCATGAGCTTTTGGGGGACACCTAATATCTAAACTATCACCTGTAGACACTTGAGGTTCCCAGGGAGACGATTTCCTACACAGCTCGCTCTACTGTGACATCATCCACATATTTCTTTGGCAGATGTTTGAGTCATCTCCTTGCCTTGGTGGGTTTTGGCCTACAGTTTAGAAAATGAATTTCCTAAGGGCAAGACCATGTCCATCATGATGATCAGGAAGCAGAGAGAGAATGTCATATGACATTCCCCTGCCCTTGACTAAGTTTTCAACCTTAAGTTGGAAAGTGTACCTGGGTGTGATGGACCCACATACAGGGGTACCCTATTGTACCTGGGCGTGATGGACCACATGCAGGGGTACCTATTTGTATGTAGGTGTGATGGACCTGCATGCAGGGGTACCTAATTGGTTGATAAGGAGTTTGACTGACAGGGACTGTCCCAGTGGGCCAGCCTTACTGATCCTCTGGCTGTGAAGTCCTAGTTGCAGGTTGACAGTCGCTTTATTGCAATCCATCTGTGCAACCCCTCACATCCCTATCCTCTCATAGTTGCATTTAACTCTCTCTGATACCCTAGGGTAGAGGGGGAAGGATCATACCACACTGCTCAGGCAGGTTTCTACCCACCCTAATGGGTTCACACAGTGAAAGTGAGGCGGCCCAGCCATTCGTTAAGGGAGAAAAAAAAAAAAAACCCAAACAGATTATTTCCAAATATTAGAGAAGTAGGATGAGTCATTAAATATTAACCACTTAAAATTATATTTAGGAATGATAATTTTATTGCTTGTTCCATCAAGCAGTAACATCTGATGTATTACAGTAGGCCTGTAATTGCTGAGTCGTAATTCCAGCCACATTACCTACCTCTTAACTCATGTCCCTCGGTGACGGAGCAGCCAGTGTTCTTTCTGAGTTTCCATTTCGTTTGCACACTGGCACCTTTTCTTTTTCCAGCTCTGTGTTGTCACTTATAAAGGGAGTTAATCTGGGCCCAGGAATATCCTGAGTTTTTTTTGTGTTTACAGCACAGGAGAATTGCTCATCCACTTCCTCATCCAATCAACAAATATTTATCAGCAGGACAATAGCCAGTGGCTTTGAACAGAGAATCTCTCTCTAAGCTCATGAATATGAAAATGTCTAGCAAGGTGCTTGGCATATTGGAGGTACGAAATGCATTCTTCAAAAGCAACTCTAAGGGTCCTTTACCCCAAATACTGAAGCCCCAGGGTCTCGATAGATTTGCCCAGATGGAGCACGTTGCTGCCTTCTTAAACAGAATACATTGTGATTTAATCTTTTCCTGGTACCTCAGTGCTGTCATTTTGAACATCTGGGCTGTATTAGGGTGAAGTGACATCTCTGTTTTATCGACATATCCAGAGTTCTTTGCTCTTACATGAAATAACACTAGAGTGTTGTCTTTAAAGTTCTTCTGTTTGATTTTTAATAGTTTGTCTCCATCCTAGCAGTGAAACAAAGGCTGCTTATTTCTTATTCTGTCTGTAGGTCTTGGTGATAACAAACATATCTATTTAGTGCTTTCCATATGCATGGTTTTGTTTAATCTTTATGTTACCTCAGCAAGGTAGACAGGATCATTTCCATTTTGTTGAATAAAAGAGAGGCGGGGGGTGGGGGGAGACACCCACAAAGTTGCAAGAGCTGAGAAATATGCCAGAGGCCACAAGGCTAGACAGGGGACAGCGGGCCCCAGAGCCAGATTTTTTGATTCTAAGCCAGGACTCTTTCTGTGCCACTCTTTCTTCCCTTTGGTAAGTTTTTTTACCTTCTCTCTAGTCTGGTGCTGATGATCTGCCACAAAACTTGTTAAAATCGGGTATAATATGACTGGGTAGAGGTCTAAAAGGCTTTTCTTTGGAGAGAGTGTTTGAGATTTAGCGCGTGAGCTTTTGCCACCTCTCTAGTTGTCTGTTCACAGACCTTTTCCTTCTTTCTCCAACGTGTAAGTGAGGAAGGTGGATAGCAGATAGGATTGCCAAAGTCAGCAACAAAACAAAGAATCAACCAAACCAAATCAAACACAAGATGCCCAGTAAAATATGAATTTCGGAGAAATAAATAAGTTTGGTATCATTATATCCCATTGATATTTGGGACATGGTTATAAAAAGTGTTTGTTATCTTTCTGAAAGAAGATGTCCTTTGTTTTATTTGCACCCTTAATAACAGTACTCTGGCTGGATAAGTGGTCCAGAATTTCTTGAAATCTGCTATGATGACCACACTGAGAGTGGGGGCTGGTTATACATTGGTTTTGTAGAATCTATGGTGCTACTTAGATTGTGCTTCCTAGAAAAGATGGATTTTGAGATGCTATTTATACATCAGTAGGAAGCTGGTTGGAGTCACTAACTACTGGAGAAGGAGCTACTAATACAGCCACCGTGGAGAATAGTATGATGCTTTCTCAAAAAACTAAAAATAGACTTCCCATAAGACCCAGCTATCCCACTCCTGAGCATACCAGAGAAATACCTGCACACACATGTTTATTGTGGCACTATTCACAATAAACATGTGTGTGCAGGTATTTAGATAAGATATGGAATCAGCCTAAGTGCCCATCAACAGATGAATGGATAAAAAAAGAATGTGGTATTTACAAACATGGAGTATTTTTCAATCATAAAGAAGAATGAAATCCTGTCATTTTCAGGAAAATGCTAGAGGACGTTATGTTAAGTGAAATAAGCCAGACACAGAAAGACAAATACAGCTTATTCTATCTCATATGTTGAAGCTAAGAAAAAAAAAGTTGACCTGAAAGTAGAATAGTGATTGCTAGAGATTGAGAAGGGTGTAGAGGTGAGGCGGGAAAAGAGATTGGATTTGATCAATGCACACCATTATGCATGTATGGAAATATCATGCTGAACCTCAATAATGTGTACAATTAACATATTAATAAAAAATAAGTATTATGTAAAAGAAGGAGCTATTCTTATGAAAAAAAATAGTAAAATGAATAAAGGCTGGGACTCAGAGACACCTGCACAAACCAAACATTTACTAAAAGTACCTGCTTTTTGAACAGAGCAAGTTTTCGTTGCCTGTTTCACGTAATGATCAGTTTGGTTACTGTACTGGAAATGGAGAGAACCATGCCACTTTCCCCACGTACTCAAGTTGATCTGACAGTGAGTGTTTGAAAATATTCAGTTCCCTCAGGCAATAAATTTAAAGAGCATCCCCGCCTTGAACACAGAATTAGGTTACTAAAGACATCTGCTAGGCAATCCAGAATTTCTTGAAATCTAAGTTATCATTTCCCCCTAGAACGTCTTTGTGAGATCTCATGCGTCATGTTTTTTAAGGCTGATTGCTACCTGCTTGTAGGGAATGTACCTGTGATGGTCCCCGGTGGAGGAAGTTTGTGGGATAAATTGAAAATTGCCAGCTTGTGAAATGAAATGATGTGGCAACGAAAGGGCATCCTTTCTGAGCACCTCCTCAGGTGTCCAGGTTTTCACTCTCTGGCTCCTCTTTATCCCCAGGGAAGTAAGGATGTGCCTTGTGCCCTTGTCTGAGTATCTTCCCTGTCTCTCTACTTTTTTTGGATTGCATTTACATCCCAAATCCACAAACCAAGCAACGCCCTCTTAAAGTTTACATTTGACTCACTTTTCTTGCATAGACCAGGTACATGAGAAGACACACAGTCCAGATCCCCTTTCTCAACTGGTTTTTGAATGCAGGCTTTACACTCTCCCCTGAGAGGGGCTTTCATCTTCCTTCATTCCTCCAACTCAATGCACTCAACAATGGGGCTTCAGAGGCTTGCCTGATGCCCTGCCGCTAATAGCAGCAGGGTTGAGATTCAAGCTCACTTCTTTTGACTTAAATGCCCTGCTTTCTACCTACCCCACCAAAACAAGTGATTACCCAACAGGGGAGAGCAGATGGTGTGTAGTAGTGGGGGGGGATTAGATGGATTTAATTTTGTTTCTTTAAGAAATATTTACTTTGATGAGCATGTGCTGTGGTCTCCAAGGACTACTGGTCTTGGGGTTTTCCTAGCTTCACAGAAGTGTGGACATTGATTTCAGTTTTCCCAAACATCTCTGGCCTAGAAATGAAGCTGGGAATCATGCAAGGTCAAGTTCTCTGGCTGTGAGCCCACGTGTCTCTGAGTTTGAATAATCTGCAGAGGAATCGCATGCTCAATCAGAACCAGGAGAAAGCCAAGCAGGTCCCCTTCTCAGTGAACTGTGAGCACCTCTGACATTCAGTGGAAGGCTCCATCCGCTGGGGACAGGGTTGCTGAAAGTGCTTCGGAGACTGAGGTTAAGAAGGAATTTATGAGTGACTGCAGGGCAGAGGTGACATCACACCTGGGACAGTGCTGTGGCCCAGGTTTCAGTACAGGCTCAGGCAAGCTCCACCTGCCCACCAGGTATTAATAACCTGAGTAGCTGGGTCATGGAGAGGTCCTGGGACCCCAGAGGCAGGACCAAAGGGGTGAGAGATTCTTGAGGGCCTCGGGCAATGGCTAGTAACCATCTGGTTCCAAAATATTTTGATAGTTTAAGTACTTAGTTATTTGTAAATGCTTTATTACATATATTAACCCACTAACCAGCCTTCACAAATGCTTCTAGAAGTTAGACTCTGCATTCCAAGGTGTTGAAAAGGAGGCACAAAGAATCATTGAGTAACTTCCCTAAGATCCCAGCTAGAAAGTGCCAGGCTGGGCTGGAGCTGTCGGCTTAATTTTGAAGACTGTGCTCTTAATTACAAGGTGACTTTTGTCTCCTTATGCAAATTGCCCGCTACTCTCCCTGAAGGTTGATCTAGGCTGGCCACCAGAAATAGTTCATTTCAAAACAATGACACAGAGGATATTATGCCATTTGGGTCATATTGTGCCCCGTGATTAACCTTGAGGCCCTAAAGGAGCAAAGTATGATGTTGATGTGTTTGAATTTCATCTTCCCAGGGCCAAATTCCAAGCTCTGGGGCCTATATGGAGGAAAGAAGAAACCCATATACCCCTTTGGTATCCTTCCCAGCTACCCGCTACCCCCATCAATCACCTCTGATACCTGGATTTAGTCTGTAAAGGAACTTAGCCATCGGGAGGCCATCAGAGGAGATTTAAAGGAGTGTGTAAGATGCTTGACCTGCCTCTGTTTTCCATCAGAATCACCAAAGTGGCCTCAAGGGTCCCTGAGGGAGCCCTAGGCTCATTGCAAAACCTTCCCAAAGCCTGGCTCCCCTGCAAGGTGATAGCCAGGGTCTGGTTATCCAATGTGGAGCTGAGGAAGGGTGGGGTGCATATTCACTGTGTGTGTGTGTGTGTGTGTGTGTGTGTGTGTGTGTCTGTGTATATCTGTGCTCCCTAGGCCTGGGCCAAGCTAACATCTCAGATCCTAGGGGAAATGTTTCCACTGTCTGGGCTTTGGAACACTGAGTTTATTATTATTATTATTTTAATTTGTGGTTCCAGGAAAAGATGTTGACTCTGTGTCAGGTGGCTAGGGCTCTGCCAAATGTTTCCTTCGTCTTCTCAAGATGCCACAGCATGCACCTTGGAGCATAGTCACTGACCCCCCAAACCTTGAGAGTGACTCCTTGCATCTAAAAACATAACAAAGTGCAGTTTGGGCTGGGGCTTAGCAGGAAGTGATTGGAAGTCAAAATGTGATGTGGACAATAAACCTTGATTTTGTATTTACCTTATGGCAAGATCATATAGGTATATTCTCAAATATACACTAAACAGTGGGTGTGTGACAGCCATTTTGGATTCTCACTCACTCTCAAGGATTGCAGGGGCTGTCCATGATTAACCAGCTCATCTCCAGACACCATTCTCAGAATTCTAGTCCCTAGGCTCATTGCAAAACCTTCTACCAGCTTGTACCACAAACCTCACAGGCCTCAGAGACACCTGATGCCATCCAGGCTAGATGAGTGGGCACCCCTCTTTGTGAAGGATCATGCCCCTGCCTTAGCCAGTCTCCCACCTGTGATCCTTGGCTCCCCTGCACTTCCCAAAGGCAGTGACCAGGCCTTGCTCCTTGTGCTTTCTCCAGGGGTCTAAGAGCTTGCCGGGGATTTGCAGTTAGTATCAGAGTGAATGAAAGAACAAATTAATGAAAGAGTGCACCTTTTATCACCTTCCCACATGTATTAGTAAGGAGTGAATGAAGTGAGATTTACAAGTACCCACATAACCCATCTTCCAGATCATTTTATTTCCATTTGCATTTCAGCCAGCATCTAAGTGCCATGTGCCAGGCACAGGAAGAGAATTCATTGTTTTGTTTCATCTTGAAGACAGGCATCATCCAGCTGTAGAACTTACTCTCTCTGGAGATGGATGAGGGCAGAAAGTGATGTCCCACATGTTTACCAGCATGTCATGCAGAGCCTCAAGAGAGGTCGTGAGTACAGCCAGCTCAGGTCACAGAAGTCAGCAGGCTATGGGCTTGATGCTCATGTGCTGCCCTCCCAGGGATCCCTCTGATCCAGTGGGGTCCTAAGACAAGAGATTTCAGAGGACCCTGGACCAGCCTTCTATTGCTCATACCTTTGGAATTCCAGGGAGTATTTGCCTTCTGGCATCCCATTCCCTAGTCCCCAGGCACATGGTTAGTCCCCATTTTCTCCTTGTCTGATTCATGCCTGAGCTTTGGACCCTGGGACAGATCTCGCCAGCAATGTCCCTGAATAGTGTCTGCTGCAGGAAAAGTTCCCACCTTGGAAGCAAGTTCCAGACCCCTGTCCTACCTCCCCACTTGCTCCAGGGGACTAAGTACATGAAGGGATGGGGCAGGGTCTCAGGCCTCATACCAGATTCAAAAGAGGTGGCTGGACCCCAAAAGAAGGGGCCTGGAGTAAGAGGATTTTGCCCTTTGAAAGACCCAGTGGGAACTCAGTGGGGTTTCATGAACAAAAGAATGTTCTAGAAACTGCAGTGAGGTGACTCCCCACTGTGAATGAGCCCTATATTTTCCTTTTCCAGTCCCAAAGGTAGGGAAGTGCCAGGCTGGCTGTCGGGGTGTGATGACCTCAGGTGGAGAGGGGCATAGACTGCCCAGGTAAAGCCTCAGCTCTCTCTCCTCAGCAGGAATGCAGGCCTGCAGACCCACCTCCCTGCCAAGGCCAGCTAGCCACCCTGAGTGCTGGCCATAAGGATTCAGACCCCTTCAGATCCAGAGTGCGGGGGACTTCCCAGTGGTTTGCAACCCATGACTCACTCGTGCAGCTTCTCAACAACTTAGTCAGACAATCCCAACATGGAGGTGATTGGCATATTGAAGAACTCCCTTCCTGTTGGCGGGTAGGGTGTCTTCTCACTGAGGCACGACACCTGGTTGAGGGCTGCAAATAGTCTCCCCACGGGAATGGGGCTGAGGAGCCGAGTGAGCAAGGATTTCAAGCGAGTAGTCGGCACAAGAAGAGGCACTATATTAAGGCCTGGTTATGTTTAGAAGTCATCCAGAGAATGTTTGGCATGCTGAATATAAACTCATGCTTCCGTCTGCCTGCCACACTTGAAGATTTCTCCCAGAGGGACGCAAAACGTGGGGCGCCCTGGAGAAGGTCTGGGAGTGTCTCAGGGAGAAGGCTCCTTTCTCAGGAACTGGGTAACACTGGGGAATAGCTCCCAAGCTTGTTCCTGCCTGGAATTCTCAAGACATGGTGGGCCAGGGGGTGAAGCTCAGTGGTAAAGCCCTTGCCTAGCATGTGCGAGGCCCTGGGTTCCATCTCTAGCACCACAAAAAGAAAAAAAAAAAGGTGGGGATGCGGATAAATGTGACCCAGTAATGTCAGCGTTCAGATTCCAGCAGAAAAGGCTTCCTTTGAAGTCGACCCAGTTCCTAAATGCCTCAATAATGGAACTCCTTTTAGAGACAGGCGTTAACTGCCAGCGTTATGCTCTAGAGTTCAGTTAGCTGGGAAGAGTGATGAGAATGATTGTCCCTCGGCCCACACTGAATTGAAGGATGGTGGTCCCAGAAAAGACTGTGAGTTATCTTATGTGGTCCTTTCATCTGTCAACTGGGGAAACTGAGACCCAGAGAGAGGAGGTTACCCCTCCAAGGTCACACTGCCATTCAGTACCAGGGCCAAGGCTCTGGAGGGCTTAATTGGTTCACTCTCACCGTGTGTTCCCAGGGACTGGGAAAACATGGCTAAGGTAAAATGAAAATGCCTTTGGGCGGAGGTGCAACCAAATGAAGCTCCACTGTCTGTGAGGTCTGCAGCTTGGCTTGGGAAGCGGCTCTTAGCAGGTTTGGGATATGGAAACAGTTTGGGTTGGGTTTTAACTGTATACCAGCTTTCAATCGGCTATCAGGGAGATACCCCAGGACTGTGTCAATTGGAATCTTCTCCTCCTACCACTTTAGTTAAGGAGAAGAATGGAAGTACTTACATGGAGTAAACTTTTGGCAATTAAATGCTTGACTCTGCAGGCTGGGAGCATAGTAGGGGTCCATCATGCAAGGAGGAGATGGGCTCCCACACCTCCACGTGGCCCTCCTCCACTCGGCAGCCATAGCTCTGTGCTTAGCATTGCATGGAAGGGAAAGACAGGGCTTGGGTGTATCAGAAGGATTCTGGGGAGGGCTAGGAAGAGCTGTGGAGCAACACACAAACCTGGCTTTATATCTCAGTTCTGCTTTGGTTCCTTTAGAGTCTTGAGCCACTCTGGTTCTCTGGGCCTCTGTTTCCTCATCCAGAGGATGGGAATAGGATGGTTGAATGAGAGTAATGATCTTGCATAGTTCCTGGCATACAGTACCCTTTGTAAAGGGCTCTGCCTACAGTAGTGCCTCGAAGATATTGCCATTCTGACTAGGATTCTGAACATTTGTGATTCATTTTGTCTTAGGGAGAAAAGAAGATAACTCCCCCTGAATTGATATGTGTAGATGTGCTGGTTTCAGAGAGGCCCAGAGGAAGAAACAGCAAGGAAAGAGGGGTAACCCAGCATTTTTGAGTTTCCAGGATTCCTTTTTGGGTCTCTGGCCAGGACAATCATCTTGGGAATCGTGTTTGCTCACTCAGTGGCTTGTCTGGGAAACTCTAGTGAGAAGTTGACCCTTTTCTTCTAGTAACATCCTGTGGTAGTGGCCTATGAGAAAATATTTCCCTTGCTGTATATGCCTTCTCTCACTCTGCTCACATGAGGCCAGAGACCCCATGTCACTTCCATCTGTTGATCGTGCAAAGTTCAGAGAAGTCCCTGACTAGACCCTCTCCAGGGCTAGGCTGTGACAGTATTAATACCAGTCAGCATTGATGGAGTGCACGTCACATGCCAGAGTCAATGCTGAATGCTCCATTACAACCTTGGCAGGGAGGACACGCTTATCCCATTTTATAGAGGAGAAAGTGAAGGTCCTGGTGAGCTCCTGTAACTTTCCCAAACTCACATGAATAGTCAGTCCATAGCCATGCTGGTATTTGGACCAGGCATTCTGTGCCCCTAATTCCTATGCAGTACCTCCTTTCCAGTAGGAGAAAGATCAAGGGGTGAGAAGGGGACCAAACATCCCACAAGGACAGTGAGCAGCAGAGGAAGTAGGCTGGGTTGGGTGACCAGTTCTTTCAGTGAACTGAAAACCCAAACGCCCAAATGTTGGATGGCTGGACGCCTCCCTAAATGATGGACACATCTCCCTGCGGCTTGCTCTTGTTGGTGTGAGTTGTTAAGTCTCCCTTTTCTCTCATCCCTTCTCCACTGAGCAGTTGCTGAGCGTGGCTCCCTTTAGCAGGTACCCTCCACATCTGTCTTTCCTCCCCCAGCTCCATAGCCTTCCGATTATTGGATACTGGATTCTTCTGGGTTGGAAAGGACTGTGCACGTCACCTCTGCATTCTTCTGCCTGACTTAGGAGTCCCTTTGTGGTCTTCGTGGAAGGATTTTTCAAAAAATTATTCAAGGATGATGGAGGCTCCTTTTGGTGCCCATCTAATTGTTGGGAGCCTCCTGTTTAAAAACTCTAATCAAGTGCAGCCTCATAGAGGCTCCAGCCACTGGTTCCAGCCTCTGTCCCTCTAGGGCCATTTCAAGACAGTTGCTGAATAAACTATTTCAGATACCATAACTCAAGAACTCTCAACCTTGGCTCTGTTGACATTTGGGGATGGATAATTCTGTTGCCAGGGGCTGTCCTGTGTGTCCTAGGATGGTTAGCAGCATCCCTGTCTTCTACCTGTGAGATGACGTGGCAGCCTTCCCTCCCCAGTTGTGACAACTGAAAAAGTCTCCAGACACTGCCAAATGTCCCCTGGGAACAGGGGGGTCAAAATGTTGCCTGACTGAGAGTCACTGCTCTAATCCTGCCTTGTCCCTGCTTATCTGGAATTCAGAAGATCCATCGCCCCCACCCCCAGACTCCATTGGCCAACTACTGAAGAAAAGACCCCTCTGTGCATCTTGTCTTTGCTGAAGTGGCCAAAGTCAATAAGCCAGGCATCTTTGTGGCCATCTCCTGGCCCCAGAGACAGGTTGGTTACCTTGGTGGCCTCGTCAGGAATGGCTCTGCTTCTCTGTTCCTCCTTGGGTTAGGCTGATGCAAACGTGGGGTGAAGAGGGTGCGGCAACACTGGTGATTTCCAAAGTCTTCTTTCCCATTGATCCTTGCTGGAGAGCTGCTCTGCAGTGATCCTCTCATTTTGTTGGGTGAATGCAGAATGGACACAGCATGTGCGTTTTTGACTGGGCTTAGTGTCCAGAGGCATGTTTCCTTCCATGTAGGATCTGCAGTTCTATGTTCCCTTGGACGATCCCTCTCCCCGCTGGTACCCCAAATACATGCCCACCACCTCTCCCACACATCCAGGGTCCAGAAATTATCCATCAAAGAAAGTGGAGCAAGGAAGACAATCCACAGGCTTCCGAAAGGTCTGGAATCAGAAGCCAGGACTCCCGTCTCATCAGGTTTTCTGTCTGCACAGTGCAGCAGGCCTGAGTCACCTGCTGTGTTCTCTGGGACCTGACTCCGAAATGTCTTGGCTGAAATGTGTCTGGCTTTCACCTCAGATGCAACATGGTCTCCCATGTCCCCAGGGCCACAAACTTCCCCTTCTGGGGTTCTGATTTACTCTGCAACAGTGTAGTGAGAAAGTGGACAGTGTGGGGTGTGTGTCATCATTGTAGCTGCTCACCTGATGTCCCTGGACCCGCACTGTGGGTCTTTGGCAAGAGGCCCTACTGGAAAACACCACCTCGTGTAGCTCTGCAGTCTGCTCCCCCTTCCTTGCTCAGTTAATGAGGTCGCCTAGTCTGCTGAAGGTTGTCAGAAGGTCTAAACGGTGAGACCTCAATTGACAGGCCCTCTGGAAATTCAGTTACCCTGTAATTAAATTCTTATGTTAAAAAAAAAAAAAGTCTTCATCAATCATACAAAACAAGCTGCCTGCATTTGAAGTGTGTGGGTTGCAGGAAGATTTGGTGCCATGTGGTAGTGTTTGAAGACCTTCCCAAGATGTGCCAGGTGGATTCCACCTTGCTGTTGTTATCCTGGCCTTTGCCAGTAACAGCTTCTACTCCTTATCTTGGAGGGGAGATGTTTGTTACCCCCGAGGACCATGGGATAAGCAATGGTCAATTTATTGGGGAAAGTCTATTCTGAGGACAGGTGAGTGTCAGGGGGTGAGAACAGACTGAGGATTAATCCTGACCTACTTTAGGGTTGTGATACAGGCTCTGAAAAGGCAATTAGCCTCTCTGAACTTCACTGTTGCCAGTCTGTGCAATCGGATAATGATGTTCACGCTAACTTTGTCAGAGCAGAAGTGAGGGTCAGATTAGACTTTGCAACACAAATGCATCTTCGACTTATAAACATACACAAAAGGACAGACAGATTGCTATTAGGGAAGAGAGCACGGACAGAGCACCCACCGTGTGCAAGGCTGGGTGCTGTGGGGAGGTCAACATTGAGGTTAGGAATATGGGTGGGAGTTTAGAGGAGGACCTAGTCGCTCCAGCAGGGATGCTGAGGGCTCTTGTGTTAGCAAAGGTGGCTGAGATGACGGACCCTGCAGAGAGATACTCAGCTACCCCTCAGTCTCTGATTCAGACTGGAGAGCTGGGAAGTTCCCAAGCCCCTAGTCCCCTGTGGGGACCTGTGACTCTGTGGCTCTCCTTTTGTACTCCCTACCTGTCCTTTGCCAAGAATGCTTCTTCACTGCTGCCTTTGATTACTTTGTTGGGCACATGGCCCTTCCATGCTCAGCACGAGGACTGGGAGCAGCTGGGAAGACCTGTGTTCAATTCTCAGGTGGCTTCAGCCTTTCCCAAAGAAGAGGTGGAACGGAGAAAACTTTGAGGGTTTGCTTTAATCAAGTCACAGCCCAAAGGATCTGTGGAGATGGTGGGTCAGGAGCCTGTCTTGGATTTGTTAGTTTCCCCCTGGTGGTGTTGCGGGTCGGGGAGAGTACTTTGGTGTGGAGAGCTTCCTGGAGGAGTGAAGCATGAATTATGCCTCAGCTATGCACAGGACCAGAAGGGGAGAACATCCAGGGATGGGAGGTAAAGCAGAGGCTAAGACCTGGGGACAGACCGGTGATGGGGATCAGATTAGATGTGCCTGGCTAAGGGAGAAGTGAGTGGAGGGAAGAGGGAACAGTGAGGCTGGCATGGTGGGGGAGCCACACCTCTGGCTCCTGAAAGCCAGGTTATGTTTTTTCAACATTGTGTTGTAGCACTGGGTCTCTGTGTGTGTGGCCAGAAAGGTTGTGGTAGCTGTGTTCACTGGAGTTAGAGGAAAGACTCTGGACGAAGACACCCAACAGGCCACCATTGCAGTAGTCCAGGAGCTATGGGAAGATGGCAGAATTAGGAAATTGCTTCCAAAATATGATGAGGATGACATTGGGGGTTATTGGGAAGGACTGAATGGAATCTGTTTTCTGGAAGCTCCTAACCCAGTGCAAGCCCTGCCTTCCACATCTGCTCTGCACAGTCAGGCTACCAGCACCCCCTCTCCCCCAGCGCCTCAGATCCCTGCTGTCCTGCCCATGCCTGTCCCAGCAGCCCAATGCAAGCAGGAACTGGATTGCAGAAGGCCAGGCAAACAGGCTTTGTCCTTATTCCAGTGTCTTGGGGTCCTTTTCCAGCCTCCTGCTCTAAGTTGTGATAAACGAAATCTCTCCAGAAGAGCAGCTTACCAGCGACCAGGGACCCACTGAGTTGCAGTCATGATGGAAATACTGGTGGGGTTGGGAGCTGGGTTTGAAAAGGGACCAGGCATCTCGTCAGCAGCCAGCTGGAATCCTGTCTTTGAGAACCAGAGAACCAAGAGAGGGGAATGTCTGCCTGAAGGTGAGCCTCCCTAGCTGTGCGTAGGGCTGTGAGAAGCTTATCATTACAGTGACCTGCAGTGTAGAAGAGACCAGGAATTGGGGTCCAGTCCTTTGTCTTGGTCAGCAGAGAGAGCTCTGGCACTCCTGCCCACAAGGTAGATAATAATTTGATTTTCTCTGAGTGCAGCAAGAGAATCCTGCATGCCTGGCTCCTGCTTTTGCTTCCCCCAGGCACAGGAAGGCTGACCTTGACTTCCGGTGATAGCCACATCCCCCTGGGTTACTCTCTACCTCTTTACTCTCAACCTGAATAATCATTTCAGAGCTGAGGGATTCCCCCCAGTGTTAAGTTTTGTTTTGGTGGGGAAATTCTGCACAATCCAGGTGTGCACTTAGACCCAAGGACTTGAGAGAAATGAAACCAAATCCTGGAGGCCTAGGGCTGGAGAACTGAGCAGGAGGGTGCTAGGCTGCTACACCTGCAGTGGCCAAGCAGCCTGCTCCCCTGACCCCGCAGTATTTATCATATTTACCTTCTCTTGGTTATGCAATTAGCGTGAGCCTTCAGACTGGAAAGGGTTTTTCAACTTTGGTCAGAGCTATTTCCAGCCTTCCCTTAAGATCAAGAGTGGAGGAAGCTTTGGGAATCTGCCCTCGTGCAGAGGGGAAGGGCAGCCTCGCATTGGGCTGACATCCAGCAACAAGGACATCTCAGTTGTGAAAATGTTGGAAAATATCAGCTTCCCTGAGCCCCCCATGTGCCTCTGCCCCTGCTAAGACCCTCCCCGCTGAAAGGTTAATTCTAGCACAGGACTCTACTCCCATCTGCTCCAAAGGCTCTTTTCTACTGGTGAGTTTCACACTGGGTTGTTAAATATTTTGAGAACCTTCCTGTAGTTTGTAGTTTATGCCGTGTCTCTTCCCATTGGGTCTCAGTATTTTATGCTGCTTTGTTTTTGCCTTATTAAGATAGAAGTAGTCCTTGTCAAAACCCCACTCACTGTCTCAAGCCCTGCTCAAATGTCACTTTGTCTATGAAGCCTGTCCTGGTCAGAATGAGTCACCTGCCTCATTGCCCACATAACATTTGATGTACCCCCTTTTATAGAATCAATGAAATTCAACCTCCTATTTTAGCAATGGCTTACAAAAGGGGCAATTTTGCCACCCAGGGGACATTTGGAATATGTAGAGATAGCTTTGGTTGTCACAAGAGAAAGGGGTGCTACTGGCATCTAGTGGGTAGAGGCCAAGGATGCAGTTAACCATCCTACATACAAGGGCAGCTCCCTCACACCAAAAAGTTAGGGCCAAACTCATCAATAGTGCTGAGGTCGAGAGGCCCTGTCTTGGGGAGTCTGGTGTGTCTCCATGTCCATCCAGCTCCTTCCATGGTGAGCTCCTAGAGGGCAGGACATGGCTACTTGTGTCTTTCCCCAGCCCGTTCCTCCTTGCCAACACCCCAAGGAGGCAAGGCAAGACATTGCATTTAGATGGACACTCAATAAATGGAACTGAATTGAATTCATTTAGTTAAATTGAATCAAATTGAATCGAATCTAAGCTGCCCTGCAAATCATTAGGCAAATGCACCAATTATTTTGGGCAGTAGCTCCATCTTTCCTTTGCCTCACAATCAGGAAATGTACAGGGTCCAGCCCCAGCTGACCTTGTTGGCCTAGACCAGCGTCCTGAGAAAGTGAATGCAAGGGCTTAGGGACAAGTGTGACAATTGTACAGATTTGTAAATTGTGACCATGAGGAGTTTTCCCTTCTTATTTGCCATGCGTCTCAGTGACAGAGCTCTTTTCTGATTTTCTCATCCTCCACCCGCCCCCCTCAAAAAAAAGTCAGCACCAAGAACTGAACTACCACAGCCCCAACTCTTTTCAGTGAGTTGCAAAAGTATAGAACTGTCCAAAATCTGTCCCAAGAGGCAGTGTGGTTTGGATCAGAACTTCCTAGCCTTCTCACCTCGGAACTCGCAAAGTGTCACATTCTAACTGCATCCTAGGGAAAGGTGTGAGGCAGGCAATCAGCCTGGTACTTCAACTGGCCCCGGGCCCTGCCCTTCTGCCCCAGGGCTGGCAGGGGTAGACGCTCCTCACACTGGTAACGCCTTAGGGGCACCCCACTTTGGGGTGCTCTGATGAGACAGAAAGACATGGCAGAAAGAGTCAGATTACTTGTGTTACGGTCAACTCCTTCCACACCAGGACCAATGGTCTGACTCTGACCTGTGAGCTTAGTTTCCTCATTTGTAAATGGGAATAACAAATCCATACCTGCTTTCCAAAAGAGGCTGGACATAGTCATCTTGCACACCTCCCCTTAAGCATACGAGGTTTTCTGCATGCATCACTTCATTTCTCCTTCTATCGGCATTCCCATTCTGCAGCCGAGAACACCGAGGTGCAGAAAGATTGTGTAGCTTGCCCAGGGTCGCACAGCTCACATACGGTGGATGCTGGATTCTAGATCCCATCCTGGGCCTTGCCTATTCCAGAAAGCAGCTTCATTCTTTTCTTTGATGTCTCAAAAGTGCCGCAGCTGCCCTGCCTAGCATCCTCTCCATGAGGTTTTGAAAACACAGAGGCTGCTTCGCCTAGTGGTTTTAAGCTATGCTCGGGATATACAAGTGATCTCTAGGCTTTTTATGTTACACTTGGACAAGATTAGCATCGGGCTTTCCTTCTCTTCAAGATTAGATTTTCTGTTCCATCCGGAACAACCTGCTGTTCCCCAGCTACACTGCCTGGTTTCAAGCACATCTAAAATTACAAGAGAGTTACCTCGCTTCTGGTATTTCTGTTTCCCCAGGAAAGTAGATACTAGAGAGACAACTACCCAGAAACCAGGGGGCGGCATGTTGGCCATACGGAGACAAATAAAGCTGTTTTCTTTCTTGGCCCTCTGAAGGATGTGTCTAATTTGGGGCATGTTTTGTTTGGTTCATCTTGTATCTGGAGAGGTTCTTCGTTTCTCCCTAAGTGACATCTCTCCGGAGCACACAATTCCCTCTCTTCAAGGTGAGTAATCCACTCTCCAGCTGTTCATAATGACTAATTAGTGAACAAAGAGGCTAATAAACAAAATTAGCTATTGGGCCATGGTTTGGGATTGAACCAAAGGGAGGAGAAAGGTCTCTGTCGACTTGCTGTTTATTTTTCCTTAAAAAAAAAAAAAAAAGGAACCACAATAAGACATGCCACACATCCCCACTGGTGATTCGTCAGTCACAGCTGAAATGTCCATGTCCAGTGTATGCCCTCCATTTGAGAATAGATTGAGGTGGTAGTCTATTTTTTTTCTCTCTTGCTCTCCACTCTCTCCATTCTTCTGTCTCTCTCTTTTCAATATATCCAGAAAGATACCTAGGCATTCTTATTTAGCCAACATTTGTGGGCATGGAACTACATCATTGCATCTCAATCTTATTACAGCTCTTTCTGTCTATGGGACCAAGAGACTTCCACATGTCCTCAGGGGCACACCTAGTACGGGTTAGTACTGGGAATTAACTGTGATCTCCAAATCCAATGCCTATCGTCTTAGGCATTTACAACTAATATATGCCTATTTTGTTGGGGAAGACCAAAATAGGCTAAAAAGAAGAGATTTGAAAAGAGAGAAGTGCTAAGTTGTGAGCTACCAAGTACACTGGGCTTTTTGGAAGCTGCAGAGTCCGGCTTCGCCATAAAGCAGTGGGCAGTTTGTGGGTGGAGAACCGTGCGCTCACCCACAGGGCTGTTCTGTGAGATCACCTCTCAGGAAATATTTAGAATCTGATGCCCACTTGCTTTACCTCCCAGCAAACCCTACAGTCTCCCTCCGCACCAAGTGGTGCGGGAACTCTTCTTCTGGGCCCCTCGGGGCTGTGCAGGCAAATTCTTTCTCCATTTCCCTGTCCCTTCCACTGCCCTTCCTTCCCTCTGCTGTCTTCCCCTTTTCTTCCCACTCTTTGGAGAAAATAAGTCTGTGGCAACCACTGGACTTGGTCCCTCTTGGTATTCTGTCTGTCTCGCGGCCTTTCTTTCTCCTTCTCCCCTCCTGGCTGATTTTTCATATCTTTCTCTGGAGAAGGCTTTTGTATCTCTTAAAAGTCTCCTTCTGTTTTAGTCAGATTTTTCTTCGACTAAAAGACGGGACCAGAACGATCAAGGAGGAAGTTTATTTGGGGGCTGTCTTTCAGGTGACCAGTCTCAGAGAGAGCTGGCTCCGTTCCTTGGGGCTCCAGGTGAGGCGGAAACATCATGGTGGAAGAGTGTGGTGGAAGGAAGCAGCTCACATGATGAGCAGGAAGCAGAGAGACTCCACTCACCAGATACAAAATATAGGCACACCCCCCAATGAACCACCTTGTCCAGCCACACCCTACCTGCCTTCAGTTACCACTCAGCTAATCCCACCAGGGTTAAGATTCTCATAACTCAAGCATTTCTCCTCCAAACCTTCTTGCATTGTCTTACCTACGAGCTTTTGGGGGATCACTCACATCCAAATCACAACATCTGCCAAGTGAATTCCTGTTTGAGATTGACTGATGTGCTCCCACAGGGCTGCTGATGGCCCACCTGTCTTCAATCCATCTTTCTTTCATGTTTGGCTCACATATTCCATCTGATTTCCGCCTCCTTGGTTGGGTAGGCCCAGCCTGCCCTCCTGAACTTTGCTACTGGAATCAACTGGAAAGCTCAGTAGTCCTTCCATAGCTAGAATCACCTTTCCTGGCTGTCTGAGGAAACATGAGGTAGATCTTCATGGCTAGAATCACCTTGATGCTTGAGCAAGCACCTAGGGAATTTTGGGGGTGCATTGTCATGGCGACAATGGAGTATTTATTGTAGTACCTTCCTCAGACTTTCTTATGCAACCTGCCCTCTTTCCTGGATTGCTGGGATGCCGCAGGGAGGTTTCTTAAATTAATCCTGTCAAAATAGCCTTTGAATCCTTTTGGAGCAGGACTTTTTTTTTTTTTATCTCACAAAACACAAACTGTTCGAGAGAAGAATTAGGAACAAAGACAACTCAGGACTGGAGAGAACTTGGAGAACATTTAGAGAAAAGCGTGGAAATGATTGATGGGTTGGAAAATAGGACCTTGGATGAGAGGTGAGAGGGATGGGGATTATTTAACTGGGAGAAGAGAGGCTGACAGGTGACCTGGTAAGAGCCTTCAAGTTTGTGAAGAGTTAGGATATGGAGGCTGGCGATTAACTGGCTTCCCATTACCATCAGAGAAGGAAAGACACTTAAAGTGGGAGGTTGGGAAGTCAGAGCTGCAGTGAGAACCTCTCAATATTGGCTTGATGAATCGAGAAAAGCAGGGTGGGCCACAGGACCTCCCACCATGCCATCTTCCTGGTCAAGATCAGCTCTAGGATGGCGATGGTACAAGAAAGCCAATGTCCATCTGTCATCTGGAGCAGAGATTCCTAATCACCTGCCCTCAGATAGTACTTGCATGGCATTGCCACCATCTCCTGGGGCACATGGCAAAAATTCAGTTTCCTGGGCCCTACCCAGACCTCCTGGTTCAGAATTCCTGGGAGAGAAGTATAGGAGTCTGCTTTATTTGGTTTTGCTTTTTCCCAAAGGAAACGTGTGCCTAACTCATTGGGAAGTCCTATAATTCACATCTCAAGGGTCCCTTAATGGTCCTGTATTAGGGGCATAGCCCCAGTGTGGTGGTATTGGGAAGGAGTGGGACCTTAGACGTGGAATCCAACGGGAGGTGTTTAGGTCATCAGATGGGCCCTTGGTGGGGATTGTGGGACCCTGGTCTCTTTCTCTTTCTCCATTTCCCGCCATGAGCTGAGTGGTTTTGCTCCACCATAGGCTCCCCCTAGGAGTGCTGCCTCACCACAGGCCCCAAGCAATGGAGCCAACCAGCCAGGGCCTGGAACCTCCAAAACTGTGAGCCAGCAGTGCAGCTTTCCTCTGTTGATGTTGAGTATTTCAAGCATTCATTATAGTGGTCGAAAGATGTCAAACACAAGAACCAAGGAGCTAGTCGGGTAAAGAAAGAGAAAACCCCTCCCAAATGGTTCTTGCTGTCCCAAGTAAGTCTTGTATCCAGTGAGTTGTTGGTCACGCATGAGCTGTTCCAGAGGAATGGACCTCCACTGGAATGGACCCTGCGTGTGTCAATGCTGTCCCTGGGCTCTGCAGAGCTCTGTACTCTCCTTGCTGAGTGCTACCTAAAGAGCTCATCCTCACGTTTGTCCTGGCAGCAGCTTACGGCTTAGCAGCGTTTGGTGGAGTTTCCTGTACAAAGAAGTTGTAAGGGTCCAAAGGGGCTAAAATGGAAAGGTCCTGGGGGTCAAGGGCTGCTATCCCTGTGACCTTGAGCAGGGGATTTGACCTCTCCTGGTCACAGATTCTCTCTCTGGAAAAGGAGGCAGCAATCTCCTAAGTGCCGGCAGCTCTGCCTTTCTGTCTCTATACTGTTTGAAGAATGGCAATGCTGGAGTATATTTTTAAGAATAGAAAGTCTTAGGTCTAGTGTAATATTTAAGGGTGAAATTATTAACTCCAAGGTGTTTTTTTCTTTTTACATAACTTGCCTGGGGTGGGGGGAGCTGGATGGATAAGGAGGAGAATAGTAGTCTAAAAAGCATACGCATCTCCAATTAACTCGGCTGATGTATGAGCCTGCTGTTTATCACAGGCGGCTATAGACAAGTTTTTCTGCCACTTGGTGACAGCATGCCAACTACAGATTCTGTTCTTTGACCTTGAAATAGTTTCTGGTATATTTTAAATGTGAGTAATCAAAGAGTACTACTATTCATGGGAATGTTGAGGGAAGGGGCTGAGAAAATGATTTTATAGCCTTGTTTGCTTTTTCCTTGTTGGGTTCCAGATTACTGTGGTATTAAGTAAAAAAGGAAGTTCCAATGGTGACTTGTAACTTTGCTTCTGAGCTGTTGGGGACCAGCCACACCCTGATACTTGAAATATGATCTTGGTATAAGAAAAATTTCTGGTTGCCTGTGTACCCTAACCTTCCTCCTTAGTAATCGTATCTGCTTGGTGAACATTTCTACCTAAACTGAAACACCAGATTTTTCAGTCTCCAGCCAGCCCAGGTGAGTTCAGACCAATGAGCTATAAGTTGAAACACCTACAGTCTGTTCTATAATGTAAGGAAATCCACTTAAAACAGAAAAGATAAACCTTTTCCCTTCCCATCCCTTCCCATCCCCTCCTTTCCCTTTCCTTCCCTTTCTCTCCCTTCCTTCCTTCCCTTCCTCCCTCCCTCCTTCTCTTTCCTGCTTCCTGCAATGCAGTTATAATGGTTGGAGTTCCAGCAACCACTTTAGACTTAAGGTGAAAGGCAAGCATTGACCATGGCCAAACAGAAAGACAAGAACCTGAGACTCAGTGACCATGCAGCTGCCATCCGACCCTAAGACTGTCTCCCTTTGGGCAGTTTTTCCTCTAGAGAAAATAGAAGCCATGTTGTTTTTTGTTTGTTTATTTCATTTATGCAGCAGAACCAAATCCTGATAGATATATATAGGTTCCAAGGAAGCTGACTTAACAGTGAGAACCAGGACAAAGTGAAGAGCTACCTCGATAAGCAGACACTCCAGCTGAACTGTGCAGAGCAGTAGATTTCTGCTTTAACATAGCATCGCAAAGGACAGATTCTGAGTCAGACAGGTGTGACATACAACTCAGACTCAGATTAACCGTGACCTTGATTCAATCATCCTCTTGAGTCTCAATTTTTTAATTTGTAAATTAGAATAGTAATCTCTACCTCCCAGGCTATTCGTAAGTATTACATATCATTTATAAGGTGTCTTGTTTAGTAGGCAGCACACAGTAGGTGTTTAATGGTGCGTGTCTGTGTGTGCGTGCATGAGTATGTTCATTTCGCACCAGGCTATACATCCACTGAACTATGTTCTTGGGATGTATAGATAAATACCACTGCTCTCCAAGGGCTCGCAGACTGGCTTGGTGTCCGAAGACGGGACCCAAGCATAAAGCACAAGGGTGTCTATGTGCTGTGATGTGGTCTTGGGGGAACATGACTGGTATAAAGTCAGAGCATGAAGGATGCTCACCTAAGAGCAGGGCTTCTTGGGCCTGCTGCTGGGGATGCCTCCTCTCTCCTCCACTCCTCTGAATACTACTATTTCTTTTGTCCCTACTGAGGCTCTTCCTCTTCCATAGAGCAATCCAAGTTGTTCCAGCCAGTCCCTGGCCTGTCCCTACACTTATTTCAAGATTTCCCAGCCCTGGGCTGGACTTATTTCCCTGCTGGTGTGTGCATGTCTGCGTGGCCTCTCCATCTGGACTATGCGCTCCTGGAAAGCAGAGAACAGGTCTGTCATGCTTCTTAGGTGGAAGATAAGGTGGGGCCTCAGTGTTGTTAGGGAGAAAGCAGAGCTGGACAAGCTAAGAATCTTTTTCTTTGAGAACAGGCTGATGGGCCTTCCCTTCCTCCTGTGGCTGCAGATGGCGCAGTGAGGCAGAAGGGGAAAGAGAGCCAACGAGGGACAACTGGGCTTGGAGGCGCTCACTGACTGGGCAGGCTCTGGGCCAGTGGCTCTGCTCGCAGGCCCAGGGAACCCAACTCCTCCCCAGGTGTGAACAGGATGGTGAGAGGTGGTTTCTCACCCTAAGGAAACCTCCACACAAAAGAGGCTTCCTCCCCACAGAGCTCCCAGCCAGTTCCAGGCTGTTAGTCAGATGTGATAATGGCCCGTGGTGTGTGGGTGGCAGGCAGGAGGGATGAACATCTCCTCCATCAGGAGGGAGCTCTTGGAGTCCCACAGGTTCCTCTCCCAGCTCTTCAGAGGAGCCATGGCCTCACCCTGAATCCTCTTGCCAGGACACAGGCCAGGAGAGACAGGTGGCTTGTCTCTCCCTAGAAATCCTCCTGATGTAATCTGGTATTAAACAGAGGAGACTCATGGGAATCACTAGAATGATACTTTCCCCCTCTGGATTCATATTTTTATAATCTAGTGAAGGAGATCTTGGAAATCATTAGAAGGATACTTTTCCCCCTAAGTATCATTTCTACCTTCCTTCCTTCCTTCTCCCCTCCCCCTTCCCTCCCTCCCTTCCTTCCTTTTCCCCCCTCCCCCACCTCCCTCCCTTCCTTCCTTCTCCTCCCTCCCCCCTCCCTCCCTCCCTCCCTTCTTTTCTTCTCATGACATGGTATTGGGGAATGAACCCAGAGGTGCTTTATCACTGGCCTACATCCCCTGTTCTTTTTATTTTTCATTTTGAGACAGAGTCTCACTAAGCTTCCTTGGCTGGCTTTGAATTTTCAATCCTCCTACCTCAGTCTCCCGAACTGGTGGGATTTTAGGCATGTGTCCCTGCTCCCAGCCTCCTATTTTTATAGTTCTCTATATTCCTCATTTTATAATTTTATTTTTATAATTTTATGGCTCACCTAACACTGTGGTCTCTACCAAATAACTTCTGAACTGTACTAACAAACCCAGTTTTAGATGTCAGAGGAGAGGTGGGTTACCTGTGCCTGTTTGCAGACACCCCTTGTTTGGGAATTTCCCCCTAGTCTGTTCAGGCTCTCCATGAAGAGTACTTACATACTGCCTACCTGATGCCCAGCATTGGAATCCTCTCCTCACCCTCTCCATCTTCCAGAATTTTCGAGAATTTCCCTCCTCTGGATGCGGTCTGTGTAGAGGATTAAACAACATTACATATGCTTGTTGAGGATGTAGATGGGCAGATCTCTTCCAGAGAGGCTGATTTTTCTTAAGTCTTGTGGTGATGGTAACGGTGTGTCCTAAGGTGCTGGGTGAAGAAGGCCCCTGCATCTCATGTGAACTGCTAGTGAGGTACCAGTTGGAAGGGAGAGGGTTGATGAAGTTCACCTAGTCATCAGTACCCACCTCCCTCCTCAGGGGCAGCTGCAAGTGTCATTCAGGTCTGGAAGCCAGGAGGCCGGTGGCTTTGCCCACTGTGCCGGGTCACAACCCCCCAGAGCCTTGAGTGCTGGGTCTGTAGAGTGTAGGTGTATCCTGGTCCACTTTCCAGGTCAACCTTCACTCACCCCAGCCCCATCCTTGGGTTCTACTGCTTCCAGTGTGAGTCCTCAACCCCAAATGAGAGGTGAGAGCAGGGTGAAGGCCAACCCCCGCCCTAAAGCACTTTCTCTCTTTCACTGTTGGTGTGATTGTGAAGCCCTCCAGGGAGAACGCCTACAAGGACAAGGGAAATACATTAGAAATGTCTGTGCAAAAGGGAAAGGGTAATTTTTCACAGGCATCTCTGAGAGTGGGCATGTGGCTCAAGACTCCACAATGGCAGAACTCATCTTGCCTGAAAGGTGCAGCTCCAGAGTCGAGGCTGGGAGTCAGAGCTTGTGTTAGCCAGGTCTGTGTGGTTATATAAATGAACAAACCTGAGTGTAGCATCCTGGTGCAGAGACTCTGTGAGGATAAAAAGACAGAGGAACTTGAGTTATGTTGTGGAAATGTACCACAGACGGCCTGGATAAACAAAGAGGTGAATAATGATTTCTTAATACAGTTCATAAAATAGGTGCAGAGTCAAAATAGTCTTGTCTTCTGCTAGAAGTCTCATCTGCCTAAAAGCAGAGCATCTAAATATATTCTCACAGTGGACTGCTGCGCATCCCAGCTCACAGGAAAGGGAGCAGCAATAGAGTCGACCATGCTGGGCTCATCTCTGAGCAAAAAAGAGGTTTGGGGTGAGGGATACTTGGAGAATAGTCAGTCATTTGGGGGTTCTGCTTGCTCACAAAAATAGAAACTGTTATATGTAATATAACCCCTGGAAGACAGTAGGAAAGGAGGTTGCAGAAAGTGCAGAGCAGAGAACAGTCTTATGATTCCATGAGACCCTCAATTCCAGAGGACACGTTCTCTACAAGTAGACACGTGTAGAGAATACTAAGGACACCACATGGGCGTGTGCAGTGAATTCAGGGGACTCAGAATGAGGGAGCCACTGACCATGACCATATGAGTAGCCTGTCGACTACAAAAGAATTGAACAAGTGCATTCACCCTATCTACCTGCCTTAAAGGGTTCTAGTCAGTCTTGATTGATTTTATCTTAAATGGTGGGAGAAAGTGATATTTTCTTAGAGCTTCTGACAGTCATCTTTGTGAAATTATGGAATGTGTGTAAGAACCAGGGAAGGCAAACATTTTGATTTTCTAGAGTCCACAGGCTCTAGAAGGCTTACTCTGTTGTTAATCCCCGGTAGATTCTTAGGATGTATTCCTTAAAAGATGCCATGTGCTGAAAGAAGTCAGTAATTTTGGCAACATGTCAGATTAACTAGATTTTCTTTCATTATAGGCTTAGAGCAAAAAAAAAATAGTGAAGACAGTGTTGATTTTGGAAGGCATTTGGGAACATCTATTATGATTTTTTTCTTGAAAAACATGGATAAATAGATTTGTAATTGATCAGCCAACACTGACCGAAAAATGTGGACAAGCGGGGTGATAAACTGGAGAAAGGACTCCAATGTCATGGGGCCCCAGCCTACCAACATGTCTAATGTCAACGTTCTTGGAATTGCAAAGAATGAAACCCACTCAGACTTGTTGAGGACACAGAGTTTGGAGAAATAACTAATGCCATAAATAGAAAAAATATTTACAAAATCCATACTGGTTTTCTACTTAATATGACTGGAAACCAAACATGCTTGATATGCTTCCTAAGAACTTCCAAAAAAAAGTACCATAAATATGCCAAGAAATTTTAAAAATGGCAATCACGTGATAAATTAAGGAGCAGTGAAGAACATACGTCAAAGAGGAAATGGATTTCCTACCAGTGGGAATGGATGGACCGAGAGGCACGTTCCTGGCCCACACTCTGCATGACTACCCGTTGACAGCCCCAGAGAACTGTATTGTTAAATAAGATGTAACTCAGGTAGAAAACGTCATAAAGACATATTAAGACATGCAAGGTCTCAGCAAATAAACCACTCATGTCTTCCTCGTGAGACAATGAATCAATTAGTTCTTAATGTTCTAGGTGACTGAGATGAATCAGAATCAAGGACCCTAAGATTAGAATAAAATAGATCAGTCAGTGGTGAACTTGAAACCAATTAAATAGAGCAAGGGCTTAATAATTAAGAGAACAGGCTCTGAGATAAGAAATACTTACACATGAATCCTACCTCTGCCACTTAAGGATTGTGGGACTGCATAAGAGTTATTTAACCTTTCTAAACCTCACTGAAAATGTATGATTTCTATATGAGGGACAGAAAATGTACGTAAAGTACCCAGTAAATTATAACTTGTACCAACTCTATTAATATTATTAATACAAAAACCATGCTCACTGTGGCTACAAAATAGAAATTAAAATTAATTTTTAAAAGATTTTGAGAAATAATTATATCAGAAACTATATATATAATGCAAGATTAATTAATATTAGCAAGTAATATTAGGTGTGGGCCAAAATTAGGTATTATGTATTTTTAAAATTACTTTTCTTATTGAGGTGAGCCATGAATTTCACTTTGAACCTTGTAAACTATAGAAGTTGGGTTGTAAATGTAAGAGAAATGTAATATGTAATATGCAACCTAAATAAATACTATGTTTTATTGAATATAAAGGTTAAAAAACCAGGGTCTCAACTTTGGAAAACATAAAAAGGCTAAAATAAACCAAAATGCACTCAATGAAATAAACAAACAAAAATACTCCCACCCAAAAATATCTAGACACATGGAACAAATGGCAAAGTAAGGTCGAACATATTAAGTATGATTTAATACTGTTAAAAGTCTAAGACTTGGTCTGGGGTTGTGGCTCAGTGGTAGAGCACTTGCCTAGCACAATCAGCCTGGGTTCGATCCTCAGCACCACATAAAAGTAAATAAGTGAAATAAAGGTATTTTTTCCAAATTTAACTAAAATATAAACATTAAAAAAAAAGTCTCAGACCTGAAGTTTTAAGAAAACAAAACCCAACCGTACTCTCTACAAAAGACATACTAAAAACAAAGTGATACAGAAAATCTAAAACAAATAAAATAAGTTAATTAGAAAACAGTGTAGATTAGATTTGATACATATGTCAAGGAGCTAGAATGATGAAATAAAAAAAAATGTGATTTCTGGGCTGGGGTTGTGGCTAGTGGTAGAGTGCTTGCCTAGCGCATGTGAGGCACTGGGTTCAATCCTCAGCACCACATAAAATAAATAAATAAACAAAGGAATTATGTACATCTGCAACTAAAAAAAAATTTTAAATTTGACTTCTTCAAAGTCTAGACTCAAAGAGTAAGGTAACATGATAACATACACAAAGGAGATTTTAAGACTAAGAGAATGAAAGCTATTCATAGTTGTATATTTAGAAATTTGAAAATCACAATGGCAACCTTCATGAAATATGTAAATTTCAACTTTAGGTTATTTGTTCCAAAACACAGAAAAAAATACTAAAGTTAAAATCTTATTTGGTAAAACTAGTATTACCCAACACAGATATCTCACACACAGACATACACACACACACACCCACACACACCACATGCACACAGAATTTTAGAACAATTTTATGTATTACACAGATGAAAAATAGAAAAAAACAACAAAATAAAATTAAATCTAATGGATTCACAAATGAACTCAAGGTCTATTTGATTCTGAGGAATTTATTACTCTAATAAGTTCCATCGGTAAGTCAACTAAGAAAATGCAGTGTACAATAAAAGAGGGTACCCATTTTAGATAAAACTTTTAGTATGCTAGAAATAATGACATCTAATATGATAATGAGTATCTATCTCAAGCCAACAGCAAACATTTAGTAATGAAGTCCCAAGGCATTCCCTTTACAAATTAAGAACAACAACAAAAAAGGTTTGGGTCTTGGAACCATTGCTAATTGTCCTTTTAAAAAGGTCTGGAGAATGCAATGAAGTAGGGAGTGGAAAGGGAGAGACAAAATTGTCAATATTTGCAAAAAATTTTATTGTAGTCCTAGAAAATATATAAATGTTTAGGATTAATAAAAGCACTCAGAAGGGTGGCTGGATATGACATAAATATTTAAAAAGTTAATAGCTTTTAAAAATGACCATTTAGAAAATATAATGGAAAATAATTCCTATCTACAATAATTATAAAACTGTAAAAATATGCTGATGGGAAATATTTCTGAAATTCTGGGGACTGTATGACCTAATTAAATCTAAAAGATAAACAGTTCGAATGAAGAGAAACACCGTATTTCTATAGGAAAGACTGAGTATTGTAAAGATGGTAAATCTTCCCAAATTAATTTCAGCAGGAGGCACTGGGCATTGAACTGAGGGGCACTTAACCACTGAGCAACATCCCCAGCCCTTTTTGTATTTTATTTAGAGACAGGATCTTGCTGAATTACTTAGGCCCTCTCTAAGTTGCTGAGGCTGGCTTTGAACTCATGATCCTCCTGCCTCAGCCTCTTGAGCTGCTGGGATTACAGGCGTGTGCCACTGTGCCTGGCCCAAATTAATTTTTAACTTTACAAAATCCCAATCAATATCTCAGGGCATTTTGTTTGTTTGGTGTTTTGTTTTGTTTGTTCTGATTTAGTGGGGAGTGGGAGAAGGAGGTCACTTGGCAAAAATAGTTGTTTGTGTTTTTTTTTTAATTTTTCTGAAAGAATAAACAGGCAGAATTTACCAAGCAAAACATCTGAAGAACATACTGCAGAAAGGATCTGCTCTTCTCTGAGACCATGTTCCTACAGTGGAACAGATGGGTCCGGGTAGAGGAATCCACAGACAGAGCAGTGAAAAATCCAGCCAGGAAACGGGCTTCAGTAACAATGATTGCTGGTGTAGAGAATAAAATATTTGAAAAGAAATGTGTCCAAAATAACCTCGCATGTAATAATAGCACCTTTTTAAAAGTGGAAAGCTGGAGCCATGAAATAATAATCCGTTCAAAAACAGCAGAAAATTTTCATCATTCTGTGCATCTTCAATGTAGCATATACTGTGTACTAGAAAATAGAACCTAGCAGGGCATCTTGGAGCACACCTGTCATCCAACAGCTTAGGTGACTGAGGCAGGAGGATCACAAGTTTGATCAAAATAAAACATAAAAAGAGCCGGGGATGTAGCCCATGGTAATGCCCCTGAATTCAATCCCAAGGACCAAATAATAAAAATAAAAAATAAGAAAACAAAATCTATTTTCCCTTATGGAATCAAATTTAAAGTACCTTAAACCCATATATGGGGGGAGAAATTTTATTTATTTACTAATTAGAGCTTTCTGTATGATCAGAGAAACCCAGTACAACAGAAGATGGGTGAGATAAGGGTGCTGTATTATTAAGAATTTGGAAAGAAGATAACTTTACATATTTACCTTAGGCATTGAGTCCAAACAAATTACAAACAGATTAAAGAGTTAAATGTAAAATAACACATTGGGGAAATGAATATTTAACTGTTCTCAGGATTGGAGGGGTTTGTTGTTGTTGTTGTTTGTTTGTTTGTTTATTTTTGGTTTGAACCCAGAGCACTTACCACTGAGCTACATCTCCAGACCCCCAGGTCTTTATTTTGAAACATAGGCTCACTAAGTCATTGAGACTGGCAACTTGAACTTGTGATCCTCCTGCCTCAGTCTCTTGAGCTGCTGGGATTATTATTTAAACACAAAAATTAGGGAAGAAGGCACAAAGAGAAAGATGAAAAGATACAATTATCAACATATGAAATTTTTACATGCAATAGAATTACAGAAATTTGAGGAGGGCAAACGCAAACTGGGTAAATATTCTTTTATAGGCATAGGGTCAGTATTGCTGTTGTGTAAGGAGATCCTAGAAGTCAATAGGAGGAACACTCACACTCCATTAGGAAATGTGACAAAGGATGTGAAGAGATTTATTCACAAAATGTATTCCATACATTGGTCAATACATTTCTTTTTAAAAAACCAACCTCACAGGTAAAAGAGAAATATAAATTAAGATGAAATTTTCACTTATTCAATTGATAAATATTTAAAAAATATAACACACTAGCAAAAAGTGTGGTATATTGGCTCTCATATACTCTGGTCAAAATAGAAAAAAAATGTTGTAACCTTCTGGAAATGACTTATTAAGATCTTTGATATATCCATAAACTTTTACCAGTAATTTTCCTTATAGGTATGATCTGAGAAAATAATTTAAAAACATTTATTTACCTTTACATACAATGATGTTCATTGCATCATTATTTTCAAACAGAAAAAAAACTGAAAAGAATCTAATGTCAAAAGAGAATGTTTAACTAAATCATGTTATAATTCATGATGAGCTAATAAAAGTATGGTTTTTGAAGCTCACAAGTGGAAATTCTCATTTTTTCATTAATAATAGAATATAAAACATATGGCCAGCACAATAACAAAAGTTTAAAAGGGAAATAGGTATGCATAATATCACATTTTTTATACAGTAGAAAAATAAATTCAACTGCATACAAATAAAAATTCTAGGCCAGAACTAATGAGATACATTTATTATTAGAAATGTAAAATTATGTGCTCAAAAACCAGAAATGGAAGCAGACTTAACTATTGCATTTGTGAAGACCAGAGGGATTTTGTTCTCCAGGCCAGGTGACATGACACCTGGTTTGCCTTGATGGCAACCTGGGGTGTCCAGGTTGGGAAAGCGGCAGTCCCCTGTGCTCCTTTTAGGTCATGTGCTCCTGGGGCATTGTTCTCCGTGTTTGAAGAGGTTCAGGGAGATTCCTCATTTCATGTTCGCCACATGCAGTGAGGGAGGCCAAGGAAGCCCTCTGGAAATTGTTTCATATAAGGAACCCTAGAGGGATCTAGAGATATTTAATTTGGAGAAGGGAAAATGTAGGGGCACTGTGTTGGCTGGTTTCAAATACATGCAGGGCTGTCACAAGATAGAAAAATTAGACTGATCCTGAGTGACTTCAGGAAATGGGAATTGGGTAACAGTTAAAGGGAAAGATGCAGTCAAGGGTTCATTGTACAAAATGCTGAGCTCATGAGGACAAAAAGCATCCTTAAGCAGCAACAACGAGAGGCTTCACCAGGCAGAAATTGGACTAGTGGACACCCAAAGCCCTTTCCACCTGTCAGGTTCTACAGTCCCATCTGACTGCCTAGAGACCAAGGTGGGCAGAACAGTCATTGAATGTTGCAGTCTCTTTAGGCCAGGGATTCTGAGTCTTTCCTTTGCCACAGAATCACATAACAAGCTTGTTAAATCAGGCTGCTGGGTCTCACCCCCAGAATTTCTGATTCAGCAGGGCTGGGGTGGGAGCCTGAGAATGTGCATTTTAATAAGTTTCCAGGTGCTGCTTCTGCTGCTATCCCAGGAGCCTGACTTTGAGATACTACTGCTTTAGGTCAATAATAACAAATAAGGAGATTTTCTTAATCCTGCAGTGTGATTTAGTGGTCTAGAAAACTCAGCAATGATACATGGCCTGTAGGAGACATTGCTAAGAGATAAATTCCATTCTTATCCCAAACTCTTGGGTGATAGTGTTGCAGTTTGTGGAATTACACTGCAGGCTGTTGGGGGGCCCACTCTTTCCAGACTCACATTCCTGCCCTGACCATAGAACAGCCCTATTCACCAGGCCAAACAAATTGACACTGATCATTTGAAGTCGATAAGGGGAACAGGTGTTGACAGTTTTCTCCTGTCTTCCTTCAGTTGCTCTTAGGGGGTGGGGAAGTCTGCTGAACCTTAGAAGATTGTGAAGGAGATGGCATCCTGGTCTTGCACGTCAAAATAACTTATAACTAGCTATTTTGGATGTTGTTTTGTTGGTGATTGATTTGTTGTTGTACTGGACCCTGGAAGCCTTTCTTAGTGAAGCACCTTGCTATGTTACAGCCTGTAGTTTATGATACATGAAGCCACACATGGTACCCAGAAGTTTGATGGTGTCCTCCGTGTCTCAGAGTAATTCTCATGAAGATGCCCAGCCCCTGTGATCAACTCCATTCAAAGAGAACCTCGTGTGCTTGAGATTTTAGACAATTGGTTTGGGAAAACAGCTATGTGTGGCCACCCCCCCCCCCCACCTCCTGCTGCTCTCTTCCCCAGCTTATGGTGTGGAGTGTGAGCAGACTGTGTGCTTCACACACTTTGGAGTCTGTTGCCATGGTGCTGGGGAAGAATCTGGTTCCCATAGCAACGTCAGGTTGACTTGTTGTACCTTAGACCACAGGCAGAGCTTGAGCAGTGGCTTATGTGATCCCTAGTTAATCCAGGACTGATGGGCATACGTAGTACTAAAAAATGTTCCGTTTTCAACAACCCAGCCCATACTCCCTGCCTGCCCTCCACTCCTTGTCATTACCAAAATCATCACAAATACACACTCTCTTTCTTTGGCAACCCCCCAAAATAAAATATTACTTTAGTGTCTTCATCAGATTAAGATTTTGTTTTGAGGGCCCATCCCTGTCTCTCCTCTTTTCAGGACCAGTGTACTCATTGGCATGCTGTCTGTCCCTAAGGCCCAGCCAGCTTCTGGAAAAGTCCTGTCAGTGGCAGAGGCCCAGGGTCACACCACTGGTGGCAGCTCTCTGAGCAGTCCTGATAGGGCCTGACTTTTCTCACGAGGCTTCATTTTGGGGGCTCGTTGGCAGCATGAACACACTGATGTTGGAGCAGCCCCACAGAGGCCAGCAAGCCCAGTGTGTAGAACCACCTTGACTTGTCATCCAAAGAAATTGAGGGTGTCAGCCCATCTGTGTTTTAAGTGGGGTGCGACTGGTGGTTTGGGGGCACAGTCATAGTCTGGATTTCTGGTAAAGGAAATAGGTATCTTTAGATCATTCTTCACGTGAAACTATCGGGGATCTTCCGTGGAGGGCAATCCATGATGTCCCCCAACTCTTCATTGGAATGTTTCCAGCTTTCCTTGTGGAAAACACCCATATATTACCTAGTGAAATTACTTACACATCACCATTCACTTGTTCAACAGATACTCACTGAGCTTCCCCATGTGCCAGCCCAAACACCAATGAGCACCAACAGGGTTTCTTCTCTCCTGTCACCTACATGCCAGGGCGGGGAACCAGACAATAAAAAGAAAGGGAAATATCAGGAACATCAACGTGAAGACTTGACGGAGAGGTATAGGGGTGGGTGAAAGCTTTGTGGTCCCAGAGGGGACATGGGGTCTGATTGTAAAAAGTAGCCTGCCATCGATGATTGGAAGCCTCAGCATCCTAGGCAGAAAGTAAAGACCAGAGTCCGAGCTCTCTGTACTGGGGAGGCAAGTGGGGAGGAGGCTGGGGAAGATCCAGGACCTCATCTGTAGGGCTTATCTGCAATGAGGAGAAATTGAATTTTAAGTGATTGATAAGGGAGCCATGGGAAGTATTTTAGAAGGGAAGCAACAGAACTGGATTCCTATTTTTAAAATCATCCCAGCTTCCTGTTAACACTCTTTAAGCCCATTTTCCTTTTGTCCTTCCACTGGTGGCTTGCTTTCTATAACTATAACTGAATGTCTCAGACTTGGTAATTTATAAAGATTAGAGGTTTACTTACCTTATGATTCTGGAGCTTGGAAGCATGACTTCAGCTTCTGCTTAGCTTCTGATGAGGGCCTTCTTGCTGCACTATGACATGGCAGTCATATATAGTCATATAGTAGTGTGACAGAGTGCTATAGGGTCAATCTTGAATGTCCCCCAAAGGCACATGTGTTATAGGCTTGGTCCATAGTCAGTGGTAGGTGGTGGAACCTTTAAAAATTGGGGCCTAGTGGAAGGAAGTTAGGTCATGGGGGGGGGGGAGTACTGTTACAGGGAATATTGGGACCCTGGCCTCTCTTTTTTCTTTCTCTTTACTTCCTGGTCTCCTTGCAGTGAGCAGCTCTGCTTCACCACATGCTCTCACCGTGATGTGCTGCCTCACCACAAGCAGAAAATTAAACAGGGCCAACTGAATATGGACTAAAACCTCTGAAACTATGAGCCAAAATGAACCTTTCCTCCTTATAAATTGTTTATTTCAGGTATTTTGTTACAGCCGTGGAGATCTTACTTACAAACAGAGCAAGCCTGTATCAGTTCAGGTTTCTCTTCCTCTTCTTATAAAGCCACCAGTCCCATAATGGGGACTCCACTCTTGTTACCTCATTGAATCCTAATTACTTCCCAAAGGCCCAGCCTCCAAATACCATTGACATATGAATTCAGGGCTTAAGTATCAACATGAGTTTTGGAGGAGACATTCAAATCATGGTGGTGGCAATTAAGAAAAGCCATTTGCTGCCCTTTGTAATCACACCTCATCCTTTTTTCCAGGTTCAGTTAACTTCTCTTGTGAATTGTGCACTTTGTTATGCCATCTCTCAGAGGATTTCCCCCAATGCCTAGTTTTATAACATCCTAGAGACAATAGGACTTTGTTGTGAAGGGAACACTTTTCAAAAAAAATTTTTTTCTTCCAGAAGAGAGAGCTCAGTTGCTCAAGTGGTAAGGTGATCTGGCCAGCATCACAGAACTAGTTAGGAGCTGGGCCTCTGGTACTGGTATCAATGCCCACCCCCGCCCCTCCCCAGTCTAGTGATCTTTCCACATGCCCTTTAACTTACCAGTAGTTGTTTTCATCTTCTCTCCTTTCCGGTTAACCTTCCCTGCCTTCCTCTGGATCCTGCCTGTCTTCCTTTGTACCCTAGGATTTTCTGCTATTGGAATGTTGGTAACACTACGTGGGAAATATGGCCATAACTTTTGATTATACTGACGTTTTTATTGTGGTAGCAATTGTTGTCTTTACCCTTTTTCTGCTTTTGTGGTATTTGTGGCTCCATAGGGGCTTTCCTGCAATCTCCATGCCTTCTAAAGCCCTGCTGATTTCCCAGACCTGGGATCTGGGTGTCAGTGTTTACTCACTGGTCACTCTATGTGCCAGGCTGATGTGGGGAGGTAGTCAGGACGTGGCCGTCAAGACCAACAACCCTCTGCCTCTCATCATAGCATATCATGGCCCATACTGCACTGCCCTTCTCTGGGCCAGGCTGTAGGGTGGGAATTTAGCCCAGGTGAGTTTCCCACTCCTGGGTCTTGACAGTGTGGTTGGGACTTCCCCCTGGCTCACACCCACGTAGAGGTCCCCACCTCCACTGGGTCTCCTCCTCCCTCCTCTGTCCACTTAGTCATTCATTTAGCCATCAGAGAATTTAATAGTAGGTAATAACCACAGCTGCAAGAATGACACATTAGCATTAGGTGACAAATAAAACATCTCCCATCAGTGTGAGTCCTGCCACATCTACCCAGCACAGTCAGAAAAGCAACAAGAAGTTTGAAACTCATTTCTTCCATCTTGAAGTCATGTGTCCACTAGAAGCTGGTTTCTTGGGAAAGCTGGCCAGCTCTACATCAGGATCCATGGCAGGAGGGCCTCATTTAGTGCTGCTGTCTGGGGACCTAGCAGTGACAATAATAGAGTCCCTTCAGTGACAGTCTATGGCTGTCACACACTTTTGGAGATGAGATTATCACTCCCATTTTCACATGGGAACACAAGTGAGAGAGAAAAAGTGACTCATCCAAGGTCAGCAGATAGGAGTCAGCGTGGGAACATAAACTCAGGTCCCAGGCCCACTTCTTACCTGCCATGCTTCAATCTGGACAGCAGCCATGCCTATGCTGAGTGGCCACCAAAGAAGCAGCACGGCTGAGACACTGCAGAAGAAGGGTCAGTGTCTTCCCTGTGCTCCTCAACGGGGCCGGGCAGACTGAGCATGCAGGTGAGGCAGTGCCCAGCTCAGCCGAGCAGGCCTGGCACGGGGTGCAGGAGATGTGTGTTCTGGGTCTGGCCTTGCCTCCAGCTCCCGTGGGACCACAAGCAAGTTTTGCCATATGCAAGCCAAGCCTTGGCTTTCTTACTGCAGGGCGAAGGAATTGGACTACAGTCTTCAAGGTCACATTCACTGATGTCAATCTAAGAATTACAAAACATTAGTTTCCTTTTTGAAGCATGTTCAACTTCCCATTTATAGTTTATATCGAATTGTCACCTGTGGTTTTTCTGGCCCTTGCTGTCTCTCCTTTCAGTATATAATATCCTAAGGATGCATTTTATTATTGTCTTTGTTATTAGCTGTTGTTAAACCAAGTTTGCATGTTGGGGTGTGTGTGTGTGTATAATATATATTTTGTTATTAATATATTAAGCTAGGGACACAGACTTTCTGATAGTGATGATATAATGAGCAAGAGTCTTTAGCCCCCTGTACTGCCCAGAGTTCATGGGTAACTCGGAGTGTGAGATGTTGTCTGAGGCCCCTGGATTGAGAACTGTCTTCTCCCTGAGGGATGGAACTAGCAAGGGCCTTCTCACTTGGAAGGACTGTATATAATCAAATCAACCTAGAAACTGTCAGAGAGGAACCCAACAACTAAGCCAACAAATTAGAAGGCGTGGGGAGAGTAGACCAAGCAGGGCCCCAAGTGGCTCACCTTGTCGGGGTCTACTGCTTGCAGGCATCTAATAAACATCTCTGGGATTGCCACACTATCTTAGGTGGGAGCAGCAGTTAAGCTCAAGTTCAGAGCTGCCCCTTACACCCCAGCTGTTGCTTGTGGAAGTGATATCTTTGTGCCATCAGGAAGCATGCCTCCATAGAGAGCATGCTGGACCAAACACCCAGGCTCTGTGGAGTCCCAGCCCTGTGGCCTACCGTGCGACTTGGGGCAAGCCATCCAACTCTGAGCCTCAGAGGACAAGTCTACATTTTAGACTTGTGGAAAACTCCTTATAAAATGCTTATGGATGGTGCTTCTGTGAGCATCAGTGCTTGGGGAGGGAGGGAGAGAGAGAGCAGGGCAAGGTCTTCCCCAACACACATCCCCAACATGCTGATAGGGCTGGCATGTATGAGATTCTCAACAAAAACTAGGCAGATGGTTGGATGGATGAATAACTGGGGAGACAGATGGACAATAAATATATCAGGGATGTTCTGGTGGCTGCTGAAGATTAACTTGATGCACTTTGAATGGGTCATTCTGCACTTTTGCAGTGGGCCAGAGGGCTGTGTCCTGCTGGATATTTCTGCCCCAAGAAGCCCACTCCCTGGGCGAGGCATGCGGAAGGCTAGATCACCCCAGGAGCACTTTGGGTTAAACAAAGTTAAACCAGGCCAATAGGTAGTGGTCTGGGTTAAACAATCCCACTCTTGGGCTAAAGAGTGGGTCCTGGGCACACCTTTTACACAGAAAACCGCAGCTCCACCTGCTTCCATCCACAGAAAGGGGAAGGCAGAGTCGCAGAGGCCGCCCAGCACCCTGCCTGCCTGCCTGGAGATGGATGACAGTAATCACAGAGCCCGGGATCTGGCCTTTTCTGCTGGGCCCACCTGCTGCTGCCGTTGTTGCGTTCTGTGCTCTGTTGCCATCCTCCGCGGTGGTGGAGCCTGCATCTTGGCAGCCCAGGGGTAATAATTAGGGGTGGGGCAGCTCCCCAGCTGGTGTGACATTTGAGGAGGGGCCTGGAGGAGAAGGGAAGGCTGGGACCCTGCCAACAAAAGGAGGAATTAAATGGGCTGTCCTGGGAACCCACAGTTAGTATTTAAACTCCAGAGAGAGCTGTGGATTTCACCCAAGAAGCAGGGCTTTGGGGAGGTCTCAGCACCCTCCCTCTCCCGGGCCCCCTGCTGTCTGTGAGTGCCATTTATTCTGGGGAGGTTGGAAGGACTCTCTCTCAGCAGAGCCACTGAGATGCGATGCTATCGTGCCCCAACTCAGGAAGCCAGGCCCAGGGCTTTCATGCAGGGTGAGGACAGAAAGCAAATGAGGCTGACTCTACCAGCAAGGCCATGGCCCCGATCCTCTCAGAGCCAGTGGGGCCCAGCCCTTAGGGAGTTTATCATCTGGATGGCTTTGCAGTGTGCCCTCTACCGCATTCCACAGGCTACCCACTTGTGCATCAAGCCCCTAATGCATAGGGATGCAGATTTTGTTTCATTGATGGTCAGCGTTGGTTGTTTAGACTGCCCTACTGGTTGTGGGGAGACAGCCAGGAAATACAGAAAAAATGCCCCGCCACCTCCTTCCCCACAGCCACAGACACGTTCAGTGCATGCTGTGTTCTTTATGCTCTACTCTTAAGTGTGCATCCACACCACGCACTTAAGAGTAGAGCAGATTAGCCCCATTTTGCAGAGGAGTAAAATGAGGTTCACTAGCATTTCACGACTGGCCCAAGTTTACACAGCTAGTGAGGAAGAGAAAGGATGTGAAGCCAAGTGCCTCTGGCTCCTAGCGTTCTTTCTGTTTCTGTTTGCCATTCTGAGAGCAGGGAACAAGTTCTCCCTGACATAAAGGAGCATTTCACCATCTCTCCTGATGAGAAAAATGAGGTGAAAGATCATCCTGAGACCTCCAGATGAACTTTTGAGCATATAAAAGTCAGATGTAAGTGATCTGGTGGTCCAAATTCTGGTGATCTTGAACAGAGAAGAGGTAGAAGTGGGCAACAGCTGCAGAGTGCCCTTCTTGGGACTTCTGTGTCTTCCAGGAATGATGAGAATAATAGGAACAAATAGTACTATTAATAATCATGACTGAGGTTACAACACTTGGGAATGAATGGCACATGAGTTCTTTTATTTATTTTCTTTTTTGTACCAGGGATTGAACTCAGGGGCACTTGAACACTGAGCCACATTCCCAGCCCTATTTTGTATTTTATTTAGCAACAGGGTCTCACTGGGTTGCTTAGTGCCTCACTTTTGCTAAGGCTGGCTTTGAACTCGCTATCCTCCTGCCTCAGCCTCCAGAGCTACTCGGCTGGCTACACACTAGTTCTTGTGAGTGGATTCCCAAAGTAGAAATGGCCTCCTGAACTCAAGCTGAGAAAAGAGAAGCTCCCAAGAGGGTTCTGGGTGTTTTGTGGGACTTTAAGGCCATTTTTACTTGGGTTGGTTTGAATGTTTTAGTGGATGGACAGAATCGGTCACCTCTCTCTTCTATGGCTCCTCCAACCTACAGTTAAAAAAACAATTTTTTTTTTTCCCAATAGAACATCACAAGGCTGGGTTAATACCTTTCATGAAGTCCCCACCCCCATACCCAAGGTCCCTAACACATTTATGCTGACCAATGTATATTCAGTGGCAAGGACAGACAAGTGGGAGCCATCTGCCCTGTGCAGGAAATGGGGGGACATGTTTTCTATGGAGAATTTAAAAAATAATAATAAAACTGACAAAAAGTGGATCTTCTGCTTAATGTCACCATGTCCTGTCAATTCTAAATAGTGTTGTGACAAAATATCCCCCAACTTCACTTCTACCACTTGGCCCCCCGCTAAATCTACATTTCCCTGGTCAGTTGTGTGCTTGATGGGTGTGTTTGTGTGTTTGAAGCCAACGGGCCATCACAGTCCATTTCATGGGTCTTCCTGGTCAGTCCCCTGTTGACTACACAAATTCAGTTTTCTTTTCTGTGGTTGTATTTAGGAAACTACCTAAAGAATGGTGAGAAACCACAGGAGGGATGGAGAACAAGGGAGAAAAATACTGTTTTCCTCTTTTCATTGTTTCCTTATAAATGTCACAGAAATATTTCTTTTCATTTTGTGTTTTAGTAAAGTGCTTTTTTTAACCAAGGCCTAAATCGGGGCCTATCTTGGCAATGTCCCTTTAACAGAGTCGAGGGAGGGACAGCATGGCAGGGACACGTGGAGCTGCAGAGGCTCTCGTACTGTACAATTTTCTGGGTCCTGACTGATAAATTATTGTGCGTCTTCCGTGCGCTCTGACATGCAATACAATTTGTCCATGTAACAGTGATGATAGGCTGTCCTGGCTAATAATCAGGAACCCTTTATTTAGCTCCTTCAGCCTTTTAGAGAAATCTTAAGTAACCGTTCACATCCCTTTATTGGTTTTCTCTTCCACATTTTTGCATAAGTGGAAAAAGCTTTTAACCTTGAGAATTTTACTCACCCAGAGCAGAGGGCGAGGAAGAAGCCGTGTGGTTAAATGTGTGAAAGAAGTAGGAAGATCGTCACGGTCTCAGCCAGGATGGCTTTGTCTTGGCCCACCTCCCAGGAGGTGATGGTCTGCATCATCCAGTGCAACCCTCGAACTGGGGGTGAGAAAAACTAACCCCATCAGATGGAGGGAACTTGCTCATGGTTGTGTGGCACATCCATGGCAGTGACATCAAGCCACTCTTGCCCTCCACAGAGAGCCCTCCGTGGTGCCAGGATGCTCTCCTTGGGCATTGGACCCCGATCCCCACTCTGCAGTTGTTCAGTTTAAACATGTTTGACACTCTTCCCAGTGGTCAGGGGTCCCTGGAAAAACCTTCCTATGTCAGAGTTGCTGCTGGTTCAGCGTGTACTCTTGAAGACACATGCTGTTCACGTGTGAACAGCTCCATGTCGCGTCTGTGTGGTCTAACCCTACCTTGTGCAGAATAGACTTTGGTGCTTAGGTGTCACTTTTGGCCTTGGTTTTGTGAACCTGCCTGTTTCTTTACAGCAGCAATGCTGGCAATTTGAGTAACTGAAAAGCCATCACTAGACAATGGTCTTGTGATACAAAAATGGCTTTCAAAAGATAGGAACATCAAGGGGGAGGACATGCAAGCATTTAATCTGTGCGTCTTGGTGGTAAGGTGATGATGAGTGTTTGTTCATTGTTTTCTGTTTATCTCAAAGGATTTCTTCCATCCCTTTTCTGATAACCTGGGTTCTTAACAGATTGGTGAGATCCCACATGCCCCCACTTCATCCCTGGGGAAAAATAACCAAGCCATTACAGGCAGCTTCCAACATATGAACCTGTCATCCTATTCCAATGAGATGCCTGTAATGTTCATATGCACAGCACCCTGATCATTTTAACTGGGAACTGGGCACCCTGGGGAACTTCCAAACCAAGGAACTCTCCCCTGGCAGCCTCACCTGCCAGACTTCAGTCCCAAGGAGAGACACTCCCCCTTTTCAGCATAAGAGAAGCCCTTGCTGCAAAGGGATTTGTCCCAGTAGGTGTCACAAAGGTTTGTTCTGGGCTGAGAGCTGGCACGAAAAGGCTCTGCAGTGAGCAACATTAGAATTAAAGACCTAATGATACTAATTAACTTTCTCAGGCCCATGCTCCCTGCATTTATTATTTGTAGAGAGATAAAGCATTAAATAACAGGGCCAGCCTCTTTGGGAGCCCCACTTGGGGTGAGAGGAATGTCCTCATTATGGCAAGCAAGATAATGGTGTTCTGAGACTGGGGCCTATCCTTAAGTATGACCTATAGAAGGTACAGTCTCCTTCCAAACCAGACCATGTGCCTTCTCCTGGCACAGTGTGGGATGGGGAGGTGGACTAAGGTAGGTGGAAGAAAAGAAGCAACTTCCACCAGCTTAGCCCCGTGCAAGGTCCAAGTCCTCAGCCACCTGCCTCCCTGGGCCTGCAGTGAAGCCTTGTGGCGGCAATGATCAGCTTGCTGCCTGTGATTATAGGGAGAGTCCCTTGCCTCTCTGACCTCGGTTTTTTCATTTTTTGAATAAAGGTTCAAGAGATTACATCAAACAAAATTTAATCTGGACAGGCTTCCTTGAAGTTCCCAGAGTGATATGCAAAATAGCAGGTGTACTTCTGAGTAATTTTCAGGGGCTAAAAGTCCATTGCTTGCCTCTGATTTTCAAAGAAGTCTCTGAACCTAAGCATAGAGTCTTGGATGAGATGCTCCCCAAGTGTCCATCTTGCTCTTCCAGTTGATGACTTCAGAGCTGCCAAACCTGGTGCCTTTGTCAGCCATCTCAGCATTGGGGTTTCAAAGACAGATGATGCCCTATACATTAACCACTTTAAAAGAACTGACCAAGTAGCCTCTGTTACATTCCCCAACAGACCCCCATGCACCATCTCTAGGTCCATGTCCTAGAGCTGGCACTCAAAGACAATGACCCACTGAGCAATCATGAGCATTTCTCATTCTCAATTTTACAAATGAATTATCAGTAATAATGAGTTTGACTATTGGGGATGCTTGAGAAACTCCCCTGGAGTACTTGGAAGCATCTTGGGATAAAATAAAAACAATTCTATTTGAGGATTGGAGCATCTGGGAGAATTCTGGGAGACTGATTCCCAGGGGGTCAGAGGGCCCTCTTCCAAGTATGTACTGCCTCCAGCCAGGTGCAGATAGTCTCTCCTCTGTTTTGTTTTTGTTTTTGTTCTTCCAAACATTCCTTTGCTCTAATCACTAGTTTTTAACCAAGGTGCAAGAGGTCTGCAGATAGAATGCCAGAGGGCCTAAGAACTTGGGTGGGAAATACCTAGATCTTTACTTTCATAGAACTTCTAACTGAAATTTATCATGTTATTTCTTTGTGAATAGAGGCAGAAACCACAATGGTATTTGTAGTTTCTATGAGTTTGTCCACTACTCAAAACTATGAATCTTTTCAGACACATTAGGATGGTTGTAGATGTCTCCAAAGTACTGTTTTTCTTCATCTCTACTGTGGAATGCTGGTAGTCCACTGGATTTTGTTATTTAATACCTTGACCAAGAAGCATGTGCATTTTTATATTACAAATTTGCCTTATAAATATTTTGATAACTGTATTTCAATATAATTTGTTTTATTTGCAATCCTTTATTTCCATCTAAGAACATTATTCTGGGAAGGGATCCACAGGCATCACCAGAACTGCCAAAGGCATCCAAAGCCCAAAAAACTTACAAACTCTTACTCTAAATTGATAATTTGCCTCTTTGATTCTGTGTTGCTTATCCAAATCATATTATGGGTGGAAGTCCAGGCTCAAACAAGTGTCAGGCTGAGGGAGACTTCTTAGAACTCCGAGAGATGTGTGAGCCAAACTCGTGTGTGTGTTAAAAGTTGAAAGCAATCATATACCCTACAAGGAACGGTTCCTAACTCGGCAGATTCCAGGTAGTACTTTGCCCTGGATACTCTTTTACCTGCTCATTAAATAAAAGTATAACCCATGAGCATTAAAAGGAACTCGTATCCGTGTGGAACCAACTTGAGAACAGCAGACATCAGAAATCTTGAGATCAGTTTATTTATTTAGACCTCTTACAGCTGTTCTTTCAGGTCCCATGGGAGGACACCTTTGCTATTTATCATCAGGATCAGGAATAGGAAGCCATTTAGTCCTGGGCTACTAGTAGGTGAGAGGGGCAGTATACACTAGTGGTTAGGATCATGCATTCTAGAATCAGCCAGAACTAGTTTGCACTCCTGGGTTCAGGTCCCAGCACTATCATTAACTCATTGTGTGTGATACAGGCAGGTTGTTCAATCAGCTTCTCAAGGGGTGCTGTGCCATTAGGCATATCCTGGTTCCCATTAGCATTAAACAATTACAGCTACTGCTCTTGCCCTATGCCAATAGCCTCTGTGCCATTTGGAAGACTTGGGAAGAGAGAGATGGTAGGAATGAGGGTGTGTTAGTTTTCTACCTCTGTAACGAATACCCAAGATGATCAGCTAAGGAGGAGGCAAGGGGTATTTTTGTTCATGGTTTCAGAGGCTTCAGTCTGTGGTTGATCAGCCCTTTGGCTTTGGACCCGTGGCAGCACAGTACATCATGGTGAAAGCATGCGGCAGAGGAGACCTGTGTACCTCATGGAAGCAAAGAATGAAACAAGAAGGGACCGGGGTCCCAATATCCTCCTCAAGGGCACACTCCCAATGACCTAACTTTCTTTGGCTAGGCCCCACCTCCTAAAGCTTCAACCATCTTCCAATAGCACCACCGAGCTTTTAACACATGGGCTTTTGGGGGATGTTGAGGATCCAAACTATAGCAAACGGTGAATGGGCATCAGTGGGGACTGGAGCAGGGAATTTTATGGAAACAGTTAATGGATGAGCTTGAAGTTCTCCTTTTACCTGGTGTTCTTGTCATCTACATAATCAATATCTCCTAGTTGACAAGAGACCAGCATCGTGGGACAGTTCTTTGGGTGATAAAAATGTGCCCTGTGTCCTTGGTTTCTAAGTAATGGTGTCTTTGTGTCCAGTTGAGTGAGGGTCAGCTGTGCCTCTGGGATAAACCTGGGCGGTTATAAATAGAAGAGGCTACATTCCCAGACAGAAGGGAGGCAGAGCCGGTGACACAGCACAGTAAGTGGGGATTTTCACTTCCTCATCTGTAATGATAAAGTTAATAGCAATAACAATCATCCTAAGAAAGGATTTTGTATCTGAGCCAGAGCAGGGGAAAGAGCCTTTTTCCCATGCCTTCCTGGGGACAGCTAGACACTCAAACCACGTCAAAACAGAAGGAACCAAAAATATAGCAAAGTGCCCTTTGCCCTACGGCCTTCACAGAGAACCCAGTGTGAGACAACCCACTGCAGAATGGGCCAAGAGGGCAGGGGAAGAGCAGGAGTGCAGTCCCAAATTTATCTATGGGTTTCAACTTCCTCCTTTAATCACTTCAGAAGAGCTGTTAATGAGCAGGCCATCCAATTGATTAGCATTTCACCCCCTGGCTTCCCTTTCTACCAGAGGTGCTAATGAGCAGGGAAATCATAGATCCTTCAGGTGCAAGGATCTTAAGAGGTCAGAAGATTGCCACCTCTACCTGGAGGACCTCATCAGAATCTCAGAAAACTGTTAAGGACCTCTCTGATTTTTCAGACCCTCTAGGTGAGCTAATTTTTTTTCTACCCCTATTGATCACCAACTACACAAGTTAGCAACCCAAGAGCTCTCTGATGGTTCCTCCCTGGGCAATTGCTAGTTACTCTTTTTCTGTAAGAGTTCCTTATATTTTTTCAAAGATGTTCTAATTTTTTCTTCATCATCTTTCTGCTGCCTTTTCTTCTCCAGGCTGCACAGTTGTGTTTCATTCATCCTGAACAAGTTGTTCTTTCTGACCATGTTGTGTTGAATTTTCTCCAGGTTCTCCTGCTTCTTTGCTCGTAGATCCCGGAACTGGGTGTAGAATCCAGGAAAGGCTTTAGCTATAGTGGGTAGAATTAGAGGAGGTCTTCTAGCCGCCTGCTGTGCCCTCTTTATTTCTTCCTAACAAAAGCTGGTGATTATCCTCTGCACTGCACAGAGATTTTTCCACCCAATTCTCTCTCCTTTGGGGTGCATGTACTCTTTTTCTTTTCTTGGTGGACAGTTCTGCATTTTCCCCTTTCTGAGCAGTGTGAAAGGTAAGGGAAGCTGAGGCAGAATAAGTGGCAAGGACAAACCCCGAGTCCCTAGCCTCTTGAAGCTTTAATCTTTCCTTTGGCATTTGTGTAGTGCCAATGAGGGGCATTGCAAGGATAGATAAAGCCCATAGCAGGAGCATTTCAGAGGCCTTCAGAGGAATTCTTTGCAATCTGAAAGTCCACTTCTCAGCTTAGCAAACATGATTACCCTAGAGGTATGTCTGTGTCCCATTTGACATTAATGGAACGTGTTAGACACCCTCTGGAAAGGGTCTTGGATTGGTCAGCTCTGGAAATGGGGAGCCAGCCATTTGCAAAAAGAGTGAAACAGAGAAACAACTAAGAGCTCCTTCCTCAAGGATAGGAGTCGCTTTTATCAGATGAAGACACACAAAGATGAAGTCTGGATTCCCAGAGCAAATGAGTCTTTTCACCCATAACAGGTTGTACTGTGAGTCAGAGGCAGTTAAAAAAGAGAAAACACGAGCAAATGCCAGTGGGATAGAATCATCGTCTCCGGGCTGGAAAAGACTTTGGAAGGATCTGCTGTAACTCCCTCATTTTATAAAAGGGAAGCCTGGCCTGCCTAAGCTCCTCGCTAATTATACATGCCAGGGACAGAACTGCTGTCCTCAAGTCCTCTGCCCTATTCCCTGCCTCCTTCCCTAAGCAAACGAAATAGGTGTATTTTAGATAGGGGGAAAATCAGGCTCTGAGAAAACAATTTCAGCTTTCTCAGTCTTCACCCAGAAATAAATTGGTTTCTGAATTTACCCTCACCCTGTCCACATGGTGCCTCTACAGTCCCTGAGCCCGGCTGCTGTCTCCCGTGGCTTCCCTCCCCCTCCCCCTTTCCTCCCCAGCCTTGGTTAAGTCTCTTCCATCCTTTGCTTGAACAACTGCAGCTGGCATGACTAGTCTCCCTGCCTCCCTCCAGTCTTAATCAACTGTCACTCCGAAGCTAGGTTATCTTGCTAAAATGCATTTTTTGATAAAATCACCTCAGTTTAAAAAAATTTTTACATCCTTCAGTGGCCCGAACTGCCCTAGGATAACTATCAAATTCCTTAACAGGGCTTACACATCAGTGGTTCTCACCCCTGGATGCACATTAGGAACACCTGGGGATCTTTAAAAAACATCACCAGTGCCTGGGTCTTACCCCTGGCGATTTTATAGAAGCAGTCTGGGGTGAAGCTGGTGGTGTGCTACACACAGCTGGAGTGTGACTTGATCAACTCAGAAAAGCTAGTGATTAAATTTTCAGAATTCTTGCAAATGGGTTGTTAGCTATTGTTTAAAATTGTTTAAACTTGTAGTCAAATAAGTGACGTTAAAAACAAAGGTAGGAGAATACAACAATTACTAATTGGGCATTATGTAAAATTGTGGATGTGTAACCGACGTGATTCTGCAATCTGCATTTGGGGGTAAAATTGGGAGTTCATAACCCACTTCAATCTAATGTATGATATGTCAAGAGCTTTGCAAAGTTGTGAACAACCAATAAAATAAATAAATAAAAAATAAAAAATAAATAAAAAAATAATAAATAAATAAATAAATTAATTAAAAAAAAAAGATTTTAACTATCATTATTCACATTTAACCTTTTATGAAACATCTCAGCTTTTGTATAAATAAACAACAAAAAAAGAAAAAAGATTGAAGAGAAAAAAGGTCAAACTTTTATTTGCTGAAAATAGTTTATATAGGAAAATTGGAATTCATTAAAATTATGACCTTGTATTCATCAAAAGGGACTGAAAAGGGAAGTTGCTGAGAGAAAACTACTAGTACATAATAAGGAATGTGCCCAGACTATATAAAAAATTACAAATCATTAAATGAAGAAAAAAACAACTAAACAAAACAAAAAAAACCACAATTCAATTTAAAAAAAATTGTCAAAAATTCAAATAGGCATTTAACAGAAATAAAATGTTCAAAAAAAAAAAAAAACAAAGGTAGGGACTGGAGTTGTAGCTCAGTGGTAGAGCGCTTGCCTAGCATGTACGAGGAACTGGGTTCCATCCTCAGCACCACATAAAAATAAATAAATAAAAATAAAGCCTGGGCATGTGGTGGCAAACGCCTGTAATCCCAGCAGCTCAGGAGACTGAGGCAGGAGGATCGTGAGTTCAAAATCAGCTCAGCAAAAGTGAGGCGCTAAGCAATTCAGTGAGACCCTGTCTCTAAATAAAATACAAAATAGGGCTGGGGATGTGGCTCAGCGGCTGAGTGCCCCTGAGTTTAATCCCTGGTACCCATAAATAAATAAATAAATAAGCATACAAGCAAATAAATAAAGGTATTGTGTCCATTTACAACTAAAAACATAAAAAAAAATAAACAAACCAAAGAGGTCCAGAAGTCCTCAAATTTTTCATTCCCTAATGTTTTTACTATATTTTGTTACTAATTATGGCCTTAAGGTTATTTATATCAATTGAATCTCTACTACTGTTCATCTCTTTCCAACCTTACATTCAGTGACATGTCTCATGGGTAGCTTCACATTGGTCATGGTGGGAAATTTTACACCACAAAAAGGCCATGTCCTATCTATTGCATTAGGCTCAGTACTAGCATAGTAGATACTCAGTACATGTTGAGTGGATAAATGAATGTATGGTGTCTTGACTCCCAGTGCTGTGTTCTTCCATCCCCCACACCACCTGACCTAGCCTTTCTAAATTCCCAATGAGTTGAAAGCTTCCATGACTATTGTTGTCGGTATGAAGATGGATCCCATGGTTCTTTTAATAATAAGCCTTTTTATTGACTTAAGTTTTGTTTTTCCAGTTTTAGAATTCTCTCCATTTATTACCCATCCAATAATGCCAACATTATTCTAGGCCTAGGGATGCCGTGGAGGACGAGGGTAGTTGCAGGGGTTGCGAAGGTGGACAAGGCTGGAGCGGTCAAAGTGTACGAACTTTGAATTATGTGATGAATGAGTTCCAGAGAAAAACATATATAGCATGGTAACTATAGTTAATAGAAGTATATATTTGAAATTTATTGAGTAGATCATAGAGTTATCACCACACATACGAGGTGAAGGATATGTTAATTATCTTGACTGTGCTAATTACTTCACCATGGATGTTAATATCAAAACACCATATTGTACACCTCAATTATATATAATTTTTATTTGTCAATTAAACCTTCATAACGTTGGGGGAAAAATAAGCAGCAGAATCGTGGAACATGATCACTGGATTTGATGGTGTCCCAGAGGGAGGCCTGAAGAACCTGGGAGAGATCAGCTCCTCTATTTAAGTTCATATTGGGGTTCACAGCGTTGGCAGTGTCTGCAACAGAGCACAGTTGTCGAGGATGAAGTTAGATTTCTGGGTCTCAAAGTTGAAGGAGAGATACAGGAGAGAAATGTAGTTTGGAGATCGTGAGTTTATGGGCAGAAACCAAAACTCCAAGAGCAGAGACCGCTTGTTGTCCAAGCCTCTTAGGACATCAGGGATAATAAATGGCTGTAGCAGGAAGAGCGATGAGACGGAGTAGGCAGAGAGGTGGAGAGGAAGTCAGGAGCGTGTGGGGTCATGGAGGCTGAGGAAGGCAGTGTGGGGGACTGTGTGTTGAACAGACCTTCCCAGGCCCTTGTGCAGAGGTGAGGCCAAGTGTGCTGAGCACGGTGTGGCCATTGCATTCACAGACACGTCAGGCACCGTGAGCGTGGCCAGGGGAGGGAAGAGTCCTGGACACACCGTGCTGAGTCGGGAGGCAAGATCATGTCCACAAATATCTCAGCTTCTGGGCTGGGAAGGAGACTTGAGAGAGAGAGAGCATTTTGGGGATCAAAGGCTTTTTTTGTTGTTTTTGTTGATGTTTGTTTTCAAGCAGGAGCTGGCTATGTTTGGAGTAAAACAGAAGATGGCTATCCTGTCCTCTGTGAATGAAAGAGAACGACCTTTTAAAGGGATCAGTGCCATGTGTCGTTTTGTAACCCCCGTGTCTAACCTGATGGACATTTAGAATCATCCGAGGCGTTCCCCTGCTTAGCCTCGCTGCATTGATAACTGCTTCTGCAGATTGTCCACTGCCTCCTCATTGTCCACGCTGTGGGCCTTCATTTTTCTTTTCCTTGATAGATTTCGTAAGCCTCCTGTCACCAGCTTTTGGAGGTGTTGTTAAGTCCTTGTGTAGGAGTTCTGTTGGGGCTCTGGCTCTACCCAAGCTCACCTGCTCATTCTCTTTAACCCCTCTGGTCCCAAGTCACTCTGTCCCTTCCCTTTCTCTTTACTAGACAAGTTCCAACTAGTTACAATATGCTTATGTCGTTCCTTCTCTCTTATTTCTCATTTATCAGAGTTTACAGAAAACTGCCTACGGTGCCTCCTCTTCCCAGGCTGAGGAAATTAAAGTAGCTAAATTTTTTATTATAGCTTCTCTCAAGAATAATTCTAGAAATCAGACTCCTAGAAGCTTATTACTGGTGGAGACATGGAGAGGTCATCTCCACTTCATCTCCGTTTCTTTACTTCTAGGCAGCTCAATTTCTAAGCTCTTTATAAATGGATCTTCTTTAAGAATTCTTCATAAAAGGCCCCAGGAGCCCAGGTCTTATGACTAGGGCAATGGTATAATTTAGCATTTAAATAGGGATACTTGTAAGTTTGAAAGGGGGGCACTAATCAACTAGGACACCAGGACAAATGAAGTAAATGGGGACTGTCCTGGGATAGTCAGGATATATAGTCACCCTCCATAGGATGAGTGTAATGGACAGAACCAGAAATAATTTTTTTTGACTGGGATGGATTTCACATTAAGGGATGATCATTGAGCATTTCCTGTAGGATAGGGATTGTTCTACCCACTAGAACTAAAGATGGATGAAGTAAAATCCTTGCCTTAAAAATCTGTTGAGGGGCTGGGACTGTGGCTTAGCAGTAGCACATTTGCCTGGCCTGAGTGAGGCACTGGGTTCGATTCTCAGCATCACATAAACACATACATACATACATATATACATACATACATACATAAATGTCTATCAACAACTTAAAAAAATATTTTTAAAAATCTGTTGAGGAAGAGACAAAAAATTCTTCATTATTCAATTTGATAAGTTCTGATTTCAGTTTTGATAGGTTATGCTTTTATGAACAAAGTGCTTGGTGAAAAGAGTAGAAAAGTGATTAGGTTGGAGGACTTTGGGAATCAGAGGAAGTGACGCAAGATCTAGGCTTTGAATAATGCTATGATTGGAAAGCATTATGCCCAAAAGGCCCACATGTTAAAGATTTGGTCATCAATCCATGGAACTATTAGAAGGTGGTAGAACCTTTAAGTGGTGGGACCTCCTGGAAGGAAGTTAAATCATTGGGGACACACCCTTGGAGGGGATTGTAGGATCCCAGCCCTTCTCTCACCCGCTCCCTACCCGACCTCCTTTCGGGCCACCATGATGTAAAAAGATCTCCTCCACCACATGCTTCCACCATGTTTTTTCTCTACCATCACAGGCCAAACAAAACAAAACAAACAAACAAACAAAAACCAGAACCAAGCATCTGTGGACTTAACCTCTGCAACCATGAACCAAAATAAACCTTTTCTCCTTTTAAGTTGATTTGCTCCAGTACTTGTCACAGTAATTGAAAGTGGACCAACACAAAGAATGGTCAAGATGACCCAGCATTGATCTTTGGGAAACATCTAACCCCCCAAAAAGGGCAACAAACCCTGGAGGCTTTTTAATAGGAACAGTCAGAAGCGGGGGAGAGAAGGACCAAGGGGAAAACTGCCAGGGAAGCTAGAAGAGAAGAAAGGTCAAGGGGAGAAAGCTCAATGTCATCATGGATAACCACCAAGAGGGCGCTGGAACTCAGCACGCAGTAGTCACCTGGGGGTTTTAGTCAAGTGACCAAATAAGATCCATAACTAGAGCAGGGTGGGAGAGTGGAACATGGGAAACAGCGATGGATATAGGTTACTCCTTTTAAACATTTGAAGTGAAAGCAAAAGGGATCGAAATGAAGTTTAATGAAATAATTTCCTTTTCAGGTTAATTAAGTCTTAAGAAAGTCTCTTTCTACAGTAAGTTCTTAAAAAATACTCACTCTGGATGTTAATGTAAAAAATACTTCATTCTTGGCCCACTAGACCAGTGTTTTTCCATAGATTAACCACTGGCCAAGTGTGGCTATTTAAATTAAAACTAATTAAGATTAGATAAAATTTAAAGTTCAGTTCCTCACTTGCTCTGGCCACATACCAAGTGCTCCCTGGTCACCTGGCTAGTCGCTGCCATGTTGGACAGCACAGACCAGGGGCATTTCCATCCCTCCAGGGGCTGTGGTAGAAGCCTTGTTCGAGGCTCCACTGCATTTCACCATCTACCCAATTCGTAAGTGAAGAAGGCCAGCTGGTATTTCCATCAGATAAGCTGAAGAACTCTGACAATTTTAAAGTCAACGTTTCACCTAGACCTCGACCTATAATAAATTGTTCCATGATACTAAACAAAAGAGAGAGAAATGTAGCTATGTGGATTAATTCTGTTGAGCTGACTATGTGCAGTCTTTTCATAGTTATTATTATAACTGCTTCCATCTGATGATTAGCCTTGTGCATCCACAGGAACTTGATACGTCTAACTTTCTTAAAGTTATGTGATCATTAGGAAAACCTGATCACATCACTTCTTCCTTCCCGGAAGCTTCAGGGACTCCTGTCCAGGCACCTCAACCAGACCTCAATCAGTTGGTGGGAATAAAAAGCACCCAATTTGCCAGCTCCTTGGTTGGATCCATCAGGTGGTGGGGAATTTCTGAGAAGTCATTGTGTGTGGGCACAGACCCAGAACACATTTTTTATTTCTCCCTAAGTTACTTTCCCCTTCATCCTCAGTGGGAATTTGTCTTTGGATGTTTTTCTGTAACCAAGAGACTTACGTTTAAAAAGGACTTTGCACTGTTCTGAGTGCAGCAAGACTTGAACTCAGGCTAGAGAAATGTGGCTGGTGACCAGGGAGGAGGCCGAAGACTATACAATGTGCTCTACACCTCACTGTACCTGTGAGGTGTAGAGCACATTGACTGCTTGGTTCCACCTTACATGGGTATGTTCATAGACACATTCCGCAGAATATGACCACTAGAGAGCTTTTCTTTATGGACATCTGGCCTTTGCTATGTTGCTTAAATTCCCAGGACAGTCCTAACTTTCATCATTAAGAATCTGTGGCATTCGTAGACCAGTGGCTAGAGTTAACCCTGTAGTGTTAGTACAGCAAAGTTCTGCCTGCTTTCCAGGCTCCGGACAGACATTTACTCTTCAGTCAGAGCTCGTCCTGTCAGCTGCTCCTGCAAGTCACTGCTTTACCTAATAGCCTGAAGCTAAGGATGTAACTTCACCTTCACTGAAATCTGGGCTCACTAGGAGAGGCAAGGCCCCCAGGCACTGTCTCACAATAGAAACTGCTTGACTGAGTAGAAAATACAGCCTTGGGTGGAGGAGACCTCTTTCAATGACCACTGGCTGAGCAGAGGAGGGGACAGTTCTAGCCATGGATAACTGACCTGTCCCCACCTGGCCTTGTCCTCCAAAATCTCCTCCTCCCAGGGAAGGCCCAGCATCCAGAGGTGGGACCCAAGTACAAGATGCTGACTACTGGTTTCCTGCTCATTTTCTGGCTTTACAATCAGCCATCTATGTAACCTTGGGCATGTAGTGAGTGCCAAGAGATTTGGAGTCTGACAGTCCAAATCTCCTTCACCTCTTGCTAACTGTGGCTTGAGTCAAACTACTAAACTTCTCCGAGCCTCTGATTTGTAAAAGAATTTGGTAAGAATACTTACTTTGTGGTAGTGTTATAAAGATTAAATGATGTCTGTCAAAATCCTAAAACAAATGCTCTGCAGATGTTCCTTTATTCTCTTGGGTTTAAATCCTTGTTGGGTCTTAATTTTCTTGCCTACCCAAAGTTCTTTATAAAGGCTATAAGATCCAAAGCTTTTTCATCTGAACAACCCTTTAGGGTAGGGCACACATGTCAAAATTAGACTTAAAAATGAGGCTTGGAGAGAAGTTAATGCAATTTTCCAAAGTTCCAGGGTAAGCCATTGGTGGGCCAGGTTGGAAGCCAGTCCCCTGCAATTCAGTAAGGTCCTCTTCCCACTCCTGATGTGGCTCCTCTCTGGTGTGAACACAGGACCAGACCCCATCTCACAGGATAAATTGGTGCATGACCATGATAAATACAGGTGTCAGTATCTAAGGGCTGAGAAAAAATAAATGGGACTAATAAAATCAAAATGTCTCTATACCTTGGTGCTTGATTTTCAAGGCAGAGATTGAATAAATCTGAGGCCCTCCAAGTAGACCTTTAAAAAAACATTAGACCTTTTACGTAATTATAAAATGGTAAGATCTGCTGCCTGAAGAGAATTGGTGGAAATGAAGTCATCCCACTTACTGTAGATGTAAAAGTGAAGCACTTTCAGCCCTGTAAAACCCGAATGGCACTCTGAAAGGGCTCTCTCCAGAGATGCCCTGGGGAGGTGGGTGGAGCTGAGCAGGAAGGGCTATAGGAGTGGAGAATGCAAGAAGCAGAAGGGTTGGTACCAACCAGGTCTGTCTCAGAGTAAAACAATTTTTTTCCTACCAGAAAAAAATTTTAATTGGTGCATTATAATTAAACCTAACAATGGGATTCATTGTTACATATTCGTACATGCACACAATATAACAGTATAATTTGGTCAATTTCATTCCCCAGTACCTCCCCCTTTCTCTCCTGTTCCACCCTTTTCCTCTGCATCCCTCCCTTCTATTTTCATGAACTCCTCCATCCCCCACTCCCCCCCCCCACACCCCTTTTTCCTCTCTAGGTTCCACATATAAGAAAAAACATAATATGCTTGACTTTCTCAGTTTGGTTATTTCACTTAACCTAACCAAACTCTCAAGTTCCACCAATTTTCCTGCAAATGACATAATTCTGTTCTTCTTTATGGCTGAATAAAACTCCATTGTGTATATATATTGCATTTTCTTTATGTTGGCTGGTTCCATAGTTTGGCTATTGTGAATTCTGCTGCTATAAACATGGGTATGCATGTATCATTATAGTGTGCTGCCTTGAATGGTTTTGGATAAATATCGAGAGTGGCAGTGGTAGAGCTGGGTCATGTGGTGGTTCCATTTCTAGACTTCTGAGGAAACTCTATACTGATTTCCATAGTGGCTATACTAATTCACAATCACACCAACAGTGTATAAATGTTCTTTTCCTCCACATTCTCTCTAGCATTTATTATTATTTGTTTTATTGATGGCTGCCATCAAGTGAAATCTTTAAGTGAAATCTCAGTATAGTTTTGATTTGCATTTCCCTGACTGCTAAAAGTTATTTAACATTTTATTTTTCATGTATTTGTTAGCCATTTGTATTTCTTTTTTTTTGTAATTTTTTTTTAGTTGTCAATGGACTTTATATATTTATATGTGGTACTGAGACTCAAACCAAGTGCCTCACACTTGCTAGGCTACACCCCTCTGAGCTACAACCCCAGCCCTGTATTTCTTCTTTTGAGAAATATCTACTTAGTTAATTTGCCCACATATTGATTGGCTTATTTGGGGGCTTTTGTTTGTTTTGTTGTTTTTGATGTTAAGTTTTTTTGAGTTCTTTATATATTCTAGATATTAATTCTCTATCAGAAGAGTAGCTAGAAATGTTTCCTCCCATCCTGTAGGTCCTCTCTTCACACTAATTGTTTCCTTTGCAGTGCAGAAGTTTTTAAATTTTATGTCATTCCGTTTATTAATTCTTGGTATTATTTCCTAAGCTTTAGGACTACTATTGAGCAAGCTGTTGCCTCCAACAACACTCTACTATGTTGGAGTGTTGACGTTGTGTTTTCTTATAGCAGTTGCAAAGTTTCTGGTCAAATTCCATTTTGAGGTGACTTTTTTACAGGATGATAGGCATCCAGTTTTATTCTTCTGTATATGGCTTATCCAGTTTTCCCATCACTATTTGTTTGAAAGGCTGTGTTCCCTCTCTCATGTTTTTGGTGCTTTCATCAAGGATCAGATGACTGTAGCAGATTAAAAATTTGAATGGTTTGGTTTCTGCTCTATACCTAAGATAGATGTTCCATGTGCTACATCTGTAAAAACAGTTTGAGGCTAGACTGACTCTTCCTCAGGATCCATATTCAACTTGCCTAAGTTATATGTTTGCATTTTTATTATTTTCCTTTTTTCTTAGTTTCCTACTGAAATTTTCCTATCAGAATTCCCAGCCTTATTTTAGCTTTGCTTCGATCTAAAAAGTAAAGGAGATTTTTTTTTTTTAAACATCCTTAAGACAGAGGGACTCAGTGCTCCCCTAGTGGCCAGAGGATGTAGTTACAAAGAAAGCAAATCCAGTAGCTCTGTGGCCCTAGAAAAGCAAGAGCTGCTGGAACCCTCCTGGAGAAAGCAGATTTTTCAAGAGCTTTTTCTTTTTTCTTTTTTTTTTTTCCTTTCTGAGATTTACCAAATATTACTTTTATGTCAGAACTTCCTGGCATATCTCTGAGTTCTATGACTTGAGACAAGTTAGTGAACAGGGAGCTGACTTTGCTTTTCTCTTTTGCATTTACATTTTCACAGACCTGAGCCACATTTGCTATACAATATCTGCTCCCCCAACCTTTTTTTTTATTTTTGGTGGTGGTGCTGCTGTGGTTTGAACCCAGGGCCACATGCATGCCAGGCAAGTGCTCTACCAAGCCACATGCCCCAAATGTCTGCCTTTTATTTAGAATTTAGACACTCCTCATCTTACTGAATTCCTACAAGCTGGGATTCAGTATTAGGCTCCCCAGTTTTCAGAGACCAATTTGTCAAGATTGCAAAATGATAGATACTGGTTTGGCTCACTGGCGGCCAGGTGCCCATCCCTATAATATGTTGTCTTGATGGACGTTGAACTTCAGCAGTGGATGGTCCTATCTAGTTGGTGGGGTTTAGTTGACATGGGAAGTACATGTGAATGGTATCTTTTGTACAGGTTTGGTATTGTCTCCAACACCCTAGTTGAATATTCAGAGTTTCTAGGACATAGGGTGCTTTCCAGGGTGCCAGGCTATATGCTGGAGTTCTGCCTGCACTGAGTTGTATGTTTCAGTGAGATGCATCTGTTTTCCAAGACTTCTGAGATGAGGAATAAGTGAAGAGAGGCATCACACTGAGAATTATAGAAATATTTGCAACTTGATTATCTCTGCATTTATCACCAGTAAATCTGTCTTTACCCCATTTGCTAGTCTGAGGATACAGTGGTCTGCACAAGAAAAGAAGGGATTATTTTTCTCTTTCTGTGATGGAAGGGAAGAAAGGCAGTCCAGCTGAACCAGTGGCTTGGGACAGGCCTAATGGGGTCTGTGGCCTGGGGAATGTGCTGAGCTTAGAGGCAACTGAGCAGTGGCTTGCTGCCCAGGCCTTGTGGTCCTCCAAGACACAGCTGAGAATCCTGTAACCTAGGCCCCTGTGGACAGGGTAAGTTGTTGTCACCAAGACTAGCCTTGTCACCACCTATTAAATTTTCTGGGGACCCAGCAGCCCCAGGCCTGTGGCCATACAGCAGCCTCTTCCTGGCCCAGAGCTCTGGCACAAAGCTAGGCCTCTCTGACTATTTAGTGTTTCATTAGTGGTTTTCCAAAGGCATAGGTCCAGCTTGGCTGAACCACTTCATTCGGAAGTACGTGAACACTTAATAAAACCAAACTGTTGAAGGATCCCAAACTCAGGAATCTGGTCATTTGGAAGTCCATCTGGAGGCCCAGGGAAGGCTGCTGCATTGTCTCAACCCTTTTCTGTCTGGTAGTTTTTATGCCATATATCTGTCTCTCTCCAGCTTGGTGGTAGTAGTTCTTAACTATGGCCTTCACAAAGCTCTTTTCATATCTGATGAAAGCTTTGGACTCTCCCCAGAAGAAACAGCTATGCAGGAACATACAGTATTTTGCTTAGAATTGCAAGGTGTTCACAAGCCACCTTCTAGAGTTCAACAGATCCTGGTTAAAGATCCATGTGCTAAACCAAATTGCTTCTGGGACTAGACATGGGACCTATTTATTATTCTTTTGGAGTGTTATCTCCAAAAAGAATAATAAACAGGTTTTGTGTGTTTTCCAGTTTTTGTTTGGTTTGGTTGGGAAATTCCAGGAGCCCATGAGTTGTAAAATGGGAATAGATCATTAGAATTACTTCAGAATTCACTGGCATTCATGGGAGCTCATTTGAATGACAGGCCCATCATTGTCACTCAATGACAATTATGCAGAGCTCATAAGACCTTTTGGGGTTCTAGGGGCAAGCAGGGGACCAGGAGTGGTTTCCAGCTGATGCTAATGTAGCAGTCAGGTCAGGAGGAAAAGACAGAAGCTTTGGAGGCCACACACCTACATTCAAGTACTCACAGCTATGGGTTATATGGCCCTGGGCAAATCCAGAGGCTACTGCTCTATAAAAGGTAATAAAGTCTGTGATTGCCAGGGAGTTCAGGTGTAAAGGGTGTGGCACAAAGTAAGAGCTCAATAAACTCAACAGTGGTTGATGTTAGAGATGGTGGGAGTTGTAAAACCAGTGAGGATTGAAACACACCCTGTAACAGGTGAGTAGGGTCAGTGTCTGCAGGGGACTTCCTGCCGCGTCCTCAAGCTCTGAGACTTTGGAGAATTCTCATGGCCTGCTTTGGTGCTTTGGGGAGGGAAGACAGGGACAGTGGGGAGAATGCACAGTTAGGTGTTTGGTGGCTGGCTTTGACTGCATGCTTTGTGCCTCAGGTAAGCTGCAGCCAGTGCCCTAGATGAGCGAGATAGTGTGGGTGAACCTGTGACTGCCACTCCTGACTCTCTACCATTGGCCCAAGGGCAGGCTCAGGGTTAGATGAACTCAGGCCAGGGCTGGGGAGGAAGTGAAGAGGAAGAGAGATACTTGGCCTCTTCCCTAGAGTGGAGGGAGCAATTCTCCCTTTTATTCTCAAAAAAATTGTTTTGGAGTCATTATTTGCCTCTTCCCATTTGCATTGCCCTTGGGCAAACCTTCTTAACCCAGTCTACTTAGAGCTCTGAGGGGCATCTACATATGTCCCCTCCCCAGGAAAACCCCTGACCTCCTGTGAGTCCCCTGGCAAGGCATTGAATTAAAACTTACTCTGCAGAAGTTTGTTTGATATCAAAGCGAGAGGACTTTTCTTTTTATCAGTAAATCAACATTATCACAATGAATAAGCTTTTCCATACTCTATGTCCTACATCAAATGTGGGCCCCTTAAGTACCTTGCCCCTTCCCCTTGAGCATGCTAAGGTGTTTTGATAATGAAGAATCCACCCAGGAAGGAAGGGGCAGAAATGGCTGGAGCTGAAGGAATGACTGTGGGTACCTGCTTGTGTTTAGCATAGCACAACCTTTCATTTCAGCCCCACCCTGACCCCCATTCAAGTCCCAGCTGAGTAGGAACAACTGTCTGTAGGAGCAATGTGGTTGCTTTTGCCAGCCTCCTCTGACCATCCGATGCTCCCTATCAAAAATCTATTGCGGTTTTTTAAACACATATCTTGGCCTCTGTGAAAGGACAATGTGGCTGGGTGGCATTCAGTGAGACAGAGCTCTGACATGCAACTCTGGAGAGACCTGCCACTCAGGGGCCAGATATCTTCTATGAGCCCAGTCTCCTGACCTGCAGATTGGGCAGTGTGCGTTCTCCATCCTCCCCTCCTTCGGCAGCTATTTTACAGCCATTCAAGATCACTGCCACTTCCCTATGTCTTGGCTTCTGTACAGGAGGATAGACAGCGCCTCCCAGCAGGATCCACAGTTGTCCACCAGCACTGTGCCTGGCTTGCCGTAGAGCCAAGGAAATACAGATAAGCCAGTGGCCAGCTGACTCTGCTTTGTATGTTTTTTTTTTCTCACCTGAGATCTGATGCTCAGTGCTGGCTTCCACAACCCATGTCTGTCCCCAAACCTCTACACTTCTGTAGCCACATAGCCCACTTCTTCAGTGAACACCTAGGAGCTTCAGTGTCTAAGTGGGTGGGTAGGCCAAGACCTGCAGCCTAACCCCTTGGACACGGTGCTCAGTGTCCTGGCTTGTCAGGAGGGCCCAGCAGCACACATCTGGAGGCCAAGCAGAGTGCATGGTGCAGGGATGCTGGAAGATAAGGCTCACGAAGCTGAACGAAGCCTACAACGCCTCTGCCTTTGGCTAAAGGTTCTCCCAAGATGGTGGGGGAGAATAAGACTGCATCCCACACTGGGACAAAACCTCTCCTTGTCCCAGTATCCTGCATGTCAATCTCACCCAGACTCACTGATGGATCTCTGTCCTGGTAAACAGTTACCTAGCCCTATTCCTGATTGCCTGTACCCTCTCACATTCGCACCTGCTGTTGTGCTCAGGAGAGGGAGAGAAGGGAGGGCGGACTGGAAAGAGCTCCCTATCAGGACCTGAGACGTCCCAGGGCCAGGCTAGTTGTGCCTGGCTCGCCTTGCCTCCCTTCCAGCAAAGCTTAAAGGATCAGAACTGGGCTGAGAGAGCAGGAGGAACGTGTGCAGAGCATCTGGGCAGACAGGATGAGCAAAGGGAGCCAAAGAGAAGAGCGATTTGGCTCTGGGATCTGTCAAAGAACAGAACGTTAAAATAAGAGAAACAGACAAGGGACAAGCTGCGCGTGAAGGAAAGCGTCTCAGGGAAGCAGGAGAACAGAGGTGTGTTCAGCCACTTTTGTCGCACTAAGCAGGATTGTTATTAGTGATATTGAATACATTATCCCAGCACCCGGAGGGAGGCGAGCAGTGTCATTGTTGAAACTGATTAGATTGGGGATTTATCATGCAGTTGGCAATGGCCCTGACAGACAGGCTGGAGCAGCGTGGTGGACAGAGGGCCTGCAGCCCTGCAGGGGGAGAGGTGCCTTTGTGCCGAGAGGGGCCATCGCACTGAAGAATGGAAGCTGGGCTGCTTCTCCAAGCAGAGCCAGGCCTGCTGCCATGGGAGGGCAGAAGCCCCTCAACCTGGAGCCCAGTGTGAGCCCACAGATCTAAGAGTGCACTGCTGTTTGACCTTGAACAAGTCCCTTGGCCTTTCTAACCTGAGAGAATCTTTTTACTGAGGAGGAAATGGGAGATTGGAGGGATTGTGGCGAGATGAGGGGAAGTGCTCTGTGAAGAGAGCTGGGGGGCTGCGTGCAGGGTGTGTTATGAGGAGCTCTCATCCTACCCCCTGAGGGCTCCTTCCTGAGGGGACAGAGTCAACAGCAAAGTCCTCATCAGGAGAGGATTCATTCCTTTCTATCTTAAAAGCATCCTGGTCCCCAGAGCTTTCCATTTAGTTTCAGATTCAGTCTGTAATGAACCAGCATCTCCAAAGCAGGGGCATCTCCAGGAAGGAGAGCAGCTTGGGAGGCTGAGGCAGGAGGATGGCAAGTTCAAACCCAGCCTCAGCAACCTAGTGAGGCCCTAAGCAACTCTGCAAGGCCCTGTCTCTATATAAAATATATAAAAAGGTCTGGGATATGGTTCAGTGGTTATGCACCCTGGGTCCAATCCCTCCCCACCACAGGAAAAAAAAAAAAATGGAGAGCAGTATCCCGAGGCAGGTAGGGGGCTGCCCCCGCTCAGCCCGTCCAGTTTCTCCTAAGACCATGCAGCTATGGGGCTTCCAGGCTTCACTCTGAACTCTCCTGGCACCTCCTTGCCACCAGGGCACACTTTATTGGTCATTTTACCTAGGATTTCTTGATTTAGCTCATTTAAACCTGAGTACAGTTGGAAACAAGAATAAAGGAATTGAGTGGGCAGCCTGGGTACAGAGGAATCTGGTGGGTTTTAGGCTTCTGGATGGACCAGTCATGACTGAGATGCTATCTCAGTACCCTGGCTACTGTCCCTGCCACAGACCCCAGAAAAAGGGAGCTTTCTGTACCATTTGACCCTCTCCCCACACACTTTATGGTCCATTTTATTAAAGAGTCACTCACAGTACCCTCACATCATTAATTACTTGGAATAAACTCATTGTGTAGTCTGAACCCTGGCTTTTCTGTCTCTTGGTTTCTTGGAAATTTAATGTCAGAGTGTCTGTTTTTAAGCACCAGGGGTTTGATTCCCCCTTGCAAGAGGTTTAGGAGATTCAGACAATGAGTCTTATAGCAGTCGTGGCCCAGTTTTCAAAAATCTCACCTCCCGGAGGTGAATGCCAAGGCAGAGGTGGGGTGGTCCTGAGACTGTGTGGTGGAGCCCGGGTCAAGTGACTGCGTTTTGTGAGATCTCACTGAATGTTATCCACCTCCAGGATGACGCTATGGGGTGGTTAACATTGAACCCATTCCACAGAAGAGAGAACTGAGGCTGAGGAATCTAATAATTTGCCCAATGATAGATCATGTGGACTGGGATTCAAACACAGCCCCGTGGTGGTATGTTTTCTGTTATATGCAGAAGCTAGAGAGGAAAAAGGACGAGAAAGATCCAGCTGGCTTGTATGGGGCAGGTGCTATGTGGTCCATAAAGGACCATCCACCCTCACTCAATGAAAAACACAATTTGAAGGCCGAGGGACCTGGATTTGAGGGCCCACTCCTGCATTTGCACGCTGTGTGTGCGCTTGGCCTCATAGAACTTCAGTGTCCCCGTCTGTAACCTGATAACCACTGAGATCTGCCAGGAATACGCAGTTCAGCAAGGAACACTGTCTTCTCTGACCACCTCAGATTAGCGTCCCCTACAGCCCTCTGCTCTCACATAAGGCAATCTTCCCTGCAGTTCTCACCTTTATGAAGTGGGTTGAAGGTTACCACCTCATGGCGGTGTAGGGAGGAATAAATGAGATCCTGCAGACTACTGGGCACATAGTGCAGGCCCACTGCCTCCTGGCACCTGGTCAGAGGTTGATACATCTTTGATGGTGGACTTGCTGGCTAGTAGATGACAGAGACATAGTAGCTACAATTTTTTACTGTTGTAGTTTCCTTCTGGAAACTACCAACAACACTGGCCACTTCAGTCAATACCTTCCCTCCTGCCCCATCCTCTCTGAACCCAGGCTCTTCCTTCCTCCAGGCCTGGCCTTGCCACTGACCTCCTCCTCACTGGTCTCCAGCTCCCTCACTCTGTGGACTATCTCTCTGTCCAGAACCTGCTCAAGGATCACATCCTTCCTTGATTCTCTCCCTGCCACTTCCCTGCCAGGCCCATGCCCTTCTCATAATAATGGGGCTGCTACTGGTGACATCTCAGGGTTGGGTAGAGAACAAGATGATTCTTGCACTACTGTATTCATGCTTTTGAGTTTTCAGCCGCTGTGAGTATGTCAGGGTGCTGACAGGTGGGGAGACCTGTAATCCCTGCCTCCAGCCAGCATGTGGAGTACAAGGCTAAGCAGAGATGGCTGGAGGGGTGGTCTGTTTGATGGTTGCAGGAGCTCACAGTGAAGTGCTCAGGAACATTACATGGATGTGTGGTCTGAACTTCGGGCTTCTTTATTCTCACCATAGTCTTTGGTTTTCATCCTGCTTGATGATCAAGTAGAGGCTTTAGGATGAAGGTTGTAGTTAGCATAGGGGACAGAAGATGTTAATTGATTTTTGAAGAAAGAGCTAAAGTTTGCCTTTTTATTTTTTGTGTTCCATCCATCCATGCATCTCAAAATATTCATTGGCTTTTTTTATGCACATGGTCTTCCGTAGGCACAGAATCAAACAAAATTAACAGATCGGTTTTCTATCTTCACAGTTTAAAGATATAAAACCCAACCCACCAATGAGGACTAAAGCTGTGTTCTTAAAAATTTATAATATAAATGGATGGAGCTGGAGAATATCATGCTAAGCAAAATAATCCTGTCCCAAAGAACCAAAGGCTAAATGTTTTCTCTGGAATGCGGATGCTAGTTCACAGTAAGAGAGAGGAGGGAATAGAGGTACTTTGAACTAGAGAGAGGGGAGTGAAGGGGGAGGGGGTGTGGGGGTAGGAAGGACAGTGGAATGAATCAGACATTGCTACCCTATGGGAATATATGATTACTTGACTGGTGTGATTCTTTGTCATGTACAACCAGAAGAATGAGAAGTTACACTCCATTTATGTATGATGTGTCAGAATGCATTCTACTCTCATGTATAACTCGTTAGAATAAAAAAAAGAAAAAAATTTCTTACACTCGTAGTCGTAACACACACTTGCCATAAAGGACACATTTTCATGTCTGTGACCTCATTTGCTCATCCTGTGAGGTGGGTAGATAGGATGGGTCTGCCCTTGAGCACATGGGAAAACTGTGGCACAGAGTGCAAGGGTGACAAGCTGGCAGACAGGAGAGCAGCTGCAGATCTTCTAGTGTGCGGGGCTTCGCAAGCACAGCCCTGAGAGCCAGATGGCCCGGGTGTGAGTCCACTGTTCCACATTTTTTTTTTGAAGCTGTTTCTCCTTAATCTTCTTATGCATCAGTTTTGCCATCTTTTAAATGGGCACAATACTTGTTTCATAGGACCAGGAAGAGAATTTATCGAGTTATTGTCTGCAAAGTATCGATTTATAATGTGATTGGCACATAGTAAGCACTGAATGTTTGCTAAATAAAGACACAAACTTAGGAGTGCATATGGAATTCTTTACACTCTGCCTGCTCCTTTTGTATGCTTCTGGACATCTCTGCAATAAGAAGGAAGGGATGAAGGAGGGAAGGAAAGGGTCGCCTATTTTTCTGCTACTTAAAAAGATCCAGATACAGAATGAGCCTAGGGAAGAAGGAATGAGGACCCCATTGTTTAAAACCATTGCCTAAAACCTCATGGATTTGCTTTATGCATGAGTGTTGCATGTCTCTCAGCAAAGAAGAGGAATGCCCGCTCAGTTACAGGGTTCCTTGCAAGGGCTGGAGCATCCTGCCCGAGAAGACCTTGATTTCCAATCTGGCTCTCAGACTTCTCCAAAGCTAGATGATTATCCAAGCAGCACCTGCCCTTTTCTATGATTTATCTTATTGGCTGGCAGCGCTCCAGGCTTCTCATGTTAAGCCTCTCCTGGAGGCTCGAAGGATGATCATGAAGTGGGAGTCGAGTATGGTGTGCAGCGTGTGGCTGGCCAGGAGCCTCCTCCCAGGAGCACAGCTTGAAGGGGCAACTCCACATACTTCTAGAGGACCAGAGGCGACAGCCAGAGAGGAAGGCGGGAGGCAGAGTGAACATGGAAAATGGAGAGCTTGCTGTCCCATGCCTCACTCTGCCTCTTAGTACTGTGACTCCAATCAAGGCACTTAACCTCTCTGAGTCTCAGTGGTCCTATCTGTGAAATGGAAATTTGAATACTGGATCTGATCACTTCCCATGTAAAATGGATCTGTATGTAAATCTCAAGGTTCTGCTAGTGCTCTGATCTGGAGATAGCAGCGGTGCATCAGCGCTGATTGCACCACCGTCAGCAAATCATATTCAGCTTGCCTGCTGTTGCGCTCAGAACCATCCTGGTAGACCTCAGGGTCTGCGGGAGCCTCGGTGGTCCTGTCTCAGGCAAACAGTAAGATTCTGAGGTCCTAACACCTCTGGAAAATCACTCCCTTCAAGATTTATTCTTGGGTTTATGATTTAAGCCATGATCAATTGTAATACCTTATGAAGAATAGGTTTGATAGATGTTCTTCCACTCAGTTGATCAACTGCTAAGAACAAAGTTTTGTTTTGTTTTGTTTTTTGGTGGTATGATGATGTTGATGATGATGATGATTATGATGATGATGATGATTTGGGGGGCGGGGGTATCAGTGATTGAACCCAGAGGCACTTAACTACTGAGCTACATCCCCATCGCTTTTATTTTTTTTAATTTTGAGACAAGGGACAAATGATATCTTCCCCAAATTTCCTAGAGGTCAATCTGCTTTTAACACCCTTAATTCCCCCTGACCAATATCTCATCTCCTCAAAAGTCAAGGTGAAGTAGATTCAAACCGCAGGCTGAAGACGCGACTCGCCTTTGGGGCTGTGGGTCTTGGTCACATGGTTGTGTCCGTGGTTGCATCTGGGTGGGCTGCAGAGCGGTGGTGCTGGAGGCAGGGCCGAGCATGGTGCTGGGAGGACGTGGAGAAGGTGGGGGTTGGCGAGCGGGGCAGGGGGCTGCAGGCACACGACTCCCACATTGGCATCGCTCTCAGCCGACTCTGCACAGCCCGGGCTGCTATCCCAAGGTTGTTTTCCTTTTTCTTTCCCTTTAGTTAATTTAAACTTTTTTTGATTAAGTGACAGCTCTCATCACTCCTGGCAGCTGCTGAGAGACAAGATAATTTATAGATGCATTGACACTATATGATTAGGACAAGAGTGGTAAATAGCAGACGAGAAGACTGCTCTCCCAACCTGCAGGGCCCCTCCCACCCCCGAGCCAGTCCCAGGTAGGCGTCTCTCTGGGCCACGTGGAGCATTTGCCTTTCCCCGACACTAGACAATGAGGATGGTGGTGTGTAGGTACTGGCATTGTCACGTGGGCCTTTGCAGTGCCCTGCTGTCCCAGGGACTTTCTCAGAGCTATCCATTTCACCTGGGGGAAATGCTTCATTCTCAGGCTCAAAAGATTCTGGAAGCGCACAGGTCAGAATTCCCTGGCTGGTGTGCCAGAGCATACCCTGGGGCTTCATGCAGCCAGGCAGGGCCTGGGACACGGGCTCCCCTGGGCTGGTCACTCCTGGGCAGCCATGAGCTCCTTATCCATTTCCCTTTGAATGTCAGGAAAATGCCGTCACTTTCTCTGTGTGGTGTGTTGTGGGAAAGGTCGAGAATTCCCACTAGTCCACTCCCGTGCCTGCAGCCAGGATAGTAATTAAGCTACCCCAGGAAACATGGCAGTCCCAAGCTTCTGAAGAAGGTCCTTATCACTCCTTCCTCATATTAACCATCAGGGTTCACAGGGGTCATCTGACACCCTCTTTCTGGTTGAGGACATTTTCCGTGTTCTGATCTTCTGTATGTGCCTTTCCTTGGGGCTGCTGTTCTCTCAGGAGCACTCCACTGAAGTCCCAAGGGGTCACTCAGGAGGCATTTTGCATGGGGTGGGGGTAGACCCTGTGTATCTATTATCAGTATTTTCAAGGCACAATTAATCAGTGACACCAGCCTTGTGCATCTTCAACAGTTAATCTCCTGGTAAGAGGAAGGCTTGTGTCCTTACAGAGCTCTGGCTTCCTGGACACACCCCTCTCCACGTGGACCCTTCCCTTGTAACTGAGGAGTAAGGCTGAAACACCCCCCCCCACACACACACACCTGATAAATGAGGCACTCTGGTTCCAGAAGATGGAGTGGACAAATATACGTTAGGATAAATGATCTATCTTGTCAGCTTCCGGGAATTGCTTGTTAACGTGGGAAGAAATGAAGCAGTTGAGGTTTCCCTTGGAAGATTACACTTTATGGCTGGTGTTTTTGTGGCTCTTCTTCGTGACGAGCCAGACACGAATGACGGAGAGGGAACCCAGGGAAAAGAAGAGCCCTTGGATTTTTAAGGAGGGATCCATGTGGTGCATATTCCCAGTTTTCCCTCGATTTGCTTGGCACAGATGTTCCCATAAATACATTGCATTAAACAATGGTTAGCTCATTTTGTGGAGGGAACTCCCTGCCTCTGTCACCCCACCTGACCACCAAGGCTTTCTGGTGTGGATCTCTTGGAGGAGGACTGAGCTACTCTCTGAGAGACATCAGGGACACTTGGGGAGGGAGTGTGATATGCTCTACTGATCCAAGTCACTTTGGTTTTCAAAAGTTTCTATGTTAAAACAATTGTGGATTCATAGGAAGTTTCAAAGACGGTGCAGAGTTCCCTGTGCCCTTCACCCTGTTTCCTCCAGCGGTTACATCTCATTTAACTGTGGCATACAATCATCAGCAGGAAACTGCCCCTGGTATGTGCATGTATGGTACTGTCACTTTGTCACATGTAGATTCACATGCCATGGACATGCTACCTTATGCTACCTCCTCAGTGTCACCTGCCACCTCCCTTCCACCCATGACCCTTGGTAAAAACTAATTGGTGTTCCATCTCTATAATTTTGTCCTTTCAAGAATGTGACATAAATGGCTTTTCTTGCCTTGCTGTGGATTACTTGAACATTTTTCAGAACTCCATTTTCATTTATCTCCAGGGTTTTCGAGTGTGCCTGTGTGTATAACTCTTTGTGGTTGCTCTAAATATTACATTATATAGACATAATTTATCAGTCTACTGGTATTACTTTTTCCCAGTTCAAATGAGGTGTAGATATTTTATCCCCTTGTACCCTCCCCCAATTATAATATAATTTCCTTAGATATTCTCCACATGCATGAGAAACACGTCAGAGTCATGAATTTTACTTCGACCTTCAAACATGATTTTAAAAACTCAAGAGGAGACAGAAAATATATTGTATCCTTTCTGCTTAGAGAAACTCCTTTAGCCATTCTTTTAGGGTAAATCTGTGGGCAACAAATTCCCTTAGTTTTTCTTCATCTCTGTAAATGCCTTTATTTTTCTTCATTCATGAAGGATATTTCCACTGGATATAGAATCTGAGCTGATGGTTCTTTCCATTCAGCACCTGAAACACATTAAGCCACTGTCCTGACATCCGGGGTTTCTGATGAGAAATCAAGAGTTGTTCAAATTGGTTTCTCCTCTAAGTAGGAGTCACTTCTCTCACTTTCCTTTGAGATTTTTTTGTTTGGCTTTAGTTTCCAGGGGTTTGACTAATGATGTATCTTAGTATTGATTTGTTTGGGTTTATCCTCTTTGGGGTTCACTCAGCTTCTTGAATCTGTAGGTCGATGTCTTGCTTCAGCCACTGTTTTTTGAGTACTTTTTAGCTCCATCCTCATTCTCCTCTCCTTCTGGGGCTCTGAAGGTGTGGTTGTTAGATCTTTTGTTATAATCCTGCAAGATTCTGGGACTCAGCTCACTTGTTAAAGACTATTTTCTCTCTGTTGTTCTCACTCAGTAATTTCTATTGTTCTCTTTCCATGTTTAGTGATTCCTTCTTTTCTTGTCTCCACTCCCCTATTGAGTCCATCCACTGAGCTTTATAATTTTCTTTAATGTATTTTGCAGTTTTAAAATTTCCATTTAATCTCCTTAATATCCCTTCTTTTTTTTCCCCTCCCTCCCTCCCTCCTTCCTTCCTTTCTTTCTTAGTACTGGTATTGCATCCAGGATCGCTCTGCCACTGAGCTCCATTCCCCTTGTTTCATTTTTTATTTTGAGGGAACAGGATCTTGCTAAATTTCACAGGCTGGACTTGAACTTGCAATCCTTCTGGCTCAGCTTTCGGAGTAGCTGGGATTACAGGCATGCACCACTACACCCAGGTGTATATCTCCTATTTCTTTGCTTCAAGCATTCTTATAATAACTTGTTGCATCATTTTTATGATAGTGCTTTAAAATGCTTGTCAGATAATTTTAACAACTGGGCCATCTTAGTGTTGGTGTCTGTCAATTGCCTTTCCTCATTTTCCTAATTCTTGGTATGATGACTTATTTTCCATTGAAACCTGAATATTCTGAGTATTATGTTTTAGGATTCTGGATATTATTTAAAGTCTGCTGATTTTCTTTGCATTTGACCCAGCAGAAAGAGGAATGCATCACTTTGTTACTGCCCAGTGAGGGTGGAAATCCCGGTCCCTACTCGGCATCTGCTGACACTCAGTAAGGCAGGGCCCTTCATTATGGCTGATCTTCAGGGTCCCTGCTAGCCTTCTACTGATACTGCCCTGGCTGGGAAGGAGACGGGGCCTCATTACTGCTTCCCTGACTCCACAGTGATTGAGAGTCTTTATTACCACTGGACAGTGGCGACAGTCCTGACTCTCCACTAGTTCACTCACGAGGCCTCCACTGAGTCGGTGGAGATTCTGGGGAGCCTCATTACCACCCAATGGGGAAGATGTTCTGGCTCCCCACTTGTCCTGACACCACCCTGCAGGGGGGGTAGGGTGCTGAGTGAGCTCTAGCTTGTTAAAGATAAAAGTCTAGACTCCCCACTCAGCCTGAGCTGGAGGAGGTGAGGGTGGATGGAGTCACAGTTTCTCCTGTGGTATGTGACTGAAATAGGATGACTAATGTTTTCCATTTTTACTTAAAAATAGGAAAAGGGACAGGTGTGTAGCTAAGTGGTGGACTTCATGCCTAGCACATGCAAAGCCCTGGATTCCATCCCTAGTACTGCTGAGAAAAATAAGTCAATGAATGAATGAATAAACTAATGTAAATAAAAATAGGCAAATGACTTAAGAGATACTTATCCAAAGAAGATATACAAATGGCTCAAAAGCACATGCAAAGATGCTTAATGTTATAAGTCATTAAAGAAATGTAAATAAAAACAACACTGACTGAGACAATACTTCATACCTGTTAGGATGCCTGTTACCAAAGAACAGAAAAGAGTCAGTGCTGGAGAGGATGCACAGGAATCAGAACCCTTGTGCATTGCTGGCAGGAATATAAAACAGTGTAGCCTCTATGGAAAAACAGTATGGCCTATCCTCAGAAAATTAAACAGCATTACCTTATAATTCCACTTCTAGGTGTATATGCAAAAGAATTGAAAGCAGAGAGTTGAACTATTGGTACAACCATGTCCAGAGCAGCATTATTTATTATATCTATAAAGCAGGCACAACCCAAATGTCCATCAGTTTTATTGATGAGTGATGGAAAAACAAAATGTGACAATGGACTATTATTTAGCCTTTAAAGGAAGGAGATTCTGACATATGCTGCATCATGGATAAATCTTGAAAATATTCTGCTAAGTGAAATAAGCCAGACACAAAATGACAAATACTGTTTGATTCCATTTATGTGAGGTATTAAGAATAATTAAATGCATAGAGCCTGAGAATATAATAGTGGTTATTAGGGGCTGGAGAAGAGAAGGTAAAAAGGAGTTATTATTTAATGGGTACAAAGTTTCAGTTTGGGATGATAAAAAGCCTTGGGAGATGAATAGTGATGATTGTACAATAGAGTGAATGTACTTACTGTCATAACAATGCACTTAAAAATGGCTAATGGTAAATGTGTTGGTTAGCTTTATGTTACTGTGACAAAATACCAGCAATAAGCAGCTTACAAGAGGGAAAGTTTATTTTGGCTCCCAGTTTCACAGATTTCAGACCTCGGTCACTTGACCTTGTTGCTTTGGACCTGTGGCAGCACAATATATCATGGTGGGAGCACAGGGTGGTAGAGGCCTGTGCACCTTGTAATGTACAGAAATCAGAGAGAGAGAGGGAGAGAGAAGAAAGGGGCTAGAGTCTCATGTACTCTTCATGGGCACACCCCCAATAACCTAACTTCTTCCTACAAGGCCCCACTTCCTGAATGTTCCACCACCTCCCCATAGCTCCTGAATCCCTGTCAGGGCAGGGGAGCTGGAGAGCAAGGCTACAGAGAAAACGGGGCAGGAAGAGCACAAGGGAGAACTAGTGGAATGGGGAGATGGATGAGCAGGATAGCTCCTTGGCTCCAAGCCTTCAAGACAAGGGCATTCGGGGGACGTTCAAGATCAAACTATAGCAGTATATTTTGTTATGCATGTTTTACCATGATTTTCATAAAAAGTTTCTGTCTTAATAGATTTTCTCTTTTCTGGCCCTTTGACTAAAGAAGCTACTTTAATTGGGCTTCATTTTTTCTCTCTGTACCCTCTAGTGTGACTTGGCTGCCCAGAAGGTCAGGGAATGTAACACTATGTCCTTTCTCAGCTTCTGAGGTTCCTAGCCAACCAGTCATCTTCCTTCTGTCCATCTGTAGAGTCTCTTTAATATTTTTTGTTATTTTGCATTGCTGGGGATCGAACTAGGGACCTTGCACATGCTAAACACTTTAAGTGCTCTACCACGGAGCTACACCCCTAGCCATTTGTGTTTATTTTTTTTTATCTAATGTTCAGGAGTTTTAGTTGCACTTAGTGGGAGGAATTGCGGGAAATATGTCTGCTTCACATTTCCAGAAGCATGTCTCCAAGCTGCTTTATTTTCTATGAGAATTCTGTTTGTGTTTCGTTTCATTTTGCTAGCAGAGTCTCATTCTTTCCAATTTAGCACACACAACTCATACCTGAAAAAAAAAATTACAGTTTTCATGGACAAAGGCTCTTACTTCTAAAATCTTATGTTAAGGTTTCCAAACATTTCCAGAGCCACAGTTACAGCATCAAATAAGTAGCATATTGCCATCCACCTAAACACTTCATTCCTGGACATCTCTTGTGCCCACGTTTCAATCACGAGCATTCTAGGTATATTTGACTTGTGCCCATCCACAATCATGAAATTAGTTTCTTCTACTTGTGCTGACACTTCTGTTCTCGTCCTAATCATTGGTTTCTTCAACTCGCCCCTTTCCTACTCTTATTATTATATGTGATTGAATGTTGGATTTGTCCTCTGCACCTCTTGGTCATTGCTGATTTTTAAAACACACCCTAGATGACACACTCCATATGGCAGTCAAAGCAACAGGCTGTGAAGTACGATATTTGGGTTCTAGTCCTAGTTTTTCCATTTCACTTCATTTCATTCCCTCAGATTCCTCATCATTAAAATGGGAGAAGTAGAACCAGCTCATCCCTGGGGACCCTTCCTGTTTCCACTGTCTTTATGTTCTCACCCAGTGAAGTCAACGACACAATCAGACCAGGAGAGGGAAGGCAGAGGTGTCATCGTGGTCTGATTTCCTTGATGACCATCCGCTAGTGGATATGAGCCAGCAGTGGTGGACAGTATGCACAGAATCATCATTGAGACTTCTATGAATCGTCATTGAGACTTTTAGCTGTACCTATTGTTTTTAATTCTCATTGACTGTTGTGCTTGGAGCAATACCCAAGTCATCAGTGATTTTTGTGTGATTTCCCCTTGAAGTTAGGTGACTTCACCGCAGGTCCTCTTTTTGTCTTTTGCCTCTTTCTTTCAGGATCCCTGCAGGCCCCTTCTGCTCTTCCCTCCCTGGGGTGGAAGTGCTCACCTGTGCTCTCTCCCTCCCTCCCTGGGCTTTCATGCCAAATTCAAAAAAGAGGAGCAAATACAGGGCCTGCCATCTTGATGCAGAGAATCCCTGTCAGGGCAGGGGAGCAGGAGAGCAAGGCTACAGAGAAAACGGGGCAGGAAGAGCACAAGGGAGAACTAATGGAATGGAGAGATAGATGAGCAGGATGGCGCAGGGAGACAGGAATGCAAACAGAGGAGAATTTTCTATTGGGGTGGGGATGAATCATCCTCACCTGTCAGCCGCCGGGGCCTCAGCAAGCTGGCAGCTTCTTCCTCTCACAGACTCTGGGTTGTTTTTAGCTGCCAGCCTAGGATGGTGGGATTGTGCCTCCCGTTCTTATTAAAATCTGCTAGAGGGACAGGGTCTTTCTCTGGGGCAGCATGGCTTGGCCAGTCATCCTGCCCCTTGGTGATTGATTGCAAACCTAACTCATTGTGCAGTCCAACGTAGCCGCTTCACCACCCATTTTCTTGAAAAAAAAAAAAGACCCTGACCTCCCATCATCCACAGCATCATAGGGCATTATGGACCTGGCCTACCATGTCCCATGCCTGCTCTTTGCCTTAAGAGTTTTTCAAGAAAACCTGCTGGGAACTTGATGCAGGATAGTTTTTGATATCCAAAGAGTGATGATTTCTATGGATCCCTTTGTGCAAAGCAAGCCAAAGCAAAATATTTAAAGTGAGTGAGAAAAATATGCCTGGAGTAAAAAACATCTGGACTGTGTGTGTGCGTGTGTGTGTGTGCATGTGTGTGTGCAAGTGTGTGTGTGTGTGTGTGTGTGTGTGTGTGTGTTCCAGGAGGTAGCTCTAATTATGTTGTTCCCCTGTCCTTTGTTTCTTCTTGCTGCCTTCTACTAAGACATGGATTTTTTGCCATCCCCTTCTATATGACTGGCAGGCTCTGTCACTCTCCACAGTCCTGCTCTGTCCTACTGAGAAGGATCTGGTCAGCATAAGTCCTACCATCATGATACCCCCCCCAGACTTCCCTAGCTGTGTGCATTGGGTGCTTCCAACTTTCCTCAACAAAGCTCACCTCTTCCCAACCTCCAAAACTATGGGATGTCAGGAATGACCACCACTTGAGATGAGGAGAAGAAGGAATAGACTCCCCATCCCCAGTACCAGCTCCCCACCCCTGGAGAACTGTTAGCAAGATGGGCATGAAAGAAGACCTTTCTCTGGATTATTTTGCAAAGAAAGGTCTCACAAGTCACAGGCAAGTCCGAGCACCTGGGACCTTAGGGGACAAGGCACTTGTGAGGACTGTTTAGCATCAGGAAATGCGGGACTGGAGACCCCAGTATAATGGTACCCCAGTATATGATGCTACTGTTTTTATAAGTGGTAGATAATGACTGCAGAAGCCCTGTTCCTTCTGAGGACTAGAAGATCTTGGCAAGCTGTGTGATCAGAACCATTGAGAGCCTTGAGGAACAGAGTAGTGGGGGATGCTCCTTCCCAGGCCTAACTTCTGGCCCTGGGGCTTGCAGGAGTCCCTGAAGGCAGCCAGGAGCCCCCAGCTGGGGCCTTCCAGCTGCTTCAGAAGCCAGCAGTGCCTTTCACCTTTCAAGCCAATGGCCCCAGAGGTCCTGAGCTTGCTGAGATGAATTCCAATGAGAATGAGGTTGCAGAGCCCCTGACTGCGGGGCAGAGGGCACTCACCAAGCAGCCGCTGGTCGGTCCTGCTGCAGCTCCCTCCTGTACTCCCTTCCCTTGTGCCTCAGTGAGGAGAGTGTGGCAGACCGAGGCACACCTGCCTTCTGAAGCCACCTGAAGGAACAGGGGTGTCTGGGTTTTTTTTTATCTGGGGAGTCTGCAGAAGGCATGGGGGCCAGGAGAGGGGAAGATCCTTTAGTGTCCTTTGGAGTTTTCATTGGGAGCCAGAAAAGCCTTTGGGTGGGGGGCAGAGCCATCTTGCCCCAGGCCCTCCATGCCCACCTGCTCATCCTCCATGTTCCTTCAGCTGCATGGCCTCCCAGGCTGTCTGCTGCCGTGGCAGACTCTGCAGGTCTTGCAGAAAAAGCAGCTTCACAGGCAGGGATCCTCCACCCCTGTTCGTTGTCCTCCTCCTCCTCTTCTCTGCAGGTCTCCCTGAGCCTCTGCGGGAAGGTGGGCCCACTGAGAGTTAGTTCCCTAAGAACTCAGCTTAAGGGGCAAATACCCATGCCTCCCCTGTGCAGCCAACGGGGACTGTACCTCTAAGCAGGGCCCCCGGGGGTTGGGGTGTTTGGGTGCCTGGCCCAGCCCCGCCCAGCCCATGTCAGCTTCACCCATTAGCAAGGAATCTGAGCAAGCACCTACTCCAGGAGGCGGCCCCCCTGACCTGGCAGACAAGCCGTACATTGTAGATGTAGGTGGGAGAGAAGAAAGAGGCAGGAGTCAGAGAATCTGAGCTCTCTTCCTCCTTCCGAGGGTCCTTGTCCTTATTATAAAACCTTTTTGTGTCTTTTTTTCTCCATCTGGAGTAACAGTGACCACCGTGCATTAAAGGCTTGTCATACACTGATTATTTTAATTAATTATTTTTATGATGGCATACATTCAACATCCATTCAATATTTTATACATTCATTATTTTACACATAATAAAATCTATAACAAGTTTGAAATGCTTGCTAACCAGTCAGAACAGACAACAGACAAATAAGCTGTGTAACTCACCCTGGGGTGTCCCAGATGAATCCAGCCTGGCAACGATGGTCTCCTTTAAACTCCACAGAACTGTGAAATGTAGGTATCACTATGGTCTTATTGTGATTTTTATTCTATTTCACAAATTCAGAAGCCAAGGCTCAGAGAGGTGAAGTAACTTGCTCCAGGTCCCAAAGCTAGCAGAGATACCACGAAAGGTGATAGTGAAGAGGGGATGCCCAGTGGAATGATGGCTACCTTCCCTGATGTACTGCAGGGGAACCCCAGCCCCAGGTTGGATCTCTTTGTCTCAGGATATGCTCAGAGCCTAGGTGTTTAACAGCTGTCTCATCCTAATACCAGCTCTTTCCTGGGGCCATCTCCACATAGCCAGCTCTGCAGCAGGGCAGGCTTTGCAGGCAAGATGAGCCCGGAGCCTGGGTGGGGTATGTCAAACCAGCCATGACAGCCAGGCGCTGTCATTGCCCCAGCATCACCGTGCCCTATTCTCCAGTCTAATCCAGCCCAGGGGAACCCAGGGATCCTTCCATGTTGTTCTCAGGGGCTGGGCCAGAAGGCAAAGAAGGCTCTGTGGCTTCTACACCAACCTCCATCAGAGCCTGGCATCCTGGAGACAGACACACACCAGCATTTCCTGGCATTTATCTTTAGATGTTTAAATGGCATTTCCTCCCTAAAGGATTCTTCATTGCCCTCAGAGACATCAGGGGACAAGGTTCTGCTGCCCTAGTCCTTGGTTGTGGCACTGGGAAAAACAGCTTGGAAGCGGAGCCCCTGCAAGGGCTGGGAAGCAGGCCTCTGAGCAGGCGTGATGCGTGATGTGTGGTAGCAGCAGCACACACTCCAGGGGGCTGCCTCTACTTGGTGTTGTCACCTCTCAGCAGGTTTCTTAGAGAAACTGGTGTCAAGCAGTGAGGTTTGTGGTGATGTACTGCATTTAAGTGCCGTATCTTTTAGGATCCTGAGGACAAGAGGCAGTGTCCAGCAGATGTGGCTGCCTCAGCCTGGGCCTCTTGGAGCCAGACACACGTACACACCCAGAGCACAGCCATGGATCAAGCACGCTACCTGCAGCCCTGTTGGTCCTGGGCAGCTCTGTTGTACATTTCCTTCAGAGCCTGGAGGAAAGAGCACTGAGCTGCGTGTAAGGGGACTTGAATTCTGATCCCATCTCTGCTTGATTCAGCCATTTCCAGCCAATAGTAAAGGCTCAATAAATCATTTTACCTTTTCTTGAATCAATATGCAAACAAATAGATATTTAGCAGAGGTCTATACAATGGGTTTAATGAATTTTCAACCTATTGTATTGGAGGAAAATCTAGCATCTGAATCTAGTTTTATTGATCTGTTGAGTACATACCAATGGATCTGTCCTACAGGACAGTATTGTGGGACAACTAAGAAGAGACAGCTGAGAAAAGACTCTGAAACACATGGTTCTGTCCAAATGTAACAACTTAAAATCCAGGTGACATTTAGAGTGTAAACAAGCAGGCCAGTAAAAAGATAATTCAGAAACCAGCTTCAGAAACCAGTGAGCTCTTGGGCCTCCCTGATGTTTTTGACGAATGAATGAATGAGTGAAAACAATTTGATGAATCGTGAATGACTCTCCTAGCCTACCCCATCCCCTTGCCCTCCCTGCACCGTTCCACTTTGCCGTATGAATTGCCATGTGAATTTATTGCTCCTGCCAAATGAAGTCAGCTAAGATGGAAATGTTAATTTATTGGACCAGACATGTGTCAACACAGCTCTGATAAAATGCAGCTACATGCCATTCTAAAGCCCACTGTCTCGAAACCACTTACCATACTCCTGAAAAACTGCTGTGTTGGAGGTTTCACGGCTGCTTCCGGCTAGAGCCTCCTCCTGGCCATCTCTGTCAAGTCTCACTTCACGCCCCTCTATCACCTGCAAAGGAGCCCCTGGAGTCCCTGAAGCCACTTCCCTTTCCCACCTCTGGGTCTTTGTTTGCAATGCTCCTTCCATTCACAAGACCCCCCCTTTGCCACTTGGGCCACAGAAACCCTTCTGTCCTTTAAGTCCCAGCACAAATGCAGGCCCTCCACGCAGCCTTCCCCTGCCCTGAGCTAGATGTCCCCTCCTCCCTCTTTCCTTTTTTCTTTGTTCTGTCATTAATTGAATACATTGATTTCCTCTCTTGCTGGACCATAAATACCTTAAAAGCTAAGACTGATGAATTTTTAAACTATGTCCCCCCCAGTCTCTTCATTCAGAGCAGGACCTACCTAGCATAAAGGAGATACAGCAGGACATCGTACAAGAGAATGAGATTCAATGTAGGGCCAGCCCAAGTGTAGATCCTAGCTTCATCATTTGCCAGGTGAGGGACCTGTTAAGTTGCTTAGCTTCCCTGGGCTTTGGTTTTCTTATCTGTGAGGTAAGGTGGGATAATCACCTGTGTTATGAGAATGACTTTAGCTTGCTTCTCCCCTTGGCCGCCAGTCGGGGAAGTCGCCTCTGCCTTTTCTTTCTCCTTGCTTTACCAGGGCCCATCATCTTCAGTGTTCCTTCTAAAAGGACCAATACCTATGCAACATGACCTTCTGGTTCTTTTTTGTGTCAGAGCTTGGCAGTAGGAGTTTTACTGAGATGGGCAGACAGTTAAGTCACATATAAGCCACGGGAAGGATCTCACAGATGACCAAATTTTAATTACCTGTGTTTGGTGAGTAACATGATGAGTACAGATAGCTGAAGGGAAGGAAGGACCTTGGGAGATTTGCATAGTGACCAAGTTCAGCTGGTGTCTTTATGTGTAGATTAGGCTGCCCACCCACTGGCCTCAAAGCCAGTGTCCTTGAGATGTGAATAGTTGTTCTGAGATTAAAAAAAAAAAAAAAAAAAAAAAAACCTAAAAGCATTCTGTGGTTCCAGTGTGCGCCCCCTGCAGCCCATTTCCTGTGTCACAGGGCATGCTAGCTTATGCAAGGCTCTGAGAAGACCTGAAACAAAGAAACCTTGTAACTTTGCTTAAGCAAAGTTTATTTTGTTTCTTACTGAGTATAGGCAGCCCTGAGCCACAGGTGTGAGTTCCATCCAAAGGGCAGTCGGATGTCTGCCAGGAACCCTGGCTTCTGTGGGGCAGAGAAGCTGGGATCATCAGCTTGCTGTATCCAAAGAAGGTATCCAAGGGCCAACTTATTTCCCAGAGAAACCAAAACAGCACTCGCCACTTCCAGTTCCAAGGGGAGGTGGGCCCTAGAGTCAGCTGTTCCGGAGGGACAGAGGGACATGATGAATTCAGCCTGCACACCAGGCCCTTTCCTCCAAGGCATCCAGGGAGCTGGGGTTCATCTGACATCAGGGTGTGTGTGTACCGAGGGAGCTGTGAACATGGGGACTCTAACCCTGAGCGTCCCTTCACGAGACTCAGACAGAAGTGGCACTTCTCTTTCTTGCTCTTATATATTTTCCCTTCCTGGCTGTTTTGCCTTTTGGTCCTCTTTTTGTATTTTTCAGTTTTTCCTCTTTAGTAATTTTGACTTGACTTTTTAGCTTTGGCCTTACTTCTTCCTCTGTGAGGCTCCTCCCCCACTCCCCTGTTGCTCTAGAGTCACCTCCATGCCTACCCATATGTCCAGTGTCAGACCCCGGCAGACTCCCTGAGGTTGAGGCCATCAGTCCCTCTACAGAACCCCCTCCAGGCCCGCTGTCCTCCTGAGTTACAGTTGTTACAATGAAATATTCAGCCTTTCTTCTGAGTGGCACACTTTACAGTATCCGCTCCAAGCCTGGAAAAATGAATATAAAAACGACAGCAGCATCGGGGTCACAAGGAGAAGTGAAATCACAGGGAGAAGCAGTCGAAGCCAGGGAGACTGGACTCCAGCGTGGAGTGTCCAAGGTGCCTGCCTCGGGCAGCGGCTCTCCTGTCATTTTATCCCAGGGGGGCAGCTGGGGAGGTGCAGGCTTCACAGATGGTGGCTGTTAGAAGCCCAGGCAGAGTCCCGGATGAGAGTGCTGGGTCTCTCCGGGGCACAGTGGGCTTGATCAAGGGTTCTCATTGTCTGTCGCCCTCCCCTCATGTGTTTCTCTGCTCCTCTCTGGGCCTGCCTGGTTCCCTTGAAAGTGTTGCTCAGCTTGCTTCTTTCCTGGTGTCTTCCCTTCTTGGAAGGAAAAAAGGAAGGGATCATTTATATTTACAGATTTTAACCAGTGAAGTCCACATGCCAGCCCCATGGGGTAGCTACTCTTATCTCCAAGTTACATATGTGGAAACGAAGCTACCGTGTTTAATTAACCTGCCCCGGGTCTCGGGCTTGGTAAGTGGCCAGGCAGTGTCTCTCCAGGGACCGGGTTCTCCACCACCATGCTCTAGGCCTGGACTGGTACCAGCTGGAGGCCCGTTGGAGGCGACTGGGACCCACAGCACTGTACACCAGGGGATGTCTCCGTGAGGGGAAAGAGAGAAGCCACTGTTCACTTGGCATCTAATGTGGAAGTGACCGTCACATCCATGATTTCATCTCATCTTCATCAAGACCCTCTGAGAAAGGTGTCACCCTCACCACCCTTTACCAAGGAGGTCTTGGAGGATCAGAGAGCCTAAGGGACAGAATTTCCCTATTAGGAAGGGTACAAGGTGGACTCAAGGACTCATTACCTCAGATTCAGTATTTTTCACATTTCCCATGCTCCTAATAAAGACACTCCTTTTGGGCTTGGTAGTCTCTCCCCGTTTGAAAATTCACACATTCACACATCAAAAACACGTGTTTATCATTGCTAAGTGTGGGGTTGAGTTCATTTCTATGTAATATTCTAATGATGGTGAAATCAGATGCAGCCAAAGCCATTTGGACATAGACTCACCTCTTCCAGAGAATGGGACCTCCCTGCCTATACCCAACACTCTGCCATGCATATCCCATCTGGCATTGATGCCCAGTGCTTTTCTGGGAAAATCAGCTTCAAAACACTGTGACCTGCTCATCATTCCTCACCTTAACCTCAAGGTCCCTAAAGGATGATACTTCCAATTCCCAGAGTTGGTATAGAAGATCTCAGCTCTGGCTGGCATTGGAGTCCTATTGGGTTCTTTTCAGAATGCTGACGTCCAGGTCCCAGGTGATCTCATCTCTGGGCACGGGGTTCCAACACTTTGTTTGAGGTTCTTGAGGAGGTAAATGCTGGTGGCCTCTGGCCAGCCTTTCAGAGTGAGGAGTCCTAGGTTTGTCTTCTGGTGGCATGTGCCTTGGCTGCAAGGTGGTCCAGGGAGATGAGAGGAGAGAGTAATGATGTTGTTATAATCAGACACTAATCTGTGCTAACATATCGTCCCTCCCATTCTAATTCAGTTAAAAAAAATCTCATCTCCTTGAAAAGGCCCTTGAGAAGTGAGTGATGTGAATGTCGAGAATTTCAGGGACCCGACTGGAGAGTGATTTTGGGCAGGAGACTTTTTATTGTGCCCTGATTCCCCTATAAGTGGCTATACCTCTCCTGCCTGCAACAAAGGTTGCCATAAGAATGTCAAGGGAGGTTTTCCAGCGGGTGTCGGGGGAGACCTTCCTCCTGTCATCACAGAGAAGGGCCAGCCATGTGCAGGCTGAGCTTGCTCCTGGGGCTTCAGTGGTGACCCAAACTAGATGTGGCTGCCTGCCCACCCAAGGCTCACATATGGTAGGAAAATGATATTGCTGAAGTAATTGTCTCCTCCGATATAGAATGAAGGCACTCCTCTTTTCTGAGTCTGGTCCCTGCTTTAACCCTAGAAATGTGTAAACCTACTTGGCCGACTGAGACACAGTGCCCCATCCTCAATGTGGGTTTTTCCTGGGTTAGATTTGGCCTTTGATTTTGGAGCCTCCATGAGGCCCCCAAAGTGCTCCACCTGCCCTCCACATGATGCCTGCCATTCTTTTGCCTTTGTCTGGGGACATTTCTACCTTTCAGATGGATACAAACACAAAAATCTGCAAATTCCATTACTCCAAGGAGAAAGACTTCCAGGACTGAATTGTACAATAAGATGTAAATGCCTAAAGTCATGGGAGCAGGTTTTGATAGATGGAGAGAGTCTGACAGAAGTAGGGACTGGAGAACAAGGGAAGAGCCCATGCAAACAAATTCTGCCCACATCACGTTTCTGCTCAGATAGGCCAGAGCCGAGTGGAGGAGGCCAGGATTTGAGCAATGGGATTGAGAGAAGAGGAGGCAGGCAGGAAGAGAAGGGAAGACTCCTGGGTTATGGTCCAGGTTCACATCCTAAGGAGAGGACTATCCCAGGAGGGGCTCAGGGACCTTCTTCCAGCAAGTAAAATGAGCTTCAAAGATCACCCAGAAGCCTGACCTATGGAACTGACTTTTTCCTGGAGGTAACTGACACCCCCAGAACAGATGGCTGGCTGAGCCGCCAGGGCAGTGCTGCTAGTCAGCTTTGGCCTCGGACTCTACCCATGCTGACCCCAGAGGAAACGAGCTGGTCACTCTAGTTCTACCAACCACAGGGGGGAATCAGCACTTAACTGAAGGATTCTTCACGTCCTGGGGCCAAGAGCCCACTATGGTCTGTTGCAAGCTCCAGAGCCCTGTGGAAACACCCACAAACACTCACAGGAAACTCTAGTGATTTTATACAATCGAACCGACGTTAGATGAGGGTGAAGGGATAGAGGTGTTCATTTTACAGATTAGAAAACTGGGGCCCAGAAGCCTCTCCACCCACTCCAGTGCCTTTTTTTTCTTTGTAGAGCATCCCACATCTACCATGAGTCACCTATCACATTCACCTAGACTCTCAAGGGCATGAGCAGGGGTCACACAGCCTAGAATTTTCCAAGGTAGTTCAGGTGCCTCATGTTCTGCTTCCATAAATACAGACTTGCCAGTCTATGTGTACTGGTTCAGGGGTCCAGAAAGGGGCATAAACCCACCCTGCAGACACACACTGAGTTCACAATTAATAGTGGTTGCAATGTTGTTGAAGAGACTAGAATCTCAAGGGTAGATAAGCATCTCCTCTTGAGAGATCTTGACTCTGCAGTCCAACTTCAGCCACACTGGAGAGAAGTCAGCCAATGCTGGACTGAACTGGGACTTCACAGAGGTGTCAATTGTAGGTACCAGGGCCCAAAGCCTGCCCTGTGCAAGGGTCACTTCCACATTATACTCCATGTAGTCCACATGCTCCAGTTTGGCCCACACTGAACTCATTCAGCCTTATTCTATCCACTGCCAAGCTTTTCCCAATGGGGTCACTTTGGCCATGGCCCCATGCATCTCTGTACCAGGAAAATACAGCTTGATATGGGAACCAGTTCCAGCAAAACTCTGTGTGTGTGTGTGTGTGTGTGTGTGTGTGTGTGAGAGAGAGAGAGAGAGAGAGAGAGAGAGAGAGAGAGAGAGAGAGAGCGAGAGAGAGAGCGCATTTAATAGGGAGGGGGAATATAAGGGGATAAAGAGCTATAGAGCCTGAAAAGGACAGGGAGCCACTCCCACTAATTATCCCTCCCTCCTCTTTCCCCCACCTGGGAAGTTTCTTTCCTCTAAGCTGCCACTATTAATTTATGTGAGAGATTAGACCAGGGAGATGCCACCCGTCCCCTCGTCCAGGCTGTAATGACTGAGGCGGTGGGAGGGGTGGCAGGGTTGATTGGGGCCATCTTCATTAGATGGAGCTGGCGTTGGGGTAAAGGGGATGCTTCTCATCACTGTGCTGTGTCCTCTGGTGACTTCTCTCATGCTGTGATTGGTTGTCTCAGTCATGGAACAGGTGTATTGGGCCAAGGTGGGAGGAGAGTGTCACCACTGAGACCCAAATTATCCACAACCCTTTGAGTTTATCCTCTGCATGAAGAAGAAAAGTGATTTTTCTCTTGTCTACAGGAGTCTCTCTGAGTAGAGCTTCTGGAACATCTGTATGCATTCTGAAACTTTGGAGTGTGGAGTAGGGCTGGGCAGGCGGAACCTGATAAACATGAAAGAGCTGCCTGGGGTGTTGGGTAAAGCCAGGACTGAGGAGTATAGCTGGGTTCTAGACCTGACCCTAACCTACAGTGATTTCTTGGGCAAGTGACTTAACTTCTCTGAGACTGGTTTCTGTATTTGGAGAAGATATATCCCTTACCTACAGCTGTTGTGCAAATTAAATGGCATTTTATATTTGAAGCTCTTTGCATGGTTCTGGAGCTGAAGATGTCCTGGTGGGTACACTAAAATTTTGGTCCCTGCCTCTCACCTAATTGCATGAAATGTACTCTTACGGAAGTCAGATCCTGTGGATCAAATAAAAAATGGCCACATAGTTAAGAAGACCATCTATTAGTGGTTAGAAGAGTGGAAGTCCACATCAGCAATAGCAAGACAGTTCTACTTGCAATTAAACAAAATTCTCAAATGGTTTTTCTCATACTCCCACCCTAGAGGATTATAAAATTTAAAGCTAAGTGAAAAACATTATAGGAAACTTATATTGTATTTATAAAGCGTGCTATAACTGTAATATTTTTGGTCTTAATTGCTTCATAACCATTTTGGGGACAGTCTGCCCCCATTGACCCCCAAATTAGATAACTTTTTAAAACCTTATTTCATAAAAGAGAAAATGAAAGGGCAAAAAAAAAAAAACCAGAAGAGATATGATTAGTGTTAAAAAGCAAATTGGTAGGGGGGCTGGGGTTGTGGCTCAGTGGTAGAGTGCTTGCCTAGCATGTGTGTGAGGCACTGGGTTTGATCCTCAGCACTGCATAAAAAACAACATAAATAAACAAAATAAAATAAAAGGTATTTTGTCCATTTACAACTAAAAAAGGAATTCTTAAAAAAATAAAGCAAATTAGTAGGACCAGAATATAACTCAGTGGTAGAGCACTTGCCTAGTACGCAAGAGGCCCTGAGTTTGATCCCCAGCAACCCACACACACACACACACCAAGTTAGAAACTGCCGGTTAGAACTTTTTGTACTTGAAGTTTCAGTTTGTTCATCAAATATCTTTGTTACAAATCATTTTTGAGGGAAAAATGGAATTTATCATGGGAAATAGATTTGAGAAGGAAGAAGACAACATAGCCAATCTAGAGGTGTCCAGCAATTGAGTTCCATCTTGCTACAAAATAGGCTTTCTGTCCCTGGAGCCTCATGACTTCCTTTCCTCCCTCCTAGCTGATCTTCAACATGATTGTAATGATCTACCCCTTTGTTACAACCAGGCTAAGACCTGGTAAACCTGGCAGTGAATGAACTATCTTTCTCTGTTCCTCTGCTCAGGAAAATACATCAATAATTAGACCTTGATTTTTAAATTTTGCCATCTAGAAACAAAAACTGTCCATAATCTTCCAAAACAGAAATCAAATGCAGCCCATTTAATTATCAACAAGTAAACAAAGTGATTCTTCCTCCGTAAGATGCCCGATCACATTCATAATTGGCTAATTAAACAACCACAGAAACAATTATTCAACATAAAGAGGAGGAAAGAGAAGAGGGAAGGAGAGAGCATTAGCAGACATACATCGCTGTTGGTTGGGAAGGTAATGAGCTGTTCCAGGCCAGTGAAATTCAGGGAAAGTAATGAAAGAATGGGAAATAACCCTGGGATGGTGGAGCTGTTTCTGCAGACAAGTCTATGAGCCGGAGTTGCCTTCATGCTTTCCTACCAGGAGATTATCTTCCCTTTCCCATGGCCGCCTCCCACTATGCCTTACGAAGATAATCCCAACAAGCCTTCCTTCAAGTTAGTTTTGTAGTATTTCTGTCCCACAATGACTTAGGGCACCTTGGGTACCTCCAGCGGCTCACCAAGTATCATTAGGCTAACCATAGTTTCCAGTTCACCTGAGATAATCCCGGTTTGCACTTGTATTCCCATGTAATCATTAATAGTACTCTTTTTTCACTCTCAAAAGGATCCTTATTTGAATGATAAAGTATACAGCAGTCCCTGTCTCATAGAGGAAGAGTAAAAAAGTGTCACTTTATAAGTCAGTGCTGATGGGATGATAGGTAGCTGCCTGGAATGATGTGTTGAGAAGGATTCTGGAGCCATGTTGAGGCTCAGCAAGTAAAGCCATGGTGATCAGTTAGCAGCATCTACCCTTGGGGTCAGTCAGGAGCAGGAGGCACACTGGTGTCATGAGTTCAGGGCTGGAGGAAGGTCGGAGGATTTGGCTTTCAGACCCAATTCTGCTCCTATCTCCGATGTCACCTTGGGTGGATCATTTCCCCTATCTGACATTGGACCAAGTCACGTGTAAGATCTCTTTCAATCCCATGATTCCAATCTAATCTTGCATGGAATGGGAAATAAATGACATCTGAGCTCCCTGCCAACACTAACATTATGTGATCCCATGATAATTTTATGTGAAGTTCCTCTTTGCCCCAAAGAGAAACTGTACTTTGGGACAGATGCCAACTGGCATTTCCATAGTGCCCTTTACATTTCACAGAGCACTTTTATGTGTATAACCACAATCCCATGACTTAGGCTTTATTTTCATCATTTTCATTTTTTTGGATGAAAAAATCAAACCTAAGAAATGTTGAGCCATGAGGCTCTGGGCTCTGACTGCCTGAGTGCAGGCCCTTGCCATGGCACCTATGATCTATGTAGTTTGAGCAAGTTAACTACTTACTCTTCCAGTGTTTCACTGTCCACACCGTAGGGTGGGGATAATATATTGACATCAATGCCATTGTGAGGATTAAGTGAAGTAATTCATGCAAGGTGTTTGGGTGACTAGCTGGAATACACAATGCCAGAATAAATGGGCTGATAAAAGTGGTAGAGGTGGTGGTCATAATGGTATGGTAGTTCTTATACCCAACAGATAAGGAGACTAACCAGACTCTTCTCAGATACTATGACCTCAGAATTCATTGCACCTTGTCTACCTTAGAATTTACACATATGAGCCAAAAATAGCAGGTTAATGAGAAAAAGAAAAACAACCGTGAAGGAGATAGTTTACCCATTTGGCATAGTTATAGTTTGCAAGTTGAGTGCCCCCCCCCCAAAAGTTCATGTTGGTCCCTAGGGTGGAGCTATCAGGGGGCTGTGGAACCCTTAAGAGGTGGGGCCTTGTAGAGATCTTTAGGTGTTCTGGAAGGAGACTGTGGGACCCTGGCCCCTTCCTCTTTTTTTAAAATATCTTTATTTTATTTTATCTGTTTGTTTTTATGTGGTGCTGAGGATCAAACCCAGGGCCTCCCACATGCTAGGCGAGCGCTCTACTACTGAGCCACAATCCCAGCCCTCCTCTTCATCTTTTGTTTCTGGTTATAAGGTAAACAGTTGGCTCTGCCACACATTTCCTACCACTGCCATTCAGCATCCCAGTCCAGTGAGGCCCAAAACAACAAGTCTGGTTATGCACTGGAACCCTCAAAACTGTGAGCCAAAATAAATGTTTTCTCTTTATAAGTTGATTATTTCCAGTGTTTTATTATAATTTCAGAAACCTGACTATCACAAATACTGAGAATATTAACTAAGGAGCTCAGATGCTTCCCTCCTCTATTTCTGACCATGCCAGTGAAGTTAGTGGCAGGGTGAAGATGGCTGTTTTGGTTATTGTTCTTGCATGCACACAGCCGTTGAGTGAGTAGGCCAAGCTCATGCCTGCGCTCTATTCTCTCTCCCCTTCTCTCGGGTAATGCTGCATCAGATGTCAGTGTTCCTCCAGTGACCCATCCTCATTATGTGGCTCCATCTGGGTCAGGAAATTTCCCCTCAATCCGTACATAGCAAGGTCTCATGTTCCGCTAATGGCATCAGTAACCCAGGCTGATGCTTGCGACTCTTGAGTTCTTCCATTTTCATTGGAAGCAATTTACAAATTTTAAGCAATTTACAAGAAATATCTCAATTAGTTGAGCTCCTGTGTGACCCAGTGAATGCCGAATGTGGACATCTGCACATCTCTCAGATATAAATGAGAAAATCTGACACAGCCAAAGAAGAAAACAGGAGAAACGGTGGGGGAAAGAAAAAACAGGTTAAAAGGGGAGAGGAAAAAGAAAGAAGAGAGGAGAAGAGATGGGGAAGGGGAAAGAAACCAAAGGGGTCTAGAAGTGCAGACATGAGATAGAATCACTTCTTTCTTGAAAATTTGGTGTTTCTGCTAAAAATATGTCACCTTAATGGTGTCTTGGGAACAGAAAGATCCGGAGCAGCATGATGCTTTGCAGAGAGGCCAGGCATGGAACTGCGCTCACATGTGGGTGGGGGTGCATTCTTTGCTGTGCTGAGAGTGGAGCCCAGAGCCTTGACAGCACAAAAACTCCTTTCTCCAAGAAGTACCCGGACTCCAGGGTCCCTCTGCCTGCCTTCCTCTTTTGGCTGCATTGTTGGGTCACAAGGTCCATTTGGGCCCTGCTGTTCTGTGGGAAGAGGAAGAGGAAGTGAGGGAAACTTCTCCCCAAGAACGTGACCTGGCAGAGGCAGTGAGCCTGGAGGCTCGAGCTGAAGGGAGGGAGGTCCTCACAGTCACAGGGCCAGGTCCCACCTCAGCAGTATTGTACAGTGGTGTCCCTCCAGAGGCTACCAGTAGCTACTGTGTTCTTTAAGGAGGAGTCAGGGACCTCTGACTCTCTGGTTAACTCTGTCCCTAAGAAAGGAAGAGTCAGGGGCTAGGGTCAGGGAAGGCAACACAGAGCCCCCCTAGGGTGAAGCAGCCACTGGCTATTGACTTCCCCTGACAGAAACAGGACCAGATCCGTCACCAGGTGGAGTGGAAACCTCAGCACCCAAAGCAAGGAACTAGTAAATTATAGTACACCTATCCACGCTACTCAAATGCTGTGAAGTTATTGAAAGTGATATTGTAGATAAAACTGAATAATGTATAAGATGTTGAAAAGCTATTGTTAAGCACCAAGACAGGAGACTGTAAAATAATATGAACAGTATGATTGCAATTTTGGAAACACACACACACACCATATACACACACCCCCCCACACACATATACCACACAGGAAACATTAATCACATATACCAAAATGGTACCAAGGCTAACCTCAAGGAAGGACAATGCTGTTTATCTTTTCTTCCTCACTTTTCTTTCTTTCTTTTTCTCTCCCTCCCTCCCTCCCTCCCTTCCTTCCTTCCTTCTTATCTCAGAGTTCTCTTATATTTCTAACATGAAATTTGTTATCTTGGCTATTAGAAAATGCCATGATCAAGACTGCAAGAGGGAAAAATGGGCTCAGCTGAAGGAATGAATGGGGGTACAGGGTGCAGCTCAGGCAGGCAGAATCTAGAGGGAGGGAGACAAAACTCCAAAATGCTTGTCATTGACTTATCACCAGCCATTTAAGAAAAGTGAACCAAAGGATTAAAAGGCAAAGGCAGGACCCCCTGGCCTTTACCTTTGCAGTTTGACCTTTAGCAGCCTGGGCACTCCTGCTTTAAATACCTTCACCTCTTTTCCAGCCTGGGCTTAAGGCTTTCCTCATTTGCAATGCTAAGCTAGTCTCCTCCAAGCTTTGTAGTTCACTTGAAAGACCTCAGTGAAGACTGAAAGGCCCAGGAAGCCCGGATTATCCAATGCCAGTGTCTGGGACAAATGAAAGGTCATGGGAATGAGAAGGGAATGTTTCCAGGGGATTCAAGAAATCCCCAAGACTTGAGAAGTCAAGGAATCATTTGACAAATGTGGTCTTCCTGGCTATGCATTGGGGGTGCCTCTCTGATGCTACATACCATTCACGTAGGGAGGACAGCAACCAATTTCTCTGTACACATAGCCTCTGTGGTGGGACTGGGAAATAAGATGAACCCCATGGAAAAGCCCAGGGAACTAGATTCATCTCAGGTTGGAGTGGAAAGTGCATTGGTGAGAACTGACCAGAAGAGCTATTTTCAAATACCCAAAGGATTTCCAAGTCTCATCAATCAATGAGCAAAAAATATCCCTATCCTGTGCAAAATTCTGGGTTAAAAGCTGTGGAGTCTAAATATAAGACAGGGCTTCGCCCATGAAGGACTGACAGTTTGACTGAGAAGTCAAGATGTAATAGACCCACATAAAATTAACATTATCAGAAATAAATTACAGCAGCAAGCGAGAAATGCCACAAAGTCATTAGTATGTAATTAAGGGGCAAGGGAACAGCATAGACCAGGAGCACTGAGTCTTTGAGAATGGCTAAAGTCTAAGGATAGAAGAAGCAGATATTATAGGCCTGGGGTAGGGGCAGGGAGAACTCTGGTAAATTCTTTAGTATAGGAAAATCTAACTTGTATTTGAAAGGCAGTAGAAGGGCAGAGAAAGTCCATGCAGATTATGGCGGGAAAGATGGTGTATGTGCAGGTTTCTGCAACATAGAAAGGTAACCTGATACACAGGGGCTTTCGACATACCTTGTTTAGCTCTCATTTCTGTCCGTTGATCATTGGGATTGGGCTTAGCTGGGTAGTTCTTCTGGACCTCAGAGGCCATGGCTGGTCCTAGCTGGGCCTCTCAAGTGTCTGCTGGTGCATTGCTATGGTCTGCTTGTTTATGGCCATCATTCTCTATCAGGGTCCCTTGGGTTTGTTTGTGTGATGGAAGAAAGATTCCCCATGTGGAAAGTCCAAGAGACCTGGACTTAGGTGTTGCACAAGGTCACTTCCACAGTATTCTGTTGGCCAAAAAAAGTGACAAAGTCAGCTGTAGTTCAAGAGGTGAGGACATAGACACTGATTCTTGATGAGCTGAAAAACACCGTGGCCATCTTCTCCGAATGGGTTGATTGGATTGTGTGTCAGACCAAAGCCACCTTAGTCAGAGGGAAACAGAAGTCTGTAATGAGCTAGAGTGGGTCAGCCTGCTGACGGTGCCCGTCCGCAGCAGGTGTATCAGTCTGCAGCATATGTGCAAATGATGGCCATGGGGTGGTGCTGGCAGTCACCCCCTATTCTGTATCCTGGGATTGTTTCTTCTTCCTTTTATGCAATGAAAGAAATAATAAATGCCATTGTTATTTATGTCTGCTTGCGGAATAGAAAGTAGACAACCCTATGTCTGTCCCTAATGTTTCTTGTGCTGTTTTACTGATCCATGAAATCAAGAAAAGAGCCTGGGAATCATTGGCTTGTTAAAGTCAAGAATTTCCAGAAAGGAAGAGAGATGACTCACCACTGACCTGGACAATCCAGGAAGGCTTCTCAGTGGAGGAGTAATCCCAACTGGGCTGAGAATGGCTAGCATTTTGTGGGGCATATTTTTATTTATTTATTTTTTTGGGGGGGTACCCGGGATTGAACTCAGAGACACTCAACCACTGAGCCACATCCCTAGGCCATTTTTGTATTTTATTTCGAGTCAGGGTCTCACTGAGTTGCTTAGCACCTCACTGGTGCTAAGGCTGGCTTTGAACTTGAAATCCTCCTGCCTCAGTCTCCTGAGCCACTGGGATTATAGATGTGTGCCACTACACCTGACTACAAGGCATATTTTTAAAGTGTCCACTTTGGAATGTTTATGCTCTATTAGCAATACCTTGTCAGATCAGGTACTTGGCCCTATCACTTCAGAGCATTTAAGTCGAGAAACACCTTCAAAGGAAAAGTTATCTTGTATGATTTGCTTTGCAAATTAAAAATCTGTTTTAATTTTACCAGAATCTAATCTAATTCATAAGATCGACTTATGCATTGTTGGCCCAACATTGCCTACAGAATAAAGCCCAAATTCCTTCCAGACATCGGAAGCCCTTCCAGATCAGACCCCCAGCCTCTGTGCTCGCCCTTCCCTATGAACTCCCACTTTATCCAGGTCTAATATAATTGTGCTTGCATGAACCTGATCTGACCTGACCTGGAGTTTCTCCTGCCCCTTCCCCAGTGTTCAGCTCCACTGCCCACTGCCCTCTCCAGGAAGCCTGTGCTGCCTGATTCAGCCAGCGGTGGCTTGGCTGACTGTGCCACTCACTTAGTGTCTAGTTCTATTTTTGAGGGGTAGTAATTTTACCCATTGAGACTGTCACTTCCTTGGTGGTGAGGTTCTTGTCTTCAAAGTCTCTGTGTTCCTTGCAGCATATAGCACCTTGAAAGCACTGGTGTGAGGTTTAAGAGCCAGTTAGTAGCTGGTAAGGTAGGCATGGGGTGCTCAGGGTAGTAAAGCAACAGAGCTGGCTCAGAGGGGACTTTTGCTCCGTCTGACAGGGACCAACAGAGAGACCAGCTGTGTGTGTCCAACTTCTTGGGGCTGATACTGGGGTCCCACTGTACTCCTGACCCAATAGGATGTCCCCCGACCCCAGGTAGCTGAGCATTTTATTAAAGGTCTGAGAGAATAAAGAGAGCTTATGAAAAGCAGACATGCTTTCTGCTTGCCCTGAGTGGGGACTTTGCAGTGGAGGTGAGGATGACAAGAATGAGGTTTAATATGTGTGCCTGGGCACGCTGATTCTTCACAAAGAAGAGCTGGGAGCATCACAGGCAATGGTCTTGTATTAGTTTCCTAGGGAAGCAATGACAAAGTACCAAGAGTCGGGTGGCTCAAAGCAGCAGTACTTCTGTTCTCTCATAGTCCTAGAGGCCAGCGGTTTGAAATCCAGGTGGGGGTAGGGCCATTCTCCAGCGGATAATCTGTTCTGTGCTTTTTATTTTTCAGCTTCAGCTGTTGCCAGCCACCCTTGGCATTCCTTGTAGCTCATCAACCACTCAGATCTGCCTCTGACTTCACATGTCTTCTTCATTTGTGTGTCTCTGTTTTCCAGAGAAAAGCACACCAGCATGTTGAATTAGGGGACCACCTATTCCAATAGAACCTTATCTTAAATATTTACATTTGCAATGACCCTATTTCCAAATAAGATCACATTTTGAGATTCTGGGAAGGACATGGAAGGGGGACACTCTTCAACTCAGTTCAGGCCTGAGATCTGTGACAAACTGGCTGGGAAGGAGTCTATGTCTTCCTCAGCTAATAGAGTAAATTCTGGGACCCAGTATTTGTGCACCACCAGTGGGTGCACACCAGGTTGATTTAGGGGGAAAGCACTAGGTTTGGAGTCAGGGAATTTAGGTATAAACCTTCTCTCTACCATTTACCAGATGGCACTGCTTCGGTTTCCTCATCTTTCACATGGGAAAGAGGACTCTTTCCTCCCTGCTAGGATTAAGGTGAAGAAAATCTAGAAATACACACAAAACCTCTTCATAATGCATGAGCAGCATGCACATGATGAACGATTGTGTGTCTTGTCCAGGAAGTTTCAAGTATGGACATTTGCAAGAAGCACTGGGAACCACTTGGTAGATCCCAGGCACGTTGCTCACTTTCAGGTACTTCACGGTATTCCACGCACCAAGGGATCAGCCCATCTTAGGTAGCAGGGAAGAGTGGCTTCCACAGCCTGAGTGTTCTGGTCAAGTGTGGTGAGGGAGGAAGCTTGCAGAGTCTGGCAGAAGGCTGTTCCTCAGAGAAGGCTGTTCCTGTGAAGGCCTGAGATTTGAGTGGCATCTTGGGCCATTGAGTCCGGTGTAACAAAATACCATAGACTGGGCAGGGGGTAGGTTATAAGCCACAAAAATTTATTTCCCACAGTTATGAAAACTGGGAAGTCCAAGATCAAGGTGCTGGCAGACTCGGGGTCTGATGAGGATCTGCTTCCTAGATGGCTGTCTTTTCACTGTAACCTTACATGATGGACAAGGTTCAGCCAGCTCTCTGGGGTCTCTTTAATAAGAGCACTAATCCCATCATGAGGACTCCCCCTCCTCGGACCTAATCACTTCCCAAAGACCCAATTGCCTAATGTCATTACCTTGGGAGGTTAATATATCAACATATGAATTTGGGGTGTACGCAAACATTCAGATAATAATAATAATATGTAGTGAGTGGTCCTATCTTTCCATAGGTCTGCTATATAAAATTTCAACCCATGCATTATCAGGAAAATATCTAATTTTACCATATTTTTATGGGTGCATTAAAGTCATAACGGTGGGATTCATTGTTTTATATTCACTCACATACACAATGTAATCTGGTTCATATCATTCTCTATTATTTCTAACTGGGATCCAAAGACACTAAATGTTTCACCTGACTATCTGCAATTAGTCAATGGAAAACCAACGCAGATGCCTTGATTCATGGTCCAAACTAGTTCCTAGGACAATTTGTAGGAAATTATAGATCTATGCACCTTTATACTTGCCTTAGGGATTGATTTTCCTCCCGGGAATATTATCCCTGTCTGCCTATCCCAGGATCATAGGCAGGTATGAGATCCGTGCTTGCACATAGTAAGTGCTTAGTAAACATCATCCCCGCCCCGCCTTTTAATTTGAGCATCCCTGGTCTCTGTTGTTCAGTTGTCAGATGCTAAATACTCTCTGGGTCTTTTAGCAATCTGGCTATACAGGTCTCATTTCCCCAGGAATATAGAAAGTTCTTCCCATGTGTTCCCTACACGCTTCAACACAAAGCAGAGAACACAGGGCACAGTCACCATAGGTGACTTTATACTTACCCAGCTTTGCACTTACCCAGCTCTCCCTTTGTTCTTGAGCTTCCCACCCTGGTCACATCCACTACTGGTTCCATGTCACCATGCTCCAGATGCACATCACTCCTCTGTGGGCACCTTCAGCAAAGTTTTTGCCTCCCCCCAACACACACACACACACACACACACACACACACACACACACACACTGACTGTCAGGCATGGTAAGGCCAGGTTGTTCTCCCACAGAGCACCTTTCAGAGGCAGAAGGGGATTCCTTCCTTGGAGAGGTTCCCGTGAGTCCAGGAGGGTGGGGATATATTTGAGAATCAGAGAATCTTGTAGGTGGAAGGAATCAAGGAGAGCATTTAGATCTGTCGTACCCAGACCTGGGTGCTCTTCAAGCTAGGAAGCTTTCTAGAAATACAGATCCCTTTTTCCTCACCAGAAGATTCTGATTCATCAGACTGGGATGGGGTCCCACAAGACTATTTTTAACCAGTGGCCCAGGACATTTCCAGATAGTTATCAGAGAACCCAAGTTTGGGATCCACTAGTACAATCACTTTGTGGATAAGGAAAAATTGATTCATAGAGGCTGTTGGGTGACCCTAGGTCAATAGCTTGATACTGATGAGACCCAGATTTCTGAGGATGATGCTTTTACTACTAAAGCTTGCTCACTGCCCTTGTTAGGTTTCCAGAGGGAAAATAACGTTAAGTGGCAATGTGGAACCCAGCAATCCAAATGTGTTGCTGTATGCTGCGAGGTCAGTGTAACATGATGGGTAGGACACCCATGTGGTGCCAGGCAGACCTCAGTTCCTGTAAATTGAGAATAATGGTTGTACCCACCTCCTAGAGATTGAGATAATGTATGCAAAGCACTGAGCTTGGGACCTGGCATGTAGCAAGAACTGGAACCATGAGCTTGGCCAGTTTAGGTCTAATGAGTCCACTCAATCACCATCACTGTGGTGGAGGAGTCACACAGCAGGTTAATGTATACAATGGCCATTGCACCTCTTTTCAGCAAAAAGTCTCTATTTAGGAATCATCAAATGGGGTCAATACAGGGACCCTATAGCTACATGGCCTCTGGTCTGCCATATCCCAAGATCCCCACCCCCCTCTTACCTACCACAAAATTCATTTTCATCTGAGAAAGACAACTCAAGGCTCAGCCCACCCCTGCTGAAATCCCCAAAGGAAAAACCATGAATCACTTTTGCCAAAGTCCCCTTTTTAGGGCATGTCCCTAGTTTTTACTGCTCTCTGTTTTACATCATTATAATTGAACTGATCAGCAAGAAGAACAGGCCCATTTTTACAAGGGAAAGAAGACACCCACAAAAAAACAAAATTATTACTGTTTACAGCTCACAGGAAACACTTTTTAAATTAGATCTGCCTTCAGTATAGGCGTCAGCCAGTTTCCGAGAAGAGCTCATGCCTGAGGAGCAGAGTCTGTATGAAGGGGAGGGAAATTCGCCCTTTTTACGTGGAGATAGTCAGTGGGCAGGCCAGGAGCAGCTGCTGACCTACTAGAAAGAGAAGTGGAGGGAGGCTTGTTCAGAGCAGAGACTGTATCTGTGCATTATTAGCACCCTGGTACCCAAAAGGGTGCCACATGAACCTTTAATGTCTAAGTAGCTTACCCACCATCTGGACGGCCTTGAAGACCTGTTCACAGTGTTGTTTTTTTAATTTGTTTTATGGATTTTATTTTTTTAAATACACGACAGTGGAATGCATTACAATCCTTATTACACAGAGTACAATTTTTCATATCTTTGTATATGGAGTATGTTTACTCCAATTCATGCCTTTAGACATGTACTTTTTTGGCATTGCTATTTTTTTACACATATATACCATGATTTTTTATATCTCTGTTTTTATATAAAGTATGTTGACTTCAAATCCGAGTCCTCATACATGTACTTTAGATAATGATGTTCATCAAATTCCACCACCCTTGCTAATCACAATGATTTGAGAAAAGTGGCCCTAATGTTTTGGGGTTTAGTTTCTTCTGCTCCGGGAACCTAATTTTCCACCCTTTGCCTCTACTCTGATAACATCTTTGGGGAATGTGTCTATGGTCAACACCAGACTGAGACCAGAGCAGACAGGTACGGATCCCACTCTAGACGTCTCTGCCATCTTGTTTGACCTTAGGGAAGTCATTTCTCTTCTGCATGTTTCAGTCTTGACTGAGAAATCAGTACTTCTGTTTCATATGTTTAAAATATTTTCCCCTTTCCCTTATTTGTATTATCAAACATATTTATATAACACTTTTGACAATTACAAAGGGCCTCAACAAATATTATTTAAAATCTTTATGTAAAAAAGTGATCTTTATGTAAAATCCATCACATCCTTATGACATATAGGTTTTATCATCTCTATTTCACAGATATGGAAACCAAGGCTCCTAAAGCTAAAGTGATGTGTCCAGCAGCCATTGGTAACAGCAGTAGATCAGGTCATTAGGACACTATGTTGGATATTCTGTTGCGTTTCTGGGTGTGCTGAGACATAGGAGAAGTTCATGCCCTGCCCTCTACCAGGCATAATCTAATATATGCTCATAATAACATAATAAACTCCAGAACTGTTATGGTTTGGATGTAGGTGTTCCCCAAAAGCTCACATGTGAGACAATGCAAAAAGGTTCAGAGGAGAAGCGATGGGGTTGTGAAAGTCTTAACCCAATCAGCGAATTAATCCTCTGATAGGGATTAACTGAGTGGTAACTGAAATGTTAGGGTGTGGCTGGAGGAGGTCAAATTAGGGGCGTGGCTCTGGGGTATATATTTGTCTTTGGCAAGTGGAGACTTCTCTCTTCTCTTCCTGATCATCATATGAGCCACGTCCCTCTGCCACACTCTTCTGCCATCATGTTCTGCCTCGGTCCCTGAGGAATGGAATCTGCTGTCTATGAATCGAGTCTGAAACATGAGCCCTCAAACTTTTCTCTCTCTACAGTTGTTCTGATAGGGTCCTTTAGTCACAGCAGCAAAAAAGCTGACTAAAACGAGCACACAGAGAATATTATTCCAGACAGGTTCCTCCCAATACCTATCCCATCAGGAAAAGAAGTTAAGAGTTTAGCTAGAGGAGCTGTCACATATTCTGGATGGTAGATCAGAAAAGGCATAGATGCAACCTTCTTTTTTTTTTGACACAATCATCTTATTTTATTTTTATGTGGTGATGCTGAGGATCAAACCCAGGGCCTTGCACATGCTAGGTGAATGCTCCACTGCTGAGCCACAATTCTAGCCCCGTAACCTTCTTTAAAAAAAAAAAAACAGTATGTAAATAAGCATCACTACCAAGTCACTTATATTATGCAAGTCCTTCCCCATCCTTGTGCCTTACTGTCCTCATCTAGGAACCTAAGGCATTGGACCCCATGGACTTCCAGGTTCTTCCCAGCTCTGGCCTCGTACCCAGATTCCTGGGACCCACAAAGCCTGTGTTTTGCAGCCTTCTGGGTAAAATATCAGGGAAGAACTGGGACATTAGGAGATCAAATAAAATGGACACAGAGACTGGGGACAGGAGGTGTGTTCCTTTAGAGCGTCCCTGCCCCTGAGCCAACTGCACTAGAGGACCCTTGCTGCATGAAACAAGGCTCTTGCTTGACTGAATTTGATGTGCACACTGATGTCTCTGTGCCATATGGGCAGTGTGTCCAGGCTGCTGCGGGTGGACATTTCATTTCTTTGCCTGTTGTTTCTCAGGAACCTGGATAGATGGTGCCACTGTGCCTGTCAGTAGGGGAGACAGGCTGAGGAGCTGGGGTGACAGGCATTCAGAAGCCGAAGAGGTGTCTGGCCTGGCATCCCCCTGGGTACAGAGTTGGAGGTACCCCTGCACAGGGGTGGAACTTCTTGTGAGGGCCTCCCAAACCAGGAGCAGATTTAGGCCTGGGAAATCCCAGGAGGCTAGGGGAGGGGAGAGGATTGATCAAGATACCAGAAGCCCTGTCCTGCCCTGCCCTGGATCCTGGCCTGCCTGGATAAATAGCCCCTTTTCACCTCCATGCATTCCTTTGTTTCACTCTCATTCACAAGTGTGAGGACACCTCATGACATCATGAGAGGCTTCAGCCCCTAAACCCACGCCTGCAGGTGACTCTGCAGGTGACTCGCAGCCTCCACCTCCCTCCCCTGGGCTCGGGACCACAGCCTTCAGAGCCAGCCCTTCCCATTGTTGGAGGACTCCAACTCCAGACGGTTCCCTCTTTGAGACACAATTGGCTTCTCTCTGATTTCCACTGATCAGTCCTACTTCTTTCTTGCTGCCTCCTGGACCCGCCCTTGCGGGTCTGATCCTTTCAAAAGATGACTCTTGAGTCCACTGTTTCCCCGTGACGTGTGTGACATTTTCAGGTCATGGACAGATAGATATTTTAATAGCTATATTTTACTTTCACCTTTATCACAGACAGCCATTGATGTGGTGCTTCTGATGAGAAGTTTCTTTTCTAATGTTGATGTAAGATCAGTGAGTTGACATAAAAGGAATTAAGTAAACAGCACTACACACAATGGGCATGGCAAGAATTATTGGTCTTGAGAGATGCTGTATTGGGCCACGTTTCCACCAGGGTCCTCTTCCTGGGCCCTCTTCCTCTTTTCCCATCACTGCACTCTTATTTGGCCATGGATGTCACACAATCATCACTGTTTCATCTGTACAGACTGTTTCTCAAACCCTGACCTTCAGCCCTGTCCTGCCATCATCTCTAATCACCTGCATTCATTTCCTTTGGGGTATTATGGCTTTTCTTCTCATGTGCTGTCTTCATCATGTCCAGAACGAACATCTCAGATTCCATGAAATTCTAGAACCACTGGAGGTGGGGAAGGAGACATTTCTTTGGTATTTGCTGCAGACATTTCCCCCTCTGTCCTTAAAGATTCTCTGTAGAAAGTCAATGGTGTCTCCATTTTATATCCAAAAAAAAAAAAATTGGAAGTCTACAAACTTTAAAAACATGTCCAAGGTGCAGTGGTTGTAGATCTAAAATTGAGAACTCATGATTGCCTCCTGGTACCATGTAGTTACCCCCACACAGTTTTTTTAGTTGGACAGTGGAGGTTTCTGCTTAAACTTCCAATTTGGTGGATAAAGGAACTGAGTCCAGTGAGCTGGTGAGACATGTGCCTGGCAGCCTTTGGCCCACTCACCTGCTCCTACCGTGGATTGTTGCTGTGTACAGAGTGCCCATTCTTCCAGCCATTCAGAATGAAGTCCTAATACCATGTTCCACAGTCCCCACTTGCCCCACCTCGAGTCATAACATTCTCTGACTCTGTCATTGCCTATTTTCTCCTCCTCTCTGGTATAAATGTCATTGCCTCATTCCTGGACCACTGTGGTGGTCTCTATTTAAAGGTTGCTTCTCATGTTTATCTTTCGAAAACACAGCTTGGCACCTATCACTCTCTGATCACAAACCGTCATCAGTCCAAGTCACCCTGGCTCTTAAATCCTAGGTGCAACATCCTAGGATGACATATGGACTCTTTATCCTGTCACTCGAGACTGGCTTTAATTTAAACCTTACCTGTCCATCCAGCTTTACCTCTGGCAATGCAAACTCTGGTTGAAATGTTCTACTCCTCATTTCTCGTAGGAAACCTTATTTTCCATATGGAGATTCCCTCACCTGGCCAAGGTGCAGGAAGGCAGTCTCCCTGCCCCCCACCCCCAATCACCGGCCCCTGGCAGTTGCCCTGTCTCCAAATCCTTTTGACTTTTTGGCATCTGCAGCACTTATTGTCGAGGAGCACATGGGACCCTGGGCTGTAATTTCTCTGCATGATGCACATCCACCCTGCCCACTTGCCTGTACTGTGAGACCCTGGAGAGTAGAGGCATCATCTTATACCCTTTAGGGTTTTTTAATTGACACATAATATCTGTATGTATTTATGGGGTATAATACCATATTTTGATACATTTATATGGTATATAATGATTAGATCAAGTAATTAGCGTTTCTATCTCCTGAAGGTTGTTAACCTTCAGACTCTTCTACTTATTTTGAAGTATATCAGATTGTTGAAAACCATAGTTGACTGTGCTGTAGAACACCAGAAATAATTTCTGATCTGGCTGTATGTTGGTACCCATTATCCGACCTTCCTTGTTCCCCTCCTGCTTCCTAGTCTTTCATGACTCTTCTAGCCTCTTCCATGAGAGCATCTTTCTTAACCTCCATGTAGGAGTGAGACAGTGTCTGTGACCACAGTTCATTTCAGTGCCCTTTTTGTGGGGTGGGTCCTTCAGTACCTGTTCTCCATGCTGATGATGCCACAGTGTCCCAGTGGGTGCTCCTGGTTTTAATTTTCAGGGTCGGGGCATTGGTAAGAGTGCTGATGAAGGACACTGTGCCCTGGAGTCACACACCTGTGTGACACAGCCTGGCAGACGAAAGCACATTGTCCACCGTAAAGAGCTGTGGGCACGTGAAAGAGGCCAAGGCCTGGAAATCAACCTTGGTGACTCTCAGTATCCTACCATGACACACTGGAGGATCCTGTGAGTCCCTGGCCCTGAGCCAGTCACCTGGGAACAGATTAAAATTGCCACATAGTTTCTGCCCTCAGTGTATGCAGATTCCTGGAGGACGAGGGGTCTGGGACAACAGCTACACTTAGAGAACTTATCAAACATGCCATAGTGCCAGATGTTGATATTTCAAATGAGCAGACAGACTGGTCATAAGGTTGCAGAGCAAATTGCCAGGCCTGGAGAATCAAAGCAACCTCTCAACTAGGGGAGGAACAGTGGTCCTGAGAGAAGAGGGAATCTTGCAGGCAGGGGGCCACATAGGCTGGCTGGCAAAGGGTAGGCAGGCAGCTTTTTTACTTGATCAATGGGCATTGGGAGAAGACAAGGTACAGAGGCGGGGAGGGAAAGAGTCAAGCAGGGAAGTGGGGCCCAATGAGGTAGGAATAGAGAATCCATATCATTTCTTGAGGCAGGAAGTAGCCTACGTAAAGTGAGATTCTGGAAACTTTCTTGCTCAGATATTTCTTCATCTTTTAAAGGTAAGAGAAAACCTATACTTCCAGGTCTGCATCCCTGTGCCCTTCCTCTCCAGGCATCTGAGGGTCTGCTGTTGAAGGGGCTTCTTCTCTGGTTGCCCACCCCAGCCTCTTTAAGAACTGCAACATTAGTAAATTACTGCCTCGTACCGCCTTATCCTTCGGCTCCTCCGTCCTGTGCTGTAAGGAGAGGCTAAGCATAGAATTACGTGGGCTAGCCTCTGATAGGGATTTGGGCTGATCTCTCTAGATCCAGTCTGAGACCATAATCTGAAATAAGCATCTCATGCCCGGGCTGCATGAGATGGGGAGACAGAGAGGCATTTGTCTTCCAGTGTTTACGAGCTCTTGCCTTTTCTGGCTGGGTGAGACTGAGCTTAGTTTTAATGTGCCCCCATGGCTGATAAGGGGTGGCGGCCCTAAACAGCTGTGGGATAAAGATGTGAAAGGAGGAGTGGCACACGAAGATAGCAAGTGGAGCCCGTTGATAAGGATGCTTCCTGATGCCAGCGCTGGAAAACTCAACTTGAAATGGTTTCGACAATAAGGACATTGTGTCTCAAAGAGAGAAGGAAAGAAGCCCCAAGTTAAGGTGGCATTAACCCAATTAATTTACTGGTTTAACAACTTTACTCAGATCCCAGGTCTCTTCACATTTTCTCTTTGCCACTGTTAGCTTGTAGCTCGTGTCCTCAGCTCGTAGTCCCCGTGGTCTCAGGTGTCACCGTACCAGATTTCATACACAGAATGAGTGTGTCAAACTGAAGAAAGGCTTGGAGCACCTTCCCGCTTGTATGCCTCTCTCTCTCTGTTTTGGAATCAATGAGGAAATTTCCCTTCATGCTGCATCAGCAGGCTTGGGTCACGTGCCACTTCTGAAGCCAGTGGATGGTGGTGAGGAAGGGGAATACCTTCTAGTAGGTTAGACGAGTGGGTGGTTTACAGCCAGCCATGCCCTTTGCGGGGTGGTGACCAGGTTTGGTCAGCAGTGGGCAGAGTCTGTGGGTTCCATACAGCAGTCAGCACATGAATCCTGCAGCCACATGTCCAAAATGTAGAGATGCAGAGTGCCCCAGGCCAGGTCGGGCTCTGAGGGTCAAATAATTGCTACACTTAGAGAACTTACCAAACTCAGCTAATAATACTGAGCTTCACATAAAAACCAGGCATTTGGTGTAGCCCCAATAAAGCCCCAGAAAGGTGAACTAGCAGAGTCTAGATTTTTCTATAACCACAAAAAAATGGAAAAGTCATTAAATGGGGAGTGTGAGCTGTACTGTTTTCTAGCTGCATGGCTTTGTAGAAGACTTCATAATCTCTTTGATAGATTTGCTCATGTTCTTACATAATGAGATAATATTTTGTAAACATCATGCAACTTCTGTTAGGATTAAAACTTATGTACAGGCTCAGACTGTTGTTAATGGCAGCTAGGATGGAGGGGGTGGTGGTGATGATTGTGGCTATGATGGCGGTGGTGGTGATGGTAGTGATGGTAGTGGAAATGGTGATGGTGATGGAGGTGGTGGTGGGGATGGGGATGGGGATGGTGTGATGGTGGTGGTGATGGTGTAGCGATAGGGATGTGGTGATAGTTATGGTGGTGATAGTGATTGTGAGGAAGAAATGGAAGGAAGACGAGTTAAAGGAGGAGAAAAGTACCAGCCTTTCCTTCTTCACAGTGGGTCATAAGGCTGGGTCATAGGTCATAATGGATGAAAGAAAGACCTTATAAACTGTAAAGTTCAGCCATACGAGTTAGCACTGTGGTGATGATCATGTCATTTAGCAAACCTCCTAAGCACACTGCCCATCTCCCTTCACCATCATTCTCCATAGCTGAAATAAGTCACCTCAAGAGACATTGGTTTGGCACAGACCCAGGGAAAGTATGTGTCACTGTAGGGCCAGGGGCTTCTGAAGCCACAACAGAACCTATTCCTGTAGATCAAAGGGCTAAGGAGGGAGCTGGACATGACTGTCCAGCAGACAGGATACAGGGAGAGTTTTTGTTTTGTTTTTAAGTGGCTTTGATAATAGAAAGCAGATGTGGGACCTCAAGTCTCTGGTTTTTGCTGAAGTGAAGAGGATCCAAAGAAGACAGTGAATGTGCCACTGATGTGAGGACAGCTGATGTGGCCAGGGAGGGAGAGGACACAGAGAGAGGCAACTGGGCCAGTGCTGCTGGCCACTCAGCTGTCCAGAAGAGACCCTGTGGGAGCAGGCAGAGCTGGGACCTGGGAGGAGGACACAAAGCCCCAGGGGTGAAAGAATGTGTCCACTCCACAAAGGTGTGTTGCATGTCTAGTGTGCACAGCTCCTATAGGTACAGGTGCCAGGGCTGTAGCAATGACAGCAGCTGCTGTTTGAGTGACAGCTCTGTGATTTTAATTCTCAAAATGATCCAAGGTAGGCATAACTGTTCCCAGTTCTCTGGTGAAGAAACCGAAGTTTAGAGAGATGATGTAGCTTGTCATAGGAAAAGTCTGATCCCAGATGTGTGTGGCTCCAGAGCCCTTTTTCCTCAACAATTTGCCTTTCATTTAAAGATACTGTTTAACCAAAGGTGATAAAGACACCTGCTTCTGCCCTGCAGGTGCTCTGTCCCTGGATGGGGGAGGAACATGGAAGCCGCGCATACCATAATGCATGCTCTAATGGTAACATGAACAAGGGCTCTAAGGCCATGAAGAGGGACTGATTCCACTCTTCCAGAGTCCAGGGAGGCAGGTAGGGGTTGGGAGGTCCAGATCGGGCTGCATCTTGGGATGAGACGGAGTTTGCCAGGTGGAGGACAGAGCAGGGATGGCAGGGGCCAGGAGAAGGGCATGGTGAGACTTTGCTGTGGCTGGAGTGTGGGCTGGTGGCCAAAGGTGCAGCTGGGGGTCATGTCATGACAGACCTTGGCACCATGCTAAGGAGGCTAGATTTTGTTTTAAGGGCAGAGGGGAACCATAGAAGGCTTTGGAGCAGTAGATCCCCCTGGGTGTCCAGGAAGCAGTCGGGAAGCTGCTTGAACACCCAGACAACCCATGATGGTGCCAGATTGGGAATGGACAGTGGGATGAGGCAGAAAGATGGTTATGTTTCCCTGGGCCAGATGTTAGTTGGGCTCCTTAAAAGAACTCAAGCAGTTAGTAGAGAGTTTGAGGCCACTGCTGTACCTTCCTCTCATTTGGGAAATTACCTACTAGCCCACAGGTCACTAAGCATATGCCCATTGTCCCCAGGAGTAATTCCGCCCTGATTGGTAATATCTCTCACCCTCTCCACTCCATTACCCCCAAAGAAAATGTAATATCTTTTTTTTTTAACCTCAGACAGGAAGGGATGGTGGCCATTCTGAGAAAATCAGAGCTCCCCAATGACAGATAGGCAGCTCATAAAGACGTGACGGACCTGAGATAGAGGAGGTCAAGGGGAGAAGGGAGGAGGCTGGCCTGTGTGACATTCAGGCTTCCTTTCATCTCGGGCTGCAGTTTGGTGGAGGTTGATTGTTCAAATGCTGGCTTCAAGCAGAGGAATGAAACAGGCTGTGTCTGCCCTCTAGGGTTTAGCGTTACAGAAACACAGGCTCAGAGGAGGCCGTTGGGGGGGGGGGTGTTTGGAGCAGTGACCTCGTCTCCAGGAGCTGCCTGCGGGAGGTCAGCACAGGCCAGGGTGGAGGACAGTGAAGGCCTAAGGGGAGCAAGCTGGGCTGACCCCCAGAGGTCTGGTGTCAGTCTGTCCAGAGCACCTGTGCCACCTGCCATGCTGGGGCAGCTGAGGCAAGGCCGGCCTCTAGGGAAGAAAACATAAATGCAGGAAACTGATAAATGAGGAAGTCACTTCAACTTAGCATCACGGGCAAGCACAGAGAAATAGACCGTGGTTTTGTTTTTCACGGAGCGACTGTAAAGCCAGGGACTCCAGCTTGCTTTTCAACTCACCCAACTGCAATTGCTACTTGCCCTCAATAAATAGGTGAATTGTTCTTTTTGAGGCTGCTTTGCTCTTGGGCCATTAAATGGTTTTCCGTGTCCCTTCATCCTTTGCAAAAATGTCCTGAATAGAAAGCCAGAGCATTTGAACCACCAGTCCCCTTCTAAATAAAGCTTCTGTTTGAAGCCTTCGGGATGGACCTGCCTCCTATCTCCCACCTCCCTGCTCAGCTCCCATCTTCCCAATCCTGGTGCCCAGGCATCTGTCCCGGTCCTCCTACCAAAGCCCGCACTGTTCAACTTTCTGATGAATTAGCCATGTTTTAGCTGATCCAGGTTGGAACTTGACCCGCTAGGGGCTAGGAAACCTTTAAGACCCCCAAGAATGCTTTTTAAAAAAAATTGTGATAGAGTATAAATAACATAAAATTTGCAATTCTAGCCATTTTTAGGGGATGATTCAGTAGTGTTAGTTACAGTCACAATTTTGTACAGCCATCACCTCTGTCCCCACCCCAAACTAAAATTCTGTATACCCATTAAGCAGTGTCTTCCCATTCCTCCCTCCTTCCAGCTCCTAGTGACCTCTTTTCTACTTTCTATCTCTTTGAATTTGTGTATTCTCGGTATTTTATACAAGGGGAGTCATACAGTATTTGTTCTTTTTCGACTGACTTCTTCCACTTAGCATGAAGTTTCCATGGTTCCTTTATGTCATAGCATGTGTGGGAAAGTCATTCCTTTTTAAGGTTAAATAATGTTCCTTTGTATGTGTATTCCCTATTTAGTTTATCTATTGCTTGGTAGATGGAAATCCACTTCCTGGCTGAGTCTCAAGTACCATTGGAGACCCCAAGGGTGGGATGCCCTATCTAGTGATGCCTATTGAAAACCTTGACCCAGAGCTTTCTCAGCCCATAGACAGGGACAGCTGCACTGTGGCAAAAGACACACCGGATCTGTCATTAAGAAACCTAGGTGCCCATCCCCTGGGCAAGAGGTGCAGCCCCTATCTTCTGCACAATGAGGAAGTGGGGTTGTGTGTCTCTTGATCTTACAGCTTTGAACATTCTACACATCTGTCAGTCTCCTGAGAGAGCACTGCTTCAATGTGGCCTGGGGCTGAGCAGACTCTCAGGAAGTGTTTGTGATGCAGGATGAATGCACGAGAGGATCGGAGGGCGAGGAGCTCAGGTCTCTTAGCTGGAGAAGAGACCGGAGACTGTAGTTAGAGGTCAGGTTGAACAGTACTTATGTTATGAAACCATCTGGAAAACAGTGTGCTGTGTGAAGTATTGTTATTGTGTCTATTGTCTTTTCCCTTGTACCTCGATAAAATCGTGTAAATGAGCTTCTCATCAATTCTGTTTGATGTAGAATTCTTGGTAGCCTCAAAAAATGCATAAATTCAAGTAGGGACACAGTCTCTCTGGGTATGAATTCTCATACCTTGGCTCTTTCACAGCGCAAACCTAAAGCCTTGTAGTGCTCAGCACAGGAAGATGGGCATTTCACAGCTTTACAGTATTTGTAGCTGTGCTGCAGAAACGCACCTATATGTAATGACACATCAGTCCCTCCCTGGTTGTCCTTGTCCTAAAAGATCTAAACTAACCTAACTTCTGCTCCTAAGGAGTTTGTGTTCCCCTAAAGCACCATTATTAATAATTTTTAGATGATGGGTATTTTTATTATAATGTTTATTTGCACTTATGATGAGTCCCAGAACAACAGGAAGAGAAAGTGAAAAAGAGCTCTTAGCTCCATTCCAGGTCCTGGGATCTAGCTGTACCTTTGCCACATCTGCACCACAGGCTGGTGAGCAGCATCCTCACTTGCCAAAGCATTTCAGAGGTGTTTCAGAAGTCATCTATAAGTTGGAACACTTTGCTGTTCCAAGTTATCAGAAAAACTACAAAAGCAGTGATCCCTCTTCTTGAGTAAAATTGTATGCAGAATCCAGCAGGTAAAGTCAACGAAAGTCTTCCAGAGTGGTTGGTAAAGGCAGCCACTACTTTTGTGTGTGTGCGAGTGTGTGTGTGTTCTCTGTTCATATTCCATCATATTAGCTCTCTGGACTCTATTTAGCCAGTTAGGACTCCTTGGACAACTCAACCCAATGTGGGTTAACGTGGCATTGCTCTGGCTTAAGAGGGGATGAGGTGTCAAAGCCCTGTTTTTTCAGCCTTCCCCTCACCTGTTCCAAAAACATGCTAGGAGCCTAGGTCTGTGAGTGTGCACATGTGTGTGTGTGTGTGTGTGTGTGTGTGTGTGTGTGTGTACACACAGATACGTAATTTTAAAAATTTTGTGTACATAAGAGGAAACAGACGCAGAGAAGTAAAGTGACTTAGCCTAAGCCACACATATCAGTTGGTGGTGAATTAAGATTATTGAGTCTTACCATCAAAACATTGTCTATCAAAATCTCTGTCCCCTAGGAGCTTATGATACAGTTGACCAGGTGGGACATGTGTGCATGGGAGGATAAATGGAAAGCTAAGATAGTGCATGCTCATCCATGCCGAGCTCCTTTGGAAGGCATTGTCCTCCTGGACTGAGGCTCCCTCTCCACTCAGATTCTGAGCTCTTTATCTCAGCTCTCCAGCACCCAGCCACATACATAAGCACATTTGTGAATGTTTGAGTGAATTTTTGATTGAGTGATTCACTGATGTGTGGGGTGGATCCTTCTGTATCACTATGTGTTATTTACCAGGGTGTGGAACAGATGTCACATGGCATGGAGTAAGGAACAGCCTTCATTAGGAAAACTTATGTAGGCCAAAGTTAATTAAGAGAAGTGTCACATATCCCCCAATCCCCATATCTCACAAAGTTATGCAGCAGGTCCAGGATGCTGCTGAGTCTGCATCCCAGTGGAGGGCCCCCTCCTCCCCTACGGTGCTGTCTTTTTAAAGGGCACATAAGCAAGGGAAAGTAGTCTTGTCAATGAGGGAATAAACAGACTGCTTGGTGCCGGGCAGTCTGGATTGGGGGTGCCAGCTGTTTATAGGAAGTTGTCTGGGAATGCCAGCTTCCTAGCATGTAGGGCCCTTGGAGTCTTTGGAGTATTGATGTTCTCCTGGAGGGGGAGGAAGGACTCTGAGCTTGGGTGCTGTCTCTCCCAAAAAGTTCATTTCTAGGCCACCCAAAGAGAACTCCATGTCACTTTCTGACAATTCACTTAGTTGTACCATCCTGGTCTTGAATAACGGAGTAGATGGATGGATGGATGGATGGATGGATGGATGGATGGATGGATGGATGGATGGATGGATGGATGGATGGATGGATGAGTGGATTGGTGAATGATTAGATGGATGGATAAATGGGTGGGTGGGTGGGTGAATGGGTAGGTGGATGGGTGGATGGGTGGACAGCACAGGAAGTCGGCTTGCTCATGGGGTGGGGGCAAGATGACTGGGGCTGAGTGGCTGTTTGATAGCTCCTCCCTCTCTTGCCTTCTACAGGTATCCTCAGCTTGCAGCTGCCCTTCTGTAAGATGTCTTCCCTGTTATCATGGCCTCATGTACGCTCTAACCCAGTATCACCTAATTTGAAAAGGCTGATGCTTCCACACATCATAGATTGTTCCTGGGTCACAACCACCAAGGCAGCTACATCCGCAGACCCACTGTAGGGTACTAAAAGGGAAGGATAAAAGATGAGTCTTCTAGATGGTGACTGAATCTGAACCCTCCGCTCCTTTCCTGATACTGCCTGATGGAGGCCTTTGTCAGCACCTGTGCTGGTGGCTTCCCTCAGATTTTGAGTTGCCTCAGAAACACCTGGAATCGTCTATAATACATATTGCTATGCTTCATGGCCAGGAGATCTATTTATTAGGTCTGGATGGGGCCCAGAAGTCTGCAGTTTTTAGCGTAGCATCTTCAAATTGCGTCATTCAGAGCTGGGCACAGTGAGGCCAGAGCTCATTAAATGTCTAGGAGATGAGAAAGAGTGACTGGGGCAGAGGGTACCTGTCCCTGCAGAATTACCCGTCACACTCCCAAGTGCCCCAGATTTAGAGCACCCTGCCAGCCAGCTTGGCAGGAGAGGTGGGCCTTTGCAGGCCATGCCCCTTTCCAGAATGTGCATGGACCTGGATGTCTTTAGTGAGCTCCCTCTGACCTGGCAGAAGAGGAGGGCCTGGTGATTCTGAGTTTAGTGTCTCCTGGGGACAGTGGATGGGCAGCCCTGCTTTGGAAAACCTGCACCTGAATGCACATGGACAAGTATTTGGTGGCTCCAATGAGATTGGAGCTGAAGCTCTTGCAGAGAAAAGCAGTGGAGCATGAAGGCATCCAGGCAGCCTTTGCCTGGTGGGGGCCATTAAGGCTCTGTGCTGGGGGCTGAGGAGAAGGGAGCAATTAATGGTGAGGGAAGTGAGAGAATCAGCACAGGGAGTCGGCTCGCTCTAATTGAGTCAATGAGTTTGCCCTGTGGACTGTGGCACCCAGGGACAGGAACTGCATCCTTAAATGCAAAGCCCTTCTTCAAGGTAGCAGGGAGAGAAAAGATAACCCTCTGCTCCTTGAGAAAAGAGCTGGCCTTTTCTATTCATCACCCACCCTGGCGACTGCTTCCACGGTCAGGTGGCTCGTTTCTTTGGCAGACCTGGTCTGTGTCTTTGGGCAGAGTCTCGTCTGCTCACGGAAGAGATCTCAAATTTCTGGATCCATGTATATGAGCAGGTTGTCTTCTGGCTGCTGTGACAAGACCTTCAGTGTCTTGATTTCTTTGTGGCTGGCTGTATTGCTGCTGTTATGGAGGGTACTCAGCTGGTACCCTCCCAGAACCCTGTCTGTGACCTTCACTATTTTTTACTGCAGAATCGAGGCATGTTGAAAATCATGGGGTTCTGCTCCAGCCCTTTGCTCAGCATCCTTCTCCTCTCTCTTGGTGTTTTTTCCCTTTAGATCAAGACATTATGACTTTTCTTCAAAGAGGGTACAATAAGATGTTAATTGGTTTAATAAGATGTTTAGAAAACAATGTGAATTTGTGTACCACCCTAATATTTATAATTTAACAGAGAACTTTGAACACACACACACACACACACACACACACCCTTTAATCCATAGTGGATTGGAGCTCTTATGGTTGAAGAAGTTGTGGATTGGAGGTCCACTCTTTAGTATTCCTTATGTCTACCACAGAGGAGGGAGCCTTCTCTTTCATCTGCCATCATGTGTTCTTTGTTTGTTTGTTTGTTTGTAGTTGGAGCCGGACAACATGCCTTTATTCTATTTGTTATTTTTTTTACGTGGCGATAAGGATGAAACCCAGTGCCTTGCATGTGCTAGGCAAATGCTCTGCCACTGAGCCACAGCCCTTGTTGTGTGTTCTTAACGATGGGATTACATTCTGAGAAATGTGACATTAGGTGATTTCAGTGACATCATGGAGTGTACTTACACAAACTAAGATAGCTATGATGTCACTAAGTGACAAAGTCTTGTGGAATTTCCATTGTATTTGCAGTCTGTGGGTGACTGACATGCCTTCATGTGGTACCTGACCCTACGTGTGAGATCTGCTGGTTCAGAACTTTCCACATCCCTAGTCTAATGACTTATTTTTTCTCTTTTTTTTTCTGTTTTTGTTTCCTAGGAACGAGTGGAATATCTCTTTCTCATAATTTTTACTGTGGAAGCATTTTTAAAAGTAATCGCCTATGGTCTTCTCTTTCACCCCAACGCTTACCTCCGCAACGGTTGGAATTTACTAGATTTTATAATTGTGGTTGTAGGGTAAGTATATCTGTCTTTCTCCTTTCCTTGCCTTACCCGAGCACACCTCTTTCTCCCTCTCCTCGTATCTCTTTTTGATTTGGTCATACCTGTACTAGCCTTCAGGCAATGAAAGGATGTTAACAATCACTTTGAGTTCAGACTTTTTCTGAAGGGAGAGGAGCTATTACCTAACAGCACCACTCCCACATGCATCAGCATGCACACACACACACACACACACACACACACACACACACACAGAGGCAGATATATACACACATGCACACATGCATGCCCACAATATATACACAAATACTTGAATTTGTGTGCTCTTAATGGCACCAGGGTCCTCTGTGCAGATGAAGCAGTTCCTCTGCTTAACGACTTTTCTCTCCCCCTCCAACCACATCTGAGCCAGCAGTTCTTCTGACCAGCTTTCCCACTGTATCACTGAGCAGATTTAGTCAGGTTGCCCTGGGAGTATCCAGCCCACCCGTGTGGCATGATGTGAGGATGCCTGCCGAGCCTATGCCTTTGGTCCACAGATTGCTCATGTATACCATCCTGTCCCCAGCTCCACAGTGGGCCCTGCTCTGTGGCCCCAAGAAACCAGATTGCTTGAGACAACTAAGTGAGAAGGAAACAGAACTCTGAAAGGCCAAGGTGGTGGGTAAGTCCACCCGGCCTGAGCTGAGGTACCTTCCTCCAGATACTGTTCCATGTTAGGATGAGGCATAGTTGATAGTGGCTAAAAAAAAAAAAAAAAAGAAAAAAAAAGAAAGAAAAAAGCAGGGTCAAGAATCCCATTTTGGAAGTGACAATTTCCTTATCAAGAAGTTTCCTTTCAAGATTCTCGATGACATAGTTGTACCTCACAGGCCTGCATGCACTGTGTGAAATAGAATACCTTAGGACACAGTGGATGAAGTTCCAATGACTCCTGTGTTTTGTTGATAACGGGGGTCACCTGTCCAGCAGCTTCTCTTCAACAACAAGCTCGCTCTTCCAAGCTGACCTTGTGTTACTTGGTACCCAGCAAATGCTTCCATGGTGGCCACCCTGCATGATTCCGGGTCCCCACAGCATTCAGTAAGAAGAGCAGGATGTCAGGAGGCTGTTATACCAGGCGGCTATTTTTGGTGACTCCCTTTGTGCTATCCCAGTACACACCTGAGCCACTGCGGGCTTTAACAGAGCACTCGCCATTCATTATCTCGGGGGAGCGCCTGGTCTTTATGGCAGGAAATAACACAGGAGCAAATCAAGATTATTTACAAGTTATTTCCTTGTCCTTGGCCATCTGGCTGGCTCATAATAGTTGTTTGGAACGTGTTAGGGTTTTTCCTGTGTTGTCTCATGTTGCCTGGCCAATGAATGACGCATTTTGGCCACATGAACATCAGGGGCATTTGGGTGTCACGAGGAGTACTAAAGTTATTAGCCATTAATAGGTCTGGCTGCAGGGACCTGGGGTAAGGACACAGCTCCATGAGAGGTTTTGCCACCGCTGTTCATGCCAGAATAAACAGAGTGGCTAAAGAAACGTCTTGAATGAACTCAGCAAATAAACCCTAGCAAAAGTCCTAAAGGTGGGTTGTTTCCTGTACCCCTAAATCCTTTTTAAATTCAGCCTCTTTCTCAAGGCCTCAGTCTCCTGATAACCTGTGACACATGCAAAGACAGAAGCCTCAGGAATGAGAGTTGACACTTCTGGGACCAGTGGAGAGATGGGTTGACTTGCAGGACAAGTTCATAAACAAGGCAGAGATGCTTCGTGTTTATGAAAAGGGCTGAATTTGACTAGATATACTCTGCTCCATTCATGTCCTTACTTACCTGAAGCTTGAGAAAAGGAGACCAAAAAAGGGGAGACCTCAAATAGGAGCCCTGGGAAGGCAGGACCATGCCTTCCTGCTCAGGAGAACATGCATGGCTGGCCGATACTGCATGTTTGCAGGGTTTTTTGGCCCTTTCTTCATCCCTTAGAGTGTTGGTGCTCCCCACGTCGACAGGAGGCACACTTTTCATTGGTCCAGAGACTAGTCACTTCTCCCTGGGGTTTTGGCCCTGAGGCTGATGGAGACAGGGAGGCATCCAGATTTGGCTCTCTTCTGAAAGATGCCTCTGTGTAGTGTTTTAAACCACAGAGGTTATGAGGCCAACACTTGCTCAGCTTGCAGTTCACCATGACCTTTGGGGTGTCTTCTCCCTTCATCTCACACTTGGCCATATTTAGCAACTAGTTTATCTTTTCCAGGAGCCTTGATCCTAGGTGCTCTCCACCCAGTCTAAATCTCAGCTCATCCTTCCAACTAGAAAAATGATCCTCCATCCCCAGAGGGTGTAGCTCACTCCTGCTCTCCAGCCATGACTTTTTTCCTGCCCCCTTTATAGTATTCAATGAACCTCCCTCTGCTTTCCTGAGTCTCTTAGGAAATCCTGGGCCCCCTCCCTCTGTAGCTAGTTAACCGAAGGTTTCTTCTAGCCTCCTATAAATCAGAGAAGAGGTCAGGGCTGCCAGTCTGCCTCGGGGTATATCCCTCTTGTCTCTACATTCCCATTCTGGGGGCTTGTCACAGGAGTCATTTCCTTCTCAAAGCGGGGGAGTCCCCTTGGTGCAGTGGGGAGATGGGACCAATGAGTGAATGTGGAGGGGACTTAAAGGGCCTCTGTGATCTACCTCCCCTGAACCCAAGAACCAAGGACTCCTCAGTAGGTCCCTCACTCGGGAGATTCTATCCCACCACAAAGCCTTTAGTTACATCCCTGTCTCCCTCACAGCATGGCCTTGCCTTTCTGATTCCTTGGGTCCTATGGAGCCTCCTTGTCCTCCTCTCTTAAAGTTCCAGCAGCTGGCTGCAGAACTGCCCATCACCTCCCGAGAAACCCACAGCCAAGCATCCACATCAGGACCCACCCCAGGGTCCAGCAGGCACAAAGCAGTGGTTTTGCCCTTACAACATCTAACCAGCAGTCCCCACCCAAACACTTGCTGTACCCATTTCTAAATTATCTATCCCTTCAAAATTGAAGGACAACACTTAATGAAAGAGTTTCAAGTTGGGGTAGGGGTTAATAGAGAAGAAAGCTGTCTCATTTCTGCTTCCTTCACTGAATAATATTTTGTGAACATCTTGTATTCCAATAAGCATATTGCTTTCTTCCAGGAAATACTGGGAACAAAATCTGGTTTGGATTTGGAATGTTGTTTGACCAGCTTGCAAGCTGGTCTCCATTTCCTCAGGTTTCAGTGATCTAGATTTCAGTGGAAAGAACACTTCTCTTGTAGAGAAAGGAATCCACTCCCCTGATCCTTGGCAACTTCTGCCTGGAACTCAAGACATAGGAATCCAACTAACATAGGAAACCATCAGATTGCCAAACTAAGTCACAGAATCAAAGAGTTAAGAGACTTGAGAGCTGGGTGTGGTGGTGCGTGCTTATAATTCCAGCAGCAGCTCAGGAGGCTGAGATAGGAGGATCGCAAGTTCAAAGTCAGCCTCAGCAATGACGAGGTGCTAAAGCATCTCAGTGAGACCCTGTCTCTAAATAAAATACAGAATAGGGCTGGGGATGTGGCTCAGTGGTTGAGTGCCTCTGAGTTCAATCCTTGGTACCAAAAAGAAAAAAAAGAGAGAGAGAGGGGAGAGAGAGAGAGAGAGAGAGAGACTTTAGATGTGGTCTGGCTATGATTTTCGTAACTTTATTTTTCTCAGTGCTGGGGATTGAACTCAGGGCTTCACATATGCTAGACAAGTACTTTACCACCGAGCTATATCCCCAGCCTGTATTTCCTTCTCTCTCTGGTGATGCTGGGGTTTGAACTCAGAGCCTGTGCATGCTGGGCAAAACTTCTTTTAGGTGCAAAACACATTATTCAAAGTCTCACTCAGGCCAAGTACATAAAACAGATAGAAGGGGGCTAGGGACACAGCCCAGTGGCAGAGTCCTTCTCTAATAAGCTCAAGGCCCTGGTTTGATTCCTAGCACTGGGGGAAAAAAAGAAAACAGAAAGGAAGCCACTGTTAAGTCTGGGATAGTGGTACTAGAACCCCAGACATTCAATTCTGACCTCACTGCCCAAGAAGTCCCTTAAATCCTTAGTCTAAACCACCCCAGCATCGCCTGGCAGTGCCTGGCTCTGACTTCTGCCAGCCAGCCTTCAGCTGCACCTGGGCCCCTGTTCATAGGCCCAGTTTCCTGGAGCATGAGCTCAGGAAGCAAAGTTGCCCCAGGCCGTTGTTCAGATGTGATACCGCGGCACTCTGGGCTTCCTCCTTGGCCACAGGCCCCCCTAATGGAGAAACAATCCAGGACACATTCTGACAATGACTTATTGAGTCATTTCTAGGCATAAAGGACAGAAATTGCTGCTGCTGCCCTTTTCCCTATTTTTCTTGGTTACCACCCAAAGCCCAGAGTGCCTGGGTCATCCTTCATCACATTGAGTCCCTTTCCCATCTGATTATGTGAACCTGGGGTCTAACCTTCCCTCTCACCACCTCACTCCTGAACCCTTCGCAGTGTGCCCTCTGGTCCCCATCGTCATCATCTATTCAGGACAGCACACCTTGTCTGTAAAGAGCCAGATGCTGTTCAGCTTTGTGACCCACGCAGCCCCTGGTCCAGGGGTCTGTGGCTGTAGAGGAAAAGAGCCACATGGAAATGAGTGGGTGTAACTGAAGCCCAGGGAGACTTTGCGGGCCCCACTCCTGCCCTGCGTCTCAGCTGTGTTTCTGGTCACTACCTTCCCTTTCTGGCTCTCCCCCAAGCATGCTGCTTCCCTGCACCCCCTCAGGGGGTAGCACCACTCTCTTCCAGATGCGTCATTCCAGTGGAGGTGGAGAGTGGGAGGGGCCCTGCCTTCTCTTCCTTTCTGTTTTCAGACCTCCCCCGTCCCCCCTTCCTGAAACCCTCCAGTGTGGCTATTCTGTCATCAGACCCTGTGCTTCCTACTCCTTATTGCCTACCTTTGAGTCACTCTTCCATGCACCTGGAGGACGTTCACTCTGGGCTCACTCCAGCTCTCTCCAACACTCACTACTCTGCCATCTGGCCCTCTTGTCCCTTGCTGCCTTCTCTGGGGATTCTGACCTCCATCCTGTCTCAGTTGTCCATTCCCAGGGTTGTAGCCAGTCTCCCTGCCATAACTGATAACCGCACCCTCCCCATGAGCTCAAATCCAGCATCCTACTCTCACCAGCACCGCCTACTTTGTCAGCATGCTCTCTTACACCCCTACTCCGTCAATCCACTCATCCCACCACATTCTCTCGGTTCCCCTCCCTCTCTTGTCCTTTCCACCAGTGTAGATGCCACAATCCATTGTTACGACCACTCACTGGCATTTACACTCAGTTTTTTACTCCTCTCTTCATTTATCTTGCTCCCCTGGAAAAACACCAGCCCTAATCAAGTCCAATGAGATGGAGATCCACGTGGTACTGGAAAGGGCTGAGAAAAGTCAGCTAAGTCTTGCTTCCCTCTCGTGACCAGCAACCTCAAGCCAGGCCCTGGTGACACCCAGCAACCCAACCACATGTCCCCACCTGACCCCTTTTCTGCTCCCCTGATCATTTCCCATCTTTGCCTCTCTCTTCAAACTTCTAGTACCCCCGCCCCTTCCACATTTTCAGCTGATGACTCTAGTACCTCCTTCCCTGAGAACACAGAAACAAGCAGAAGAGGACTTTCTTACGTTCCCACAGTCACATCTGTCCTCTTCCAATGTGCCTTCCTACCATAGATTTCCTTCCTGACTCTTGAAGGACGTGAACCCTTCCAGTGATCACTCCTCTCACTTCTGTACCATCAGCCTTCCTCATGGTGTATAAAGATGCTGTGGTGTCTCCCATCAGAACCTCTCGACTCCACAGCCACTTGTGGTGACCACCTTTTATGTTCTGCTCACTTTTATAGCAAAAATGCTCAAAAGAGTTGTCTATAAACCACATTGTCTTTATCCATTCATTGGTTGAAGTTCATTTACGTTGCTTCCATTGCTATAAACATTCATGTGGTTGTATCACTGTAGTAGGCTGATTTTAAGTCCTTTGGGTATAGACCCAGGAGTAGGATACTAGATCCAATGGTGGTTCCATTCCAAGTTTTCTGAGGAATCTTCATACTGTTTTCCAGAGTGGTTGCACCAATTCACAGTCCCACCAGCAATGTATGAGTGTACCTTTTCCCCACATCCTCACCAATATTCATTGTTATTTGTATTCTTGAAAATTATATAGACACAGGGAATATTACTCAGCCATAAAGAAGAATGAAATTATGGCATTTGCTGATAAATGGATGGAGCTAGAGACTATCATGCTAAATGAAATAAGCCAATCCCTCCCCAAACACACAATGATGGGGTGGGGAGAGTAGAAGTTCCCAGGATTAGACAAAGGAAAATGAAGGGAAGGGAGAGGGGATGGGATTAGGAAAGACAGTAAAATGAATTGAACACAGCTTTCCTATTTCATATATGAATACATGACCAGTGTAATTCAACACCACAAGAATGGGATCCTAATTAGGATAAATTATACTCCATGCACATACAACATACACTCTGCTGTCATGTATGTCTAAAAAGAACAAATGTGAAACTTTTTTTTTTAAAAAAAAGAATTGTCTGTATGGTAGCCACACGTGGCCTTTCTGCACTTGAGATGTGGCTAATTTGATATGAAATATTCTTTAAGTATAAAACATACAACGTATTTCAAATATTTAGTACAAAACAAAGAATAGCAAATATTTACAGAATGATATGTTTATTTATTACATTTTTACATGATAATATTGGGCCAGATAAATTATACTGTCACAGTTAATTTCACCTGTTTTTGCTTTTTTAATGTGGCTATTGGAACAGCTAACTTAAACACAGGCTCCCATTTGTGGCTTGCCTTAGATTTCTGTTAGATGGGGCTCTCTTTTCTCACTGTTTCCACCTTCCCCCATTTGCTCATGGACTTACCTGTTAACCTTTTACCCCATCACTCTGCTAAAGCAGATGTTTCTAGATGTCCGAGGTCCTCATTTCGCTAACCCAGTGGCCAGTTGCTCATGGTGGTATCTGCAGCACTGAGGCTGGTACCCATCACCTTCTCACTGCCACTTCCTTTGTGGGCACCATTCGCTCCACTCTCCTCTCCTGCAAGCCACTCCCATCAGTCTCTTTTGTTGGTTTCTCCTGCGTTGACCTTTCAGTCTTGGAGGACCCCACCGCTCAGTCCTTTTACACCTTCATCTCTACGCCAGCCTCCTAGGTGATCATATGATTTGACTTTAAATACAATGTGTCTATCTACCAAATTTTTTCTTCAGCCTGGACTTTCAGACACATTAACCCGCGTCACAGTACTCATTCAGATGTCCAGTCAATGGCTCAAGCATCAGCAAGTTAGCAGTAGAATCCTGGATATCCATCCTGCCATATCTCATCCTTCCTGCTCAAGACAAAAATATCGGAATCATCTTTCATTCCTCTCTTTCCTCACACCTCACAGCCAATCCCATTACTTGATCTTAAAATGAACATAGAACTCAACTCCTTCTCATTGCCTCCGACACCGCTGCCAGGTATAAGCCCCCAACGTGTCCCTCCTGGGCTATTGCAACAGAATGGAGCCTGTCACATAGTAGTTGTTCATATTTATTGGAGGAATAACTGTAAAGGACAGACACACAGCGTTAGAAAGGAATTCTCTGTGTCTCCATTATGTGTGGATTGTTCCCACTTGAAATTCTTCATTTAACCATTCAGGCATCCACTCGATCAACATATATCTCCTGAGCAACCATTATGTGCCAGTACAAAATAGATTCCTATGGAATTATTTATTTGTACCCAGAAGTAAATCAAAGAGAGGGGATTTCCAGGAGCCAGGGGGTGGGAAGGGAAGGCATGTGGCTGTTGGCACTCATGGGAGGTGGAACTAGGATGTTGTGGAGGGGTCAGAGGGCATCCCAGAAGAGACAGCCAGCGTCACCTGCCTTACACATCTGTCCAGCACCTCCCAGCTTGAACAAAGCCAGATGTGTTCTCAAGGCAAATGTTCTGTCCCTCACCTTGTGCAGCCCCCTCTAGGCTGTGGTGACACTCTTGGAGAGAATGCCAACTTCCAGCCATCCGTGGGCCCTCCCATGTATACACCTAGGTGTGTGCATGGCCTGCTAGTACCGGCTTGTTCAGAGATTGGAGCCCCAGCAGGTCAATGAAACCTGGTCCTGACAGCTCTGCTCTCTCTCTTCTCTAGGCTTTTTAGTGCAATTTTAGAACAAGCAACCAAAGCAGATGGGGCCAATGCTCTCGGAGGGAAAGGGGCTGGATTTGACGTGAAGGCGCTGCGGGCTTTCCGTGTGCTGCGTCCCCTGAGGCTGGTGTCTGGAGTCCCAAGTAAGTAAAGCCGTTATTCCTGTTCACCATGGTACCTTGTACCCAGCTTCCACTTCCTTTTGCTGCACTGCCAGGAGCACTCCACAAAGGAACCTGATTTCCTATAAAAGGAGGATGTTCTTACAAATGAGTCCCTTGTTTTAAAGAATCCAAGTTCTGATGCAAGTACCTCGATATGCATGTGGTCCCAGCTCCTATAAACACCTGGGAAAAAGTTCACAACGGACACATAGCCAAAGGAAGACTGCCGACACAGAGCACAACCCCACAGTCATCTGAGCAGACCCCACCAGGCCCTGAGCTTGGAATTTAAATATATTGGCTGCAGAGGAGCCAGGAGAGGGGTATTTATTGCAGCCAATGAGATCATCTGTACTTTCTGTATTTTTCCAGAGAACCTCAGGAGAGCATTGCTGGGTGTTCTAAAAGCTCTCTCTTGCCATTTCTCCCAGCACTGTCTTCCCCTCCTTCTTTCATGTCAAATCGGGCATCCCAGGCTTCAGGAGCCTGCTGTCATTGTGGATCCTATCATTGTGAATCCTATCATTGTGAGAACTATTTTTTCCCAAGAAGTGGTACTCAGCTTCTTGAAATACTGTCCACCAAGAGATTGGCCACATTGACAAGTTCCCTTCGATCCCCTATGGATGCACCCCAAAGAGCAACTTTGGAGACCTGAATCAGCTCCAGTATACCCCAGCCCCTGTGCCCCCCGGGAAGAATTCTGAGCTTATTTTCTGAGACTTTACACTTTCAGGTCAGCACCTTCAGGCCATGACTCATGACACAGGAGACACCTAAGCTTGGGCTGGAACCAGACCAGCTTGGAGATGGGGGCAAGAAACAGGAAAGCAAAGAGGTCCCCTTTGCTCCCTGTGCCACACACTGAGCACCTGTTACATGTGTGCTGCTTGATGATATCTCATAGTTGTAGAAATTTCACCACAGAAATGTGAAGGACCCTTTATCAACCTGTCCATTCCTTTTTGTACATTCTTAGAATAGTGAAAAAATCTTACCATAACTTTAAGTAGCAGCTGAGCCAGGACAAGACCACGTCTCCTGACTTCTAGTCCCAACTCATTTTCCTATCATACTTCAGTACCTTCTGTGAAGAATGAAGGAGTATGCAATCCTTGATTGTCTTAATTTTACACAGACCTCTGTCTCTTCAATTATACTAAAGGCCCCTTGAAGCCCAGGATTATGCCTTAAATTGTCTCTGATTGCTGCAGTCTTGCCTAGATAGGTCTCTAGGCAAGGTAGGGAAATTTACTGAATAATTAAAGCAGGAGGCTGACTGTTTTCATTGCAGAACTCCCTGGGTAAAGACTGTGGATCATCTTAAGTTCAAAAGCAACATAGAGATAAGCCTCACAAGAACAATCATAGTATATTTTCTCTACTTGGATATGACCATCTTAGGAATAGAAACAATATATATGAATATATTTATATGATGGCCAACACCCAACTTTACTTTCTTGAAGTCGAAGTGATTGGATTTCTTTATCACTCATCCATAACTCAGTAGACTGACATCAGGATGTGCAAGGGGAGGGTGAGAGTGACTTGGAACATAACTTTAAGGTGCTTATGATGATACACCAATGTGTCAGCAATAGGAACTATGAATTAATCCCAAACTTCAGACAATGGAGCTATCATGGACATAATAAATCTTATCTTGTTATGCAAGTGCTTATTAGGGGCCTTCAGCTTCACAGCCTCATGTTGGGTGTTGGGGCATCCCATAAAGATACTTGTGGACTTGCATCTGAGGAATCTGAGAGTCTAATAAGAGAACACCAGTCAGCTGTTGCTGCGGGAACAAATGATCTCAAACTCTCAGTGACCTGCAACCAGACATTCATACCTGGCTCATGGCACATAAGGATGTTGTTCAGCTGCAGTTTTTTTGAAATCAGCTGGGCTGTGGGCTGGACCAGGTTCTGTGTGCCATCTAATTCCAGAATACAGAGAATGGTGGCCAGAGAAGCCATCATGTAACTCATGTTGACCTCAGGACAGAGACAGATGCTCACTACAGGAGGCATAGAGCAACACCACACAAAGAATTTCAGACTCATGCTCACATGTGGCTGATAACACAGCTGCTCACACTGCATTGGCTAAAGCAGGTCATATCACTAATCCCCAATATAATGGAACTAAGAAGTATAGTCAGCTCTCACATCCACCATCCCGTACCTAAGGATACAACCAAACGTTGATCAAAAATTCCTTAAAAAATGTGTCTATCCTGAACATGTGCAGACTTGTTGTCTTGTCATTATTACCTTAACAATAAACAGTAGTGTAACAACTATTTGTGGAACAATGACATTCTATTTGGTATTATAAGTAATCTATGACATGATTTAAAGTATACAGGAGGATGCATAGATTATATATGAACATTGTGCCATATATATATATATTTTAAATACATATATTTTTTAAACCCTGAGTATCCTTGGATTTTGGTATTTACGAGAGGTTCCAGAACCAATTCCCCCTGGATATTGAGGAACAATTGTATTCTGTCCCTGTAAAGAAGCATGGACAAATAATTGTGAAAAAACAGTACAATCTGCCGCAAAGAAATTGAAGGGATTATTATCAACAGAAATAGTTACAGTAATTACTGTAGTACAGAGATTCTTAATTAGAGATGCACATGGTTGAGAGCTACTCAGTGCATTAGAAGGGAGGGTTAGATTAGTTTGGGTAGCTAAGGTTCCACTACAGAAGAAACTTCCTAAAGAAAGTGCCTTGACTTCATCCTCACTTAAGTAATGGTAGAACTGTATTATAGTCAGTAAGTGGTAACATTCCTCAGAATTCTCATGGAGAAGGTACAGACATAACAGAGAACCTCAAATAGAGAGGCCTAATCTTATTTGCTAATGCAGTTCAAGATGATATTTTCATCCTTAAACTGGGATGGTTTTGCAGCAGTGGGAAACCTTGCTGGTAGCTCCATGCTTATGCATAAGACCAAACACTTTGTCTTGATTTTATGGATCACCAATAAAAAGACAACAGCTCTTCTTGGAGCACTTTTTTGATACCAGGGATTGAACTCGGGCCCTCACCCCCTGAGCCACATCCCCAGCCCTGTTTTGCATTTTATTTAGAAACAGGGTCTCACTGAGTTGCAAAGCACGTCACCATTGCTGAGGCTGGCTGTGAACTCGTGATCCTCCTGCCTCAGCCTCCTGAGCTGCTGGTATTACAGGCATGTGCCACCACAACCGGCTTTTATCCAGCTTTTTCCCTTTTTGAGGAGTTTCAGCAAACTCCCGCAAAAGAGTCACCTCTCCCTGTTGCCCCCAGTGCTTGTCCTGTCATTCTCTCTTGAATGTTCTCCAGTCAGGCTTTCGCTCTCACTGCTGCACCAAAGCACCCCTTGTCAAGACCCCCCGTGATAGGAAAGCAAAGAGGTCCCCTTTGCTCCTGTGACATGTGTGCTGCTTGATGATATCTCATAGTTGTAGAAATTTCACCACAGAAGTGGGAAGGACCCTTTATCAACCTGTCCATTCTGTGATCTCCACGTGACTGCACCCAGTGGCCGTTTCTCCAGGGCCGTTGCATTCAGTCTGTCTGTAGCATGAGTCTAGCTGCTGAAGTCAGCTGTCCCTTGTTGGTAAACCACTACCATCACTTGGCTTCTGAGACACTCTTCTTTTTTAGCTCTGTCCTTAATTCGCTTGGTGAATTCCACTTCTTGGAATCCTTGCTGAGTCTCCTCTTCATCTTCTCACCTTCTTAACATTGGAGAGCTCAGGGATAGATCCTTGCACTCTTTTTTATCTACACTCATTTCTAGCTATCATGTCTCATTTAGCCTCATGGCATTAAATATCACCTGTTTATCTTCCAACAACGACCAACTGTATGTTGTCATCCCAGACCTCTCCCCTAAACGCAAGACTTGTATATCAATAGTTGGCTCCATTCCTTTTATCAAATATCTAAGAAGTATCTTGACCTAAGCATCTCCATATTGGTACTTTCCATCTTCCCCAATTCTTTCCTGTGTCAGTAACCTCACCCTTCCAGCTTCTCAAGCTAAACATCTGGGACTGGTTTCTTTTTCTCACTTCCTGCATTCAATCCATTGGAAAATGATATCAGCTTTACCTTCAAACTATGTCATTAATCTGACGGTTTCTTCCCACCCCCTCCATTGCCAGTCGCCATCATCTCTCACCTGGGTTATCACTGTAGCCTCTTAACAGGATTCTCTCCTTCCACCCCTTCCCCGTCACAACCCAAGCTTCACACAGCAACCAAAATGAACCTTTTAAAATCCAAGTCGATCTTGTCAGTGCCCTGCTCAGAACCCTCCCAGGCTTCCCTGAATTCCTGAATGAGAGCCCAAATCCCACAGGCCCTGGATCTCGTCTCTCTCCTCTCTGACCTCATCTCCTTCCACTCTTCCCTTCTCTCTCTTTTTCTCAGCCTCAGTGAACTCCTTGCTATTCCTCCAACACTCTAACCCCGTCTTTGAAGGACCTTTGCACATGCTGCTCCTTCCTTCTGGAATGCCCTGCACACGGCCATCCACACATGTGCCTGCTCTCCTGCTCACCTCCTCAGTCTCTGTTGGGGTATCAGCTCCCTCCTAGGGTGCCATCACCACCCTATTCCAGTTACCCCCTTCCCATTTCCTATGCCTCTTCCCTGCTCCGTTTTGCCCGTCTCACTTGTCATCATGCGTCATACTCTGCATTTTCTGGTTCATTTGTTTATTACTTCTTGCCTAACTAAAATGTAACCTCCATGGGGAAGCAGTTCAGGGTTGCTTGTTCACAGCTGTGTCTCTGGTATCTACAGTGGAAGAAAAATATTTGTCGAATGAATGGACATCATCACATGAGCGCCCAAAGCTGTGGGGCATCACTACCCACAGCGTTACCGAGAGCTACCCAGCTCACCAAAAGAGTGCTGATGCTAAAGACTGTTTATGTTTATGTGCTTTCTTTAGCCTTTCCAAAGCCTTTACTTCTTTTTAATTTGATCTTCATGACAATTGTGTGCTGTGTAGAACCAAACGTAAGTGATATATAGATATGCATGGTGTTACTTCTAGTAACAAAGGTTAATTGAGCGATTTTTGAGATTCACAACTCTGAACCAAGTGTGTTAGGGGCCCACAAAGCTCCTGCTGTTTTTAAATATCCATGTATGTACTAAATGCCACTGGAGTCTACAATCACAGGTTATGCAGGGAGAGTTGACAGTGAGAGTACAGATCCATGACTCACTCATCAATTTGTTCAAAGAGATCTACTGAGCACCTAGCTGGCGTAAGGGTTGGCTAGCCATCATCCATTATCTCAGGTACAGAAGTGAGTCAGAGGCTAACTGTTTTCAAATAGCTTAAAATGTAGTCGGGAAAATATTTATAAAAATGATATATAGAAGAAAAATTTACGATGCCCAAACCATGTTTAGGTATGATGTGAAGAGTTCTGCAAGGTTTGGGGATGCCATACTTTTGGGAGTAGGGATAAGGAATCAGGAAAGCCTTCCTGAAGAAGGTGGCATTTGGAATGGATCTGGTGCATCTCAAAGGATAAGCAAGGAGAGACATTCCAGAAGATTCTGAAACGAAAGGACAATGGATGTGGCCCTGGAAACATAAACAGTAAGATCATAGGTTGAGGGGTTGATTACACTGTGGATCAAACAGTCTCTGCAACGAAATTGTGTCATTGAAAGATGTGGTCATTGTGGTTCATAGAGATGCCTCCATAATCAAGGAAACCAGTTCCCCACTGCTTCCAGAGGCCTCCGCTTCCTCGCAGCAGAAGTGCTGTGAAGCATGCATATTGTATCCAAGGATAAGCCATATGGAACAATCAGCGTTACACAACAAACATGAACAATAAATATGGAAAGTTGTGATTAAATGTTTGCAATGTATGTGCAAGGAGCACACTTGTTTGCAGAACAATAAGCAAAGGGTCATTTCCTCCTTTCCATATAATCCCATATGTCCTCCCAGAGAAGACCTTTCAAGGGAGGATTGCATGAAAGGAACAGACAGAGGGAATCCAGACAGTCTCTGTTAGATTTCTGAGGCCTTTAACAAAGACCTAGAGTAGATCAGGCTTGATCTGCTGGGGAAGGGGATTGAATAGCCACCTCTGTGCTAAACCAGCACCACCCCCCACCTTTCACCAAGAATGTTTATTGAACACTTTCTGTGAGCAAAGCACTAAGCTAAGCACTGGGACACAGAGGTGGATGGACACACTGCCCATCTGTCCTGATGCATGAATACTTTAAAGACTTTTCATGAGAGACATTTTTCCTAATATGTGAATTTTTCTAAGATTAGCTTTTCAGGATGAAATTTACTTCTAGAAGTGTGCAGAATAGAAAACAGCTTGTTAAACACAGGTGAGATGAAGCATTAAGACCATGTGAAGAGGGATCAGATTCTCCCTGATTTCCTTGCTCACCTTAGATAAGTTTCCTGGAGATAAATCAGCACCAATTAGTCCAAAAGTTTCTGTGGAATGGATTCCATATAGATCCACGAGGAACACTTCAGACACAGTATTTTGAAATGAGCTCTTGAATCAGACTGCCTGGCTTTGGCCACTTACTCAAACTGTGACTTTGAGGAGCTTACTAAACCTCTCTGTGCCTTAGTCTCCTCATCTGTAAAATAGAAATAATAATGTAACCTATTTCATATGGTGTTGAAAAGACCAATGAGTTAATGCCTACAAAGTACTTGAACAGGGCCCTGCTTATAGTAAATGCTCTGCAAAATTGTAGCCTTTATGATATATATGCATATATATATAATATATACAATTAGAAATACATGATAAGATTATCTTCAAGAGAAAAAAAATAAATAGATTTTAAAAAATAAAGAATATTCAATAGTTAAAGAGCTACCTGAGACCAAAAAAATGGCAAAGACTTGTGCATGATGACTTGACTTGCATACTGCAGATAATAAAGAGGATCCTTGGGGAGAGTTTACCAGGAACTGTGACAAGCTGAGTGAGTTTGATGAAGAAGGAAGCCCTGGAGACGAGCTCTGAGTTTGTGGAGAGAAAGTAGAAATGAGGAGGAAAAGACCCTGCGGGGTCAAGGAGGCCAGCCCGGCCGGCCCAGGGGTCTGTGCATGGACCAGTCCTACCACCAAAAAGGAAGCAGTGAGAAGCTGGTGAGAAAGTGAGCAGGAGCAGACAGAGGAGGGTGCTGGGTGCCACAGGCAGCTCTCCAGAGAGTCACTGCTGTGGAAACATTCAAAAGACTGCACTGCAGAGAGAAGCCCAGTGAGTTGGAAATCTACTAGGGTGTCAGAGCTGACAGTGGATCTTGAATACAGAAAGGTTCATGAGCTCATGCTGGACTCAGCTGTCCGGGGTCAGAGCTGGGATCCCAGCCATACCATGCTCCATACCCCCAACTCCACCCCACCGTCACGGTCTCCATCCCAGAGGCCACATCTGGGCCATCCTGTGCTCTGCTGAGAGCTCTCCCAGATGACCTTATACTGCATGACACTAAAAACTCTTTTCTTACTATTGTTGGTAGAATGAGTCTGTTATAGTTTGGATCTTAAATATTTCCCAAAGGCCCCTCCTTTAGAAGGTGGGGCCTAGTGGGAGGAAGTTAGGTCACTGGAGGCATGCCCTTAAAGGGGATATTGGGATCCCCTGTCCCTTCCTCTCTGTTTTTCCTGAACCATACCCTCTGTCAGCATGTTCCGCCTCACCACAGGCCCTAAAGCAATGGTGCCAAGTCGCCATGGACTGAAACCTCCAGAAGTGTGAGCCAAAACTTAATCTTTCCTCCTTCAAGTTGATTATCTCAGGCAGTTTGTCATAGCAATGGAAACCCAACTAACAAAATCCTTGGCCTAAAGATGCCTGCTACAAAAGTTAAAAACTTACCTGCATGCCCAATTCCCAGGTAAACCACACTTATCCTGAGGTACATTTCCAGTTTTCCACTCCAAATGGGTCTTCCCTCCTGGGAATTAGTAACTGTGAAACTAGCCACCCTGATTAGCAAAGGCTACCAGTTAATCAGACCCATATTAGAGCTACTAAAAACAACTTTGCTGTTTCCATACTTTGATGGTTCAGAGGCAGCCATGCCATCCTGCCTGGCATTTGCTCTTTGTCAGTTGAGCCACAGTGGATCTGCAATCACCATTGCTGCTCCCAGCCAGGGGAATGGTACACCCACTCTCCTAGTGAGGAGGAAGGCCCAGCCTGGATGTGGTCCTGACAAAAAGCAGGTGCATTTATATTTAGAGACACCTCAGTTCTGCAGATTTTATGAGGGAATGTCATCAAGTTCAGCCCCTGAAATTGACATATTGCAGGAAACCAAGTTCCAGAGAAGATTCCCGAGTTAGAGCAGAGGCTCAAATCCACATTGCTTTACCTGCCATCCCTTGCCCTCTCCACTACCTTTGTCATCGCCTGGGACCTCGCTTTAATCCCAGTTAATGTGATAGAATCCCACAAGTGCCAACACAATACAGGTGGTACCTTCAAGCACGGGCAGTGGACAGAGAATCTGCACTCTCTCACCCAGCTAGCTCTGTGCCTCAGGTAGGTTGATTCTCCCTCTGAACCTCCGTCCTGCATCTGCTACTGTAAGAACCTGGACTGGCCTATGGGTCTCTTCCTCCTCCCAGGAGACAGGTCTGCATCAGCCTATCTCCTCTGCCCCTGCAGGACTCCTGCCTTCCCGCCCTCTGTTCCCCCCACCACTTTCACACGGGCACTTGGGCAGGCGGGTGGGTTTCTAGCTTTTGTAGCAGGATCTTTAGGCCAAGGATTCTGTTAGCCAGGTTTCCATTGCTATAGTGAAAGTGGGACTAGACCCTAATTTTCCTCTCACTTTCTATTTTGCATCCTCTGGCTTTTTGTTCTCTTTGTCCTAAAAGTGTCCTACCTATCACAGGGCCTTAAACCAAAATGAGAGGGGGACACTTAACAGAGCTACTTGCAAGGACCAGTGTGTGTATGGAGCGCCACCCGTCAGTCGCTCCTCATTCTGCTTCTCAGACAACCAGAGTCCCCCTCATCCCTCTGCCTACCCTACTCAGAAATCCTTTCTGTACCATCTTCCTGCCCACTTTCTCTGCCACTTCTTTCCTGGAACAGAAAGTGACAGAAACTTGTCCCTGGCATTCATCTCAAAGTCCTCTTCCTGAGTTAGAATTCTGAGCAACAAGTAACTGTAGACATTTAGTCCAACCAAGTGCTCATTGTACAGGTGAGAATACAGCAGCCAGTGAGCAGGCAGACAGGACTCTCGGTGCAGCAGAGGAGGATTCTGCCAGTAATCACAGTGGGTCCCCCAGTTTTGAACAGTCTTTGGAGATCAGGGAGCCCCTGACCCACTTGGTGAACAGCCCCCCAGGAGTAAAGCAAACACAGGAAATGTCACGGTTCCCTCCTACCTTGCCCCTTGAGCCAGACACAACTGGTGTTCCCAAGGCAGGTCAGAGCCCTCTGGAGGACAGTTGTAAGCAGTGTGCCCTCTTAACACTCCAAATGGGCTGGCTTCCCAGAGGGTGCCAAACAGAAAACTGATGTGTCCAGCTGGCTGGCCTGCTTTGCTGTGAGGAGTCTGACGCTGTCTCCTTGATGTTGGCCTGGCTTGCCTATCAAAACAGAGCAGAATTTGGAATAGGGTCCCACACATGCAAGCCCCAGCACCCCAGGCTGCTTGGAGTGGATGCTCACCCATTCTTTACTATATCACCTGGCATTCACCTGGCAGAGACTTCTGGTCTTTCACTGCACATAGCTCTGACAAGGCAGCTGCTCTTCCTGTCCCTTGCAAGGCTCCCCTGCAGCAAGACTGCTGCACTAGGAGTTCAGGGGTACAGCTACAGTCCCAGCCCTGCTGTTAACTTATCTGTTTCCCTGCTTCCTGTCTTGCCTCAGTTTCTCTTTCTACAAAGTGAGATCAATAACCTCACCATGGATAAAGGCGAGATTTTTACCTGTAAAAGCCCGTGGCCTTCTAACAACAAAGACTCTTAAATCCACCTCTTGAAGGAGACTAGGGATTCTGATGAGCCACGCATCAGGTAGTAAAAATAGAAAGATGACCCAAAGGCAGCCAAGTAAGTTAATTTGCACAAGACGCATATTTCAAAAGTTCCAGTCTCTGTTGTCATGGAGTTTTACTGAGAAGTAAATCAATAGCAGTATGTGACCAAACTGGGAAAATCTCTATTATCTGGTGCTGTAGATACATAGGGTAAAAAATAACAATGACAAAGAATGCATCCCATCTCAGAGTAAGGTCTCCTATATACTAACGTGCACAGACATTCCCCCAGTGATGAAATTGTCCCTTTTTGTTTTGAGAACAAAATGTAGGTGGTGATAAACATTAGGGCTTCCGCCAACGGGAAGCAATATATGGTACCCGGGCAAAGTGTTCAGACTCCAAGAGCCTGATTAGCTGATTAACCAGCCCAGTGGTGCGGGAAGACAGGGACATTATCCTTAATTTATAGACAGGCAAGTACAGCCCCAAGTGCTTCTCCCAAAGCAATGCACAGAGAAGAATTCAGACAATTCCCCAGTGAGGAAGAACTCAGTTCAGGACTTGCAGCTTCCCCATGAGAAAAGAATCATGTTGTTGTCTGTGTCACAGGATACCCTGTCTGGCTTTAGAGGCTGAGGAGACTTGGTAGTCGGGGCCTGGCTTTCTTTGTGTTTCAAGGGTTTGTGGGCCTCTTTTGTGGTAGAGGTCGATGAGAAATGGCATTATCACCACCTTGAGATTTGTGATGACGTGGAGGCATTGCAGGTCTGCAGGTGAGGACAGCAAGTATGTCTGACCTGCTCTGTGACCTTGTTGTTTAGCCTCTGACCTTCAGTCTTCTTTCCTGTGGAATGAGAGTGTTGAACTGCGCGTTAGCCCTAAACCTCCGGAGCATTAGCATTCTGTGCTTCAGTGATGATGGAGAACAGCAGTAAACTGAGAATTTCTTTTTCAGTTACTGAGTCCAGACCTGGAGTATTCATTGCCAGGGTGTGAACTTGGGCCAATCCTTTCAGTCTCTCTATTCAGTGGCAATCTGACAGGCCAGAGGTGGGAGAACGTCATAGGATGAGTCAGCAGACATTTGTTAAGTACTGACCATGAGCCGAGGACCAGGGCAGGTGGTGTAAAATCACAAAAGCCAGGCGAGCTTCTTGAACTCAGAAAGCTCCATGATTGATTCTCTTCTGTGCCCAGCCCTTTCCTGGAGATCCTCAAACAAGAAAGAAAAGCCAATAGCATGGTGACAATAACCTAATTAAAAATAATGGTCATAATAAAGGACACTTAGGCTTCTAAGTGCTTTGTAAATGCTAGGAAGAAAAATGAGGGGAGAATGAAATAAAGATACAGTGAGGTCAGTGTTCCATGAAGCGATCAATGCATGGAACATGAGCCCCATGAACCTGTTCTTCTTGGTGTATTCTCTTATGCTCCTTCATGACGGAGTTAGTGGTTTAGAACATAGATGGTGGAATACCAATACCGAGGTTCGGGTTCCCAGAGGCACCCTGATTAGCTATGTGACTCAGTTTCCTGATGTAGGGGTTAAAATTGCAGTAAATATTGGTAAAGGGTTTAGAGTTGCACTCAACACATAGGAAGCATTCAGCAAATATTAGCTATTAGTATTGTTATGGCCTGGTTTCCTGTCTGCATACCTCAGACTCTAACTTACCAAAGGAGACATAGGACTTTCTGTGCTTCACTTCTAAAATAACTTTTGTGTTAGCTTTCTATTCATGTACAAATACCTAAGATAATCAACTTACAAAGAGTGGAGGTTTATTTCTGCTCATGGTTTCAGAGATTCCAGTGTATTCCCGAAGGCCTGGTGCCTTTGGGCCTGTGGTAAAGCAGCACATCATGGTGAGAAGTACATGGTGGAGCAGAACTGGTCATCTCATAGTTAGAAACAGAGTGGAAGCAGACTGCAGTCCCATAATCCCCTTCAAGAATGCCCCCAATGACCTGAAGACCTCCCACGAGGCCCCTCCTCTAAAGCTTCCATCGTCTCTCAGCACCAAGGTGGGGACAAAGCTTTTAACACATGCACCTTTGGAGGGCATTCAAGATCTAGGCCGTAGAAACTGTATTGAAGTATGATTATTATTCAATAAAATTCACACATTTTAAGTGTATATTTGCAAATGTAATACCTGACACTCTCACAATAGTTTCATTTCATTAATCAACTCCTGTCCTCATGATTCTTACACATATTTTACTTATAAAAGTAAAAAAAAACACAAACCGTACCCTATAATATTATCATATTCACTTTAAGCAATCAATTGTCTTTTCAGTAAATTATGAGAAATAAAGAAAACCTAGTCTTCTACATGTGCCTATTTATTTACCATATTTGGTTCACTCCTTTCTGTAAATACAAGCTCCTGTTGGTATCATTTCCATTCCTGCTAAGGAATATCCTATAACATTTTTATAATGCAGGCTGATGAATTATCTCAACTTTTATTTATCTAGAAATGTCTTTATCTTGTGCTCTTTCTGAAGATTTTCTGAATGTGGAATTCTTGGTTGACAGGGCTCTTTTCCCAATAACTTTAAATATGTTGTCCTATTTGCCCCTGACCCCAATCATCTCTGATGAGAAGTTATTGATATTCTTTCCAATGAACATTTTTCCCCTCTGACTCCTTTTAAGATATTCTATCTTTGTTTCTTAGAAGCTTGACTCTAATGTGCTTCATTGTGGTTTTCATTGTATTATCCTGCTTTGAGTTTGCTGAGCATCTCAGATTCTCCCATGAATTGGGGTTTTCATCAAGTTTAGAAAGTTTTTAGCCATTATTTCTTCAAAAAAATGTCTTCTGTTCAAATCTCCCTTTTCTCCTTATGGGATTCTGGTGGCCCCTCTGTTTGGTCATTTGATATTATCTCATTGGTCCATGAGGCTTTGTTTGGTTTTCTCCAGTCTTTTCTTTTGTGTTCCACAGATTGGATCATTTCTGTTGATTATCCTCCTAGTTTGCTCATTTTTTCCTCTGCCATCTCTATCTTCGTTGAGCCTGTTTGGTGAAGTTTTCATTTCAGTTACTTTTCAATTATAGAATTGCCATTTGGTTCTCTATTATAGTTTCTGTTTATCTGTGGAATTCCCCTGTTCCCTCTTTAAAAACATCTACTCATTTATTTCATAGGACATGTTTTCCTTTAATTTAAATATACACACACGCACACATACATACACACACACACACACACACACACACACACACACAGCAGCTGTTTTAAAATCTTTGTTAAGTCCAGTGTCTGAATGATCCTATTTTCCATTTCCTATTGATTGCTTTTTTATTGACTATGTATCGCACTTTCCCATTTATTTATATATCTAGTAATTTTTTGTGAATATTAGAATCTAGAGACTCTGGATTCTATATCATCTTCCTAAGCGTGTTAATTCTTCAGCAGGCATTAAAATGGCTGGATGATCACCATGAATGTGTGTGGGCTTGGTTGTTTGCTTGTTGGTGCCAACCAGTTGGAAGACTAAACCTTTTAATCTCCAAATTCCCTTTCCCTTTCAGATCTTGTCAGGAATCGGTTTTAGGCTTTGCCAGGACTAGAGTATGTCTTACTAAAAGATAAAGTTCTTACTCCTAAGGTATGCCCTTTCTGGGACCTGAGTTGGTTGCTCATGTTGTTAATGAGATATTAACTATCCAGCCTTATCAACAGGAGACAGGTAGGTCACTCTGCAGACAGCTGGTCTCTAGAAACTTCACTCCAAGAAACTCTATGTCCAGGATCTGACCCTAAAAAAATTTTACTGGCAGAGATTTACAACCCTTTAGAATATGTCTATGTATTAAAAGACCCAGTCCTCTAGTTCTGGGGGTGAAGGTGGTAAGAAAAACTACAATGAGGGGACTTCCCTATGTGGATCTCTCGACTATGTCAGGGCCAGAACTCCAACCTCCTGACACTCCTTTTTCCCCAGCACTGAACAACCTAAAGTCTCTCTTTGCTACTCTGAATCCCATAACATCTGCTGTCTGACACACTTCAGTGTGTAGACATGTAATTCCTAGCCCTAAGCCATGGATACCCAAGTGACACTACAAAAATTTCTTAGGACCCTTATCTACCTAGCCATTTCTCTCTGATGTCCCACCACACTACATCAGCTGTCAAATTCTGATCTAAAGTCTTCTCACATGAGTGGGACTGCAGGGGTCTGTTTGGACTATCTATTGCTCTGTGTGTGGCAGTCAGGAAATTGTTTCCTGTCAGAGAACCAGAAAGATTATTGTGCTCACCCCATGAGTTTCAATTCTCTTAGGGATTACAGTCCTGTGCTGCTTTGTGTTCACTTTACAAAAACAGTTGCCTCTTCTATTTTTGTCCAGTTTTTAAAATGCTTATGGTGAAAGGGCTTGTCTGGTAACTCTTACTCCAAAATGGCTGGAAGTTGAAGTATACTTGATTTTTAAATCAGCAGATGTAAGTTAACTCCCATACATTATATAAGTTATATATTATATATTACATAACATGGTATACTATACAATATATTGTATAATATCACATGATTTATTATATAAGTTATATATTAATTTATTTGTCACACATTTACTGAGGACTTTCTGTGTGTAAAGAGCAGAAGTAGTTGGAGGAAGGAAAGGTATTAGAATCTTTACTTAAGATATTTGGGAAAATAATCACCCAGAAAACTTTAGAGCTAGAGTAATCTTTCTCATACAATGTTCTCATTTTAAAACTATTGAAGCCTAGAACCAAAAGGTGATGTGATTTGTCAGGGTCACACAGATATTAGGAAAAGAAGAGGAAATGGCTTGGCATTTTTCCTACTAAATTTAAAATATAACTTTTTTTTTTAAACCAAACATAATGTTTGAGGATTTCCTCCTCTTTAGCAACTTTAATAGGGGCCAAAGTCCTTATTGATGTATTGGTGACTTGTGGAAGAATGAGGAAATAAGTAAGTTTGAGATCCTATGATCATTTTGTTTGAGTTGTACAGGAAGATTAACTCTTGGTGTAGAGTGACCATAAGTTGGCAGCGATGAGCAAGCTTGGTCCCTTCTTACACTAGTCCTTGAGGACATCCAGAGAAGAGAAATCTGTGAGTTGCCTGGGGATAAAGGTATTTACTGGAAACCTAGAGATAACAGGGCTATCCTAGTAACTCAACTTGTTACCTCTGTAGTGAATCAATTTCATTTGTTACCAAAACTGTAGAGAAATTGTGTACTTTTTCTAAAAACTGTACCTTTTATACATTCCTGAAAAAAGAAGTAAGAATCCATGATGAATAATACAACCCAGCCACCAGGTCCTTTTATCTAACCTTATCAATAGGAGACCGGTAGGTCACTCTGCAGACAGCTGGTCTCTAGAAACTTCACTCCAAGAAGCTCTATGTCCAGGGTCTAACCCTGAGAGGATTTTACTGGCAGAGATTTACAACCCTGTAGAATATGTCTGTGTATTAAAAGACCTAGTCCTCTAGTTCTGGGGGTGAAGGTGATAAGAAAAACTACAATGAGGGGACTTGCCTATGTGGTTTCTCTCTTAAGAAGTGCAGGATACTTTGCTTTCAAAAATGTCAGATGAGGTAATTTGGATCAACCATCCTGCTGAGGACAATTAGAAATGCTGGGAAAATATGTTCTAAATCTTCTTTTTTGAAATGTGGAAGAGATGCCTGACAGAAATATTAATCCTCCCTGGAGAAAGATAACATCATCAAAGTTGTCAAATTATTTTGAAAAACAGTTTTGTGAAAATAAGGTCTCACTCGTTATACAAAAATAACTGGGCACATGAGGAGGCAAAATAAATGAATGGAAATGATCAGAAACTATAGACAATAGAAACAGACCCACAGGGGACCCAGATACTGGAATTAATCAGATATGGACTAAAAAATAACTGTATTTTTTTTGTATTTAAAGAGATCAAAGACAAGATTGAATTTTCTAGAGAAAGAGAAGAAGACATGGAAAGGAACCAAATATAAATTTTAGAAATGAGGACTCCAATGGCTAAAATGAAAAATGCAGTGAAAGAATTTAAAAGAAGACAGCACAGCTGAAAACAAAATTATTGAACTGTAGAGAGGCCAGGGAAAAAAACACTAGGATTCAAGCACAGAGATTCAAAAGAAAGGAAAATATATAAAAGACTGTGAAAGATCAGGGAATAAATGGATGCTGAATTTTATGGAATGATTTTTCTATATTTATGGATAGATTCATGGTTTTTTATTAATGTGGTAAATTACATTTTGACTTGTTATGTAAGTATGAATGGGGCTTCTATGGAGATGGTGATGGTCTATATCTTGCCCTTATTGACAGTTACTTGGCTATCTGTTTTGTGATAAATCAAGACTGTAATGCGTGCATCTTATGCAATGCTCTGTATGTATGTTATATTTCACAATTTTTTTCCCCAAAAGACCCAGGCATCTACATCATTGGCACGTTTCAAAAGAGATCAGCTTCTATTATTCCTGTAGCTGAAAGACACAGAGTTTGTCAATGGGGATAGGGAAGCAGCATAAAGGGATAGAAAATCATGGTTCAGTTTCTTCCAATGAATTAGAGTTGTCCCAAGAGATAAATGTTGAGGATTGTGCGGCCCCATTTTGGGACCAGAGAAACAATGGCCATGATCAATAGCAACATCTTCCCTGGTATAGAGTCAAGGGGCAGGGGCATAGGTTTGGTATGTGCCGTTTTTGTCTGTATAGTTGTTAAGAAGTGGAAGTTTGCTTTTAAAGTCTTGGCTTTGGTTTCACCGTTTGCTTGTTGTATAGTCTCAGACAAGTTATCTGTTTTGCCTAAGTCTAAACTCAGGTATATGTATAAAGAATTCAATGAAATGGTGTATGTTAACATGCTTAATTAGCACAGTGCCCCACATGTGCTGAGTCCTTGAGAAGTGGTACCTAACTTTATCATTGTTATTTACTTCAAGTCAGTCTGTCTCCATTCTGCCATATTTAATTTTCTTCTAACATCAGATTTTTATGTCTTTTTCTGTGAGACTCTCTTTCCAACCCATATTGCTAATACTGAATAAAAATAAATAAATAATTCAACCTGAAGGTGGATACTTTAATTTACTCTTAATTTTTAAAATTTATTAGGCAGCTGAGTATCCACCATCCATTCCCTAGGACAACAGCTCGCCTTTAGTGTTCATCACACTACTTGTGGGTTGCAGAAATGTATTAATATGGAAGATTTAGATTAAAAATAAATGAAATTCTCTAATGAATAAGGAATTCAAATAAGAACATGCAAAAATCATAAAACTTGAGACTGCAGAAGGCAAGAATCTTTCCCCTTTTAATAGGAGGACTCTTTTTTATTTAAACAAAAAATGTGTCAGGCATCCCGAAGCTCACTATGACAAACTTACTTCTTAGCCCAAGGGAGAGCTGCCTCCCTTCTTAGTTTTAGACCTATTTTCTTTCAACAACCATTAGGCTTGTGAGACCATTAAAAGTGCCTATGGCTCCATTATCCAAATGAAGCCACAGAATGTAATCTGAGAGATTCATCATGTCTCCTTTTTCTAGCTAGTGCAAACTGGTGCAAGTAGGTCAGAAGTAAGGGTAGGCCAATAATTGCAGCCTGATGAGGATGATGATGATGATGGTGGTGGTGATGATGATGATTGTTACAAGCACAAATGCTGATAGGAGCATTGACTTTCATACTCGGTCAGGTAAGCCCTTGGGAGGTGAGGACCTAGACTTGGCTAGTGAGTTAGAGTCAGGATGTTTATCTGTTCACCCGCCTTGGAGGAGACCTGTTGGTTCACAGAGTTTAGAATCCCTCCCAATAGGGTAACGTTTCCTGGCTCATTAGGATGATACTGGTGGTGGTGGCATATAGAAGCCAGAGATATGCACTCAAGCTCATTGTCCTGTCTGCCATGTGGCTTGAGTTGGCCCCACCTGGTGGGCTCTCCACCCTTCCCCACCAACTTTGCCTTCTACCTGGGGGAGCTTGCCCTATGGACTATGTCAGAAGGCTGCCTTGCTCCCCAGCTTTTAGATGGGCTCAGTTGGTGGAGAGCCCACGAGGAGATCACCAGGAGGGAGGTGGGGGAGGACAGGGATGTTGGGTACCCAGATCCTTCCCTGCTGTTGTCTTGTGCTGGTACCCTCACAATCTCTCCAGAAGGTCCTCTCATCCCTTCTCCTGCATGGTGAGGGATCACTCTTGTTGACATCTCTAGGACATCATACTCTTGCTCCTTTATGGTTCTTCTTACCCCCATTCCTTCATATAAACCACCAAGTACCTTGAATGTCTTTATTTTAGTATATTGCTGGTTTATATTGATGGAACCTACTGTTGTGATGATATCAGAAAACTGCCTTCATTCTTTCTGCAAATAAATTTTGACTATCTGCCATGTGAAGATCATGTATCAGGGGATTTTTGAGTCTACTCTCTATGAAGAGAACTACTGCAGGTTCTGATCTGTGCCGTGTGATGAAAGGAGCATTTAAGGATGAGCAATGGGGTCATGGTGCAGAAGGGTGGGAGACCAGGGAGTAGAACACAAGACACCCCACCTGCTCACCAGGCAGGAGAGGTAAGGACCGCAATAGCTGCAGGGGTGCAGCTGATATGATGGATGGTGATGCTTGAAGAATTGTTTGCATTTGTTGAAGAAGCCAGCAAGAGTGATTACAGGTTTTTGTCCTTATGGGGACTGGTTTTAGGGAGAAGGAGATGGGTTGAAGTTGAAATTTCTTGCATATGATGAGAGGGTGGAACAACCTGATTGAAATATCAAGTAGGCTCATGGAGGAGTGTGGCTTGAATTTAGAAGAGAGGGCAAAGAAAGTGTTAGTGCAGATTTGGAGTTGTCCACTGGGAGTAACTATTGAACTTTTAGGAGGGAGTGAAGTGAATGAATTTCTTGAGAGTGAGCGAGCAAGAGTACACTGATTTGGAGAGTAGCACAAGAGGTGGAAGACGAACCAAATAAAAAGAGAAATTTCCCCTATGGACACAACTCACATGTCCATTCCTCAGGGACCTGTTGTTTTGTTTTCCCAGGATAGATTAACTTTTATCTCCTTTAGGCTTCTGCAGGTCTTTGGGCATAATTCTCAGGAATATAATTCTCTGATTTTGTGATTAGCTGTTTCCACATCTGCCTCCCATCTAGCTAAAAGTTCTTCATGGGTAGGGACTGCATCTTTTTTTGTCTCTGTAGTATTCCACAGACTAATAGAGGTCCAGAAGGGAGGGAAGAAGGAAGGAGGAAAGAATTAATTATGAGGGTGAAAGAGAACTAAAATTGTACATTGTCACAGAGACAAGAAGAGAGTTTCAAAAAGAAAGGGAGTAATCAAGAACGTCAAATAGGTCAAGGAAAAGGATGGCGGAGGCAAAGGCATGGATTGGCCAGTGAGAGGTCATAAGTAACCTTGAGGATGCAAGCTTGGTAAGTGTGGTAATGATGGAGGCCATACTGTCAGAGAGAAAATTCATGCTTAGCTTCTCTACCTATAAAGCTAGCTGCAGCATTGGATCCCTGTTGTCAGTCTCCTCCATAACTCTGTTGAATAGCTTTTATTGCTGCTGGAAGGAGCAGCACCAGTATACATCACTTATGCTCGCTGGTGGTGCAGCATAGGTATATATCTCCCTGCCTTGTCCTCTGCAGTGATCATACGTTCATAAAAATTAATACATAAATAAATAAATTGGAAAATAACCCTATAGCACAGTCGTGCCAGTTAGCATGTGGCATTTTTCTGCATCCAACTTTGGCCTCACATTCTTTACTGATTAGAAATACCTGAGGGACATGAGCAGGATCATACCATGACCATGAAAATCCAGTAACTGCTTAAGAGTGGCTGGGATCCAAGCAAGGTTGACTAGGTTCTCTGGGGGTCTTGCTTCACAAAGTGGTGGGTGAATCATCAGCATTGTATCATCTGGGACCTGGTTAGAAATACAGGTCCTGCCCCAGATGAATTGAATCAGTCTTCATTTTGACAAGATCCTGGGTGACCAGTGTGCATATTCACCTTAAGTGTTCCAACTGAGATTCTGGACATACTTGTGACAATAATAGCCATCACCGACGTGTAATTTACTGTGGGTCAGACTTTATATGAATGAACATGTGGAAATCTCATAGCAATTTTATGCAGCAGGTACTGTTATCGTCCCCCTGTTAAATGAGGACAATTAACTTGTCCAAGGACACATGGCCGAAAAGTGTAGAGCTGGGACTCAATGATATACGATGGGGTCATTTGGCTTCAGGGGCCTCCTTCTTTAACTACTGCTCTGCCCTTTCTCTCTCACCTCTCAGAGCAATTGGCAGGGCGCTTCAGAGGTGCTCATTGTGCTCACAGGTGGGGACAGCAGAGCTGTCCATGGATACCTGGAGAAAGGCAACCCTGACACTAGGGAAGAGTTTCTGCCGTGCAGAGCTACCTGTTTTTTTCCATTAAGGAAGAGAGTTCTCCTCCAATAGTATTTTCTGAGAAAGGATGCAACCGATGATGGAAAGTCTTATTTGAGACTCCTCTTCTGGGAGAGGTTGGTGTTTTACCTACACTTCCTGGAAGTCTAGATCTCATGTCCAAGGTGACTAAGGTCCAGGGACAGTGTGGGTTTGATGGACATGGTAAAGACAGCACCCTTTACCTGAGCCTCTGTTTGCAGGAAGATCTGTTCCTTCTGGATGACACACAACACTGAGCTTAAGGACACATAAGAATTTGCTCACCACCTAGTGACTCTCATTTTGTTTGAATTTGGTTAAAATTTTGTTGGAAAATATGGAAGGCATAACTTGCTTTGGTGGGGGCCAGCCTCTCACCAGTCATCATTCAGCTCATCAGAACTCTGATTAAAGAGTATGGTTTTCTGTTCCATTCTCTGAGGGTCTGATAGCCACTTATTATATCAAGGAGATGTTTTCTAAAAGTCCAGGGAAAACCCTAGAGGAGGACAGGTCCTGGCTCATCCCCCAGTCCTAGACACGGGGACGTGTCATCTTCATGCTGGCCCTGAGCCACAGAAGGGTCCTGAGTTAGCAGCTTCCCTGGACACCCCTGACTGCATCTTGATGGGGTTACCACATTTAGAAGAATGTTCTCTGCCTTCAGGGTTCACTGGACATTTCTTTTCACTTGGGCTTTCTGTACTGGGTATATCTACATGGTGCCACAAGGCTGTCTATAGTTGGATTTAGTTTGCAGGAAGCTTATGGTAAAGGTTGCCCTAAAAATGCCAGCAGAGAAGTGGCGGACTTTTAGCCTCACTGTTTTCCTTCCTGTGCTCCCTCTGTGGCCCAAGACAGGAATTACTTCCTCTATTTTACAAATGAGGATGTTGTTGCGGGGACCTTTGTCATGCGCTTCCTGAGTTGGTTCCCTGAAAGTGCAAGTGATTTCTGTTTCCTCTGACTTCAAACAGAAACACTGACCAGCTTTCCCAAGTCTCCACCCAGTAATTCCCTTGAAGAGCAGAGGCACAAGGCTGAGTGATGCCTTCCCCAGCCATCCAGGTAGCCTTGCTCACCTGGGATTCCCAGGCACCTATGCCGGGACCCATCCACCTGCATTTACCTGACCTCTTCTTCATTTATCCTTCTGTTAAAGTTTCACTTCCCGAAAGAGACTTCCTCTACCACTCTGCAAAAGGAAAACCTTCATGATACCCTATTCTGTTCTTTCAAGACTCCTACACAGTTTGTGATTATATATTGATTGTGTGATTATTCAATTAATGTTTGGCTTCAATTGTGAGCTCTATGAGGGGAAGGGCCATGAGTCTCCTCTTCACCAGTGTCCCCTGTCCCTAGCACTCTGGGTGGCCCATAGAATGTAGCTCAGTAAAGGACATGTAAGCCAGCTCTTGCATCTAGTTCTGGAGCAAGTGGAACCTGCGCACATTACCTCTCAGCTCCTGTTTGTTTTCGTTTTTCCTCTTTTCTCTACTCTTGCTTTTAAAGTCATTTTCAAACTTCTTGATATGGCCCCGGGAGCCTTGAGCAGAACAATTTATCACCAAGGCAAGGCTTAGTAATAGATTCTCTATTACAAAACAAAAGAGCATGTGATCTGTCCTCAGCCTTGTATGCATCAGTGGACTGTACCGACTGTTAGAGTCTATAGCGGGTTGTGGAGGCACCAACTCTAGCCAACCTGAACATCTGCAGGCTAACCTCAGCACCACTTTAATGGAAGGTTTCAGTTTTCTCTTTTATAGTTGATGGTTTATCTTGATCTCTTAAGGAAAGATAGGATGACGTATATATGCAGATAATCTCAACCTTTCCTAATGTGGAATTTTCATGTTGGATCCTAGAGAGAATACAGGCATCTCTCTATCCAGAGCTTCATTGTTACATAAGAGGAAGACAAAGAAAAGCCACTTATGCTAGCTAAATCCATCACTGTCCTCTTCCTAATCCCAGCATTTAATGGTGTCATTTTCCAAAGCCCTGTCTCTCTGAAAAGTCTTCCTTGCAGCCAGGTATTTGGGGACTCTTTCTATCCACAGAGAATAGGTCACCTGACATGAACTGCATATTAAACATTGGATTTCTAGATCATATGTTGTTTGATCTTGTGTAGATCTGTATGTGCTAATTTTTCCAGTAATGATTTTCATATTAAGTATTCTATCCTGTTGTCCCCATGAGTACACATATATTTGTCAGATCTTAGATCCTGATTTAGGGCTAGGAAAATAGACTAATCCTACACGTGGTCCAATGATGATCTTGTGTTCAGGGGTATTTTATAGCAATTGCTGCACCAAGTTACCTAAGGCCCATGTTCTTCCACCAGCATGAGCAGCCAGTCCAAAAGAAGGGCTCAGCAACTGCTTATCAGCCATGAGCATGGGCTATCTGGGAAGAACACCTTGGTTGAGAAGTGTCACTGTGATTTTCAAATTAGAATATGAGCTGGGGAGCTATTTCTGAGATGGCTGTGAGCCAGTCCTGAGAAGAAGCTAGTAAACATCCAGTCCCTGAGAGCCAGACTCTTAAGAAGGAATGGAAAGAAGGGATTTTGGCTCCATGCTTTCATGCAACAGCCTGGCTTCTGCCATCCCAGGAGAAGGCAAGCAGAATCTAGGCATCCTTTCTAGACCAGGCTTGGAAACTTCTGGGCTCTCTGGAAAGCAGGGACTTCACACTACTCTCCCTCATCTTCCCAGCAGATGCCAGAAGCACGCATTACTGCTTTATGGACAGAGATACTGCAGGGGCACAGGGAGGTAGCACAGAAGTGAAGCCTACAGGCTCCAGAGCCTTGGCACCGAGGCCCATGCCACCACTTTATGAACTGTGACCTGTGGGCAGGTCATTTCTTTTCTAGGGACTCATTTTTCTCACCTTTCAACTGTGGTTAAATAACAGCACCTACACCATACAGTTGTTGCCAAGAGGAAATGGAGCAATCTAAGTAGAGCATCAAGAACTGCTCCTGCCCATGGTGAGTCTTCAGAACACAAAAGCTAACAAGGTTATAGGACTTCACTGTCCCGTAGCTATCCTCTACCCAATGCCTGAATCCCCACCATGGCCCTTCCCCAAGGGCTCTCCAGTCAGTGTACGAATACCCCTGAAGATGAGGAACCCACTATCTCAGGCTTCCTTCAGGTAGGTTTGTTTCTTGGACAGCATTTATTTGTGTTGATTTAAATCATTCCTGGATAGTTTCTAGTTGATTCTAGTTCCATTTCCGTGGTTGTAGAGAGATCAGTGAAACTACCCCTTTCTCAAAAAAGCAGTTTAAAATCATATGAAAATTTTATTGGCAACACCCTCCCTGCTGATATCCTCTTCCTTTCCATGAGTCTTAACCTTTTCCTAACAAAACACCTTCAGTTTTTTCTAATGATCATTGAATGGCATGGCCTGCAACTCCTTCATCATTGTGGTTTCTGTCTTCGAAAAGCATCCGTGTTTACAGGTGTGACTTAGCTTCATGTGCCTTGGGTCCCTGCTGTGTGCCTGAGATCAGAGATGAGGAGACATGACAAGACTCAAGGAGCTCTCAGACAGGCAGGGCACAGCATTCCAGGCAGGCAGGACTGCATGCACCAAGGTACGGAGGCTGGAAGCCAGAGACCTCCAGATGGTCGAGCGCATTGCTGGAGTGTAAGGTGGAAACTGGGACTGGTAGGAGACCAAACCTGGGAAGAAGGAGGTGAGCTTGACCTGTAGGTGATGAGGAATAACTGGAACACTTTCAAAAGTGACACTTTCCAAATTGTGTATTTTAGGAAAAGCACTCTAACTCCAGCATGAAGACAGGGCAAACCTGAAAGTAGGGAGGCTGTTTAACTGAATGACAAGCACCAAGAGGATACGGGTGTGTGTGTGGGGGGGGCAGTCATGGGCCCAAAGTATATACCAAAAGGCTCACAGTGGTGGGACAATGAGTGACTGCTTCTTCCCCACTGTGTTTTCTAATTTCTCCTTAGTAAGTATTTTCTATTTCTATATAATTAGCATGCATTATTTATGTAGTAAAAAAATAATTTATGCATGTCTAAAGATAGTGCAAAATCAAACTCTCAGAATTTGGTAACTGACTGGAGGGAGGGATCTGAGGAATTTGTTTTCTGGCCTGTTGCTCAGGTAGTTGGTGTAGCCACCAACCCAGATGGAGACTTAAGGAACGGAGCGCTGTGTAGGAACTCAGTGGCATCACTGATAGCTGTAATGAAGCCCACCGCTGCTTTGAATCCCATTTGGCCTGTTTGAAGGCTGCTCAAAGCCTCTGTCCTCCTCTGCAGGCTCTACACTCACCTGTCCACTCTACACTAGCCTGTAAAGCAGACTTCATTGTGGCAAAGCCCACTCATGCTCCATAGTAGCAATAGCTTTTATTTGAATAAGTTTTGTCACTTCTTCAGTAAATATTTACTGAGTGCTCTGCACCCAGCCACCTTAGTGATAAAACCACGAGAAGAGCAGGCATAGTCCTCATCTTCATGAAACTCAGCCTCATGTGGACAGATAAGATATAAATGTTTTAAAATCACTTTAATAAACATACCATTTCAAACCAAGGTGAGTGCACCAAAGAAATGGAAATGAATCCGAGAAGACACAGAACAAAGGAAACCTCTCTGGTCTGGGAGTTTAAGGAAGGATCCCTGGGGAAGGAGATGGTTGGACTGAGAGCTGAAGGATGTAGAAGAAGGAATAGGCCAAGGTGTCCCAGGCAGAGGGAACAGCATGTGTGGTGGCCCTGTGCAGGGAGTACACATTGACATCACTTCACCAGGAGGTGGCATTCTGAGAAATATGACCTTAGGCCATTTCTTCTACATGTGAACGTCCTAGAGTGCACTTACACAAACCTAGATGGCACGGGTCGGTCAGTGGATGTAGCCTCTCAGCTGCTGCCAGGATCACACGGCATACTATTTACAGTGAACTTTCTTTATAAATAGGCGTAGACCCTAAAATAACAATAAAAAGTATAGTTAAGTACATACATAAACCAGACATGGGGCCATTTATCATTATCAGGTATTATGTACTGCACATAATTGTATGTGTTTTAGTTTTACGTGACTCCAATCGCCACAGACACATGAGTAATGGCTTGTGATACAGTGTTATGACAGCCACAGTGTCACTAGGCAAGAGGAATGTCTCAGCTCCATTATAATCCTTTGGGACCACCATTGTATAGGAGGCCCATCATTAACTAAAATATCATTCTGTGGCTATAGAGACACAGGATGACTGTAGAGCATATCTGCAGCTAAACAAAAATGAAAACCAAAAAGCAAAAATCAACGCTGTTTTACTGGAACCCAGAGAGAGGAGCAGGGACTGGGAATGTAGAAAGGTGGGTGAGGAGGTGGGTGGGGCCAGGCCCTATAGGACCTTGTGGGGCACAAGAGAATCTTGGTCTTCATCCTAAGAGCAAAGGAAGATATCAGAAGCCTGAGGTGGCCCTTGGACCAAAGCCTCTGGCTGCAGCCTGGAGGGGACCTCCTTGCCCACGGCGACTTTGTCTACTTTGCCTGCCATTTCTTGCCCTTTCAGGCTTAGCACGTGTGTTGATCAATTTCTGTCACAAAATGCATGAGATAAATGACTTAAAAGGGGGAAAGGCTTATTTTTGCTCAGTTTCAGTCCTTGGTCAGTTGGCTCCATTGTTGTGGGCTTTTGGTGAGGACAGCATCATGGTGGGGGCAGGTGTAGTGGAGCAAAGCTACTCACCTCATGGCAGCCAGGAAGCAGAGAAGCAGTGAAGCCAAGGACAAGATATACCCTTCTAGGGGACACCCCCAGTGACCCACTTCCTCCAACTAAACTCCATCTCCTAGTGTTTCCACCACCTCCCAATAAAGCCATCAGCTCCTGATGAGGTCAGACCCCTCATGATTCAATCACTTCACAAGGGCCCCACCTCTGAATATTGCTGTACTACGGACCAAGCCTTGGGGGACGTTCAAGATCCAATCCATAATAGCACTGAAGTCCAGATAAAACACTTCCCTAGTGGCCTGGGCTTCAGGATGTGGGGGTTTCCCTCCCCCTGCTGTGAGTAGCATTTGGAAGTCTCTACCCCCAGCAGCCACCTCTCAAAGTTGCTTTGCAGCTCAACTTTCTTCAAGGCTTCGCATACTTTAACACTAATGTGTGTACAACTTGCTAATTAATGGAATCATTTGGATCCCAAAACATCTTGTTCTAATGGGAGGCTGCAAAGCACTCTCATTAATTCACAGGTAAAATTATTCCAGCTTTTCTCTTTTTATTTTTTTCCCCCTCTCCCCAGCTTGGCTTAATAGCTAGGGAGAATTCTGCTAATTAGCCTTGAGAACACCACTCCACCAGAGCTCAAAGCACCAGTGGCTGCCTCGGGGTCGGAGGGAGGGTGACACCGACTTGGTTTACCCAGTGAAGAGGGCAGTGGGTGGGATCGCCAGACCCCGAGAAGTGGAGTAATACCTCCACGGCTGGCATGAGAGAACACTGGGGAGGTGGGGGAGTCAGGTAAAGACACTAAAGTGACTCCTGTTTGGGACTCAGAGGTGTGCATACTCTGGTACGTGTGTCAGAGGAGACCCACAAGGTGACTTTCTGCACAACTGGTCTATGGAAGGAAGGGGAAGCTGCCTTTTTCACCTTTCTCCCTGGGTCTTGAAGATTTGGTGCACTTGCTGTGGGCACAGAGCTCTTGAGTGACTGTGTTTGGGTGTAATCTGGGGTGACCTCCTGGTAACCACCTCCCCACCATTGGCAAATGAAGCCTGCAGCACCCCCTTTCAATGATTAGCACTACAAACCATCAAGCCTGTAAGTAAGGGGGTCCTCCTTCCCCCTAGACCAAAGAACAAACCTACAGACCTTGAGGACACTGACAAGACCCCGAGGTTCCATGGGTTTTTTGTGTGTCTCCCACTCTCCCGGATTCTGGATAGTTTTTAGATTTTTTTTTTTTTAATTATGGTAGTAAGTATCTAACAAAGTTTACCATCTTAACTATTTTTAATTGTACAGGTTCAGTGACACTCAATCTGTTCACATTGTTGTGCAACCACCACTTTCAACCATTTCCAGAACTTTTTTTTTTATCCTCCCAAACTAAAACTCTATGCCTTTCTAAAAAAGAAGAAAGGGTCATTCGAAAGGAAAGTATAATGTTCTGCTAGCTCCCTCTGTGAATTCAGCCTGATAGGATATCCTAGTGGAGAGTGGTTTGTCAACTCACTCAGTTCAGAGAAGGTACCTTCCAAGCTGTTTCCCCAGCCCTGTCTCAGAGGTCTCACCATCCCCATGTACCCTGGTGGTGAGTCACTTTCAGCAACGGAAGTCCTACCCTCCTGGATACCTGTCAACCAAGCTGATCTGTGGTTTATAGCAGATGGGTCACCCATAGGCTCTGGTAATCCCATCATGAAGAAACCTTGAGAGATAAATAAGTCCTTCATGGCCAAAGTGAGTCCTCACCGTACTGAACTTTGCTCTGAGAGAGAAAGGTGCTAGGTTGTCTCTAAGATGGGATATAGCAGATTTGATAGTTACGGATGAAAATCATGTGTTCTTCCCCTTGGAGGTACAGCCTCTGTCAGTCCTTTTATTTGGACATGCCTCCAGGACACATTGGGAGGCAGGCCAACCTGGATTTAGATTTCCATTCTGTGGCTCATTGACTATATGACCTTGAGCCTCTGTTTCCTCATCTTAAAAAAAATAGGGCTCATGATACCCCACTCTCCAAGCTGCTAAGAAGACTGCCGGAGATCTTGCCTGAGTGGCATCTGAGGGAGCACCAGGCTCCGGCAGCGGAGGCCAGCACACTCAGGGTTGTCACAGTTGATGATCCTGCCGTTACAGGTCTGCAGGTGGTCCTGAACTCCATCATCAAGGCCATGGTGCCCTTGCTGCACATTGCCCTGCTCGTGCTGTTTGTCATCATCATCTACGCCATCATCGGCCTGGAGCTCTTCATGGGGAAGATGCATAAGACGTGCTATAACCAGGAGGGCATAGCAGGTAAGAGCAGGGTGCCAGGTGGCAGGTTCCTAAGAGGCTGTTGGTTTTCTCTTAGCTGTTTACTGTGTGGTTGGAAGCACTGCTGTCACCTGTCCAGCCAAGCTGCCGGAGGTTCCTTCATTCAAAGGCCCATGTCCCAGCATGCTAAGAGAGAAGCAGTGCTCCTTATTCTTTTCCTCTCATGTTCGATTTCTGTTTTCACTGGAAGAGATCTGTTAAAACAGCCAAATGCAAGCTTTGTCCAGCACATGTTTGAATGACTATTCAATTTGAGAAACACAGACTTAAGAACTTATCATTGGTCAAATTTTCACTTTTGATGCTGATTCTGAATAACTTAAGAATCAGTATTAACCTCTGTGTCTCTGCTGCATCTGCATGTCAGTTGACTCCTCATCAAAGGCCTTTCTTGGAAGCTAGTACCACCCCTCAGCCAACACACCACCCATCACAGCCCTGAGGTCTTTTCACCCTCTTAGGGCTGATCATGGCTTTTCTGCAATTAATGTTTTCTTCTCCTTTTATGGGCAAAAGCCCCTGAGCCCCTACACCAGGGTGAATGAGAGGGCAGGCATAGAATCACACTCCCTTACCAGCAGCCAAATTTCTATTCCTCAAGGAGGAAGTTTAGCGCTACCTCATGGCTATCAATCCTTTCCTTCCAGAGGCTCCTCTCTTTGTGTTCCTTTCATAAATCAAATATATTTAACAAGCAATGCTGGTTCATTAAGCACTTCCCTGAGTGGCACCAAAGCTTTGGCTCATGGGATATGCTACAAACTTCTATCTTAAGTTTCTAACATCTCAGCTTGACCTTTTAAACAATATTTAAACAGAAATCAACAAGGCTTTAAACAGACATATAAAGCAGTTTAACACAAAGACCTTGTTGAAAAAAATATTCCCCACCCCAAAGTGGTGAGCAGTACTAAGTTGATATGTCTTTTTTCAAGCAATAAGATATGTCATCTTAGTGTTTGGCATCTTGGTGGAGAGAGGAGGGCATCTGTCGGGATTTTTAAGGGATACCTCCTTCCTCTCTGCCTAAGCTGCTTCTCATTCCCTTTCAGCCCAGGCATTAAATTAAATTTTGCCTCTCTTGCATTGGGGAGTGAGATTGGATAGCATATATATACCAACAGTGAAAAGGATAAATCATGATTCAGAATCCAAGATAGGTTACTTGGCATGAATGACCTGGTTTGATTGGATGGATTAGATGGATATTTGCAATGACCTAGGTCATTATCACATGATCACAGTGCCCCCCTAAAACAAACAAACAAAAACCCTACTATAAATCTACAGTCACATAATCACTCAATTGCTTGTACTTTTTTAATGGAGAGTCTGCTTAAGAGGAGGCTATTCACTCCCGAGATAATTTCCAAATTACTTGGGTCATCATTGTATAAAATAAATTATCATGATTTAAAATATGTAATTTTTAAAATTGGAAAAAAGACAGCTCTTGCCTCTCTTGCCTCTAAAATTAAAATTCTGAGACTTTCAGCCTTGCTTAGAGAAATACAAAGCATAACAAATAATATTTCCCCTTTAATTCTAATTTTTCCTTTTATTCAGCTTAATCTATAGCTAGTCCTGAACCAATAAATTCATATTAATGGTGTGGCTTTGTTAGAGCTCCATTCTCAACCTCCTTAAGAGCTGATTGAAGCATGTCTAGAGTTTATGCAGTTGTATTGAAATGATCTATTTGACCCAGACTCCTCAGGCAGTCACAGAGATGTGGAGTCTCAAGGACTCCTCATCAGTTTGGCAGTGACTAGCAGTGAGGCTTTCACCAAATGAAACGGGGAAATGCGAATGGCAAAATTCTGCCAAAGAGCCCAAGATGGTAACCGTGCCATGCCATCAAATGTCTGTTCACCAGTAAGCCAAGAAGAACTGCTCCAAAATCTGCCCATCATTTCTGTCATCCTAATGGGAAAATTGCAGAAGCATGTTTTCTACTGGTGGCAAGGATCTTGCAAGGGCCTCTTAGAATCAGCAGCCCTGAATAATGGTTGGAAGCCATCAGGCTTTGTTATCAGGCCCCAGTGGCAAAAACAAGAAAATGGTGGGTATTACAGACAAAGAACACACAGGATGGGCACCTCTCCCCTAGGACACAGCCACCTGAGGTGCTGAAAGCATCAATGGCCTCCTGTGGTCTTAGGATGAAGACAGACCTGGCTTTACCAATGGGACTGGCCAATTTAGGATCATGTTGTTCTTGATAGTAAACAGAACCAGAGAAAGGACCTGAGAAGGTTCCTGCTTCCTACCATAAGACTCATCAGATTATTCAATGTGGGTAGGTTTTATCAAGTTCAGAAGAGAAGTGGGCTTCCATTGTGTGAATGTGGGCCAGTGCATGACAACAAGAGAAGTACTCGAAGGAGAAGTGCCACGTGGGGCACCACCAGAGGTGACCTCACTCCTCTGTGTGGAGCCAGACTCCCTGCTAGGAAAGGGGTCAAGGGCACTCAGCTGCAGAAGCCTGTTCTTCCACACACTCTGCAGTCATCTCACCCACCTCCTCCTTCCCACACCTGCCATCTGATGATACTCCAGGGACCCACTTCATTGCTCCCAACAGGACATGATACCGCTGCTGTTAGGGCCTCGTGTACCCAGACAGCAGCTGATCCCATTGAGGAGGAAAAAAAATGGTACAGAAATCTGGGCATACTCAACACAGCCATGGAGTAGAAGACCTTAAACCTACAATCTTTGAAACCAATCCGAATGGGTTTTGGAGAGTTTTGAAAACCTTTGGAACCAGTGGTCTTTTCCACCCCCACCTCCACCTTTTATTTTGGACTTTCAATCGAGTCGCCATATTTTCTGTATATTTAGATTTTGCAAAAGTTCCATGAGAATCCTTGTTCTAATTTTTAATGGAATTTCCATCAGATTCTTCTTTTTACACTTTGATATTATTTCACAGACTGTGAAATTTATGGACTTCTAGATTTTAGAATGCTTTGTACTTTGAGCCATGTTTCCTATGAAATCCATACAAGAGAGTCTGGAGCCATCCAGGTGAACCACTGTTCTGCCTCTTGGCTGCCTGTCCGTGGACAGCCCCCAGTGGAGATGGTCTCAGAAGAGGCAGTTTTCCCCTAATCCCTGCGGAATCTGCAAGGCGCCTTCTTGGTTCCTCAACAGATACAGGACCATATGCCAATACCTTTTGTTTCTGGTTGTTCCATCTGTCTGATGGTTCTCAGAGCCAGGTCACTCTGAATAGCTCTCCCAAGCACAGTGATTACCCCCGGGACTGGCAACGGAATTGGTTGGCTAAAACCTAGCAATGAAATCACCTTCATTCTATCCACTCCGTAAAGTCAGGACCTTAAAAAAAGTAATTGTTTTTGTCTTTGGTGAATTCTCCATGGAACCCTTAACTGGAGCTCTCCTAGGATTTCAGTTCTTGTTGGTATTGCCTACATTTCTAAAATCTCTCCTAATCCTTGCCTCCATTATTAAAAAAAAAAAAGAAAAAAAAACCACTTAATTTGGAGTTTCTAGAACGACCTTGCCTTTCTTCATTTGTTTTGAAACATAGAGCTCGACTTGCTTTGTCCGCATGTGCCTCCCCCCACTCCTGTTCCCACTTTTGCAACACGTTTCCCATTTAAGCTCCTTTCCCCTCACCCTGGAGTCCCTGTTGCAGGACCTGCTGATTTATGTGTGTTCACATTTTTCAAGTGTTCCCTTTCGTGCTTTTTATAGATTCCTATTTTTACCGGATCATCATTGCTTCTTAATTGTTCTCCAATCTTTTTTATTGTTGTTCAAGATAGATTTAAAATAGCGGAGAGGCACTTGAGCCTGTGGATGATAATATTTCTGAGTCTCATCCCTTTCTCTTTTATTAATGAGATCACTCTCCCTTGATGCCATTTTCTTTGTAACATGTATCTGTAAAAATCCCCAAACATGTTTTCCTCCCTTGAGGACACTCGGAGCTCGCTTTGGCAGCTTCCCCTTTTGCCTTATTTCTGCTGTTTTGGGAAGGGAGGTTACAGGGAAAGCTGTCAGATCAGCCGTCACAATGTGAAGATCAACAGCATCTTCCCGCCACTAAAAAGCAAAATAGAGGAAAAAGAGATGCAGGTTTTCCCTTTATTTTTTTCACCCTCTTTTTTTTTTTTTTGTCCCATCTCTCATATCATTCCAGCACTTTACCACGTGACTGAACACATCATTCTAGAAAGCTATTTCTAGAATGAGTGAGAACCAAACAGAATTTATGATATGTTTGGTTCTTGGTCTTCCAGTCTCTCAACTCTGAATTTTTTTAGGTGCTCTGCTATTTTTAATGTATTATTTAGGTTTGGGATTCACTTTTTAGTTTCTCTCCTGCCCCAATCTCTATAAAGATTTCACAGTATCAAAATTCATGCAAAAAAAAAATGTAGCTAAAGGGGAGTTCAGTTCAGCTCCCTTAATATTTGGAGCCCTCCTGGGAGCCAGACCCTGGAATAAGCAAATGGTGTGGATTCCGATCTCAAACAGCTCAGAGATCCTTATTGCAGACCCATCACCTTGGTCATTGAACAAAGGACCCACATGCAAGTTTGGGCACCAGGCCGCAAATAAGCCAGGAAGCAGCATTAATCAGAATGGCCCAAACCTGGAATGAATCCAAATGTCCGCCAACCGGTGAATGGATCAACGTACAGTAAAACACACTGCTCAGCAATAAAGAGGAACATGCTACACTGAACCAGGCAACAACAGGGACGAATCCAAAAATACGATGCTGAGCGAAAAAGAGGAGCACAAAAAGCCACATAATGTGTGGTTTTATTTATGTGAAATTTCGAGACGACACAAAGCTTTGGAGACAGAAAGCAGATGAGGTTGTTAGAGGCTGGGGTCAGACAAGGCCTGACTGTGACAGCGCACTGGGGAGGGGTGATGGAGCTGTTAAAATGGATTGTGGTGTTGGTTGCAAAATCATGAAGATGCACTAAAAATAATTGTGATGCACATTTACATTGATGAATTCCAAGGCATGTAAATTATACTTCAGTAAAACTCTGTGTGGTGTGTGCGTGGCGTAGAAGAGGTGAGGACTGGGAGGAGGAAGAGGAAACCAAGCACCCAGGATAGCCACCAGGGAGACACCAGACATATATTTTCAACCATCACACTCAACTCCATTCTCCTAAGAATTATCCCCGAAGGATTACTATTTCTGACTTCCTCTTGAAAGTGAACAGTTTCAAATTAGAAGCCACAAACAGAAATAGCGAGCCAACCAATCATCTTCCAAGCAGAGCCTGTGTCCCACAGGCATATTAATCACACTTGCCATTGTTTTGATCCTTACAAAAAAAAGAAAAGATCCTGGGTGACCTCTTGTCTCTAAATGAAGAACTACAAGCAAATTTTCTCTCTGTGGTTGTATTTTCACTGCTGTGAATTCTTTGTAAGAACTGAGGTCGCTTCTCTTTGCCACTGTCATCACTTTCCACAGGTACAAGAGCCTCGGTTTCACAAACTGCTGGGAATTTCCCACTCTCACCTTTCACAGGGATCAAGGCTACCTTAGTATTTTACTATAATTTAGACCCATCAAGTCTTAAAGTTACCAGTGATTTGCACACTGAAATTATAAATTGCATCTTAACTCATGAATTTGCTAGTAGCTCTTCCCAGCACTGTCTTTCTCCACAGATGACATGTCATATTTTGTCCTGGAAAAGTCCTGCCCACACCTAGGAAGTCTTTTTTTTTTTTTAAGAGAGAGAGAGAGAATTTCTTTTTAATATTTATTTTTTAGTTTTCGGCGGACACAACATCTTTGTTTGTATGTGGTGCTGAGGATCGAACCCGGGCCGCACGCATGCCAGGCGAGCGCGCTACCACTTGAGCCACATCCCCAGCCCCCTAGGAAGTCTTCATGCTGTCACCCACCACCACTCTGTCTTTATTAGGGGTCAGGAAATGATTCACCTCTTCTGAAAGGTGTTAATGCTGGAGAGCAAAGGACAGCACTGCAATGTCCCACCTGACATGCACAAGACACAGTCAGCAGTGGGTGCCTCCCCCCTACCATCAGCCCACGCTTTGTCCGTCCTCAGCAGGCTTCCCGCTGAAGTAACTTGAATCCTGGTGATGCACCATGTCATATGAAATGGACTAGTGTAATCACAAAGCATTAATGGCTGGGATCTGTTAACTCACCATGTGAAGGAACCCTCTAGCCTTGACTTGGAAGGAAGGAAGGGAGAGAGGGAAGGAGAGAGACGTTCTGTCATTTTTCAGAACAATTTCCACTTCAAATGGTTGCATCATCATTACCTTTTTGTCTGCCACTTGACTATGGTGCCAAGTCATTACAACAGAATGGGCAATAGTCCTACTATCCTTGAAATCAATTGCCAAGGTTAAAATACCGTTTTTCCAACAGCTAGTTGAAAGTACTGACCTTCTAAGTTGGTGGCACACTCAAATGAATACCTAGATCTTTATGTTTGATTCATATATGAGGCAGGGGGCTCATTCAGACTGGTTCTGCATGATCCCGTGGTTATCCCCTCAACCTTGTCCTTTCACTTATCTCTCTAATGCCTTTGCTTCTTTCTCTGCCCACTTCTTTCCCTCCCTTCACTCTTTTCCCCTGACCTTGGAGATGTTCCAGCAGAAGAGGATCCTTCCCCCTGTGCTTTGGAGACAGGCCATGGGCGGCAGTGTCAGAACGGCACTGTGTGCAAGCCCGGGTGGGATGGTCCCAAGCACGGCATCACCAACTTCGACAATTTTGCCTTCGCCATGTTGACAGTGTTCCAGTGCATCACCATGGAGGGCTGGACGGACGTGCTGTATTGGGTACGTACCTGGAATCGGGCACTTGGGGCAGGGAGTACAGAGGTGTGGGCCTGACCTCCACATCTCCCTTTCTCTTCTCCCTGTGATACTAGGGTCATGCACACATCTTGAAGGAATGGTTGATAAGTATCCCTGAGTTCTTCCAGGTCTTACCTGAGAAACGAAGCATGGAATGCCAATCTAAATAGTCTCCTCTCCCTGCCCGTCAGCCTTGGAGAAACACCATCTTCAGTTTATCTGGCTATATTGAAGAACACTGATGTGCAGTGGATGCTCTGTGAATGAGCTGGCCATGCCCGGCACAGAGATTCTGTCTAATTCCTCTTCCCATTGTGGAGTCCCTTCTTCTATTATTCTTTTGCCCCCTCCTTCTCTAAAAGAGAGCAACAGGGCACAATGATGAATCCTTAGGGCTAAAGAGAAAAATCGGCCCTGATCTTCCAAAAAGATTTCTACTGAATTGGGTAGCATTATGGCATTATTTCTCATTAGTAGCATCATTTCTCATTAGTTTTACCTTAACATGTTAGGATAGTTCATTAGAAAAATAAACTGTCACTGTTTTCACAGTTAACAGAGCACTCTACTGGTTGTGTGCTGCATATTTAGAAATCCCACTCCTTGAGTGCCAACCAATCCATAATATATTTTCTTTTACTTTAAATATGCTCCTCTTATTATCCAGCAGCTGTCACTACTTTGCCAATGTTCAAGCCCTTGAAGTGCCAGATTTGTATATAGTCTATCCAATCGGCAAATACGTACACTGTATTTGAGCTGTCTCCATTCTGGCAGAGTCAAGTCCATTATTTGTAAAACCTCCAGAAAATATATTCTTTGTAGTGTCTCCTACTTCAGCATGAGAAATGACTTGCCAGGATCCAGTGTTGTTCTCCAGAATTTTGGGCGAATAAAGCGGTTGCCAGTCTTGAAAATATCATCCCTCCCAGAGTTTCGCAAATAGTCAAATCTATTTGGCCATCATGAAAACAATCTAAGAGGCTGCGTAGGGAACAGTGTCTACAAACGAAAGCAGGGAAGAGTGAGAGGGAAGCAAATGCCTTCCCCATCAGCAGAGCTGCCAGATAGAAAGGAAATAATGCCAAGAGAGGTGTTGACTTCTTACAGCATCAGAAGGAAGAGTTGTATAACAGTACAGAGATGTGATGCACAGTATCATATCTTCTAAAGTTTTTTTTTATAAGCACCATGTCCTATTGATTCAAAACCTCTCTTCTTGAGTTTTTACATTATAGTCAACATGCCAAAGCCCAGTGTTGCTATGAAATTTGTACCTCTCTGTCAATGACTACTGGAAACTTGCCTGAGTCCCTTGTTCCCAGCAAACATTTATTGAGTGTCCTTACATGCCAGGGATGCTCCTAGGTAGTGAAGATTCAGTCATAAATATGATCCAATTGTCTAAAAAACAAACTAAATTCTAAACTGAATAATGGTGCACAGAAAGAGAATGTACCATGGCAAAGTGGTTGTTTTGCGATACTCTGAACAGAAGACAACGGTGGTATTGCCTCTGCCTCAAACTAAAATTAAACCCGGAAGATATTTTTCAGGCTGATGTTCAATGAAAACTTGGGTTTGTACAATTTGGAAGACAAAGAGAAGAATCTGAACTTATTACACTTGGGCAAATTTATTATACTTAGCAAAGCAGACCAAATTCCCAAGTGGTTCTAACTGGTCCTTCTACCCTGGGTGAGTCCCTCTGGCCAACCGAGGGAGGAAAGATCCTCCTGCACATAGGGAATTTCCACGTATGGGCCGTGGACTATACGACTGTGTGGGCTTTGGCGCCTCCTCCCATGAGCTTCAAACACATGCCTTCAGTTGCTATGGAAAAGCCTCTCATGGCACCAAGTTGAGGACAGGGTGGCAGGGGGTGGGTGGGTGCTGGGTGGGGGGAATAGGTATAATTTACTTGGCTGATGGCCCTGATGTATTTTCGTGATCTTCCTTCTCCCCGTCACAAGTCATTGATACCCCACCAACCAGATGTGACCCAAAGAAATACTGTCACAGTGACAGCCAGAGAGGGGAATAGGAAAAGGCACACAACCGCAACTACCAATTTTCGGCAGCTGTGTTGTGCTTTCTCCCCTGGGGGGTGTGTGATAGAGCTCAGGCTGGGAATGGAAAAAGTGTTCGAGGTGAAAGAATGATCCCCAGGCTCATGGGACATGCCTCACTCTGATTTTCCCAGCACCTTTACAAAGTGGCCATATTATGTGTGTGTATCTGTACCCAAACACACACACCCCTGAAGCTGAAACAGAGTCACTACTTGATTATTCATGGTGGAGGCACCTCCCAGCCCAATGCTCCTGCTGTCAGACAACCTCTCTAATTGCTTTGACCTTTCTGTGGCTATTTCTTCTCCCCCCCAACCTTTCTTTCTCTTCTGCATTTCTTGTCCTTGCCTCTATGCCATATCTTTAACTTGCAATATCTCAATCTCAGGATATTTTAATATCAATTATAGAGCTTTCTTAATATACAAATACCAGAACTACCTCCAAGCCATTGAATTAGAAGTTCCTAAGTTAGGACCCTAGTATCTGCCTTCTGGGGAAAAAAAAAAAAAACTATCCAGGCCATTCGGATGCCTGAGCTGGAGTTGAAACTCCTAGAAATCTCACTTATTAAACATACATGTGGCTGCTTTGAAGCCACTGGATTTGAACCAGTCTAGGGACACATAATTTTCATGGAGAATGGGGAAATAGTCTTCCCTTATAAAGAATGTTCAAGTCCAGAGAACCTGCAAAGGAGTATTCAAGATTTCAAGTACAGCAGTAAATGGGAGCCCTGGTAGTGGGTTCATTCTAAACTAGAAAACCAGCCAGATAGATATTTCTGGGGAAAAGAAAAAGTCATTAAAACATTAAAGAAGTCATTAAGCCAGGTGCAGTGGTGCACACCTGTAATCCCAGCTACTGGGAATGCAGAGGCAAGAGGATCACAAGTTCAACACCAGCCTGGGCAACTTAGTAAGATTTTGTCTGAAAATAGAAAGTCAAAAGGGCTGGGAACACAAATTAGTGGTTGAGCGCTTTTCTAGTGTGCGTGAGGCCCTGGGTTCAACCTCATTTCTGCCCTAAGGAGGAAGAAGAAGGAAGAGAAGCAGCAGCAGCGGCAGCAATTGATTGAGTCACTATATGTAGCCTCTTATAGAGGGGACCTTGAACGTCTCCAATAACACATGACAGACACCTGCCTCCTATTGTGGATGATACTGAGTCTGTAGCTCTTTTCCACTGACACTAATTATTGTATTGTATTCTCATGATTTTGAAGAGTTGGTGGACCAAAAATACCATCAAAGTTGGTCACATGATACTTAAACATCTCCTCATCTATGAAAGCCGTTGGCCATTGGGTTGAGACCTGACAAGCTGAAGAGTTGGCTTACAACATGTCTTTTCCCTAATGTCCTATTCTCTGTCTACAGAGGACAGGGAAAGGACAGGGCATAGGATTTAGAAACTAAACCAAAACTTAGATTGGGGTGGAGTTTTCTTGGGAAACGACCTCTTAAGCCAAGACCCCTCCATTTACTCTCAGAATGTCCAAGTCTCTCAAAAACTAGGACCTGGGTAGGAGGGGGAGGGAATGTGATCAGATTAAAAACCCCACCTTTCTTCTGAAGGAGAAATGAAGCTCCAAGAGAGAAAACACAATAATAGAATGAGATTACCATTGGTTTCCATTTCTACTTTCAGGTGTTTTGTTTTGTTTTTTTAAACTAAACATCTTTATCTATCTGCATATAATTCAAGACTGTTTGTCTTATATGGTTTAGGCATGTGCTTTCCAAAAGATATAAGAGGCTATTGAGTCAAACTGATCTTCCAGACTCTCTGTAGGATTCTCAAATATGGTCTGTTGCAGTCTGAAACTCTGAGCATTATCTCTTTCAAATTGTAGCCAGATCATCACCAAGTAGCATAAATATCAATCAATCAAATATCTTTGTGCCCAGCACTTGATACATCACCATGATCCTGGGAATAGAAAATAATGGTCACCAACCTGGAGTTTGCAACACCCAGCGAAGGTGGCATGTGAAACTCAAGGAAAAGGGAGGCAGCCGTGAGAGCACGCGTCACAGGAGGTGCACGTCTCCACTCTGCAGGAATCTAGATGCCCGAATATTCATCAAGAGGATTCCGTAGGCTTCCGCTCACCCACCTTCTGATCTAGGGACCCCAAGAGTATTGTGCAGCCCTGTAGACACCTTTGGTCTGTGCCTTCCTAGACTCACACCTCATTCTGCCCTGTGGGTCACCCTCTTCCTGACACCACCCATTGTTTCCTCAGTGACTTCTCCATAATCAGTTCTTCCACTGATCTTTTAAAAATGAAAAGTTGAGCTTTAAAATAAAGTTAGAAAGAATTCTTATTGAGAAGCCATAGAAAGGAAAGATTTTTTTTTTTTTTAGAATCACAAAATAATGTCTTTGATAGTCCCAGATTGGGGTTCCATTTTGATTCGGCCAGCCAGAAACCTTGAGAAACAAACTCTTAATGATTTAATTTTTTATAAGTCAAGTTTTCTTCTCCCATGTAAATGAGACTTCTACATGTGCTCAGAGACAGGAATTTTCAGTGAACAATGATAAAAAGGAACAAGGGTAGAAGGGAACCTGATGAAACCTGTTTTCCCAGTCAGTTGTCAATTCCACACTTCATTTTGCCGTCCCCTGTACATGTCTAGACATGCAGAGAACATACTCCTACGAAGTTCACACACACACACACACAGCCACTAATTCCCTTAATTATGACAAAAGTCTTTTTCATCCAAGCAGGTTGAATTTGGGTGTTTGATCCTATTTTTTCCACTCCACCTTGCTTTAAAAAGTCCACCATATTTCACTGTAAAATATAGAACATGAGTCTAAAGATATCACAAAAGCTTAAGGGGCAGAGCTGAATTCTGCTGATGAACCAATAGCCATTCTACGGGAATTGCTGAGAGAAAATCCTCAGCCTCTGGGCTCCCCATGGGAATGGAAGAAGAGACTCTGAAGTCTTCAACTTTTAATCTCAGAGTATCACCCATTTAGTACCTGTGCTGATTTAAACAGAGAATCTACCAGCTCAACAGTAAATTAATGATTCATAAACACATGAAGAAAGAGAGTTAGCACCTCTTTCATTTTTTAATTCATTCATTCATTTATTGAGTTTATTTCATTGGTTTTAGATGAGTAAGCTTTAATATTCAGTAATTCAATTTAGCAACAATTATTGAGCATTTACTATATTCCCAGGGCTGAGTGAGCATAAGGCAAAGTGTGGTATGCAGAGAATACGGCCTGCCTTCCAGGAGTTTGGGATCTAACTGAAGCGGTACAGAACATGTGAAGGAGTGAGGCTTAGTGATATGAAGTGCAGGGAGCTGTGCGGGGACACAGAATGCTCTGGGGGGAGTGGGATTCTACTGATCCCGAGGCTGTATGAGGAACGGGAGCAGGTGCCTATGGCTAGGGAAAGGAAGCCTTCACCTGTGCTTTAGGTTCTCATCAGACCCAAGAAACAGCTGGGCCACCCCAAAGTGTTCTCACCCCTGACGTCTGCAGGCTGCTGAGGTGCAGCTGGAGGTATCAGCCCGGGCCCCTGGGCCTGCTGTAAGCATCTCTGGCTGTGAGCCAGCTGTGCCCTGGACAGGTGCTCAGACCAAGGCCGCCATGCTCCCTGGTTCCTGACCTCCCTCACAGCATCACTGCACGAGCCCATCTGATTTCAGGGAATATTTTTTTTAAATACGCAGAGGAATTTGATTTGTTGGCTTGCCTTGGTGTTAGAAGTCTGTTGTTTTCTTAAGAAGCCCACATAAGTGAGGCTTCTACTTGTGCTCAGAGACAGGAATTTTCTGAACAACAAGAAAAAGGTACAGGGTTAGAAGGGAGCCAGATGAAACCTGTTTTCCCACTTACTGCTCACTCCGTGACCCACCGGGTAGACACTCACATTCCAGTGACACGGGTCATGAAGAGTCACCGACATACAGAGCACTGCCCTGGGCTGACTGGCCTTCACGGTCAGCAAATCGTGTCCTCTAATGACACTCCATGGAAAGCACTGTGACTTTTTATGGGCTTGTACCTCCTGCCTTTTGACAGAAAATGGCCTCTCTTGGCACCTGCTGCAACTATTTAGTCTTTTTGGATCTATGGTGCTGGTGCCAAGAACATTACAGGAGAAGGAACAAATGACATGGAGACCCACGGAGATCAGCTGGGATCAGGAAAGGTCCCAAGGGAACAAGCCAGGGAGGTGCTATTCCTCGTATTTTAATTTTTTGGGGGAAAATAAATGATAGATTAAAAGATTTAAGGTTGTGGACTCCTACAAGGAATTAGGTACTGGTTTCTGAAGGGTTTTTGGTATTTTTCATTCAGCATTCCCTTTATTCTGTCCACAGACTGAGAATAGCAGGGCCGTGTGTTTTAGCAAAAGCAGGGGTCATCCTGTTAGTTCTTGGACCTAAGGCCCCGAACTGCAGATGGTGGACATCCAGATGCCTCCCTGTGGTGCCTCCTTGGGGAAATCACACGGCTCTTTTGTTAGAGACCTAAGAAACATCCAGCTTAATGGTTTGAGAAGATCTATCTGTTTTCACTTCTAAATAAGGGTGTCAGCAATCTGGGTCGTTTTTTAAAATACGACTTTCTTTATTCTCCCCCTTCTTAATAGTGCATTCCAGCTGATTTAAGACCTGAGTCTCATCACTCCAGGCCTCGTCCTACTTCAGAGCCACCCAGCACTGTGTGCTCTCTACCCAGCCTGCCCCCCAAAAGTAGGTGGCCCAGAATAAGGAGAAGAAAGAAAAAAAGGGAGCACTTTCTCCTCACACTGGAGCACCAGAAACGCCTTCTGGGCGGCCAAGTGTTGCTCATCCAGGGAGCGGTGGGCTTCTTAGGACCACCTTGGAAGCTCCTCCATCTCTCTACTGTCCCCCTCTCAGCCCTCACCTGCTAGTCCCCACCTTGAACCTCTAAAGTAACTAGCCCACAGCCCAAGAAGGCACGTCGGACTCCAGGGAAGGTGGAGAGCATGGGTTTCCTCCTTACAGCCCTGGCCGTCTGTGGGATGACAAACTTCAGGTCCAGAGTTCCATCTACAGGAGGTCCATAATGTCACTGCAGCCTGGTGTGTGACACATAGGAAAGGATGCCCATAGTAATCAAGGGCCCAAGACAATCTCCAAGCCTTGTGGGTTTGTGTGGCCTGGGGGCTGTTTTTGGTGAAGTAAAATGTTCACCAAGTTTAGGGGGGGTACGAGGCACCAGTGAGGAGAGATTTCATTCTGGGGAGGCTGGGGGATTGCCAACCAGTCCTCCCTCCCACTCACCATCTGCCCAGGCTCTGGAGGCAGCTCTGGGAGGGTGAACTGTGGTGAGCACACCATCTCCTCCTGGGACTGCCTGCTCCCGCCTGTCCTGTGCCAGCAGGTGGGGGACAGGGGGCGTGTGATCCAGGGATAGGCCAAGAGAACCTGCTCAAAACAGACCTCTGCCACCATGGACTCCGTGGCTCACACGAAGAGAAAGCTTTCCTTTGGAGTTCGGATGAAATAAGTCCATCGATCATTAGAGCAAGTCAGTGACGTGGGGCGCAGGCATGGGCCTCAGGGGCTCAGTGCCTCTTGAGATTATGTGCAGAATGCTGCATGGATGGGCCCATTTTTTGGTGACAGTTCCTAGTTTTCATCAGTGTTTCCTGACCTCCTACTTTCCCCCAAATTAAAGAAGCACTAATTTAGAGGAAAGGCAAGAACTGCTTTGACCTTTCTTAGCAGGATAGAACAACCTGAGAAAGGAAAAGCCACAAGGACACTCCTGACTTGAGAAGTCCTTCTTTGGCAGATGCCTGGGATCCCATCTCGGGCCATCTTCAAATCTGCAGCAGAGGGTTCAACACAGAACCCACACCTTACATGCTGTGGTCACTCAGTGACTTGGTGAACAAACATGGATTTGAATGTGACTGCTACTGAGAGTAGGCAAAGGGTCTGCTCACTGTGCCATATTAGAGAGACGTGCATACTCCAGTATTGCAAGACCACCGTGGCGGCGTCTCGTAGCTCCCACACCTTTCTCTCCCTAGTCTCACTTCACCCATCCTGCCTCAGCTTGTGTTATGTGATGTTGTTTTTCTTCTGCTCAGGTCTGGTTTCCTTTGCATTCTTGGTTCAGACATGCCTTCTGGCCAAAGGAAGGCTCCCAGGCTCCCTGTGATGGGACAGAGTCCCCCCTACACACACACACACATCCAGCCCCACCAAAGACCTTCTGCCCTGCTTCTCCCAACAGCTGCTGTTTTGCTGGATATTTTAGTAGTGCAGCCACTGAGAAAATCCTCCATCCCACAGCCAGGAAGGCTTTACAGCTGCATGCTCTATTTTTAACAATGGCCAAGTTCCTAGGAAACCCCCATTCCCGTCAGAGGATCACATGGACTCCGGGCTTCCTTCCTGCTCCTTCACTCCACTTGCCTTTAGTGACTCCCCAGTACGAAGTTCACACAGCCCTGCCTGGTCTGGCTCTCGCCTGCTCAGCCTCATCCAGCCAGTCTTCCCTACTTCCTCCTACAATTGGCATTTACCACCCCTATCTTTGTAATTGCTTTTTACTTAAGTTTCCCTGCTAAGAAGGCTTCCTATTTACAGCACACCACCTAGCACATCTTAAAATCATGTATTCACTCCACAAACATTTACTGAGTATCTACCATATGCAAGGCACCACTGTTCCAGCACATGGGATTCACCAGTGCACAAAGCTTGTGGAGTTTACAATCTAGCATGGAAGACAACAAATAATAACTGTCATAAATAAATAAATTGCACAGTTGTAAAGTGATAAGTCCTATGGAAACAACAGAGCAGGGTAGGTGGGAATGGGAATGCTCAATAAATTGGTTAAATTGAATTTAATTGTGACATGGTTATGTGGACATAGGTTGGGAACTCTTCTCTTCCTCGTTAATTCAGTTCAAACCAATGATCCACAGATACAATTTTTGCATTATATGCTGTGACTATATTTGGTGAATTTCTCCATGCAAAAAAAATAAGAAGTATTAATGGATTCATAAGGAACATATTGGGATGTAATACTTCAAACCTATGAGACTAGGTAGATCTCTCAATACTTCTCAATCTTCTTTATTCACAGCACATGGAGTACATAATATTTACCAGCATACTTCAGTTCCTGGATAGGTTTTGAGAGTCTAAGAAGCCCTGAGGGATGAGAGACTTAATATCCCACCACTCACTAAGGCACGTGGAGTGGAAATAGCAGCATTGGTTACCAAACTTAAGCATACCTTAGAACCACTTGGGCTGATAACAGTGTAGATTTATGAGCCATACTGAGCTCTTGGGACTGGGAACAGGACCAGGAACCTGCTTTGTCAGTTTTCCCAAATGATGCTGGTGCTGGTGGTCTTGGGACCACACTTTGAGCAATGCTGCTGCTGTACAACATAATGGAGATATGGGGAAAATCACAATTTCTATTATGCTGTTATAGATGAGGTTGGGAACTATGGAGAGAATGGTAGGTCAGTGGTCTCAAACTTCATTAGCATGCATCAGAATTACCTAGGGGCTTGTAAAAACATGGGTTTGGGGGCCCAATCTCAGTTTCAGAGTGGGGACCAAACAAGGTCCCCATGATGCAGGATGCTGCTATTATTTAGGATCTTGCTTTAAGATGACTTCCACTGATGGAAGTCATTCAGGAAGCTTGGATCTTAGGAATTTGGGGTTTATAAACTAATTTCACATAGAAAATGTTGGGTTCGTGTTTAGGACAGTAGGATTAGAGTGTACTGTTTAGTACACTCATAAAGCATCAGAAGAAGTAGGTTTGAGGAACAATCAAAATGAATTTCTTCTTTGATAAAAACATTGCTCTGTGATCTCTCTTCATGTCCACCCTCCAGCTTCAAGGGACAGGAAGTTGAGGCAGCTGTCCATTTCTGTGGTGTAAATACTTCCACCATGGTCATGGTCAAGCTGCCAAGGTGAAGTCACTGAACACAGAGCTGGGAAGAGATACACACTGAATTCTCCACAGCCATAGGAGTTAGCTCTGGCATACCCCTGGCTACACACACCACCTCTATCTCGGCTGTGGTGACAGGTACAGGGACCCTGCTCTGAATGCTTACACCAAACTGGCTGCCTTTCCTGGCCCGTGGCCTGTACAGCTTATGGAGCACTGAGGTTCAGCTTTAGATTCTGGGCATAGCCCAGGGTCCAGGTGGCAAGACTTTAGGAAGATCTCTTTCCTCACACATGCTGGAAGGCTTCGGTTCTCCAGCTTTGTCAGTGACATGCTTCACACTCCAAGGTCAGGATGCCTCAAGGTACAACAGAAGATTGGATGGCCACATAAACCCAACTGAGCTAAATCTATCCCACAGCTTAGAAATTATATTTTGAGGTGACCTACCTTGTTAGGCAAGTGAATTGAAAACATTGGAGAAATCTTTCTTTTCCAGAAAATAAGACAACAGAGATTGGAAGGCAAGATTCCTCTTAAGAGAGAGAGCCTGCAAAGTCCCTTCACAGTTCAGATCAGGGTCATGGGCAGGTATTCTGAACAGAGATGAAGCCAAGGGTAATGATGGATCCTGATCCAGAAGTTCGGCCCCATTGTCTCCTCCAGATATGTTCCCACACCTTTCTACCTGCCTCTTTGCTTTAACTCAGTTCTGCTTTCTTTTTCCTAACTTTCCTTCATCTTTCCAGATGCAGGACGCTATGGGCTATGAGTTACCCTGGGTGTATTTTGTCAGTCTGGTCATCTTTGGATCCTTTTTCGTTCTAAATCTGGTTCTCGGTGTGTTGAGCGGGTAAGCTGACCATTTTTATGTCCTCTTTACAAGGCAGCCGAGCAAGGTCCCAGGTTCCACTATGACCATTGCCAGGATCCTCAGGAATAGGACCTTAACAGGCCCAGGAAAACCAGAAAAAAAAAGTCTCCATTCAACCACAAATTCTGATCCGTTGGCCAGGCAGGCTGTTTGGCCTCTGAGTTGCACCTAGAGGATCCTCGGGTCCCTGCGCTGCTTGGGTCAGCGTCTGGGGAGCTGGTGGCTGGCACTTGGCCATGCTCGGTTGCTATGTGTGCCTCACTAACTATCATTCCATTCTTCCAGGTCAATGATGCCGTAGGAAGGGACTGGCCCTGGATCTATTTTGTTACACTAATCATCATAGGGTCATTTTTTGTACTTAACTTGGTTCTCGGTGTTCTTAGCGGGTAAGCAGGACCAAGGAAAAAGGTCTTGATTTTTCCATTTATTTTTATTCATTCTTTCCGCTATTCTTGGCTCTTTCCTTTTCTGGCTCTGATGAACTTGGGATAAGGGGTTACCTTGGGAGCCTTGAAGTGAATGTCCTTGGCCTGGCTGGGTAAAGGGTCAAATGCACAAGAAGGAGTCCATTGGTTTGAGTGATAGATGATGGAGAAGAGATGCCTAGTCCTGCCTCTCTCCTCATCAAATCCCCTTCCAACCCCAAGAAGCTGTTAAGAGAGGCAGGATGCTTCTCCTTGTATGTCAGTAACCTCAGCCTCCAGAGCAGCATGAGGAGACCCTTGAGTAGAAAGGGCTTCCAGCAGGAATTTGAGGGAGGATTCATACAGGAAGTGCTTTCAACATACATAGCAGTCTTGCAGATAAGTACTCGCCTTATCTCTTGGGTCAGTTACTATTTGCAGGCTAATATTGGGAATTTCAGATCACTTTTACTCAGTGGTAAACAGACCAGGGAAACAATAGTTTGATTTAATATATAAGTAGGGCTGACAGTGTAGCTCAGTGGTAGAGCACTTGCCTAGCATGCAAGTTTTATTTGATCCACATACACATATATCCATACAAACACACACACACGGTAAACAAACACAGATCAAAAATCTAATTATCTTCAGTTTTAATTCATAGACTGTTCAATGTTTTCCCTTTCTGAATGGAAAAGACACTTAATTAGTTAAAGTCATAGGTTATTTGACAGTAGAGGAGATGGAATTTACTTTCCTTCAAATTTACCTAGTTGGCTACAATATAAAATCTACCTGATCTCAGCCCTTGCTCATATAAAGCTAAAAGTGACAGGTTGAGTGTTGTCGCACATGCCTATAGCCCCAGCAACTCAGGAGGCTGAGGCAGGAGGATCACAAGTTTGAGGCCAGTCTGGACAACTTAGACCCTGTCTCAAAATTTTTAAAAAAGGGGGGGGGCTGGGGATGTAGCTTAGTGGTCAAGCACCCCTGGGTTTAATCTTCAGTAACCCCCTCTGGAAAAAAAAAAAGTAAAAGTGACAGAGGCAGCACATGGTTTGGGAGGGGGCATCACATGGCCCTGAGGACAGCCATGTTTTCAGTGGGAGGCTCGGAGTGTTTCGTCAGCTCACTTTCTTCTTCACCAGTCCATACCAGCCATGCCAAGGCCTGCCACCTAAATGCTCCTGGTGACCACTCATGGGCAACCTACTCTGCCGCCTTTGCTCTTTGGGGGGTGGGATTAATCTCTTCCTGCTCTGCTTGAACAAGCCAGCTGCTTTAATAGTCTTCCCTGGAGGTACAGGGACAAGAACATGGGGGCTGGTGAGAGTTCAGGCTCGAGGGGAGAGGTTCTGTCCATTCTCAGTCCAGAAGTAGGGCAGAGCTGTCCCCACCTAGAGCAGTTGAATAGGATTCAGGGACATGGGGTTCATTCTTGGGAACTGGGTGAAGGAAAGGATCTCACCCCACCCATTTCCATGGTAGATGGCCTGTCGGGGCCTTGATGGCATTGTACCTTTTGCTAAGGGCAGGAGAAGTGTTTTCCAACAGGGTGAGAAACAATGAACAGGGCAGGGGTGCAGCTCAGCGGTAGAGCACTTGCCTAGCATGTGTGAGGCCCTGGGTTCCATCCCCATCACCACACACACACACAGCACACACAGACAAAAAAATAAAAGTGATGAGTAGAATAATGGAATCCCCTGATTAGTTAGTTGCCTGGAGGGTAAAAAGGTTTTTATTTTTATTTATTTATTTATTTTTTGTTCCAACACAAGAAAATGCCCTGGATTTATATGTGAATGTCTAGGGAAATAATTGAAAACAAACAAAAAAACCCTCATTATCCCCATTCAGGACAGAAATGTGGGTACCCAGCTCTGCACCTAATGGATGCATAATGTTGAGCAACTTCACTTTTTTAAAACTCAGTTTTCCCATCTGAAAAAAAAAATGAAGATAATAACAACCTGTTCATAAGCAGTCATGATGATGACATGAAATCCTTCGTGTCAGATGCAGCAGAGTGACTGCTGTAGAGTAAGTACTCAGTAACGGTGGTGTCACGGTGATGAGTATTGTCTACCTGATACCTGTCATAACTGGAATTACTGGACAGAATCATCACAGTTCCGACAACTTTGAGCTTTTATTTTTAAAGGTGAGAATGTGAGCCCAGAGATGTTAAGTGGCTTGGACAATGTCCCTTCACTGGTAAATGGCAGGATGGGACCAGCACTCAGGCAGGGCCTGACCGCCATCTTCACTGGTGAATCTCTAGGTGTCCATTGAGGGACTCTGGACCATAATGCAGGCCAAAGCTCTAACCCTGTAAGAGAATGGAGTTCCCCTTTCTTCTCTTGGAGATGAGGAACTGAACCCAGCAGGTAAAATTCCTCCAGGCATCTGAAGTGGAGAATGAGCCCCTCCTGCAGGAGACTATCTGTCACAGGAATGATTTTCCGCACGTTGTCAAATCAGGGAAATCAAATGACGGCAGCTGCTGATGACAGAGAAAAGGTCATTCTGAAGCCATGTCTGTTCTCCCTCAGTCCGAGTGAGAAAAGGTGTGTAAAAACATCTCGCCTGAAACCTGGTGCTTAGTGATACTCACAGAGAACAAGAACACGAAAGCTCTTTGACTTTGGAAACTGTGAGTCTTTGAGTTCAGACATTGGTCTTTTCCCAGCACCTGCCACCTGGCCACTCCCAGAGCTGCAGTCTACTCCTGGCAGCTATAGAATCACAGATTGGCCCTTTGCCCAGGCAGAGAGCTGTCTGAGGGAGAACACCTCCCCTTTCTGGTTCAGGGAGGCCTCTCCTAAGATGTTAAGGGCTGGCCACTCTGGTGGACTCCCCCAGCCCACGCAGTGACAAAAACTAGAAGCAGGCTTCTGTTGGCTGACCACAAAGTAGTGATGTCTGGGGTCAAGCATCTTGATTACCCAGGATGATATAATAGTAACCACAATATTGTGGCAAAACACCAACTTATTCGTCACTTATAAACTTCTGATTATAAACCAAACCTTTCATAAGCACTCAAAAAAGTCTCAGAGCCATGCAACATTCACTAGGACAGCATGGGCAGTTGCCACCATTCTGCATCAGGCTCTACATTTGGTGCTTCTGGTGCATTAGCTCACTTACTGCTCCCAACAACTCTGTGAGTTAGGTGCTATTCATATTTCCATTCTACAAAGAAGAAGAGTGAGGTTTCAAAGAGGAAACTCAATAGGTGAAAAATAGAGGATCCAGGACTGAGCCCAAGCAATGTGCATTCATAGCCTCTATCTCTAACCTGTGGTATATGTTCCCCAAGCCCATTTGACCCATGAGTCCAATGTTTGTAAACTACATTCAGGTCACGGGAAGATGAAGAGCAGAAGCCATGGTTAGAAGGGCAAACAGAAAGGCAGGCAGCAGAATCAATCTACAGTCTGGGTCCTGGACACAACCAGGGAAGCAGAAATAGTCCCAGGAAGAAGCTACAGAGACCACCTAGAAGGCAGGGGTGCTAAGCATGGGGGCTGCATCCCTGCAAATGGGACTTGACAGAGCAGGGATCCCAACTCAATAGTACTGCAGTCTTCTGGACTGGGGACAGAGGGTATGGAACCCTACATCTACCAATTAAGGAAGATACTATTTTACAGCTCAGCACAGTAATCATCCTGAAAAATTATATCCTTCATCCGGCCAAGAAAGATTAAATTGTGCTCAGTATGTTCTGCTCATGAAGAGAGAGAATGGCATTCTTAAAGTTTCCATTAGAAAGGAAGAAATTTAAATATTTTGATCATTTAGGGTTGGATATTCTTTATCTGGAACATTCTCTCCAGAACACTTTATTTATGATGAGGCTAGATAGAGTCAAGTCTGAAGAATATACATCTCTTGGAATATTTTTCAAAATGCTTCTTTCATGTTATTATCTACTGACCTTTACATAAACCCAATGCAAGTCATAAAACTGGCAATATATCCCAATCGGATTATAATTATTTTCCCCTCCAAAAATCTCAATCTCTAGCTTGTTAGAATTAAGATGACAACAGTGACAATGAGATTCTTGAAACCGCACTTGAAGCTATAACCAGATGCAAGTCTGCACTCTGAAATCAGTTACCTTTTGCTTTAAGTGATGGCAAACAGGCCTTCAGATACGTACTTTTAGTTTGCAAAAGGCCCAGGATCTCTTACATGCATAATCATCCCATCTTTTTACTCACTTGAAATGGACACATCTCTTGCCCAGAAAAGCAGAGGACCTGAGGGGTAGGCATTTTACAAACTGGAAGTATAACTGGACCATGGCACCAGTCAATACAAAATATCCAGGCCAAGAAGAAAACAATTAAAGGCCAGACACACATGCCCTGAGGTGGGGACATAAGAGCTGGCCACACATACATTCAATTCTCATTATTCGCAGTAGTTGTGTTCTATGATGTAGCCATGAACACTGAATTAGTGAATGCTGAACCATCAATCTTAGGGGAAATACAGGGTCAGAGTCCTGTGAGCCTCTGGTCACAGCATTTTGTCCACTACTCAATATACCCACCCTTGTCCATCTTGTGTAAAGATACCTTATTTAGTATCAATCATTGACTCATTAACATTGAACCCCCAGCCAACAACCCTTCAACTCATGCCTGAATGAAGCTTACCTAACACACATATTTCTCCATCAGGCACATCACAGCCTTCTTGCACTTAGGAACACTAAACAGCTCTTCATAACTATGCTTGGGCCATTTTAAACAGCAAAACCCACCGACAAAAAGCACAAAAATGCGACAAAACAAGACAAAATCCATGGCACTAAATAGACTATAAAAAGGACATTCATTTACATTACGAGAAATGGATCAAGACAAAAAAGCAGAGCATACCTTGTTTGGCCTCAGCTGGGAACACATGGAGTGAACATATGAAGTTGTCATTCTGGGCATGTTCATAAATGACCATGAACATGCCCTGAGTATTGATTTGGGGGTTTACAAATAAATTTACTGAATAGGAGAATTCGTAAATATGAGACCCACAAATAATGATGATCGACCGTATTGATTATCCACGGGCCTAGAGCCCCAGTGGTCGGTATTGATTGGATTTTCCACAGTTATTTTCTGCCACGTGCTTTACCTGACTGAGCACCGGCACCCTGGCCCTCCACTCCACCCCTCATTTTTCATATTGGCCATTTCTGGCAAGAAATGCACTCCTGCCTTATGACAAATCCCACAGTGGTGACTGATTGTCTCGTCGGCTCCAGTCCCTGGACCCAGTGCAGCCCGTCAGGCTGGGGCTTCATGTCTTCATTAGCTCAGTCCCCAGAGCAGGCGCATGGCTGGCATCCAGGCAAAGAGATAAAGAGAGCCAGGCACTGCCACCCAGCATGTTCCTTACCACAGGGGCCTGGCGAGGGAAACCTGGCTCACCTTCCACCCTGCCAAAGCCTGGCTATGCCCACACTCCGTGGGATCCAACAGGAGCCTCATTCTGTTCCATGTCTCCAGGCCCCATCCAGCTACCTCCAGCCCCCAAATGCATCCTTCTTCTCTAAGAGAAAATGTCTTCAGATCAGTAAGAACCACACAGATCTTGCTTTTCTCTTCTCCCTGCAGATGTTTATTTTAGTTCCCCAGAAGTTTGAGGTCTAAATGATGAGCTTTCACTCCATGGGGCAAATGCTGCAAAACTGGGTCATTTATCCTTACTCCAGTTGGATCCAGGTCCTATTCTCCTAACTCCAAAAGAAGGATAATAGATGTTTGGCAACCAAACCTTGAACTCTTTGCAAAATCATCCAAAATAGCTCAAGTGAGCCCTTAACAATTCAGTCCCTGAAGACCTCAAACCCACTCCAGGGGAAAGGAGCAGAGAATGGAAATAGGGAGAGGCAACCTTGAAGTACAGATTTTTGTAGTTCATCTACACAGGAAGGAAAATACATTCTGAAGTTTCTCTCTCCAGAGAGCAAGACCAAGGCCACAAGAGGCTCAGAGAGGTGTGGAGGAAGGAGCTGTTGCCCACCCCCAATGGCAAAAGCAGGATAGGCGCAAAGCAAGGGAAAGCCCCCATCTTTATTGTGAGCTGTAGATCTGGTCCCTTGTCCCTGGCATGAATTCCCTGGGAAGGAAATGAAGGTACCCTTTAGTTGGCAGAAAGCCCAAGAAATAAGCAAGTGCAATTCAATTAGAATTGGATTCAATCAAATTTAAGAAGAAAATTCAATCCAAACCAGAGCGTCATTGAGGCAGCAGTTGACCAAAGCTCATTAGTTTGAGAGGCCCCACAATCTCCCAATTAAATACTTCCCCAGACCCCTCCCAGCCCCTTCTCCATTTTACCATAAAAATGGGGAGAACTAAAATTTGTGCTCTCCAAGGCAAATTCAAACACTGGAAAGTTAGTGGTGATAGAATAGCTCCTACATGACAAATTAGGAGCTAAGTTTTTTGCGCCTCTAAGGTTTGTTGGTGCCATCCTTCCTTCCAAAGTGCCTTTCCTGTAGAGTGTTTGACGTGTGCAAGAAACTCCATTGCACTGGTTTCAGCAGCCTCTTGCCTTGAGTCAGATCTTTGCTGATGAAAGAAGGAAGAAAGTGTCCTGCCTCCCAGAGATCAACCAAGAAAGGGCATGCACGCATACACACGCGCACACGCACACTTCACCAAGGGCCCTATATCCCCCAAACAACTTATTAATATAAAATGAAATCCTCCATTTACCAATTTTGAAAGGAAAGGCACCAACTTGCTTTGAGATTTGAGAACTAGCCCAGTTCTGCTGCCAGGCCCATCTTTGCTCAGAAAGTAAGGAGAAAACAAGGACCAAATCATGTAAAAAAAAAAAAAAAAATCCAGTGTGTGAGAACTTTTCCAAATAGACCTTTTTCAGCAACTCCCAATCTAATTCTAATTGCTACACACTATTAAACTGATCAAATGTATCATTTAACTTTGATTATCAACTGGATTTTGTGTATTTTTTTTATTCCCATTTTTTGCTTTGTTTTGTTTTTGTTTAACCAAAAGGGCAGCCCCCAGGACATTTTCTTGTGTCTGGAATCCATGTTGGCTCCAGATGGGAACGAACCTTTCCTAAATTAGAAATCCTTCCAGGCATCCGACAGTGGCAGGGTGAACTCTAGCAGTGAGAACAGAGATGGAGGCAATTATATCTGTGATCCATGTCAGTAAAGTACTGGTAAATAGTTAACAATTGGCTCTCTGGGGAGAAAGCCCTGGTCTTTAGCATCTGCCAAATTCCATGGTGTAAATATTCCCAACATGGGTGATTCTCAAGCTACCAAAAAAAAACATCACTGAAGCCAGAGATGGGAAGAAACATACACAATTGGCTCTCAGGACCCAGTGTGGGTAAGTGGGCTCTGGCACCTCACTGGTTCAAGTACCTTGAATCCCCTAAAGACCCTTCTCAGATATACTATTTTTTAATTTGCCACCTAATACTGGGTCGATGAATACTGAAAATGCATATTCGATAACCATCGAAGAGTTTTTAGTTACTGTTTGGGAGGGGTTTTCAGGTCTTTGGAGACCAATTGTTAAAAAAGAGCCAAGTGATCATGTTGTAGGGAAATGGACTTCACCCGTTCCTTTAGACTCAGGCATGTCAGTGTCTCTTCTCTTTATGAAGTAGAGAAGGCTGTCTGTGGAAAGCAGGGGCACGCGGGCAGGGTTCTTAGAGCGACGCCACCTCTCCTTCCATGCCTGACCCTTCTCTGTGCTCTCCGCCCTGCCCACCCTCCTTCTTTCACCAGAGAGTTTTCCAAAGAGAGGGAGAAGGCCAAGGCTCGGGGAGACTTCCAGAAGCTAAGAGAGAAACAGCAGCTGGAAGAAGACCTCAAAGGCTACCTGGACTGGATCACCCAGGCAGAAGACATCGACCCTGAGAACGAGGACGAAGGCATGGATGAGGAGAAGCCCCGAAACAGTGAGCAACCGTCTTCTGTCCTTGGGCTAAGTTGTAGTGAGAAAGAGGAGACAGCAGCAGGTCAACCAAAATATGTTGACCACAAACCTTTCTTTACAGCCCCTACTTGGTCTTCCTGGAGCAACATTTGTCTCATTGATTGCAATCATTTGCTGCTCATAGGAATTAGCCACAGATGGGAAATAATTGCCATTGGTCTATAAAACCTCATATTTCTTTTAGAATCTTTGATCTGATCAAACGGTTAGGGTTTGCTAAGGCAATTCTCAATTCTCTTTAAAAAGTCTTTTTTTTTTTTTTACCTCCCCCTGACTCCATCTCTTTAGGCAGGGGAGCAGGCTTTCTGCTCTTGGTTTGTTCAGAAAGAACAATTTCCCCCAAGCAGCTCCCTGGTAAGCTTTATACCTGCATAGTATTCTCTCCAAACTTGCCATAGACTTCCAAGCACCATTGAGCTTTCTCATAGGAAAAGGAGTCAAAAGTTTCTTTTAAGTAGGTTAGATTCAAGGAGCTGGGGAAGTGCTAAATGGAAAGATTGGAGGAATCCCAGAGGAATGTGACAGAATACAATTAGATTACAGAAATGGAGCCAAATCCCTTCCTTCGGGGTTTCACATGGCAGGTTGTTGGATAGGCTATAGCTAGGATAGAAATGAAAGTGTTAGATGTATTAACTTGCAAGTAGATTCATGATGATGAATCATGGAAATTCAGCCTCTTATCAAAGTAGCCCAGTGGTTCTCAAAGTGTGGTCCCTGGACCAAGCAGCAGCAGCAGCACTTAGGAACTTATGGAAATTGCAGGGTGGAAGCCCAGTAGCTATCTGCTGGTTAACACCTCCTCCAGGTGATTGCGATGGGCAGTAAGTCTGAGAACCATTGGGTTAGCTCTAAGGGTTCTATGTATCTCCTTTGACCTTGAACTTAGTGACTCTAACTAACATTCTTTCCTATTCTTTGTGTGTGCAGTTTTTTTTGTTTTACATGTTTAAACAGGTACATTACTCTACAGCAACTCAAACAGTTCCTAAACACAGGGCATTTAGAATAGTCAAGGAACCAAGCAGAGTAAAAAGGTAACCAGGATATTTGATGGACCCATGCAAGTAAGGGTAGGAAGCCAGAAATTTGTCTTTAGCTGGGAGAGAGATGAGGAGAGCCAGCAGAAGGAAAAGGAAGAGAAAGAGGATTGCCAGGGATGTTAACAGAACAGAATCTCTGCTCCCTCATTTCAAAGATTGATTTAATAAATCTATCAACTACTCCCCTTCTGATAACTCTGCTCAAGGTACAAATACAAAATTAAAACACATAAATAACAAGGGACTGGTAACAACATAATTTAATAACTTAAGGAAGCCTTCATGCTCGACTAAGTAGTTTTGCAAGTTGGAAGATGGGGCCTTTGATGGATTATAACAATGAGCAACGATGCCACTGAGGGTCTTTCTGGAAAAATGCCTGACAGCTTCTATTACATTGTTGATGGAACTGCAGGGAAGTTGATTAGTTTGTGGCACTGAGTGGTATGGTAAATAAATAAATCGGCCTGTGGGCCACAGAGAGGCTTACCTCTCCAACACAGGAATTGCTTTTTCAGCTCCTCACTTTACTCACACTCAAAGTGGAACCCCTAGCTTGTGATTATTTTTCTTAACAGTTGTTATTAAAAACACATAATACCCATGACTTGCTTAGCAGCCAGTTGCCATCCACAGAGACATAGTTATTCTGTTCTCTGCCTAAAGCCAGAACTTCCACAGGGATGTGTGCTGCTTCTCCATTTTGCCCACTAGAAGAACAAATTCCAAGGAGGGCTTCTAGCATGCAGTATTCCTTGCTGCAGCAACAGATCATACCGACGAGGTCCATCTACCCAGATTTCTGGCCCGGCTCTGAGAACAGCATAAGGAACAATTTACCCCAATAGGCAGAGTCTCTGCCAAGATTTTCGTAAGCCCAGATATGGATAGATCAGACTTTGGAGGCTGTTTTTCCTCTCCCATGTTTCCTTATGGCTGGAGGACCTTTCGGGTCTGCTTCTTGTCCTCGACCAGCCTTGTCTTTGGAGGACTGGAATGGGAGCCTGGCTCCTTCATGAGTGGAAATGCTGGTGGGACAGTTTTGGGGGAGGGACAAGGGAATGAAGTTCCAAACAAGCAAGGTATGGAAAGTAGACATGATGAAATGGAACGTGAGACTTAGGGATAAATCCAGAAAAAGAGTCCAAATGATGGTGTCTACTGGGGAAGTCCAATTAAAAGTAGAGTCAATGCGATTTCATTATTAAGGAATCAGAAACCTAAGAGATTTACAGACAAGGCAAGAATATGGCTTGGAAATGATATTCTTAGCCTCAGAACTTCATATTCTGCCCTTTGAAATAAATAGAAGAGGAGAAATTCTGCAACAAAAGATATATGTTTTAATTAGTGTCATATCTTAGCTTTGGAATTGCTGAAAGATTACAGGATGGTATATTTGTCAGTTCTTTTCAGCTCAAAAATGAAGTAGTCTTTTAAGACAAAAAAGTATCATCACCTCATTGTGGCTCTGGTGACTGCTTTTGGCCCCATAGTGTCCCTGTCCGCATGTACCAGATGTCTCTGACATAAGGCACTGGGAAGCGGAGCTGGCTACAGTGGAGGGACAACCCAATGACACATCACTGCATGGTGGCTGAGCACACCTACACATAGCCCAAGTATTCAGCTTTCCTAGGAAAAGCTAAAGGAACTAATAAGGAAGTAGAAGAAACAGGAGTTGGAAGATAATAGAGAAAAAGCATAAAAGTTTGGAGGCATTTCTCTAAATGAGTAAAAGAAGGGGCCAATAACTATGTATAATTTCCAGTTCTTCCATCCACCTACCCATGAAAGGTCTGCTCTTTGCCAGACACTGCTCTAGGCACTTGTGATATAGCAATAAAACACAGCAGTCAAAAATCCCTGCCCTGCCCTGAGGAGACAGACAATACATCAAATAGATGTCAGAGAGCGAGGAGTACCATGGAGCACGATGGAAGTGTGGATGGGCCTAGCGGTGTCAAGAGGTTATGTAATGTTAGATGGGAGCAATCAGGGAAGGTCTCACTGAGAAGGTGGCATTTGAGTAAAATTTGAAGGCAGTAAGGAAAGGAACCACACAGATATTTGCAAAAATAATGTTCCAGGCAGAGGGAAGGCTAATGAGAAGACCTTGAGGCAGAAGCATGGATGGGGCATCCGAGAACAGAGAGAAGCTAATGAGGCTGAAAAGGAGGCAAAGAGGCAGAGTGACGGGCGACAAGGTCCAGGGGAACCCAGGAGGATTTGGTGTAACTTGTGAGAGCATGGATCTTAGCTAGAAGAAAGCCAAGTAGCCTTTGGAGGTTTTGAGCAGAAAAGTCACATGATCTGAGGTGCATTTGACAGGGACCCCTGGCTGCCACGTGCTGAAGTGGTGAGTGGAATGGAGGTAGCAAGGGCGGGTCTGGTCAGGAGGCTGCCACCTTGGAAGATGATGGTGCCTTGTCTCAGCCAACGTGGAGATAATAAGATCAGGATTCAGGGTGGCATCATGCACTGAGATATTGGGTTTGGAATGTGAGAAAGAGAGAAATCAGGCATTTTCCAAGGTGATGTAAGAATGGAATTGTTGCTTGGCATAGGGAAAATATGAGTAGAGTAGGGGTCAGTATAGGAATAGGGGGAAAGGCATCTCGGACCTCTAAGTTTAAATGCCTATGAGACTTCCAAGTGGAGATGTTGAGTGGGTGATTGGGAATAAACCTGTGTCGTTGGTTAACATCTGGGACTGGATTATACTTTGGGGGCATTAACAACACACACAAGATGTTTAAACCCGTTAAGTCTGCATGAGATCAACAGGGAGTAAATGAGATGAGGTCTAAGAACCGACAGCAGGGCCCCACCAATGTTTGGGATTTGGGGTCATGGGCAAGAATCAGCAAGAAAGAGTCCAGAGAGGTAAGAAGGAAAACAGAGGAAGGAGTGTCAATGCTGCCAAGAGATCAAGCAGGATGAGGACTAGAAACTGTTTAACTTAGCCATGTGGGGATCCATAGGCCCTTGATGAGAGCTGGTTAATGGACTGTTCGGGCGAAAGCTTCATGGCAAGTCAGTGTCTCACGTCACAAGTCTCTTGATTTGCATCTTCCTAGGATGGCATTGAGCATTGCTCTGCAGCCTTCCTGTTCGGTTGGCATGGCCTTGCTGCCTGCCATCTGAGGAGTCAGCCCCTCCGGAGAAAGAAGGGAAGAAAGTGAAACAAATATGATCAATCCAGCCTGCCAGTGCCCTGGGAAGGCAGTGGCTGGAGCTCAGCCCTTCAATGTGTCCCTATCTACAACTGTATCCGCATTGGGCCTTTCTACTGCAACTAGTCATAGTCAAGTAAAAAGTAAAAACATGATACTCAAGAGACATTTCGGGATCAAAAAGACAGAAGAACAGCTAGAGAAGGGCATGTCACTGTTGCCCTCCATGCAGCTTCCAATGTGGGGTAGCCCCTGGGTTTCGGTCTCCAAGCCCCGTTTTTTGTCTGGGTAAACACTAGAACAGTGTGGAGTCTCTGTAGTGGCTGCCACTCTCCTCCCTCCCAGCTGCTAGGAGCATCCCTTTTGAAGGCATTAATTGCAAAACTATAACTGTGGCATAGGGTTCAATATAATCAATGGTAAGCACTGCTCCAAGGGACAGGGTCCATTTTCTGGTTCCAATATTGAATCTGATAAAAGACCTGGGCATTAGAGGGAGAAACTGGAAAGAAAGAGAATTTCTTCTTTCTTTTTCCTCCGCAAGATCAAAAAATGCATGTATTAAATCTATCCATATGGGAATCACTCTCTCTTTCTCTCTCACGTCATTTAGACAATTTAAATGCAGCCCCAGCCTTCCAAAGCTTGCAATATAAGACAGATATTTATGTGAATGAGCATATAAAAGACAGACAGACGGTAGAACCAAAACATTGAATTTCCACATAGATAAGCAATATTAAATATTTATACTGGTGGTGTTCAGTCACGTGACTTAGGAGCCACTTTGGCAATCATCATTAACCAACAGAGCCACATGACTGCTGCATGCCCTGCAGAGTCTAGGATAATATATTATAGAAAAACAGAAATTTGAGGGCTTATGAGAGCTGCAGGTTGCCCACAAAAGGCCCCATGTGGCTTGCAAGTAGGAATCTGAATATCACTGATTTACATTATATGTGTGTCAAGGGCATGTGCATAGTTATTTGATCTTTTTTTAAAAATTAATGAGTACAGTCAGTATTCCTCTGGACCTAGCTCCTGGCCATGGATAGCCACATGTCCAGGTATCTAAGACACAACCTTAGGAATCATCCAGCTCAGATTGCCTGAGAAGAAACACTAACATTCATTTTTCCCCTTGATTCTCTTCTTCCTAGCTGTGTTAAGTGATAGTGCTTTACAGGGCTGAACTGACCCCATGCCACTCAGTGAGGGCAGATACCCTTGTGCAGATCCCAGATATAGCTCCTGTAACTTCCCATAACTCTCAGCTGGTCCTAATCAGAGCCCTATGCCTCTGGAAAGTTGCCTTCGGGATCAGATGAGAAAACTGGAGCAAAGATGGAAAACAATCACCTGTTCCTCCCATGGTCCCCTCCCTACCTCACTGTGAATCAGAGAAAACATTCAGCATTTGTTTTTTGGGGGATTGACTAACTTGGGAAGGGAGGGGGCAGGGAGTTAGCAAGGATGGTGGAATGCGATGGACATCATTATCCAAAGTACATGTATATGAAAACACGAATTGGTGTGAACATACTTTATATACAACCAGAGATATGAACAATTGTGTTCTATATGCGTAATAAGAATTGTAATGCATTAAACTGTCATTTATTTTTAAAAAATCAACTAAAAATTAAAAAAAAGGAAAGAAAATAACCACCTGAGCTAATTATTAGAAAAGTCAGCACTCTAGCCCAGGTCTTCTCATTCCCCATTCAGGACTGCCCACCACACTTTGCTGCACCTCAAAGAAGCCTTCTCAGATACCCACAGGCACTCTCCCTTTGTGCTATACCCTGAAAATGGCGGTGATTAATGAGTGGGGTTAGCTATAACCGGGGTTCTGCTGTGAAACTATTTCATGGATTCTTCTGGTAGTAATTAATACCCATAGGCAGGCTCCTGTGGACTTAATATTTTGTTCCATACCTCACTAGGGGGTCATGCATGACCAGGATCTTGGAGGGTGTTTTTTCATGAGTAGCATCATCTGCTTTGGGAGCACTGTCTAGCTGATGTGCTCTCTGACCCCAGGGAGTGGCAGAAGAGCTACCTGAAAGGTCATGCTGAGTTTGCAGTAAGAAGAAGGCACACCAACCCAGTCTCAGTGGACTGCTATATGTTTTCTAAAGCAAAACCCACCAGCCTTGGGCAAGGCTTCCTAATTTGAAGCTGTCAGGAAACCATGATGATCTTCTCGTTGAATGACAGCTGTATGCTTCTGGAGAAGTGGGAGGTGAAAGCCACACAGCAGTTTGACAGGAGATTTTTATGGCCTGCCTGCCACCAGCATGAGGTTAGAATAACTGTACCTGACTGTTCCGCCAAGTCCTCAGTTAACAAAGGCTCTGTATCCTTTAAGAAGACACCTGCTGGCCTGGGGTTGTGGCTCAGGGGTAGAGTGCTTGCCTAGCACGTGCAAGGTGCTGGGTTCGATTCTCGGCACCACATAAAAATAAAGGTATTGTGTCCAATTACAACTAAAAAAAAATATTTTTAAAAAATAAAAAGGAAGACACCTGCTCTCAAGACAGAGGGAAGCTCTGCATCTGTACAGAGCCCAGGGCCACATGATGAGGACCCAGTGAGAAAAGAGAGGCAGTCTGGACACTGATATCAATGCTCACAGGGCTGTGTCTTTAGGGACATGTCCCAAGTCAAAAAATAATCAGCCCAACAAACTCCAGAGGTTTTATTTATGGTGAAGAACATGGTCAACACCAGCTGCCAAAGGTACCAGAAGAAGGATCCTCACACCCTTTTTGGATATCTCACTGTTGTTGTCTAGTGTGTGCAGTGAGCATGGAGCCAGCATGGAGGGGGCTGTGGAGCAGCAGGGTCTAACCTGGTGCTATGCAGATAAAATTGTGGTTTCTGAGGGACACAAGCTGGTTACCAGGGAGCCACCAGGACCTCTGCTGTGGTTTAAGGGGGAGAGTGGGCAGCTGTGTTCCTGGGGTCACTGGCCAGCCAACCACCCATCAGGGGACAGAACAAGCAGGCCGTGGGCTCTTGAAGAGCCAAGCGTGGATGCAAGTCCTTGACAGGAAGCAGAGCTTGGAAGGCCTGTCTTCTCCAGGGTCTGGAGGGGCCTTCTGGCCAGGATCTCTGCCCACACCAGCATCTCCCCAGCTCACTTCTCTCTCCAATGGCCTCCCAGTTACCCAGGCTGCAGCTCCTCCTCTGCCTCCCCTGTTCTCTTCCTGCCTCCCGATTCTGTGATGCCCCCATAGTTAACCAACTCCTACAGTCCATCCGTCACCAAGTCTTACCAGTCCGTTTGCCCACTTGAAACGTCCCTCTCATCCATTCCCTCCCCTCCCCTCTACTTCTCTTCCCCTGAGCTGGTAGTTCCCTCACTAGAGCCCTGCCCTCCAGCCACCTCCCACACAACCTGTGGGGTGTAGTCCAATTAATATTTCCAGAGCTGACCACGTGGTTCTTGCTTAGAAACTATGAATGTCTCTCCGTGGCTATAGAATAAAGTTGGAACATGTTCCTTCAGTATCCCAAGCATCTCTGGTCTGTCCCAGCCAATAACTTGGACCGTGTCGCTCACTTCTTCCCTGCAATCAAACCAGCCTGCTTCCTGCTTTGCAAACCTGCCAGCTACTTTCTTGTTTCTGGGCCTTTGTTCATTCTTCCTCCCTCTGTTTGGAACACCCTCTTTCTCCTTGCTTCACCTCACTTGCTTCTCCCACATTCCCAGCCCCTCCCTCTCAGGACAGGCACTACCACAGCCTGGGAGACCTTCTGCCTGCCTGGCCTGTGCGATGGGGATGTCCCAGCCTTCTTGTCATATAGGAAGCTCTTAGGGCAGAGAACATGCTCACTCACTTCTTATTCACTGTTCTAGTCTGTCTCCAGGATGCTGATTTTTATTTAACAGACTTCCCTCCCCACATCATACTGGATTGAAATGAATCCTCTTTGGAGCCAGAAAATTGGGGTTTTATCGCCTTGCATCTGGTTGGCCTTTGTCTCAGCCATACCATCATGCCTCTCAGAGAGGGTGTTGTAGTTGACAGTGTGGGTGGAAATGACTTCAGGTTGAGAAAGTAGGCCTGGAGGAAGGGTGGGAAGGTATTAGAATAATGGATCCCTTAGAAGAGAAAACTGGGTGGTCAATGAAGTAAGGGGAAGAATCTTTCTCATCCCTGCATCTTCTCCTCAAGGAGCCGTCATGGTTTTATAACTTGTGTGGAGTCAGTGTTAGGTTCTGAGGTTCGATGGCGGACACAGAGCAGGCTTCTGTGGGCTCTCAGGCTAGAGGGCAGAAGCAGGATGGGCAGGGGCAAGAGAGGAGAGGCATCTCTTACTTTCAATGGAAGGAGGGAAAGTCATAGGTTATCTTATTTAAACTTTCTCAAGATCATGTCATGTGGGTTCTTCTAGCCCTATTTTGTAAAACTAAGAAAGCTAACTTGTTTATGTTACGCAGAAACAGTTGCATTTAGGTAGGCCTAGGCCTCAAGCTCAGTACTTCTAACTCCATATCCCCTCCTGGGACCCCCAAACGCTAAGATTCCTAAGTGACCAGAGGCTCAGAGGTGATTCCCTTGTAGCATTCCACAATCCTGAATTTTCAGAGATAGACTCTATCGCATTCCTGGTGGTATACTTGCCATGGCAGGATCTTGGGTGGTCAGGGGCCTGGAACACCCATTCCTGGAGCAATTGGATTCATCAACACACTCCTCTACTCAAACCCAAAAGGAGAGACCATATAATTGATAAATCTCCTTCCAAAAAAAGACAATCTCCTAAACAAATGGCTCTTGAGCTCAGTGAACTTTTTTTTTTTTTGCCTTGAGCAAGATATCATCACTTCCTTTCTTGCTTCAAACATAGTTCTTTCTTTGGTGCTAAGGATTGAACCCAGCACCTTGCACATTCTAGGCACACCCTGTACCACTGAGCTCCATCCCTGAGCCCCTCATCTTTTATTTAAGTCAGATTCATGCCCCATTATATTATGATTTAAGATGAGTTTTTCCTACTGCCTTCTCCCTTACTCTATTTTCCTCCTTTTCTTCATCCATCCTGATTTGCATATTGGACTAAGCAAGGGGCTGATATATGGAGTCCCCGGAGAAGTCTTTGACAAATGAGTCTGCCCATGCCCTCTTTGACTTGCCCAGGGTAGGGACCCAATGAAATGCTGAATTGATTTTAATTTGGTGCTTTTCAAACAGATCCACACACCCGGGGGCTGAAAGTAGCTCAGCAGAGGACTTGAAGGGGAGATGAATCAGCCTAAATTTCCCTTTGATCCATTTTCTCCCATAACCAGTGCTCAGCCCCAAAACAGAGCCACCCACAACACAGTTACCCTTAGCTCCCACCCACCCCACACTCCCTTTCACACAAACACTGGGGGATAAAAAGCCCATGCTACATCAAGATGCACGATCTGTCAGAAGGCCGTTAGCGGAGGAGAGTGACAGCTCCCATCTTTCTCATTGCTTGCTGATGTGGAAAATCGTCATCTGGTAATGGAGAGAAATCAGCCACATACAGTATTTCCATCATCCAGGCACATGGCATGGGAAGCTGATTCAGGATCCATGGAACTCTGGAGTCAGTGGAAAGAGCACAGAAACAGGAATGATTGGCCTCAGAGTAGTAGATAGTGTTTGGAGAACCTCCTGGAATTGTATATATTCCCATCTGTCCCATTTCCTGGAGAAGAACATGGGTACATTCATTCACCATGTATGTAAGTACCAGCCAGGCACACAGAACACTAAGATAAAGAAACACAATCTCTGTCCCAAGGGGATTCACAGCCGAGGTAAGGAAACAGATGCTTGACAAGACACGTTATAACAAAGCATTGAAGATATGAGCAAGGAACTGGAGAGCAGCAGAGGAGAGAGGGCAGGAGGGAGGGACCACCAGCCCAAAGGATGACTCTGGGTGGTGCCATATGGATCAGGATGGGCAACCTGTTTTAATAGGCACCCCCCAAATCAGATCTCGGTCCCTTACTACCCCACAGTTCAATGTCAGTTGGGCATTGGTGGGAGGGAAGCTGAGCTCCACAAAGTCTTCAGGGATCATGGCTGCTTCTCTCTCATGGCTCTATCACCCTGAGCCTCACTGCACCCTCTCCATCCAGCCAGTTAGAAGAGGGAATATGGGGGTGGTGCTGGAGGATTTAGAAACTAGGCCTGGGAGTGTGGGCATCCCTCCTGTTCATACTCGACTGCCCGGGACAGTTACCAGTTCCATCTAACTCCCAGGGAGACTGTGAAACTCAGTGTTCATGAAGCAAGAGGCATTCTAAACTGAAGAATGAAGGGGCTGCATACCAAAGCTGTAGAAGCAACCTAAGTTTAAAAAGAGGAAGAAAAATGGAAATGCACGTGTTCAGAGTAAGTCTGATTCAGGGTGCTCAGAGATAAGCCAAAGTTCAGGTCAGAAGGGAAGATGGACACGGGGTCCCAACGGCCTCAGATTTGGACTTTACACTGTGGATAAATAGATCTACCAAAGAGATTCAAGCAGAGGAAGGGAAGATTCACTGTCAGAAGGGCACTGTGTGGCTAAGAGTGGACAATGGGTTGGAAGGAGAGAGAAGCTGGAGGCAGGGAACTCAATCTAGAGGATGATAAGACTGAATGAGAGTCCACGGACAAGAAGTGGGTTGGAAAGGTGCCCGACACCCCCTAGGACAGAGTCTCTGAAATGAATAGCTCCTACTTTTTCAGCAGCGATGGCCCCTCTGAAGGACTCAGGAATTCCTGAGAGTTGGTTTGTCCTGTCTGCTTAGGGGGAGGGGGGGAGTCTGTCCTGGCCCTTTGCCTCTAGCTATTCAAAGGCCTGTTTTCTATCCATGACTACAAACATACTAATACTTACCCTAAAGAATCCCAAATGATTCTACCTCACTTAATCCCTGCTGTCAAGATTAAGTGGCCTTAAAAAAATTGAGAAAACCCTCAAACTTGGGAGTTGATAGCACCATCCTTCAGGATCACATCATCAAAAAGAAATATGCATGCCTCTGGTAAAAGTCTTCGTGTCTCCAGAGAAGATTTATGCTCCCATGCAATAGGAAAGATTTTGTCCTCTTAAATAACTATAATACCTGCTATCAGCACAAGACTATTCATCATTGTGACCACTCTCTATTGAAGCCACACAGTTAGAAGGCCTGAAGCCTGGTCAGAAACAGCAAAATCTGCATAAAGGAGTTGCTGCATAAAAGAGGTGGCCCCTTGAGGGATATATGGAATGTTTCAAAACAGAGGGCAAGTGGTTGTGCTAGCAGGAGTGACAGTGGGGAAAGGAGGAGCAGCTGCAGAGAGGAGGACTGGCACATTGACATATGATTATCTCTCTCTACCCTGTGCCAGTCCCTGAATTCCTTCTTCAGCCACATGGATGGCTCCATCACAATTTGAAAATCCCAGATCCTAAACCCCTAGGAGACAAAGGTTTCCCCAGGTCACTGATTCTGTCCCTCAACCTCCAGTCAAACCAGATGGTCTCCATCCATGCCTTACCTGTGTAGGGGCTGTTGTAGCTAAGCTAGGTGTCTGAGGTATTGTGCCAGGGCCCCATCTGCCGTCAGACTGGATTGATCTCCCAGCCGACAATGTTCCAAATTCTGTTTCTCATGGAGATACATGCAGATTGCAATACTGTCCCTGGAAAAATCCGGGGACATGCTCAAAGAAGCATAAAATGGGAGCTTGGCAAGGGCCTCCACAGGAGAATGGGCAGTTTTGCTCATTTCCAAACAAACACCTGACTTGAACCTAAACTTGGATTTCAATTAAAAGGTCAATAATGTGTCCCCTCTTGCTCCTGGTTTGCATTCACTAGCTGGACCCACACCTCTAGTGATGGTCAGAACTGCTCTTTCTAAAGGAAAAGATGAGCAGGAAAAAACATGAGAGACCCTGAGTCTCAAAATCCCATTCATGAATGAATGGTCTCTACCAAGGTCATCATGAACAGAGCCAAAGAGCAGGGTGTCCTATTCTACAGGGTATCTCCAGATCCCTAAGAGAAGAAAAAAGTGACAGCCTTTTACTCAATCCTAAAAGTGTACATACATTGTAACTTAATTTCTATTAATTCTTCTAGACTTCTAAGAATTAGGCTTACATTATATTCATTCATCAGACTGACCAAGAATCTTCCCATCAAAAATCTTCAGAAGTCATCTGCTAGACAGATAAGTTTTGATAACAGAAATCTAAAGGTTTGTCCCCCTACCCCCCCTAACATATATATTTGAATTCTGTAAGGTTCTTCATAGTTTTGCCTTATTTTACCAAGAAAGTAAGAACATTATGACATTTTTTAGTATTCTTAAGCGTCTAGACAGATGAGCTCTGGCTGCTCCCTAAGTCATGCTCTAAAAATTATGTATCAAGCCTAAGGTGGTTTTGACCCACAAGCCCTAGGTCTTATTCTGAGGACTTTCATGTGCAGGAATGCAGCACAACAAGATCAGAGTCAAGTGCAAACAAAAACACAGGCCAAAACCATTGAATTCTTGTTGTTGCACTGGGCCTGGCCTGTGCCTTTTACTTGGGAGTGAGAGAATAGATCTGTCCTCCATGACTCGCTGACCAGGTAAAGAGCCTTAATTATATGCTTGGCAATCTGGCTTTCAGGGGACAAGCCTTTGTTTATCTTCTCGTTTCCAAGCTTCAAAGCAGTTGGTCCATCCATTATCTCCTGCTGATAACTTGAGAGATGATAACGGTATCTAATGTCAGACCAGTTATTATGTTAACAGAATCCCAACAAACACAGAATACACCCATACACAGACATGCACTCCCCCTGTACATACACCAAACACAGGGGCAAGGAGAAACGAAGGGCCTCTTTCATGTCAGAAATGTTCAGAGTTAGAGTCTTGTATTTATTAGTATCTGCTAAAGTCAACTGGGTCTGGCTAGAGTGGAAGATTGGTGTAGAATTTGCTCTGCTCAAAAGAGGCAGGAAAAACAGACACCTGCAACCCCCTGACGGAGGGCATCTGCTTGGCATGAAAAGTGGAGTCAGTGGTAGAAGGTCCTACCCTGTTTGACCCACGACTCCTTCTGCCCCTCTGCATTGACAAGAAAGTTAAGAGGTCGGTTGCCAAAAATCAGGCATAGACCCAAGTTTTCCATCAAAAAGATGTCAAGCTTTAACAAAAACTATAGAGCTTCTTTTTAAAATTAATTATTCTAAAGATATATATTACAGTAGAGTGTATTTCGGTATATTATGCATGCATAGAGTATAACTTCCTATTTTGTGGTTGTACATGATATGGGGTTTCACTGGTCATGTATTCATATACGAGCATAGGAAATTTATGTCCAGTTCATTCTCCTGTCTTTCCTATTCCCATCTCCCACTTCCCTTCATTCCCCTTTGTCTACTCCTCTAAACTTCTATTCTTCCCTCCCCCCCTCTTACTGTGTGTTAGCTTCTGCATATCAGTTCAGCCTTTGGTTTTTGGGGATTGGCTTATTTCACTTAGTATAATAGTCTCCATCCATTTACCAGCAAAACTAAAGCCATTCTTTTTTATGACTGAATAATAGTGCATTATGTATGTATACCCATTTTCTTAATCCGTACATCTGTTTCTTAAACCTGGTAGAAGGAATAAAATCATTTCTCTTAACTATAATTTCCATAATTCCTTAGTTGTCTTTTAATCCATTAAGTCATACCCCTTGATGGAATGAGCTGAGAGTACAGAAATGTGAGGTGAAAGACCCTCATCTCTATCTCCTAATAAGATGCTAGGGCTTGGGGTTTGAGCAGCCCTCCTGGGTTGCAGTGGAACTAATAGAAGTCTGAGAAACCCAGGCAGCCGACCTTCCAGGCTCCACTCAGTGACCAGTCTGCAGTTTGCCTCTCCCAGTTTCCCTGTTTGTGGAATAAAGATGTCATATCAGACAACTGCAAAATCCTTCCAGCTCTGGGTTTTGTTTCTGCAGCTCTAAATTTATATACACTAGCTTTATCCCTAGGAGTCTGGATCAAGCCTGGATCATTCTAGTCTATCAGACCCGAGAAATTCAACCGATTCTATTATCCTGACATCCCCAGACTCTTGGAATTGTACTGGGTCTCAAGCAGGATGGCCTGCATCCTGAAAGCCAGCTTGTTTTTCCAAAGATCATGTGCACACCTATACATACACTGATCTCTCTGCACGGAAAGCCCAACCCTACCATCTGCCTTATGAAATGCTGCCCGCCTTCCAAACTCACCCTGGGCACCCCTCATCTTCTGCCTTCTCTACTCCTCCTGCCCAGCAGTGTTTCATTCCTTCGTTAGTCCTCCCAGAACACCTATCCAATACCTGCAAACGAACACGTATTGCAGTGACCTATTGTATCTATTTATTGATTTATCTCATACCATCTGCTGTGTTGTGTAGGGATTTTTGTTTTCCCAGCACCAACCCAGAGCCTGGTGCATAGGCAGTTAGCGAATACTGGTTACAAAAGGGGTGGGAAATTGGAAGATAAGAATGAGGTCTTGGCTTGGAAGCCCTCAGAATCTCAATGCTGGGAACAGATGACTTGGGCCTGCCTTGTCACTGTGTTAGATCTAAAACCAGATTGGGCCAGTTCTGGCCCAGCAGAGGCTATCTAATGAAGCAGACCTGCAAATTAAATTTCCACCTTCTATTCCTTGTCAAGGTTTCTTTTCACTTCTAGGGTGGGACGGGACTCTTCAACCGTGTTTTTCTTTGTGCACTCTTCTCTACTCCCCTTTCTTCAAATATGTCTGGGGAAGTGTTGGAAATGCTCTTCATTTTGTTCTATCTCACGAAGGCCAGCTAGCCAGCTAAGAAGAGCTGTCAGGAAACGGTTAAGAGAGTACCAAGAATAAATTCCTAGTTGGTTCTTTAGGACTGGAAAGCTGAATACATTTAAACCTTGAAAAGGTCAGTTCCCTTCAAAGGGGCCAGAGGTTTGATTTCATCCATTATGTGGTCTTCGCATAGTGCTCATTTCATTCACTGGCTGCGATGGAGACTTATGGAGTAAATGTTATCACAAGCTGAGACTTAATGAGATCTCAACTGTATCTCCTGGATGTAGTGGAAAGCAACCATTTTATAATAAATAGAGAACAGCATCTAATTTGTAAATTCCTCTTTCCGTTGCTAAGTTTAATCAGATCAGTGAAACTGAAGGGAATTGTTGATAACCAAAAATTATTTTCCATGTCTTAATCTGGCCAGGAAATATTACTCCTAATGGAAATGGCATGTTGCTCTGGCAGTGGTCCGGGATGACATTTGTCATTAGACTAACCCAATTGTTGCATATTGAAAAATATGTTTAGACCATAATCTATTAAAAACCACACTGGAACTGAGGCCTCATATTACTTTGTTACTGGTGTCCCTTGTTCATAGAAGCAAAAACTTTCCAGTTAAAATATGCAGCCGTGGCCAGCCTATGTTTCAGCTTGACCCCAGTGAATCATCAAAGCAAGGCCAGGTGGGCCACCACGGAGCACAGATTATGGTCATAAATAACTTTTGCTGACATGGCAGAGGGCTGATTAAGAGAACCCACACTATCCCCGGGGGTCCTTGGTTTAGGTTAAGGTTAAAAGAAGAATTCAAGAGACACAATAGGGAGGTTAATGCAGCTGTTTTTTTTTTTTTTCTGGTTCTGCTACATATTTTTTCATGATCAACCAAAGTGAAAGATTTTTACAAATTGTCTTCTCACAAGCTATTAAAGCATTTCCAGGACAAGGACTATGTCATGGGTAAGTTGCTGTTAGCACATAGTAGGGACAGCGTGAATAGTTCACTTTGAGAAAGCCAACAGTGATGAACACATCTGGGAAGCCAGTGGCCCCAAAGGGAACATCACTAACTGTGGCATCATTAGAGGTTGGCCCTGAGACAGATTTGTCATCACCAACAAGTTTCCAGACTCCCACTGACCTTTGAGATACAAAGCAGGTGATCCTGAGCTGCTCCTCTTTGACCCACATTTTGCTTTTCTATTGTCCAATAAATATACCGTGTCCAGGCATTGCACACACATGCACGCACACACACACACATGCATGCACACACACATATGCATGCACACATACACACTGAGCATTGTTGTTGAAGATTATGCACAACAGCAACAATTAATTAAGCACCTCATTTTAGGAATACTATCTTTACTCCTCACTTAACCTTCTCAGATTGGTACCATTATTTCCATCTTTAGAAAAGCACAGCACAGTGACTCCCAACATCAAGTCTATCCACAAGACACTAATTTTAAAAAACCTATAAATAAATTGCAGAAAGATCAGTAGAGAGAGGGGTAAAGGGGGAGGGAGGGAGAAGGAGAAGTGCTCAGGACTCAATTAGAGCAAATTATATTCCACGCTTTTGTGATTATGTTAAAATGTATCTTCATGTTATGTATAACTAGAAAGAATCCATAAAAAAAGAAGGAAGAAAGAAAGAAAGGTAAGGTTTAGGTCATTTACCCAAGGCCAGATGACTAATAGAGGCTCCCACAAGCTCGCATGCAGGCACACCAAGTCTGCCTCCAGAATCTACTCTCAGTCTCTTTTCGGGTGGGAAAGAGGACACGGTCACCCTGCAGAATGAGGAGGCTTGTGGTGGGAAGAGGAACAGTGAAAAGAAGCTCTAGAAAGGAAGTCAGGGGGTCTGGTTCCTAATCCCAGTTAAGAACACAAACTAGCTCTTGACCTCAGACAACCCTTCCCTGACCTGTAAAAATAACACCTAAAGAATCTCTAGTTTTCTATAAATTTTGAACCTTCTCTTGGAGTTTCATCTAGGGAGAGGATGGCCTCATTTTTTTTAAAGCATTAGGTTTTTGTTTGTTTGTTTGTTTATTTGTTTTGTTTTGTCTTGTTTTTAGTTGTCGATGGACACAATAGCTTTATTTTATTTATTGCTATGTGGTGCTGAGGTTTGCACTCAGTGCCCCCACATGCTAGGCATGCACTCTGCCACTGAGCTGCAGCCCCAGCCCCAGATGTCCTCATTTTGTAGACAGTAGCTCCTCCCCCCACCTTGGTAGAGCAGTAGATGGCTGCAGAAGGGGAAATGGCTGCTGCTTAGAAGCTTAGGACAGCTGCCCCAGCACACAGCAGCTGACTTCTATCTTGGAGACTCCTCCTCTTCTGCTCTTCTCTGAGAGCCAATATCCTGATCACTGTTGTCTTTGCCTTAAAAGTGTCAAAAGGAAGTTATCTCAGTGCTGAAATGCCCCAGTGGTTTCCTCTGCCTTTCCCACTCCCCCTGTAAGCATCAGACTCCTCAACAACCTCTGCAGTATGGAGTCTCGCTCCACCCTCTTGTCAAACACCCTCCATGGTAGCCACATGCCTTGCCAGGTCACAAGAAACCCCTTTCATCTTCACTTTTTGGAAAAAACTTTGTCCTGGGAGCTGACACCTGCAGCTATTTAACTTCAGCACACGGGTCTAAAATGTCCATGGGTGCATTGGCATCCTCCCAGTGGCGCTGTTAATTATCCTTGCATGGTTAATTACTCACGCTAATTGCTTTGCTGTCTCTCCCTCCTGCCTCAAGTTTCCATTGGAGGTGGTGCTTTTCAAAGCTTTTCCCACCTCTTCTTCCTGGGTCCTCCCAGTAACCCTAGGAGCTGTAAAACAGCACTTCTTCCTAAACAGTGGGCGTGTCCTGAGGAGAAGACCAACTCTGCACTCCTGGCTCTGGAGTGAGGTACTAGCAGACCTCTTTGCTTGCCTCTCTTCTTGCCTGCCTCTCTTCTTCTCTGCCTTTCCACTCCCTGTCCCCGTAGCCCCTCTCTCCTCTGCATGGCTGACAACCATACTTGGTCACTCCCATCCACCAGGGGGGTCCATTATCCCCTACTCACACACACAGTGTAATTGAGATCAGATCAAAAAAAAAAAAGAAAACCAGACATAGTAGTGTGCTCCTGTTGTCCCAGCTCGTCAGGTGACTGAAGCAGGACGATCACTTGAGCCCAGGAATTAGAGACCAGCCTGGGCAACACAGCAAGACCCTGTCTCTTTAAGGAAAAAAAAAAAAAAAAGTCTCCTTTCTGCTTGCTCCAAACAAATAAGGCCAGTTTCCATTTTCCCCAAATATCCAGGTAGTTATCACCACTGCAATGCAGAAGGCAAAGGCAGAGGACTTGCTTGAGTTTACCCAGGGTACCTAGGCTCCGGCTGTAGAGCTAGCCACACCGCACCTGCACATTGTACTGACCACACAGCCGGCCTTTATGAATCCCAAGGCACCTCAGCCAGGGCTGTATGCCCAAGCCAGCATCTCTGCGTCTTTTCCTTCCTGCTGGGGTTTCTGGACCCTGAGCCTGCAGCACCAATCCTTATCTAAGTCTAGGAGGAAGAATAGCCAGGTTGGGCCTGCCCTTCAAAGGCATTTTCTGGATCATTAGCATTCCCACACCCTGCTGTGCCTTCAGGCCTTTTGCCTGTTGAAGACACTGGTCCCTGTTCTCAGGGTTTCAAACACCATTTCTGTCTTCTAAGGGAAGAACAATTGGCCCCTCCAGCAAGCTAGCTCCCCAGGGAAATCACAGGAGATTAGGGCAAAGAGGAAAAAGGATGAAGGGTGAGTGAGGCCTTTGATTCAAATTCAGCCTTTAGCTGAAAAATCCAGAGGGAGAGTCTGGGCCAAAGAACCACAAGAGCAGCTCTGACCAGCCTGAAAACCCATCTCTCCTTCCATGTCATGGGGTCAGTTTTCCCTTCTCTGTGTTTCGCTGAGCTGCTGCGGGCTTGGACAGCCGCTGCCCGCCAGTAGCCACATCTCCACTCTTACCTGAAATAGCAGAGGAGGCAGGAAAGAGCTCGCACACCTAGTCCCAGCTCTGAAGGAACAGTGAATGAATGAACAGTGCTGCCCTGGCCCTGTCTCAGACACACTCCCGCGTACCCCTCTCCAAGAGTGAAGAAGGGAAAACACGACAGCTGAATTTGGTGTGTGCGCACTGTGGTACTAGCCAATGTCGTGCCCTGGCTCCTGGGCCTCCAGCCGAAGTTACAGGTCACACTCCCAGCCTGGACCATTTCCTACTGAGCCAACCAGGAGCTCAGCCTATGGCAGCCACTCGAAGCACGTGCTCTATGAAATTTCAAACGGAAAGATAGCAGAGGAGAGGAGACCAGGCCAGGTGGAGTCAGCGAGGCAGGGCTTGGGTAGCCTGGACTCTTCGTTGACCTTGGGGAGTGAGTGTCAAAGGTGCAGTTGGCTCAGAAAACACCAAGGAGCAAAGAACAGAGAGGGTCTATGCAAGTCCCTGCCCAGTTTGGCTTATCCAAAGCCTCGGTTTCCCCATCTCCAGCTGTGTCCTCAGGTTATCGTGAGCACCAAATGAAACAATGCCATGCCATTGCTTCAATGCCACATACTTCTGGATTTGTTATGCAATGAGCAGAAAAAGAACTGTGTGTCTCCCAGAGCCCTAATGGGCATGCACAAATAGTGAATGAGTGAATGTCTTAGGAGAAAGTAAATTCCGTGATGCTGTGTGAGTCAGGAAGGCTTCCTAAAGGCAGCAGGGCTGGGTGGGAAAGAAGGGTGTTGTGAATGTGGAGGAGCAAAAGGGGTTTCAAGAGCGCACAGAGGGCAAAGACTCTTAGGAGGTGCACAGCCCCTAGCAAGCACGCTGCAGGTGTTTGGCTGTCCATCAAACGGTGTCAGAGCAGGCTGAGCTGCGGGCGCATGGCATAGTCTGCAAGCAGAGAGTACAGGGCCCATTGCCTGGATCAAAAGGCAAATGCTGAAAGATGGAAAAATGAAACCAGATGGATAGAGTGAGGCCACATGACAAAGAGCCTTGGGAGGCAGCCTAAAGATTCTTTGTGGCAAGTGACAATGAAGTGATTGATGAAGTCACTTTTCTCTCTGTGCCCATCGCCACGTCTCCGCTTCCCCTCAAATAATCAACAACTTGGTGTTTCAACAAAGCATGGTGCACCTTTCTTGTAAGGCTCAATTTATTTTTTCTCAGGCAAAAGAAATCTTAGGAATCTCCTTTCGAGCCCCCCAGCAGATGCGGATCCAGGCTTTGCTGGAAAAACCTCAATAATGAGCACTACCTCACTTCTCCTGGCAGCAGGGCCATGTGGGAAATGTTACTGTCATTAGGGCAAAATTTTCCCCCAGGTCTCCTTCCTGGTGCATTTGCCTTGTGGCAGGCGCTGTCTTCCTCCCGTGGGAGAAGACTTCAGATAGTGGAAGAGGGTGATGAGGCCTCCTAGCATAGCTTTTCTAAATTCAACCTGTCAGCTTTCTTCCCCTGTTCTCTGTAAGTCATAGAACATGGTCCTTCACCATCCAAGATCTCCCTTTGGCTGCTGCCCACCTTTAAGTGTGGTCCTGAGCCCTGAGCCTCTGTCTTAATCCTGACTGGTCCAGAGGAGAGAGAAACTTGGCCTCCCTGGTTCTTTGTCCCTCGCAAAGAAATGCTGCTTGGTGAATGATATGGGCAATTACAGTAGCCAGACAGACCAAGGCCACCATCCACAGTCCCGCAAGGAGGACAAAACAACCGCAGAAGTCCAGCAAGTTGGGAGATTAATTAAAGGATTTACCCAGAAGGGGGCAGACTGATTGATACTCTGACAGCTGCCCTTAAACTCATTCATGAAATTATGGAACTGAAGAGGCACCATGGGGTTGGGATGGGAACTAAAATGACTCATTTCACATAAATGCCATTAATGGAGGCAGCCTAGAAATTTAAGGCAGCAATTTACTTGCTTGCTGAATGGAAAGACAAGTCTCAGACCCTTCTGGAGAAGTATTGCTCCTTGCTCAAGATGGCTCACCCTCTGTGGGTCCCTGCATCCTTCAGGATAGTGCTGGGCCCCTGTGGCAATTCCTTGCAGGAAATCTGACCTGGATCAAAATTATCCTGAGTAGCAGAAAGCAGTGAAGGGGGAGACAGAACCAAGAGAAGAAAAACTGAGAGTGAATCATGAGCTCTATAAAACTGTTGTAAACAAAGAAAGGGTACAAAGTTCAGAGCTTATCCACAACGGAACTTTTGGATTCCAGACAAGGAGGAAGCATAGGGCCTGTGCTGGGGTATAATGCCTTTCTGACCAAGATGGGCTTTCAGCCTCTCTGTGAAGTCAGTCATTGACACATGAACAGGGGAGGCAGCCCTGGATGGCAGGAAGAGGTTGTCTACCCATGTCTCTGGGCAATTCACTAACCCTCTCTGGGCTTTAACATTCTTACCTATAAAACGAAAGGCTGGCCTACCATCTTACAGACCTCTTCTGAGTCTGTGCTGCTGGTCTGATTAAGAGCTACACTTTTTATTGGGGAAACTGAGACACAGAAGTAAGAAGTATCAAGACCACATAGCTCCAAAATGGAAGAGAGAGGATTCAAACTCAGACCACGTAGCTCAGAGTCCATGCTCCTTAGTATGCTGCTCTGCTTCCTGCTCTCCCTGTCTTCCCAGGATTGTTAGCAGGGAGGCCCGGGGCAGGAGGGTTAAATAAGGACTTCTTCCCAGGACTGCCACTCCACTCTCTGCCCTCCTCCTCTTAGTGACCCAAGCACATTCTCAGGTCTCTTTCATTCCCTCTGTCTCTTGTGTGATTAGGAAAGGGCTTTATAAATTCATCTAATATGTACAGGGACTGAGAGGATAGACTTGGCATCAGGTCTACCTGGGTGCAAATCCTGGATCTTGTTAGCTGCTTGTTTTAAATAAGTGACTGAATTCTCTAAGCCTCAATTTCATCATCATAAAATTGGCACATATAATATGTCCCTCATGGGGTTAAGTCAGTTAATGTATGTAAATTACATGAAAGGTAGCTGGAAAATGGAGGGAATGATCAAAAACAAAACTACTATTAATATGAATAATATTGTTATGAAGGTAGAAATGACTGATAATGCTGCTGTAATACCCTGAGGAGATAAGATTTTAAAATGACTGGGCTGGACTGGAGAGGGATTAGGGACACACATCATCCTGTGGGTGACCATCTGCTAAACCTTGGGAGCTAGAATAATATCCCCTCTCCAATCTAAAAGTGGTAATATGCCTAAAGAATTGGGCTTCTAAAGGAGTCCTGAACAGAAAGGCCACCACAGCCCATGAACAGAAGATCCCCGTCTCGTCCCCAATGGTTGCAGGTGAGGTGTACTTTCCCTTTAGGCTGCCTGACTCCCCCATGCGATCCGATGTCCTGAGCGCCTGCACGTGTTCCATGCGGCCCTGTCACCTTTAGTGAAGATGGGTAGAGAAAGAAGGTGAGGGATGTGCCAGAGTCCAGAAGTCTGTTGGGTGCTGCCCAACTCGTCCCTGGCTCTTCTCACTCTCCTTGCTTTCCCTCAGCCCCCTGGATTAACGGAAGTGGCCTGACCCCATGGGACCATAATGGTGGAGAGAAATTTTCTGCTTGGGAGCACTGGATGTTTATGGCCTGCTGAGTTCACAACGACCCTTGTTTTCTTCTTTGGATTATGGCTGCAGATCAAGGGCAGGCATTTATGCCTCCTCCCAGTTTATAGCAGTAATAATGATTATTACACTGGCACATCATGCTTATATTGTGCCTTTTTAATAAGGCCACTTTGTTTGGCTTCTTAATATTTAATCCTGTTTTATATTTACTTTCTGATGGCTTAAAATCAACCCAGTTTTAATTGCTTATGTGGAGGAGGCCAAGCTGGGCTGGGCTGACAGGAAGTTGTGGAGAAGGTTCTGGAAGCAGGTGGTACCTTTCTCTGTGACCTTTCCACCCAGGCAGACTTTTGTGCCTGGGTACCCTTTTGTTTTCTCTCTCTTCTTTTTCTCTCTCACTTTCCTATTTTTTTACAATCTAGTCTCTCTCTCTCTCTCTCCTCTCTCTCTCTCTCTCTCTTACGTTCCCTCAGAAGAGACCTTCCTCATCTAGCTTGGTTCGGCCAGGCAAGAGCAAAGAAAATGAGACCCCAAATTACGCTATTCATCACAGCTTAGGAGCTATTGAGAGTCAGGGGCAAGAAAAGAACCATTGTGGTACTTCCGTGACTCACAGCACCAGGGAGATACCTGAGATTTCCAAGATTCTGGGGTGGTCAAAACCCGTGAAGGGCTCCTTCACTATCACCGTCACTGTCACTGTCACTGTGGCCATCTTTTTGATCTATCACACTGAAGAAAAATAGTGAGGAATAATTTCCCATGCTGTTTTTTTCTGCAAGGGAAAAGTCAATCAGAAGGAACATGTCTTAGGTCCTCCCAAAAGAGCAGTAACTACCATCGGAATGTCTAATTCCACTTGCCATGGGGTAAGGCAGCCCTGTTGTAGTACCTGCGTCACCAGTTCTTGTCAATCATTCACCCCTTGGATATGGACTCGAACAAAACTATTCCAGAGGCTGCCTAACATGACCGAGAGAGCCCTGGACTCTAGATCTAACCTTAAGCACCCAACTTCAAGTTGGTGGTGAATGAGAATAATGACATATGCCCTTCTGCTCCAGGAGGACCACTGTCTCAGGGTCCTCACGGGAACAGAGGGTACTGTTAAACTGGATGAGTTAGGGGGGTTAGATAAAGTTGCAGGCAGGGTTTGAGGAAGTCAGAGAGGGACAGTGCAGCACCCTGTTGTAGCAACTATGGAAGCTGTTATACCACTACAGGCCTAAAGGTCCAAAGAGAGGGAGCATTTTTCAGAGTCAGAAGGCAGCTTTGTGACCGGACTCATGGCCTTTGGCAGCAAGATGCAGCCAATCTACGCCGACCCTGCATGCAGGAGCCAGGGGTGAGTGCCCAACATCCCTTTCTCAGGCCCACCCATTGGCCAGCCCAGCAGGAGGCCCAGTGAAGGAGAATTCCTTGATGCAGTTTACAGAGGTCAAATCCGGGGTACAGGGCATGGTTTGGAAGGATGGAGAACAATACAAGATATATAGGGAACATATTAAAATTCCATGGAGGTGTAAGGCGTTGTGACTCTAGTTCCTCAGGATCAGAAAAGGAGTCCACAGAATTCTAAGGTAGTCTGTGGCCTTGAGAAAGTTAAAGTTCAGTCAGGGAGACAAACTTAATACTGTGATATAAAACAAACTTTAAGAAAAAAGTTTAAATTTAGTTTTAATATTAAATGTTTAATATTAAAATGTTTATATACTAGCCATTTTACAAATCTCTTTTTATAAATATGATTCCACTTGACCCTTACCCAAAGCTCTTGGAGTAAATAATATCATTGTCTCCTTTTTATAGATGAGAGAACTTGGGGTCAGAAAGGTTAAGTCACTTACCCAGTCACTTGGCTGGGAGAGACCAGATCTAAAACTTGATTCCAGGTTTTTGCTTAAACTTCTCAGATGCCCAAGAATGGGTCCTAATTAGAATAAGATATATCCCATGCCTATGTAATTTTATCAAAA